>NC_141695.1:976926609-978221427 GCF_964263255.1 Lissotriton vulgaris
AGTGTAAACTGTCCGGTCAAACCGACTGGCTTCTGATGGGAAAAGCTGTATATAATCCTTAACGAAAGGCATTTCGGCTGTCGGAATTATGATGCCAGTGTCCAATAGGCTTTCCATGTCGGGCACATGGAAAGCCTGTCAGAAAGCAGGGCCCCTTCCTTCCATGGCCTATAGTTGTTGGTTGCCCCTCTGAAAATCCCTGCACAACAAGCTCTCATAGAGAAATGTGAGTTTGCAATTGTAAATGTTCGGTCGTATCATAATACGGTGTTCAGAACTGCTGACCTATGGTTGGCTGGTTGGTTCCCACATAGATGGTATTGGTCAAAGGCAACTCCGATCGACATCGTATTAGGGCCCTAAAATGACTAAAATCCAACCAGTAGGAGCGGAGATATGCAATTTTTAGATTTGAGGTAAGCATAGCGCCTAAAAGCACCAAGCGCCACTTGAGGGTATGTGCTCGAGCTAGACTGGGAAAATGTTGAGGCCAACCCTAATGAAGCAGGCGGCAGATAGGGAACCAGGTTAGTCCCACTCAAAAAGTTACCTTTTCTTGCCATAGGGAGCAGGAAGTGTGTTGCGGATGGTTGTCGCAGATGGGTCTTTGCTAGAGCTTTGCGTTGACGGTCACAGCTGGCCGTCAATGCAGCAGTGCAAAGTGCAAATCTTGCGTTGAAGGCAGTCTCTGTAGGGTGGAGAGTCAACTTCTCCTGAGCTTTGCATTGGCAATCATCGTGGGTGGCAAGATCTTGCAGCAAACGGGCAGGTTTGTGGTCGTGAAGAGCCCAAAATGTCAGGATTTTTCCTTCTTGCATCATCAAACTATTCTTTATTCAGAGCACACAACTACTTAATGGATAAATTAATCCACAATTAGAGTACAGGACTACATTAAAAATCCATACAATATATCAAAAAAACATTTTTTGAAAACGTGTTAAGTAGTTTAAATCAACCATGCTAAAATGACTTACAATAAACCACAAATCTATGCATTACAATGAACAGTTGGCAGCATGAGGTCAAGGGGTCACTATGAGCCAGTCTCCTGGGGAATCTCTGGAATGAATTTCCCTATCTTTACAACACATGTTAAAAAAACACCTACAGATAAAGTGCGAATCTAACTGCTGTAAATAAAATAAAGCAGGTCTGCAGTGAACAAATGCTACATCCTTTAGCAAAGATAAAATATATTTCTTCCCTTCGAACAATACAAAAACTACAGGATTCAAGGTTGGTTGTTCTTTCAATACATCGCAAGTGCATGCTGGTGAGTGAAACAGGTCCCGGCCCTTTACTCTAAAAGCTATACACAAAGGAATTATGTTTAAACAAAATTGTGTCAACAACAAACGACGTTGTCCATTATTCACTGAGCATAAATATTTTGAATTCCGGGCCGGGTAAATGTAATAGCATGAGAACAGACAATTTTTTTTCAATTCAATCACCGTAGGCTCATTCTCACTAAACTCAATTAGAGACTTCCTCAATTCTTTCCCATCGATCTGATGCAAAGCTTGTGGGTCAGTGAAATAACTTAGCTTTCCCAGCTACATACAAAGGGCCATTGATATAGTTGAGCCAGTGCATACGAACAACTCATCCAAAGACCAAACATTTCTAATTAGATCTCGAGTCAACTCAGCAGCCAGTTTTGGCCACACAATAAGCCACAATAAAAGACGGGCTATATAGACTGAATCATCACTAAAAGGCATTCTCAGTTCCATATTAAAAACATATATCATGCGGCTAGAATGGGATAGCTAATAATCTTATTTAAAAATCTGTTTTCCCCTATCTGTAGAAGTGAAATACTAACATGCCCTCACACCTCTGCTCCATAGCAGACACCCGAAACTGATTCGCTCTTAAACATGTTCTTAATTTTTTTAGCCGCCTTCCTATCCCGTCAACAACACTCCTATTAAAACCAAATTCCCCACCTTTCCCTCTATTAACTCCAATCCTATCTCCCATGTGGGTGCCAATACCCTCAGACCCCTGAAATGGTTAATCATGTTCCTCCAGATAATTGAGGGGAAGAAAGAACTTATGGGACCCACTTAATGGGTTCACATTTGAACTAGATCCCACCTCTTAGAGGCCCCAATGGGATACAATAAAAACGTTGAACCTGCACAGACATGCAACAGTACCCTAGAGGAACCACAGAGATTTTGCCTTCCTGCAGCGGGTATTCCGCTAATTCTTTTGAAGCCTCCTCTGCAAAAAAGGTAGAATTTAAAATAACCACTACACAATCATTTTCATCTGTTTTAGGCCCTGGCCTAATCTATTGGGTCATTCTTACCAAAATATTACTTTAGGTGACAAACTGAAATTGTAATTTTTCTTGACCATCCAGTGTTTTACCTTATTCCTAAGCTCCTTCCACCCTTTAACCTATCCATGGGACAAATACATTCTGGTGGTAGGTGCAAACAATTTTCACCACTGCCAACCCTCTCTGAGATTGTACTTCTGATTTATAGCTAGAATTATTTCAAGTCACATGACATGCATCAATGGTTGCTCTTATCCTTGAGACGTCACTAGTTGTACTGCAGTTATCAGCAAGAACAGGCATGGTAACTGCGGAGCACACTCCTTTATACTCTTTAAAGTTTACCCCCACTATCCCCTCTGCACAACATCAGAGGCTGACAAATTATTCATACTTAACTTCAAAGATTACAATCTACATACAATCGGTTTTATCAAGTCCTTTAACATCTCCTCTAGGGAGCACAGAATATTGTTCATGAAGGCTGGACCTGGAACTTTAAAGGCTGACACCTCATATACCAACAACTTTAAGGAAATGTTGCCCACCATTGCTTATTTGTATTTCTGTGAAAGCGATTCAGCTTTTTGAGTTACTGTGGCTACTGTGTTTTCTTTTTAAAAATTGCTGCATGAAAGATCTTTTAAACTTCTGAACTGATTATAGTCCACTATTATCTGGGGAGGAAACATGGTCAATCCCAACAGAATCTTCTAATACACAGGGAATTACCCTGGTCCGCTGGACTTCCATGATGTGTAAAGTAATGTCATCTCCTGTTCTCCACTTGATTGGTAGTTTGACCAACTCCCAGCCCACCATCACTTCTTGATGTTTGTTTACAAGTCTTTGCTCCATATTATTTATTTCTTTGTTCAAAATATATATTGCATTGGATAGAAAGGAGGTAATAATGGGAATGCCCAGATTGACCTTCTGAGGGCAGTGAATGACGGCATTCCTCTATCCAATGCTTCCAGTGTCATAACTCTGCTTGGGACATGATTACAAGAGAGGGGACCCAGCCCAACCTTGTCTGAAAGCACATAGGTACAGACAGCACTGCTCTTGGCCCAGCCGTTACCTGGGCACATGTTGAGGCATGCCTGGGAGCTTGCCTGACATAGCAGGCTCATAGTGCCCTTTTGAAGAGTCAGACCCCTCCTCCTGGGCCAGCAGCTGTGTGGAACTTCAGGTATTGGCCTGATGAAGCAAACTTTTAAAATTTATCGCATTTTTGTTTCACTGATTTGAACTTCCATAATTAATAATAATACTAATGAGTTTTGCATGTTTTTTTTTATTTTTATTTATTTTTTTTTTTTAATCCTCATTTGCCGTCTTGCCGCCCATTCTTCTCTCTAATCCACCACTGGGCTGTTGTTTATCTCTTATGCTGGATTTAGAGTGATGGGGCATAGACAACACATATTTTTGGGCCTGGCCTTCCTCTAACTTATCCTTCTTCCCCTCCTGACCCAAGATGTATGTCCTCCACCAACTTTCTTTATCGTCCTGGGATAGCTCAAATACCAGCGAGACAGGCACGGGCTTAATCATTGGACTTAACATAAACTTAACTTTAACCAAAATTTAGCAGGAAAGGTATCCAAAATCCTCTATTTCTCTTAGATCGGTCTAATAAATCAAGCTTAGCCATATACCTCATAGCTAAAACCCAGTCTAATAAAGTGGGGCTAAGTGGTGAGACCCACAGTTTACAAATCTCTCGACGTGCCAACAACATAGCATAAAAAATAAGTCTAACATTATCATTCAAAATTCTATTTTGTAAATCCAATCTCCCAGTAATAATTAATTCAGGGCTTACCTCAATGGGTTGATTCAAAGATTTGGAGAGAGAATTACTCACGTCAAACCAGAATTTCTTGATAATTGGGCAAGACACAAACATGTGTAGATCATCAACATTTGGAGCTTTACATTTTGGACATCCAACAATCCCTCCATCTTTAAATTTAGAAAGCCTGTATGGAGACCAATATGCCCTGTGGATAGTAAACAAAAGATTTCGCCTTAGGTTTGCCGGTTTAATAATTCTATATAGCATGCACATAGTTACTTGCCATTGGTCTTCTGTCGCGATCCTTGGCAAGCTCTCCTTCCACAAGGTCTCTGGTAAATCAAATATTCCATCCTCCATATCTAGTATTTGCCAATACCAGAATGCCACTTCCTTCTCGAATGCCCCTTTCTCCAACTTTGACTCCAAGTCGTTTTCCAGCCCAATCTCTACTTCCAGGTGACTTGCCCAACTCTGAATCTGTATGTATTTATATTTTGAAAAAACTGAGCCCCATTTTTGCTGGCAAATACCCCAAGGAATTAAATTGCCATATTGAAACAGGTCCTTCCACCTTTGCAGATCAGGTTCCTTTTTCAAATTTAAGGCCAGCGCATCTCTTGTCCAAGAGGGGGCTCCAGGAGAATCCCATATTGGGGCACTATGGCTGAAATACGAAAGTTTAGATAATTTCCTGATCCTGTACCATATCTCAGCCAAGTCTCTCAACGTCTTGAGTTTCACCTTTTTGAAAAACTTAGGGTCTCCAAACTTATACAAAAAACCAAACTCATGATACCCTGACCGCCTCAGCATTATCGCAAAAAGGCCTCCGATCTGAGAGTTAGCAGGGGTGCCCAACAACATCCTGCAGTTTTTTAAATAAAACGCCCATGCATATAATCGTATGTCTGAAGCCGCCAACCCTCCTTTTTCAGCTTTCCTCCTTATTTTCTTCCATGATATTCGAGAGGTTTTTGACGCCCAGATAAATGATATTATCATGCTTTGTAACTTCGCCAGCCACTCCTTTTTAAAGCCCAACGGAATAGTCTCGAACAAAAAGGTAATCTTAGGTACAATCACCATCTTTACAAGATTGGATCTTCCATATATTGACAGGGGTAAATTCATCCAGCCTTTTAATGTGTCACCAACCTCTTTCTTCACCCTATCAAAGTTAGTTTTAGCCAGATCTTCAATCTTCTGAGTAATCCTGACTCCCAAGTACCTCATTTCTTTTGTTATTTTAACACCTTCAGTATTGAGATTCCAAGTCATTATTTCAGTTTTATCTTGATTTAACTTATATCCAGATATCTTACCAAACTCCTTTGTCGTGTTCACTAAATTTTCCAGAGTTCCAACTAAATTAGTAGAATAAACAATAATATCGTCCGCGTATAGCCCAAGTTTCTTGGTCCAATCCATCACAACAAAGGGGGGTATCTCTACTGAAGCTCTAATTTTGCATGCAAGAGGCTCTATATATATATTAAAGAGCAGCGGTGATAAGGGGCATCCTTGTCGGGTGCCCCGCATTACTCTGATAGGAAGCGTAAGGGTTCCATTTACCAGAACTCTTGATGTCGGTGCACAGTACAAAGAAAAAATAGATTGTGTAAACTTATCTCCTAAGTTAAGATGGTGCAAAAGAGTTTTTAAATATACAAAATTGACTCGATCAAAAGCCTTGGCGGCGTCTAACGCAATAACTGCCAAGGGGTAATCATATTTAGTGGCTAAGTCTATCATGCCTATCAATGAAAAAGTAAGATCTTTTAAGTATCTATTCTTGATGAAGCCTCTTTGATCTTCTTGAATCAGCTTATGAATGATTTTACCAAGCCTATCCGCTAGGATTTTAGAAAAAAATTTATAGTCACAATTTAAAAGTGAGATCGGCCTGTATGCATCCATGCTTTTTGGAGATTTCCCTGGTTTAAGTATTAACACGATAGTAGCTTCATTCCAAGAGCTTGGGATTGCCACTTCTCCTCTAAAAATTTTATTATACAACTGACACAGAGTGGGGACCACCGTCTTTCCTAAAGCTTTGTATACTTCTACGGGTAGACCGTCTGGTCCAGGTGCTTTCCCTCTTTTGCCTTCGTTGATAACTTTCATCAGCTCTTCCTGAGTTATTTCCTTATTTAATTCCAACATATCCTCATCTGCAAGCGGTTGTATTAGAGGCAGCCAGGACTCAATCTCAGCCTTTTCTGGAGAGAGGTCTTCTGTATACACATCTGCAAAGTATTGCTGAAACGCTTCTACAATCTGTTTATTTTCTGTAATGACTTGATCTGTCCCTAATTTCTTAATCTCCTTAATTTGATTCCGTGTAACATCTTTCTTGGCTTTCCATGCTAGTAGCTTACCACATCCCTCTCCATACGAGAAGTGTGCCAACTGGCTGGCTTCCCATCTCTCTTTAACTCTTTGGGTAAGTGTTGCAGTGAGTTGAACCTTTAAATCTAAAAGTTTTTTCTCGCATGGGCTGTCTGAGATGGGAGATCCCTGAGAGATTCGGATAAATTCAAACTCTCGGATCTCCTTTTCTAAATTAGAGACTTGACTGTAGTATAATCTACGTTTTTTTGCACCTAGAGCTCCCATTCTGCCTCTCATAAATGCTTTGCATGTTTCCCACACTATGTCTTCCCTAGCTGATCCCAGATTTATATCCAAAAAAAAGTGTACCTCTTCTTTAAGACTTTCTAAGGCTTCTACATCGGCTAAAATTGTGTGATCTAATCTCCAAACCGGAGTCGTCTCTTCTAGTTCCAAACTTAAGTTTAAACAGACGGCAGAATGATCTGATAAGTGTGCCCCTATATGGTCTACCTTGATAACTCGCTCTTTCAGTCTACTATCTATAAGAAAAAAATCTATCCTTGAATTATGTTTGTATTTTTTATTATAAAACGTATATCCTAGCTGCTTTGAAGCTTTAAAGCGCCAAATATCACACAACCCTAGCTGAGCCATCATTGACTTCACCTTAGCAGTCATTTTACTATTCACTATTGCCCTGGGATTGCCAGTTCTATCCAGCTTACCATCTAATACTGTGTTGAAATCTCCTGCCATAACAATTTTACCTGAGAAATCCAAAAGCTCCACTTCAATTTTCTCTAAAATTGTAGGATCATCGGTATTTGGACCATAGTACCCAACTACTACTATCGTTTCACCCGGCAATCGTAACTTACAAATCACCCATCTCCCTCTGCTATCTACTAGACTATTTTCAACTACTATATTCGATCCTCTTCTGATCAGAATAGCCACTCCCTTTGTAACCAAATCTTGAGATGTGTAGATAGCATTACCAATCCATTTTTGAGTAGTAAATATATCCTTACATTCCTTTTGTGTTAAGTGTGTTTCTTGCAAAATAATAACCTGTGCTGGCGAGTCCTCTAAATATTTCAAAATTAATAGTCTTCTTGATTTAACTCGGAGCCCGTTAACATTCCAAGTGAGGAACCTTAGCTCCATTTTATTATTATCCCAGCTCATCATATTTATCATATAGTACCCAGATTTCCCTTCTGATTAGGACATTGCAAGATAGCTCATGAGGAATATTTTTTTTTTTCTCCCTGAACCCACTCCCTCCCCTCCCCTCACTCTCAGTTCCCTCCCCGGAAAACCCAACCATTACTCCCATGGCCCAGGCCAGTGGACGTCTCAGTGGTGATGTCACTTATTAATTTAACCTATATCTTGGTCAGTTAACTATTTCTATACTACTTTCTATGCTACTCGAATAACATCCAAAAAGGCATCTACTTCCTCAACTGTGCGAAATGTATACATTTTGTTATGCCACATGACTTTTAGGAAGGCGGGAAACTTTAACTGAGCCGTAGCTCCTAATTCCCTTAAGGGTGACAACCGTTTTCCCATCTCCCATTGCCTATTCGCTGTAACCGGAGACAGGTCCGACCTAATGTCGACTGATACACCATCTATCAATATCGACTTTTTCTTTAGAGCAAGTTGCAAAATTTTCTCCTTCAGTGAATATGTTGCAAAGTTAATTAGAATTTTTCTTGGCTTTACTCTATCTGAATTTAGCCTAAAGGGGTCGCGATGCACTCGTTGAATGTCTCGGGCCAACATCTCCTCAGTTTCATCTAGTGTCAGCTCTTTTTTCAGCATTTGCACAACAAAAGTCTTTATGTCCGCTCCCTCTTTCCCTTCTGGAAGTTTAAGAATTTTGAGGTTGTTACGCCTTTGCATGTTTTCCAATCTTTCTACCCTTTCGTCTAATTCCCTGTCCTGAGAGTATAATGTCTCGATCTCTTTACGGTTATCCAAAACTCTTCCCTGCACCATTTTCCTCTCAGATTCCATCTGTCCTGCACGTAAAGTTAACTTGTCGATCTTGTCCTCTAACAATGTGCACGTAGCACTTATACGCTCTTGATTCTTTTTAGAGGCTTCAAAACCTAAATGAATATCTTTCTCGAGCTTCCTTAAGAGTTCCATAACTGACAAATCTGCTGAAACATGGATCTCATGTTGGGCAGGACTAGTTTCTTCTGAGGAAATCTTTTTCCCATTAGCTGAGGTTTCCTCTCTCCTTGTAAATATATCCATATCCACATCTGCATTCTCTCGCAGCTCAGTGGAAGCCCCAGCTGGACTTCCCACTAATAACTCCAATGATTCTGATGTGTTAGATTGGAAAATCTGATTAGTAGATGGCTCTGCTAGATCTGTATCGAGGCTAACTGCCTTTTCTTCCTCCATTTCCGTATTCAACACCTGGAAGGGGTTAGGAGTTAAGAGGTTTGACCAGTCTTGTTCGGTAGCCTCTACTACCTCCTCTACTACCTCCTCAGCCCTAAGATGGGGCTGGAGCTGGGAAGTGGAACCAGGTTTCAAAACCAAAACTTTAGGGACAGGTTTAAAGTATGAACTGAGTGAAGGGTTTATTGAGGTTTTAAATCCAGCCTTTTCTTTTTTTTGTCTCTTTTTTCTCTCCTTCTTTGAGGGTGAAAATGTCAATTTAGAAAAGGTTTCTCTTTTTATCCCCTCGTATCTGTCACCCTTATTACACTCTACTGAAGTAGAGGATGGACCCCCTTGTAAAATGTCAGGATTATTCCCTTCCAGCAGACAAGCCTGTCCCCCTGGTCTGTTACTCCTAAGCTGATATCTGGTTATTTTTCTGCCCTCTTTCGCTTCTTTTCCCCCCTTGCTTACTTGCTCCTCGCCGAGATCTATGCCTTCGGTGCAGGTGATACTGCAATACTGTGGAGGGCTGGACGCAAGGGACTCCACTCCTCGACCCCTGCCACCACTAGCCGGAGTCCCGATCTTCGCCAACACTCTTCTGCCTCTGCTTACTCCCAGCGCTGCTCTCCCCCAGCTCCCGGCCGGCGAATGGAGTAACTCCGCCCCCTCACTCTCGGCGGATTGCAGAGCTGAACTCTCCGCCATCCGCTGTAGGTTGTCTGAATCTAGCCGGCAGACGGCTTCCAGGATTCGCCGGTATCCCGCCGTGATGCCCGCTGTGTCTCCGCTGTGTCACTGATCTCCGCTCGGGTAAGTGTATTTGAAAACAGCTGACTGCTGCTCTGCTGCACGCGAGCCGAGATGCCGCGGCGTCTCCGATCTCCGATCTCCGATCTCGAAAACAGCTGACTGCTGCTCTGCTGCACGCGAGCCGAGATGCCGTGTCTCCGAACTCCGCTAACCTTCGGGACTACCGAGGAAAACATGGCGGCCGGCTAGGTAGCGGGTCGCGGACGTCCGTGGAGTGGTGGTGATGTTGGCTCGCGAGTGATGGTCGGTTGCTGATTTGGGCTTCTGCACATCGAGGAGAGCGCAGAGCGGAGACGCAGACTGTTTTCAAAAATATATTTACCCGAAGGGTAGCGGAGTTTTGCATGTTTTTGTATTAATTCAACCTAGAATAATGTGCACTTTCATAAACACACGGGATTAACATTATGTGCTCTTGTTGCATTTGTTATGTACGTTCAAATAATATATGAACTTTGTCTTTTCGTTTTGTCAACATTAACTGTGGCTGATTAAATAATAGCATGTGCTTATTTTTAAATGTGCTTTTGTCTATATCGTGTCTTTTATGTGACAAAGTTTTGTTCTTTCTTGTGCTCACAGCTAGGTAACATAAACTAATGGGTTAACATTAGTGAAGGGGGTGGGTAACAGAATTACTTTCATTACTCAAATTCATTGAAGTCTTGTGTTTCCTTGCATACTAGAGTTTCGGTAAAGAGGCTTGAGGCCTGATTTAAAATGGATGTTTCCGAAGTCCTGTCATGATGGGCCGTGCACAGCAAAGAATGAATAGAAGAAGTTTATTGTTCATAATCTTAAAAAAACAAATACGTGGAACTGAACTGTGCAGGATGTGCCTAGTGTTGTATTACTTTCTTTGCCAAGGACAGGACATAGCGGAAAAGCTTAAGCTGAGGAAGCAACAAACTGTTATTCAATAAAATGTTGCAAAGATCCTCGGAAGCTAATGTCACACGTAGACAATGGACAAGGCCGCTTTGAAAAATATGATTTTGAATGAGAAGGCGCTGACTTCATGGACTGACGGCTGTCAGCCAATCATTTCGCGAGATGGTTTGTTAATTGTATTCTTTTAGCTAGTTTTAGATAGAGAAAAGGTATACAACTTGGCCCCTTGGGAGGAGCTTTGTTGGCTCGTTCCTGTGATCGTGAGATGCTGACGGACTTTTGACTCACGTAAGAGAACTCTGAACTTTGCTTTTTCCCTTTAGGTTCCATTAAGTTTTGTCAGGGAAATAGGGATTAGTGAATGAGACTCTTTTGCTTAAATACTTTTCATGCTGATTTGATTTGAACTGACAGTCTAATGCGCCTTTACTAAATAAAATGATGCCTATTAAATGCAAATAAAAGAATTAATATTTTGAAAATGCTCTTTACTTGGTAATAAATGTTAATAAAATAGATTCTGAAATGACAAGCTGGTCTTAGTTATTTTGAGTCTAGTTACCATTAGTTAGTCCATTGCCTAGGTGACATAATTAAATGTACATTTTTATAAGAATGACATTGATAAACTGCAGTTGTATATAAATATAAATAGTATTAGTGAATAGTTTGATTAATTAGGTCACAGGATTCAGTTGGTCAATTCTTGTCTCAGTCATTTATGGGCCTAGTGATGAATTTGTGAAAAATGGTGAGTATCGAGGTGTAGAGTTGAGCATATGAGACAGAATTTCTTTTGGCCCGCTGGATCAGGCCCCTGGTAAAAAGATGCAGGCAATCACAGGAATACAGTGTAAAGAAGTGTGGATTTATCCTTTGTGTCCAGAGGAGTTCACTCTGATGCCAACCAAGGGCCAAGAACCTGGGGAGGAGCTGCTTGGGGATCAACAACTCACTCTTGAAGAGGCCATCAGGGCTCAAGCAGGTCCAGTTGCGGGTTCAGGCAGAGCTGAATGCAATGAGTCACCCCTGAGCACTCCAAAAGAGTAATGTTCTGCCCAACATAAATGCAAAAAGGCTTGTATAATTTCTTAGTTCCTGTTCTTTAATGGGGTATCCAGTGTCCTACCAAGTTCAAGTTTATTTATTTATGGTTTTGGAACTCCGAAGAGATCCACATAAACAGAAAGGCCATCAACATGTAAGACATTTTGTGTAGCATAGTTTCTACAATCATAAGCGAAGCTGACAATAGAAAGATCTCCAAAAACATTAAAACATTTTATACAATAGGAAATAATAAAAATATCCTTTATGCCCTTAAAACTGTTTAAACCAAAGTTAATATTTTCTTCCTTAATAAAAAATGAGCATTAGTACAGATTTAAAAAGCACTTACAAAAGTTAAAAATCCTAAGACAAAACATGTCATTTGGTGGTTCATAAATAGAATCAATTAGTGCGGAGGCCAACAGAATAGATAATTGTAAACAAATTAGTCTCATCTATTTACGCCAACACAATAATAAAGCGGGGCAAATGAACAGCACATGATTAACATCCTGGATGGAATTATTACACAAATTACAAATCGGGGAAGAACCATTCCATTTAGACAGTACATTATTTAAAGGGAGCATACTCTGCCTCAATAATACCCAAAAGTGATGCGCTCCATGGGGCAGGTTCCAGGAAATATATATGCTTGTGTTTTATTTATCAAACAGGAGTCTATGGCTGGGTGAATACCCCTCTTCAGAATGCGAGCTGCCCTGTTCCTGGTAAAACTCAATTTCCAAGTTGCCTGTTGACCGCAATCTTACCATTTTAAAGAATTAATGACTGCTCTTTTAAACTTTCCAATATTCCTTTCTGAATTAAAAATCTTACTGTGCCAGGATCACACTTTACCAAGCTTACAACCCATCTCACTATCCCTGCAAGACCCTGTGCCCAACTACTTCTTAAACCAAATTCTAACCTTAGAGAAGCTACAAGGCAGGCAGAGTTGACTGAGGATAGGCTCCTTAAAATGCTGCCTTCTGTCATATTTAAAAAGCCCCATTTCTCTACATAAAGCAATTCAATGCCAAACAACAGTGAAGCAGGGATTTGTGCACGAAAGACCTCTAATAAAAGTGCAAAGTGTCTTTTTCCAGTAGATCTATAGAGAGAGCCCAAGCTTGTCCCATGCGTAGTAGCTTTACGGATGTTATTTTCTATATCAGCTTTATCATTTAGGTTGCCATATACTATTTTTCCCAGGAAAACATAGGATTTTTCAAGTTCCAATTTTTTGCCACCCACAGACAATATGAAATTCCCATAAAGCAACATTTTTTCTTCCATGCATGCACATGATTTTACTTATATAATAATCTTCAGATAGTGGGCCTTCGTAAATTAAAGTAGTACCTTCCAATGACTATTTAATCCCATAGGCATTAGATCCAATATTATTATGTTGTCTGTATAAAGTAAACATGCAACCGGTTTTCTCTCCAGTAACGGGGCAATGCCCTCACTTTGAGCCAGATTGTGAGGAAGATCAGAGATGCATAGGGAGAAAAGTAGGGGAGCCAGTACACATCCTTGTTTTAGGCCATTTGCACGAGGGATGGTTTGGGAGAGACCTCTTGACCCTTCCCATTTGGACTCCACACCAAGTGTCCATATGAAGAGCATGAATTAGCTCCAAAAGGGTAGTCAGCATACCCAGGTCTGACAGTTTTCTCCACAGAAAAAGACAATCTACTTTATCAAATGCTATTGAGAAGTCTATAAAGGCTGCATGCACCATTCCTCCTCTGACGTTAACATATTTTTCATTTATTACATATTGTGCAGTTAGGTTGTCAATTGTTCCATGCTTTGTATTAAACCCATTTTGCTCAAACTGTAAACTATTATCCTCATCCACCCAGTTATTAATTTGGTTCAAGAGGCATTTAGCAAAAACTTTTCCCACTGCGTCGAGAAGTGCAATTTGACAATAGTTGTGTGAAGCATCTCGGTATCCTTTCCTAAATAATGGGAATATTATACTCCCTTTTCAAGAGGGGGAACCATTTTGTTTGCATAGCAATGTTTGAACACTGGAGAAAGAATTTTACTCCACAGTATTCAATTTTGTTTTAAAGCTTTGATTGGTAATTCATCGGGTCCCATCGCTCCAGTGGAGCGCATCCCCCTGATCGCCATTTTTATTTCTTTTTCAGATGGGAATCCATATGATGAGGGGTCTTCCTTTAATGTGATATACTTAATTGCCAGTCCATTTTCTGCATATAACTCCTGAATAAAGCTAACCCATTTATGCTTTTCAATGGCTACAGGGAGTGGTCTAGATCTAGCTCCACATCCCTCCCCGATAAGACACCAAAAGGTTTTTACTTGGTCTTTAAAGGCTGCTTCTCTCAGTTTAATCCAAATGTTATCTTCCCTCTCTTTTCTTAACTTAACCTTTGCCCGAGTCCTCCGCCCTTTTAATAGTAATATTCTATAATATCTTTCAGATGAATAATTCAAGTACTGTTACCTAACTAATTTATTTATTTTGCGGTTTAACAGCAGGAAGGGTCTATGGACTACTTTAGTGCTTTTTGTTTGATTCGCCTTCTTTGCAGTTTCTGCCTCTTGATTCATAAATGTATTAAAGCTAGCAATTCCTGTTCCATTCCAATTACGCAAGTTCTCTACAGTGACCTCTAAGATACTGTCAAGGCCCAAGATGGCTTTGTTATTCCAATTACATCTCCCTGTTTTCTTAGCAAAACTAACAGATTCACAATTTAATGCCCATGGATCATGCGAAAACAAACTTAAATTTATGATAAGAGTTAGTACTTGATGGACACTACAGGAAGATTTAGAGACCTTTAAGTCTTTAAGTAAAAAGAAGGAGTAGCTTCCCACTACTACATAGTCTAAGATAGATTCTCCACTATAAGTTTTACAAGTGAAGGCTACCGGTGTATCCAAAGGAAATCTTCCATTTACTATAAGGCCATCAACCTTCATTAGTTCTTCAATAAGCATTTTTCCTCTTTTACTAGTTCTAATATTTTGTGGAAAGAGTGCTTGTGGGATCTGCATAGATTCTTCTTTTTCTTTATTTTGGAATCTATCCAAAGTAGAGTTAGAGATTTTACAGTTCAGATCCCCTACCAGAACTATATGCAGGGGATGTTTTATATCATTAACTTTTTTAATGTAGGAAAAAAACGACTTAGGAGAACATCAGGGTAGGTAACTGGTGGAATATAGGCATCTATCATTACTAGTGGTCGACTTTTTACATTATTATCAAGATTATACAACGTTATTGCCAAAAAAAGATTACTAGGATCTTTTTAGTAATTTTATCTTATTAGACAGTAGGACCCCTCCCTTTGCATGTCCCCTCCTGCACGGGGTTGCTTTACAGTCTGAAATTAAATAATCCTTACATTACAGTTCCTCTGTACACCAGGTCTCCTGAAGACAAATCACGTTTGCATCTAACGCACTTAAGCATTGTAGCTTCTCCCTATTATTCAATATTCCTGCAGCATTCCAAGATAGTATTTTTAGTTTCTTGCTAAAAAGATGGCTGTTGTAGATGTTTACTGTTCGAACTACTCGATAGTACCCCAGGTAACCAAATCCACTTTGGACTCTCTTCTTTAGAATTCCATTTAAAGGAAAGTGGGAGGTATTCTTTGAGTTTCACTTGTCTACCATTTTTGGTAATATAGATTTTTAATTCTTCTGTTTCATTCAAACAATCTCTACTATCTAGAGGTGATTTGATATAGACCAATTTTCAAGGACTCTATTTCATGGTATCTCATAGAATGGAATGACATCAATCCCCCCGCTTTGTAGACCTTCTGACCATTGTAATATAAGATTTGCAATACATTTGGAATTAAACCTCACTCTCGACTTATAACCAACTTCTGTATTCAAAATGGAGACTAAACCTATATCACTACTCTGTATAAGTTTCAAACTTTCGATCTCCAAAAGACATTTAAGAAGCAAAGTCCTATTTAATATTAAAGTTGTACCAAACAGAGGAATAAAATCTAACTGGAGTGTGTCCATTATTTTTCAGGAGAGGTTTGACACCAGTTATCTCTGGTTTACCTCTTATTTTTACAGTGTCAGTGAAGGGGACAGCCAGGGGGTTAAGTACTGATGAGGGAAAGTTAACTGGCGTCGACTGCTCCACTGTTTTAGGTAAAGAAAAGCCCTCTATTATGGTAGTATCACAATCTCCAGTGCAGTGCGCAATATTCGATGGGGAGGCCTCATAGATCAACATCAACTCTATTGTTCGATCTTGATTTTGAGGGTTCACATATCAATTTCATCCTCCAGCTTCATATCTCGTGGTGTATTTTGCAGGGGCCGGCAGTCAGTCTCCGTATTAAATGAAACCTCAATGTTTTCTTTAAAAAAAAATCTTCTTTGCTTCTTTTTTGAGAATCTTCGTGTTGATTTCATCTTTTTTCCCTCTTTTCTTATACATTTTCCTAATTCTCCCATTATTTTCCAGGTGCGGTGCTCCTAAAACATTATCTTTCTCACCACCTGAGTGAATTCTAAAAATGGGAAATACTTCCTGATATATCCTTCTAGGTGAGCCCACCGTGCCATTTACTTTTTGAGCTGAATTAGGGATAACCCGTATGGGTTCTGGTGAAGGTTCATGGGTCTTCTTTTGCATCACAGTTTTATTCATTATCTTATCAATTTAGAGATTGCCATCATGAGCAGTATTGGTCCAATGACTACTAACACCATCACCATCATCCAGTATTGTCTGGAACCCCTTCAACCTTTACTACCTTTACTTCCGCTTCTGCTTGTTCAGTATGTATACTTGAATTAGTCTCCCACTCCCGACTACTTTTTAATAATACCTTTAATATTTGAGTTACAGTTTTCAACACACAGTCAGAATCTCCTACAAATTTTTCAAGTAGCGTTAGGATAGAGGATAATACATTTTCTAAGGATACTAATGAATCCAAGACTAATATATCCTTCCTTAGAGTTTGACGGGGTTGGGAATCACTGATATTTAGATTAGGGGTCAAAGAGGGATGTGACTGTAATAGAGAATAATTAGATTTATTAGAAGGGGTACTACGAAACAATTTTAGTCCTATAGGAACTTCTATTGCTGTAGTATTTGCTAGTTCCAATAGTTGGTAGTACCATGAGAAATATACCTCCTGCAAAGCTCTAAATCCAAATCCGGGAGAGTAATATCTTTATTTTGGATATCCTCTGGAAAAATTGGACCAAGGGGCTCTTCTATAGTTATGTGTTGCGTGTGTGGTGTTCCGTGTGCCATCTTAGGGGATGGTAAAGTAGAGAGACTAAGGGTACCAGAAGGACTGGAGAGCTGGTCAGGTCCCAAGGGCACCATGCTGGATGCCTCTGGGGTTCCTGGGGCTCTCCTCCTCCATGATTACCATCGGTAGTATGAGATGCTATGATCTCAACAATGTCAGTGGCAGTAACCATAACTCCATCCATAACTCAATCCTTCCCAGTCACATCATCTTTGCCATTCCAAATTGTTGAGGTATTTGACTCAATTTGAATATTTTTTTCTTTTTCCATAGACCAAATAGTTGAATTTTTCCTGTGACTGCATGCCTGAGATATATTCTTGTTACGTAAGGGGTTGGATTTCGTTTTTGCACAGGTTCACCTACAAGTAATCGCCCTGACCTAAGTTTTCTTGCCGTCATTTTATTTGAGACCAGCGTAAAAATGCACTTCGTGGGAACGGGTTTTCAGATATATTATGAGTTGTCTTAGTTAAAAAAGGGCCAAGGACAGAAAGCAAATAAACAAAAGGAACAAAAGTATAGAGCGTTACACCATAGATAACTATGAATATAAATAACAGGTGAAACAGTTCTCAGACAGAGACCAGAGTCAAGGAAGGGGAACCAAGGGACCAAAGTCAGAATGCACTGCGATAACCTATGGCAAGCGCATTTTTTTTTCTTTTTTTTCAGTGATTACTCTGGTGTCCCCAAAAAGACTACACAGTGCTAGCTTTTAGCTACTAACTGATACTGCTACTGACCACTACTGCTACTACTACTACTACTAACTTTATCTGTCTAATCACAATTATTGCAGTGTCACATTTATTGCGGGGTGAGCATAAGTTGCAAAAGTTTTTGGGAAAAAGTCCAGCGTCCAGCAGCTTCCAGCAGCTTTGTCCTCAGGCCTCAGGTCTCGGGTCAGCCTCCGCTTTAGTAAATTTCACCAGTGACACAAATACAGCCCAGGCCCATATTATGCCATATTATGCCATTCTCAGTCTCTGTCTCTGTCTTTGTCCCTGTGGGCGTAATGTTATTAGCCCACTAGGCTCTCAGGCGGTCTCCGAGTGTCCCAGTACATAGAAGATAAAGGTAAGGCTGAAGGGTGAAGGAAAAGATAGCAGTGAACCACACTTCGAGCTCTGAGCTCTGCGCTCTCTCTGTGCTCTTCAGAGCAGACCTTCCTCTAGGCTCCAAGGTGCACTTGCCCTTGAACTTAAAAGGCCTCAGCACAGTCCTTTTATCTTGAGAAGACAACCTCATAGGACTTTTGTTTTCTGTGCTCTTCAGCTGACCTTCCTTCCTCTAGGCGCACCTGCACATGAAAAGCCTCAGCACAGCCTTAACCTTGGCACAGCCTCAGCACAGTCCTTATTTTGTACTTATTTGTCCTTAATTAGAACAACCTTATAGGGGCTACAAGGGTAAGAGAGCGGGAGCGGGGAATACAGATGTATCTGAAATACTCTGCTCCTCTGCTCCTCTCAATGCACCACTCTCTTTGCTTCACTCACTTCCCTTTCACCTTGCTCATTCAGCTCCAGCAGTCTGCATGCAAACAACGGCCTCACGCCTCACACCTCGCGCCTCTGGCAACTAGATAAACCAGGCACCAAGGTGCTGGCCCAGTGGATCCATTAACTGGCAGCAATCTCGGCAGACCAGCCAACATCTTGCTCCACCGTGTCGGGCAGGCAGGCATCCAGGGCTCCGCCCTTAAATGGACGGAGTCCTTCATGTCTGGAAGAACTCAGGCTGTCCATCTAGGTCCATATACTGCAAATAAAACCCCCACGCCTTGTGGCGTCCCCCAGGGCTCCTCGCTTTCGCCATTATTGTTTAACCTCTATCTCCGTCCCTTGATCCACTCTCTCCAGCTGTGGAACATTACAGTGCTCAATTATGCGGACGACTTACAAATTGTCTTTCCGCTTAATTCCCCGAACGCAGTCAGTAACTTTCACACCGTTATGATTCATATCCAACAATGGATGAATCATAATCAACTCAAATTAAATCCTGGTAAAACAGAGCTTCTGCTACCTGGATCCAGCCCTACTCACTGGGGACCGCAATTTTGGCCTACGGAGTTAGGCTCCCCCCCATTCCTGGCCAAATCGGTAACAAGTCTGGCCGTGATCATTGATGGTGAGCTATCCCTCAAAACCCAAGTGAGTGCTGTGACCTCCTCTTGCATGCACCAACTTCAGAAAATCCGTAAAATCAGCCACTTATTGCCTCACTCCGCATTGGTTCAGGTCACTCTCGCACTAGTAATTTCTAGGCTGGATTTCTCGAATTCCCTGTACCATGGACTCCCTCAATTTCTGATTCGCCGCCTTCAGGTAATACAGAACCAGGCAGCTCGCCTTATTTACAAAATACCCAAGTGGCAATCAGCCAAACTTCTGCTTCACAGACTCCATTGGTTACCGATGGAACAAAGGGCGGCTTTCATACTAGGCTGTCTTACGTTCAAAGCACTCCACTGCACCAGCCCTGCTTTTCTGAATGCACTCATCACTCCTCACCGACCTACGGGCAACCTTCGTTCTGCCCATCTTCACTTATTAACCACCCCCAAAATTAAAACCAAGAAATTCGGCGGGCGTCGCTTTGCCCACCTAGCCCCTACATACTGGAACTCTCTGCCTCTCACTATCAAGTCCAGTTCAACTCTGCTCCATTTCAGGAAAATGCTCAAAACCCACCTTTTTCCATCCCTAGGTTAATCCTTCCCTCTCTGGTCTTACACTCATTTACTCACTCTGTCATACAGCGCCAGGAAACCTTCGGTGGCAGTGCGCTTTAGAAGTTTCATTTAACATAACATAACTGCTGCGTTTGGCTTGCGATCCCTCGGCAGTTCCTTGTGGCTCTTGTCACACAGCTTTTGCGGCTCCCTGCGACTTTCAGATACGCCCGCTCACCGATCAATCGCAGCTCACTCGCAGCTTGAGCAGGCCTCTCCTCCACAGGTGCGCTTTGTGCGTGGTCTGTACATGGTACAAGGAAAAAACTTACTGTCCTATACTCAGCAGTATAATGTTTCCAAAACATAGCTTGATGTAGTGATACAGTCAGACAATTAGAGCCAACACATGTTTCACTGTGTGTCGTAGCTCGCTTGTGACTTCTTCAGGGCTGATTCCGTTGCCAGCTCAACTCACAATTCAATCTGGATAATACGCCGTAATAGAAAAATAAAATACGTATGGCTTGCTCTCCTGAGCCTACCAGGTAAAAATTGAGTTCTCAGCAGTCCTGAAATTAATACACCTATGCAAAATCTTCCTATTGAATAGCTTTAATGTACTGATTTTTGCTGTGACCCCTGAGGATATGACCTGGGGGCAACTTGGCAGCATGCAGTGGAGACTCAAATTCTTATTAGCATGGTGTGCATGATTCCAAATACCAAAATGCAGGACTGGATGAAATGTAGATGCCTGACATGAGGCTGCTTTGTATTTTCGTAAACTGCAAAGAGCAATGCAAATTACCGATTTAGGAGGGATAACTTTGCACAGTTTGTTGTCGGTTTACTTACTCCTTTCAGAACTCATGTTTCCTAGTTCCTTACTTATACTAGTGCTGAGTTGTTATACTGCCGTATATATGTTTGTTGAGCACCCGATCCTTCTTATTTTGCCTGGTTACCAATTTGCTTTTGTCTGTCAGAGCTAGAAGCAGCAGGGCAGTTGCAGGGAGAGCTCTGGAGCTTGTTGAGCCCCTGTAGCTGGGACAGGAGGTCAGCCAACTGACCCTAGTGGTCACTCAAGTAGCTTGGGATGAAAAGAGGAGGTTCAGTCATCCTTTTCAGACAGAAAGCCAAGCCTCTGGCAGAAGGGCAGTCCTCTGTCAGCAGGGCAGTCTTTCTTCTGTGGTATCTACAGGTCCAGGAGTGTTCTGAATAGTTGGTCTGAGGGTCCAATATTTATACCTGGTGCTCTCTTAGAAGTGGTAAAAATGTCTAAACTTCCTTTCTTATCTGCTTCTAGAATTTCCTTCCTTCCGCTGTCCTGGTTCTGAGGGTCTGGGGTGACAAGAGCATTGTGTAAGTCCTTTTTGAGTGTGCTGAGTTTGCCCCTGTCGTGTGCAAGTGTAGTGAGTGACAGCTCTGCCCCTCCCATCCTAACATGATGGCTCATCCTGGCAACCCCTACTCTCCCTTTGTATTACCGTCTGGGAGGAATACACAAAGGCCAACTTCCAACTACACCTAGTCATGTGTCTCAGGCTGACACAGTGATACAGGCACTAGATGGTTAGAACAGGGAAATGGCAACTTTCTAAAACTGGCATTTTCAGAATTGTGACTTGAAATTCAAAGTTACCAATGAAGAGGGTTTCAAATTACAGTTCATTGGAGACCAAGCATGACATTTCTACCTGTGCCCCCGCAAAGGCTATAATTGATGAAATATAATAAGGTAACCCAATGTTGACTTGTGGGAGAGGTAGGCCTCATAGTAGTGAAAAATTAATTGATGAGGTTTTCACTACCAGGTCATGTATAATTTAAAAGTACATGTCCACAATTTTTATTACAGTGTACTCTACCCATTGGGCTGTTTAGGCCATACCCTAGGGGTGACGTGTATTACATAAGAAGGTTTAGGCTTGGAACAAAATGTTTTTTTTTGTCAGGTCATAATGGCAGTTTAATACAGCATGCAAACTGTAATGGCAGGTCTTAGAAATATTTGGAAGGGCTACTTAAGTGGGTGGCAAAATTAGTGCTGCAGGCCCACTAGTAGCATTTAATTTGTAGGTCCTGAGTACATGAAGTACACCCTTTACTAGGGACCTGCAAGTAAATTAAAACACAAAATTAGGTATAAGCCAATATTTCAAGATGAAAACACAAGCATTTTAGCTAGCCTGGCAGTGAAAAACTATTACATTTGTTTTTAATTACTGCAAGGCCTGCCTCTCCCGTAGAATAACATTCGACTTACCTTATTATTATTATTATTAATATTATTCCAAATGGAAATAGGACACAAGTTTACGTTTGGTGTCTCTGGAATCCAAATTTGAAATCCTTACTTATTGTGAAGTCAGATTTTAAATTACAGGTTGAAGTTTTTACATTTCGAAAAAAAGCATTTTCTCGCCTTTGCCATTTAGCCTATAGCCTGTCTCTGGGGACATGACCAGGTGAAACTGACATTTGGGCTTTGTGCATTCTTCCTAGACACCCACACACAATAAGGAGCTTATGTGTGCCTGGATGGGCTATTATTGGTAGAATGGGAGAGCAGAGTTGGGCACAGCCCCACTTACACCTTAAATAGGCTGTGTTTTGCCTCCACAAAAAGGGCTGCATACCCCCTTGTAATTATCCTGGAGCTGTGATAGGGAAGGCATATTGCCTCAGGAATTTAAAGGGAATGCTCTAGAAGTGTCTTCCCTACTTCCGAGGCACAACTGGATATATATACTGGACTTCAGACACCACAACTTTAGTGCACTTCTGGACCTGTGGATACTCAGCCAGGAAGAAGGACTGCTGCACTGCTGAATGACAGCCACTCTTCCAGAATGCTACCCTGCTGAACTACTGCCTTGCTGTGCTAACCTGCGGCCTGCTGCTCTTTTGCCTCGGTGAGAATGACTGGACCTGCATCTCATGAACCCAGAAACCAGAGTCTACCATGCCAAGTGATGCCACACCAGTTCTGGACCCTTGGAAGTGGGCCTAAAGTGCTCTGTCAGCCTCTTTGAATCCAGCAGACCTGTTAGATCTGGGGGTCTCTAGTTGACAATGGTATTCACCTTTGTCCAAATAGGGACCCTTACTTCTAAGTCAGGATAAGGGGATTACACTCCTTAATAACCCCCGCTCACTCCCTTGCTAGCTTGGCAAGAGCGGACAGGCTTATCTCAGAGGCAGTGTGTTAAGAATTTGTGAATATACACAGTAATACAGTGAAAACACTACAGATGGACACAACACAGGTTTTATAAAATTAAGTATTCTTTATATAGACTTAAACACAAGACCACAAATGACAAAAATCCACAATACTACACTTAAGATTACTTAAAAGATGATTAAAGTTGCTTAGTTCAAGTTGTGGGTAAATGCGACAAAGTTCTCAACAAAGTACCTGGATACGTAACGCAAAGTAAACAAAAGGCTCGCAAAAGCAGAGATGTGTCGGTTCCGTGATCCGGGGGAGAGGATGCGTCGTGCCTCAATGCTTGCGCAGAGTAGGGGATGTGTCGTGATCCTTAACAGTGTGGAGGTGATGCGTAGATTCTCGGTCTGCGGGTCCGTTGCGGTGCGCAAGATAATGCCTTGATGCGATGATCCAGTTGCAATGCGAGAAGATGGCGCCCTTGATTCGGCGATGCGATGACGATGCGATGAGGCCCTGGCAGCCTTGCGATGACTCTGTACTTTGGTGCCGCAACAGGTCCTGCAACACGTTTCTCTGGTGATGCGATGGCTACTCTCACAATGGTGTCATGCTTCCTCAGTGATGCGACAGCAGGCAGCTTCGATGAACACACGCTTCCAGGGAGATGCGGCAAAGACTCGCTTCTCTGGCGATGCGACTATTTCAGCTGCGGCGGCGACACGCTTCTTCTCGATGCGTCGCGCTTCCAGATCCCAGCGGCACGCAAGTGTCTGGAGTCAGAATTCCCAGCAAGGAAAATTCAGTGGGGAGCTAGAGGTGAAGTCTTTTGTCCCTGCGACTTCAGCAGGAGGCAAGCACAGTTCAAGCCCTTGGAGAATATTCTGTAGATGAAAGTCCTTGCAAAGTTCCTTCTCCTTTCCCTTGGCAATGAAGCAACCAATGTAGGCCAACCCAGCAAACAGCACACTGGCAGAGGGGCAGTACAACTCCTGCAGCGTCCTTGGTTCTTCTCCTTGGCAGAAAGGTTTCTTGTCCAGAAGTGTTCTAATTTCTTGGGATCAGGGTCCCAATATTTATACCCCAAAATCCTTTGTTGTCTGAAGGTAGAGAGGCTCTGCCTAGTCCAAACCAGCTCCTGAGCACTTTGTTTACATGGCTCTTCTCTTCCTTTCACTGTCCAGCACAGGGGAGGGAAGATACAGCTCTGGAGCACTCTGTTGACATGATTCCTCCTCTCCTTTCACAGTGCAGGGCAGAGACAAGCCAGAGGAGGTGGAGCCAGCATTGTAGAGGGAAGGCCCAGCCCTATTCAGGTTCCAGGTGCAACTCCTCCCTCCCATCTAGATGCAGATCTCTCTATTCACCACTGGGCTGCCCCAGCCTGTCTCCTGGAACCCCCAGCCCTGTCACTCACAAGCCCAGACAAGGAATACACAACCCAGCAGAGGCAGACCTGGATAGTTAGGCAAGAAAATACATACTTTCTAAAAGTAGTGTTTTCAAACTTAGAATATTAAAACCAACTTTACTAAAATATGTATTTTATTATTCTGAGGTCAGGCATATAAATTTGAATTTATACCATGTTCCCTGAATCAGTTAGGATTATAAGTATGTCATAATCTAACTGCCCATTCTAACCTATGGAGAACAGGTAGCCTTCAATAGCGAAAAACGGAAATGGCTGTAATTCACTATTAGAACATGCTACACACATCAGACCAGGTCCAACCATATACTTGCAATGCACCCTGCCCTTGGGCCTGCCATAGGGGTGTGTAATATGAAGCAAAGGGAAGGTTTAGGGACTGGCAAGTGGGTGCACTTGGCCAAGTCGACATGGCAGTGCTAGACTGCACATAGGCCTTCCAATGGCAGGCCTGAGACACACTTTACAAGCTGCTTCTGTGGGTGGCACAACTAGTGCCTCAAGCCCACTAGCAGCATTTGATTTACAAGCCCTGGGCATACATGGTGCACCGTACAAGGGACTGACAGGTACATCAAATAACCCAATCATGAAATAACCAATTAGTATATCAATTAAACATAGGGAGCACTTGCACTGTGGCACTGGTTGGCAGTGGCACAGTGCCCAAAGCAAAAAACCAGCAAAACCAAATCAAAACAGGGGAGGCAATCCGTCAAAATGGAAGGGAGTCTCACGCCAATGATGCCAGGTCTAACAAGAACCAACACATCTCCTCTGCTGTCTGGTGCAACCACAAGCAGAACCTGTGCAGCACATTTGCTGTGTGAATGGGTATGGCCACAAAGACCTGCATCACAGCCCGTTTCTGCATCAAAACCTCTAATGCATGATGCATTCTAGGTGCACGCCATTGCATCCCCCATTAACTGCAGCCTCCATGAGGATATCAAACTCTGCATCGCAATCTCGCAGCCCCTCTGGACCAACACATTGTTCGCCAGTGAGACGCATTCTTGACTACAGAGTTTGCATTGCAAGCCCTTGTTAATGGAATCTTTGATGATCATGCAACAGGTCCTTCGCTTTGCAGCCTTGTTGCAATTTGGAACCAACGCATCACTTTGGCTTTGATCCTTGCAATGCTCCGCAAACCAGGATTGAAGGTACTTGCTTCACAGGGCCTAACTGGGTCCCTGTAGCTGGCCCTCACTTCTTTGTGGTTGGTTTGAACTTGTGAATTTGTCCCGGCCTGGTGCAACCAGATATCCATAGTTGGCACTTTATACCATTTGGCACTTTGTTTACTCAACTCTTTAGAATTTAATATATCGAGTTCTACTAACTGGATTTTCGTCATTTTAATGCTAAGAAGTTGTGATTAATGCTAGAGAAGGGTTTCACCCCCTTCACCAAGTAACCCAGCAGTGTGAAATAACTTGTTGTGTCTTCTCATTTATCTTTGGTGAGAATGATTGACTTGAATTGAGCTTTCGCTATGTTGAATTTCAGTTCTAATTAATTAAAATTACAATACACACAAGCCACAATAAAATAATAGGGATGATTGCTGGCAATCCTCCTATTACAGAAGATAAATTAATATTATTAATCAAGGCAGGTCAATGCCAATACACTGAAAATATAAGAAACAGATGAGAGCATTCATTTAAAATTATTAAATTATAATATCCAAGGGACCTTGTGCAATTAGTTTTTTTTTAAGAACAGTAGTCATGGTGTAAGAATGTATACATTATCTACTACAAACTTACCGATTCACTGCCCTTTACCAGGCTTCAGGAACTCAGCTAATAATTGATGCTGGCTAAACCCCGTCAAAATGCAACAATTTGTGTACTTGATTTAGGAGCCACAAGTATATTGAACATTAGATTTAAAAAGGAGCACAAGGCATTTTTCCTCACCTGTACCTGAGCCAAGGCAAATAAATGTCTTGCTGTAATATTCACACTCACCGAAAAATGTCTATTGTAAACGAGTCGAAAAAAGATCCAGGACATGTGATGAGCGGAAAATGAACCCTTGGAAAACACAATGCCAGCAGGATCTGATTGTTATCATTCCTGCAGAACGAAAGACAGGTTTTAGTATCGGGCTCTTTCTAACGTAGAGCTTTTGCACAGATGCACAATATGGGTTATATCCTTTCCTTTGTAGGCACAACAACCGCAGCAGTAGCAGCTAAGGGAATTTATTTACATGGCCTTCTCAGATCCCCAGTTGTTCTCAAAAGCAAAAAAGCAATAGAAAGTGCAACAAATACAAAATGTTTTTTTGCAATACGTCAAAAGATGTGGGGCAGATGATATTCCTCTTGAGTTATCTTTCAACTCTTTCTTGGAGCATGTTTAAATTGTATCCAAAGTCCAGCCAAGGGATGCCCGTAACGCCAGACTTTCAATTTAAAAAGTTGAACCAGGAGTTAAGTTTGCCTCTTGCTTTTTCTTTATGTAGGCGCATAACAACGCTTCATGGATCCACTTGAGGACTGTCTCATCCTAAACATCTAAAGCATATATTTTAGATGAATAATTTTAACCAGAACTGCCATCACAAGCAGGCCAATTGCTAGCTAAAGCTGGAGCACAATACCAGAATTTGTCAGACAACTCAGTAGCATACAAAGCATCGAATACAAAATGAATAACAAGCTTTCTTCAAACATTAAGGATGGCATATGCTCTAAATCAGGTTTAATAAAAAGAGGTCTCAATCCATGAGAAAAGCGCAAGTAATGGCTCTGTATTCAGACACCTAGTATGTCGATGAGCCTTTGCACTAACCATGCTGTCAATAGGTATGTTCACTTTGGTTCAGATCAAAATCAGCCTTAAATGATCCTGCTCAAATGAAAGTGAAATGTCCGGTCTTATCAGAGTAAACAGAGGAACTGGAAGTTGATGGCAGGGGTCACGAATATGGAGTACAGAATATTGAAAGGTCACAATATCATGGCCAAAATATCGAGACAAAATATTGAAAGGTAAGTTTATATAGATTTTCTATGCTTATTTCCACATACACCTAGGTTTGAACTTATATGCCATAGGTTTCAGACAGGTTATAGTTAGGAATTAGCTTTTTACAAATTGACACATGGAACCAAACCACATTCACTGGATGATGTCATCAGTGATGTCATCAGTGATGTCACTGACCATGTCATGAATGATGTAATATGTGACATCATCACCAGTTGATTGCGGGCGCGAGAGTTACAGTTAGTACAACTTATTATAACAGAGGAATTTCAATGGTTTTGTTTAAGTGAAATGTCCAACTAACTATAACATCCCTAAAAGCTATGGTTTTTTCGGTGAATTTTTAAGGTTTTTGAAATGCTAATTCCTAACTATAACCTGCTTGAAACCTATGTTTTTTTCAGTGAATTTCAAAGGTTGTTTAAATGACAATTTCTACTTATTATATTGACCACTTCCCCATATTTTCAACAAGAAACCAAATCTGCAATGCTACCTAAAAAGTCAGGCAATAGTTTCACTTACCACTAACAAATTAACATCAACATTTAACTACTGTAAGAACGTCGAACATGTACTACGTGAATTACATCCAACTCACACCTATGTTTAACCCCTTCCATGCTCATGACGAGCTCAGCTCGTCATGAAGCACACTGGAGCTGTGCTTATGACAAGGTGAGCTCGTCATGAAATAATGCCTTTCGAGCTTTTCCAGCACAGGACAGGAAAAGCCTTAGCATGGAAAGTGTTAAAGAGCAATATGTGTTAGAGATTGTAATTTTACACTTATGGCACCCAACAAAATCACAATAATCAATCAATCAATCAATCAATGACATTTATAGAGCGCACTACCTACCCGTAGGGTCTCAAGGCGCTAAGGGGGGGGAGGTGCTGTTACTGCTCGAACAGCCAGGTCTTGAGCTTCTTCCTGAAGGCGAGGTGGTCTTGGGTCAGGCGCAGGTCAGCCGGGAGGGAGTTCCAGGTCTTGGCGGCCAGGTAGGAGAAGGACCTTCCTCCTGTTGTCGCTCTACGGATGCGTGGGACGGCGGCGAGGGCGTGGCTGGCTGATCGGAGGTGGCGTTTGGGAGCGTAGAAGTTGATTCGGTTGTTGAGGTAGCTCGGGCCTTGATCGTGTAGGGCTTTGTGTGCGTGGGTGAGGAGCCGGAAGGTGATTCTTTTGTTGACGGGGAGCCAGTGCAGGTCTCTCAGGTGTCCGGAGATGTGGCTGTTTCGTGGGATGTCGAGGATGAGTCTGGCTGAGGCTGTTAGGATTTAACATTGACTTGTGCGCTTCATTCTGGTTCCTACACTTTTCTGTGGCCCCTTAGTGTTACAGCCCGTACTTTCCTGACGCTCCCTAAGTGGAATAAGGAGGAGCAGAGCCCTCCCATCTCTGCTTGGCTTACTTTCCGGTGACCACGCCCCCTTCCCACTTCCTGGTTCCTGTTCGAGTTGTTTGCTAGCGTCTGAGGGCTTTGCTGGAGTTCTGTCTTCTTGACGCTGTGTTTCCTGATTCCGGACCCTCTGCCACTTGATTCCTACTCTGTGAGTGTGCGTGTGAGTCTGTATGGTATAGCGGTATTCTTCGCCGCTCCTTTTTTCAGTGAACGCGACGCCCTGCTATTCCTCACGCATTTTGCGGGCGTATTCGGTTCACTCTCTGCTATATCCTGGTTTTACAGCCAGTGTTACCTCCGTTGTTCATTCCTTTCTTTATTGGGCTTCCTCTTGAGAGTAAGCGCTCCGCCCTATCCTCCTAGGGGCCGGGTGTCTCATCTCCTGAGTGGGTGCTGCTCCGCTGTACTCGCCTCCCCTGTGCAGCCGGTCAGTGCCATTCGCTCCTTTTCTGTTTGTTTGTTTGGTGCTTGGTGTTACTGCTCCGCTGGACTGGGCCCCTTTAGTCAGCCGGCCGGTTCACCTCACCTTTCCTTACCATTTGATTTGCGTCAGAGGTGTGTTGAGTCCTTCGTGAGTCCTTAATTTTGGACCCCTCCCTGTTGTCTGGACTCATCGTTGACGCTGGCCCGATCTACACTTGGGGTAAGATCCATGATTGAGCACACTTGTCAATGTTTTATTGTGTTTCCAGTAAACATAGGGATTGTGTCTATATATAAACTTGCTCTTTGTTTCCTAGCCTGGACCATCCCCGGAGACGCCTTTTTCTACTATTTGTTACCCCTCGTATGAGGAGAGTGGTGGACACTCCTTGGGTAAATTCCCTCATACTTTTAGGAGACAGTAGACAGGAGTGTCGTATACTTTGTTATCGCATTCCTGCTGCTGTGTCTTGGAGGTGGAGGGATTCTTCTTCGCTCCCGTGGAAGTTGGCCCTTCACCTAACAGAGGCGTTCTGGATCCGCTGGAGTCTTTTCTGGAGCTTGGCGGTGGTTCCGGCGTAGAGGGCGTTGCCGTAGTCCAGTCGGCTGGTGACGAGGGCCTGGGTGACGGTCTTCCTGGTCTCCGTGGGGATCCACCAGAAGATCTTCCGAAGCATGCGCAGGATGTTGAAGCACGACAAGGAGACGGCGTTGACTTGCCTGGTCATGGAGAGGGAGGAGTCCAGGATGAAGCCCAGGTTGCGTGCGTGGTTTGTCGGTTTGGGTGCGGTGCCCAGGGCGGGGGGCCACCAGGAGTCATCCCAGGCGGAGGGAGAGGAGCCCAGGATGAGGACCTCCGTCTTGTCTGAGTTCAGTTTCAGGCGGCTGGTCGTCATCCACTCGGCTACCTCTTTCATCCCTTCGTGCAGGTTGGCTCTGGCGGGGGCGGGGTCGTTGGTCAGGGAGAGGATCAGCTGGGTGTCAGCGCCACTACAACTACAACCATCTCCACGGACCCCTCCCCCCTATTATCTCAAAGGCAGCACAAAACAGGACAACAAACCTTTCCAAAATAATAAATCCCCTCAACAGTACACTAGCTTAATCTACAGAGATGTGGCAACCAAGTATGTATATGGGAAAGAACTCGAACATCAACAATAATGTACACAACACTAAAACTAACGGTGAAATACTATAAGCAATGCACTATGGAAATCAAAAACTTTTCAGTGTGTACATATACCATTGATATGTGTAGTGTACTGAATAGTGGACGCAACCATATTATCTCAGACAATGGGGAATATTTTGGTCATGTAGCTGTGTTCACCCCCCTTTAACACAGAAGCGGAGTTGGCTAGTCCAACGTAAACAACATCAATGTACGACTATAAATAATTAGGCTACGCCTTGGGCATGGTTCACTTCTGCAAAGACAAGACACTTCGCCGCAGTGAAGGTCCTCACCCTGTCACGTGGCTGCCGCCATGAGCATGTGACTCCTCGATACAGGTGCATTCCAAACTCAACGCCACAGCACCGCAGACTTATGTCTGTATCGACTTCTGCCTTCTGCCTTCGATCTCCATTGCAGACAGCAGGGTTCACAACTTGAATTCAGCTTTGCATCTGCACTATGGACAGCGCTGAATCCAGCCTTGCTTTATTTAAGGTAGAGACAATTGTAATCTATGTCTTCCGAGTTTGTAAAAGGATGTGACAAAAAGCATTCATCTATAACTGTGCTGACTACAGCCTTCACTCTACACTGCAGATAGCAGGGTTCACAACTTGAATTCAGCTTTGCATCAACACTATGGACATCATTGAATCCAGCCTTGCTTTATTTAAGGCAGAGACAATTGTACTGTGTCCTCCGATTCTGTTATCTGTGACAAAATAGCATTCATCGATCTTTGTGTTGACTACTGTCTTTAATCTACACTGCGTACAACATGGTTCACTACTTGAATTCAGCTTTGCATCAACACTATGGACAGCATTGAATCCAGCCTTCCTTTATTTAAGGCAGAGACAATTGTACTGAGTCCTCAGATTCTGTTAACTGTGACAAAATAGCATTCATTGATCTTTTGGTCGACTACTGCCTTCAATCTACACTGCGTACAACAGGGTTTACAACTTGAATTCAGCTTTCCATCTACACTACAGACAGTATTCAAGATATCCTTGATTTATGTAAGGCAAAGATTATTTTGTTAAAGGATGCCAAAAAAAAACATTCGTCAATGACTGTAGTGAGTTCTGTTTTCAAATGTACACTGCGATCAAAAGAGTTTACAGCTTTTTACCAGTGGCACATAAGCACTACAGACAACATAAAATTCAGTCTCGATTTATTTAAGGCAGAAAAATACTACTGTGTCATCAGATTTTGTTAAAGTATGTAACAAAAAAAGCATTCCTCGATCACTGGCGTAACGAAAACTGAGGGGGCCTCCCTGCACGGTACCTATAAGGGCCCCCTCCAGGCTCAATCATGAGCTCTCTGGCCAGACTGCAGTGCCGAAGGGGGCCCTTGGAGCTTGAGGCCCCCCCGCACCGCGTGGGCCTGTGTTACGCCCCTGTCCTTGATGTCTGTGTCAATTACAGCCTTCGGTGTACTCTGCGGACAGCAGGGTTCACAACTTGAAGCCACCTTTGTATGTATACCATGGACAATAGGGAATTCAACCTTGATTAATTTAATGCAGAGATAATTGTATTGTATGTGTTCAGATTTTTTCAGATGGAATGACTATTGTACATGACGCATTCCAGTAGACAAGAGACATTATACCACTGCGACCCCCCCCGAACCACGAATCATCACAGGGTACAAACACGCTGAATTCTTTCGGTACCACTAAATCACTGCACCACAAGTCATTTCCCCGTAGCCTTATTAAAGCAGAATTCACTAGGCAGAAAACATTGCTCCCAGTACAGCCCCCCTGCATTACGAATTATCGCAGGGTACTTACAAGGTCAACACCAAAGATACTACTAACTCAGCGCACCATAAATCATCGGAAAGAAGAGTGAACAGTTTTATGTCAGCAATGAGGCATACTATCACTTTTAGGTGGAATTCACGCAGAATCCAATCGACAAAAGACATTACTCCAAATACTGTGCCCCCTCCCTCCTGGACCACGTATCATCGCAGAATATGTACACGCTGAGCATGGTACTAGTAACTCAGTGCACCAAAAAAAAATGATTATCACATGCCCTTGCTAAGGCACCATTCACAACACAAAAATCTTTACTATCAGTACAGACTGCTCGGACCACGCATCATTGCAGGCTCCACAGAACCTTCTTGTTTTAGATACCACTAACTCAGTGTAAACCAACTAAGTATAACACCTATCAAACCCTAAAATATATCCCTTTTAAATGCTTCCTTGAAAAAAGTATTTTACATCACTTATACATTTAGTTGAATAAAAAAATGCACGCTGTATACATGTTCTATCTTCCACTTCAATCGTAATTGCAGATGATGCTACAACTTGAATTCACCTTTGCATCCACACTATAGACAGTAGGAAATTAACCCTTGATTTATTCAATGCAGAGATAATTATACCGTATGTATTCAGATCTTGTTAAAATAAGTGAAATAAAAGCATTGTTCTATAACTGTACTGACTACTAGATTCCATGTACATTGTGCACAGTAGGGTTCACAACTTGAATTTACCTTTTCATCTACAAAACAGACAGCATTAAATTCAGCCTTGATTAATTTAAAGCAGAGAAAAAAATAGTGCTGTTGCACTGCTAGTACGTGCAAGCACCTTCAATCGTTGCATTCTGTGAACTATGATAACAAAGAATGTAGAAAATTGCGCCAAAATGTGCCTCCACCACCGGCAATACCAAGGGGCATATTACCAAGCAATAGTGATAATTATCGCTATTGCTTGGTTAGAGACAAAAATTTACCGCTGAGCTGCGGCGATTTTTATCGCAGATAAACCTTGGTATTACCAAGGTTTATCGCAAATGCGATAAAAATCGGCCGCAATGCATGAATATCGCTGAAAAGTCAGCGATATTCATGCATTACCGAGCTAATGCTCTTAGCCATGTTATCCACCTCCCATTGGATAACATGGCTAAGAACTGCTCAGGGAAGGTGTTAGCTTTTGGAGATATTCGCGCTTAGCGCGAATATCTCCAAAAGTTGGTAATAGGAGATAGCGATGTTAGCGACTGTTTCCAGTTGCTAACATCTTGGCACGCCCACTTTGCATGTCATTAGTGATAAATATCACTGACATGCAAAGTGGGGCCCAAGATGGTCGCTATCTCCTACTGCTCCTCCATCCTACCACATTATATTGTACTATAAATAGCGTATGCAACTAACTTACCTGTGATAGTCAGTGTGGGCTATTCCTCTTTTTTTTTTAAAAATAAAAGCATATTTATATAGCGCAAAATCAACCCAAACCTATATCAGCTATTTACATGAGCACTGTATTTACAATACATTTTCAAGCACACATACATTATGTCATTACCCTACAATAACAGGATGTGCATGCAACTCTGAGACTCAAACACTGATTTCAAACATCAAGTTCTACAGTGTACCTCAATGACCACATACGTATATATAATAGCTGCCCTTCATGTGCCAAAAACTGCAACTTAAACCTTTCACAGCCCTGTATTACTACAACTACAACACTCCACTGAATATACAATAATCATTCATAATCGCAGAAATGAATCATGTCCACCATCTTTTATGTATGCAACTATGAACGAATATAGAGTCAGTGATACCCTGTACCTTTCATGTTGGCCAAGTTGTGGAACTTTACAGATATAATGGCATATTTGCTTTTAAGACACAGGTGACGTCAGCACTACAGAACGGACACCTGAATCACTTAATTTCTCATATAGCTCACAACGAGACCACGCCCATAGCTCCTGAATCTTTAGTGTAGTTCCTATACTCCCAATAGGCTCTGCGCATTGGAATAACATAAACGATAGTTTAGACGTAGGACTGAAGTCGACTAGGTCTCCATTGAGTATGTTAGACTTAATTGTGAATGCCAGCTAGCTGAGAGGTCACTAGAAACTTTCTCAAATAAACAAGAAGGGATTAGTTTCTGACAACCCTATAACATGACAAGTTTGTTCCCCAAGAATAAGAAATATAGCTTCAGAGTCGCGGAAACAATAGATGGCTATTTCACTCAGTCAATCGTGCATGCTTCGTTTCACCAGGGTTTTTGCAGAGAAATAGAGAGACGGGTGTTTTCAATAAGAAGGTTATTTATTCAGCAGTCTTCTTTCTCATGCAAGAAAAGTTAATTGCTACAATTGTAATACTTGCTATGAAGTAAAGTGCGTACAGTAAAAAGAGTATTATGAAATAATTCTGTAAAAGCATGATATGGTTTCTAAGCCATAAGATACATAAAATAGATAAAATACATACAATGATAAATAATGACTAAAAGTACTCAACTGGTGTATTTAAAATATGCCTACCCCGGTGTACCTAACCTACGTCTAGTACAAGGGAAGAAGTAAGTGAGGTGTATCTTGAGTTAAATAGTTTCTGCCAAGAATCTATCCAAGAATTCTCTAAGGGTCTAATCAGCTCCGTACCTTGGTTATAGAATGAAGGAGGTCTTGTATCTCTCTCGCATGGCTCGATCTCCCAGTAACCCACAAGGGTAGCAGGGAAACACTGGAGCTGGATTTCTCAGCAGGAGAAAAGACAGCGTCTCGCTCAGTGCGTCAGCTGGAGGGTCGGCTTCCTTCGGCACTCGCTACAGCAGTACGTCGGGCAAGTAGTTAGTCAATCTGCTCCAAATCACTGTGTGTTTGCTAGGGCAGATGTGGGTATATTTATACCTGGAAGGTGCCGAGTTTGACGGAAGGGTGGACATAATAACGTCACTAAGAACTCGAAGTTCTTTTCACGCTCCAGGAGTTCTGGGACAAATCAATACTGAAGTAGGGGGAATTCCCGTACTGATGAAGGCTGGTTGTCTTCAAGAACTCATTGTACTCTAGGAGCTTAGTGGAAGTAGCCATGCCGTATTTGGACTGCATTGGCTGTGTCTAAATATGGTTATGATTCTTATGCCTATATAAGTTATATTTATATAAGGGCATGAATCGGGAAAATTACTCTAGAGCCCTAGATACGTTCACAACAAATCTTGGTTCAGAACCTCATGCAGGACTAGGATACGTCAGTCCAGCCCACTCCACTTACACTACCAGGAAAAAACAAAAACAAAACATTGCCCAGATTTCCTTTGTACTGATTTCTTAGTTCCAGGTCTAGTTGTCAGAACGACATACACACACTCCCTCATGGTTGGTATACACCCACACCACACCCATCCAGCACATCCGTCACTACACATGTGACGGTACCTGTAAAAAAGGTGGGCACACGTGCTGTACGCCATTTTAGATTTGCTCCCATCGCAAGCGCTGCGATGCCCGTCCTGGTGGTTCAGACGCCTCATGTAGGCCCGAACCACCGAACAGGGGGCCCACCACCACGTGCATGGCCTCTTTGGTTTACTGAGTTAGTGGTACCGGAAGGATTGAGTGGGTGAAGAACCTGCGATGATGATGAAGGGAGCACGAGTATGTAGTTAGCCATAGAGATATCAAGACTGAGCACCATATATGAGACTTCTTAGTAGCAGATCGGGACTGCATGATGTAGAAGGTGTCCTGTCCACGGAAAGGTGAGCAGTGAGGCCTGGATGCGCATTGGAGTGAGTCGAAGGGCTGCAGCAGACTGGATACAAAAAAGCGACGCAGCGATTTGGGATACACAGTCCTATATAGTGTATCTTATTGCATGTATATATTTTTTTTCCAATAGCAGGAACGTTTTTATAATCGGTCAAACGTCCAGAATATAAACTATACAAATAGTTGTTTTAAAATGCGAGAGGGAATGTGTGTGAAAGGGCGATGTTATTCAACTACACATTAAGGTTTTTTTTTCCTTTTTCCTTTCCTTTCCCTTTTTTTTTTTCCCTTTTTCACACTTTTGTGATATCCTTCCCTTTGAGTTTATTCAAAGGTTGAGGTTGAGGTATCTGAAATGTTTTGAAATAGCTTCTCTTTAGGAGCATGTAGAGACCTATAAGGATCCTAAAAGATCTGTGTACCTCTAGTGACGCCTAGGTTAAATTGTTTTTTTGAGCCTGGGCTTGGGCATGTTCTCGGATGGATTCTAATAGGTCATCAGCGTCATGTATAGAGCGGATGTTATGCATCTTGTTATTGTACATGATTCGTAGAAATGCAGGAAATCTCATCTGCACCGTGGCTCCCAATGACCTAAATTTGTGCATGCGCTGCCCCAACTCCCACTGTCTATCCAGTGTAGTTTTGGAAAGATCAGAACGTATCTCAAAGGAGAAATCGAGGCCTTTCATTGTATCGGCTTTCAAAGCAAGATTTAGAATCTTTTCTTTAAGAGCATAAGTCAAAAAATTGATTAGCACTTTTCTAGGTTTGGTTCTTGCCGGATTCATACGAAACGGATCTCTGTGTATTCGCTGAATATCCTTGTCTAGCTCTTCAACTGTTTCTTCAAGATTAAGGGATCCCTTTAGTAAGTGTATTATAAAGCCTTTAAGGTCCCCGCCTTCTTTGCCTTCTGGGATGTTTAGGAGTCGAATGTTATTGCGTCTAGAATAACTTTCTAGCACTTCAATTCTCTCTCTCATGTTCTCTCCATCTCTTTGGAGGGTGTGTATTTTAGATCTAGCAGTCTCTAAGTTTGTGGTCAAAAGACCTACCGAGCTTTCTAGTATTTCAGTTCTCTCACATAGGCCATCAACCTTTTGACCTAGTTCCTCACATGTTGCTCTAATTTCACTCTGGTTAATTTTAGAAACTGCAAAATCTTGTCTTATCTCCTCTCTCATTGCCGCAATAGAGCAGACTATGGCCCCAAGTGCATTTCCGACACCCGGATCCAAACTCTGGCCTGCTGCCTCCTTCTTCTTCTCCTTTCCTGCTGCTAGTGTCTCTTCTTCTGGCATTCCCTTTTGTTGGGTAGATGCTACATTAGCAGTAACATTCTCTATGCGCGTTACTGAATCAGGCGGGGTAGGCGCTAAAGGAGCATCAGACACTGCCCCTTCAAGGGACGAGATCGAGGAGGAGTCTGACCTGGAGGAAGCAATGGGTATACCCTGCCCTACTTGCTTGTCCTGCTGTAAGTTTTTTTCCATACCTGCGGCCATATCCTGCGTGATCTGTAATACTTAGGGCAAAGCTCTAAAGTAAGAGCGCAGTGATGGAGTTATGTCGCCTGGAGCTTTAATTTTTTATTTTTGGGCTGTTTTTGCCTAGTGTATCCCTCTTTCACAGTCTCTGGCTTTTTTTTTCGCTCCTGAACTTTTCTTGGAACCTCCCCCAAGGTGCACCCTGGGAGCTGCAGTACGTTTTCTTCCTGCCCAGGCTCCTTACCTCGATTTCTAGTTTTGCTCCTTCTAACTCTCACTTGCAGATAAAAGGGAAAGGAAAAAGGAAGAAAAAAAAGAGATTAAAACAATATTAAATAATGTAATAAAATAGAATCTTGTATTCATTTAAAATAAAATAGAGATATATACATAAAATAACAACAATTAAAAAAAAAAAAGCATACACTAACAAAAAAAAAGGTAGTCTCCAAATATCCTTCTCTCGTACAATAGTAAATGGTTACCTTTCGTCCATACTTGCTCGGCAACAGTAACTTTCTACTCGAAGACATTGTAGCATTGGGGGGTCGAAGGGTAGGCTGTAGGTGGGTGTAAATCTGGCTAGACACCAAGCCAGAGTAAGTAAGGGCGGGTTTCCTAGGGGGTGGGAGAGGGGGTGTTAAAATAGTAAAAAATCCTCATCTGTCAGCCCGTTTTAGTGTTTCAGCCTTCTATTTTTTTCAAAATCAAACTTTCAACATGCTAAAACTAAAAAGTCATCAAACTAGAAGTAAAAGAGTGAAGGTGTTAGGGATTGAAGTTATAACATGACATTTATTCATTATATGTCCTGGAACGTGAATGGTCTGCGCGTGAGAGGTAGACAAGACCGTATTTTACAATATTTGAGAGACTCACAGGCACAGAGCATAGCGCTCCAGGAAACACATCTCCTTAAAACAGAGGCTACCACCATACTAAAAAAGCAGAGGTGGATAGATACATTCTGTTCTACAGACCATAATGCTAATATAAGGGGGGGTAATATTTATTTTTAAAAAATCTGCAAAAACGCAAATTCTGGACTGGAAAGAAGATCACACAGGGAGATGGTTAATAGTGAGAGACTTGCTCAATGGTCAGATTAGGACCTTAGTGGGTTACTACGGTCCGAACTCAGATGACCCATCGCACCTGGACGCTGTAAGGAATCAATCAATATCAGTCCAGGATCCAGTAATCTGGATGAGCGACTTCAACATTGTTCTTGACCCCAGACTGGATAAATCGACAAAATCTAGAATTTGTAGTTCTGCTAAATCCAGACAAACCCTTAAAACAACCATGACACAACTTGGTTTGGCTGATTTGTGGAGAGAAAGAGTTGGCAATAAGCTAGGGGTGTCCTTTAGGAATAGTCGCTTTAAACACAAATCTAGAATTGACTGTGCTCTTTTCAGCTACTGTCTAATGGATACTCGGACAATGATAGATTATTTACCATCCCATCTGTCAGACCACTCCGCATTAATATTCACTTTGAGATTTGAAAATTCGATTAAACATCCATCCTGGTCCTTTGACCGGACACTCTTGCTCGAAGAAGAAAAGGTCAAATTTCTGGTAGATGAGTCCTTAGCCTTTTTTGATGTAAACAGTAATTCTGCAGGCCCAACTGTTGTTTGGGAGACATTCAAGGCCTTCTTAAGAGGGCAGATTACTAACAGAGCCTCTTATAGGCGGAAAATATACATTGAAAAGGTAACTAGACTAGAACAAGATATGAACCTTCTAGAGTCAAAGATCGACCCATCCTCAGGAACATCAGAAGAACAGGAAAAATTGGCCGAGTTAAAGTCCCAATTGGAAAATATTTTACAGGAGAGAGTAAATAAAAGGTGGGAAGCGAGCAAGATCTCTCAATTTGAATTCGGAGAAGCTGCAGGGAAAGTGCTAGCATGGAAAATAAAATCTGACCAATCCCTTAATTACATCAGGGAAATCAGGATAGAGGGAGAGGCTGAGACAAGATCTACTAACCTAGAAATAGGTAGAGCCTTCTTTTAATTTTTTGAGGCGATTTATAGGGAAGATCGTCCTAATGACCAGCAAGCAAGGGATAGATGGCTGGAAGCCATTACGCTTCCAACCCTCTCAACAACTCAGAGTAAATTCTTAGAGACTGAGATAACAGAGGCTGAGGTGAAAAAAGCTATTCGTCAATCAAAAAATGGAAAAGCGGCAGGTCCAGATGGTCTGCCGGGAGAAATTTATAGATCACTGGAAAATATCATCGCCCCTGTGCTGACGGACCTATTTAATGGTATCCTAATAGAAGGAGATTCGCCGCCTAAATCCTGGGGGGAGGCTACAATTGTACGTATCCCGAAACCAGGGAAATCCCCCCTTGAGTGCGGGTCATATAGACCAATATCATTACTCAATAATGATTATAAAATATTCACAACAATTATTTCAACAAGATTGGCTAGTGTTATTGGTACTATAGACCATCGAGATCAAAAAGGATTTATTAAGGGTCGACAACTAGCAGATTTAACACACAAACTGATAGGGGCCATTGACATTGCCACAGCTTTTTCTCTACCTTTAGCTACTTTAACTTTAGATGCAACTAAAGCGTTTGATAGAGTCAATTGGCTCTATCTAAATGACGTACTTAAAAAATTCAACTGTGGGGAAGGTTTTCGTAGAATTATAAAACAACTTTATGGTGCTCCTTCGGCCAGGTTGCTAGTCAACGGGGCCTTGACGGAAGCCTTTAACATAACCAGAGGTACAAGGCAGGGCTGCCCGCTTTCCCCTCTCCTATTTAACCTATACATCGAACTGTTTGCCAAGCTTCTGCGGGAGGAGGCTAATATTCCATCTTTTAGCTTCGGAGAATGGGAAAGGCGGGTAGCACTCTACGCAGATGATATCCTGGTCTTTACATCTGATCCTGTTAAGGCATTTCCAGTCGTCATTCAACGGGCGGAAGAATTTGGTCATATCTCGGGTTATGACATCAACTCGAGTAAAAGCGATTCAATGGAATGGAACTTACCAAATATACAGCTTGGGGTAAACATTTCAACTTCCATGCGCTACCTAGGGATTAGAATTACCCAAGAACTGGGCACCATTGGACAAACCAATCTGGATAGAATGTACAGTGAGAGCAAAAGACTTTTAAAATCTTGGACTCACCTGCCACTTTCTATAATGGGCAGGGTAAATCTAGTCAAAATGTGTATTCTTCCAAAATTCACCTTTGTCTTTAATGCTATCCCCATGGCTTTTGAACTCAAAATGATTGAAAAATGTCAGCGAGAAATTAACTCCTTCATTTGGAATTACAAATCCACCAGAATAGCATGGAAAAAGTTGAGAAGAAGAAGAGAGAAGGGGGGCCTTGCATTGCCGGAATAATTGTATTATGCATGGGCCTTTCAGATGTCACACTCTAGAATGCTTCTAAAAATGCAATCTAATCTTCCTACTGAGTCAATGTACAGAGCTATGCTAATGGGGGCGAATCTAGCAGTAGATGGTTTCATGTTTAAATTTGGAAGTCAGAAATTCTTTAAAAATATCAAACTTAAAATCTTACAGTCATGGGCCAAAATCTGGCTTAGCATTAGGAAAAAACTAGGTTTGTCCTATTATTCCAACTACTCTCCAATCTGGGACTCACCCGGTCTACCATTATGTTTGAGAGATAGCCTGTCTTCCATAATAAAACAAGCGGGCATCATAAGATGGGGTCAGCTACTTAAAGAAGGATCATTAATAGCCTGGGACGAGTTATACGATCTAGTTGGCCCTTGGCTTTCCAGATTCAAATACATTCAACTGGAAAGCTGGGTGAGATCCCAGTGACCCATAGATGCACACTTTGGGAAGACTAGCATACTGGAGCAACGGTTAGTGGAACGACCAATGGAAGGGAGAGAAGTAGCCGCATGGTACTGGCAGTTGTTGGAGGAAAGTGAGGGGGAGTTTCATCTTCTAGATGAGTTATGGGGGAGGTGACTGGTCTTTAATGTGAGGAGATGTGGCTAAACTCCTTCGGCTACTTTATAAAATCGTGAAGCCTTCATGGTTAAGACTAAATCATCTGCTCTCAGCTCATCGCGCATACATGACACCATTGAAACTTTCTAAATTTCTCCCAGATAAAAAATGTAACAAGTGTAACTTTGTAGGAGCCTGTGATGTTTACATGTTCCTGGATTGTCCTAACATTGCAAGATTTTGGGAAGAAGTGAAGAATACCTTAAACTCTATCCTAAATACATCTTTGTCAATAACTCTACCACTTGTCATCTTTGGCCTGGAAGATAACATCACAGGCAAGGCGAAATTTTTTTTCTTCTATGCAATTTTATTGGCAAGAAGGCAAATTTGTATACACTGGGTAGAGAAAACACCCCCAATACACTCTTGGTGGCTTTCATCTTTATATGAAACATCTAAAGCTGACCTCAAAAGATCATGTAGTAAACGTAACTTGGCTTTCTGGGACCTGCTGATCAATTGGAGATAATTCCGGGTTTTCTTCTTTTTTTTCCCCCGGGTCCTATGATTATGCCATGAACACTCCTTGGACCGGGTCCAGCCTAGTTACGATAAAGGTCCTGCAGGTTGGAATATACCTAGATGGAGTCAAAGAAAGCCCCTTTGCTTTTGGGACATCTCTTCCACAAATATAACAATTTGCGTCTTTATGCCGTGCAAGGTGGTTGGTATCGCCCTTTTTGAGGGTAAGGCAAATGAGGACAAAAAAAAACCCTCCACATTTAGGGGGTCATTACGATGGCGGATTTCCCGCATCCTCCTGGCCGGTGGAAGCCATCGCCGGCCCGGAGGATTCGGGAAATCCGTCGCAGAGGCTTGAAAGACCCACCGCCAAATTAGGATGGCTGGTGGGTCTCACAATCTGTCCTCCGCTTTTCCGCCACGGTCGGAAGGCGACCACGGCGGAAAAGCATTAACATGGCTGGCGGTGTCTATCAGACACCGCCATCCATATTAGGATGGAGTACAAAGTATGCTTTTCCATGTCGGCTTTTCCACCGTGGAAAAGCATACGGAGCTTCACTTCGGGGGCCCGTTGCGGGCCCCCTGGGTGAAGGGGGTGTGGCGGGTGCACATGGTGGGTATCTATGGTACCCCCCTGCATTTGTGTGGACAAAGCGGCAGGCACCGCTCGGTGCCTGCTGCTTTGTGCACGCAAATGCCGTGCAAGCATTTTTAACATTGTGGCGGGTGCAGCTTGAAGCTGCACCCGCCGCAATGTTAAAGATTGAGGATGTGACCACCAGGGTGGCGGTCACATCCTAATTGCACAGGAGGGAAATCCGTAGGCAATGCGGAGGTTCCCTCCTACTCTATGGTGGCGGACGGACTCTGGTCCGTCCGCCATCATAATCGTCCCCTAAGATAGTAACAAATACCAATCATAACATCTTTCTTTTACTATCTTTTAGATGTAGAGCTTCTGGGTGCATTAAGTCCGGGCAGGTGGTGAAAAACACACTGGTGATAGAAAGGTGAGCTGCAAATATTCTTTGCAGTCACTCTCTCACTTCCTCTCTCCTTTGACACACAATGTTAACTTCCTTTTTATCTTACAGGTTGTGTTTCACAAATTGGCGTCCCCCAACACCTCTAAAACTCAACGTTAGAAGATTCTGCGATGATGTGTGGCCATCGTAACAACTTCTGAGAAAGCTGCTTAGACACGTTGTGCACCCTCTTTGAATCAGGCCAATGGCACAAGGTAAGTAAAGAAGCTTATTTCCGAAACAATGACAAGTCATCAGTGAAAGGACAGAGTGGGTAGTGTGCAGCAGCTTCACTGCGTAGGAATGTACAATTACCTCCGGGTACTAAGGGGCAGATGTACGAGAACCTTGCGCCACTTTTGTGTCTCTTTTAACATGAGAAAAGTGGAGCAAGGAGCTTCTAAATCTGCCTCTGCCTCTGTCTTCCCAAGAAAAACACTCACTTCCGGACTCTGCGAGTCAATGTGGTGCAACAGTCTAGATACTTAATATTGAGAATATTGAGAACTCACCGCTATGCAGTGGGAATGCATGGGACATACTACTTTGGAAAAAAACAGCGCACAGACACCTCCTTACAGTGGAACTTGTTGTAATATAGTATCCTAAGTGTACAAATAAATGAACTAAAATATATGTGTGCATTTGTATGTACTTTGCTATTACTAACTCTATATAAAATCTTTCATATCACTAAACTGGAGGGTGCACTATGAGCCAGCACGTGCTTGGACACACAACGGAGGCAAAATGTGAGCTACGAGTATTTTCTCCAGTATTAACTGCTCCAGCTATAACTTTCTCTCGCTCACACTTTTAATGTTGTTTTTTCTCTCTTTCTCTCACTCACTCTCTCTCACATCGTTTCTCTTTCTCTTTTAAAGTTATCAACGTTGCTGTCCACTCTGACGTGTAGAACCAAAGCTGAGTTCAAGTTGTGAACTCTGTTGGTCACAGTGTTTACACAAGGTAAGCAGAGCGGCATAGATATGATATCCCTCTGATTAAATGCATTAGAATTAAAAGAGATTATTTACAAGCCCCTTGCACCACTTTTGCATCACTTTCAACATGAGAAAAGTAACACAAAAGTGGCGCAAGAGTCTTGTAAATGAGCCCTAAAGAATATTGTCCTCCATATTGACTTGATCTCTCACCTTATTTTGTCTCAACTCTGAATCATTTTAAAGACCTGTTGATGTATAGTGTAAATCTGACTCAGTAGGCACTTCCATACAGACTCCGCTTGAACGCGGGCCTATAAGACAAGTGAAATGTATCAGACACACTGCAGACATAAAAATAACGAAATATTGGCAAGTGTTACCTTGACGCATTTAGTCACATTGATCTAATTTTAAACCCTAGTTTTCTTTTTTGTTTTGTAGATTACCTACCGTACTTCCATTGGAGTCCATATCACATTTTGTTTATTAGATTGTTTTATTAGAGTTATTTTTCTAGTTATTTATTTTATTGTTATTTTTAAGTTACGTTTCCAGGTATTTATTGTTGTTTCAATAAAAGTTAATTAAAAAAGTATATACGTTTTCTTTTTATGGGGGGTGGCAGTCCCCAATAGAAATGATATTGATAATTTGAAGTATGATTCTGTCCCAGAGTATATAGCTACGACCAACAGTTTCTATGGAAAAGTTTTAAAACTCCAGCACAGTAGCTTTTTCCATTAGCAAAATAGTGTGGTGAACTTCTAACCTCTGTGCTCATGTAAGTGTTCCATGAACTGTTACTATGGTAACAGGCAGAAAGACGTTTGGGGATAGGGTTGAAAGGTACTGGCTGTACGAAACCGTTATATTATTTACCCTGGATCCTCTACATGACAGAAAGAAAAGCAAAGTAAAACAAAACATTGTGTACCAGATTTACAACCCCCTTGCACCACTTTTGCGTCCAAGGTCCCCTCCTACAAAATTAGAAGTGTGTGGGCCTCAACGAAGCCCCTCAAGCCCCGGGAATCACCACCCCCGGGGGATTTGTGTATTGTTGGAGGCAGGCTGCGTGGCCCTCCACCTGGAGCCCTTGAGGGCCCTGGGGACCGACACACCCAGGGCCGGTTCCTACAATGTCACGGGGTGCCTACCCCTGGGACACTGCTGTTTGCTATGAGAGGGCGAGAGTCTTGCGCCTTCCGCCCTCCCATAGCAAACTTAGTTTGCATTTTGAAAGACAGAGCAGTGAAATCTGTTCTCACTTTCAAAATCCAAACCAGATTGCATTTCCACATGCAAGTTAGCATCTCCGCATGCGGAAAAGCAATGCCGGCTCCCAAAGAATGTGGGAAGCCGGTGGGACCGTGGAGCCATTATGGCTCCCCCCACAGTCCCCAACATTTTTTATAAGACCCGGGGGATACGATCCCCGGGAATATTAGAAAGTACTAATAGGGGCAATTTTTTTACGGAAAAAGTAAAAGTTGCGCACCCAGCGCAGCGCTCAGTGCGGCCGCCTGGTGTGCACGCGCTGGATGCACCACTCATAATCTGTAGGGTGCGCGACTCCAGCGCCTTTGCTGCACAACTTCCACATGTTTGTTAACAGGCATTACTTTTCCACATCAGGAGGGAAAAACAATCTGACTTAGATTTTGAAAGAGAGAACAGATTTCCTTGCTATTGGAGGGTGGATGGATACTCCAGGACACTGCAGGGGACGGCACTCCCACAATACATAAAGCCCTGGGGAATGGTGGTCCCCGGGGCTTTGGAGACCTTACAGCCCCCCAGCCATGTTTTTTTTGTAGCCCGGGGGGTAATGAAGCCCTCAACTGCTCCTGTAGGGGGGCCACACAGTCCCCCTCCCACAATACATAAAGCCCCGTGGGGTGATGGTCCCCATGGCTTTGAGGACCTTCGACCCCTCCCCCCACCAATTTTTTTTTCTTAGCCCCGGTGGGTGGGGATCCGCGAGGCTGAGGGGCCCCTATGGCCACACATAAAGCTTAAACATTTTGCCCCCAGTATTTAACCCCCCAGGGACTAATTATAAAAAAAACTCAATTTTATTTTATTTATTTTATGGCACAGTCCAAGCACCCTACACGCACCTGTCGGGTTTAAAAAAAATAACAATTGTGGACCCTGGGGGTCCTTCTGGGACCCCCTAAGCAGGTCTAGAGGGTAAAATTATTTCTACCCTGCCCCCTTTCTCCGTTTTGCACAAATATTCCACTGACTTTCTCAGCCTCGCTTCTACCGAGGCACAAACTGGCTGCCAACAGTTCCTGGTTTCGAATGTTTACAACCACTTGACAGCCAATCAGCATTCAGCGCGTGATCGGGACGTGCGCTTTTGGTACAATGACAATCCTCGCACCTTAGATATATAAATGACTTTAACTGAATTTTTCTCAGGAACTACTGAACAGATGGACACCATATAAGAAAAAGGCACAAGTCAGAACTGAGGACTACCTCTTTGCCAAATTTGGCATAATTCCGTTCAGCCGTTCGAGCTGTAGCTGTTGCTAAAGGTTCTACAGGAAATTGCATGGGGAAAACATGTTTTGGGACACCCATATTTTCTCAGCCCCCACTTGATCAATCACCCTGAAACTTTCAGGATAGGAACGGACCAGAGGTGGCCAAAAGTTTGGGAAATTTTGCAAAGATTTATCAATCTGGCCAAAGTTATTGGGAATAGAATGTTGCGGATTTCCTATGCATAACAGGACAGGTCCTAACTATACCTACCTATATATAGGTATATATATATATATATATATATATATATATATATGAATTTCGAACCAGTACTCCTTCCACTTCCACCAGAGAACCCCCGGCGGCGAAGAGAGAGACACGAACCACTTCTGATGTCAGGCAAGATGTTTTAATTCACCAAACAGCAGTCGACAGATGACGCGTTTCGGGCTCAGGCGCCCTTGTTCACATAAAGGCTGTGTGTAATAGATGCCATTTTTAACTAAAATGCCCTTCCCACTAAGGTCACATGTTCACAGAACAAACCAACGGACATAGCAGAAAGACTTGAGGGTGTGTTATGCATCAATAAACTAACGCTGTTCCATCAGAACTAAATTCATTTTTCAAAAAAAGCTTTGATGCTGAAATTACAAAATATATACATTGAGGAATTCATTTGTAATATTAGGGCGTTAGTGGTTATGAAATTATAATTAGTACAATTTCAAAAGTACTTAATGCAACAGTAGCATTAAACCAGCATTCCTGGATAAATCCAAACACACCAAAAAAAACACTGCTATAGGTCACTTATAACTGCTTAAATGCATGTTGTTGTACTCCGAGTAGTGACTTCTGTGACAAAAAAGGGAAGAAGGGATATATACAAGGCTAAGTGCATGAAGAAGCTGCATGATTGGATTTCTCTGCAGAACATAGATACCCAGTGTAAATAATAAATTACGTGAAAAATGTGTTGAACCAAGTGAAAAGATACAATAGTATCCATCACCATAACCTCGACTAATACGAGACATGATACAGTATCTCTACCATAGTGGAAAAAAGTGAGGTGAAAAGAATATATAAAATAGGTTATCATAATTCATATACCCAAGGACAATTTATGTCTGTAATATGGTCATGAATATGACTGAACACATTCAATAAATCGGAAGATATTAACACGATTTACTTTAAGCAATACATACGATTTCCAATCCAAATGATGCACAGTATGTTACACAAAACGTATGGGGGCTGCACACAGAGTATCGATTTACAGGCATGTGTACATGTCTTCGGTGTTGTTCAGACCGTTAGGGCACTTGCTATCGAAGTTTAGTATAAATTTGGTCTCTAATCTCCTCAGCGAGGCTTCTCGGTTACCCCCTCTACGTGGTTTGGGAACTGCTGATACCACGAAGTATTTCAAACAAGATAAGTTGTTATTATGTACTTGTTTGAAGTGGCGTGCCACTGGGTAATTAGGGTCACTGTGAAGGATGGCACGGAGATGTTGGAGTATTCTCTCGTGTACCTGTAACTTCGTGCTCCCAATGTAATTTAGCCCACACGTACAGGTAAGAACATATACTGCAAAATCGGTTTTGCAGTTATAGTTACCCATTATCTTGTAAGGTGTGGGGCTAAATGGGGTGTTATATTCAGTGGTGCTGATCCCAAACTTACACGCCCGGCACGAGGAGCATTTGAAAAAGCCATCTTTGGGTTTTAACCAAATAGAGCTAGTTTTGATTTCGGGGCTCGTTGGATCTAATTCCGCTCCCATGGTTCTACCTCTACTGAATGTTATAGTAGGGCTGGAAGGTAAGCTGGTTTTTAGAACTGGATCAGTAAGAACTATTCTCCAGTTCTTATTAATGATGGATCTAATTTTGCGCTCGTTCTCACTAAAGGCTGTGATTAGTCTTGGACATTGGACCTGTTCAGCTACCCCCGATATTCTAGATAGAACCGCAAGATCATGTGATGCAGGTTCTGTGTTGTCAGGATCAGGTAGCAAGCTATCTCTAGATCTAGTGGAAGCCTTAGCTAAGGCAGATGTTACCATTTTGTCCGAGTAGCCTCTAGCCTTCATGCGACGCATGGATTCTGCTGCACAGATATTGAATTCAGCTTCCGTGCTGCATATCCGCTTCAGGCGTAGCAGTTCCCCGTAGGGGATACTGGCTATCAAGTGTCTGGGATGGGCACTGGTGGCATGGAGTGTGACATTTCCAGCCGTGGGCTTTCTAAATAATGTACTTTCTATTCTGCCATTGGCTATATATAGCTTAACATCAAGAAATTCCAAATAGGAATTACTAATGTGGTGGGTAAAGTGGAGATTCAAATTGTTGTTATTGATGTTATTGATGAATTCCACCGCCTTATCTTTGCTGCCCTTCCACACCATGAAAATATCATCGATGAATCTGTAATAGTGCATGATATTTCCCTCAAAAATTGCAGAATAGTCTTTTTTAAGTACCTGCTCCTCCCACCAGCCTACGTGCAAGCACGCATAGCTGGGGGAGAAGCAAGCTCCCATGGCCACACCCCTTAGTTGTTTAAACAACTCCTTTCCAAAAAGAAAGAAGTTGTTATGGAGACACCAATGCATCATGCTGGCTATAGCTTTGTTGTGCCGGTAAAATTCGCACGGTCTTAGGTTCAAAAAGAATTTGACAGCTGACAGTCCTGCCTGGTGGTCTATGCTGGTGTACAATGATTCAATGTCTAAAGAGATTAAATACATCCCTTCTGACCATTGAATGTTCCTAATTTTACCGAGGAAGTCACCAGTGTCTTTGACATAGCTAGGCAGTGTGGTTACATGGTTTTGCAGAAAGAAATCTATATATTGGCCAACCTGTTCCGCTGCGCTGCCTATAGCAGAAATGATTGGCCTGCCTGGAGTGGGAAGAACACACTTATGCACTTTCGGTATTAAATAAAATACAGGTGTGATAGGGGTTTCATTGTGCATAAATTTGAACTCATCATTGGAGATAAGGCCATCACTACGTAATTGAGTTAACAGTTTCTTTAATGAATCTGTAGCCTGCTTGTATTTTTTGGTGTTAGATGGTTCATAACAGTCAGTGTTACCAAGCTGGCGTTTAGCCTCCTTGATGTAGTCTGCCCGGGGCCAGATAACTAGATTGCCCCCTTTGTCTGATTTTTTTATGATGATTTCATTGTTTTTTCCCAATTTTTGCATGAGATTGGCATAGTCCCTTTTCTTTCTTTCAACATGTTTCCTTTGTTTGAATTTCTCAGACTGTACTTGCTTGTTCAATTTTTTAATGTCTTCGACCACACAGTCGTGGAACGTGTCCAATGCATCCCTCGGCATCATGGGGATATATTTGGATTTTTTCTTGAAAGGGCTGAGCCCAGCACCTTTCTGTAGCAAATTGATGTTACTCATTCTTCTTTGTGTGGATGGGATTGTAATAGCAAATGTCCCAAGGCGAGAGGAGCAGCTTTTCCGCTGGTGCTGGCGGCGAGGTTCAGGACACCCTCACAAATAATGTTGTCAGCAAAGAACCTTCCATAAAGAAGACGCCGCACGCTGCTTCGATTGTTGATCTTTAGTTTATTTTCTGTAGGTTCCCCACCTACGCGTTTCGGACAAGAACTGTCCCTGATCACGGGTACAAAACACGTGTCCATCATTTGTTTTTGACTTAAATAGCTGATGACACCACATAGCCTGTTATGATGCATTGTGGGCTCAGTAGTTGTAGGTTTAAAATTATAACCAAACAATGCGCTGTAATATGCCGGAGTGTAGCAAGTTTGCGGCACAACTTTGGCTGCATTAATGTATTTCTCGTAATATTGTGCTTATGCGCGTAATGTATTTACAACATAATGTTGTATGTCAACATTGTTTTTATTGAATCGCGCATGTTATATATGGAATTAGTAATGGACTGCGTGTCCATATAGAGGATTTGTGGCTAAGTGCCAAATGGTGCAGTTGTGTCGTTTTATGCATCAATCACAGCTTTTCCAGCGCAGAGAAAATATTTATGTATTATATATCTGTCACATGTATTTCATTTGAATGATTCATACATTATAAAGTCATTAGAGTGTTATATTTTATATATTGAGTTTTCAATTCATTTAAGTATTCAGTCCAATTGTTTTCACAAAAAGGAATCATAAGTGTACATGAAGTTCCTCATCGGTGTTGAGACCCCACGGGTTTCTAGTTTTGAATCTTATTATCAGTTTGGATTCGAGGCGTCTTAATTTGGTGATTCGGTCGCCTCCTCTTTCATTCTCACCCACTATGGCAATGGCAGCATATTTCATGTCCTTCCAAGTTTTCCCTGGGTGAGTCTTTAAGTGTTTTGCTGTTGCATAGCTCAAGTCGTCGTTCTGAATGTCTCTGGTATGTTCGAGTATTCTCTTTTTGAGTGGGCAGACTGTTGAACCAATGTACTTTTTCCACAGAAGCATTGTATTTGGTAGACCACGAATTGTGATTCACACGTTATTTTATCCTTTATTTCAAAGGTCCTACCTTTTGGATCTTTTAAGGTCTTTAAGTTTTGTCCAATTTTACATGCCTTGCATGCTAAGCATTTGCTGAATCCCAGTTGGCGTTTCTCTAGCCAGCTCACAGTTTTTACTTTTTTGAAGTGGCTATTCACTAGAGTGTCTTGAATAGAAGGAACTTTGCGGTATGAGATTAAGGGTCTGTCACCGATTAGCAATCCTATTTCTGTGTCCTTCTTTAGCACATTCCAATATTTCATCAGGATTTGGCGGATTTTGTAGCTTTCCTTGGAGTAGGTCAAGATCAATCGTGGTTTGTCTTCATCTGTGTTCATTATAGATTTATTTCTTGGTATCAAGGTTTCTGCTCTTGATTTTGCTCTTGCTTTCTGTTCACCTTTTATTATGTCTGCCTGTTTGTATCCTCATTTGGAGAAGCGATCTTTAGTTTCTTTGAACTTGTTTTCCATTTCATTTCCTTCTGAGCAATTGCGTTTCATGCGCAAAAACTCCCCATAGGGGATGCTTTGTTTCAGCGACACAGGTTGGAAACTTGTTCCGTGGAGTACACTGTTTGTTGATGTCTGTTTTCTGAATACTGTTGTTTCCAATTTATTGTTCTTGATATAGATTTTGGTATCAAGGAACTCTATTTCTTGCTTTTGAATTTCAATCCCACTTCATTTATATTCAAGATATCAATGTACTCTGTAAGTCTTTGCTTGGTACCCTTCCATAGGAGGAACAGATAATCAATAAATCTGAGCCATAACACCACATCCGTGGTGTACGGCTCGTTTTCTTCTCTCCAAGCTATGCTCTTCTCCCACCACCCCATGGTGAGATTGGCATAGCTTGGAGAGAATGAAACTCCCATGGCACAGCCGCATGTTTGAGTATAGATGTTCTTGTCAAAAATAAAGACATTGTTTTCAAGACAAAATGTGATCAAATCAAGTAACATGTTTGTATGACGTAGTTCTGATATGGGTCTTTGATTGAGGAAGTATTTTGTTGCAGTTATGCCTATGTCATGTTGAATTGAAGTATACAGTGATACAACATCTATGGTGGCCAACCAACACTCCGGTTGCCATTCCACTTCCATGATAATTCTTAAAAAATCACCGGTGTCTTTAATGAAAGAGCTGAGAGTCGGTACTATCGGAGCTAGAAAATAATCCACATAAGAAGCTACATTTTCGCATAAGGATCCACAACTGGATATTATTGGACGTGCAGGTGGTTTGATCAAGGTCTTATGTATTTTCGGAAGAAAATAAATTGTTGGCATTATAGGATGTGTAACAATCAAATAGTTTTTTTCTTCCTTGCTTAGTAGGCCACTTTCTTGCCATGCTTCAATGTGTTTGTGTAGTTTCCTAGTCATGTCTGAAGTTGGATTATGTTCCAGTAGTTTGTAGTTGGTTGCGTTGTTGGCGATAGGCTTCTTCCAAATAATCAGTTTTGTTCTGAATCACGGTATTTCCCCCCTTGTCTGCTGGCTTTATTTCTATCACCGCATTTGACTGAAGACTTTTCAATGCAATGCGTTCCTTTTTGGTTACATTCTCTCTTTTGTTAATGGTGTTTTTCATTGTCTCCAGTTCTGCCACAACCAAATCGTGAAAGACATCTATGCGGTTACCTGGGAATAACACAGGACAGAATTTAGATTTGTTCTTTAGATTTGTTTTAGGATGTGCACCTATCACATGACCCATCTGAGAAACCATCTGAGTGTTGGTTAGTTCTGTTTGTTCAATTTGATGAGATAGTTCATACGCAGTTTCGAGACTCACTGCATCCGCTACTAAGAAATTTTCTGGTTCTTTATTTGGGACGATCTCAGTTGCTGTTGTGGATGGTTCTCTACGTTTGCTCCGTGAGAAGAATTTTTTTAGTTTCAGTTTTCGAACATACTTATATATATCAATTCTAGTCTCCACCTCATCCTGATGTTTGTCAGGGCAGAATGTCAAGCCTTTCCTCAGTAGATTTTCTTCTGTTGGTGTTAGTTTGTAGTTTGATATGTTGATAATTAAGTTGGGGTCTGGTTTAGTTGCTATACTTATTTCTTGGTTGTCCTGTTTCGAAGAGGATTTCTTTGATTTCCTGCCTCTCCAGGTCTTCCTCCTTGGGTAGGGTTTGACACTTGTCCCCTTCCACCTCCTCTCATTCTTGCATTGCCTCGTCCTCTCCCCCTTGTTTTTGGGGTCTGATGGTCTTTGGAGAGGATCTCCATCTCCTCTAAAAAAGTCAGTTTTTTAAGCCCCGCGTTTCCTTGTTCGCCCTAACTTACTTCTGACTCTGTTTCACTGACAGTAGTGTCGTATTGGCAATTTAGTGGTCCCGCCTGATGTTGTTGTTTGAGGGTTTCAAAGCGCTTGGCAAACGTGAAGATGGTACCATTTGCAAAGTCTGATTCGTCACGTTTGAATTTCCGTTGTTTTCTCTCTTGGATTTCATTATCATGTCTGTCTAGGTTTTTGTCCATATTTTGGAGTAGATTTTTAATAGTTTCTTCGCTTTCACCTTGTGCTTAAATTTTGTCTTCAAGTTCTTTTATCTTTACATGTAGAGTATCCACATCTTTTTTAGCATATTTTAAGATAATTAGAATCATTCTTCGTGAACAGTCCATGTTGTTCTGTCCCCACTCTTCCAGCATTTCAGAGCTGGTATCTGGGTGATTCGGTAAGGTGAAAATGCGTAGCCCTCTTGGTACTAGTCCTAGTTCAATATATTTTTCTAATGTTATTATCTCCCAGCTTTTAGAGATTTATTTTCTTTGCAATTTCTCTAGTTGTTGGAATAGCTGCTTTGTTGTTAATTTAACATTAGTATTTGCAGTGTCTTTTACAGCTGATGAATTCGATCCAGTCGCATTTTTGGCAGACATGCTTTCTGCATTCTCTAGGCGTTTGGCTGTTCGTTGTTCCATTGTTTAGAGGAGTTTGTTTTGGTCCAAGTGTATTCAAATATTTAGTATTCAGTAATGAAATACAAGCGTTAATAACTGTCTGACAAGTGTTTGTTTGTGGGGATATTTGCCAAGTTTCTGGTGCAGAACAAGTTTGTTCTCTCCTATTGCAGAAAATACGATCAACTCGAAGTAAGTGATTGTTTAATTCTAATTCGGAACCAGAAGAAAGAAATATGCTTTAATAGTTCAAAGACGTGCATTCTAAATCACTCGCTGCAGCATTAAGCACGCATTGGCAGAATAATCTGTGAATTCCCGTCGTTTCACTTACCCGGAAGACTCCTGTCGCAGGTGGTGCCCTCCGACACTTCCAGTCGGCGCTCAACCGGTAGAACACAGATTTCTTTTGCTCGCGTGTAACTTGAAAATGTTAGTTTCTATTTTTGAATATGTGTTTCAAGGGTTACATTACACTGAAAGGAGGTCTGTCACTCTGTCACAAGGATGGTGTCATCAGTGATGTCATGAGTGATGTCACTGACCATGTCATGAGAGATGTAATAAGTGACATCATCAGCAGTGCATTGCAGGCGCGCAAGTTATAGTGAGTCCAACTAACTATAATGTTGGAATTTCAATGGTTTTATGCGAGTAAAATTTCCAGCTAACTATAACTGGTGTGAAACCTATGGTTTTTTTCAGTGAATTTAATAGGTTTTTAAAATGCTAATTCCTAACTATAACTGGTGTGAAACCTATGGTTTTTTCAGTGAATATATATATATGCAATAATGTTCCTGCTCACCACTCCACGGTGAGGAAAACCAGGTAAGGACCTCTTACAAGCGACTTATTAGACGAAGCAAACAAGAAAAGGCAGCAAATCTTTTTCCAGTGAAGGCAGGATATTTATTTCACACAAAAGAAAGTGAAAGACATAGTGTCATCCATGACGCGTTTCACTCCTCAAGGGAGCTTGTTCATATAACGCTCCCCGAATTTCAACCACAATTTATAGGTCGTACACAGGTGATTTGATTTGACACATGTCAAAAAATAAAAATAAAGAACAGACTAAGATGAACGCCATATTGGATTAGTCACAACAATTCAATGCCTAAACTGATTTCCATTAATGAACTAGACCTTACTTTGTAGCGATTGCTCAATGACAAAACGTTACAACAAAGATGTATTTATAAATATATACAATTCATAGGATATTTCATATGAACATACATAAATGCAAACGATAATCGACAAGTGTCTTGGTGAATACATTGTAAATAAAATGAAGAACAGAAAATGACAAGTGTCCAAATCTAATCCATAGTTGGAAATGTCCTTCATTATAAATTTCAAATAGATCCAAATTTGACAAGGTCGACAAGATTCCATTCAAAATACATTTTGTTGATTGGCAGAGATGAAACATGATGTGAAAATATGGCCTAGAATTGAAACAAAAAATAATGTGTATAAAAAACATGATTTAACGAGCTAGATCGTACAAAAGCGTGTATTACAAGCAATACCAAAACAGCAACAGAAACTGTCAGTGAAAACCCAAAAATATCATTTACAACTTAATAATAGATTTAAAAACGCCTAACACAGTTTGGAGATAAGATAAACACAGCAAACATTTCAAACATTTCAAATAAAGATGTACTTAAATCCCAATAAAAAACCGCAAAAAAGTCACAAATATATTATATATAACATAAGTTCTTAATTCATAAATAGTGACTTATTGCAGCTTTAAAGATACGCCTTAACAGGAACACCATAAGGCTGCTAATAGCACAAACAAAACTATTAGATTGTTTATAGAAAAACATGTAAATCTTCCGTAAGGTTTAAACCGTTAGGGGCTCTGGTGTCAAGCAATAGAAGAAAGTGAGATTCTTTTTGTCTTAATAGTCTCTCACGATCACCTCCCCGGCCGGGGACTGGTACTGAGCACAAGACAGTGTATTCCAAATCTCTTAACTGATTTTTGTGAACAGCTTTAATATATACATATATATATATATATATATATATATATATATATATATATATATATATATATATATATATATATATATATATATATATATATATATATATATATATATATATATATATATGTACATATATATATATTTTTTTGTCACAAAAGGAGCGGCACAACCAATTCCTCATTGAAGCCTTTTAATCAGAGCTTCACCCCACCAACGCGTTTCACCCACACAAGGCTTTGTTCACGGTCAGTTAGTCCTTCTACCATTTTCCTTTTAATACTAGCCCATGTTAGCCTTAGGTGGCATTATGGGATATGCAGTTTGGAAACAATTTTTACAAAAAAATCAAACAATAAAAGAAAGACTGGCGTGTCATTATGTTTCTACTAACATTAGTACATTTCATTACATGTTAATTCACATGGGCAGAGTAGTTCATTATAGTTCATAATTGGAATAGTTCCAGTTCTTATTGGTTTTAGTTGTCGGTGTAGTACCCTACTAAATTAGAGATATTTCAGCTGGTACTATCAAGTTCACTCTAAATCTATATGGAGGTCCTCCCCAAAGTTCATTCCTCTTGGTATTTTTGTTCATGATCGAATGATTAAGCGAGATTCAATTTGTCGCAGTTTACGAACTGTGTCGCCTCCTCTTTCCATTTTGGTTAGCATTTTTAGACCATAAAATCTCATTGTTCTCCAATCTCCTTCCTGGCAGGCATTTATGTGTTTAGCCGTAGCTTAAAGCATGTTTTTGTTCTATACAGCCCTGATGTGTTCTAGGATCCTTTTTTTTAGCATGCAGGTTGTACTGCCTACGTACTTGATCCCACATCTGCATTCAATGACATATACTGCGTTCTTGGATGTACACGTAATTTGTTGATCAATGTACATGGTATTGTCATTTGGTTCCTCAATGCTTTTCTTACTAGTTCCAATTTTTCATGCTTTACACGTAAAGCATGGTTTGAATCCTTTGCGTTGATCTTTTAGCCAGTTTGTCTGTGGTTTTCTTTGAAAGTGACTTTTCACTAGGAGATCTTGAAGAGAGATGTTCTTTTTATAGGTTATGGCTGGTTGTTTGCCCTCTAGTTCTCCTATATCCGGGTCTCCAGATATGAGATGCCAGTATTTTTTCATTTTGTTGGCAATGATTCCACTTTCTTTGTTATATGTGGTCACAAATCTCGGTGGATCTTTTTCAGTAGTTTTTTTTGTTTTTTCTACCAATATTTCTGCTCTTGTTTTTTGGTCAGCCTTCTGTTTACATTTCTTTAGGACACGATCTTCGTATCCTCTTGATGCAAATCTTGTCTTGCTTTCTTGGATTTTGATTTCAGCATGTTCAGGTTTAGAACAGTTTCTTTTTAGCCTTATGTATTCTCCATACGGTATACTTTTTAAAAGTGCTTTTGGATGAAAGCTGGTACAGTGTAACACACTGTTGGTGGCTGTTTTTTTGCGGAACAATGTGGATTCTATTTTCCCTTCAGAGATGTAGATCTTAGTGTCGAGGAAATCAATTTGTTTTTTACTTGTTGCGCAGGTGAATTGTAGACCAACTTCATTTTCATTCAATCTTGAAAAGTAATTTTGAAATTCAAGATCTGATCCGTGCCAAATTATAAACAAATCATCAATGTAGCGTACCCATAGAATTATTCGATACAGATCTTGTTGGTTGTTACTGTTCCACGCAATTGTCTTTTCCCACCAGCCCATGGTAGTATTCGCATAGTTTGGTGAAAATGATATGCCCATGGCGGTGCCACATTCCTGTTTATATAATTCTGTGTTAAACAGGAAAACATAATGTTTTCCTGTTTAACACGGGCTGGTGGAAAAAGACAATTGCGTGGAACAGTACCAACCAACAAGATCTGGATCGAATAATTCTATGGGTACGCTACATAGATGATTTGTTTATAATTTGTATGTCAATGAATGCAGATGTGGGATCAAGTACGTAGGCAGTACAACCTGCATGCTAAAAAAGAGGATCCTAGAACACATCAGAGCTGTAAAGAACAAAAACATGCTTTACGCTACGGCTAAACACATTAATGCCTGCCAGGAAGGAGATTGCAGAACAATGAGATTCTATGGTCCAAAAATGCTAACCAAAATGGAAAGAAGAGGCGACACAGTTCGTAAACTGCGACAAATTGAATCTCGCCTAATCATTCGATTACAAACAAAAATACCAAGAGGAATGAACTTTGGGGAGGACCTCCATATACATTTAGAGTAAACTTGATAGTACCAGCTGAAATATCTCTAATTTAGTAGGGTACTACACCCGACAACTAAAACCAATACGAACTGGAACTATTCCAATTATGAACTATAATGAACTACTCTGCCCATGTGAATTAACATGTAATGAAATGTACTAATGTTAGTAGAAACATAATAACACACCAGTCTTTCTTTTATTGTTTGATTTTTTTGTAAAAATTGTTTCCAAACTACATATTCCATAATGCCACCTAAGGCTAACATGGGCTAGTATTAAAAGGAAAATGGTAGAAGGACTAACTGACCGTGAAAAAAGCCTTGTGTGGCTGAAACGCGTTGGTGGGGTGAAGCTCTGATTAAAAGGCTTCAATAAGGAATTGGTTGTGCCACTCCTTTTGTGACAAAAATAATAACTTTGTGTCAGGATCCGACCCCTGGGCTGGGCACACGCTGTTGAGCGGACTCGCTATCTGCTGGATCACTTTATGGCGAAATATATATATATATATAAATATTTTTTTTTTTTTTCACTGAAAAGACCATAGGTTTCAGGCACGTTAAAGTTAGAAATTAGCATTTAAAAAACCTTAGAAATTCACTGAAAAAAACATAGCTTTCTGGGGCGTTATAGTTAGTTGCACATTTCACTCGTACAATACCATAGAAATTCCCCCGTTATAGTTAGTTCCACTTTTTTTACATGAGTGCTTGTTCCCGAAAGACCCAGTATCACATACAGAAAAGGCAGAAATATCAGGGACCTATGTATACGCAGTGACATCACCATTTACCCCACTACTCAAGGCTTTGGTCTGAAGGGATTCTTTCCTTGTGGCCATTGCAAAGCCTGTAGGAACAGCACTCATCTAAAAAAAGTGGTATACAACGGAGTCGAGAAAGAGATCACCCAATTTCTCACTTGCAGTACCATGCATGTTGTATACGTGATTGTTTGTCCCTGCAGGCTTTGGTATATAGGTAGCATGACTGCACATGCCAAAAAACGCATACTGGAACACTATCGTGCGATTGCACACAATGATGAAAAGTATCCCTTGGCAAGGCACTTTCGTGACAGACATTTCTCGAACCCCGCATTGTTGAGTTTTTTCATTTTAGAACAGATTGACAGGAACCCCAGGGGCGGTAACTGCGTGTTGAGGCTGAGGCAGAATGAATCCAAACATATCATAAATTACCAGACCAAGGTCCCTGGGGGCCTGAATCAGGATGAGGAGTTGGCAGTCCATTTTAAAGAAAACTTAGTGTTTCTAAGCATGGGCTGAAAATTCGTTCCGCTCGTGGAATTTGCGGATTTTCCACGATTTTGCGATCCGCGGATCTCGCGAAATCGCGTTAAAATTCGCGAATCAGCGGGGACGGATTTTTAGCCAAGCACTTACAGGGTTACAGTAGCAGGTGCAAAAGTTGAAGCTCATTTTGTGTAACCTTTTACAAAAGAGTTACAAAGAAATTAACTTCAACTTGGGCACCTGCTGCTGTAAGCCTGTAAGTGCTTCCTGGCGCCTCGTTGCCTACTTGCAACTATTCTCTGACCCTGCTCTGACCCTTGAAGCAGGGTCGGAGAATCGTTACAAGTAGGCAATGAGGCGCCTGTCACGAAAATTAAACCTCAACAGGAAGCACTGACAGATATAAAAACAAGCATTTGCAATGCAATAGGTCTCGCATTAGGAAAGTTTGAGCTATTGGTCTTGTAAATGACAATTTTTTTCATTTATGTGTGGTTTTGAAAATAGCTAAATTAATAGCTTTGTCATTTACACTGCCAATAGTTATAACTTTCGCAAATGTGACACCTATAGCATTTGTAATGCAACAGGTTTTGTATTTACGTGACTTAGATGTATTGATATTACAAATTACAATGACATTTAATTTTTTTTAATAAATAATATATAAATAAAAGTGATTTTAATTTATAATGGCAATAGCTTAAACTTTTGTAAATAACTTTTGTGAAGATTATGTTCAGTGTATTTTATTGTGACGAAAATCCAAGTGAAATATTAACATCTTTTTGTGACATTTGTAATAAAGCTTGAAACATTGAGAGAACATATTTGAACCAGTTGTTGTTGAATGGTTGCGCAGATTGATGCTGGGGGGGCGCTGAGTGGTGCTCTGGTGGTGCTGAGTGGTGCTGTGGTGATGCTGAGTGGTGCTGTGGTGGTGCTGAGTGACACTGGGATGGTGCTGAGTGATGCTGTGGTGGCACTGAGTGGTGCTGTGGTGGTGCTGAGTGGTGCTGTGGTGGTGCTGAGTGATGCTGTGGTGGTGCTGAGTGATGCTCTGGTGGTGCTGAGTGGTGCTGTGGTGGTGCTGAGTGATAATGTGGTGGTGCTGAGTGATGATGTGGTGATGCAGAGGGCTGAAAGGCACAAAAAGCAGTCTAACAAAGGGCAGAAGGGCAGAAAAACAAGGGTAAAACGAGTCTAACAGAGGGCAGAAGGGCACAAAAAAACAGTCTAACAGAGGACAGAAGGGCAGAAAAACAAGGGAAAATCGAGTCTAACAGGGCAGAAGGGCACAAAAAACGAGTCTAACAGGGGGCAGAAAGGCACAAAAATGAGTCTAACAGAGGGCGAAAGGAAACAAAAACAAGGGAATAACAGAGGGCAGAAGGGCACAAAAAACGAGTCTAACAGAGGGCAGAAGGGCAGAAAAACAAGGGAAAAATGAGTCTAACAGAGGGCAGAAGGGCACAAAAAACGAGTCTAACAGGGGGCAGAAGGGCAGAAAAATAAGGGAAAAACGAGTCTAACAGAGGGCAGAAGGGCACAAAAACAAGGGAAAAACGAGTCTAACAGAGGGCAGAAGGGCACAAAAAACGAGTCTAACAGAGGGCAGAAGAGCACTAAAAACGAGTCTAACAGGGGGCAGAATGAATCCCGCCCTGCGTGTTTGTCCACAAAGATGCCACCTTTTTGTGCAATACCTCTACTCAACTGGAGTACTTTCTACTGTGCTCCCTCGTTGGCTAAATGTATTGGGGCAGATTTACAATAACTGGCGCATCCCCAGGGATGCGCCAGTTATTGTGCGCCGCAGCTCCGCCACCCATGGTGCGCCGCATTTACAATGCGGCGCACCATGTGGCAAAAACGTCACAGATGCATTACGCATCTGTGCTGTAATAGCAGCGCATTGCTGGAGCTGCGTCGCAAGCGCGACGCAGCTCCAGCAATGCTGTGGGAGGCCCTATCTCCCCAATGCTGCGTCAAGCCTTGCACCTGCTTCAAGCAGGCGCAGGGTTTTGAAGCAGCATTGGCCTAAAAGTGACTGAGTGAAATCATGTAGATTTCACTCAGCCACTTTTAGGAGGCGTTCCTGCGCAGGAACACCCTCCCCTGCGCCGGAACGCCTCCTGATGGCGCCGGGCTTTACAACGTGACGCATCTCTCAGATGCGTCACGTTGTTAATACCCAGCACCATGGCGCATCTTTTGTGCTGCTGCTGCGTCACAAAAGTGACGCAACTGCGGTGCAAAAGAGGCGCAAGCGGCTTGTAAATCTGCCCCATAGTGCTTTTACTACACTGTAGCTGCGTAATGGGCCAGAAGATGTGTCCCCAGTGACCATATGTGCCTGTGTTACAGGCACACATGGTCACTGGAGACACATCTTCTGGCCCTTTACGCAGCTGCAGTGTAGTAAAAGCACTATACATTTACCCAATGAGGGAGCACTTACTGGATTAGCCAGTAGAAAGAACTGCAGGGCAAATCGCAAACAAATCTGCGATTTCACGGGAAAATTCGTGAATTCGCGTATTTTTGTTGCGATTTCGTGGGGAAATCCACGAATTTGCGGAACTGGAATTCGCACATTTCGCCCATGCTTAAGTGTTTCACCATTGCTGTTTTATATGCCTGTCCCATACATGGGTACTTTTGCTGGTCTCCACCATGCCAGGGCCCCTGCAGCAGATGTTCTAAGGCTCCTATACAGCTATACAAACTAACACATTCGGGGTATTGTATTCAGTGTATATTTCCTGTGTCTTCCTCTTCATGGATATGGGCCCACATGCATCATTCATTTTTGGAGTCGCAAACGGTGCGATTCCTTAAAATCGGCCGTTTGCGATTCCAAAAATGCTTTTTGGAATGCATGAAGCATTTTTTGAAATCGCAACATTTTTGCGATTTCCAAAAATGCGATTGCTTTTATGAAATCGCAAATTTGCGATTTCCTAAAAGCAATGCATGATTAATTTTGAAATTGCGAATTCGCAATTAGAGGGACAAATTTACCGAGTAGTTGAACTACTCGGTAAATTTGCAAAAAGTGTAATTAACACTTTTAACGCATTTTAAAAGCATTCATGTTACGGACACACATGTCCTTAGGACATGTGTGTGTGCAACATGATGCGAAAAATACATTTCAGGGGTGCAGGGGGGGGTCCTTTGGACCCCCCCCTGCACCCATGACATTTTCTAAGTGCCACTCGCAATTTGCATTGACTCCTATGGGCCTTTTGGCCCATAGGAATCAATGGGAATTGCGAAAATTAACTTAAGAATTCGGTATTTCTTTGGGATTCGGTAAAAATTGCGATTTTTACCGAATCACAAGGAAATACCGAAAAAAATGATGCATAGCATTTTGCACTTCTTAATTTGCGATTCCTTATTTTTCGCAAATTAAGAAATGCAAAATGACACAATGATGCATGTGGGCCATGGTGCTTTAATTTGTTTATTTATTATGTGTACACATTGAAAAAATGTTTTTAATTTAAAAAATATGTTTTATACATTTCTCAACAGGAGAACAGTCGGGGAATGGGGCCATGTCACTGCACTCACTTACACAGCCCTTTGTTGTCTTTTCTCACCTTGCTTCACTGAGCACGCCTTTGATGGGCACTGGTTGCAGGCACTGTGACATCCCAGCATTCTAACAGGCCTGGCGAGTAATGACTCAATTTTCCTTATACGGCGTTTCCTGGTGTTTTTCGTGATATCTTGACACCAGAGTGTTCACATGGGTTCTCCGTTCAAACGGCGCAACCGGGTATTTGACCTGATAACTGTGCACCCTTCCCTTTGCCATTTGATTCAACTAGTTGCACTTTATTGCGAGCCCATGTATATTTATCATTATGTTTTGCGGGCACGTTTGTGATCCCATTGATGGACATTACTGGGCACACGCGGTGGAGACAATGCTGGAGCGTGTGTCCAATTTGTGAGAAGTACAGTTCCAGACGGCAGCCACGCACTTGTAGGGTTCTTGCATGAGGACCTCTAGCTTGGATTCCGTCTGAGTTGTCATTTGACAAAAGTCGTCTGTGTGCCAACATTTAAGAACATTACATATGAACCATTGACAACATGTATACATTTTGTATTTTGCCTTTCCAAGACGTCTGCCACTGAATAGTCGGGCTGCCAGTCCGCTGTTTGTATTCATGACCTGCATGTAACTTTATTAACACTGTTTGCGCGCATCTTCACTTACGTGATCAAGGATTTGCATAAGCTGAAACATGTTGTAGGTGTAAATAAACACCCTTGGAGTTTGCATTCTGGCATGGCGTGTTGGTCTCTGAGAGCGTTGCTATTTTGCAACTGTTTTCTTCACAATTGAATTACCGGCGTGCTCGGCCGGGGTGCGTGCCACCTCCCACTGGACCATTTGCAGCCAGGACGGAGCAACTTTACATAGGATATACATAGGATATATATATGTATATATATATATATATATATATATATATATATATATATATATATATATATATATATATATATATATATATATATATATATATATATATTACCTACTCGCGATAGCCAGTAGGTATATATAGGTAGGATTATTTGTCTATGGAACTTTTGAAAATTCTATGTCTAATAACTTTGGCGTTTGTGGACGGAATCGGCTGAAATTTTCAGGAAAATGGCACATTTTGTTTCTGAGCAGCCCCTGAAAATTTGGGGGGGGGGGGTTCGTCAAGGGGGGGCCGAGAAAAAAGGGGGGTCCCAAAACGCGTTTTTCCCATGTTAATTTCCATAGGGCGTTTGGCCTCACTTTTAGCTCGAACGGCTGAATGGATTTGCACGAAACTTGGCAAAATTGTAGGGACTGTTAGCCCGATGTGCCTTTGCTGGGTCTCAATATATGTGCTCCAGTGGATTTTGAGAAATTAACGTTTTAATAAATTTATATATCTGTGACAGCGTCCCAGATAGCGCTCCAGATCGCGTACTTTTCGCGTCACGGAGCTTTGCGAAGCGATGCTGATTGGCTCTCCGGTGTCTGTCAACATTCTGAACAGTCCAGAGCGGCCGCCATCTTGTCTCTCGGTAGGATCGAGAGACAAGAAGAGGTGAAAAACGAAGGGGGAATTTAATGAAAGGGGGCAAGGTAGACCCCTCTTGACCCCCTAGGAATGATGTTGGGGTTATTACAGGGTCCCGTGGGGAAAATTAAAAAAATTTGATTTTTCACGGTAGAAGCGCTTCTCGGTTCACAAATTAACGGCTGAATGGATTTGCACGAAACTTGGCAAAATTATAGGGACTGTTAGCCCGATGTGCTTTTGCTGGGTCTCAATATATGTGCTCCAGTGGATTTTGAGAAATTAACGTTTAAAAAACAGGTATATCTGTGACAGCGTCCCAGATAGCGCTCCAGATCGCGTACTTTTCGCGTAACGGAGCTTTGCGTAGCGAAGCTGATTGGCTCTCCGGTGTCTGTCAACATTCTAAACAGTCCGGTGCGGCCGCCATCTTGTCTGTCGGTAGGATCGATAGACAAGAGGAGGAGAAAAACGAAGGGGGAATTTAATGAAAGGGGGCTAGGTAGACCTCTCTTGACCCCCTAGGAATGATGTTGGGGTTATTAAAGGGTCCCGTGGGGCAAATAATAAAAATTTGATTTTTCGCGGTAGAAGCGCTTCTCGGTTCGCAAACTGGTAGCGAAACGTGAATTCACCATTTTGTGTTTCGATTTCATTAAATTACTAGGTATAAGGGGGTACGGGAGACGTATCCTGACCCCTTTTGTTTTCTGAGGGTGGCTGAGGAGGCTCATATATGTTGATACATGTCTTCCAGCGGCTGTGCGTGAGCGTTTTTTTTTGTTGTTGCGTGACGTCTGTTAACGTTCGATTCGATGGAAATCAGGAACTGTTGACCGCCATGTTGTCACTGCGAGTAAATATTTTGTTTTAAATAATTGTTATAAATTAATCCTTATTGATAAACATTGTCTGCGCCATCTTGTCTTTTTTGCAATGCCACACTTTTGTTGAGCACGGCAGCCATTTTAGATGCCTTGACCAGACCCATTGTCTGCACCCTCGCAAGCATCTCCCCCACGCACTGGTCACTCCCGCTCTCTTTCTCATGTATGGGCTAGAAACCTCCTCCCATCTGCGCTGTTCTTCTCTGAGAATCACACCCTGTGCCCGCCCGACACCTGCCTTTCACCCTATTCACTACCGCACCCTCTGACACTCCTCTTCCTCTGTGTCCGATTGTCCAGGCCCGTCCCAGGCTATCACCTAGCCCTGCAGATGTAGTTTATGGCCTCAACTGTAAAGAATCACCCCTCTTCAAAGAAGTTACAGTAGATCAAGGCCCCCACCCGATGAGATCCGTCACACTACACGCGTTCCTGCAATCTGATAACCATCCTGTATTGTGATTGGAGAGGGGATTCTCACTGTGAGGGTGTGTGGGACCGAGCCTGAAGCGGAAGATTCCAGGGATGCCTTTTTGTACATCAAAGTCTTCACAATTATGTGTCACATTAAAAATATATAGCACTCACAAAAAAGTAGAAGGAAAATAACACTTTAATAATTTATAAATATATACATCGCAACAAAAACAGTAAACACCTTAAAACATTTTTTATTAAAACAGAAGCAACAATGGTCAGTAGCAGTCTGTTGTGCGAATAGTCCCAAGGCAGCATATTTACCTAGAGTGGTGCTGTGTAGGACATTCTGAATGGAAATTAACCAGAACTATAACCATCTACTTCCAATAATATAACTTTTATGCCCAAATTACGCAAAGATTTAGCTAATCTGCTAAAGGGGGGAGTCGCCATTTCTTTACAATAATCAATAATGAAAAATCAACATCAATAGGGTTGTCCGTATTCCCGATGCAGCACTATAGTGCAACATACACAGCACCTGGGGTGTCAAGAGTGAACAGGTCCTATCTGCTTAACCAATGACTGACAAATGCTATATTAAACACTTACTATGTATAATACTTGCGTTCACAATAGTTTTACTTTACAAAACAGAACAAAAGATGTCCCCTGTAAGTAAACCCATATTAGCTGTTTCAGTTATTGAACATCCTAAGGTTTTATGACATGGGGAACAGTAGTGATATCCTGGGCGGGTGATGGAACTGGGTTTGTTAACGGAAAAACATCTACAGAGAAAACTATTGGTAAATTATACTTCTCCGGAAATTTAAAACTCACAAATGTTTCATTTGTGTAATCGTTTTATGAACATGTACATTAAAAAACTAAAAGAAATGCCAAGAACGTCCCATGTGAAAGTGAATTTTATCTGGCAATTTTTTTCTTTTCCTTCTCATGAAAAGAAAGTTAAAGCCAGGTTCGTTACCTGCCTCATCTGCAAAAAAAAAACTCTCGAGAGGGACCGAAAAAAAAAAATTGCTATGGTAATCATACCATGCATCGGCACATGGAGAGGTGGCACCCTTTTAATTATTCTAAAGCACAACTTCGAGATTTGGGGGATAACCCCCGACCGGCAAAAACATCCACCAATGACTTAGCAATAAGTGAGTCAGAGGCAAGGGAAACGGTCCTAAATCTGCAAAAGAACTTTGGGCAGATGAGATTGACTTGTGTAGCATGTGGAAAATTAATTTCATGCGGAGAGATCAGTATTACTTCAATAAATACAGTAATCAATGATGCATTAGAACTTAATATCAATTCATTTTCCGAACGTGTAATCAGTACCTGTCCCATGTCAATTCATTGTTCGAACTTATAATCAATACCCATCCCGGATCAATTCATTGTCCGAATATATAATCAGTAAAAAGTGCGACAAGTGCAACAAAATCATATCGATAATTCATTGTGAGCAAGTACCAAAAGTGTCGACAAATCTAACCTTCAATAAATACAGTAATCAATGATGCATTAGAACTTAATATCAATTCATTGTCCGAATGTGTAATCAGTACAAGTCCCATGTCAATTTATTGTTCGAACGTATAATCAATACCCATCCCGGATCAATTAATTGTCCGAACATATAATCAGTCTTATCCCATATCAATTCATGTGCTAAAAACTGCATACATATCTCATGATATCAAGGCTGAGCAATCGGGGCACAATAGTTTCATTTGTACCGGCGCCATTTTGGGTGAGGTCAGGAAGGTCCAAGTATAGTCAAAATGTCTGCACCAACTCGTGGTTGGACCGGGACCTCTTTCGGCAGTCTAAAAGTTTTCGTTGAAGGGTAGTAGAGGGGACTGGCGACATGAACCATCAGTCAAAGAGGGGTGGGAGGTAAAAATCTCTCCTACCGGGTCATACTGGTGTCCCACCGGAACTGATCAAGTTGGTAGTCTTGCAGGATTTTGGTGATTTCAATACTGAGGCCGGCGCCGGCATGAGCGCGTCGACGTCCCGCGGCTACGTCGTGGTCGTTCCGTGGGTGATCATGGCAGTCATTCCCCATCGGGGGTCGGGGGCCCCCGTGGCTCTTATAGAATCTTCAAAGTTGAGGAGAACGTTTCTGGATGCAGGACTCATTTTCTAGTTGAACTCAGAAGCGCCGTTGCACCGCAACAGTGGACGAGACCCCCGCTGGGTGAGCGGAGCATCATTGCCTCGCAACAGTGGACGAGACCTTTTGTCGGGTGAGTGCAGCGTCGCTGCATCGCAAGAGTGGAGAAACCCTTTTGTTGGGTGAGTGCAGCGTCGCTGCATCGCAAGAGTGGAGAAACCCTTTTGTTGGATGAGTGGAGCGTCGCTGCATCGCAAGAGTGGAGGAACCCTTTTGTCGGGTGAATGCAGCGTCGCTGTATCGCAAGAGTGGAGGAACCCTTTTGTTGGGTGAGTGGAGCGTTGGGGGTGCAGCCGAGGGGCCCTCACCTGTGGGGGTGGGAGAGGCTTGTTCGCGCCGCCTCTCCCTCCCAGCGCACCCCACGCCGACACCTGGCGTTGATATCCGTGATGTCCGAACCAGGCGATAAGAGGGGGGGGGTCGGAGGCAGAGGCAAGACATCCCCCCCCCGTGGCCTGCAGGGCGCCGCTTCAGGCCCGAACGGGGAGCTCATATCAAGCCGGGGCCAGACCAGGAGATACGAGGGGGGGGTCAGTGGCATGTGCAAGACATCCCCCCCGTTGTCGCAGCCATTATCTAAGAAAGAAGAAGAATCCCGTCGGCCTCGGCTCCTCTCCTGGCCCACCTTACGGGATGACCTCCCCGGCCGACGGCTGCCAGCAGGACTCGCCCTACACGTGCCGAAGGCCTCGTCTTCCGGATGGGCGTAGCCGCGAACCTGTTGCACTTCGGGAGTTTCTGGAATGGGGGTAGGTATCTGCTGATTTGTATCTATTTCATGTTACCGTTATTGGGCGTGGCGGGCGGTGGGACAGACATGCTTGGAGCAGTGGGGGGGGTGGCGGAGCCTAGCTACCTTGTGGCTGCCGTAACGTCAAGCTTGGCTTCTTTCACCACTTTCATGTTTCTTATTTCTAGCAAAGTCAAAAACTCATCAGAGGCCTACTGATTTTGTTCGATTTCTTTCCCTTCCTTTTCAAGTGTGTTTCATGCTAAAGTTTCTGTTTAACAGGATACAGTGATTACTTCGTATTTTACATATGTCTTCTTTATTAGGGGTTCTCTCTGGTTGAGTCAGATGATGTACCTCTAATAAATGGTCCGGGTGGAACTAGTTTCTCAATCAGTGGGGAGTAGATGGGCATGACAGATTACAACGGGGGACAAAGGTCCGCATTACCCTTCCTTCACTACTTGCAAAGACTAGACAGAATATTTCTATTCCACGTTATTTGCAAACAGAGAGTACCTCGAAAGAACTATTCCTTGAACAATAAATGTCCAGCCAATCAATCAATCAGGCATGACGGATTACAACGGGGGACAAAAGTCTGCATTACCTATCCTTCACTATCTGCAAAGGGAGACAGAATATTTCTATTCTTCTCTGTTTGTAGACAGGGAATATCTCAAACAGCAATAATCGATAAAAAAATTAGTAGGATTATAACACTTTAATAACTTATAAATATATACATCTCAACAAAAACAGTAAGCACCTTAAAACATTTTTTATTAAAACAGAAGCAACAATGACAACTAACAGTAGTGATATCCTGGGCGGGTGATGGAACTGGGATTGTTAATGGAAAAAGATCTACAGAGAAAACTATTGGTGAATTATACTTCTCCGGAAATTTAAAACTCACAAATGTTTTATTTGTGTAATCGTTTCAGGTCAAACGGATTGTGGGACAATGTTCACAATGGAAGAGTCACCAAAAGGCATTTGGATCGATGTTGCAGCAGGCTGCCATGTGTATAGTTATTTAATAAAACGTTTTACCCTGTTACTTTGCTGGTGTGTTGTATATATTTATAATATTTGCATAGGGTTTGTCGTTATTTTGGGCGGGGTGGGTGGCGGAGCCGAGCTGTCTTGCAGCCATCATGGTGTGGAGCTAAGTTCATCTCACTAGTTTCGTATTTCTCATGAGGGGTTGTTCTTAATGTTTCTATTTTAGCGAGGTCAAAAACAGATCCCATTAGTGGCCTACTGATTTTGCTCGATTCCTTTTGTTTTTTTAAACGATTTTTCACTATCTGCAAAGACTAAACAGAGTATTGCGACTCTGTGCTTGTTTGTAAATACAGAATGAACCAAAGAGAACCAATTCTAAAACAGTAAATGCTTGGATAGCAATCAATCAAATAGAGAGAGAAGCAGGCACGACGGATTACAACGGGGGCAAAGGCCTGCGTTAACTACCCTTCACTATCTGCAAAGAGAGAGTACTGCTAAGAGAAAAGAGGGGGGGCAGCGTTCAAAGCACATCAGCGTGCATAAACACGAAAATGTTTTTACCTATCATGTACTTGACATTTGACAGCTTTTGATATTTGCTATTAAAAAACCATTGAAATTCAATGAAAAAACCATAGGTTTTAGCCCATATATAGTTAGGGATTAGCATTTACAAAACCTTATTTTACTCGCATAAAACCATTGAAATTCGCATATATAGTTCGATGCGCTAACTATATATCGCGCACCCGCAATCCACTGCTGATGATGTCACATATTACATCATTCATGACATGCTCAGTGACATCACTGATGACATCTCAAATGACATCACTGATGACATCACTGATGACATCTCAAATGACATCACTGATGACATTACTGAGCACATCACTAATGACATCATTCATGTGATAAAACGATGAACCTCTTCAGACTCTAATATAACCTTAGATACACTCAGTGTAAACAGACACTCACAGACTGTCACTCATCCATGGAGTTACTCACACACCTAGTCAGTCATGCAAAGAATCAATCACACCTCCATTTCCTCTACTATACAGTTATACACACCTTACTTATTCAAACATATACTAACACATATTTACTCTCTTATACAATCCCTGATACAAGTTCACAATGATCCATACAGCCACTCACACATTCACTGGCTCTTATGCACAGTTATTTATATATGTCAACTCTCACATGTACTGTGTTTTACATATGTACTTACTTTGACATGTAGCACTGAGATATCCATTCACTCACCAATACACTCATGCACACAGTCAACCGCCCATACAGCTGTTTCCACATGCACTTTTGAACCCATACATCTAGTGAATCAACTGCTCACACATCTATGCACAGAGTCATACACCTCCCAGCCACCCCCACACACACTCAGTCTCCCATACAAATACTTGGGCAACCAATCAATAACCCATATAGTTACTCATATAGCTACTGATCAACACATGCAGCAGTTTACAGAACAACAGACATAATGATGCACAAATTAAGACAGTTTAGTCACTAACCCATTCACTCAGTGAGACACATTTAATCACTCACTCATACAGTCAGTCATGCACCTACTAAATCCTTCATCCAGACACTTATACATCCACTCATTCTTCAATATGTAAGACATATTTTAACTTTACAGAAACATACAGTCACTGGATGTTGTCATCAGTGATGTCATCAGTGATGTCATTTGAGATGTCATCAGTGATGTCATCAGTGATGTCACTGACCATGTCATGAATGATGTAATATGTGACATCATCAGCAGTGGATTGCGGGTGCGCGATATATAGTTAGCGCATCTAACTATATATGCGAATTTCAATGGTTTTATGCGAGTAAAATAAGGTTTTGTAAATGCTAATCCCTAACTATATATGGGCTAAAACCTATATACAACAAAACACAGGAAACCCAGGTGAAAAGAGGCTTCTGGAAACTTTTAGATAAGCTCGTAGGTTTAATGAACAGCTTGCCAGCAGAGTCACCACAGCGAGCATGCTTCAATAAAAACTTCATACGCTGTACGCGTTTTGAGACAGAATCTCTTCATCAGCAGCGTTTGTTCGTCGTGGAAATGAGAGCGCTGCATTGGTCGCACATTTAAATAAACACCACCTGCCCTGATGGGTGTGGCCACCCCCGTGGCCCTCTGGATGATGTAGTGCGTACCTTTATTCTAAGCATGGGCGGAAAATCCGTTACGCTCGCGGATTTTGCGGATTTTCGGGAAATCCGCAATCCGCGAGATTTGCGGATTTCCCGCAAAATCCGCAAATTCGCACGCAGCGGATTTTTTTGGCGGCGCGCGGCGTTGGTGATACAATTTTTGCGGCGCGCGGCGTTTATCATCGTTTGCCGAGTTGTTTTTTTCGATAGTTTGCGAGTGCTGCGCCATTTTGGATCTTGCTGTGTGATCCCGCGGGAATTGGCGAGCGCGATTACGTCATCGCGGCTTGCCAGCGATAGTTTGTCAACGCGAGTACGGCGAGATCACGTCTCGCGGTACTTCGCAATTGCGAGATTTGAGATGCGGCGAGCGAAAATATAAATTTGCAATTCTGCACAAGAAATCCACCAGCAAGCAGCATAAACCTTCTAGAAATGATGATTTTTATGTGAATAACTCCTTAGTTTGACATTTGCCTGCACTTTTTTAGCGAGGAGTCCATTTTGGGGAGGGGGGCAGGGGGGTGGGAGGAAGGAAGTGCCCCATAGTCTTCAACTTCCTGTTCCTGTTCAGCAGGCTCCTCCCAGTGCTTTGTCCATCTCCTGGTCACTTTTCATTTGGATGTGGAGCTGGAAGGATTACTTTTTGTGGATGCTGCTGGATCTTTGGATTTGAGGCCTTTTTGACTTTCTTTGGATCACTGTTGGATTAGAAATTTTACAAGTAAGTTTGTTTGGGGCATTACAGTTGCTGCAACTAAAATTTTGGAATTTTCGATTTTTGGGCTGTTTTGGGGCCTTTTGCCCAGGGGTACTCAGTGGTGGGTGGACTGATTCTTTCTGTGGGTTGTCTTGAACTTAAACATCATGGAGGCCATAGATGAATTGGGATTGTGCTGATTTTTCTGTGTTTTTCGATTTTTGACCTGTTGTTGGGGCCTTGACCAGGGGTAGTGAGTGGTGCATGGGCCTAGTCTTTCTGTGGGCTGTCTTGAATTTAAACATCATGGAGGGCATGGATGGAATGGGATTGTGCAGATTTTTCAGTGATTTTCGTTTTTTGGGCCTGTACTTGTGGCCTTTTCACCAGGGGTATTTGAGTCTAGCATGGGCCTAGTCTTTCTGTGGGCTGTCTTGAATTTAAACATCATGGAGGGCATGGATGGAATGGGATTGTGCTGATTTTGCAGTGTTTTTCGATTTTTGGGGGTGTTCATGGGGAGGGACATGCCATGTGGCTGGTGGCCATTTTGAGTGCAGCTACAGGCACTGGCCATGTGCTGGCAGGCAAGTGGCCATTTTGAATGCAGGCTTTGTTGTTAGGCCTCCAACCATTTTGCCTACTTTTCAACCTTTATTTATGCCCAGGGGTAGTGAGTCTTGCATGGGCCTAGTCTTTCTGTGGGTTGTCTTGAATTTAAACATCATGGAGGCCATGGATGGAATGGGATTGTGCAGATTTTTCAGTGATTTTCGTTTTTTGGGCCTGTACTTGTGGCCTTTTCACCAGGGGTATTTGAGTCTAGCATGGGCCTAGTCTTTCTGTGGGCTGTCTTGAATTTAAACATCATGGAGGCCATGGATGGAATGGGATTGTGCTGATTTTGCAGTGTTTTTCGATTTTTGGGGGTGTTCATGGGGAGGGACATGCCATGTGGCTGGTGGCCATTTTGAGTGCAGCTACAGGCACTGGCCATGTGCTGGCAGGCAAGTGGCCATTTTGAATGCAGGCTTTGTTGTTAGGCCTCCAACCATTTTGCCTACTTTTCAACCTTTATTTATGCCCAGGGGTAGTGAGTCTTGCATGGGCCTAGTATTTCTGTGGGTTGTCTTGAATTTAAACATCATGGAGGCCATGGATTGAATGGGATTGTGCTGATTTTGCAGTGTTTTTCGATTTTTGGGGGTGTTCATGGGGAGGGACATGCCATGTGGCTGGTGGCCATTTTGAGTGCAGCTACAGGCACTGGCCATGTGCTGGCAGGCAAGTGGCCATTTTGAATGCAGGCTTTGTTGTTAGGCCTCCAACCATTTTGCCTACTTTTCAACCTTTATTTATGCCCAGGGGTAGTGAGTCTTGCATGGGCCTAGTATTTCTGTGGGTTGTCTTGAATTTAAACATCATGGAGGCCATGGATTGAATGGGATTGTGCTGATTTTGCAGTGTTTTTCGATTTTTGGGGGTGTTCATGGGGAGGGACATGCCATGTGGCTGGTGGCCATTTTGAGTGCAGCTACAGGCACTGGCCATGTGCTGGCAGGCAAGTGGCCATTTTGAATGCAGGCTTTGTTGTTAGGCCTCCAACCATTTTGCCTACTTTTCAACCTTTATTTATGCCCAGGGGTAGTGAGTCTTGCATGGGCCTAGTATTTCTGTGGGTTGTCTTGAATTTAAACATCATGGAGGCCATGGATTGAATGGGATTGTGCTGATTTTGCAGTGTTTTTCGATTTTTGGGGGTGTTCATGGGGAGGGACATGCCATGTGGCTGGTGGCCATTTTGAGTGCAGCTACAGGCACTGGCCATGTGCTGGCAGGCAAGTGGCCATTTTGAATGCAGGCTTTGTTGTTAGGCCTCCAACCATTTTGCCTACTTTTCAACCTTTATTTATGCCCAGGGGTAGTGAGTCTTGCATGGGCCTAGTCTTTCGGTGGGTTGTCTTGAATTTAAACATCATGGAGGCCATGGATGGAATGGGATTGTGCAGATTTTTCAGTGATTTTCGTTTTTTGGGCCTGTACTTGTGGCCTTTTCACCAGGGGTATTTGAGTCTAGCATGGGCCTAGTCTTTCTGTGGGCTGTCTTCAATTTAAACATCATGGAGGCCATGGATGGAATGGGATTGTGCTGATTTTGCAGTGTTTTTCGATTTTTGGGGGTGTTCATGGGGAGGGACATGCCATGTGGCTGGTGGCCATTTTGAGTGCAGCTACAGGCACTGGCCATGTGCTGGCAGGCAAGTGGCCATTTTGAATGCAGGCTTTGTTGTTAGGCCTCCAACCATTTTGCCTACTTTTCAACCTTTATTTATGCCCAGGGGTAGTGAGTCTTGCATGGGCCTAGTATTTCTGTGGGTTGTCTTGAATTTAAACATCATGGAGGCCATGGATTGAATGGGATTGTGCTGATTTTGCAGTGTTTTTCGATTTTTGGGGGTGTTCATGGGGAGGGACATGCCATGTGGCTGGTGGCCATTTTGAGTGCAGCTACAGGCACTGGCCATGTGCTGGCAGGCAAGTGGCCATTTTGAATGCAGGCTTTGTTGTTAGGCCTCCAACCATTTTGCCTACTTTTCAACCTTTATTTATGCCCAGGGGTAGTGAGTCTTGCATGGGCCTAGTATTTCTGTGGGTTGTCTTGAATTTAAACATCATGGAGGCCATGGATTGAATGGGATTGTGCTGATTTTGCAGTGTTTTTCGATTTTTGGGGGTGTTCATGGGGAGGGACATGCCATGTGGCTGGTGGCCATTTTGAGTGCAGCTACAAGCACTGGCCATGTGCTGGCAGGCAAGTGGCCATTTTGAATGCAGGCTTTGTTGTTAGGCCTCCAACCATTTTGCCTACTTTTCAACCTTTATTTATGCCCAGGGGTAGTGAGTCTTGCATGGGCCTAGTCTTTCTGTGGGTTGTCTTGAATTTAAACATCATGGAGGCCATGGATGGAATGGGATTGTGCAGATTTTTCAGTGATTTTCGTTTTTTGGGCCTGTACTTGTGGCCTTTTCACCAGGGGTATTTGAGTCTAGCATGGGCCTAGTCTTTCTGTGGGCTGTCTTGAATTTAAACATCATGGAGGCCATGGATGGAATGGGATTGTGCTGATTTTGCAGTGTTTTTCGATTTTTGGGGGTGTTCATGGGGAGGGACATGCCATGTGGCTGGTGGCCATTTTGAGTGCAGCTACAGGCACTGGCCATGTGCTGGCAGGCAAGTGGCCATTTTGAATGCAGGCTTTGTTGTTAGGCCTCCAACCATTTTGCCTACTTTTCAACCTTTATTTATGCCCAGGGGTAGTGAGTCTTGCATGGGCCTAGTATTTCTGTGGGTTGTCTTGAATTTAAACATCATGGAGGCCATGGATTGAATGGGATTGTGCTGATTTTGCAGTGTTTTTCGATTTTTGGGGGTGTTCATGGGGAGGGACATGCCATGTGGCTGGTGGCCATTTTGAGTGCAGCTACAGGCACTGGCCATGTGCTGGCAGGCAAGTGGCCATTTTAAATGCAGGCTTTGTTGTTAGGCCTCCAACCATTTTGCCTACTTTTCAACCTTTATTTATGCCCAGGGGTAGTGAGTCTTGCATGGGCCTAGTCTTTCTGTGGGTTGTCTTGAATTTAAACATTATGGAGGGCATGGATGGATTGGGATTGTGCTGATTTTGCAGTGTTTTTCGATTTTTTTGTGCTCTATAACTGAACTGATGTTCCTCTGTCTTCCATTTTTTTTAGGTGCACAAGACTCAAGAGAACCACCAGTGCCTGGAAGAAGTCCTGCAGCGGTGTGTGTGTGCAGCATAACGTCACGCGACGTCACGTCTGGCCTCAGACAACTCTACAATTCGTGCAACTGCGGCCTGCTGTCTGACCTGCTCTGAAGAAGATGGCGCCGCCCCCAAAGAAAGTTCTCCGTAGCTCCTCTAGCAAGAAAGTTGCTAGTAAGGAGCAGAAGAAGCAAGTTACCAAGGAGGCTGGTGTGCCACCCGCCACTTTTTTTGGGAGCAAAAAAAAAAGTACGCCTGCAGCAGCAGGATCTGCTGGGGACCAAGCTGGGAGCAGCACCCCTGCTCCATTGGGTTCAGTGCCTCCACCACCACGCCAACTTAAGTCAAAGCCCTTGAGTGCTTCAGAGGCAGTCAGTGTACTTCTCCAATCACCATCGACCAGTGATGTTGGCTCATCGCAAGAAAGTAGCAGCAATGTCCCTGAATCAACACCGGTTGTTGTAACTCATCTGACAAGTGTTGAACAACCACAGCCGCAACAACAACACCATGTGCAAGTACACGCCCAAGTACATGTGGAAGGAGAGGCAGCAAAAGGAGATGCGCAAGCAAAGGTGCATGGCGGTTCACAAGTGCCCACAATAGTTGTTCCTCCCGAAGTAGGGGCACATTTGGAAATCGACAATGAAGCCGAGGTATCATTGGAAGCCACTCCTCCTGATGATCATTCATTGTCTTCCACATCCCTAGCAAGGAAAAGATCAAGGGGGGTGTCTACATCTTCTTCAAGCCCACCTCGTTCTGATGCAAGTGATCTGTCTTGGGAACCACAACTGCGGTCTGACAGTGAGGCACACCATGATCTGACACCGGTACCTAAGCGTAAAAGGAAGGTCGTCCAAAAACTCAAACCTATGGAGTGTGATGAGGCTCAACAAGAAGTGACAGATACTGCTGGTGATGAAGCCTCTCACGATGACGACGAGCCAGTCATCACAAAGGTCACTGCAGCCCCACCGGGCATGCAGCAAAGAGACATTTTGACCCTATCCCGAGAAGCTGCTGAGCGTGATGATGATGTCGGCGAGGAGGCAATGGAAATGGAATCATTAGATTTGGAGTTAAGTAGTACACCAAAACCTACCGCTTCCATATTTCTTCGCAAGAAGGTACCCACCTCGTCCTCGACCTCAATTCGTGGTGGTGAAAGTGCAAAACGTACTGAAGTTCGGCAATCCACATCCTCCACTTCATCTGGCATTAGCAGCAGGACCACCACCACCAGTATCGCCGCCTCCTCCGGCCCCCGAAGACATTTCAAGTCTCCAGTTTGGGACTTCTTTAGTGTTTGCCCAAAAAAGGAAAACGTAGCCATTTGTAGCCTTTGTAAGCTTCGATTTAGTCATGGTAAGCTTGGTTCTAACTATGGTACCGGAGGCCAGAGAGGTCATCTTGAGAGAAGGCACGCTGTCCAATGGTTTCCGCACCTAGAGGCGGTCAAGAAAGCCGGAATTGCACGTAATGAAAACGTTGATTTTTCATCTGCTGATGACGAGGAGGTAGAAGAAGACGATTCAAACACTTCACTTACACCCAGTTCCCATGTCAGCAGCACACCCCATGGGAGCCACACTAAGAGTGTGGGAGAGAGTGAGACATCAATGCGGAAAAGTTCATCAGCGAGCGTAACTGGGTCGAAGAGATCATCATCATCCCGTAAATCATTGGTCCAGGGCAACATTAAAAAGATGTTGTTTACAGAAGCGCAATATGAACGCAACCACCCAATGACCCGTCTGTATAACACTAAGCTGGCTAAAATGCTAGCTCTGGACCTTCTCCCTTTTTCTTTTGTAGAAGGGGTTGGTTTTCTAGAATTAGTGACAGCGCTCTGCCCTAAATGGAAGGTTCCTAGCCGGTTCTATTTTGCCCGAGTTGCGGTTCCAGCACTACATGAAGATGTTCTGAAGGTGATTGGGGCAGCTTTGCAGAAGAGTGCTGTTCACACTATACATCTGACAACAGACATGTGGACCAGTGGCGCAGGCGCTGATTACATGTGCATCACTGCACACTGGGTCTCTTTTTCAGGGGCTAAAGCAAAGCTAAACTCAGGTGTTGACACTAACATTGTTTTTAAAGGTGCTCGGAAACATGCAACACTAGCCATGTTTGGTTTGGAGAAACGTCACACAGCAGAAAACATTTTGGATGTCTTTAACACAAAGGTCCTTAACTGTCTGTCCCCACTAAAACGCAAGGTTGGTTATGTTTCCACGGACAATGGCGCCAATATAGTTAAGGCCATGAGGGACGGTTACTATTTCAGAGTGTCGTGTTTGGCGCACTGTATAAACCTGGTTGTCCAAAAATTCTTGGGTAATAAACGCAGTGCAGCGTACAGTGTATTGGAGACCTGCCGAAAAATTTGCAAGCATTTCAGGCATTCTTTTAAGGCCCGGAAGCAGCTGAGGAGCCTGCTATATCAATGTCAAATGCCAGTGAAAGCACTCATCCAGGAGGTGGTAACACGTTGGAACTCAACCTTCTACATGCTTGAGCGTCTGTATGAGCAGTATACGGAACTCGATCAATATTTCTTGAAAGAGGGTATAGAGGAGCTGAGGATGGGTGGGCCGCAATGGAACATAGTTGAAAGCCTGACACGCATGCTTCGTCCTTTTGAGGTCTTCACGCGTGCAGTCAGCAAGGAGGACTCTAATTTGGGAAAAGCTATCCCATTGTTGTACATGCTGGAGGACCAACTGAAGGAGGTGTGTTCTGTGTTTGGAAAAGATGACAAAAAGCAAGACTCTTTGCTTCTGGCTGAGCAATTATTAGAGCTCCTACAAGGTGATGAACGTCTTAAAAAGATCCACTCAGAACAGCATTACATTTGTGCTACTATTCTGGATCCACGCTACAAAAAGGCGCTGGCAGGCCAAGCATTCTTTCCTTTTGATGATGAACATGTTCCAAAGTACAAACGTTGGCTAGCCTTGTCAGCCAAGAAGTTTGAAACAGAACGGCTGGAAATTGAAGGAAATGGCAGTACATCAGCAGGCCATCCCCAGTCAAAACAATCCACTTCTGCACCTGTGGCTGTGGCACAAGTGACCTCTCAGCCGTTAAAGACACCGGCAACCGGATCATCTGCACGAAAGACAACAGAAACATTGGAGGCTGAAGAGGATTGGCTAGCTCTGCGTGGGTTTGGTTCTCAAAAGGTCAGAGGCACAGCAAGAGCTAAGCAAAGTGGAGGAACCTTGGATGAGGACCTTGAGTCGATGGTGAAGGACTATCTGAATGACTCAACAGAGGTCTATGTTAATTCTGACCCATTGGCGTATTGGCATGGGAAAAAAGAATTGTGGCCACAGCTCACCAACCTGGCTTTAAACTACTTGTCTTGCCCACTCGCAAGTGTGTCTTCTGAACGGGTTTTCAGTGCGGCTGGTGGGATTGTAACTCCCAAACGGAGCCGCCTCTCGCCCAAAAATGTGGAGAGGTTAACAATGATCAAGATGAATCAGCACCTCATACCACCAGATTTCAGAGTACGAGAGAGCGTGCCGGATGAAGAGGAGGTGGCCAGCAACATAGATGAGGGAATTTCTACTCTGTCAGGTGACACTGACCTCACCCTGCCTGAATTCGCAGAGTATGATGACGAAGCCTTATTCTTATTCCTGGACCGTGATAGCGACTTCGAGCCCTGAAAATGAGACAACGAATCAATAACTTTCTTTTTCATCCTTATTCACTTTTATTCCTGTGTGTCTGTCTTTCTTTGTTGTGCACAGTTAATATAATTCAAACTTTAATCAGATAATCACAAAAACAAGCCCATCAGCAGAACTGTCTTCACTTGTTTGCTAATTTATTTGAAGGTGCCGCAGTCTGCATTCCTCAGGTTCACAAGTTCAGGAGAACATGCTCCTCTATCCTCCTCCTCCAGACTCCTATTTCCATCAAAGCAGAGGGCTGGTTTACGCCCAATGAAGAAAGACTCAGCACTTGTGGGGGTGTTGTTCTACCTCTTTGCAGGTGAGTTGACGGGTCTGGGGCCATTGCTGGGAAGCACTAAAAGTGGTTTGGACCAAATCCGAGGCGGAAAGTTTTTTGTGTTTTTGATGACTTGCTTGCCTTTGAGGTGCTCTTAGGGGGGGTTCCGTCTGTTTGTGGGTGAGTTTCGTGGTCTGGGAGCATTGCTGGGACACTCTAATCTTGATTGCATTTGCTTTTCAGGAAATCCGTCGTGCCAACCCCGACTTATGGCCTAGCTACGCAGCGCGTTTGGACCGAAGGCCCAGAAATATTGCAAGTATGAGATTTTGCTTTTGGCCTGTTTGGGGGTGTTATGCTTCTTGGCGGGTGGGTTGCCGGGTCTTGGGGCATTCCTGGGAAGGTCTAATACCGGGTAGAAGTGGTTGGGACAAAATCCAGGCCGATTTTTTTTTTGGCTATTTCTGACATTTTGCTCTATGTAGCGTTTTCGGGGGCCTGTTTGGGGGGCTTCCTGGTGTTTGTGGGTGAGTTTCGTGGTCTGGGAGCACTGCTGGGACACTCTAATCTTGATTGCATTTGCTTTTCAGGAAATCCGTCGTGCCAACCCCGACTTATGGCCTAGCTACGCAGCGCGTTTGGACCGAAGGCCCAGAAATATTGCAAGTATGAGATTTTGCTTTTGGCCTGTTTGGGGGTGTTATGCTTCTTGGCGGGTGGGTTGCCGGGTCTTGGGGCATTCCTGGGAAGGTCTAATACCGGGTAGAAGTGGTTGGGACAAAATCCAGGCCGATTTTTTTTTTGGCTATTTCTGACATTTTGCTCTATGTAGCGTTTTCGGGGGCCTGTTTGGGGGGCTTCCTGGTGTTTGTGGGTGAGTTTCGTGGTCTGGGAGCACTGCTGGGACACTCTAATCTTGATTGCATTTGCTTTTCAGGAAATCCGTCGTGCCAACCCCGACTTATGGCCTAGCTACGCAGCGCGTTTGGACCGAAGGCCCAGAAATATTGCAAGTATGAGATTTTGCTTTTGGCCTGTTTGGGGGTGTTATGCTTCTTGGCGGGTGGGTTGCCGGGTCTTGGGGCATTCCTGGGAAGGTCTAATACCGGGTAGAAGTGGTTGGGACAAAATCCAGGCCGATTTTTTTTTGGGCTATTTCTGACATTTTGCTCTATGTAGCGTTTTCGGGGGCCTGTTTGGGGGGCTTCCTGGTGTTTGTGGGTGAGTTTCGTGGTCTGGGAGCACTGCTGGCTATATATACTTTACTTTGCAAGAGGTTTGAAGCAAATCCATGGTGGCAGAGGGGACTTAGGGCCTAGCTGCAGAGCGCGCGCGGAGTGATTTGGGAAATTTGTGAAAAATTGACTAAGTCCCCATTTTTGTACTTTTGCTCTTTGGCTGTTTGGGGGTCTTCTACTCGTTTTCTCCTGGGTTGACGGCTCTGGGGCCATTGCTGGGAAGCTCTAATACCGGATAAAAGTGTTTTGGACCAAATCCCAGGCGGAATTTTTTTTGTGTTTTTGATGACTTGCTTGCCTTTGAGGTGCTCTTAGGGGGGGTTCCGTCTGTTTGTGGGTGAGTTTCGTGGTCTGGGAGCATTGCTGGGACACTCTAATCTTGATTGCATTTGCTTTTCAGGAAATCCGTCGTGCCAACCCCGACTTATGGCCTAGCTACGCAGCGCGTTTGGACCGAAGGCCCAGAAATATTGCAAGTATGAGATTTTGCTTTTGGCCTGTTTGGGGGTGTTATGCTTCTTGGCGGGTGGGTTGCCAGGTCTTGGGGCATTCCTGGGAAGGTCTAATACCGGGTAGAAGTGGTTGGGACAAAATCCAGGCCGATTTTTTTTTTGGCTATTTCTGACATTTTGCTCTATGTAGCGTTTTCGGGGGCCTGTTTGGGGGGCTTCCTGGTGTTTGTGGGTGAGTTTCGTGGTCTGGGAGCACTGCTGGGACACTCTAATCTTGATTGCATTTGCTTTTCAGGAAATCCGTCGTGCCAACCCCGACTTATGGCCTAGCTACGCAGCGCGTTTGGACCGAAGGCCCAGAAATATTGCAAGTATGAGATTTTGCTTTTGGCCTGTTTGGGGGTGTTATGCTTCTTGGCGGGTGGGTTGCCGGGTCTTGGGGCATTCCTGGGAAGGTCTAATACCGGGTAGAAGTGGTTGGGACAAAATCCAGGCCGATTTTTTTTTTGGCTATTTCTGACATTTTGCTCTATGTAGCGTTTTCAGGGGCCTGTTTGGGGGGCTTCCTGGTGTTTGTGGGTGAGTTTCGTGGTCTGGGAGCACTGCTGGGACACTCTAATCTTGATTGCATTTGCTTTTCAGGAAATCCGTCGTGCCAACCCCGACTTATGGCCTAGCTACGCAGCGCGTTTGGACCGAAGGCCCAGAAATATTGCAAGTATGAGATTTTGCTTTTGGCCTGTTTGGGGGTGTTATGCTTCTTGGCGGGTGGGTTGACGGGTCTTGGGGCATTTCTGGGAAGGTCTAATACCGGGTAGAAGTGGTTGGGACAAAATCCGCGCGGAAAAGCCTTTAGTTTTGGCACTTTTTGTAACTTAGGGTTCGTTAGGGTTAGCCCTAGCAGCAGGATTGCATGTGTTTCGGGGTGTTCTAGATTTTTCCAACTGAGTTCTGGGGTCTTAGAGCACTCGTGAGAATGTGTAATTTTGGTTGCAAGTCATTTGAAGAAAATCCATGGTGGGAAAGGGGGGATTTGGCATAGTTAAAGAAAGCCTTTGCCACTATTCTTAACTTAGGGTTCGTTAGGGTTAGCAGTATTTCTATTGCATGTGTTTGAGTGGGGGGGATTTCGAGTCTTGGAGCGATGCTGGCTCTGGCTACTTTTGCTTGGTTGCTTGCAAGTGGTTTGAATGCAATCCACGGTGGGTAATGGGTAATTAGGAAGGGGGTACTTCGGCCTACTTTTACTTTCAAAGTAAGTTTTGTCACCAGTTTTCTGCTAGGCCTCGTTTTTTGAGATTTGATTGGGGGTCTTCTACATTTTTGCGACTGGCTTTAGTAAGGGTCTGGGTGGGAGCACTGCTAGGAAGATCTAATTTTGTTCTAAAACACAGTTTACAGTACACCTAGCTTGAGGGGCAAGATCCGCTACATTAATTTGCCCATACTTATTTATCCTTCAAAAGGTGACTCAGAGTACGCACTTTCAAAAATATTGTACTGTCTACTAGGAAAATCAAATTGTGACTTTTTGCACTCCACAGCCTACATACCTTATATTTATTTATCAGTGGTGTTGTAATATTATATCACTTCCTGTTTTTCGTTGAATAATTACAGGCCGGGTTTCAGTCTCTGCAATGGGGAAAAAAGGATGGAGTCAGGCTTCACAGTAGCGAGCCACAATTCAGCATCAGGCAGGCAGTGGACAGGGTGTCTTCTGGTGACCAACATCGATGGACGAGGCGTCGGCTGCAATGGAGGAGTGCCGCTAATAGGAGGATTTTTTTTCTGCAGGCAACTTACTTACCACTTCCAACAGGACCACTACAACCACATAGATACAGTATCCCTTGCCTTTTTCTCTGACTGTGACTGCATTTCTTGGCTCTCTCTCGGCTTCTACATTGATCCCTTAACACATCACTTAGTCCACTCCACTATCACATCTGCACCACACATAGTCATTTGTAAGTGCTCCTACGTAATTCGCAAGTCGCAGCACGCCCCAGGCCGTAGAGGACTGGGATGGCCCCAATGATGAAGCATGTCACCAAGGGGCAACCCTGGTGAGTGAGGGGACACCTAGAAAAAAAGCAATTTCTCCTTTTCTATCTACTATACCTTCCAGACCAACCCCACTGAGTGTTGTTGTGAATGGATTTATAGTGACCAGCAAGGCTCTCGGGTATCTGGCTACAGAGACCTTATGTTGAATATCGTTATCAATAATTTACACATAGGCCCTTTACTGTTGCATTCTTTCTTCCACAGTTGTCGAATGTACTACTTACTTTTCACTGACATGCATGCAGTAGTGCATGCACTTTCAAAGATTGATGGATAGGTTTGTACCCAAAGAATTGTTTATGTTCAATTGTTTGTCTATGCTGTGCTTTTTTTTACAGGGTGTCTTCTGGTGACCAACATCGATGGACGAAGCGTCGGCTGCAATGGAGGAGTGCCGCTAATAGGAGGATTTTTTTTCTGCAGGCAACTTACTTACCACTTCCAACAGGACCACTACAACCACATAGATACAGTATCCCTTGCCTTTTTCTCTGACTGTGACTGCATTTCTTGGCTCTCTCTAGGCTTCTAAATTGATCCTTTAACACATCACTTAGTCCACTCCACTATCACATCTGCACCACACATAGTCATTTGTAAGTGCTCCTACGTAATTCGCAAGTCGCAGCACGCCCCAGGCCGTAGAGGACTGGGATGGCCCCAATGATGAAGCATGTCACCAAGGGGCAACCCTGGTGAGTGAGGGGACACCTAGAAAAAAAGCAATTTCTCCTTTTCTATCTACTATACCTTCTGTCAGGTTACGCAGCCCCTAAGCGCCTACCGTACTATGAAACTACATTTCCCATGAGTAGGCGGGAGACTTGCAGGAAGTTTATCTGGGGAACAGACGCGCTTCCTGTTGCGCGTTATTCTGGTTTCTGTTCTGCACCGGCATGAGAGCGGACGCTCTGCATGCTTTTCTATCGTGTCTCCTGTGGACTATCACCTTCCCCCCCCCCCCGAGGCTCAGTGGGGAGCGCTTCCGTGTTCTGTCCTTGGCGGTAGACGGACTTCACGCGTCTTCAGGTAAAGCCGCTCTAAACTCTTCGGCCGCCCGTGCGGTCAGCTGATTACTGCCTGAACGGATTGTTAAGGGAGGTTCTGTGACTGTTTTCTAACAGAATTCTAGCTTTGATGAATTCCTGTTTGGTTGAATTGTGTGTGGCGGAGCACAGTGGCGGTCTATACCACGTGTTAGCGTTCACATCGGGGATCGTTTTTGTACTATTAAAACGGAGCGCGGTAGTAAGGACAACTACGCGTCTCCGTTGTATAACTGTGTATTTCAAAGGACCTCCATAACTGGGCATGTAGTGAGGTAACTACAGGCTACCCCAGTTCTCTTTGTGTAGTGCACCGTGGGGTGTGTTGTTGGCAGAATTCAGTGGTGGTCGCAACAGCAACTACGTTTTTCTGTTTGACCTTCACCAAAGATTCTCTACTGGGTCATTACTTAGAGAGCGCAGTGTTGTAGTTCTTGCTTCCTACACACTACCGTTTCCCTCTTCCTTTTTGTTGGACCATACATCTTTGCTTTGACTATTTGGAACCCCCTTTGTACATTGAGTCCTCTACCATGTTTGTGGTATGTTGTGAGTAGTGGGTTTGATGTCTTAGTATAACGCGAGTGTGTTTGGTGCGACAGGAGTGTGTTCGTTAACTATATGTTTATGTGTTTCTTAGGCCTTCCTCACAGATTGTGGCAGAAGGGCTATAGTATTTCCTATCCAAGGTCATGTTTTCTTGGTGCTCAGGTACTTGTCTACTTCCTTGGTTATTTAGTGAGACTATATGAGAGTACCCTTGTATGTTAGGACAGCACTTCACTGATGCCTGTCTTGTCTTCTGTTACAGGTATCCTTTCCCTGCTGACCCTACCTTTACCCATCCCACATTTTTTATTTTAGTTTGTTATTTTTCTCCCCCGCCTAATGGCTCGAACACCCTGTGTTTACACTTCTGGGTGTTGGTGACATTTGGAGGTGGAACCATATTTGCATCGACTGGATCACGGGGAGTAAACCTGACACCTTCCAGACCAACCCCATTGAGTGTTGTTGTGAATGGATTTATAGTGACCAGCAAGGCTCTCGGGTATCTGGCTACAGAGACCTTATGTTGAATATCGTTATCAATAATTCCACACAGGCCCTGTACTGTCGCATTCTTTCTTTCCACAGTTGTCGAATGTACTACTTACTTTTCACTGACATGCATGCAGTAGTGCATGCACTTTCAAAGATTGATGGATAGGTTTGTACCCAAAGATTTGTTTATGTTCACAATAGTTTGTCTATGCTGTGCTATTTTTTCTTGTCTCCCAAAACCTTTCCTAAAAACCCCCGTACCCATCCATTTTTCAAACCCTAACCCTCTTCCCCCGGGCTGTGTGGTTTTGATTGATGTGTGACTAAATTATTATTACAGCAATAAATCCACACACTTGCTGGGTGGGGAGGATAAGGTGATAGCAACAGGCTGGTGAAGAAATCCGAGGATATATTCTTACTCTGCTTGACAAAGAACCATTGCTAATGTGAAAGAACTTCAACCGAATTAGTAGTTCTCAGGAGGACAAACCAGATTTCATTTTCTTTTTTTTCATAGGCATGCAACTGCCACTGTGTCACACCACTAGTACCACCGCTATGAGGAAATTTTATCCGACCAAGATTGCCAACGTTATTCGGTGTTTCCCGTGGAGCCAGCCCTGGGTCTAGCCCTACTTTCAAACACAAATTACAGGTAAGATAAGCGTTTGGTGGTTTGGGGGTATAATGGAGTATTAGTACGAGAGACGAGAGACTGAAGGTAGTACTACTAAAGTCCTAGGACTCTTGGATTCACTTCACTTAGTCTGTGAGAGGCACTTAGTGTTGAAAACATTTGGGCATTTACACTTAAAGGAAGAAAATGGAACTAAACTTTCAGGAAAACAGTCAACGTTAAACCCCCACCCACCAGGCAAGCAGTAAAAAACAGGTATGCTCAGATAAAGTTTGAAAAAGTATATTTATATCCCTAACAAAATAATCTCCCGCAAGACCCTCCCTAACCCCAACGATTGTCCTTCAAAAGTCCCCAAAAACCCAACTCCCAATTCCCACCCCCCAAAAGTCTCTAAAAAAGGGGCAAGGGACACTATGGGTGGATGCTGTTAACTTTTTGGGCCAGGGCATCATGCTCCTCGCGGAGCAAGGCGAGCTCCTGCTGAAGGCGGGACACCATCAGGGTAGTGCGGCGCAGGCGTGCCTTCACTGCCTTGCAGGTGCAATGCCTGTGAGAGGCAGCTGTTGGCCTTGCTGCTCGGCGGTGGCGTTTGCCTTTGGCAGCCCGGCTCAGTCTGGGTGGACCACTGTGCTGGGTGGCAGCCCGTGGGGCCACGGAGGCCGATGCAGACGACGTTGTTGTAGTTGTCGACTGCACACTTTCCACGTCCTCCAGGGCCACCAGCCGCCGATATTCCGCAACAGTGGCCTCGATCCTCCGTTGCCGGGCCGCTCTAGCCAGCTCCTTCCTCCTTGTTCGTTTGGAAGGAGAACCTATATGAAGAAAGAAAGACATAGTCTGTAACCAATGCTCTTTAAGATTAACTCAATCATTCAGCAGAAATTTGTGTTGCAGTACAACTAGCAACTTGCAAGTGCATTACATAACTATTGAGGCCAGTATCTATCTAACCTCACACTTCTTCATCCTTGCTCTAACATTAGTGGGAGTTTAAGGAACAAATTCTACGAGCACTGTGGACTTCCATTGGAGTCGACTATGAAAGTACACCAGTCTTATTCTTCTTCTTATCTCTTGTTTTGGAAAATTGGTACGTTATTTTCTGCAAGCCGGCATAATGCCAGCGCAGTAAACTTGCACCCGAGAAAAAGAGACGCACGCCATGAGGAGTGACCTAGACTTGCGTTGCCGTTGCGTTACTGTACCCGTCCAGTACATGCAGGTGGTGAAGCTCTTACTTTTCTATTACGGGTGGCACTGAGAATACTCTGTTACAACTCAAGGGCTACTGCTTAATTAATTTAACTTTCACCCTACAGTGGAAATGAGTACTAGAAATGGAAAATTGAAGAAGATAAATAATCTGATTATCTATCACTTCACATGGGATGTTTTTGCTTATATATGGGATGACTTTAGGTGCTTTGCTTTTTATTGAGTGACCAGTGATACATCCACACATGAATGACTGAGTACTACTAAACTTATTAAGAGAGGTAGGGAGTGGCCACCATAATAACCGGATCTATGCAGTGCTTGCAATACAAACTACTGCTACTATTTATGGTAGTATTTGGACAAAATTAAAAGTTCTTTTCCTTGCCTTTCCTACACTGGAACGGACGTGCGGGTGCAGTGTTACATGCTCTTCAAAGTTACACTTAGTTCATCCACTGACCGTCTACTCTCTCTAGATCATGGGTACTCACAAACTTTCTCTCAGGGGCTACATTTACAGTGTAGTTTGGGGCCGAGGGCCGCACTGGTGGGGGCGGAGTCAGAGGGGGCGGGGCTAAAGCAAAACGATAACTTGTGACCATGAGGTTGCACACAGGTCCCTGCAGCAGATGCCCTCATCCACTGAGCCACCAGACCCAGCATTTACATACATCTCTCTCCCTCCTGCTCTCCCTCCTGCCCTCCCTCCATCTCTCTCTCCCTCCTGCCCTCCCTCTCCCTCCCCCTCTGTCATCTCACTGTGTGTGTGTCTATCTGTGTCAGCCTTCAGCCCGGGTTGAGACCGCTTCCTCAACGCGCACACACAGACAACAACACCAAAGTACTTAACAGGTCTTTAAAAGACCATTAACATATTATTGAAGCTTTGTTTGTTTTAGCGCCCCTGCTTCTCCACCCTGACAATCACTGCTTGCCCGGCCCCACAGAGCAGAGGCTTTGTTCTATTTCACCTCTTTGTGGCCTTGCATCTCCACTCTGCTCTGTGGGGGCCGGGGGAGCAGTGATTGTCAGAGTGGAGATGCAGGGGCGCTAACAGGTGAAATACAAAAAAGCCTCTGCTCTGTGGGGGCCGGGGGAGCAGTGATTGTCTGCAAGGTCTGCGCACCGCCAAGGAAGGCTTGCCGGGCCACCACCGGCCCGCGGGCCGTACTAGGAGTACCCCTGCTCTAGATACACATATGCTATCTAAGAGTCAGATAGTAGCATGATCCAGGTATATGGACACATACAGTTTCTGTGTCACCCACCCAGGCTGTTGTCCTTCCACCCATCATTGCTTCATCATTCACCCAGCCATGCATCTCATATTCTTGCCTTCCCAGCTAGTCTTCAATCTCAATAAGTAAGGAATATATAAGAGCTTACCTCTGGCCGCCACCACCACCGTCTCAACTCTCACAGCCGCCGCCGCCGCCTCCTCCCCTGAAGAATTGCCCTCCGCCTCCGTGTCGAGCACCACCACCTCCACACTGGCCCCGCCACCAGATGTTCCACCTACAAAGTACATTTAAGAATGTTAGAATAAAGCACTCACTAGTCACTAGTATTTGGTCTAGGAATGAAGACATGTGAAAACAATGTAATTTGTGACTGTCTACGTTAAAGTTAAAAAAAATGTCCCTTTTTCCAGGGAAGGTTGTCTTGCTGCACTTTTTGGCACAACTGATGAAGGCTGTTTTTTTAACACGCACCATTTTTCTCCACACAGACAGAAGATGGACTTCTAACAACAAGATCAAGTTGAAACCAGGTGAGAGCTCGGCTCGACCACAAGAAATGTCTTCAATTAATCGTCAGCACTAACCACTTTTCCATTATCAGTTAAACGTTTAGTTTTATTATGACTTCATTTTAATAAATGTGTTTACTTTTAATAAAGCTTTTAAACTTAAATACAATCTGTGTTTTTTGGTCCAGACTAGAGTGACTGAGCGAAAGGTTTTGCAATTTTTGCAAGCATGAGTCCAGATAGAACACTTCAAAAGACATTATGGACAATCCCAGAGGACTGCACTAAGTTGATAGAGCTATTGCTGACTAGAATCATGGGAGTTTCGCCAACCGTGCAATCTTAGTTAGCTACACAGACAGACTAATAAGAATAATCTAGTAATACCACAGGGAGTCATAGTAGAGGCAGGATAAGAATTTAGATACAGTCTACAAGAAGAGCAAAGACAATTTTGAAAAAAGTCAAATGAGGAACGCTAGGAAAAATAGGTACTAGTCTAAAATGAAAACTTACTGGGGCCAGCAGAGGAGCCCTCGCCTGCCCGATCCTGGCCCTGTTGAACAGCATCCGCCGCCTGCTGCTCCTGTGTCCTCCTCTCGCCCCTGGGGGGAGCTGACGTACAACATGAAAGAAAGAACAGAAAACATGGATGATTGTTGCTTGTCAATGTCAACCAAATCAAACATTTCAAAAGAACAATAACAAAATATTTCCGCGAAATTATATTTATTATGGTTACTTTTCATTTATTTGCGGACCTGTGACTTCGAAAGTCACGTAACTCACTAAACAAAGTACTGAAACGTTCACCTAGGACTGGCAGGCAGCAGTCCGCAGGCAAGACGCAAAGTGACAGACAAACTCCATTGTGATTTCAGTCAGATCAGTGACAACACTAACAGTTGCCTGCTACATTACCAGTCATTTAAATAGTCAAACTATCAATCCACCGCCACTATTTTTCTTATTGTCAGGGTTACAAAGGAAGGGGCAGATTTAAGCCCTTGCGGCTCTTTTGCGCCGTTCTTGCGTGACTTTTGTGACGCAGCAGCTAAACAAAAAAGGGCGCCATGGTGCGGCGTATAATATTATAACAACGTGACGCATTTGGGAGATGCATCCCGTTATAAAGCCCTGCGCTATCAGGGGGCGTTCCGGCGCAAGGGAGGGCATTCCTGCGCTGGAACACATCCTAATAGTGGCTGAGGGAAATCTACAAAATATCAATCAGTCACCTTTAGGACAATGATGCGTCACACAAACCCTGCACCTGCTTGAAGCAGACGTACGGCTTGACCCAGCATTGGGGAGATAGGGTACCCCAGAGCATTGATGGAGCTGCGCCATCGTTGCGACGCAACTCCAGCAGTAAAGCTTTGGTGACGTTTTGGGCCCATGGTGCGCCGCATTGCAAATACGGCGAACCATGTTTGGTGGTGGTAGCGGGCCGCACAATTAATGGCGCATCCCTGCTACTTTGCAGGGATGCGACGGTAATTGCAATTCTGCCCCTTAGGGGCATACTTACTTACGCGTTCTGGCGCATCTCCAGAGATGCGCCAGATCAAATGCGTCACGCAAAACTACCCTTGCGACACGGCAGATGTGCCTCATTTACAATGCGGCGCGCCCTGGCGCAAGGGTAGGCACTTGCGTGACGCATCTCGTCACGTAAGAGCGGCGCATCACTGGAGTCACGTCGCCAACGCAATGCAACTCCAGTAATGCTCAGGGCCACCCAATACTTAACATGCTGTGTCAGTCCTTTCGCCTGCTTCGAGCAGACATAAGGAATTGAATTGACGTAGCAGCGTCGCAGAAGTGCCTGCGTTAAATCTTGTACATTTCACGCAGGCAATTTTGCGAGGCGCACAGCCGCTGGACCGCCCACCCTGCGTACTAGGAACGCACCCATTGTGGTGCAGGCCCATGGCTTTATAACGTGACGCATCTCCCTAGATGCGTCATGCTGTAAATGACTCGCAGGGATGCGGCACGTTTACGCCGCTGTTGCGTCACGCAAGGCAACGTAAACGTGGCGCAAGGGGCTTGTAAATGTAATCTGCCCCCTAGTGTCTAGCATTACGCAGTTCTGTAAAGTACACTCATACATAATAGTTACTCAGGCCAATGAGACCACGAAATAGAAAACAAATAAGCATAGTAGCAACGCCACTGAGAAGGAGAGCAGTGCACCTGAAATGCACAGAAGATTTTGAAATATAATTTAACTACAATGTAATCGTCATCAGCGGCATTATTGGCTTGCTCCATGTAAAAAACAAATATTTGCAATACAACAACACAGAGCAGGAGAAAACATCATAGTAGTGAGTGATTAAATGGCTACTACTACTCACCAAGCCCGGGGATCTCCAAGCCGAGCTGGTCCAGCAGGTCGCGCTCGCGGTCCAGGAGGTCGGTCCAGCGATGGGTGACCTGGCTGTAGGTGCGCTGGACCCCGTAGAGGTGGGATATGGCCCAGCACACCTTCTCCCACCGCTTCCGGCGCTCCCGCATGTTGTAGCCGCCGGCCGCGATCCTGCCGCCTCCCGCGATGGTCCTGGGCAGGCGGCGCTGGACGAAGTAGACCAGCGCGCCCACTTCCTCCGGGCTGAATATCTCCCGTCGCGTCACCTGCTCCCCCCTCAATCTCCCGCATGCTGTCCTGCCACTGGGTCCAGCACTACTCCCCGCCGCCGCTGCGGCCCTCAAGTGCCTGGGCAGCTTCACGGCGCCTGGCTTGACCATGGTCTGGGCAGGTAAGGTAGGAAGAAGTAGAAAATTAAGAAAGAATAGGATAGGGAAGAAGAAAAGAAAAGAGTTTAAAAAAGTAGTTTAAAAGTAAAGAAAAATAGCAGAAAAGACAAAAATATACAGCTAGGAAAAGAGAGGGATAGATAAGAAGCAAAATCGTAAAAAAAAAACTGAAAACAAGCAAAGGATGGCAAAGATACCAAGAGGATTAAACACCATGCCCAGACACAGGAAATGAATGAAAAACAAGATGGCCGGCGCCCGTTCACGAGCGCGAAAGAAAGTTCGCGCGAGATTTTCCTCGCGATCTCGTGCGAACCTGTAGATTTCCCGCGCGATCTCGTGCGAACCTCTACTCGCAATGCGCTTACTGCGCGAGATTATACATAGCGGGCGGAAACGGAAATACGTCACGGAAACAAAATGGCCGCGCCCGTACTCGACCTTGGGGTAAATTCGCGTGTTGCGCTGCAAGCGGCTCGCGAATACTGCAAAAAAACTCGCGAAACAACAAGCCGCAAAAAAATAAAATGCTCATTCGCACGAATTGGCGGCTTCCGCGGTCGGTTTCGCACGACGCCGCGCCCCGCGAATAGCGCGAAAAAAAACGAAAAACGATTTCAGCAAAAGCAAAAGCAATGAGCAGGTGCAAAAGGTCAACCTCATGATTTGTAACGATTCTTTGTAGTGCTTCCTGAGGGGGCCCTCCAGAATTCGGTTGCCTGCTTGCAACTATTTTGTGTGACCCTGCTCTGACCTTAACTGTATGCCACAAAGGTCCTGATTTACAGCTAAAGGAGCAGACAAGCAGGTGCCAGGCTGGAACTTTAAATTCTTTCAGTGACACATTAATTAGCCCCTAATTCATTATTGTCAGTTGGGGCAGGGCAGGTGTTGTTAATAAACTAACCCCAAATTAATTCATGTCAGTTCAAGCAGGGCAGGTGGGCTTGCTTTTCCCCCCCATCTTCTACAGTGATGATGAACCAGAGGGTGGCATTGATGTAACAGAGGGTGGCATGGGTCAAAGAGAGGGTGCCAGTGGTAAAACAGAGGGTGCTGGGAGGCTGTGATGATGAACCAGACGTAGAAACAACATAGTCGCAACCGTTGCGAGCCGACAAGTAAGTTCGCAATTGCGAACTAGTACCAAATCCTCGCGAACTGGCAGAAACAATTGCGAACACACAAAAAAAAAAAAATCTGCAAATTCGCGGATATTCGCGGATTTTGCGGATTGCGAGTTTGCAAATCCGCAAAATTCGCGAACGCGAGATCCGCAAAATTCGCCCATGCTTACTTTATTCCCCAGTGGGTGCGCTGTCATTGTCCAAATAAAACATGTTTACTTCCAAGTGGTAAAGACACAGTCACAATGGGGACCTGCCCCGCTTCTCAGCTGTCATTTGAGCTAGAACTTTAAATCACCCTGCAGTGTTACCAGTTCTGTTTCCTCCCGTACAACAACAATCTTGCGCTGAAGCGGGCCCCGCCACAGCAGGTGAGCCTCTCCTCTCGGCCGGGACAGCCGAATTACATCCAACAAAACACAGGAAACCCAGGTGAAAAGAGGCTTCTGGAAACTTTTAGATAAGCTCGTAGGTTTAATGAACAGCTTGCCAGCAGAGTCACCACAGCGAGCATGCTTCAATAAAAACTTCATACGCTGTACGCGTTTCGAGACAGAATCTCTTCATCAGCAGCGTTTGTTCGTTGTGGAAATGAGAGTGCTGCATTGGTCGCACATTTAAATAAACACCACCTGCCCTGATGGGTGTGGCCACCCCCGTGGCCCTCTGGATGATGTAGTGCGTACCTTTATTCCCCAGTGGGTATGCTGTCATTGTCCAAATAAAACATGTTTACTTCCAAGTGGTAAAGACACAGTCACAATGGGGACCTGCCCCGCTTCTCAGCTGTCATTTGAGCTAGAACTTTAAATCACCCTGCAGTGTTACCAGTTCTGTTTCCTCCCGTACAACAACAATCTTGCACTTCTACCCATCTTGCAATTCTGCAACCTGTTGCTGAATCCCAATTAATAGAACTAGAAATATGCAGGTTTAAAGATTTCAGTAAAAATAGCTCCAAAAAGCACAAGAACCAACTGTGGATCTCTGTTCATGCCAAACCAGTATAAACTCTCAAGTTCCGGAGGACTCCAATGGAGCGTGAACTGGCTACAGGGGCCCAGATAGGCCCGCTGAACAAAATACTTTAATTCCTGGTTTGTGGAACATTTCGGTGATCCATAACGAAGATTTGTTGTGCATTTGAAATAATGCATCGGTTCCGAGGGGCAGCGAGGCAACGATATGAGGTCCTCCTTCGTTGTCGAGGATCCCGCAGATGAGGGTTTGCAATGCGTAGTCTGGCACTGAGGATGTGTTGCACACTTGGGGCAATGCATAAGTTCCAAGGACCTGCAATGCAAAGTTCGGCATCATCATTGAGGCTGCCATCAACAAGAGATGCGCTGAGGGTTCATCGCACAGCAGCGGCTCTGAAAAGCCTGTGAAGTGGATGTGGGTCTTTGAGACACATCCACTCCCTGCAGCAGCAATGATGCCTTGGTTCAGCTCAGGGTTGTGTCATGCAGCAGAGGTGATGTGTAGGTTCAGCTGGATCCACAAAGGCTGGCTGAGCTCCATAGGCCACTTCCAAGGGTCCAGGACGGAGGGGGCACCAATTGGCAGGGAAGGACCCACAGAATGCAGAGTCAAGGTTCTGGGTTCAAGGTTATTGGAGCCTTCTGCCCCTGAGGCTCTAGTCAGGAGGCCAGCCACCTAGTCCTTGGGTCACTCTGGGGTCTTGGGTTCAACAGATGCAGGCCCAGTCCTTCTCACCCAGACAAGAGGACAGAAGGTCAGCACAGCAAGGCAGCAGCCAGCAAAGCAGTTGACCAGCAGGGCAACAGTCCAGCAGAGTGGCAGTCTGTCAACAGCACAGCAGTCTTTCTGGGAGAGTATCCACAGGTCCAGAAGTGTACTGAAGAGTTGGTGTCTGAGGTTCAATATTTATATCTATTGCCCTTACTGTGGAAGTTTGGAGACATTTCTGCAATGGGAGACGTTTCTGCATATTCAACTTGAAGTCTTCAGGCAACCTGCAGTCCTTGGCCTGGCTCTGGACTATCTACAGGGAGTATGCAGCCCTTTGAGTGGAGGCAGGACACAGCCCTTTTAACCCCTTAACCATGGGGGCGGGGCCACGTCGGCCATTGGACGTTCGCAGCTCCAGCGAGGTAGTGCTCGCGACGGCCAACGGCCGACGGCAGAAGGGAAGGGGTTTAGTGTAAATAGGGAGGGTCCCAGATTTGCCCTCCCCTACTGCCAGTGATGGCCCATCCATGCACACCTAAGCTCTCCATTATGTTTTGATATCTAGGAGGAATATACGAAGCCCAACTGTCAGCTGCACCCGGTCATGTGACCCAGGGACAGACTACACTCACTAAATAGATAAGGCAGGAAAATGCCAAATTTCTAAAAGTGCCATTTTCATCATTGTAATTGAAAATCTAACTTTACCATGAAAGAGGATTTTTTCATTACAATTCCAAAGGCACCAAACATGAACTGGTTACCTGCTCCCATTTGGAAATTACAGCTTATTAAATGGTATATGGTAACTCCAATGTCATTCTATGGGAGAGGTAGGCCTTGCAGTAGTGAAAAACTAACTTAGGAGCTTTTCAGTACAAGGACATGCAGAACTTAAAATATAATGTCCTACGTTTTAAATGCATCACCCCCTGCCCTGTGAGCTGTTTAAGGCCTACAATAGGGTTGATTTATATGCACCCTGATGGCCTGGATAAATGAGCAATGCCAGAACTCCAGCAAAGGTGATAAGATCATGCTCTGTAAATATGCAATATATATTTGCCCAACCCTAATTGCTTCAAAATTCCTTAAAATGTAAACTTGAATGAACTTGCAACTTGTATATTTGTAATTCTAACAACTAGTGTCTGTAGTGGACATATGTACTTACTACCATTCTTATAAGAGTTTAGAGTTTATCTGTTTCACATCTTTTATGTAATTCATGTACTCTGAAGTCCTTATGTAATGTAACTGGTTCTATTGCAAAGCGTTCTGACACCTTTGGGTAAACTTTGTACTTTTTAAACTGGCATAAGTAGATAAATGAATTAAAAAGGTCGAAATGGCAGTTCAAAACCTGCACACACAGGATGCAATGGTAGGCCTGAAATGTGTATCAAAAGGCTACTTAAGTGGGTGGCATAACCAGTTCTCTAGGCCCACTAGTAGCATTCAATTTACAAGCTCAGGATTCATGTTGTACCCATTTACTAGGGACTTACAAGTAAATTAATTATGCCAATTGGGTATAAGCCAATTCAACCATGTTTTAAGGAGAGAGCACAAGCATGTTACCACTGGAAAAGCAGTGGTAAAGTGTGCAGATTCCTAAAAGCCAACCAAAATGGGTTCAGCAAACAGGAGGGTGAAAGGTTTTGGAGGTGACCCTGTAGAAAGGGTCAGGTTCAACCGCCTCTGTTAGTAAATTAGATAGCTAAAAAAACAGAGGCCCATGTTTGCAAATTGGTGCAGTTTTGTACTTATAAAGACATAGGGGCATATTAACAAGCCCCTTATAGCCGCATTATCAGCACTTTTCTGCCGATAACACAGCGATATCTGCATCGCCATATTATCAAGGCAGCGTTAAGTCAATTTTTTTTGCAAGGTGTGGAAGTTACCTAGATGTGTGCTTCCTGCTGGCAATGTTTGTTTTAATGGAAATTAACAGTAATATACGGCCCAGCAGAACAGAAAACAGACCAACAAAGAGACAAAATAACGGCACACATACAGCCTTATATGCTAGTTCGACCATCTTACTTAAACTGAATCTTCTTTGAGATTGTCTTGTCTCTGAGCTTACCAGGGGACAATCACATCGCTGCTACATCCATGCATTGGCACTTTTAGCTCATGTCCGGTATAAGTCAGCTGCATTATCGTAACGACCGAACAAACTGCACTGACTGTCAGCTTCATACCTGAATGACAGACATGTACTGGAGACTCCCTGAGTAGGAGGTTTTATAAGGTTGCATTCTTCTTGGTTATCCTAAGTTAATCATTAAATCGCATAATGTAGTTTCAGACTGCAGCTGTTGTCAAGTTTAATTGCAAAAAGTGACTGAAGTCGAAAGATTCTCTAAGCACTGTAAGCTTGAAGCACATATTAAACACTGACGATCACAGCTCATAAAGCAGAAGGTGTTAATGTAATTCGATTGTCAGCTGAAAATGAATTAAGAGGGTGTGATTGTTCCTAATAATAACCCGAATAGCTAATGAGCTTAGGGTTGTAAAATAAATAAATTGTGATGGAAACTGCAGGAATCGTTCATGCTGCTTTTGACGTCGGTCTACCAACCGAGGGGTCAGAAGCCCTATAACAAGGCAATATTCATCAAGCGTGGGACCTCATAAAAAAGCCATCCGAGCTATAAAAGGCACCTTCAGTATAAAAGTAACTTTTCTCTACATGAACTAATGTTATGTTATGTTATTTGGATTTTTTAAGCGCACAGCTGCCCCAGCTAAGGGGCGTCCCGGCGCTGTAACTGGAAAAGGTAACATAACTAATAGCACAGAAAAAGAGGGGAGTGGTTAATAAAACAGAGGAAAGAAATAGGTTTTGACAGCTAAAAGGAAGAAACAGAGCAAACAAGACTAAAAGCTAAGCTTTAAAGCACTGTAATGTCAATCGTGGGTGCAGATACGCAGCTCGTGTCAGAAAGAAGAAACACATTGATTCATCTTCCAAACATTTGCTGCACAGGTCTGCTGCGTTATTGGCCGATGTGCGCCAATATGTAAAAATATTGCTACTTGAAATTGTGGGTGATTGATCCTGCCAGTGGAATGTTCGCTGCTAATATGCTGATTGTGACTACTTTAGCTTCTTGTGTCAAGTAACATACAATAGTGAATATGACATCTCAGTTTTTTGTATTTTCTGTAACGGGTGTCACTGTCACGCGCTCCTTTTGTGTATAATGTGATTAAACAATAGGGTAATACAAAGTTGCAAAGATGTATCTCACACATTTCTCGTACTTCTATCAAAATCCAGGAACAATTATAAAAGGTCGGAAATCTGGGTACGGGATGGTTTCCTCGTGAAATCGTCAAACATTAGCATATTCTGAATTGCCATAAACACATCTCGTTCTGCTCATTCCTTGATTCAATGTGTCAAGGCGTGGTTTGAAACCTTGGCAGTGTGGGCAGTATCTCGTTGAGTTTACTCTCGATCCTAAACAGTACTGCATTACCAGCCACAAATGTCTTCAAGTGTTTTTTGGGAGTTACTGTAAACTTTCCAAGCTGAAGATTTCAAGAACGTAATTGCACTGATTGATCACAGGGGTGTATTGTCATTACAGATAAGAGATGCTCTGAATCAAGGCAACAGTGATGCACTGCGAGAGAGGCTTCCATCCATCACACTGAAATGTGGCTAGTGTGCAAGATGTGCGCGTGACTGATTGGCTCAGGTAAAAGCATCCTAATGATCAAAGCTGAGCCCTCAGGAGGCATAGCAATCAATGGACAGGTGCACGCACTGGGATTTGTTGTAAAAGGGACTAATGGAGTACAACGCTCTAATGCACAGGAGAGCAATACCCAAGCAAAAATGACATCTGAATAATTACATGGGACAAATCGGGAAATGGTCAGATTGACAACAGCTGGTGTCCCTAGCTAAGGAGTGATCTTGACAGTCGTGCATGGCTTCCCAACAGTGTCTAACACTAGAAGCAATATGTATTCTTACACAAAGTGGATCTCACAATGATGGTTGGGGTTATGGGGTGTCCCTTGTTACTATGTCTACGTTATATTCATTTTTGGATAAAAAATGTGCTCAAGCAAAGAGAGCACACTGCATCTTTATTATTCATTCCTACGTCTAGTGGCTTTATTACTTACCTCTCATCTCTGTGGGTTAGACTCAAATGCAGACTGTAGAGTGATGGAGTGCTGGCTGGGTACAGGGACCAGGTTAGGCCTGCTGAACAAATTCTTTAAATTCTGGTTGTTTCAGTGAGAGCCAGCATGGAGGATGTGTTTCACAGTGCTAGTTCTGAGGAAGATGCTGGTCTGTGATGGGGAGTCCTGCATTGTTGTTGGGGATGCCATTGATGATGGACTTGGAAATACGAAGGCCTGCCTCCAGGTTGCATTGTACAGTGATGGTTTCTAGGAGACTGCAGGCTGTGATGCAAGGTCTGGCAACAGGGATGTGTTATGCTGCGGGAGTTCCAAAGTGGAGCTGCGAGGAGATGTGTCACCTGCATCAGTTCTGCCCACTGGACCCACAGCTGGGCTGGCAGGTCACCTTCAGGCCCACTGCATCGGGTCCAGGACTGGGGTGGTACCACTTGGGGAGTAGGACTAACAGTAGACAGAGTCCAAGTGCTGGGTTCAAGGAAGTTGGAGCCTTTTCTGTCCTTGAGGCTCTGATCAGGAGGCAAGCCAACTAGCCCGATCACAGCTCCCTGGCTCTGCCTGGCAACGTAGGCGCTGCATGTGGATCCGCCATGATAGTAGTGGGGAGAAGCGCCACCGGCTCCACACCAGGCATACCGCAGAGTCCTCAATAGTCAGGCTGTGAGCAGCGCAAACAATCCAAGCACCAGGGGCTGGAGGAGGCAAGGTGCAATGTGGCCCAGTCCTGATCGTCCGACACCCGATCAGCAGGCCTCGGTCTGGGAGAAACTCCTCAAGCCGGCTCCCTCATAAACAATTCTGCCACCAGGAACCTTCACAGCACACAAGGCGCAGGCAGGCACAGTGTGAGCAGGGCTGGACTGAAGCAGACGCCAATGGGGCAGGATAATGGAAGGTTTTATTGGCGGGGCCACGGAGCTCGTCTAGAGCGCGTCCGCCATGTTGGACTGCTCGGCCATGCCCCCACCCACCACGTTTTTAATCATTTAGTAAAATATTTTTACCCGTTCTCATGGACATTGTGCTTGAACATAATTGTTTCTCTCAGTAAACCCTTACATATTGTATGTTAAAGTGACTCCTGTTCCTTTAAGGCAAATTCCACTGGTAGAATTTAATTTACAGGCTTCAAGTACACGTAGTAGAACTTTACTAGGGGGTCTAAAGTAATGAATTGTGCCAATTGGATGTAAACCAATTTTACAATGTTTAAAAGAGAGAGCACACACACTTTAGCAGTGGTTAGCAGTGGTAAAGTGTATAGAGTAATGAGTCCCAAAAAAATGAGATCAGCAAAAACTGGAGAAGTAAAGCTAAACGTTTGGAGGAAGACCACCCTAAGGCTGGCAGGTCTAACACAAACTCATCCAGAGTCTCTGCGGTGAAGGTGGTGCACTCTGTGTGTGTAGAGGTAACATTATTCCACACATAGGGGCTAAATACGATGGCGGTGAAAAACCGGCGGCCGGTGGCGGGATCACCGCCATCATACTTAGGTTTTCTGTCCGTCAGATTACTATGGCGGGCGGAAAATGGCGGTCGGAAAGACAGAACACCACCGTTCCGACAGGCAGTCCTTTTCCGACTGCCTGTTGGGGAAACCACATTGCCCAGAATGGCTGTGGTGTCTGTCAGGCACCGCTGGTCATAATATGATGGTCCATCTACATCCAGCCTTTTCATAGCGGATCATCCACCATGGAAAGACTGGTAGGATGGACTTTGGGGGCCCTTAGCGAACCCCCATTTCACCTGGGCACTTTGATTTTGCACTTGGGGGCCTCCTACATTTCCGTGCATCATATGGTACGCACCGCATGGTGCCAGCCAAGTAGTACTGGGAAATGCAAAACCTGAATTTTTTCCATTTGCAGCAGGTGCTGCAGCCAGCAGCACCCGCTGCAATGGATACATGTACAATGCGACTGCCATAGTAGTGGTCACATTGTAATTTGGCCTGTGGGACCCCCAACATTATGTTGAACAGTCCCCATCTCCGTTAGGGTGGTGAGTCCGCCATCCTAATCAGGCCCATAGTTTGTGCATTGGATTCTGTAGTACTGCAAATCATACTACAAAGTGCAGTTTTTGAATCAGGCCCCATGCCTTTTACATAGGATTTACCTTTGTGTTCATTTGGGATATTGATTCATGACCACTTTTCATCTTTTATGCTCCCAACTTCTTTCATTCTTTACACTTTAAAGGTTTCAAATAAACTACTATTTCACATGCTAGAAATATGTTTTCCTGTTCCCTGTGAGCAGCCTGTGTGATAAAATCTGTTGATGTATGCATGCATGGTGGTTGAGAATGATATCCACATCCATACAATGGTCGCTCATGTCTCTGACTATGCAGTACCAGTCCGTTTTGAGATGTGTGGATCAATTCCTGTATTGGAAGCAAGTTGGTGGATGACTAAGGGACCCAGCAGGTAACTGTTGTCCACTAGATGTACCAAGGACATTACTAGCTCTTGAAGGGGTGAAGGGTATTCTAGTGGCAGGAGCAGTGCATGATTGGTAAAAGAAAAGTGCAGGTTGTCAGACTTTATTTACGATGTGGCTTTCCACTTTCCACCCCGCTGCCACCTACATTTAGCAGGAGTGCCACCAACGTCCTCACCTGCCCACTTCTAACATTGGCATCTTCCAAAACTGAGTGTGATTCCACCTTCCTCAAAAGGGAATCATGGGGTATCACTGAGAGTATAGTGAAAAACCCTAGACAAATAGAAAAATGAGCCCTGTTTGATGGTAAATTGTAGACACAATTAGGGTAAAGTGTAACAGACACACCTCTATGTTCAATTAATGAATCAGGGATTTTTAGAGCGTGCTACTCACCCGTGAGGGTCTCAAGGCACTGGGGATGGTGGGGTGTGTAGCTCCGGATGAGTTGAAGAGCCAGGTCTTGAGGCACTTCCTGAAGGTGTGCACAATAGGGGAGCATCTGATATTGACTGGGAGCTCATTCCAGGCCTTTGCTGTGATGTAGGAGAAGGATCTTCTGCCTGGTTTGGTACTGCAGATGCATGGGATCTCAGCCAGGGTGAGGTCGGCGGAGCAGAGGTTCCTTTTGGGTACATGGAAGGATACTTTCTCGTTGATGTATTTGGGTCCGATGTTGTGGAGTGATTTGTAGGCATGGGTGAGTAGCTTAAAGGTTACTCTCTTCTCCACGGGGAGCCAGTCAAGGTCTCGTAGGTGCTGGGTCAAGTGCTTGTCTCATGGAGTTCTGAGGACGAGTCTAGCTGCGGTGTTCTGGATGGTTTGGAGCTTGTGTAGCAGGTTAATGTTGATTCCAGCATAGAGATCCGTGATCCAGTCTGCTCGTTATACGTGTGTGGATGACAGTCTTTCTGCATTTGGGGGATTCACTAGAAGGTCTTGCTGAGGATTCAGAGGGAGTTGATGTATATGGATGCAACGGCATTGATCTGGCGGGTCATGGTAAGGGAGGAGTCTAGGATGATGCTGAGGTTCCGGGCATGGTCTGTTGGAGTCGGTGGGTTTCTGAGGGCAGAAGGCCTCCAGGTGTTGTCCCAGGCAGTGGAGGAGGATCCGAGGACGAGGACCTCTGTCTTCTCCGAGTTGAGCTTCAAATGCTATTGTTCATGCAGGCTGCAATGTCCTTCTTTCCTTCCTGTGTATCAACAAAAAGAGAGAAAGGGTTGAAGGGCACTCTTGGTCCCCAGGTAATATCACAAGTAATCAAAGAAAGAGTGTCCGTAGAGGATGGATATACAAAAAGTGGTTGTCGCACGTGAAGTCTGAGGCCAGTTGTAAGTGGTCAGATAGTAGGACCAATTTCATGAAAAAATGCAATGCTTTTTCAGGAAACCCTCACTCACCCTAGTGGTGACATGCTTCATCATCGGGTCCACCGGGAGAGATCGAATACCTCCCCGGTGTGCTGCGACGCCAGGAGACTGCGGAGCAGGTTTTTTGTGTGAGGATGAAGAGTGAAAAATTATAGTAGGGTTAAAAATGTCAAGGGTTGTACCAAAAAAAACTTTTATTGGTTGGTCAACCTGACATGTTAAAAACTTATTATGTGTAGGGAAACTAGCCAAATACAATATACTGGTGTTACCCTAAGAAGAAGGTCAACATGTTTCTGCCCGTTCTATGTGTTCTTTTACAGGGCTTTCATCAGGACCAGTTAGCGAGTGTCCCAATGACAGGAGGGGCGCGCTAAGGCCCGCCCTGCCACTGGTCGTGAAAGTTAAAAATAGCACTATGTGTAAAATGGTGCAAAAGAAAGAAAAACAAACTCATAAGTTTGGGGTTTTACCTCTATTACATCATAGAGATCCAGCGAGGGAGCAGCTAGGTGCCGAGCGGGTGCTGAGCGTTGCGGGCGGTGTGCCATTGTCGCTCCCACCCCCCTCCTGAGTTCTATGGGGCGTGGTTCAATCTTTTTACAAACTTCTAGGTTCCTCGCAATAGAGGTAAAACCCCAAACTTATGAGTTTGTTTTTCTTTCTTTTGCACCATTTTACACACCGCGCCTAGGGATCAAATATTGGAGGAGATTGATCAATTTTGGAATATCCCGGCAATTGATGCAACTAAACAACGATTAGAGAAAATGGGTAAAGATACAGTGATAAACCTGGAGCCTCATGGCCTTCGAGCTTTGAATGGCCGAGTGGATCTGGACATCCCAGCTCAGGCGACCCATTTTACGGCACAATCCAAAACTGTTATTGATTACACTTTAGTGTCTCTCCCATTATACCAATCAATAATAAGCTATAATCTGGGACATAAACTGGAAAGTGATCCCCAACCACAAATGATTAGCCTCAATCTTCATATTACCCGACACGAACAAAGCGCCCCCTGAATTAGGGGAACCTATAGGTCTGACTTATAGAAGGATAAACTGGACTGTAAATAATATACAAAAGATCGAACAGCAAGCAAGAGACCACTGGGAGGAAGAGTTAAATAGAATAGATCAAAATCCATTGACCCTCTGGGAGCAGTTCATAACTAATCTGGTGGAGAAAAATGATGTGCGTTCAAAAGACATGGTAACATTGGTTACATCTTTTCCAAACAAAATGACTGTTCAACTTAAGATAGTGAAAAGGAAATTAAACATTGCCCTGAGGGTCCTAAGAAGTCAACCATCCTCTAATGTCAGGAGTAAGATATTACCAAAACTGAGGTCATTGTATCAAAAAGAAGTATGGATACAAACAAAAACTGAGCTTGATCTCTTCTGGTGTAAAATTAATTATGCAGTAAAACGTAAAGATGCACATGAATTTTGGAGACTGGTCAATCAAGCCAATGGTGGGAAACAACAACAAATGATTACAAATATATCGGAAGAAGTCTGGGAGAAGCATTTGGGATCAATTACAGGTTACACCAGAAATATAATGAAGCCAACAGAAGTAATTTCAGTAGAAAATACAAGGGTCAATGATAATGAAAGGAAAAACGCCTAGCAAATGATCCAGTGGACAACAGTGTAAAACATTATAGGTTCTAGCAGGCGGAGTAGGTCACCAGAGACAAATGGCCTTCCTCAAGCACTATTTAAAGAAAATCCACAATATTGGGCAAATAACTTGTCAAACTTGTTCAATTATGTTTTATGGAAGGAAGAAGTCCCAGACAAATGGAGGAGTTCAATTTTGGCTCCGATTTACCAAGCTGGTCAAGACTTGGATCCTGCTAACTAATGACTTATAGCTTTAATGGATTGCGAAGCAACATTTTTTGCTAAGTGTCTGCTAACAGACTCACGGCTTGGGTTGCTGCCAGTAATTTACTCCCAAAAAACGAAACAAGGAATATTAAAGGCATGGAGACGATTATTAATATTCAAATGCTAGTTCTTATAATGGAAATGGCCAGAAGCGGTTAGATGAACCTTCACTTATGTTTTATTTAATTTAGCTCATCTTTTGACACAGTGCACAGAAATATTCTTTGGAACAAATTAATGAAAATGGGAATCTCCCCAAATTTGTTGAGAGCGATACAATTGCTATATACTAATACTTGGACGAGAGTAAGGTTGGGCCAAGGCACAGTTTTGTCAAAAACAAATGGCGATAAGGGACGGGCTGAATCAGGGGTGTGTTTTGGCCCCTACCTTATTTAACTTATATTTAGCTGGGATTTCATCAAGGCTTAGTGAAATTAATTCTCACTCTCTGACTGTTGCAGGTTTTAATGTTTCACATTTACTTTATGCCGACGATATTGTTTTAATAGGCTATACCAAGGTGGGTCTGCAGAGATTAATTAGTGAAAGTGCACAGTACGCCTCCACTCATGGCCTAAAGATTAATTTAAAAAAGACAAAAACAATGCTGGTGACTAGAGGGTTGGCTGTAAGTCCAAAATTGAGAAGGTACTGTATTAGAATCGGTCACTGAATATAGATATCTGGGTGTTATAATAGATGCTAGGGGCACGGGTGAAAACCAGTGCGCTGCACTACTGAGAAGAAACAACTCATTAATTGCTGCATTTTCCATACTTCAGAATAACTTAAATGGGCTTCCCCTTAACCAACTATTACAAATTATTTCAGTTAAACATGTGCCAACTCTTGCATATGGTGTAGAGTCCTTAAGAGGTTGTGCTCACAACACCATAGATAAGCTAATGACAGGGACCTACAGACGCTTGTTTAATCTTCCGCGACATTCTTCACCGGCACAAATCCGACTTGAGATTGGACTTAAACGACAGAACCTAATTAGCTTAGGTGCTTATTTAAAATTCTGCCACCAAATTAGAAGGAATAATAATTCCTCGCTTATGACAGTGGTTTGTGAGGCAATATGCGATAATAAACATAAGCAGGCACATGAATATTTCAAACTGGTGATAGATACGTTCAATGCGGAACAATTATGGCCCTTACCACTTTCACAGGTGACTTTTAATAAAGTTATTAATGGGTGCAGCAAAAAATTGTCGGCTTTATTGCAGTACTGGCAAAGAGATCCCATGCATCGACAGTTATTGCTTTGTATGGTATGCTAAAACCCCAAAGATATTTAGGAGACTCAAATAGCCAAAGGGCAAAGCTGAAGCTCATGAATCTCCGATTTGGAAATAGCCAATTTCTTGGAGATGCCCCTACATGGAAATTTATGAATAGTGAGAGGGTGTTATTACAAGAGGGCTGACATTTGTCATATCATCTGTAGCTGCCCTGCACTAATAGAGGAACATAGGAGGCTGCTAAGCAGTCATAGCCAGTTTACAAGGAGAAAGCTTGCAAATTACGGGTAGACTTTTGAAGTTTATAGAAATAGTGGAGAAGAAATTGCTTAACTGTGGACAATGGGGCTCCGCACATAAGTAAGTACATAAGGCTTACTTATGTGCTCTTATTACCATAACCAAGCTACTGCATTTCATGCCCTTATGGTAGTATGCATATCACTTTAATTCTTGCACTGTCAGGATAATGAGTACTGATTCAGGATTAGCATAATATGCACAGTTTTGGATTCATGTATATGATTCATGTTATTTACTTTGAATCTGTTTCTAAAACCAAAGCTATTGTTATATAATCCTGTGTGGAGTCTCTTTTGTGGTGTATTTATTGCGTCACTGGTGTGAGTGTGTTGCGCAAATGCTTTACACATTGCCTCTGGGATAAACCTGACTGCTCTGGCCAAGCTACCAAGGGGGTGAGCAGGGATTATCTTGGATGTGTAACTCTCTTACCCTTAATAGAGTGGTGGGTACTGCCTGGATTAAGTGCATACCCTAGCCAACCAGAAACCCCATTTCTAACAAGAATAAACTTCCAGCAAGAATAAACTCTGAGTAAGATTTCTTGGATTACAGCTATTAGTAACACAGTTCAATATAAGTTCTGAATCAGTTTTTTAGATCAACAATCATATATGCCCACACTATACCAGCAGAGGCAAACAAACACCTGCCAGGGATGGGGTTATTTCAGGTGCTCTAAAAAATGCCATACAATATTATTAATACACATTTAAAATATACATAGTCAAATATAAATATTAACTGTGCCCATGTGTATCTAAGGCTTAATAGAGGATACCAGGACAACATCAATTGCTGTGGGGCTAGGGGAGCAGGGGAGGCAGGAGTAGGCAATCCATTCTATCTACAGCAGAATCTACGCACCACCCACCAGGACTCCACTCCACACCCTACCCTTCCTCATTGTCAACTGTTCCCAGATCCACAGAGGACTCTCATTCATCATGTTACCTGCACTAGTACATGCTCTACCTTTCATATACATTGCACCCTGCCCAAGGGGGTACCTTGAGCCTTCCATAGGGGTGACCAATGTGTACACAAAAGGAAGGGTTAGGCCTAGCCAGTGGGGGCACTGACCAGGAGGACATGGCAGTTCACCGACTGCACACAAGCACTGCGGTGGCAGGCCTGAGACACCATTTAAGGGCTACTCATGTGGGTGGCACAATCAGTGCTGCAGGCCCACTAGTAGCATATGTCATCACCAGCCCTGGCACACCCAGTGCTCTTTACTCGGGGCTTCGTGGTGATAAAAATATGCCAATCAGGTCCAATCAATATGATAATTTCCATAGGGAGCACTTACACTCTGGCACTGATCAGCAGTGGCAGAGTGTCCAAAGCATCTAAACCAGCAAAACGAAATCCAGCACAGCATCAAAAATACAGGAGGCAGAGGCAAAAAGATAGGGGAAAACCACGCCAAGGGTGTCAGGTCTAACAATGACCAATAAGGTATGGTTAGCCATGTCAGCCGTCAGAAATGTGGTCTGGGCATGATTTGTCACATAAACACTGCCCAGCACCAAAGGCCTCCCACTAAGTCGTCAAATACATTCATCATAATAGTGAGGTCTTGCCGAATGCCCTGCTCCTCTGCTCCACTGGAGGATGTGGTGGCAGACCATGTAATTCGCAGTAGTCTTTAACAGTAAAGTTGATTACAAGGTCTGCGTCTTCCACCTCAGTGAAATGTCTTTGTCTCTGGGATGGTTAACGTCATGAGTGCCAGGAGGGGCATAACAAAGGTCACCGCAGCAACTGCGGTGTGGGGGGCCAACCCTGTTCACCTCAAAGGCTGCCCCTTTGGGCTGGCCAGCTGCAAACAAACAAAAAAGACTCAGAAGCAGCAAAGCAGTTAGGGAATGGGTAATGCAGCACCCTCACCTCACCTTGCAGGGAGGACCCTTGATACTTTGTCACACCATTGATTGTCGGAGAGGCACTTTGGATGTAAATTGTCATGCAGTATAAGGTGATGAGGTTAGGGCTCTGAGTTTTACTTGTATGCATGTGCATCAAATTGTAGTTTCCTTTTTCCTCTACTCATATGCTCACATGCATCAAGCTATTTAGGAATCGCAAACGGTGCGATTCGGTAAAATCGGCCGTTTGCGATTCCTAAATACCTTTTTACTATGCATCAATCATTTTTGGAAAAATCGCTATTTTTAGCGATTTCCAAAAATGCGATTGCTTCTAAGGAATCGCAAATTTGCGATTCCTTTAAAGCAATGCATGATTGTTTTTAAAAATGCGAATTCGCAATTAGGGGGGGCAAATTACCACGAGGGTGAACCTCGTGGTAATTTAAGAAAAAGGTTTAAAATGCTCAAATTAGCATTTTAAACACTGTCATGTTACAGACACACATGTCCGTAGGACATGTGTGTGTGTGAAACATCCATTTTAAAATACATTTCAGGGGTGCAGGGGGGGTCCCATGGAATGCATTAACATTTAGCGAATTCCAATTTGCGAATTCGCAATTCCCATTGATTCCTATGGGCCTTTTGTCCCATAGGAATCAATGGGAATTGCAAAATCGCAAATTGGAATTCGCATAATATTTGCGATTCGGTAAAAATTGCGATTTTTACCGAATCGCAAATTTTATGCAATTTTATTCATGCATCCCGTTTTGCGATTCCTTATTTGCGATTCGGTAAAAATCGCAAATTAGGAATCGCAAAATCGGACTTTGATGCATGTGGCCGAAAGTGATTTAGAGAACATGAGTATACTTAGCACCATACTGCCTCCACATATTAGTTGGAGAAATACAGAAATATCACAGAAATAAAACTATTAGTTGCATTTTCAGGTTAGCTAAGCATGAGCGAATGGGTGTCGATTCGTAGAAGTCATGCTTAATCTTTTTGAATAATACTTACATGAAACGGTATTCCTGGTAGCGGGTATGTTAATATATAATGTCTAAGTTTCCGCTCTCCCTTTCTGTTCGTGAACTGGATCCTTAGGTTTTGAAAGGCACAATTGAGCTTGTCACCTGTTCTACTTGGGAATGAAAACACAGGCTGGTACAAGTCCGTATTAGCCTTAATGGAGGAAAATAAGAATGTTTCGGAATGATCTAGAAAAACCACAGAGGTTTATAAAGTATTAAACAACTTTTAGCTCCTGAAAATGTATGTGTTTCAGAATTTCAATTATGTTCCATTGAAATGTCTGTTTGGCTGTATTTCTGAACACAACCAATTCCCAATATTTTGCACTCTAAGGGACACAGGACGGCGCTGTCTAGAAGAAGAAAAAAACAAACCATTGTGCCAAAGCGCAGCTTCTCTCCCTTTTAAACATTGCAGTGCTCTGATGTTCTAACAAGGTTTCTCTCATTAAGAAGGGCTGCATAATGTGCCTCAGCAAGACACAATCAAATTAGATGCAATTTTCAAAATGAGGACGTGGGCAGCTGTGGACCAGCATGACTATCCTTGGCGAGGGATAATAGAAGAAAATCAAAAAGACACATTTCTGACAATTGAGCAACAGCAGGATGGAATGATCCATGATGGGGAACTGGCAGAAGAAGCAGAAAGTGTCGGAGAGCTTGAAATCAATTAAATGAACATAAAGTTTATTGATGCTGCGCTCGGATTTTCATGGGCTAATTACGAGAAAGTGAAGAAATAATGAGTTCACTCGAAAGGACCGTGATCCTCGTGGCAACTTCAACATAACAATTGGTTTTAGAGTCTGTCTTGGTATGGTGAGGATCCCTGGGAGTCAGAACTCCTAGTAAATAATATGGCATATCTGTAAGTGTGCACTGAAGGGCTAGATCTCTAAACACGTTATGTTAATTAACAGGTGAAGGACGAATGGCTGGGTAAAACCAGTCTATAAGGGGCATATTTACAACAGAATGGAGGAGAGTGGTGTTAAGCAAACACTGCTAACGCCACGCTTCTTTGTGTGCTGCAATCCAAGGGCATGTGTGTGTGTAAATTAAAACTTTCAAAAATGTAATTTGTGCATATTTGAAAGTTTTCGGTAAATTCGCATGAAGTTCAACTACATGCTAATTTACCACTTCCAAATTGCGAATTCGCAATTCAAAAATGATCATGCATTGCATTTAAGTAATCTGAAATTGAGATTTCTTAAATGCAATGGTTGTGATTCCTAAAATTACGAAATGCATGATGCATTCCAAATTAGTCAATTGCATTCGCAAACGGCCGAAAATTGCAATTCTCACTGTTTGCGAATGCAATTGACTTTGATGCATGTGGGCATATGTCCACAATATTTCTAATATGCAATATTTTTGCCTATGATATTCTGGCATGTGGCCACCTCCTCACAGATGATGATTTGTGTTCTAAGCAATCCCTGTGTATCCTGTATTCTCTAAAACGATAATTAGGTCAATTTATGGCATATGTTGCATGCTTTGACACATATGTTTAATGTCTGACTGGTATTATTTAGACATCTTGTTCCATAATGCATTATTTGCAATGGATGTTATTATTATGGAAGGTGCACTACTGCACAGACCACATGTTGGCATACCTCAAAACCAGGTCAGATAGACAAAGGCACTATTATGACGTGGAGCAGGGTGGACCTTTCACCAAAACCCCTTTCAGAGTAACAAGAGGACGTCACATTTGTTGAGCAGAAATATCCCGTTGCTAGTACTCCTATTTGTTCAAACGAACGGAATATATGCAGTAAAACCTAGGCGGTGCGTGTTAGGTTTATTTATTACTTTTGGATCCCATAAGTTGTTGGTGATTTATTCTGATAAATTACTTTTTAAATGATGTAATAATGAGTCCGTTCGCAATAACTTCGCTCCGGTTGTTTTATCTTTTGTTTGTATTTGTGTTTGTATATTGTAATTCTGTATCGGCACTTAACAGAAACTAGGCTAAAGTTTGTCATTAACGAAGAAGTTTTGAATCTTACCAAATAAAATGTTATATTTTGCAAGTAAAGATCTGCCATTAAGTATAAAAGACATCACGGCTGAAGTAGGCTTTACTGAATCATGTGCTGGGTAAGGTAAATGGATGGAGGGATGATTAAATATAGGGCACAATGAAGAGGATACACAGAACTTAAAAATGCATAACATGGTAACTAGCACACCTGCACAATGGGCAAGATAGTCATTCCACAGGAGTTAAATAGAATGCATAGGCATGTGCAAGGCTTTGTTTTTTTTTTCTTTTTTTTCTTTGTATTCCTCATATACCATAATTGGGCATTCTAGATGGGGAAATCCCCTCCTCCTCTCCAATGTTATGATGTTCTGATCCGCCCTTTTAACAAAGGAAAGGAAAGGATGGGGATACCCCTCTAGTTTCAACTGTTTGCTTGTTCCACTCCAATTCTCTGTAACTGGATGACCCTTGAAATGAATTAGAGACCAAACACCAGCAGTGCCCAGGTGAAATCCTCAAAATCCTCTCATCTGTTCCGCCAAGCCACTAGGGCTGCTCAGATCTTATCCTGACTAGAAGCATCACAAGCCATATCTGATTCACTTATGTAGATGATATATTTTAGGCAGTCAGAGAAAGTGGGGGCATTTGCATGTTTTCAGGCCTTACATATTTCCCGCCTTGCTAAGACCATCACATAGAAGATGAATTTATATGTCATATCATCAAGCTGGTACTCTTCTGTTAGCCCAAACAGTATTGTTCTAGTAGAGATTAAAAATCGTATTCCCAATACTTCAGCTATAAACTCTCCTATTCTAGACCAAAAGTCTATGAGCTTGGGGCATTCCACAAACATGTGCAGGTCATCAGCGGCAAGAGCTTTACATTTCGGACAGTGGTAATCCAAAATCGTGATCTTAGCTAGTTTTTTAGGAGAGATGTAGACTTGATGTAAAGTAAATAGGTGGTTTCTTTCGAGGGGTGCAGCCTTGACTGCTGCATTTAACATCGTAAAGGAGTCGCTCCATAAATCTTTTAGATCATTACCTTCTAAGGCCACTACCCCCCACCCCCATAACTTTTGGAGTTCTTGCTCTGTAACTCCCTCTGACTCCAGCATAGCCACATACCAGAAAGATACCTCTTTCTTCCATCTCCCTTTTCTGTTTACCAGATCTAGCTTGGATTCAGATGAATCTAAAGCCCATGATATACTGGCCCACCAAGCTGACAACTGATAGTACTTGAATCTGGTAAGAGTACCTCCCGTTAGTCTGGAGATAGAGTCCCAATCCATAAGCTGTGTATTGTTTTGTAAATCCCTCGAATATATATATCCGGCTGCTTTAAGGGGGTTTGATATTTGATCTTTAAGGCATTCGGGTGTCCCTGGGGAATCCCATATCGGTGCCTGAGGCATGTTATAAGGGATTACCAGCTTTTTTCTAATGAATACCCAGTTCTTTAAGGCTGCCCCCAAAATCTTAAGCCTTACTTCTTTATAGAATCTGGGATCACCGCATTTATATAAGAAGTATTCAGGCCCTTGAGGGATGCTCTGTAATAATGCCTGAAATAATCGGCCCAAAGATGACATATCAGTTTTATCTGCCAATAACAGGAAATTTTAAAAATGAAATGAATGACAATAAATCAATAAATCCGGCAAAACCAGTCCTCCTACTTTCAATTTTCTCCTCAGTTTTTTTCAGGATATACGTGGGGATTTTGAATCCCATATAAAGGATCCAATTTTGCCCTGTATTTTTGCTATATCTTTAGGGCTGAAACTTAAGGGTATAGAATTAAACAAAAAGGTAACTTTGGGCAGAATAACCATCTTCACCAAATTTACTCTACCATATATATTTAATGGAAGACCAGACCAACGCAGTAGAATCCCGCAGATCTCCTCAGTAATTCTATTGAGATACATTTTTGGTATATCTGAGATATCCTGTGTTAACAGTACTCCTAGATATCTCATCTGTGGTTTAGCTAGAGGAGCTATTACTCCCAGGTTCCACTGCATGATCTCATTTTTTTCTTTGTTTATTCTATATCCCGAAATTTCGCCAAAGGCTTCTTCCTGGTCGAAAAGTCGGGGGATTGCAACATCTGGATTGGACGTATACATTAGAAAGTCGTCAGCATACAGTGCACATCTTAGAGCTAATTCGTGTAAATTAAAAGGCTCAATCTATGGATGAGATCTTAACTGGGTATCTAAGGGTTCAATGTATAAATTAAACAATAATGGGGAGAGAGGACACCCCTGCCTTGTGCCGCGGGTTATTTGGATCCAATCCGTGAGAGTTCCATTGACCAGAATTCTAGCCTTTGGGTTTTGTTACAGTGCGTGTATAGATGTTATAAAGTTTTTGGGGAGACCAAATCCAGCTAACGCTTCCCATAAATATGACCAACTAACTTGGTCAAATGCCTTAGCGGTGTCTATTGCTACAATTGTTAGCGGGAGTTTATTAATGTAGCACAATCTATTGCGGCTATTGCCTGGAAAGTTAATTTGTTAAGCTGCCTCCCCGGCATAAACCCCCTCTGGTCTTCATGTACTACAGATTTATTCACTTTGGCCAATCTCGTCGCCAAAACTCCTGCGAAGATTTTATAATCTGTGTTTAGTAACAAGATTGGCCTGTAAGATTCAACGATCAAGGGGTCTTTATTTGGCTTCAAAACCAAAGTGACTGTAGCCCCTAACCAGGATTGGGGGGTAGGTTCACCTGTCAGATGTATTTTATTGAATAACTTAGTGAGAACAGGGATGATAAAGTCGGAACCTATTTGATAAACTTCTATAGGAAGCCCATCTGGCCCTGCTGCCTTTCCCTTAGCCATTTTTTTCAACTGGGTATATATTTCTCCCTCCTTGATAGCAGAACTTATAAAGACAGTGTCTGCCTCAGTTATCTGCGGTAGGCCAAGCTGCCTTAACCAATTTACAACTCTTTGGGTTGAAGCGACACCATCTCCAGTGTATAGATTTTGCATATATACCCTAGCTTCCTCGGAGATCTGGTCGTTGTCATACGATATGACTCCTGTACTGCGTATTTTTAACCCACAGATTTGATTTCTTGTCTTATCAATTCTAGCCTTCCATGCCAAGATGCGCCCACACTTTTCTCCATATGAAAAATTCTGTAACCTACTCGCATCCCACCTATCTTTGATTATTTTGTCTAGGCCAGCCTGAAACTTGGCTTTCAACCCCTCCAATTCTTTCTGTATGGTAACCAAACTACCCTGCTGATCTAATGTAGCCTGCTGTAGCTGTTGTTCCTTTAATTGTATCTTTGATAAAGATTCCTCCTCTGCTTTTCTCTTGATCTTATTTCTACTAACCATAATAGCTGTAAACAAACCCCTCACATAGAACTTAAAGGCTTCCCAAACTATTTGATCGGATGCTGTGGCGTAATTGAAACTAAAGTACTCAGCTATCTGCCCCAGGATGCAGTTTTTTACATCATCTTGTAAAAGTAAAGTTCAATCCAGCGTCCAGCGTCTACTTTGCGCCCTCTGTGAAAATTTAACTATTAGTTCTACCGTATAATGATCTGATAGTATGGTTGGGATATAAGAAGTGGAAACAACAGCAGGGAATAGACTTTGGTCTATAAGAAAAAAGTCAATACGTGAATTGTGTCTATATCTATGACTATAAAACGAATAATCCCTCTTTTTACCATTTATAATCCTCCAAATATCCAATAAATTGAAATCCTTTATGATGTTTTTCAACTCTCTTTTCGATTTTTGCGAAGATGAAGGGACTGTTCTGGAGGTACGGTCCAAGCTTGTATCGAAAACCAAATTAAAGTCACCTCACAAAATAACAGGCAAATTCACCTCAGACAGACTGGATTTCAGAATCAATAGGTCCTCCGGAGAGTCTTGATTGGGTCCATAATACACGGCACAGGCAAGCCTTGTTTTATCTGCGATCAGAGATGCAGTCAACCATCTGCCAGAGGAATCAGTCTCATAATTTTCGACTCTGATCGCACTATTTGTCCGAATGATCATTGCCGCTCCCCTAGTATTTCCACTCTGCCTAGAACAGAGCAAGTCTTGGATCCACTTTTGATTTCTAAAAGCTTCTCTGCATTCCTGTTGCTCAAGATGAGTTTTTTCTAAGAGGAGAACATGGGCCCCTGACTTATTTAGAAACTCACAAATTCTATTTAACTTCCTTCCCTCCCTTAACCCATTCACATTCCGACTTATTATTTTAATTCTATTAGAAGTGCTGGTCATAGGGTATGGATAGATGTTTCACAGATAAATCAGTTCTAGGCCTAACATTTAAAAGTAAACGTTTTTTTATATTTATTTCAGATTTTATGGATCTATGAGGAATAATTTCTCTTTTAATCATCCCCTCCCCTCCACACCTCTTCCATCGCCCATTGAGGAACCCCCCCCCTTTTGGGCGTCGGTGATCTTATCGCCATTGAGAACTCTGTCCCGATCTTGGATTCTGCCTTGTTACATATGTGACTACATGTTTTACCTGTACCCATATGTAAACTTATCACCTAAATCTTTTTTATTTTTTTCCCTTCCATTTATATATATATATATTTTTTACCCATGAGGTATAATGTTACATAATCCTTATTAGAGTGCCACCATGTGGAGTCTATGAAATCAGGGAAAATTAGATTCCTAAATTCTTATATGTATTACTAGTTTTTTTTTCTCTATATTAAACAAAGCTAATCTTGTTATAAGGAAGAAGGACTACTCTCGAGTTTCTTTCATACTAATTAGAAAGCTGTCGACTTCCTGTACGGAGGTGAAATTATATGTTTTGTTCCTCCATACTACTTTTAAGGCTGCAGGAAATGTCATCATAACCTGGGCACCCTGGCTTCTTAGATCGGACATAAGTGACCCTAACTCCCACTGCCTTTGCGCAGTGACTCTGAGCGAATCAAGTATTTCGAGGAATCAATCTGTAGAGAAGGGTCAATGAGTACCCTAGTCAGGATCAGTTCTTTAATGGAGTATGTGTGAAAGTTGACCAAGATTTTCCTCGGGGCACTTCTATCTGGATGTCGACGGAAAGGATCTCTATGCGCCTGTTGGATCTCCTTCTCAAGATCAATGTCCAGTCTGTTTTTCAGGACACCTTCTCTTAAGAGTTTGCAAATTAAGGCTTTCACATCCCCGTTCTCTGCCCCTTCAGGAATTTTTAAGAATTTCAAAATATTTCTCCTTGCGTGAATCTCCAGGTGTTCCATATCAAGTTGTAGAGACCTATTCTGAGCTTTCAGCTCAGATATAGCTTCAGAGTGTGTCTGAGAAACGTCAGAGAGATTAGCCACTTCCCCTTCTAATGCCTCCGTCCTCAAGCCTACATCGTTTAATTTACTTTCGGCAATCTTCTTCTGATTTCATTCCAAGATCTCAAATTTCGAAAGTAATTTTGCCAGCAGATCTTCCTGTAAGGATTTACAAAGACTCTCCAAGTTGCTACCCTCGCAATCACTATGTTGTGGCATTAGCGTTAGAGGTTTACTAATAGCCACCGACTGGGAGACAAGCTCTGGGGACGACTCCATAGCAGACTCCATAGCAGACTGGGGTACTGCATCTCTTTCTGTATTCTCCTCTGCTCCTAACGTTGTTGGGGAATCCTCTAAACCAGAGTCTGCCTCTGGCTCGGATAATAATGGGGCGTAACTGTTCTGCAGTATGACTGACCCCTTAGGTTGGGAGGTAGGAATATTCTGTATCTCTGTCCGCTTGCCCACCCCATCTAAGCCGGACACAGTTTTCTCCATTATTTTAAAAAAAGTTTTTAGAGAGGGAGCAGGTTTCAATACAGTGGAACCTCTTTTAGATATTTTTTCCTCCCCTGTTTTATTTCTCTTCCTTCTCTCTCCCTTTCTCTGGCGTAGGGTAATGGTGACCTGTTGATTAGTAGTTTGGCTAAGTGTAGAGTATAAACGCTCTTTTTCTGGCTGAGAGTGGAGTTGATATCTGTTTCTTACTGTTGGGGTGGCTAATTGTACTAACTGAGCTGAGGGAACTGGCTGAGCTCCCACGTCTATACGCCCTCTCTCTCTTATCCTTGTTTTTACTGTGCAGCTCTACTTGAATACTAGGGTGTCCTTCCAGGTGAAATGTCCATCCCCCTACCACATACTTGTTCTGCTAGGCTAGGACACTCTGCAGGAACCACTACTAAATTGACTTCCAAATTCACTCCGTGAAGGTTTTCTGGATTGAAAAAACACTGCTGGTCCTCTCCCCTGCAACCAAAATTAGAATGATACCAGCTCACCGCTGTAACCGCAGGTCGAGGATATGTCTTTGCCACAGCTACCCGGATTTTGCACCAGAGTTTGGCCCGGGTTATGTCCCATATGCTTCTTCCTTTCACCTCTACCTCCGCCTCGAACCTCATCATCTGTGCAGCGTCAGCGTCTCAGCGTCCCGATGCCTCCGACCTGCTTCGCACGCCCAGGGTCCTAGCGCTCAACGGCCGATCACCAAACTTGGCGTTTCTGAGAAAAGCCAAGAGAAAGACCGGTTAGAAATTTATTTAATTAACTCTAAAACACAAGCACTATCATCTCACAGCGTAAAAAGTAGATTATGAGTCCAGGTAGCTCGAAACATCATTCGGCATTTCCAAGCCAAGTCAATCGCTCGAAGCCGGCATCAGCCTGCCGCCATGTTCCTACTCATGTGCAAGGCTTTGTAAAGATATTTATTGATGTGTACCTTCAGTTGCTGGCACAGAATTGATGAGCAACGCAAAAGAGAAAGCTTAGACAGAATAAATCATGCTGCGAAAAGTTGGCAACAGTCTGTAGTGTAGTTCCTATATTCCCAATAGGCTTTGCACATTGGAATAACATAAACAGTAGTGTAAACGTAGGACTGAGGTCATCTAGGTCTCTACTGACTATGTTAGACTTAATTAGTTTTGCCAGCTAGCTCAGAGGTCACTAGAAACTTTCTCGAATGTTCAGGAAAGGGTTAACCTTCCTGATTTAGACAAGAAGGGATTAGTTTCTGACAACCGCATAAACATGACAACTTTGCTCCCTCAGAATAAAGAGTGTATCTCTAGAGTTGTGTGAAAACAATAGACAGCTATTTCACTTAGTCAATCGTGCATGCTTAGTTCCACCAGAGTGCGGAGAAATAGAGAGACGGGCGTTTTCAATAAAAGGTGTTATTTTATTGAGCAGTCTTCTTTCTCATGCAAGAGAAATTAATTGCCACAATTGCAATACTTACTATAAAGTAAAGTGCGTACAGTAAAAGTAGTATTATGAAATAATACTGTAAAAGCATTGATATGGTTTCTTAGCCATATGATACTTTAAAATGAATAAAATATATACATACATAAAAACATTGACTAACAAACTCAATTGGTGCTTCTAAGATACGCCTACCCCGGTGTACCTGACCTAAGCCTAATACGTGGGAAGGAGTAAGTAAGTTGCAGTATTAAGTTAAGTTAAGTTTTTGCCAAGAATCTGAATCAAGAATTCTCTCTAAGGTTTTAATCAGCTTCGTACCTTGGCTATAGAATGAAGGAGGTCTTGTATCTCGTTTCTCAGGACTCGATCTCCCAGCAACCCGCGAAGGTGACTTGGGAACATCGAATTAGGGTCCTAGATAGAAACACAACAAGTCACTGGCGCTGGCAATATGCGAAAATAATTCTTCATCAACAAACAGAATGAAGGTATTCATGAGAAATCCACTTCACATTTTATTTGCAAAATTCACAACCCACATTTTACCGACATGCAACATTATCTATATTTAATTGTCTGTTCCAGATGTAGGGGATTGATTGTAACAGAGGAAATGCTCAGCTTCTATAAGGACTGAACAATGTTCTGCGCGCTGAAATTGATCTCGCATGTACGAATGTATGTATGTGTGCATGCATGTATATATTCATGCATTGGGATTCATATTGCACAAATATAACTCCAAAGCAATGGATAGCTGAGAAGTAGGAGGGAAATACACAAAGGTTAATGGACAAAGATTCAACTGAGGAAAATGGATCTCTGTATCACAGAATGATGATAGCGAAAGGTGTGAGGTAGGAATGTATTGTACCTCATTATTATTTGTAATATATATCGCAAATGCCCTTGAGTTCCTTAGTCAAGCTCACTATTTCCCTCCCAAAGTTCATTTAGACGCTAATCAGTGACTCTTTTATACAAATGATGTTATTTCACCTGACCAACATCAATCGGTCCACAGCATGTTTTGGATACACTTAGTTCTTACTGTGAAGATACATATAGACAAAACTAACGTTATGATTGTTGGAAGAAAAAAAAACCTTGCCTGGAAGCTGTATGGCACAACTTTGGAAATTGGTTCCGATTATGCTTTCTTTGGTGTGGCCTACTCTTATAGTATGTGTTTTAACGTTCCTTGTTAATCTTGGCATAGCACTAGAAGATTAGTGTCAAGAGCTTTTTGAACATACAGTTTCTGGTTATCCTTCTATAAACACGTTATTGCAAATATATGATCGGAAATTTTTTAACATGTTGTTGTATGGCTTTGAATTATTATAGTGCAAATCACAGTGCAAGTTTCAAAAGCAGAAATGATATTCTTGAAACAACTGAACATGTTTCTAAAACGTCTTTAGCCCTTTGAGACGGTTTGTCTTAAGACATGAAATTTGATTGTTAACAGTATATTGTCCAAATATGGTGTATAATATCTGCTGGAGAGTAGGATCTGCTTACTATGGTTACCCCCACTGGTGTTTCACTGTTTTTGATTTTAGTATGGCTGGGACCCTGCTAACCAGGACCCCAGCCTATCTGCTTCCCCTCTAAATTGATTGCATGTACATTTGGTACACTCCAGATTGGTTACTGGGTTACCCTTGTGAGTCCCTAGTATATGGTACCTTAGGTACTACGGGCATAGGTACCCCAGAGGCATACCAGGGGCTAAAGCATGTATTTTGCCACCCCTGGGAAGCCTTCCAAAATGGCACCACAGGTCTGCTACTGCAGCCTGGGTAAGGTGGTGCATGCACCCCTTACTAAGATATAGGTTACCTATATCTACCTTTAACCACTGACACATATAAACCTATTAGTCACTCCTATGGTAGGCCTTATTAATCCTGAAGGCAGAGTGCTTGGTTTTGGGAGTGAGGATGTCCATGCATGAGCAGGGCCCCTCTGCAGCTTTCAGAATCTATTCTCTGTAGCTGTTCTGTGATGCAGCCAGACCATATGCTCTTAAGTGCATTATAATCTCGCTGTAAATGCTAACTTTGGAATGGCTGCATGGAAACATGTCGTGTCAAACACTTTGGAATCCTACCCTCACTGCCAGACCTGGCAGCGGGGGTAGAATTCCACCCTTCAAGAGGGAGAGACATGTACACACTAACCTAACCGGTAATAGTTTAAAGGAGCCCCAGCATTACAAAAATGGATACTGCATCCACAGACATGAGTCTGGCCTCCCGCTGCTGGATGAAATTCTGGCAGGGGAGGCCCAAACAAAAGGTTTCCTGTCACAGGGAGGTGTAACCATCTCCCAGACAGGCATTGGTGTATTGGGGATGGGTGGGTGCATTCATAGATTGATTTTCAGACAGTGCTGGGGGCACCCTTGGTGTCCCTGTGCATATCCCAGTTCCAACCTTCTGGTGCGAATCTGGACAAAGGGAAAGGGATGTAGCCACATCCCTCTGGATCCTCCCATAGGTGGGTCCCCAGAGTATGTCCAACCCTCAACTTAGTATAAGTATGGGAACCCAGTCCTTAGGACTTCAAATTACTCCTGGACGAAACTCTGCAACATATATCATGGAACTTCGACATTCTACATTGACTAGAATACGGAAGAATCTCTCTTGGGGTCAAGGAGTGACTCCCCTTTTCAAACCGGCACCAAAGAAGCATCTTGCCTGTCTGAATTTCCAAGGCTCCCACCAGGTCCCGATGGATTTGTGACTGAGGACATGGATTTCCAGACTTCTCGGAGGCCAACACAAGATCACAGCAAAGCTGAGACCCGCAGCCCTCACGAGTGATGTGGGACTGGAACTCCTGGACACCATGCACATTTGCTAGTGTATCAACTTCCTGAGATATCCCGAAGTTGTGCATTGGTCTACTTGTAGTCCAAGCCCAAGCACTATCCGCACTGAAGATTGTGGGTCTACACTCCACGAGTATTCCGTGAGCCCGCCTCTAATATTTCTGCTTGAGGCCCCTTCGCGATCCCTGGTCCGTCAACTGGTGGGTCCCCAAGAAAGTAACTCTTTTGGGTGTTGGACTTTCCTGGTTGCTCCAGACATGCCTTGACATCCCTTCAATAGGTGAGTCCCTCAGACCTTGCTGGTCTGCACCAAAGCCAATCTCTGCTTTCTGCATGGGTTGCTGTTGCCAAGGCTTGTTCAGTCCAATCTGGAAACCAACACTGCAGCACTCAACATCCTTTTCGGAACAGCATGAATCAAATTACTGGTCATCCTCAACACCTCCTGGTCCTCGTTGCTGATAAGTCAAGCTCCTCCTGCTTCACCTTAAATCACCTGACATTGGTTGACAACTTCTTATTGCCTTCCTGGTCACTGGCAAGTGACCCAGACTCTGTCTCCTCTGCTTTCAGGTTCTTCAGATCTCCGATCCACCCTTGGATCCATACAGACACTTTCCACCTTGTCACCTGCAGCATTCTTCAGCAGCTCGCCATTGAAATCAACGACGAAACCCGACACGAAAAGACACCTGTGCACCCGGCTTCCCTGGGTGAGGTAACTCGAGTACTCCAGTGCTCCCGTGCGTGTTGACTCTAGAACCTCCTATTTCTAAAGGGGTTTGCTCTAAGTCCTCTTCTAAGTGTCCTTAATCTGCAATTTTCCAACCATGACTTTCCCCATAGAAGTTAATGGTGATTGACAGCTGTGTTTAGACACTGCACGCGTCCCCCGTGGGTCCCCTGTGTGACTACCTTGGGTGGTTCCTAGAGGCCCCAGTGGTTCTAAAGGCTCTAGGCCTTGTATCTATGTCAGTCGTGGTTCTTATACCACTTTCTTAGTATATGGTTTGGTACGGCCCTAGGGCTCAACCTATACTGTGCTAATTTGCTGCATGCTAAATAAGTTTACTGAATGTACTTTTGCCTCTAGCCTCATAAAGATACTAGAGGGAAGTGTTTAAAATAAATACATGTATTTTATATATATACCTGGTGTGATTCTCCTTTTATATGGCCATTCATGAGATTATAGACTGGTAAAACAAGCTGCTTTACATTCCTTCAAGACCTAGCCTGAAGGCTGCTCTCCACAGCTACCACTAAGATAGCTTTCTATATAGGTTGTCTTTAAACCTACCATCAATAAGGGTCGTTTGGACTGGTGCAAGGTGCCCAATAGAATAGTGGACAGCATATGTCAGGCCAACTTCTCACATTGGTGTGCAGCGTGTGGGATTCCAGCTTGCATTGTTTTACCAGATAATCTCAAGTGATTGATCATTTGAAAATCACTAAAGGTACCAGAGGTACATATATAATCCAAGCTTAAATACAGTAAGTTCTACTGAACTTAGAGTTGTGTATCAAGGGCTAAAGCACACCCTTTCTACAACTCAAGAGACTTTAGTAGGTAAACAACTAGAGGAGGTAGTGCATACACCAAACCTCACTATTTATGTCTGCAGTGCAGGGACCTAGTGTGTCCTTGCCAGATGTCAGTAAATTACAGACATCTAAGTATGACACATTCCCTTTCTCTGAGTTAAGGGGTCTGTGTACTAAAGAAAACTGAAGACTGGCAGAGGTGCCACCACCCAATGCCTCAGAGAGAAATTATTGTTAGATGACCTTAGCAAGGTTTCAGGCCCTGAAGGGGTAGGCAGTGGGGTGGGAGCAGCAGATGAGGAACATCCCAGTGGTCCAATCCCACAGGATTCAGACTCTGATGCTGACCAGGCAGGTGACAATGACCTAGACCGGGATAATCCAGCTCCTACTTGAGATGGAGGCCCAGTGGGTACCTTCTTTACACCCAAGGAAGAGTTTGGGGTGCGCCTAGAAGGCCAAGATCACCTTCAGTGGAATCTAGCCATTCTGACACATCTGTAGGGAACTCTGTCTCTTCTCATAGGAGGGACGGCTCCCAGGAGAAGAGAGAGCATCAGATGAGACTTGAAGAAGCTCAACTGAGAATAAGGAAGCAGAAAGTAGCCTTAAAAATGGAGTCCCTAGAGCTTGAAAGAGCAAGAAAAAAGATGGGGCTAGAGCCCCATGGTGGTAGCAACTTCCCAAGTGGTAGGGAAAGGTATTAGGACCCTAGAAACTTAAACGAGATTGTCCCTCCCTACCAGAGAGGGGATGACATCCACAAATGGATAGCTGCACTGGAAAGGGCCTGCAAAGTAGAGAGGGTACCCCAGAAGCAGTGGGCAGCAATCTTGTTGCTCTCCTTTGCTGACAAAGGTAGAGACAAGCTCCTCACTGTCAAAGAAGAGGATGCTGATGATTACAAAGTCATGAAGAGTGCTCTAATAGATGGGTTTGGCCTAACCACTGAGCAGTATAGACTACAGTTCAGAGATACCCAAAAGACACAGACTCAGGACGGGGTTGACTTTGTTGGTTGTGCTACTAAGGCTCTGGAGGACTGGTTACTGGGCAGTAAAGTCTGTGATTATACAGGATTGTATAACTTGATCATGATGGAGCAGAGGGTTAACTCTGGGTACTGAGATGCGCTCTGGCTAAGTCAGAGTACCAATTCAGGCTGTTCTGAACTGTGATGGAGGAATGGATATGTCCTCCTCTGTGAGTCCCAATCACTTGGGCAAGTAAAGACAACAGCCTTTGATTAATGGAAAAGAGGCTTTGGCCTACAGGGACACTGGGGCAAGTGTCACTATGGTGACACAAGACCTTGTGGACCCTGGTAAACTTTACCAAGTGACTAATGCTAGGAATGACAGGACCAACCATGCCCTGGCAGTTGGTAATTTCTCCTGGGGAGGGGTAACTGGCCTTACGAAAGTTGTGGTAAGTGCAGACCTCCCTGTAGAATGCTTGCTTGGCAATGATCTAGAGACTTCAGCCTGGTCTGAAGTGGAGTTAAAGACCCATGCAGAAATGTTAGGGATCTCTGCACATGTGTTTGGTGTGACTAGGTCACAGGTCAAAAAGTCTAACACTGAACAAGCCTTGGATTCTGGAATAATGGACCAGGTGCCTTCCAAAAAAAGGAGCAGTAGGGTTAAGGCAGTGCCTTCCCCCTGACTCTAAGTGATGATCAGTCTCTTGAGGGAGATGATTGTTCTCCTGAAGAAGGAACTGTCACAGAGGAGCTTGAGCCTGATCAGGTTGAGTTCTTGGGGACAGGGGGCCCTGCCAGGGCAAATATGAGTCAGGAGCAGCTGAGCTGCCCTTCTCTTGAACCCCTCAGACAGCAAGCTGCTTCTGAGTCTGCTGGGAATGTTAGTGGCACCCATAAGGTTTATTGGAATGAGGGACTCCTGTATTCAGAGAGTAGAGACCCCAAGCCTGGTGCAGCCAGGAGGTTGGTTATACATTTGAAGTTCAAGGGCTTCCTATTGAAACTAGCCCAAGATATTTCTTTAGAGGGACACCTGGGCCAAAACAAGACTTGGGACAGAATTGTCCATCACTTTCATTGGCTCCACATGTCTGAAGACACAAAGGAGTTTTGTCGCTCCTGTGACACCTGTCAAGCCAGTGGAAAGGCAGGTGGCACCACAAAGGCCCCCCTGATACCACTACCTGTGGTGGGGGTTCCCTTTGAGAGAGTGGGGATTGACATTGTTTGACCAATGGATCCTCAGACAGCATCTGGGCACAGGTTTATCCTAGTGGTTGTGGACCATGCCACTAGGTACCCAGAGGCAATTCCCCACTACAGGACCTGTAGTGGCAAGAGCCCTCTTGGGAGTGTTCTCAAGAGTGGGGTTCCCTAAGGAGGTAGTACCTGACAGAGGTGCAAACTTAGAGGCAGATTTACAAGCCCCTTGTGCCGCTTTTACGTCACTTTTCCCATGTTAAAAATGACGCAAAAGTGTAAATAAGCCCCTTAATGTCTAGCTACTTGACTGCAATATGGAAGGAGTGTGGTGTGAATTTCAAATTTGCCACACCCTATCACCCACAATGCAATGGTTTAGTTGAAAGATTCAACAAAACCTTAAAGGGTATGATCCAGGGTCTCCCAGAAAAGATTAGCAGAGATGAGACATCCTGCTACCCTGCCTTTTATTTGCATATAGGGAGGTTCCTCAGTAGGGGGTTGGCTACATCCCTTTCGAACTTCTGTTTGGGCATCCTGTAAGAGAGGCCCATTGTGTCTGGTGAAGGTGGGATGGGAGTCACCTCTCAAACTCCCTAAACAGGACATAGTGGACTATGTACTTGGTCTCCACTCCAGGATGGCTGAGTATATGAAAAAGGCAACTAAAAACCTTGAGGCTAGCCATGAATTACAGAAATCCTGGCATAACCAAAAGGCTGTACTGACTGTTTACCAGCCAAGACAGAAGGTGTGGGTGTTGGAGCCTGTTGCCCCAGCAGCTCTCCAAGACAAGTGGAGTGGACCCCACGCTATTGGTGAACAGAAGTGAGAGGTTACCGATTTGGTGGACCTAGGAACGCCCAGGAGCCCCATAGGGTGCTTCATGTCAACAGACTGAAATCATATGTTAACAGGGCAGACATGGGCTTGCTCATGGCTACTGATGAGGGACAGGAGGAAGAGAGTGACCCTCTCCCTGACCTGCTCTCACAGAACCCTGATGATGGGTCAGTGGATGGTGTAGCCTTGGCAGGCAGCCTCACTGCTCAGCAGCAAACTGAATGCAGGCAAGTGCTCAGTCAGTTCAGATATATGTTCTCTCTGACTCCAAGTCAGACCACATGGTGCACTCATGAAGTGGACACTGGGGACAGTCTGCCTGTTAAAAATAAAATGTACATGCAACAGGCCAACTTCTCACAATATCTGCTTGGCAGAGTAAGATTCTTTAAGATTCTTATTAGAGAAACACTTTGAGAACTATGCACTTTCTTCCTGGGCCAGGAATATGATTATTTTATCGCATTACATATGATCACTTTACAAAAGAATCATCTCCAGACAGACCAAACCCTTACAGTTTAGAGAGGTAAGTCTTTCAATGTTTAACTTCATACTTAGTCAGCTCCCAATGCACGAGCTACAAAGAAGCTGGAAAAACTATCAGGGCTTTGGTCCTCTTTTAATGGGGTTGGTGCAACCATTGGTACATGTAAGGATATTTTGAGAAGAAAATATGTGTTATTAGCAATATTTACAAAATATATATATATTCTTAGACTAATTACGTGTTTGAGGATTCATATTTCCAATTGTTCTTTTATTGTAATTTTTTTTGCTGATACGATAAAAGAGAAGAAACAGCTGTAAAGTACATTTTCATTGTTATTTATATCCTCCTTTTGGATGTGTTTTGATATAGATGGCATAAAGCAAACAAATACAATTTGAACAATTTGAACATAAATCGATGGAAAACGTTTATTGACACATAGAGCATAGGCAGTGAGAGGGTAAATCGTGACTTGCCAGGGTTTTTGTGGCCGATTTTGAAACTAGGAAACCAAGTTTGAGTCCTCAATTGGCTTAACTTCCTTTTATTCTGTGCAAATCACTTAGGGCCTTATTACAATACGGTGGTCCACAGGGCTGTCGTACTCGTGGTGGAGATCAGGCCACTGACACCACTGAGATCTGCACACAGTATTATGAGTGTGACAGTCGAACCGACATGTCTGCCAGGAATCCAGGAACCTGCGGCGGTCATACAGCCGGAAGGGGCAGCAATATGCTGGCCGTGCTGCTGTGGCAGCATGTATCCTAATACAAGTTGCCTGTTCACTGCCCCTTTCATGGCAGTGAGTCTGCCATGAACAGGGTGGCAGAGAAGCAACTAAGGGGGCCCTACCAGGGCCCACTGCCACTCCGGGGGTGCATGCGGGGGGCACACGATGTGCCCCCGGATACACATCCCAGTTCCTTCATGGTGTCGCATGCATGCCACACCATTCAGAAACATGCTGCAGGGGTTGTTACGGCGCCGGGCTGCTGTGAAGGTTCCTCTATGAACCTAACATAGCCATCGCCGGAGCACTGCTCACCCCCCATGGATTATAGCTGAATTCCATCAGGCACTCGGTGGGCTTATCAGTACTCCTGTCTGCGCGGCGATGGCGGGCAAACAGAGGACCGCCAAATTCGTAATAAGGCCCTTAAACTCCCTGCACCTAAAAAAAGAAAATCTGACCTAAGGTAATGTAAACTGTTGCTCAATTAAACGCCCCAAAAGCGCTTGGGTCATGTTCGTGCTATATAAAACTGGAAGAAAAAAAACAATGGAGTGAAAAGAAATGAGCGGTAGGAACGGGTGTGCAGCGGTTTACCAAGTTTAACCCCTTCCATGCTCATGACGAGCTCAGCTCGTCATGAGGCACAGTTGAGCTGTGCTGATGACGAGCTGAGCTCGTCATGACACCAGCAAAATGGCAATTTCCAGCACAGGCAAAAATAACCACAGCAGCGATGTGGTTAAAATATCGAGTTGCACAAATATCGAGTCAAAAATATAATTGTTCAGAAATATCAACAGCAAGAATATCGTGCTCAAGAATATCGGTTTAAGGTAAGTAATATCGATTTAAAAAATATCGAAATGTTTAATATTGTTTGTAAAAATATAATTGTTAAAAAATATCGATTTTATAATTAATGTTATCTATTTTAGTATATGTTTTAAATGTATGTGATTTATGTTTTTTTGTTTAAGAATTGTTTGCATTTTTAATATATGTGTTAAATCTTTAGTAGTTACAAATTCTTTTAATTTGAACATTGCATTTTCTGTTCCGTAGCGGGTTGTGGGTTTATAGGGGAATAGGGTGGGAAGTAATTTAATTATATTAAATAAATTGATACATTTTTTATTTATAAATATTGGCTTCATTGAGATTAATTAATTCGTAATTTGTTGTTAATTAACAATAATTATTTAATTTATAATTAATTATGGTAATTGTGTAATTAATTTAAGGGGTGTGTTTTGGTGTTCATAGTGTAAAGGGTGGGAAGTAATGTATTTCTAATTGATGAGTTTATTGATGGTTCCTAATTAATTATATTACATTAATTGTTAATTATTTATGGTAATTATGTAATTAATTTTAGGTGTGTCTATTGGGGTAACAGGTGTAAAGGGTGTTAAGTAGTTTATTTATTTTATAATAATAATTATTTGTTAATTGATATTAATAGTGAAAATGCATTATGGCAATTGTGAATTTAATTTTAAGGGTGTGTCGTGTTGTTTGTAGGGTAATGGATGAGAAGTAATTTGTGTTTAATTAATTAATATATAGTTGTTAATTAATGTTAATTATTTGATATGTATTTTTGTTAATTGTTTATTTTTGTGTGTGTTGTTTTTACTTTTGAAGCGGTAAAGGGTAGGTATTAAATACATTTTAATTACTTATAATTAGTTGTTACTAGTAATATATTTTAATTTAAAAAGACATCTTAATTGTGTTTTATCATTTAATGGTTTATTTTAGGTGTGTGTTGTGGACATTATAGTGTTAAAGTGTGTGTAGTTAATTTGTATTAGTTTTTTATAATATTTTGACATTATTAACGAATATTGATTAATAATTATGTTAGTTATGGGAGTAAATGTAATTTAAACATTTGAAGGGTAGAAAATAAAATAAATACATTTATGTATTAATTAATCTTTTTGTTTGTAAATATTTTCTAGTTTGAAAGAATATTTTTTTAAATATATTTATTATTTAATGTTATATACTGTTTTGTAATTAATATTACAATATGTTTTATTTTTATGTACTTAATATATATAATTTAAATTTTTAATTTTTAAAATTTGTCTTAATTTTAAATTATATATATCTATATTTCTTTTTTAAGTGTTGTAGTGTGAATTGTAATTTTTGTTGCTCTGCTATCCAACTCTTTTCCTACTGGTGCTCTCACTGGAGAGGGAATAGTCATTTTTACTCCTCTACTATCAACACTTTCACTACTGTTGCACTCACTAGATTGGGAATAGTACATTTTACCCCTCTGCTATCCAACACTTTCCCTATAATTGCACTCAGTGGTGTGGGAATAGTAATTTTTACACCTCCGCTATCCAGCAGTTCCCCTATTGTTGCACTCAAGGAGTGGGAATAGTTATTTTTACCCCTCCCCTATCCAACACTTTTCCTACTCTTGCACTGTCTGTATTGTGAAATTTATGTTTAACTATTTTAATCTTTTAATTTATTATAGAATGTTGTTGTTTTATATTTTAAATCTGTTTTATTTCTTATATGATTTTAAACTTTTAACATAAATTAAAAATAGTTTATTAATTGGTTTAAAGTAAATATATATGTATAAATATTTATCAATGTGTATTTATATGTTTTATTTAGTTTATTTGTTATATTCTACTGATTGCATTTTAAGGGTCGATTCCGATTTGGGAAAAACCGCTCCGAATAGCCGTTCAGAGTGTTTTTCCCATACGATTCGTACCCTGCAGCGTCCCCCGTACGTACGACAAAGTACGATTCGTACCAGGAGCTGGACTCCGTACGAATCGTACAGAGACCGTACAAATCAAATCCCCATACCATTCTCCCTCGGAATCCGCTGTACGCGACATCTGTACGGTTCCCGGCTACTTTTTCCGACATGGCAAGTATGATTCGTGTCGGGTACGCACCGTATGACCCCTTTTCTACGGGAGCTGAAAACAGCCGTAAAAGCAGAGTTCTCCCCGAAACAGGTATGGAACGGCTGCCCCGGGTATGGTGCGTACACCCCATGTTCGCTGGGTGTACGGTGCGTACACCCTGCGATCGCTGGGTACGGTGCGTACATCCCATGATCGCAGGGTTACGGTGCGTACCTCTGCGATCATGGGGTGTACGCACCGTACGGTGTTTAAGTGATTGTTTTCTTTACCGTACGAATCGCCCTTACCTGACGTGGACCGTACGAATTGCGTCCTCATACCCCGGTCCGGATCGTACTAGTCGGGCCGTACGGCATGTGTACGAGTCGTACGGTTCACTGTTTCAGCCTTGCAATATGTACGGATCGCAAAGATTCGGACGGATTGAGGGAATACGGATCGTACTAAGCGACTCGGACGCACAGTTACGGATCATACGGCGATGGCTCCGGATGAAAATTGTACAGACGTTTTTTTTCCAGGATCGGAATCCGCCCCTAAATGTATTTTATTTTGTTAAAATTAAATGTAATATTCTGAATGGATTTTTTTTAATGGTATAGAAAATCTATGAAGCACACAAGAGGCAGACCTTGTGACTGGTTGTCTCTTTATTTAATTATTCAGGTGGCTATTCTTTAAATGCTGCTGCTGAGAACTTGTTTATCCCTTCATCTTTTCTTTTTAGATTCCAGGAGTGAAAAGAGGTCTCCCTTGAAGATTGCACTGCAAGTCTTAAGCATCATAAAAGTAGTTGTATTATGTGGAGTTGTCTAACCATTGTATTGATTCTGTCAGGATTCTGAAGGCATATAATGAATTTTGCGACTGTGTGAAAAGCACTTTTCTGGAGTATCAGGTCAGACCCCATAATGCCAACAATCTGGGTTTTATAGGGGAGGCAGAGGAATTACCTGTACAGCACTCTGTCAAGCTATTTCGATTTTTGTAGGGTATTTAGTTTGAAGCTGCGTGAAGTCTTAATTTTGAAACTTAGGTAATTGATATTTTCAAAAAGTTGTGGTATGAATCTGTCATTTCTTATTTCATCAAGCCAGTTACAGACTTGGACTTGTTTGCTGGAATTTGGGAGGAGCTAAGCTCAGTTTTGATCTGATTTAGTTTTGGCTGGCCTTGAAGATCAAAGCTTGGACTGTACTGATGCAAATGTTTTGCCAATTTATGCCTTGTCTGGACATCAGCTTTAGGTGAAACTGAATATGCTGGGCCTGGTTCGCAAATGCAAATTTACACATTTGTGTACATTAATGTTTCTTTGCTGTTCAAAAAGATATTTTTCGAGTAGTAGCTATGGTGACTCCAGACATAAAAAGATAGGACTTACTGTTTTTTTAGGATAACATATTGATTATGGAAGAAACAAAGTGAAGTATAATGTCAATGTCGCACACGTGTTGGGCATTTTGGAAAAAAAGGTGTAACAGCAGAGTACTGCAACAAATAAAGGGGCACATTATGATGGGGGACGGACCTGAGTCCGTCCGCCACCATAGAGTAGGAGGGAACCTCCGCATGGGCTGCGGAGTTCCCTCCTGTGCAATTAGGATGCGACCGCCACCCTGGCAGTCACATCCTAATGCGGCGGGTGCGGCTTCAAGCTGCACCTGCAGCAATGTTAAAAATGCGCGCATTGCATTTGTATGTAGAAATTGGCAGGCACCGCGCGCGGTGCCTGCCGCTTTCTGCATACAAATGCAGGGGGGTACGATAGGTACCCCCCATGTGCACCCCCCACCCCCTCCTTCACCTAGGGGGCCCGCAACGGGCCCCCTCAGTGAAGTTACACATGCTTTTCCACTTCGGAAAAGTCGCCGCGGAAAAGCATGTTTCAGAGCCCATCCTAATCTGGCTGACGGTGTCTGAGAGACACCGTCACCATATTAGTGCTTTTCCGCCGCGGTTGTAAGCCAACCGCGGTGGAAAAGCTGCGGACGGAAACCAGGACCCACCAGCCATCCTAATGTGGCGGTGGGTCTTTAGTGGGTCCGCAGAGGATTTTCCGAATCCTCCGGGCCGGCGGTGGCTTCCGCCGGCCCGGAGGATGAGGAAAATCCTCCATCCTAATGAGGCCCATAGAAGTTTGTAATATTGTGGTCATGAAGTATCTGGTGATGGTATAAAAATCAAGAAATAATTGATAGAGGAGACAGAGATTCTCCTCTTGCTAATAAAACAATGACAATTGAGCATTTCTTGGTTTAGCAGAGATCTATACCAAATCTCCTATGAATCTTTCAAAATAAAACCTATCCTGCTCAGTAACTTTTGGAAAATCAAGAACACGTTTGGATGGTCAGATGAAAGTCATTCATAATTTAAGGAGGTGAAGAATGATATTTGTTTGGCCATACCGTTGCAAAGATTTGATTAAAAATGTTGAAGTTTAGTCACTACTGATGTATTTAGACAGATAAGTAAGTTGGGTGAAGAATGCCTAATTGCTGCTGCTTCATGCTCTTTAACCCCAACAGAAGGAAAATACTCTGTCATAGGATGGGAAGCATTAGCCTTCATGTGGGGTTTGTTGCACTTTAAGCAATATATTTGGAGCACATATGTAAAATTCCGCAGGGATCACATACCCTCGAATACAATCATTACGATTCAAGTTTTTTATAACACATCTCCAATACTGATGAGATTGGCTGTTATATTACAATTATAATGTGTTGTACACTAGGGGCGGTAAGAAAAAGGTTGGCATTTTCTTTAAATCGACTCACACTTTTTATAAACAGCACACCAGTTGATAATGTTGAAAAATGTTGTGTGGTGAATATTGATGATGACATGCTAGTTATTTCATGTGTAGAATGGGAGATTGCTTTGAAAAGGGCAACATTATACAGGCAGTCAGAAGAATGATTATGAAAGGATGGCTAGATAAGAAACCAATAGAAAATAATTTGCAAGTGTTTGCGGAACTAAGAAAAGAAATATCTGTTGAACACAGAAAAGTTATGAGAGTTGATGAAGCTGTACCTCCAGTAGGTTTCAGAAACTGCTGGGGATTTGCTATGGAGACCATCTTGGCATGGTTTAGACAAAAATAGAATGAAAAAGTAATACTGGTTGCCAGGTTTGGACTAACAATTGAGAGGAAAGTGAGAGACTGTGTTTTGATGATAATTTAGACAGGTCGCAGGCTACTCTTAACCCAGTCTGTGACCCACGAACAGTCCACAAATGCCTAGAGAGAGGATAGGAACAGACATATAGTCCTCTTGTTTTGATGTTGTCCAAAAGTTTTTAATTATTATCATGAATAATTGTTCTAAATGACCAGAGATACAGCTAATTTAGAAATCTGATACTATTAGATAAGGTAGTTTTGGAGGAGGGTTTGACAAAAAGGAAATATATTTGATTGGAAGAAGAAGATGGTCCATATGCTATGAGCATATGGAATTTCTCTTTATGCTACAACTGGTGATAGACCGTTTGAATTCATGAGAAGGAATTCATGAGAGACCGACAACAGGCAAGTGTTTTAGAAATACTGGCAGATTGGTGCTTTTCTATTTTTAATGGCTGCTTCAGTGTTATGAAGAAGAACTTCAGATATTTACAGCGGTATTATTAGGCAGGGACATGATACAAGGTGCCTTTGGATGTGGTGTGGATTCTACTTTTGCTAAGTTGACAGAGATGATGTGCAAGTGCTGATTATTAATTCCCCAATACTTACATTTAAATTGCAAGAGGAATAGTGCTTTGAATTTTGCTTCTTGATTTGGCAATCAGTCTTTGGATCTTAATTGCCAGGGTGAAAGTGTACTTGAAGCAAGCTGAAAGAAATGCTCAGGGCTTCGGTACAGAGGGTATATAGGCTTGCTTTCAGAGAGACACTAGGTATAGTCATGTAGTCAGGGAATGAACAGGAGTAAATTAGGATAGGTGAAAACATCTTGCATGTAAAAGCATGAGATATAAGAATGTGATAAGACAGAGAACTAACGAATTCCTGAGTTTGATTGGAAAATAAAGACTATAAGCAAATAATAGATAGGTGTAGGAAATAACCATTAATGAAAATGAAAGAGGAAATTTATATTGGGAGTCCTTCCTATTTTGGTCCTTACTTTAAACTGCAAGTGGGTGATGACTCAGATGTAGAAGGAATTCAGGGTGCCATGATGTCAGCAGCAATTCGACCCACCCAACCATGTGAACTCCAGTTGATTTAGTTGTGTGACTTCATGTCTACAGAAATAGAAAAAGATACAGGAGTTTTGTGAGTTCATGTCTGCAGACATAGAAAAAGATACAGGATCATCCAAGTGTCATGTCTTGATGAGAGCTCTTGTATGCTCTTGGATACATGAAGAATCCTAGTTAGCAAATACATTGTTCTTCTTGGTATTGTGTTTTTGAAACATGCCCCACCTCATAAAAGTGCCTGCAACTACAAACACCTGAAACACCCTACCATGATTTTAAAATATCTTTGCTGTGCACATTATTGTATATGTGTGGGATGATTGAGTGCATTTGTTGTCTTTTGTGATCCTAATGTATGCGCATTATTAAATGCATTCTAAGTCATATCCATATGCGTTTATTCATTAGACTACCACCTAGAATGAACCTTCACTTATGTCCATTGCCAGCCACATGCTGCCAGATCCTTCACCATCTTGAAAATATCTATCCTCATCATGGGAGCTCTATTACCTATCCTAGTCCTTTAGATTGTACTTGTTAAAATGCTAGAATTCTTTTTTCAAATTTAATATAGGTGTTGTTGGATTGTGATGCAGCGGAAAGGGGTTTTGCCACAATTTACCATCAGAAACCAATTTCAACATCTACCAGTCCCTTCGGCTGCGTAATCTAAAACATGCTACTAATTTTCATATTTATGTGTTCCTCTCTCCGATGGACCTTTTAGAGTTGAAAGGGATTGACAATAGTAAGATGAAATCCTAATCCTATGAGGACCTAAACTTAGACAAATAATATAAACACTATAATCAAATGTACAATAATAATGACAGACTCTGATTTCTTGTCAAGTTGCATTTATCTAATTTAAAAAAAATGGAGTGCTCTTTAAGTACAATACAGCTCGAATCATAGACCATAACACAAGAGAAACTAACAGCAGTTTAATAATCCATAATAACATCTCTCAACGAGCCATGAATGAGTGGACAGGTAAAAAGACAAAAGAGCATTTTCAAATAATGTCAATGCAAATTGGTAATATCATACGAACCAGGAAATAACTATAGCACAGAATGCTAACAGTCAGGAAAGCTCCCCTCTGGCAAGAAGGGCAGACTAGGGCACCCTCACCAGGATATGAGAAGCAAAGTTAAAGAGTCAGGATCAGCAGTTCATTAGCCAGCCAGTTAAGTAAGGAAAATAACAACACAGCCTTCTCCTCTTGCAAAGTCAAAGTCTCTGTCTTCCTTCTAAAATTCTAACTCTAGTAGTTACACCCTAATTCTTTAAAGATCCAACCCCCCATGGATCAAAACTCAAGAGTTAAAAAATCTTATTTAAAGTTACTCAGACACAGACTTTCTTCTAAGTGCAAGATATGTGTCCTCCCTATTCATGGTTTTAAATGCCCTTTTTGCGAATTTTCACTAGGTGTGATGATTAAAAGCAAGGCAATTCCTAAAGCAGGCCCCCAGGCTGGAATGAGTCGTAAAATACTGACTCCTGCTCGTCATTGCTTCTATTTTTGGAGCATTAATTGGAGGAGAAACCTGACGCTCTGTTTCTTACTGAAACTTGGCTGCATGTAAGTACAGGACCCGACGTTGCTATTGCCCTTCCTCCTGACTATGATATTGTCGGGAAGGACAGAGATACAGGAAAAGGAGGAGGTATTGCAGTAATTTTTAAAGCTATTTATGGCTGCAAACCTGAAGCCCTGCCTCTCCAGGGCTGTGAAGCTGCCCAGTTCAAACTTGCAGTTAATCCACAGCAGACCCTATCTGGCCTCCTGATATATCGTCCTCCGGGGAACCCAAGTACATGGGCAGCTTCCTTTTCTGATGCCATTGCTCCCCTTTTCCTGAAAGCCACAAATGTTATCATTCTTGGGGATCTTAATTTACATTTAGAAAATCCTCAATGTAATATCAGCAGTGTTTTTCTGTCTGACTTGGATGCCCTGAATATCTCCTTACGTAATTCGAGACCCACACATGCAACAGGTCGTTTGCTTGATCCCGTTCTTTCTAATCTCTCTTTTGACTGTAGTTTTCCTGCTCTCTCTTTGGAATGGTCAGACCATTTTGCAGTTCAATTTTATCTGGTGACTTCTGGGGTTGAGAACAGGGTCACCCCAGATTCTCATGAGAGTTTCAGATGTTGGAGCAAATTGAATGTTGAGGCCTTTAACATTCTATTATCCAAGAATTTGCCAGACACTAATCTGCCACTGTCCTCACTTGATCCTGCTGTATCAAATTGGCTCATCGCAGCTGTAAATACATCTCTGCCTCATGTGTCTAAATACACCATGTCCCACCGTCCTCCGGCTCCGTGGTTCAAGGAGAACCTTAAAGCCATTAAATCTAAGTGTAAAGCCCTTGAGAGGACATGAAGGCGGTCTTACTCTCCTGCCCGCAAAGCCAATTATAAAAGAACAGTTAAAGAGTATCACAAATCGTGCAAATTGGCCAGAGCCACCTACATTGCTAACATTATCACGCAGGCCCAAAATTGCCCGCGTAGCCTTTTTTCGGTGGTAAAAAAGTTGACATCCTCTGACACTACTCCTCCTCCTCCAATCCTCGATGAGGCCAACTGTGTTAAAATCGCTGATTTCTTTGTCGAGAAGGTTGAGCTTATCTATGGTATTTTGGGCTCCTCTCCCCTCCCCGTCGAATCTATGTTGACTTCTGACTTTACTCACGTAAGTGAGTCTGGCTCTGCAGCCAAACTATGTAGCTGGCTACTTTTCAACGAAAAATCCTTTTATGACTATTTGGCAAGTATTAAATCGGGTTCTCCACGTGACCCTTTGCCGATTAAAATATTGCGTCAATTCTGCCCTGACTCTCCTAATGTCTTAAAAGAGCTGCTTAATTCCTCACTGAGAGATGCCTTTGTTCCGACTGAGTGGAAACATGCAATGGTTATTCCACTCTTAAAAAAAGGCTGGAGCTGACCCCTCAATATTGTCAAATTATAGGCCTATCTCTCTAATTCCTGCACTTTCCAAGATCTTGGAATGACATATCAATAATCAGTTAACTCACTATGTGGAGAGTTTGGGTTTCCTACATCTGTCCCAATCAGGCTTTAGGGCCAACCACTCCACAGAAACAACTCTTCTCGGGGTTACACTGAGAATGCGTCATTGTATGGATCACAGAGAGACATCTACACTCATATTACTCAATCTGAGTGCTGCTTTCGATACTGTGTAGCATTCCATTCTCTTGCCTATCTCCGCTCTTTGGGAGTCGAGGTTCCCACTCAGGCTTGGCTTGCCTCCTTCCTTAGTGGACGCACTTTTCAGGTCTTCTCCTTGAAAACGTCCTCTAAAATCTGCTCTTCAGCGTACGGAGTGCCCCAGGGGTCTATCTTGAGTCCCCTACTCTTTAATATCTATGTTAGACCCCTGGCCACTATTGTGGAGGAGGCTGGTCTCTCTCTGTTTTCGTACGCTGATGACACACAAATCATCTTTTCTCTTTCCGCTGTGGAAGACGATAACATCTCAGTCCTCAAACAGGGACTGCATAAAGTCTTAAAATGGATGCGTAATAACTTCTTGAAACGGAACAGGGACAAGACTGAGGTCGTCATCTTGGGCAAACACTAGGACCTATGGGGCCCCCAACAATGGCCCCAAGAAATGGTCCCTCTTCCTCAACCCCTTTGCTCAAGTTCGCAACCTTGGTTTTCTTATTGATGAGAACCTCTCTATGCGGCAGCAGGTGGTGAAGGTTGCCTCACATGTTTTACTATCTTGAGATGGCTTCATAAAATTCTCTGGATGCTCCCTTGCTATACACAAAGGACGGTTGTCCAGGCCTTAGTTATCTCGCTCCTAGATTATGGCAATGTTCTTTATCTGGGGGTGGGCCAGGAAGTTCTTAGAAAGCTTCAGGTTGTGCAGAATGCGGCTGCACGACTGTTTTATGCCATGTCCCGCGCAGAGTCTCCATTTCCCAGTCACTCCTGGACCTTCACTGGCTCAGGATTGCAAGCAGAGTTAAGATTAAGGCTCTTTGCTATATATTTAAGATCAAACAGGGTACTTCTCCTTTATATTTACATGAACTCAGCCATGCGTATTACCCCACACGTTCTCTCAGGTCTTCCTGTAAAGGCGACTTTGTGATTCCCAGATTTAAGTTGGAGAGAATGGGCAGTCGCTCGTTCTCCCATTCAGGCCCGAAGATCTGGAATTCCCTGCCTACCTCATTGAAAACTGAAACCATTTATCTCAACTTTCGTAAAGGCCTCAAGACATGGCTCTTTCTGCAATAATCTGCTTTTTGTTCTCTTTTCATTCTCTTAATCTATCCCTTGTCGGCGGAAAACTGTGTGGGTAGCTGTGGTCTAGGCCAAGGGGTTTCTGATCACTTCACTCCCAGCACACCTAATTCTCAACAGTTCCTTTGTCTTGAGATAAGCTTTGTCATCTTCCTTTAGCAGAGGAAACTCTGATAATCTCATTGGCAGTTTTCACATGTCACTTAATTGCTTTGTAGCAAAAACTTTCAGCACAATTGTCCACCAGACTACTTTCTCCGGGCGGCGAGGAAATTCCATTCTTAACATACATTAATTCTTCCGCATAACAATGGCCATCATCAGGAACTCTTGAAGGACAACATACATTTTATTTTCCTTTGTTAATTTTCACTCAACTTTTTTGCCTACGTTTGATCTGAGCAGGTTTTTATTTTGCAAAGACTTGCTTCATCAATCTCCCCTTTGATGGTGACTTAAGCCATCACAAAAACACAAAGATCTGATTACCATGTGATGATACTACTTAGAAACAGTAGTTTTCTTCTGTTTCAACCTAACCCCATCTATGTCTTATACGATTTCATAGTAATTTCCTCTTCTGTCTTCCAGCTCTATTTCTTCTCTCTTTCTCTTTGCTTGGTCTCTAAAGTTTGACTGTTACACGTACAGTATTTATATATTAATATCAGCATTAATATCCCAATAGCAATCACAATTATTGGCGTTAATTTTCTTCCTAGCAAGCTATTACCAAAATCCGAAAGGCAGTTAGCCACTGAGGAGAAACCCTTACCAACCTTCTCCCAAGCACAGTCAACCTTTAGTTCAGTTAAGTCTTCCCATAAATGCGTACTATTAGTAATATTTGCCCCTAGAGTCTTACTTTTGTCATGGATATATGCGCAGCACTGTTGGATTTTCAACATGCTACAGACGCCGTTCTCTTTTGCCAATAATACATCGAGAGGAAATCTATTCTGTAAAACCATGGATTTCATAGCCACCATCTCAGTATCAATCATTAAGGGCCAGATGTACAATCCTATTTTGCAAGTCGCTAATCTATTAGCGCCTCACAAAATAGGGTTAGTAACTCAACATTAGGAAGAAGTGTGCCAAGTGTGTCCCTTCCTGATAGCGAGTGCAAATGTGTTTTGCAACCACATTTGTGGTCGCAAAAAGTCAGCAGTTTACCACCTACTTCAAGTAAGTAGGTGCGCAAATATTTTTTAAGAGCAGGCAGTGGTCCTAGGGACTAATGCCTGCCCTTAAAAAATGAAACTGAAAAGTTTCACTTTTCGTTTTTAATTAAATGTGTCCCATTTTCCTTTAAGGAAAACAGGCTGCATTAGAAAAAAACTGCTTTATTGACAAAGCAGTCCCAGATATGATAGTCTGCTGACCCCAACAGGCCACCATCGCTGGGACTGCTAGCCATTCCAATGGGGTCGCAAATTGCGACAGCCTCTTTAATATTCATGAGGCATGCAATTTGCGACCCGATTGGCAACTGCAAACAGTGTCTGAGACCCTGTTGTCCATTGAATTTTGTGACTTGAAAAATTGCAACTCATAATTTGATGCAAAATTCAATGGTCGTACATCTGGACCTTAGAAACCACCAGCAGTTTCTGTTGATAAATGATCAACCACTGTGGACAATTTTCTAATTTTCTGCACATTTAAAATTCCTCCAACTGAAGGTATCAATGCTCCAAAAATATCACCCACAATTTCCACAGCACTAATTCCCCTTTTATTCCGTATCAGTCCACTCTTCTTTTCATTAGTTCCATAACTTTTATCCATGTGATACATTTTAGGGAAAACTATTCCCATATAACAACACCCCTTCCAATGTGCAGCCATTCTTACCCCACACATTCTTACCATACCAGGGAAAACAGGATCCGTGCCACCTAATATTCCCCAGCCCCCTGTAATGAGGAAAGTATGGTCACATTCACTAGAACCAATGCAATAGTTGATATATTCCTTTTTCTGTGTAAGTAAGCAAATCTTGCCCCTATGATGCCAATGTAGGGTCATTGCAGCATATGTCTCACCTTTTTTGTAATTTCCTTCTCTGGAAGCCCAAGGAGGTATGTGGGAATTTTGCTCAGCAGCCTTTTCCTTGAAACTCTGTCTCCTATCTTCCACTACATTTATGAATTCAAATTCTTCCTGACACAAACTACAGGTTAAGTTATTACGATGTTTATAAACAGTATCTATTGCTTTAGCAGTCTGAAAAAACTCTCTTTTTGCACTACTCACCATATTCATATTCTTTTTAATAGGTACTTCAAAAGAAACAAAATCAAAATTTGAATAGAAATATTGCAAACTTCCTTTTTCATAGAAAAACTTGTTAGTACACTACACGAGATTCCATAGGTTAAAGGTAGGTGATGATAAGTCACCCCCTCAGACGCAGATGATGGTACTTGCATGCACATGTAACAATCTCTTGCATCCATAGTATCTAAAATTTCGCACAATAATTTGGTGGAAACATTTAACGAAAATTCATTAGTAGAGCTATCTTGAGGCAAATTTTTGACAGTTAATCTCTTGATATTAGTCTGTGGATTTTCATTAAGATTTTCTACATCTAATTTCTCATTTACCAGCTCATTAGTAATATTATTTTTAGCAGGATACATAAAATAAGGTTCAACAACAATTAGTGTTAACCAAACAAATATTATTAGTAAAACACTTATAAAGCAAGCATTAATACATCTATGTTTAAAACCCTGACTTTGATATTCAGTCCCATGAAATCTTGATCTTGCCATTTTCTCAAAGAACTAAAGAAAAAAAATCAAAAACTAAAAAAAAACGAGATAAAAATGTATATATATAAAGTAAGAATATGCATTAAAAAGTATGTTTATCCAAGCACCTCTTCAGCCTTCTTGCTTCGCCCTCTTTTTTATTTCTCTCTAAAGCATTTGACTGAGTTCCAGTTGAATTTTTGGCACATTCTCAGAACAGCTTTTTCAATCTTTTGCACCTTGATTTTTAACACAGTTCATTTTAGTGTGGCTCTAAACAGTTCTGTAGCATGATTTTGCAATAGTCTTTTCCTCACAATAATCTGTAGGTTCAACTGCTTAAGCCACTACATATGTCCATTCAGGTACTGTGTACTTCTTGTTTGGAACTCTTGCTCTTTTTGTTCTCCGAACTGTATCTGGATCGCTTTTCTTGCTCTTTTCACTCGTGCAGAGTCACCAGATGCAAGACTCAACTCAAAACTTCTTTTATTTGATTCCTTTCTGGTTTGTTTTTGCTCTTGAATCACACTCTTTTCTGCATCAGCCTTGACAACAGTCTCATGAGGCCCAGTAGCTGGTGCCCACTCTACTTGATTCTGTTCAGCCTCTCTTTGGCCTTCAGTCTGTTCTGGATTTCTTAGATCACTTTATCTCCTTCTTCCTTGATCAGTTTTACTCATTTCTGTTTTTTCAAATGGATTTGGAACTCTTCTTCTGTGACTAGCATGAATCCAAGTCGGCAAGCCACCACACTACACTGCTGTCATCGTCACCTGTATCACTTGATATGGCCCAAGCCAATGTGGTTCCAAACGCAACTTTCTCACTTAGTTCTTGACTAAGACCCACTCTCCAGGACTCAGGTCATGTGCTTGTTCTTGCTGTGCTGTTGTTGCAACTTCTCCAATCTGATCAAACACAGAATGCACCACATCAGCCAATCCTTTGTAATAATTGATCACTAGATTATTAGGCATATTCATCAGATGATTTGCTGGAACTATTGGCTGTCTCATTATTCTGCCCATAATGACTTCATGGGGTAATAATCCAGTCATTTTTATCAGGGATACTCCTCAAACTCATTAGAACTAAGGGTGAAGCATTTGGCCAATTTAATGCTGTGGATGCACACACTTTTGAAAGTCTTGACTTAATTGTACTGTTTATCAGTTCAACCACACCTGAAGATTCTAGTCGATGGGTACAAGGTAACCTTTGCTCAATTTGCAATGCTTCACAAATCATCTGAATTATTTGATTATTAAAGTGTGTTCATCTATCAGTTTCTAAATATACTGGAAATCCAAAGCTAGTTATTACCCCTCTCAATGGCAATTTAGCAACAGTTACACTATCATTATATCTTTTTGGGTAAGCTTCCTCCCAGCGAGAGAACAGACAAACGACCACCAACACATATCTCAATCCATTACATGGAGGCAGTTCTATAAAATCATCCAGCAATCGTGTAAATGGAAATGCTGCTTTTGCAATCCATCCCCAACTGACAACAATCTTTCTCCCTGCATTTTGCTGCTGGCAAGTTATACATCTCTGGTAACGACTTTCTGCAATGACCGTGAATTTAGGGTTGTACCATGCCTGTTTGAATACCCTGATCATTGCATCTCTTCCTACATGTGTTAGACCTTGATACATTCAAGCCATTTCTGACAACAGGCTGTCTGGAATTATTGGTCTTCCTTCAGTATAGACCCACACTTCATCTTTGGCCCTATGTGAACAACCTACTTTGATCCAAATGTCTTTTTCTTCCTCACTGGATTCTGCCTGCAGTTACCTAATTTCTTCCCATGTCTCCACAGAAGAAAATATAAAAAGGTATTTCTCACCAAATTTTTCCGTACTTTTGTTAATTGAAATGTAATTTTGAAAACAAAATTGTGCAACTTGGTTTGCATAGCGATATCTATTTATAATGTAATAATTTCCTGATTAATGTGTCGAACATTTTACAACTCCAATTTCTTTGGGCAATTGTAGTGCAACCAATAACTCTTTTACATATTTTCCATTTCTAATTGGAGAACCAGATGAGGTTAAAAATCCACGTTGCAACCACAATTGTACAAAAACATGGATAACTCGAAAACGATATTGACTTTCAGTGAATATGGTTATTCTCAATTTCAGCCAATGAAGCATGACCTTGTTAACACAACCAATTCTGAAATTTGGGCTGAATTTACTCCTTTCAAGCATGAAGCATCAAGGGCCATGGCCACTGTACAGACTGCATATGAAGCACACAAAATGCCCCTTTCATCCCTCATGCAAGATCCGTCCAAAATCCATTACGCAATCTGATTCAGACAACAGTGTATTTTTTATATCAGGCTTTGGTTTTTCACACAGTTCAGTCACATCCAAACAGTCATGATCAGCTTCAAGCACCACTTCCTTGCAACTTGGACTCGGTAACAAAGTAGCTGAATGCAAATTTGTGCATCTTGTCACAGTCACATTTTCAGCTCCCAGAATCACTCTTTCATATTTTGTCAACTGACTACTTGTAAGGTGCAGTGTTCAAGTTTGTGTCACCAAGATCTTGACAGATTGTGGCAAATACACTATCAATAGATGTCCCATTACAATTGTCTCACTCTGCTCCAAACTCACACAAGTAGCAGCAACTGCTTTCAAACATCCCATTGAAATTCCAGCTACTGAATCTAGTGTTGCAGAAAAACATGCCGCAGGACGACGTGGTGTTCTATGCATTTGTGTTAGAACTGAAAGCGCACAACTGTCTCTTTCACAGCAGAATAATGCAAACTCCATGTTGTAATCTCACATTCCTAATGCAGGTGCTTGACAAAGGGTGTCTCTCAATTCCACAATTGCCTTCATGCATTTCTCATTCAATAGAATTTGATTGCTCACAACATTATGTGGCATTCCTTGCAATGGCTTGGCTCTCTGTGAAAAACCCATGATCCATTATCTGCAGTATCCAACCATTCCCAAAAACATTCAAACTTCTTTCTGCATTTTGGGTGGATTCATTTGCAAGATTGCAGCAGTATGATATGGTAATACTTTCCTGACTCGTTTCTCAATTTTGTGTCCTAATTACATAATTTCTTTTTCACAGAATTGCAATTTTGCTGGTGACACTTTATGCCCACCTACTGTCAAATGGTTCAGTAGAGCAATAGTATCTGTCACTCATGCTTCTCTATTCCTTGATGCAACAAGCAAATCATCAATATATTGCACCAATACTGAGTCTTCTGGCATTACCAATGACTCTAAGCATTTCTTCAAAATCTGATTGAAAATAGTGGGGCTCTGTATACCCTTGAGGAAATTGGCACCACACCATGACACGGTCTCCAAACTGGAACACATATAAATATTGACTATCCAGATGCAAAGATATCAAGAAAAAGGCTTGGCATAAATCAATCCCTTTGAACTATTCTGCGTCACATGGATTTAAGAAAAAAGGCTTTGCATAAAGTATTCCCTGTGAATCATTCTGTGTCACATGGAATTGGATAAAGAAACATTGCGGGGTTTGGAACTATTGGACAACAGGGTATCACTATCTTATTGTCAGTCAGTCAACAATTCTTTATTTCGGCATAAGCCATAAAAGAAGCAGCAAAGTAAAACAATGAACAATATTTAAAAAGATTAAAAACCAAGGAAATTCTATTTTTACAATAGTGACAAAATTAAATAATTAAAAATTCATACCAATTTTTACATTTCTGAACTTGCCCACCACATACGACATAAAAACCTGGAGACTGCGAATACAATATGCAAGTCCGTGTTAGTTTTTAAGAGTCTGTAGACTTCCATGCAGTGCCCAGAGCCCAAGTTCTTGCACAAGTTTATAAGCTCCTTCTGACGAATGTTGCCGTACCCTCAGCAGAAAAAGAGCACATGCAGGTCAGTCTCCACCTTGTCTGGACAAGCAGGGCAGGCCAGATCCTGCCCAGGTACCCATTGATTTGTGTAAGTATTGAGCGGGAGACAACCATGTTGAAACTGCAAATAGAGTTTCCTAGCCAGGGTTGGATATATAACGTTGAGTACAGTCTCCAACATGTATGTACATTTCACATCTAGGAATATAGACAGCCTGGAGCCGGCCCTGGGACTGAGATACAAATTATCCATTTGAACATCCCAGTATCTTTTTAACAGGATCTTCCTGGTAATGCTTACACACCCCATTCTGGGTTTCTCCCACAAATCACAGAATCCTAGAGCAATCAAGCAGTTTTCAACATACATGAGCCATGGAAACCTCCAATTCCCCGAAGTGCTCAGAATCTCCTCTAGCTCAATTCTATACACAGTGAGTTCCGTGGTAGCCCACATCCTCCGCCTAAAAAAGAAGTGGCCTACATCCTACAACCTGGGTGATTGGTCTTACTCCAAGGTCGATGCGGAGAGGGAATAAAGGGGTGCTCACCGGAAGACCAACTATTTGTCTTAGAAATTTGTTTTCACTGATCAGCATTGGACTGATATTTGTGTGGCTCCATATCGCAGCACCATACAATGATGCACTTCTCACCTGAGTTTTGTAAATCTCCAAGATGGGGCTTGTAGGTTTATGATGGGTATCCCTAAAAACTTTTGCCAAATCCCCCGAGATTTGGGTTAGTCTAAGATTAGCCTTTGTAACTTGGGGCCCCCGGGTCATTTTTTCATTTAGGGTGACCCCCTGGTACTCAAATTCGCTAACCCTCTCTAGGGGTACGGCGTTTTAGGCAGGGGGCAGAATGGAGCAATTTCTCTGGGTTGAAGACCATATATTTGGTTTTTTGTACATTTATCTCCAACCCCCTCTCTTTCCAAAAGAGTGAAAATCCATCCATTATTCTTTGTAGCCCCATAGGGGACTTAGACAGGAGTAGCGTGTCATCAGCAAACATCAACACCGGCACACTACCCCGAACAAATTTTAGAGCATCGATGTTCTTGCATTGGCTCAGGGTGCGCACCAGGCCGTTGATGTAAATAAGGTGGGTAGCAGAACGCACCCCTATCTAACTACCCTATTGACCAAAATAGGGATGGTGAGATCCCCCCCTTTCCCATACCTAATTTTGGCATAGTTTCCTGAGAGGAGCCGAATGATGATCTCTAAAAGATATGGGGGTATCCCCAGCTCCCACAACACTCTCCACAAGGTCTCCCTGTGGACCATGTCAAAGGCACTCCACAGGTCCACAAAGACCAGATAAAGGCTCCCCCCTTTGGCTACTACAGATTTCCAATGGAGTAGTTGGAGCCTAAATATCTGGTCCACAGTTGAAGTTTTGAATCTAAACCCAGCCTGTAGATGGGACATTATTTTGTTTTCGTGAAACCAGGTCTGGACTCGATCAAGAATGATCCTTGCAAAGGCCTTTTGGGATATGTCTATTTGACTTAAAGGTCTATAGTTAGAGGGCTGGAAAGGACAGCCTTTCTTAAATACCGGAATTACCTCAGCCCCCAGCCACGATTCAGGTGGGTTTATTACTTTTAGAATGGCATTAAAAATCAACCACAAGTAGGGGGCCCAAACTTTAGGCTCTTTTCTATATAGCTCTCCAGGGACATTGTAAAGCCCTGCAGCTTTTCCCATGGGAATTTTTTTAATTACAGTTTCTATTTCAGCCAGGGAGATTTGAGGGGAATCTATGTCTACGGTAGGGGGTGTGAAGGGAGATGATGCTACCATGGGACCATTATCTGGTGGTATAGAATACAGTGCCTGGTAGTGAGTAATCCAAGTCTCTGCCGCTATGTTCGCATCCAAGGGAGTCTGACCCTCACTACTGCTGGTCGCAACACTTTTCAAGAATGATCTTGGATCCTTGGATTCCGTGGCTGTTTTTAACCTGTCTCATTTGTCTATTCCCCAAGGAACCTTGGCAGAAGCATTACTGTTTTCATACTGGGCCCTAGCTGTTTTGATGGCACTCTGAGATTTATGTTTAATAGCCTCTATAAGAGTATTATTTGCCTGTTTACAGGTGCTGTTAAACCACATGGCCTTTTTTTGACTCCTTCTGCCCCGCGGGCAGGGTCTATAAAATGCTTTTCTTAGTTTACAGTAGATGGAGTGATTAATAACCGCTAATCTACTGTAGCTTTAAAGTGAAGCCCCATTTGCCGCCAGTTCTGATCGGGTCATTAGATCGGGAATAATACTTTCATAGAGTAGTGCCAGTTTCACTTGACAATTTTCCATCTGTGTCCACTGTTCTGACCGGGTTTTTGTTCTATTTTTGAGTGAAGGTGACTTTAGCCTACTATCATTCTAATAGAGGGATTAGAGCCTTAGATGTGGCCTATTTACAAGATGCTTGGCATAATTCCCTATTATTTTCTCTATTCTAGGGCCTATAAGCTTATGTTAGGGGATAGATTCCTTAGTATTGGTATTATTTTGTCCTTTTGTAAGGTTACTAGTATATTCCTGATAGAGTTATTCATCTTTATGCTTATTTTGGGCCTTGTAGGCCTCGAATGGGAGAGACTCCATCTTTCTTTCGCCTCGGCTGCTTGAGATGCTTTTAGGTCAAATGTGATGTTTTAGTTATAAGGTGTTGTTCGCTTGAAGAGAACCGGCTCGGGCTGGCCCTTATCGAAAGACTGTATTTTTCTTCGTGTCAAAGACGCAACATCAGGCCGGCCGGCTGAGAACGTGTCCTTGGCACGGGGTGGTACAAGAATTTGGTGGGCGGCAGGTTACTGGCTGGAAATTTCCATGCATGAACAAGGTTCTATATTAGCGAAAGTACAGAGAGGAGGAGAGTTCATTCAGTCAGTTAGTAGACAGCAGCTAGTCGTTAGCATTCTTGCAGTTAATCAACTTGAAGCAGACAGTCGCCATTTTGAAGTCCGAAAAGACCGAAGGCTGATAATTTCTCAGAAAGATTGAAGTTACTTTAGTTGGAGCAGCTGGTGAGCTTTGATACTGAGATCAGAGCATGCAGAGTGAAGAAGTTAGCGGAGCGAACGAATACTAGAGCGACAGTAACTGATTTATAAGATCGAAGTCGGTATGTGAAGATAGTCCGTGATCGAGAGGAGAGAGGAGTAGTGCAGAACAGCGAGAGTGAGACAGACGAAACAGAGAACAAGAGGGAGGTTCCAGTGACTTGGAGGGGAGCAGAGGAGACAGAGCATAGCGGTGCAGACGTGTATCCGTCACTGCATGGGTGATCCTAAGATGAGCCAAGGCACAGACGAGAAGGGAACCCAGATGACAACTGAGTCAAGACTTCGTACTCATAAGGTGACGTCGACCCTTTCTTATTAGCGTGCACACACAAATTCTAATTCTTTCCTTTGCTTTTCAGGCTGTATGTTATATTGTAGTATTATATTGTTGTTATAATTTGCTATTGTGTAATAAAGGGACCCCAGTTCTTAGAGAACCACTGAGGAACTGTTATTTTTATGGTAAGATTAACCTTTCTTCTAGTCAGATGCTGTTATGTGGACGGATGCGTTTCCCGTCCGGGTAAGTGGTAACTGAGCAAGGAAGCAGGGAGCGCCTAAATCAGAGAATAACCTTTGCATACTGTGATTTGGCCATTTATGTGTGAGAGAATTGAACTGTCTATCTATCAAATAACTCATAATATTATACATGAGACATTCCCAGTAGTATATAGTGAAACTTCCCAACAGAGAGAGAGAGTTGAAGGTATCAATAGGACAGTAATCGCCGTTGTGTAGCTGCATTATTGAGAGCACCAGGGGGATACGGTGTGTATCGTCACCTGATTGTGACGGAAGCGTGAGCACCGGGAGGATACGGTGTGTATACCCACAGGATTGTGGCTTGTGTGTGTGAACACTGATTGTGGTCAGTGTGTAATGGTAAGTAATCAGAACTGCCCCCTTCATTATGAAGAGGAGGGTAGCATAGTCTGGGCCTGAGTTGCAGCGAGACTATAAGGTATGAGTGTGGTGTAGAATATGGAATTCTGTAGCAATTAGTGATTGTTTCTAGTAATCCCTATGGATTTGGTGGTGTTTTTGATGATCTAAGCTTGTATATTGCTAATTCCCCATCCCCAGGTAGGTACCTAGGTACCGAGGTAAGTAGGTCCTGAGGAGGGAGGTGGTTACGTTTCGGCCGGGTTGGTGGTGCCTTGGTGAGCTGATTTTATTCGGTCCGAAAATCCGGTCGTTACACCCACTTAACCTTTTTTTTGTTATTCGAGAGAAATAGCCCATCCCTGGGACACTGGTCTAAGTCTCATGGTTCGGTTTTTAGAGGGAACTCAAAAGTTACTAACAAAGCGTTATGATCACTATCATGCCTGGGTAGAATAGTAAATCCAATCACGAGGGACCAACCTCTGCATTCCATTAAAATGAAGTCCAGAATTGACTTGTGACCCACCCTGTTAAAGCTGTATTTACCAGGCGAATCGGATCTGAATCAACCATTGCAGGCAGTTAGTGAATGTTTCAAAGTAAAAGCCTTGATTTGAAGCGCCAGAAAAGACCAGGCCCTGATTGGGGTTGAGTTTATCTCATGAATAGCCCACACCTCATCTTCTTCTCTGCCACACGAATCGTCAAAGTCTTTTAGGGGTTCATATTGACAGCTTAGGTCATCACCCAAGAGAGTCAAGCTATCATTTATATCACCAGACATTACTGTATCTAAATGATCAATTGTTGTTGACTCCTTCCCATTTTTCACAGGCCTGGAATACACATTAATCAATTTGATTCTGTAATCCTTGTTAAAGGACAGGATGAAGCTCCGGATGTAAGGCCCATTTTCTTCTATTTGTGAAACAGTACATCCTAAATGAGTTCCGATCCATATAATTAGCCCTCCTGACGGTCTTCCCTGCCCTTTGGTGACGGCTGGTTTGTGATAAGATGCAAATCCCTGACGAGTATGTTACTTGACAGCCCAGGTTTCTTGAAACATACAAATGTCATAGGAATCTACCAATATTTCCCAGTCCGGGCAATTCAGTTTGTTTTTGATGCCCGTAATGTTCCATGAAAGAAGCTTCAATTTTAGACTGGGTTTTAATGAGGATGAGGGAATAATGTAGATCCCTTCCATAGCATTTCTTTTTGAGACGGACGAGGAAGCCACAGGGAGAGGACAAGTAGGAATCAAGGAGGGTAGATCAACCTTATTAGAGGATCCATTTCCTCTAACGAGCAAACGCCCACTTTCAGCATGTAACTTGGCCAATTTTTGGGTCGAAGGGAGAGAAGGTAGAGCTTGTACAGGGCAGAGATAAACATTGGTATGACTGGGGTCAAATCCCTCCTTCTAATGATGTGGGCCATTAGGTCTTTGCTGTTCACCTACTTTCCCAGCAGTACCCTTACCCTTTTCGATCTCCAACAGTCAGTCTACTACATCTAAATGACTAAATCTATTTTTTAAAGGGAGAGTAAACTGGATGGGATTTTAGTGGAAGCGATTTTGTCCCCCCTGTGGGCGCATTCAGCGCCAAACCTGTGAACCAGTGCCCTGTTCCTCACACCTTACACTCGCAATGTTAGGCACATAAAAATAGGTAAGAGGAAGACATCTAATACGTCCCCCTCTTGCTTGGTGGTCAGAGATGGGATGTAGAAGATGTTGTGTGATGTGAGGCTACCTAAGATTAACTAATATATACTCCCCATTTATATCTTTTGGTCTGTTCCCCACCCAACTTACTCTACTTGTCAGCAGTATATCATTTACACTGACAAATTGGCCTATGCTAGAAAAAAAAATGTAGGCATTTGTTCTTTAACTCGGAGTGTGAGTCCTTTGCCCTGGGCTGAGAGACGGAACTCTAGAAAGAACTACTACATAATGGATTGAGGCTGGGGGAAGAATTGGGGTGGGCAACTCTGAGCTTGATGGCTTATCAGCCGGGATCAAACTGGCAGTAGTGTTTATAGCAACTCTTGGACCATCAACCTCCCTATTCTCTCAATTTGCTCTTTTGTCCATTGGGCGGTTAAGTTCCTTGTCCCTACAGGTAGTAGTTTCTCCCCCATCCTGGCCAGGAATGCTCGGCCCTATCTCTAATGGCCCTGAGCCCGCCACCTCTGCTTGCACTGGTGGGCTGATTTTGACTGCAATAGCTGGTGGAGATTCGATTCTCATCCCATGGAGTCTAATTATTTTACCAATATGCCCATAATTGTGTGCTAGTTCTTCCCTTACTATATCTCTAATTTGTACTTTTAGAAAACTCAGCAGGGAAGGGAACCAAGTAGGTTCTAAATCAACCTTTGTTTTCTTGGCCTCACTCTGTTTAATAGTGTCTAGGCCTTCTCCACAAATTCTATAGAGTCACCAGGGGTGGCATTCCTCTTAGTCCATTCTCTAGTATTTCTGCTGTTAGACTTACAAACAATTAGTTTCTTAGTTCCGCTAGCTGGGCCCTTTTTCATCGCTAAAGTTTCTAGAGTAGAACCCTCTCCCTTGTCTTGTGGAGTACTATGGCAAGGCTTTTCTGGGATAGGGGTGGGAGAATCACAGGGAATTGAAGGGTTAGGAGATATACACAGTGGTTGTAGATCAAGGATCAGAGATAACCTGCGCTACGTACATTCTATTTCAGTTGCAACCACCCCTATCTCTCTTTGGAGCATTTTATCAATGGACCTTTGTGGAAGAGGGGGAGGTACTGGTCGTGGAGGTGCTTGGCACTGCGCTTTTATACTATGCTTCCCCATATTAAAATACACAACTACTTGCTGCAATACAGAATTTAAATACATCAATTAGCTGACTTTATTTTCAATATACAATAGATACAAAAATAGGAACATACACGGTTTATCCGGCAGAAGGTTTATGGCTCAGGGTCTTAAATAACCTGCACTTTACAAAGTTCTTTGCAAACAGTACTTAGTAATATAATGTCCCTACCCTTGTATCCAGGTACCTTCGCAAGTTCCAAAAAGACTTTCACCAAGGTGGGTAGCCCAGCCCCGCCTCTTCAGGCCACTGACGGGCTAGGACGGGCCCGCCCTTGGCCCGGGCTATGCCCTGTGTGCACCTACCCGCGTTCCGCAAAGAGGGTGTAGCGAGGAGTGTTGTAGCAGCTGATAGTGGGAGGGGCTGATGAACAACAGCTGACGTGGCCTCGAGGTTTCCTGAGACTCAGAGTCCTTTGGCGCTAGAAAGTGCCCCCAAGCAGAGCTCCTGAACGAAGCATCACCCGCGAAGCAGGTGGCGCGAGGAGTGTTTTAGCAGCTGATAGTGGGAGGGGCTGAAGAACAACAGCTGACGTGGCCCTGAGGTTTCCTGGGACTCAGAGTCCTTTTGCGCTAGAAAGTTCTCCCAAGCAGAGCTCCTGATCGAATTGTCTCCCGGCGAAGCTGGTGGCGCGAGGAGTGTTGTAGCAGCTGGTAGTGGGAGGGGCTGAATAACAACAGCTGACGTGGCCCCGAGGTTTCCTTGGACTCAGAGTCCTTTCGCGCTAGGAAGTGCCACGCAAGCAGAGCTCCTGAACAAAGTGTCACCCAGAAGCGGGTGGCGCAAGGAGTGTTTTAGCAGCTGGTAGTGGGAGGGGATGATGAACAACAGCTGATGTGGCCCGAGGTTTCCTGGGACTCAGTTCTTTCGCGCTAGGAAGTGCCCCCAAGCAGAGCTCATGAACGAAGGGTCACCCGTGAAGCGGGTGGCGCAAGTAGTGTTGTAGCAGGTGGTAGTGGGAGGGGCTGAAGAACAACAGCTGACGTGGCCCGAGGTTTCCTGGTACTCAGAGTCCTTTCACGCCAGGAAGTGCCCCCAAGCAGAGCACCTGAACGAAGCATCACCCACGAAGCGGGTGGTGCGAGGAGTGTTGTAGCAGCTGGTAGTGGGAGGGGCTGAAGAACAACAGCTGACGTGGCCCCGAGGTTTCCTGGGACTCGGGGCCTTGGAGTAGCCGTGCGCTATATAAGTCACCCATTAACATAACATAACTCAGAGTCCTTTCGCGCTAGGAAGTGCCACCAGGCAGAGCTCCTGAAAGAAGCGTCACGGAATTGTGGATGTAATGAAATATTTGCATTACATCCCTCACAAGATGTGAAAGGAAGACGAACCCCCGATGTCGGGCCTCATTTATGAGAAATAACGCATCGCTGCGTGAAAGCAGCGAAGCGTCAATTCTCAGTGCGCACTCCTTGCGACATTCCTGATGTGTCATATTAAATGTATGACGCATTATGTCGCAAGGAGTTACAGATACGTCAGTATTTCTGACGTATCTGTAAGCACAAAAGTGACGCATTGCTGGAGTGTGTCACAAAAGTGACGCAACTCCAGCAATGCGTCCTTTCACATGGGGCAAGCCCCATGTGAAAGGGCCTGCGTCAGTCTTACGCCTGCTGTGAGGCAGGCGCAAGATTGTGACGCAACGGTGTCCTAAAAGTGACGCAGTGAAATCTCATAGATTTCACTGCATCACTTCTATGACCCTTTCTTGCGTCAATACGCCCCCCCTTGCATACATTATACCTGGCGCAGGTATAATGTGGCACAGGGGTTTACAAAGTGATGCATCTACCTAGTAAACACGGCGCATTATTTATGTCACTGGTGCGTCACAAAAAGTGACGCACCGGTGGCGTAAAAGCGACGCACGGCCTCATAAATGAGGCCCTATACTATTTAACATCACAAACTGGGATATGTTTCAATTTAGTTTCCTCTCAGGTGGATGAATTGGAAAGCAGTGCCTGGTGCTAATAAAGCTCCTCTTTATCCAAGGAGCTGTGTGAACTATCTTATTAATCTTCATCAAATCTTGAACTATTCTATACTTAACACTCATTTTTTTAATTCCCATAATAGGTAAAGTACAAGGACTCCCTAGTATCTCTCTCAAAATACCCTGTTCGATCATTAATTCAATTATAGGTGTTACTCCTTCAAATGTTTCAGGACTCATTTTGTAATGTGGTGTTTTGGGAAATTCTGCACCTTGTTTGGCTGAAATGTCAGTAGGATCAACTCCTTTCATGAGTCCAATGTCTTTCCCTGAAAAATCTCACACATCAGTAATCACTGTGTTTCTCAACTCAACAGGCAAATCCTTCACTGTAAATAATGGATATAAATCATTCACCTATGCTCCCTGCCTCCTTCTCATCATTTTGAACACCACATACTTATCCTTTGTTTGAAATGCTATTTGATCCGGTGTACAATAGATGGTGCAATTCATTTTGCATAGTAATTCTCTACCTAGCAAGTTAACTGGACTTGTATCACACACCACAAAATGATGCAAGTCTCGAAAGTCTCCAATTTGTAATTTCATTGGTTTTGTCACTGGAGTTCTGGTAAATTGATTTGAAACACCTATGACTTGGATGGTATCTCCTGAGAGGGATAGGTTAGGGATTTCTACAATTCTCACAGAGGAACGGGCCAGTGTCTACAAGGAAGAAATCACATTGGCTTTTACTTCTCCATCCGCAAAGGGACTACACTGATGTACCTCTATAGATACACCAAGCGCACCCTCCTCCTCCCTCCTCAGGCACCCTCATTGAGATGTATCTGAATCACTCTCCTGGCACTGCAACCAATATTGTGGAGCCTTTTATACATTCTTATTAACTGATTCACCCATATGAAAACCTACATTCATACTGTATCTTTGTATTTGAGCATGCACATTTTCATTTGACATCCGGGCTTGTGGTATTTGAACCTGTGCTATCACCTGTTGTTGTTTATTCTTGTTCATTCATACCTGCATCTGCTGATTGAAATTCTGATTTATTTAATTATGTCCTAGCAAAGCCTTTCACTTGTGCTTCCAATGCCTCATCTTGCGGCATCCATAACACTGATATTTTTTTCATATCCTCTTTATTACCTTTACCTCTTTCTATTCCTTTTGTAGAAACACCACCTTTCACCACGACACCTCCCATTGCGGTAGTCTGCCCATCATGAACATTCTGATTCTGACCTTTTCCTTGGAAACCTATGTGTGAGAAATCTATAAAATAACCACCTTTCTGTGCCGCTTTCATCTGAGCCCACATTCATTTCTCTTTCAACTTCTTATGTCTTGTTTCAATATCATCACTACAATATTTTGCATACCTCAATATCTCAGCTATGCCTTTGCTTTGACAACAAATTCAATACTGTTCATAATCATACTATTAATCTTCAGTTTCAATCCAAACACAAACCTGTATTCAAAATGTCCCATATCTTTGTCAGTAATGTTCTCAATACCACTGTACTGTTTAAACACTTGCAGAAGTATTTTATAGTAAGCATGTGATGTTTCTTTCATTTCCTGAGTTGTTCTATCTATTTTTACCCAATCTGGGGCCATATGTATCAACCGAAATTTGATTCGCAAACACTGCGAATCGCAAAAAAGCAGCGTTTGCGAATCAAAATTCGGAAAATGGTATGTATGAGAATAATCGCAATGCAAATTTAAGGAATCGCAAAATTTGCTCTTCCTTAACTTTGCTTAAGCATTTAAGGAATCATAAATTGTGATTACTTAAACACTTCTTTTTCTGCTATCATACATTTATCTAATTCCTGTGTCCACTTTTTCGACGATGGCTCCTCTCCCACCCTCACTTCATTGCAATTGCTTGTTTCACTAGTGTGTAACCCAGTGTGGTCATTTGTTGTTTCACCTCCATAAGGTTTGTAGCCCCCATATATTAAGGAGCCCTAAGTGTGGTGTTAGGACAATCTCTTTACCCAGTGTATGTGCCTCGTGGCTTTCACCCAGAGGATTTGTATACTGGGACATTGTCATATGATGTGGTAAAAGGTTGCCTCTTACTGGCATCGGCTGAGACACACCGCATCTGGTCTATTCCCTATTTTTGCTAGTGTGACCCCGGTGAGATAGGTTCTATATAGGGCTTTTAACTGAATCAAGTGGAGCCTAAGACGAATGGCTGCTTCTTTTGGGGGCATTTGCGCTGCCTGCCAGTCATCATCTTCAATTGGCCCTATATCAGCTTGCCACCGTCCTCGAAGAGTATGAAACGGATCCGGCATGATATTACATATTTCTTGTATGCCAGCGATACGGCTTTCACTGACATTGGTTCAGAGAGCAATCGATCCTCTAAGGGAATGGACTCCAGTATATTTGCTAGATCTGGGAGTGCTGCTTTCAGGGCGTGATGAATCTGTAGGTATTGGAAAATCTCCCCTGAGCTAATTCATACTGCTCCCTATTTCCACAAATGATAATATGTTCCCCTTTTTAACTAGGTGGCCCATGGTTGATATACCTATAGTATCCCATCTATCAAAACCGGGTTGGTGACACAAGGGATCCTAGTTGGTGAGTGGACCATAATGAAGTGGCTTAGGTCAGTCTATTCAACCCTCCAATGCGTTTATTAGCTTGGCGCTAGATCTAAACGGTATGGGCTGCAGGGCCTAGATATTGATCTTTCCGGACTTTCGAGTAGGGGGCTCCAAGGTAGCCCTCCCTCCAAATTTGATACTTATCCAGCAAATACGGTGGGTCAATCGGTGAACCCTATTGCCAATGATTCACCATTATTAATTGTGAAGCCTAATAATATAATCGCATATCGGGAAGTGCGGTACCTCCGTCGTACCAATCGTTAGTTAATTTATGTAATGCTATGCGGGGCGCTTTCCCATCCCGTAACAGAGTTCTAACCTCACTCTCTATACTCCCAAAATAGGAATCTGGGACCTTATGCGGACAATTTTGAAGGATATATAAAAACTGGGGAAGTGCCAACATCTTGAATAGGGCAACGCGGCTTAGTAAGGAGAGGGGAAGCGACCTCCAATGTGCAACGTCACGACTCAGTCTCACTAGTGGGGCGGCCAAATGTTGTCGTAAAAAATCCGGAGATCTGGAGTAATATAAAATCCTACGGTTGCTATTTCCACCTCACATCCTGTGGAGAGTCATGGAATTGGACACTGAATCGCAAAAATCACCGATTTAGTCCAGTTAATTGAGTAGCCAGAATATTAATAGAAATTTGTGAAGATATTTAGGATTCTGTGCACAGATTTATGGGGACGCTAGATACAAAAGGATATTGTCCGCATAAAGAGATATCCTATCTTCCTGTCCTTCTGCCCACTTCAACCCCCTAAGCAGTGGATCTCTTCTCACCCATGAGGCTATTGGCTCTAGTATTAGTGAAAAATCAGGGGAGTCTGAGGGCAACCTTGTTGGGTGCCTCTTTTTAGGGAGAATATTCTGTACAAGCAATTATAGTCTCTGACCCTGCCTTTTAGGTCGATATAGAGCAGCTGAATCCAATTCATACATTTCAGGCCAAACCCTAAGCGTCGAAGCACTTGAAAAAGATATCACCATTCTATGGAATCTAACGCCATACTGGAGTTCAGTGACCGTACCACAGCGTCCTCCTCTATGAGTTGTTGGTGACCAAAAATATTGTGAAGGTGACAGACATTTAATGCTGTGTTCCTGCCTGGCACAAAGCCTGACTGGTTCGCATGGACCAGGGAAGGGATCTTTGAAATATGGGGAGACGCCAGGAGCTTGGCAAGAAATGTTGCTTCTACATTTATTAGCGAGAGCGGTCTGTATGATCCCCACCTTTCCACAGGCTTTCCTGGCTTACGAATGACCACAATGGAGGCCAGCTTTTGGTCCTCCGGCAGGGCTCCTCTTTTGTAACTCTCTTTGTACATTTCTCGCAGGTGAGGTGCAACATGTGAGGCCGTCAATTTTAGGTATTCAATAGGGATCCCATTCGGTCTCATCGCCTTCCCCGACTGTATGCTATTTATTGCCAGGCAGATCTCATCATCGGAGAGATCCTCCTCCAGTAGATCTCTATCTTCAGTGGACAGGGTAGGCAATTGAATATCGGCAAGTAATTGATGGGAATCCTCTGCTGGGGCAGTAGTTGAGGAGATGTAAACCACTTCCAAATGATCTGCAAATGTAGCTGCAACAGCTTGTGGATCTGAAATATGTTGCTTGTCACCGAGTCGCAATCTAGGGATCCATCGCTCTCCCTGCTCCCTTTATTCTAACCATGCCAGCATTTTGCCCGCTCTTTCTCCCAGCTAATAAAGCCTGCGTTGTGTGTCCCGCATTCAGGCCCTTACCCGCTCCTCCACCAAGGTTTTATATTCTAATTGCATAATATTTAGTTGTTGGGCCGTATTTTCGCAAGGCGACTATCTGCTAGATGCATCAATGTTCGATTTTGCCAGTCCTTAATTGCGAAGTTTAAGGATTCGCATTTAGGGACTCGCAAAATCAGATGCATGTAGGATTTGCTAAAATATTAGCAATTCGTAAAATATTCCTTATCTGCGACTTGCAGAGTGCGATTCGCAAATAAGGAATGACATCTCATTGATTCCTTTGGGCCAAGAGGCCCATAGGAATGAATGGGGAGGAATTCTCAATTTGCGATTAGCAATTAGCTAATCGCAATTTGAGAATGCAATCTAAAGGGTGACGGCTATCCAAAGGACACCCTTTTGCACCCCTTAAATTGACCTGGACACTGGTATTGCGCACACACATGTCCCAAGGACTTGTGTGTTTATAACATACAACTTTGAAAGATGCACTTTAGTGCATTTTTCACAGTTTTCGCTATTTACCATGAAGTTTGATTTCACGGTAAATAGCGACCCCTATCAGCGAAATCGCTAGCTATTTTACATTTATGCATTGCATTTAAGGAATCTCAATTTGAGATTCCATAAATGCAATCACAAATAGCGATTTATGCATTTGGGATGATGCATCCCAAATGCATAAATACCGGTCGCAGAGGGTTGCGAACAGTATTTCGCTTGATGCATCTAGCGGTATGCGTTTTATGTCTCAAGCTGCTGGAGCTCACTCTCTAGTTGCACTAGTTGCTCCTGCTGTTTATTCTTATAGCCCACCTTAAGTGCCAGTGCGTGCCCTTTCCGGACCAACTTAAAAGCCTCCCATATTGTTTGTGCCGAGTCCACTGAGCCATCGTTTTCGGTGGAATAGTGTTCTGTGTGTGTTAGTGAGCTCTCCTTGAGATTAATGACTATTGTATTCTTTTGTCTCCGGTTATAGTATGTGAGTTTTACCCACACTGGAGAGTGATCAGAGATGCCTCGCGGCAGGCACTCTGAATTACGGAAATTCCTGACATTTGCCACATGTGTCAAGAAGTAATCTATTTGGGATAGACTTTTGTGGGCATTTGAGTCCCATGGCCTTAGTAAACATATGTATTGGATCTTAGGGCACTTCGGACCGGTTACTCAACTGTATTAAGGTCAATCAGCAGACCACAACATATAACAAAAATACATCACAATATTATTAATAACTAATTAATTCCATCCTAATCAATTGCCAATTTAATCAATCAAATTTTTAAAGACTCAATTGTCAAAAAGTGGCAAGATAAAGGTCTATCCAAGCTCGGCGACTTTTACTCTTTAACTGATATATTTATTTTTTTAAATCTCAAGGAGCGGTATGAACTAGATCGGAGGGATTTCTACAAGTATATGTAAATACGTCACTTTTAAGTAAAAAAGGTGGCGGCCCATCTGGATTCGTTATTAATCATATCATAGACAACCTGAGAAAGAAGGGACCACTATCTATTGGAGTTGTGTATAATTCTTTTAATTCAAGATCTACTTTTCTATTCAATTCAGTTAGCACAAACATTCTTAATTCCAGCCTGGCTTCAAGCCCAGAATAATAAATCTTGTTTCTGACTTTATTATAACCCGTAAAAGATTGCTAAATGGGGGACATTATATCAGGCGGATCTAAACCACATGTTCACCTCCTGCAACGCTCTAAGCAATCTAAAACAAGAGATTTCAAACTTTGTTAAGGAGGTGCTAGGGAACAAACTTTCTCTTTCTCCATCCCTGATTGGACTTGGGGTGGACTAGGAATTGCAACGGAAGCCAGGAGGAAATTTGTTTTTTTAGGCATGGTGATACTTCGCCTATGTCTGGCTTCAGCCTGGCTGATCCAACTCCCCCAGGTTTTCACCAATGGGTGTCTCGTCTATTGGCTAATTATAACTTTGAAAAAGCTATTCATGAAAAAAGAGGATTACGGCCCTGATCGAAAGGTCATAAAATTTGGGAACTACTGACTAGATGGCTTGAGAGGTAGCAGAAGCCCCAAATCTCTCTTTGATTTTGAGGTGTTTTTTTTTTCCTTTGTTTATCTTCAAACCAAAGATAAGAGAGCGTGTCCAACTCCTGGTGGGAGGGATGGGTGGGAGTGGGCGGGAATAAACTAACAAAATTGTGCATGATGATTTTCTTATTCTACTTTTTTACCTTTATGTTTTTTCAGTTTAATTGCTAAATTGCTAATGAAAGATTAAATATGATATATTTAACTCCGAAATCATGCACTATTAAAAATAAATTAGAAAAAGGGAAGGGAAGGGAAGGGAAAAAATAGAGTATAGTAATCCAAATTAAATCATGATGGTGTGACAGACCACCTCCCGAATCGACCAATCAAAAGTCAAATTTTATGAAATGTTTCAACTGATGTGTGGCGGACATGTAGTTTTTGGGGAATAATTGGGGTGCCTTTAGGGGTGTGGTTTAGCGAGTTTATCATCAGGGAGAGAGGGCGTCGGTTAGAGAGAGAGGGGTGATGCGTTACTGTTCGTTGGTTTGCAGAGAGGCCTAGCTGTTCCTGTCCCTGTCCCGTTCCCGGGTTCTGAAGTATTTGTTCTCTGACTCTATTTCAGGGGACCCCCTCTACCTCCTTGGCCATGGGGGTGGTATTTCACTGATCCTTGGGTTAGTATTTTCTTTCTGACTTGTACTTTGCATCATTATTTGCAAATGTATTGTCTCTGAAACGTACGTCGCTTCATCTATCCCCTTAGTCATATGTATATTGTTTCACAGTATTTTGCTAAAACATATGTCTCCTAATCTATCCACTCCTTCATGTGCATATTGTATATTGATGATGAGGATGACAATGTTTGCATTTGTTCATGATTTTCCCTCCCTCTTGTGAATGTCATTGTTTGCATTTGTAACCGTATGCAATGAGCATTAACTATTCCCAATTATTTGAGATAAACTTTATTATTCTTACCAAGAGTCTAAGATTATTTAGTTGACTAAATAGTTAGTTAGATAGTACTATTACCATCAACTGCTGAACTAATTGGCTCATCGACCAGAGGAAAGAGAGTTGATATACAGGTTTAGGTATGTATTTAGAAATGTTAAACATGAACCTGTGAAGAAAACGAATCTCTAACGTCATTAAAACTTGACCCTCAGCGCATCAGGGATTTGGGTGAATGAGTATGGGCCATATGTATGTAATGTTGTTGAGTATTGATCCCTGATTGGCTAGTAGCACTGGATCACATGCAACCATCAGTCAGAATCTCACCAAGGCAACCCAACAATTGGTTAGGTCTACTAAGTTCAACGGGGAAGAGGTTAAGGAAAGATGTAAACAATTGGCCCACGGAGACAGTGTTGTGGTGCGAATGTGTACCAGGGACTGATAAAGTTTCTTCCCACATAAAAATAGAAGGAAAAAAGAATTAGCCACTGCTAATGTCAGCAAGTATGTCTAAATGTATCACTAAATCATACACATACATGCACCTTAACAAATCCTCTCTGATTTATAGGCCTGAAGAAAGTGTAGCTAGTGTTGGTTTGTATTACTCGAAAAACAAAAATACAGGTTTGGTACATCGCCTATTATCCAAAGATAAACAATCATATTCTTTGTATTCACACACATACCTTAACATATAAAGTTCTAGAAGGCCAAAGGATTTAACTAAAAATTCAAACAATTGAAAGATGACAAAACACATACATTCAAACATGTATATTTTCTATTTCTATACCTCAGTCAAAAATCCAAATATTCTAGAGCCTTAACAATTAGAGAAAATGATAACTGTAATGCTACAGAGTAATTTCCTTAACCAACAGTGTCAACACATTATCTTTTCTTTTTGCTCCACAGGTATGATCATCACAAGTTAATGGAAAAATACGAAATCCAATTCAAGTAAGATGCACAATCAGATAAGTGCCAAATGTGAAAAAGGTATTTCACTGAATGTGCAGTGTGCGTTACCCAGACTTTAGAATGCTGATTCTTTAGATTATTCTTTTCTTTTGTGTTGCAGTGATCCCTGGATGTAAAGAAACAGAATGTGTCCAGAAACAGGAGCCAATAAGTTTGTATCTGAAATAAAGAGAGATTAATTCAGAAGGCCACAGAAGAATCCCAATGGGACCTGCCGAGAGCACTGTAGAGATGTGAAGGAAACTGGAAGCAAAGGTGAGTGAACCAACGGCAGGAAGCTGCAGTCATAAAACAACTTGAATGCCAAGAAGCTTCATGTCCATCCCTGTCCCGTCTATGCTGTGTGTGCTCTGCCCCTGCTGCATCCAAAATATGGATCGCAGCAGGCGTGAACCCATCATCTGTCATCAGGAGCTGTGTATCTGTTGTGTTTTTGCATTCTGTTTCTTTCAGAACCTTGTAAGCAGTAACCATAGCACCACCCGGGGCTCCTGTTCAGCACCAAGGGCAGTCAGAACAACTCTGCACCTGGATTCCACTGGCCAGGTAAAATTGATCTGACTATGTAAGGGTTCCATGTAACTTGGACTGCAAGCGACCGATTGTCATTAGTGTTTTTTGCCATTGACAGCAATGTTATTTTGTCTATGTATTTTACTGCACTGATTTAATATTGCTTCAAAAATCTATTACACTGGTTATATGTATGCTATTCCATTCATGTTGGTGTCTAAATTAAGATAAAATACACTCTATGTTTATAAATTGGTGTTGGATTTCTCTCAAGTTGTGTCAATTACTTATCGTCCATGTTGGTACTCTGAAATACTTAACACATATTCCTCGAGTAAAGCCTGACTGCTCTTTGCCACTATACCAGGACTGAACTTAGGATTTGTTTGTGTGAATCCAAGGACCATCTTTGGAGTATTGTGATAATATTACATGGTAAGGCTACCCAGCCATCCTACATAATATTCCACTTTCCTCAAGTGGTCATCAGAATCATACGGATCTCAGCCTTATATTTTTTAATACTGGCATACTCTCACAAAACATGGACCAGATTGCACTCGGATATCACTCATTGCCTGCACTTATCATGAAGGAGAAGATCATATATGTGCAAGCAGATGGAGCTCAGGACTAATTGTAAAAGATTTTAAAATAGGAATATTTGAGCCTCACCTATCTCAAGAAATTCGACTGGGATTTCATTAATGATGTCCAGTCTTTGTCGGAGAAACATTATGCAAAGCAATGTGCCATGCAACTATGGAGGAGGATACTGTAAGAGCAGAGAAAGTAAGTAGGCGGCTATAAAGGCATTATACAACTCAAATGCATTCTCCCATCTTCTCTTCCAAAGCATTAATCAGTGAGGATGCCATGTCAATGGAAGAGTTACCTACAATGCCTATCAAGCAATGTCAGATTATAATAACAATGTTGTTTTGGGAAAAAATTGAATTCAGAAAAGGTCAGTTAAAGACATGATCCACTGTCACTCTCGTAAGTGCTCAGCCATAGGGATGCCGGATATTGCTCATTCCTCGCAATGTAAAAGGTTACATTCAACCTTTAGCCCTCTAGTAAGTCACATGTGACCTGATGTATTTAAACAAGGATCTGTACCAAGGACAGGGTGTGGTGTTTTACAGATCCGCAATAGACAAACTACTACAGGACTGTCAGTCAATGATTGTGATAGCCATTGTTTGTATACTGTGTCTAGGGTGAAGAATCTGGCACTTGTGGCATGTACAGAAGAAGGACTGCCCTTCTGCCAAATTACTGCCCTGCTGCTTGAGGGTTGCCTTGTTGTCTGAGAAGGAAGACTGGATGTGATCCATTCATACCAGGCTACCTGAGTGACTCCAAGTGTCAGCTAGCGACAGGGATAAAACGAGCACCAGAAGCTGGCAACTGCCCAGCTACAACTAAACCTGTCAAAACATGCAGCTTGAGCTACCTGACCCATTCTGGCCTCTGCAAGAGTGAGTTTTTGATTTCCAGGTCCTGGGCCCTTGGTTGGTATCAGAGTGTCCTCTTCTGGACACAAAGGAGAAATCTCGAAGTTGTAGGCTCTTCTCAACTGTGAACGAGCTGAGATCTCGCCTCCTGTGCAGACCACCAACAAAAAGCTTTGGTGAACCCGACTCTTTGCGATACTGCGCTCGCCTGTGACGACTGGAAACATGAGATGTTCACTTCGCACTATACCATCAGCAGCCTGCGGTGACTGCCAACCCGGTGCTCCCGCAATGACGGTCCTCAACGCCTGACAAGATCTTTGGGCTAGAGCGATGACTGCCCATGGCACCCAGTCTGCTCTTCATGCTACAGCGACGACCACGCATGGCGCTCTCACTGCTCCTCGCGGCCTCATCCAATGTGAACTGGACTCTTAGTGCTAGACATTGGGAAGGTAACTTTTTCAGTGAAACTCACTTTTTCCTTGTATCTGGCCCATGCAAGCAGACACCCTTGCACTATGATGCGAGGGTACGTGCATGGGTGCAGCACTGCTAAGTGTAGCACCATCATAGGTGGAAATGCATGGCTGCATCATATTGTTGTAAATATGGTGCAGCCTTGCATTCAGAAGTGCCGGAGTGAGGCGTTAAGCCATGACGGCTAACGCCTCACTCCGCCACTTCTAGGGTACAAATCGCCTATAGTGTTGTTGAGGTGATGTGTTGAAAAGAGGTCTGTGTTACATATTTGCATTCTGAATTTAACTAATTCAGAAATGTTTGTGAAAAGTGTTACAGAGGTTAGATTTTTTATTTTGAAGATTAACATAAACTTAAAACTTGTTTTAGAATAGTTTTTGTATTTTATGTAAACTGTGTAAACGCTCATGTTCACAAAATATTTGTATAGTGAACGTCAATGTATGTAAGCCACTATAGTGTCACTACAAACTTTGCAGTAAATAAAATGTAACGTGCTGCACTTAATTGTACATTGTTAACGCTGTCTAGTTGTTAGCTGATGGTTATGAATGAGGCAGTGTTTCCAATCTCTTATGGATATAGAAATTGTAATTTTCGCTCTAACATGGCATCTTGTCCTAAGTTGATATAATTGCCTAAAGCAGTGTTTTATCCACAAATATAGGTTTCACACAATCAAGATAAAATTATGTACAACAGAAGGCTTAGTAATCACATTTGAACACTCTGATTCACAGTAACACACTATTTTGGGCATTCATTGTGCACCCAGTAATTACCAATTGCACAATATAAACACTATTTCGAGGCTTGGAAATCAAAACGAGTATAGAATTTCAAAATGTTAATTTATTCTCCCATTTTCAGGAGTGCAAACTATAAATTTGAACTATTTGCCTGCAAGATTTTTGCCAGTTTTACCTAGAAAAAACGTTGCTATTAAAAACCTATAAAAAAGAGGATTGTGCCACATTTGTAATCGTGTTTGGAGTTCCAAAGGACGCTTTATCTTTGAAATGGGATTAAATCACTAGCTGCATTAAGGACAGAAATGTGAAGCGTGTAAGTCTTCATCTTTTTAACTTTATCAGTATTTGAAAAGGTACATTTTTCCTAGGCCACCAACACCAACTCTACATACTGCTACAGAATATCCTACACCAGTTATGCATTAATTTGACCAAGTCCTGAATGTAACAGTTCTGTGTTCCACAGAGTCAGCTCTCTGCTGACAAAGCCTTTGGGGTGTTCACGATGTGTGCTGATTGGCACATGAAAGTCCGTGTACCTGAGACACAGCTTAGCTGGTCCACTATCCCGAAGAAATGTGAAACCTGCCTTGAAGCGTCGTGTTAGGAACTGACAAGACGTGCATTCATTAGAACTTACGCCATGCTCTTTGCATTTGCTCTCTTGCTCGCAATATGAATACTCTGCATTTTATATGAATTAAAATCCCCTTGAAATCTTTTGCGAGCACTGGGCTGGAAAGATAGCTGTCACATGGATATTAATCTGTTTCGAGGGTGAAGGCCGCAAGTTATCAGAAGTGCCATTGGAACTCGGGTTGTTTCTACAGGAAATGGAAGACTTGTGCCCTGTCAGCATTACTTTGAGAGCCTTGTCATTTCATCTTAAAATAGATATAGTCAAAGGGATTATTAAAAGCCAGTTTCAAGAGTAAGCATTTAAAGTAAGAAATCGTGTCTTATGAAGCACAGCTTCACCTGTCCAGATAAGCACATGATGAATTCGATTTTTATCGATTCTCTAGCTGAAACAAAAATATGTTCTGCTCTCTCTTTCATTGCCCACTTCGTGCTTATTTAATTTGAGGTAAATCAAGTACACAGAATGATATCATGTTGCCGGTCACTATTTGTCGACAACCTTGTTATTTTGTTGCTACTTTCACTTGCTTTGTACTTTTAGGAGAGCATTTGTTGTGTACTGGTTATCATTCTGCACTGAGGGCTATGGCTTTTTTATGTTTTTCTTATGTTGGAACATTTTCCTGCAGTATGCTTTTAGAGCTTAGTGTCCGATCCTAAGTCTCCAGAAAATGAGGTATTGATGAACACTTTGCTCCAGAGACTTTTGGGCCAGTGTCACAAACTGTAGTTTGTAGTACCTTTTGCAGTTGTACAAAACATATTTTAAAATTTTAAGTTCTATGGGGCAATTTACAAGCCCCTTGCACATTTTTTGCTCGCCGTTGCGTCACTTTTGTGACGTAGCGGCGGCGCAAAGATGCGCCCTGGTGCAGGGTATTAACAACGTGACGCATCTGGGAGATGCATCACGTTGTAAAGCCCTGCACCATAAGGAGGCGTTCCTGCGCCGGGGTGGGGCGTTCCTGCGCAGGAACGCCTCCTAAAAGTGGCTGACACTTTTAGGGCAATGCTACATCAAAACCCTGCGCCTGCTTGAAGCAGGCGTAAGGCTTGAGGCAGCATTAAAAGAATAGCCCCCCCCCCACCCCACAGGGCACTGCTGGAGTTGTGTCGCAACTCCAGCAATGCGCCGCTTTTATGGCACAGATGCGTGACGCATCTGTGACGTTTTGCCCCATGGTGCGCCACAATGTAAATGGGATAACAAGGGAGAATGCCAGTACTGATACACTAATCGATGACCAAGTCTATCGGTGATACATAGACAACCGTACAATGTATCCAATGCTATTAAATAGCTTCTTTTATTTGATTTTTTTTTCGATCTTTTGGAAAATTGAACACATTTAAAACACAAAATATTATACACAAACATATAAATGCAAATAGACACAAGGAAAAGTGCACAGAATTCACAAAAAATTCACAAAAATACTTTCATACATACACCTTCAATCATTTCACAAACACACCTCACACATTCATCCTGTACGGTGCTCAATCAAACGGGGAATAAATGCACCAATTGACAAACCACTTGGTTGAACATTTTATAAGAATATAGATTCCTCAGTGGGGCAAGGCAGCAGGCTGGAACAGAAGTTGGGCTTTTCAAGCATGAGTTGATGGAGAATGAAGACTCTGTGAAGCAGACGACTTTGGTGAGAAAATCTCCCTGCAGGAAATGTCCATATTTTGCAGCTAGGATGTTGTCAACTGGCTGCAGCCTTTAGCAACGGGGATTTCAATGTTGTTGAATGCCATTGAGCATCGATCCTGCTGAATAGGATTTTCTGTTGCAGAGCAGAACATAGTAGGAGGTGTCGTGAAATTAGATTCCGCGCTGATGCATCTGCAGTGGATCGGATGGTAGGTTGGCCTTTGTCCCACAACAATTTTCCAGGGACCAATTTAGCTAAAAGTTTCTAAGTCACAAATGTTAGGGTTAGGAAGGAGGAGTACACACTGACATCAGCCAAGACTTTGAGGACCTCAGGAATAATACAAGGTGGCCATGACTCACTTCAACAGAATCCACCAGAATGGTCCAAGGTAGGTCCAGTGGAAACTGGCTTACTTCCAAGTAAATGTGGGTTTCTTGCAGTTTTCTTTCCTGGACTAGCAAGAGTTAAGGTACATACCCTTGAAGCGCACTCCTTTGTCCTGGGTTTAAGAAGGAGCAGTTTCCATCCCTTATGGTCTTTCTGTAGGTCCAAAAGTGTTCTGAAGAGGTTGCCTGGGGGTGCCACATTTGTACCTGGCACTAGGCTATAGGTGGGGTGACTCCTTGTCCCTCCCTAACCAAAAAAGATCCACCCTACGTAAACAATCCCATAGTGCCCCTCTCTACCAAAATCCAACATGACAGAATCTTTCTTCCCTTGAGTAGAACTCCTGTGTCAACCCAGAGGTGAGGCCAGGTGAATGAGCAATGCCTCCTCTCTGGTCATTCAAAACCAGTTCTGGAGCAGTTCATCTCCCACTGTAAATAGTGCTTGGCCGACAAGATGGATAAAAGAGGGGGCAAACAGCGGGGTAGCAGCATCTGACTGTGACAAAGTAGATCTCATTGAAGTTAAGTTCCTGGGTACCATCCACATGGTCAATCTGTCAGAGGAACAGAACACTTCCCCACTCCAAAAGCTTTCTTCTCAGCTATGGGAATAAGTTCACATCTCTTCAAGGAGCTATTCAGTCCCAGGTTGACAGTTGTATGCTCATGTAAATTGGCATGTAGAGGCTATTGGCAGGTAAAATGCATCATTTTAAAGGTACATTTAGTAAAATTCTGTTTGCAAATACAACTTTACAAACTGGTTTTTAAAGTGTAAAAATGAAGTTTTTATCTGGTTTCTAAGAGGAGATAAGATTATTTATTTTTTATATTACCTCCCACATTTTTCCTAAAGAGCTGCTAACCCTGTTCCAGGGGAAATGGCCAATAAGGCTTTTTACTGTAAAAACATGTTTAACATTACACTTCTACATGTCCTACCTTTAAATATTATGCACCCTGCCTTATGGGCATTTAAGGCCAATTTAGGGGTTACCTATTATTTAAATTTGTAAGCCTTTCAAAGTGGTTATCATGACAGGTTGGATCTGCAGTTTTAACACTGAATAGACCTGCTACAAGCGTAAACCTGTAGTCTTGTTTGCAGTGCCACTGTAGTGGGCAGCTCAATGAGTGCTCCAGTCATTAAGGACATTCAACTTTTATGTTCTGAGCACACTTTGTGCTATGTATTCTGAGTTATGGGTATGGTAGATATGCCAGTTAAGACAGTTGTCAAAATCACCATGTTGTAGGGGTCAGAATACATGCGCTGGGCAGTGGACAGGCGTGTGCCAGTGAGCAGAATCTAAAAAATAGCAATACAATCAAGCAAACCATGGGGTTGAACATGCAAGAAGGGGCATTTTCTCACACATCATCAAAGTCCAGAAAATATCTCAATTTTTGCTGCACCTGGTGTCTCAGGATTTCCAACCATCTATGCAGGTGAGCAGTTTTTCAATACAGACTGGCACTATTTGTGAGTATTAATTTTTTGGGTGCCACTGAAAATTGCTCTGCAGCAATCGTGTCAATTGATGGTATAACTGTTCTCCTCGCAACTTTGAAACTATATAGATGTTTGCATTTTGTCTTTTGAAACAATTTAAAAGGTGCCTAAATTTCTAATATTAATATGAAAACCCGCATGCATATTCTTTGTAAACTACAAGGAATAAAATAAAATATAAACCCCATTATATCCTATGGGAATTATATTTTCAGCGGAAGGGATTTCAGTCTCCATAATGAAGGAGTAACCCACCTGCCAAGATCTAAATCAAGCCCTTAGTCTTTTTCAAGGATTCAAATTCCTACATTTGCGCAAGCCTGAAGCTGTATCTGATGAAATTCCCTTGAAATCAGACAAGCTTGCTGCGGGCCTTAGTCAGGCTCTGGAAGCCTAAAGTTGAAAAAAAGTCCTAACTTTTCAGAGTTTCTGGAGCAGTTCTTCTTGGACACTACTGAGGCTCCTAGGACCGAAGGGACAGTACTTAGGAGCTAGGACTTACTTAAGTAGAGGCCACCAGCATTGTCCATTTCAGGTCCAGTTTCTACTAGTGAGCTAGGCCCGTTAGGAAAAAAAGCTTCTATCAGATTGTTGTGTTCCTGGAGCCACAAATAAAGTCAGTCAAATGACCTGTGTTGTTCACTTCTTAGTACAAATGCGAGCAGGGCAACTTCTTCAGGTCACCATACAGGTCTCAAACAGCTGGTCCAGTCATATTCTGTTCTCCTGCAGGTCCAGAGAGTGTTTGAATGAGTTATAGGTGAGGCAGTAGTATTGTAACCAGTGATTGGGGTGACTCCTAAACTCTCCATAGCTAATGAGAGGAAAAATCCCAGGTACAACTCTGTAAACTATCCTACAGTACACTATTCTAAGTAAACTCCAAGATGGCACAGCTATTCTGCCCTTTTAGGTGGCTTTTATGAGAGTCTGGGGAATATTTAGTGAAGTACGCAGTCCCTTCCTCACCTGCTAAACCAAACTTATTTTAGTGCTTGCTTCCATACCCACTGCGCTTGTGGTAATTTGGCTACAGAGGATATACAGAAAAAAAGCTTATCTTCCTCAGGCCTCCCTTTAAGTTCCACTTAACCAGGAATAGGCATTCCTCAACCTGGTCCCCTTCTAGTTAATGAAGTTGCTGAACCCTTCCAGTTGCCCTTACTGAGCTGTTTTTCTCATATAACTCACAATAAAAACAGATAAACACATTCTGAACCTTGGTATTCTGGCAGGCTCAAGATGCAAAAAAAGAAATGCTGTAAACTAGAAAGACAATGAAGAGAACAATATGATAAGACAGAAAAAGATTTATATTAAAAAAATGTAAACAAGTAAAAGACCATGATCTTCGAAGACAAAACAACATTCTTCACAAACAAAATAGATTCTGAGAAAGACTCTGTTAAAAAACATTGTAAAATGGGTAAATCATTATCAAACATCTCTGCAAACAGAAATATCATGTCTAGTCTAACTTTTTGTAACACACGTGCCATGACCTTTAAAACTAAGGTTAAAGAAATTTATATGGCACTCACCTCCAACTCTAAAACATCAAATACCTTAGAATGCTTAACCTACTTCTCTCCTCTTACTATTGAACAACTTTACTGTTGGACTTGGCCCTTTTGGCAGGTTCAGTTGAAAGAACAGTTAATTAGGAACAAAGGTAATTAGTGGACATAAGCTGACATCAGACAGTAATAACTATATCTAAGCATGGTGCATGGTACAAAAATATATGTTTTATTTATTGTTGTTCAGTTATCGTTTAAAAAGCAATCATCTTTGTCTCCTATATATATGTGATGGACAATCTACATATATGGAATGCTGTACACATTTGTTCATTTCAATTTTCACTACATTGCATTACAATTCATTATGCGGAGATTTTATTTTGGACATTGATCCAACTAATAATTTCAATCTAAAAACATGGCTAAAGGTTACTATGTGCGTTTCGGCTGTGAGCCTTCATCAGGAAGCCATGAATTTTCCAAATGAACCTGAGGGGCAAGTAGTGAAAATAGAGGGTAGCCTTGCAAGGATAGTCTGTTGCTGTGTAATGTAGGCTTTTTCTGTGAAATTCGGTGTCTCAGGAACCATAAGAATTGGTGTTCCAAAAGCGATTAACTTAGATATGATTCTGTGCACTTGGTCCGTCACGTTTTCCAATGTTGGGGTCTGTTTGACTGGTATTTCAATCTACGTTTTGAGTAAAGTTGCAATTTCTATGGCAGGATTATCTGTTTCGGCGATCCGCCGGGTGTTTTTTTTGTGGGGTCTGTTGGTCGGGAGATTCAATCATCATTATGGATAAGGTAGAATTTCCGTGGCAGGATTATTTGATACAAGGGTCCCGCATGCGGTCCAATGGTGGAGTCATCTGGCGCCTCGGGGGTCCATCCAGGTGTGAAGAGAACACCAGGAAGTTAGCAATGTTTTTAAGCTAAAATTGCATTCTTCTAGCCTTTTTCTGTAACCTAGTGTTGGTAATTTTAGAACTCTGAGCACTTTATCACTGTGGCTCAGTGTAAAGTGTGTGAGCTCTCTGAGGGCGTGCAATGAGATTGGCCTGCCCTCCCATAGGAATGCATGGGGGAATATGTGTGACCATGATAATCTTGGTATGAGAGGAGTGCAGGATCGAGTTAAGTATGTATGAACTCATGAGGATAAATGCTGTGCAATGGTGTGCGCAGATTCATGGTGACTGGTGGAGAAATGCCACTTTTAGAAGTTGTGAGAATAAGGGGGTTTACCTAAGCCTCTAATATAAATTCAAACAATGAATGTTGATTTGAGGATAAACAAAACTTTATTAGTTTATCCTGACATCGATTTATGTCATTTTTCTTTTTACTGAATCATCAAATTCTTTTTTATCTAGACAGAACAAAGATCGTCGTCAACCTCATGTGTTGCCATATATTTTAACACACTAAGAAACGAATCATGAATATTTACAGTCAAAAAACTGAATAGTGAACATGTGATTATACAAAACAACAATAGTGTACTTGCAATTTTGCTAAAACATGGAACAATTCATTGTTACTGAAAAATTCATTGATCGCAAATCTCAATCATTAGTACAAAACATAAGGTGTAAAGGAACTTGTCAAATATCACCCCAATTCCTGATACAATGTCAATCTGTTCGTATTCAGATCAGGAAAATAAATGCAAATTAATGAACAAATATCGCTGGCATTGAATGTCATTAAGGGAAAAAAAGCCGACTCGTTTCGAGTCCCACTCTCTGATTCAGAGGACTCTCATCGGGGCAGTATTAGTCAGGTCCATGGGAACTATTTACATAAAAATAAAAAAAAGAAGTTGCATCGACACGATGCGACATACCTTGTTTTTTTGTGACCAAGGGTGCCCTTGCTTTACAGTGTCGTCAGTGCCGTGGGTGTCAACTGCAATAGAGTGAATTTTGGATCAAAGATAATTCCCAGATTGAGCGAACTGGTGCTCGTGTGGGCAAGGGGGAAGTTCTTTACCTTAAATCCTCTTGCGGCGTGTCTGCCGTCGTGCGGATAAATTATTTTTCAGATCGGGTCACGTCTTTGAAGGAGTTCAGACACCGATTCAATATATTGTGTGTCCGCTAAACGACTGGTAACTAATTAAAAAGTGGGTGACTTACTCGTGAAAAGACCGGGGACGCAGGATTTGATGCCGCTGCTACTTCGAAAGGTTTTGGTTCTGTGAAAAATGGAAAGGCGGGAGAGAATCACTGAACTGGTCTCACATAAAGAAGCTGGGTAGAAACAACCCGTTCTACTTCAGTTGCTTACCGTTAAATGGCACAGCTGACAGCATTAGTCAGTATCACTCCAGCACGGATTCAATCTACTAGTGATATACGCGGAAGTGCCGGCAAGTTTAAGATTCGGTCATGTGATGTTCGTGTGACCAATCAAAACGTGTGGGGCCATAAAGTCTGTTGCGGTGTCTTATGGGATTTGTAGTTGAGCCAGGCTGTTAGTGTGGTGTATGCGGCTCTCACGCCCTATTAATTTCACTTAGACAGTTGAAGCCTTTTTTGACACTATCAAATTTCATAATAAGATATGCCTCTTTTCGCTGTAACATAGTTTCCACGCTAGTTTCATTTTTGTGTATTTTTGGCAGGAAATAAAGAACTGGCGTTCTTGGCGATTTCTTATTTAGGTATTCAAACTCTTTTAGACCTAGAAAGCCTTCATCCAGACCTGTCTTGGAAATTCTTGTTATATTCCCAAGCAGAAAAGCACAGTGGAATCTAAAACCTATATGTGGGCACCGCAAATGTGGCAAGTGCGTGTCTTGTTCAACGACACTGGAAGGAAATGTTTTTACCCATGATGGGGTTAAATGGAAACATGATGCATTTACAAATTGTAAGACCAAGAATGTGGTCTATGCAGTGGTGTGTCCGTGCAATAGAGGGTACATTGGAAAGACAAGCCAATCCATCAATGTAAGGATCACACAACATCGTTCGCGAATAAAGAAAAAAGTTCTGTCCGCACCGATGGTTGAACATTTCTTGAACAACAACCATAGTGAAAATGATTTCAAATGGACAACATTGGTCTGGATTGATCCTAAACATCAGTCCAGCGTGAAAACTATGTTACTGCGAACAGAGGCATATCTTATTATGAAAAGTGATAGTGTCAATAAAGGCCTCAACTGTCTAAGTGAAATTAATAGGGCGTGAGAGCCGCATACACCACACTAACAGCCTGGCTCAACTACAAATCCCATAAGGCACCGCAACTGACTTTATGGCCCCACACGTTTTGATTGGTCACACGAACATCACATGACCGAATCTTAAACTTGCCGGCACTTCCGTGGATATCGCTAGTAGATTGAATCCATGCTGGAGTGATAATGACTATCGTTGTCAGCCTTGCCATCTAACAGTAAGCAACTGAAGTAGAACGGGTTGTTTCTACCCAGCTTCTTTATGTGAGACCAGTTCAGTGATTCTCTCCCGCCTTTCCATTTTTCACAGAACCAAAACCTTTCAAAGTAGCAGCGCATCAAATCCTGCGTCCCCCGGTCTTTTCACGAGTATGATATGATATGATATGATATGATATGATACGGTTTTTATAAAGTGCGACTTACACTCCAAGGAGCATCTTGGCGCTAGTGGTAAGAGTGTCACAGAGGAGGGGAGAAAAGAAATGTGCGGGCGACTAGAAGGGGGGGGGAGGGGGCTGACTGAATTGTGTTAAGTTAAATTAGTTTTAGGACGTGGGTGTCAGATGCATTAAAAATCCAGGTTTTGAGAGCCTTGCGAAACAGGTTTTCTGAAGGGATTAGACGCATCTGGGTGGGGAGCTGGTTCCAGGCTCTAGCTCCCAAAAAACCTAAAGATTTTCCACCTTTGGTTGAGAGCTTAAATCTGGGGACCACCAGTAGGTTCAGGTTGGAGGACCTGAGCGATCGAGAGGGGGTGTATCTTCCAAACCTTTGGGACAGATAGGTGGGACCCGACTGGTGGTAGGCTCTGAAGGTGATAAGTAGGATTTTAAATAGTACTCTCTTATGGATAGGCAGCCAGTGTAGGGTTCTGAGTGCTGCTGAGGCAGATGACTTCCTGGGCAGCCTCAGTACTAGGCGGGCTGCGGTGTTCTGCACCATCTGCAGTTTATGCAGGACACTTTTGTTGGAACCTGCGTAGATGCTATTGCAGTAATCCAGACGGGATGTGATAAGGGCCACTGCTATTGTCTTTCTGGCCGTCAGGGGGAGGAGGTCAAAAAACTTTCTCAGGCCCTTGATGATGTTAAAGCAGGACCCTGCCACGGTGCCTGCTTGTTGCTTAAAGGAGAGAGCTTCGTCAAACTTAATCCCGAGGTTGCGAGCTGATTTAATTGTGTTTGGCGGGACCTCAGCATCTTGGGGCCACCACTGTTTCGGGCAAAAAAGGTTGTCCTGGCCAAAGGGGAGGATTTCCGTTTTCCCTGAGTTACACTTGAGGTGGTGAGTTCTCATCCATTCAAAAGTAGCAGTGAGACAGTCTCTCAGATTTTCTTCAGCTGTGGTAGTGTTGTCTTGAACAAGGATGAGCTGAGTGTCATCAGCGTACGATATTGTGCTGATGTTGAAAGAGGTGATCAGCTCTATCAAGGGGGTCATATACAGGTTGAAAAGAATTGGGCTTAGGCTAGAGCCCTGTGGCACCCCTGTATTGAGTGTCTTCTCGTCTGACCGATAGTTCCCCAGTATGGTGACTTGCTTCCTATGGCTAAGGAAGTTTTTTAGCCAGTTTAGGGCAGTTCCTGTTAGCCCCGAGTCTGCCAGGCGGCCAATTAATACGGGATGTGAGACCGTATCAAAGGCCGCCGACAGGTCGAGCAGGATCAGGACGGCTTTTTTACCTTGGTCCATTGCTGTCTTGAGGGTCTCCACCGTATGTAGGAGGGCTGATTCCGTGGAATGTTTTGTTCTGAAACCTGCCTGGCTCGGGTGTAGTAGGTTGTTTTCCTCCAGAAATGTGGTCAGCTGTTTGTTTACCGCTGCCTCTGTGAGTTTGAACAGTAGTGGAAGCAGTGATATAGGGCGGAGGTTGGAAAGTATGGTAGGGTCAGCTAGGGGTTTCTTTTGAAGGGGTTTCACGGCAGCGAGTTTCCATTCAGATGGAATGGCAGCAGTGGCAAGGGAGGAGTTGATGATGTTATTTATAGTAGGGTTGACTGTGTCCACTATGGTTTGGAGCAGCAGAGGGGGACACGGATCAAAAGGGGAGCCTGACTTGATGGAGAGGATAGCTTGGCGAGTTTCGTCAAGACTAACCGGAGCAAATTTGCTTAGCTGCGGGTTTTTGTTGGTAGGTGGTAGATTTTCCTGAAAAAGGGATTCAGGGGGGTCTGGAAAATCTTTAATGAGGTTTTGGATTTTTTGTTCAAAGTAGTCTGCTATCGAATTGCACAGGGTAGGTGAAGGTGGAATGTCTTGTCTGAGGATTCTGGGATTCATGAAGTCATCGACTATTTTGAAGATTTGCTTTTGATTGTTGTTGGACATAGTGATGGCCTCAAGGAAATGATCTTTTTTGGCGGTTTTTATCATTGCGTGATAGTGTTTCCTAGCAGTTTTGTAATCTAGGAGTTCAGTATCACTATAGGTATGGCGCCATTTCTTTTCGAGGGTTCTAACCTCTGTGCGCTTGTCTTTGAGGTGGGGGGAGAACCATGGGGCACGTTTTTTGTTTTTCTTTTTTCTCGCTTTTTGCGGGTTGGGGGGTCCGACGAGATCTGTGATCCATTTACAGAAATTGCTGTAGTCTGTTTCAGTGCAGCCAGTGGGGAGGGGCTTCGATTTCTCAGCGGCGAGGTGCAGATTGGGGAAGTTTACTAGTTTCTTCCAATCTGTCTGTGCCTGGGTGTCGACTTTTGGATTGGGAGTGTTTGCCCTTTTTTTTAGAGCGAGGTTGAAAGGGATCAGCCAGTGGTCGGTCCACGTTTGAGGCAGGGGAGCTGCTACAGTTAGGGTAGTGAGATTGGTGCAAATGCAATCCAGGATGTGACCTGCTTTGTGTGTGGGCTTTTTGGTCAGTATTTCCAGCCCCAGGATATCGGTTAGTTCATTGAGCCATATTGTGTTAGGATCGTTAGGTTTGTCCAGGTGGAAATTTAAGTCGCCTAATATGGTGAAGTTGGCGTATTTCATGGTGAGAGTGCTGAGTGCCTCTTCGAAGCTGAGTGAGAAACCGTTCTGTGGTCCTGGTGGGCGGTGGGCGAGTAATTCACCCACTTTTTAATTAGTTACCAGTCGTTTAGCGGACACACAATATATTGAATCGGTGTCTCAACTCTTTCAGAGACGTGACCCGATCTGAAAAATAATTTATCCGCACGACGGCAGACACGCCGCAAGAGGATTTTAGGTAAAGAACTGCCCCCTCGCCCACACGAGCACCAGTTCGCTCAATCTGGGAATTATCTTTGATCCAAAATTCACTCTATTGCAGTTGACACCCACGGCACTGACGACACTGTAAAGCAAGCGCACCCTTGGTCACGGAAAAACAAGGTATGCCGCATCGTGTCGATGCAACTTCTTTTAACCCCTCCCCTGCTGATGACGGAACCGCTCCGTCATCAGCTACAGTTGAGCTGTGCTGATGACGGAGCGATTCCTTCATGGCCCGGCCGCCGCGCCTGCGCGGCGCTAATTTTGCGCCTGCGCGGCAGTTTTAATGAGCTGGGCGGGTCATGACGGAACCGCTCCATCACCAGCACAGCTCAACTGTAGCTGGTGACGGAGCGGTTCTGTCACCAGCATGCGGCGGCCGCGCGGCCGCCCCGCCCCGCCCCTTTAGCGCTGCGGCGGAATAGCCGCCGCAGCGAAAGGGTTAAGATTTAATGGATTGAGGACCCTTTTGTAAAAATCCCCCCTTCTTTTTCTTTTTATGTAAATAGTTCCCATGGACCTGACTAATACCGCCCTGAAGAGAGTCCTCTGACTCAGAGAGTGGGACTCGAAACGCATCGGCATTTCTTCCATTAATGACATTCAATGCCAGCGATATTTGTTCATTCATTTGCATTTATTTTCCTGATCTGAATACGAACAGATTGACATTGTATCAGGAATTGCGGTGATATTTGATAAGTTCATTCACACCTTATGTTTTGTACTGATGATTGAGATTTGGGATTAATGAATTTTTCAGTAACAATTAATTGTTCCATGTTTTAGCAAAATTGCAAGTACACTATTGTTGTTTGTATAATCACATGTTCACTATTAAGTTTTGTCATTGTAAATATTCATGATTCGTTTCTTAGTGTGTTAAAATATATGGCAACACATGAGGTTGACGACGATCTTTGTTCTGTCTAGATACAAAAAGAATTTGCTGATGTCAGGATAAACTAATAAAGTTTAGTTTATCCTCAAATCAACATTCATTGTTTGAATTTATATTAGAGGCTTAGGTAAACCCCCTTATTTACACAGTATAGTGTGGCCCGACCTACCCTCTTTCCCACAGGGCCCAACCCCCCTGCTGTTCTCACTTTTAGAAGTTGGCATTTCTGTGTGCTATGTGTCTGCCTGCCTGTTGTGAACTGCATGTCTGGCTTGTGAGTGACAGGAGCTGAGGGGTGTGGGTGGCTCCAGGAGGGAAAGTATGGGTCAGAGCTAGGCTGAATGGGACACCTGAGCTGAGAGTGGTGGGAGGATAAATCCCTGATTCTGAATAGGTTGGTGTCTTCCCTAGTGAATGCTGGCTCCGCCCCCCTGTGGTGTGTCTGATGGTGAGCCCCCACCTAACAATGGGGAAGAGGAGCCCTGTCAACAGAGTGCTCTAATTCCCCCCTGAACCAGTTTCTGCTGGTTCCCCAAGCACTGTGCTGACGCAGACAAAAGAGAAAGGGTGTATAAAAGAAGGGGCTGTGACCCCATGTTGTTGTTCAGTACAGGGTGCTTTACCTGATGCTAATGGGGCGTGCTGCTGCTGGGGCCCAGAAAGACCTGCCAGGAGGGCTACCTCTCTGGCCCCAGCATTGCCCCCTGATTCCTAAAGACTTTATTTTTGGTGCTCCTTGCCTCCTGTGAGTGATGTTATATTTTATTCAGGAGAAGAGCGCTGTGTGGGTCTGCAGCGCTGTGCTGGAGGGAGAGAGGGAATCCCCTGGTGTAGGGATTCCCCCCAGTTGCGGCAAGGAGCGGGTGCCCACCCCGCATTTCAGTATTTAAGCATGGCGGGTGCCCACCCCACATTTATACTTCATTGACGGGTGCCCTGCCCGCTTTGGGCACATCTAAATAGCTGGTGCCCACCCCATGCTGTTAACATGAAGTGGGAGCCCACCCCGTGTTGTTGCATATTAGAAGAGCGGGGGCCCACCCCTCTCTTTGTTTTTAAAGACAGGCGGGTGCCCACCCTGCAGTGCTGTCGTGAACAGAAGCTGCAGTGATTGTCGGCGAAACCGGAAGTCAGGCGGAGCTGGCTGATGTGGAGCAGGACTTCCTCTTCCCCGTGGGAAGCTCCACACCCACGGTATGGCCGGAAAAGGGGAGTGGTGATGGATGGAGGGTGGGAGCCCATCCCGCCTCCAATAGCCCTGAGACGAAGTCCCGGGTCCCAGGAGGGGGGCCGGGTGCAGTGGGGAGGTGGCAGCAGCTTGAGCAGGGCTCCCGTGTGCCAGTGGGAGCCCTGCATGCACCCCTGAAGTCCCGGGTCCCAGGAGGGGGCCCGGGTGAATTTAGAGGTGTATCCAAGAAATCAGCATGCCTGCGCTGGGCTCCCGTGTGCAAGGGAGAGCCCCGCAATGCCAACAGAAGGAATCATATAAGAGAAGAGTGCTAGTGCCGCACGAGATGGAGTTCCCGAAGCCTGTCCTAGTGAGTGGGGATTGGGCGGGAGGCCACATTTGGTTCAAGAGCCCTGTGGGGCTCACAGGCAGATTGTTGGGGCCAGCTTCAGGGCGCGTGGTTAGTACCTGCTTCTGGGCACATTGTCGGTGGTCACTCTCTTCACAGCTGTCTTGCTTGACAGAGGGCAGCTGCAATGTCGGCAGAAGTTGATTTGGGAGTCCTGGAGTGGGGCTTCCATGGCTCCGTGGGCACAGTGCCATTTCTTTGGGGCAAGTTTTTTCTAGGAGGGTCCTGACGGGGACTCATGAGGCACAGTGGTGCCAGTACTGAGGTTGTTCTCCAGCTGCCCCATGTGATAGAGGGCAGCTGCAACGGTGTGCAGATCTGTTCAAGAGGGCACAGTGAGTACCCAGGCCTGTGTTCAGTTTCCCAGTTGCCCAGTACTTAGTGGGCAGCTGCAACGTTTAGGCCAGTAGCCCAGTGCCTGTGCACACTTTCTGCTTGCTGCATTAGCAGCCAGAGGGCTAAGGGGATATATGGCCCTGGAGAAACCCTGATGTTGTGGACAGAGGGCATGGGGGCCCCCTGTGAGAGGCCAGTTGGCCTGGGGTCAATTGGTAAGGTGCTGTGTGCACTTTATCTAGGCTAGTGAGGCCTATAGTGTAATGTGATTTATGGTGGTAGTGCCTAATATGATTATTGCATAATGTCTTTTTGTGATGCCCATTATCATGTTGTGATGTTTTGATGTAGTATCTATTGGCGTAATGTGTTTATGCTTATGGGGCAAGTGCATAATGTGATTATGCTGGTGAGGCCCATTGCGTAATGTGTCTATGCTGAGGAGGTTTGGGCCTAGTGTGGGTTTATGTCTAATGTGATAATGCTTAGGTCATTATGGTACCAGTAATTACTGGTTGTGGTTTATATGTACTTACCTATTCTGATGGTTCTGACCGTGGCCCGATTGGCCCGGTCCTGTGTATAATCCCCTGTGAATAATGCCTAGTGCCAGTTGGCACAGTGTAAATGTGTGATTATATTCCTAATGTGTTATGATAATACAAAGGCTATTTTTGATATAACCTTTGTGTGGAGTGCCTTTTGTGGTGTGCCTGGGATTTTGTTGCTGTGTGCGCACGCAAACACTTTACACATTGCCACAGGGATAACCCTGACTGCTCGTGCCAAGCTACCGAGGGAGTGAGCAGGGGTTATCTTTGGCATTTAACTCCCTTGCCCTGACTAGAGTGGTGGTTTCTGCCTGGCTTTGGCGCAAGCCTTAGCCAACCATAAATCCCATTTCTAACATACAAATTCATAAAGTCCATGAAATCTGGTTCTCCTGAGGGCCAGTGTCCTCCCAATATTCTCCATCACATCCCTGAAGTAATCTCCAACCACTTAAATTTTTTTTTATCAAAATGGTTTGTTCAGGGAATTTTCCTACAGTCGGGAAAAGAGCCTCCATTCTGCCACTAATCAGAAAAGCTAGCCTCTCTTGTTCTGACCTGAGTACTTATCGATTAATATTGCATTTGACTTTTCCAGCAAAAATCATAGCTCAAGCTTTAAATGAACAGCTGACTGCCTTTAGTAATGTCAACAATCTTCTGGATGATGCCGCGTTTGGGGTCAGAAGCCTGCATAGTACAGTAACTGCATTAATTGCTGCCTCAGAAAGGATAAGAGCCCACGTTTACAAAGGTGAAAGTGCTGCCCCGGTTTTATTAGAAATCTCAACAGCATTTGGCACAGTCAACCATATTGTCCGATTTCACCGCTTCCCTGATCTAGGCATCAGAGACACTAGCCTTGCTCTTCCAGTAACCTTTTTATCTGAAAGAGAGCAATATGTAGCACTCGAAGATAATGTCTCCCAATCCTTCACCCTTCCATGCGGCGTTCCACATGTGTCTTCATTAAACCTTACTTTGTTTAATCTTTTGTATTATGCCACTGATCAAATTAATAAAAGTTTTCGGGTTCTCTGTAATATCTTTTGCAAATTGTTGTCTCGGTCTCAGGGAATCCCAACCTTGCAGCAACTAAATTTCCCAAACTTCATGGAAAACATAAGCAAGTGGATGAACACTAATTGTCTAAGACTCAATTCAGGAAAAACACTTCTTTTTGGTCCCCCATATGGTGGCCTCAGAACATGGGCACTCTACCCAAAAAGGTAGAAATTTAGGGATTATCTTTGACAACCGTCTAACTTTTCACAGTCAAATCAGACAAATAGCTTCCTTTATTTTTTATTTGCCAAAAACGATCAAATAAATCATACCTTACATTTCAAAAATCTTCTCAAAACGGTTCTCACAGCCTTGATACTATCTAAACTAGATTATTGCGAAGGTTTATATATCAATATGAACCAGAAACTATTATATAAACTGCAAATATTGCAAAATTCAGCAGCTCATCTGCTCTTTGGATTACCTACAGTTGCACTGGAAAAGCTGCACTGGCGAGCCAGAAACAAAAGAATAACATTCAAAACTATGAGCATCGCATTTATAACTCTGCACATTATTATTTCCTATCTCAGAAAGTCATCTCGTACACGCCCACTTTAATTGTCTGATCTATGAATCAAAAAAATGTGGCAGTACCAAAATGTAGGAAGTTTTGCTGGGGTGGTAGAAGATTTGTGGTCTTCACTGCAAAACTGTGGTACCTTCTCCCTCTCAATCTCAAAGAATCAGCCAACCCATCCCAATTCACAAAAGCCCTCAAAACCTGGCTTTTTATTCAATAAATGTCTCTATAGATTTTCCAAGCTCACTCTCGGGTATTTCAGCGCTACATAAAACTATGGAGGATATTTATAAATGAAGTGGCGGAGAATGTCATTGACCTCCTTGGCTTAATGACACATACCGCCACTTCAGAAACTCAGGGATGCACCATATTTACAAGAATATGGTGCAGCCCTTCAATTCCCAATCCGCTGGTGCTACACTTAGCAGTGCTGCACCAACGCAGGCACCCTTGCACCATAGTGCAAGGGTGTCTGCGTGCAGGGGAAGATTACGAGCAGGTGAAGATTGTTTATGTACAGGAAGGTCCCCCTTCCTGCACGTAAACATTCTTGAAATGCCGTTAAGCAGCACACCTGGAAGTTACAAAATGTTATTTTTTCTTAAAGATTGTTTATATGCAGGAAGGGTCACCATCCTGAACATAAACAATCCAAGGCCTTTTGCTTTTTCCATGTGTGCTGCACAAGGCAGCACACATGGAAAATGCAAAAGCAAGAAGAAATAAAGAATTTCTCCTCATTTTTTCAAGTTAAGATCAGTTTTTCCTTGGTCTTGATTTTGGCTCTACCTCCTATTTACGCTGCCCGTGTAAATAGAGGGATAGCATCAAAATCAATGGGTGTTGCAATGGAATGCCCACCGCAGCACCCAATGCCCACGGGCATTGAAAATAAGGTGAAACCCCAATCACTACAGTGTAAAAAGGTCGAAAGCAACCAGTAACAAAGATCCTTAAGTGTTGCCCGGCGGTGTCGCCTCTTTAACCCACAAAACATTAATCAATGAAGAGGCAGGCGCTGGAGACTGGAAGACTGGAAACAAGGGTTTATTCACTCCGGAGGAGAACACATCAGTTCAGACAGCAAGTATCGTCTCAAGGTGCTCTAACCGCATCTCTGAGGCCTGGCCTCTTATACATGAGTTTATTGTTTTATTACGTTAAACACATCCCTGTCATTACTTTGATGTAAGGAAAGACATCCTCGGAATCCCCGCTTTAGGCCCGTTCCCACACATATTTACAGTTGAAGTCCCCAGCCCGGTCACATCAGATAATGATTATCGCGCAGCTGGACATTCCGCCGATTCACGGAATGTGTGAGGTTGATCGGATCTCATGGGGTGGGGGCTTTGATCAGCTCAAGGATCCTTTGATGGGGAGGGGGTTTTCTACTGTACAGGAGGAAGGGGGTAATGACAGTATCCGCAGGGTCAGGTGGTGGCTTGGGAACGAGTGAGACAAACGGGCACAAAGGAAAGAGGGGTGTTATCAAGGGATCCGGGACCATGAAAGGGACGGAGGGAAGTGTCGCGCTGGGAACAGGATGGGGTTCCGAGGCAGAGCTGCGTGGGAGAGGGGTTTATGACCCAAGGCATGTGAGAGCAGGGGCTGTCGGCGTGCGGGGGATGTGTTTGTGAGGGAGAAGAGCCGTGCTAGGGGTCAGTGGCGCGCAGAGCGTGGTTCTGGCCAAGGTACCTAAGATGGCGGGTGTGCATGAAAAAGTGTGGCATCGAGGGAAAAGGCAAGATGGCGCAGATAATGTTTACCAAACCGTATTAATTTTCCACAGTCCTCCCTTTAACATTCACAAGACATCTTGCTGGCCTATTTCCTACTCACGTCTACTGTGGCAGTCATAAGCAAAGAAGTAGGAACCTAGGCGAAGGAACTATGCATAAACGTTACACTTTAAATCTTTCATCTTAGGAGGCGAGCCCCTCGTTAAGCTTGTTGCAGGAAATTCATTGTAATGCAATATCGGGTAAAAAAATGATTCTGTAGTGGTAGCATTGAGTACATTTCATAGATGCTTATAGTCATTCGGAATATGAGCTGACATGTTATTTACGTATGGAAGTTCATTTCATATTTGGTTGGAGCATAATCAATACAATGGTGGCTGGGAGAGAAATGAGACGTAATAGAAATGATAATCAGGGATGTCACTGTTCGAAGAGGAGGGGTGTTGCTTTTTCCAGTGTCTTATTGTTCTAGACCATTATTAGTGAGTTCTCAGTGTTCTTTGTCGTCTTCTGTTGGCACTGTTGAGCACCGGCGGTGGAGCTATGCGTTCAGCTCTATTCTGGGTCCTACGTTGCAGGGCATGACCTTTTCCTCGTTTTTCTGGTCGATAAGGTCCTTTTTCTCGCCCTGTGTCCGAAGTGTCCTTTTCATAGATACCTTAGACAGGGCACCCAAGTTTCGTTGTAGTTTGCGACAAAAAAACCCTATTCAATCGGACTGCAGCTGTTGCTCTTTTTCGAGTCGATTGTCAAAGAGTTCAGGTGGAAGAAGATGGGGGGGTGCATGGGTAGTCCTTGTGGTAAGTCGGGGAAGAGGGGATGGAGCGGGGCCAGATCGGGAACAGACCAAGGGGACGGAAAATTTCAGGTAGGTGGGCCCTTGACCGGGCTCAGAGGGCGGGGTCTTTCGGCACATGTTATTCATTGAGCAGGGGCGTCAGGTCGGCCCTTTCCTTTCACTTTGTTGGAAACAGTGCCTCGTCCTGCAACTCCTTACTGTTGCGGTCCCACCTTGGTCAATGTCGCTGGTGTTCCACGATCTGCAGTCAGGCCGCGTGCTCCCACATCCGGTCTCTTTCTCCTCCGACAGTGGTACCCTTAAATGAGTTTTGAAAAGACAGTCTTTAGAGAACTGGTAGAGGAAGGTAGTCACATAAGTCTATTTCTCTCCCAACTCCAAGCAACTGAGAAAACATCCATTACATTGAGATTTACAACCAACGTATAAATAAGTGATGATAGGTTTGCTGGATCCCCTACAACTTTCCATCGTAACTATTTCTTTGGATTGCATTTGTTTATTACCGTCACATCAGTTCCTCTGGTTGAGACCTTACTTCTCTAGTACGAGTCTTGCAAAGCCATACCGCTCTTTTAGGGCTTCGCAATTTTACGAAAAAGTGCAACGTGCTATTACCATGGCCGGATAGATATCCGTCTGAGGGATGAACATAGGCTAAACAATTTCCCATTATGTCGATGCATCCTATTTTTCTACTAAACATTTAAACAAGGGTTCACTGCAACAATTTTCTTCATTTCGATCTAATCTTAACTTCGCAAACATCATTCTAATTTCTACATAGTCTTTTACAACCTAGCTACTTCATTAAAAACAGGGGGGCTTGCGATATCTATTCAACTCATCCTTGGGGTGAGCCACATTTTTCAAACTCTCGTTCGGGGCAGCTGATACAAAACTGGGGGGTGTTCTGAGAAGACGGGGAGGTTTTGATCACTTTTACTGTGTGGGCATTGAGACAATTCGGGACAGGGAGGGTCGCGTTACCTGAAGCATGCTTATCATAAGAGCCACTGACATGTGGTTCCCTGATTACGGGTCAGATTAGGGAACTTCAGTCGTCTTACCTGTCCTTTCTCTTCTGGCCAATCTAGTCTTTATCAATATTTAGCAGAAAGGAGAGGTAGTAACATGGCATCGATGTGATTTTATTAAGACAAATTTTGTGCAAATACTTGCGGTATTTGAAGCCATTTGGGTGGTGCACCATGGATGGCGGGTCGCCAATTAGGTGCCAGTCGTTATGAAGAGTGAGAGCGTGGAGGAGAGAGAGAGAGAGAGAGAGAGAGAGAGAGAGAGAGAGAGAGAGAGAGAGAGAGAGATGCAACAATAGGCTAAACAGTACACGTGAGACAATGGAGAGTGGTCGTGTACTAGGATAGGCTATTCAGCGCATCACACAACATGAGACATTTACGGGTCTGCGTTAGAATGTTAGAAAGTATGCAGTTTGGGACAGACAAGCATTAGGTCAGGTACAAAGGGACAAGTATTAAGCAAAAGGCACCATCGTGTCGCACTTCTCGCACTCTTGGTCAATGTTTCAATCGCATAGAAAGCATTTTCCCATAGGTTTCAGACATACGTGACATGTGCTCATTCACGCAACACGGGTTAGGGGCGATCGCGCCCTATCAGATCATACAACTATTGGCTCTTTCGTTACAAGGGTAGTTCATGGGCGTCCTTGGGTGTCATCTTGCTGCGTTTGTCCGCTTCGTGTATCAGACATGACGTGGCTTCGGACCTTCATTATACCCCAGTCGTTATTCCAATGTAACCTGTAGGGGGAGGAAAAGAGGGGAAGGGAGAGGGGGACAGCATTCACGCATATCAAGTGTACGGGCACGAAAGTCCTTTACTTACCTCATACTCGTCTTATCTCCTCGGGATGTAATCCTTGGGGCCTTGGTTTCTGAAGCCAGGGCGGGGGCGGGCAGTGTGGCAAGGATGGCGAGCGATAAGTTGATCATGGGGAAGACGGTCCGAGTGTGGCATTATAGGTCGTGTGTAAGGAATTGTTAGAGATCAGAGGCGCTTGGTGCGAGGTACCTGGCTTGTAGATGTATCTAGCTATCGGGACCCTTATATCATTCCCAATGCTGTGATGTCCTAAGGCATACCGGCTCTTCGGCCAACCCTGTTCCCTAGTACCTTCGAGTGTCACACCCTCATAACATTTTATCGTTTGTACCGTTCTACTTTACCCGTTCCCAGAAGTCGAGGTCCTTCCCCATGCGTCTGTTCCTGAGTCAGTCGTACACTTGGTGGCAGCGTGTCGTGCTTTAGATTCGATCACCAATCCGGGGCTAAGCAACCATTTTCTAGTAACCTTAAAAAGAGAACAAAACAGATCGCCCAGAAAATCCTCCCGCTGGTCCCACATTTACAAAGATATACGATACCTGTTCATAGTTTGAAAAACCTTTATTTGTACAATTATTCAGCATGTATATATGAGAGTGTAATCGTATTCGGCCGGACACGGCGTTTGGCTGAAGCGTGTACAGTAGGGGCGGGGGGGGGCTATTTTGCAGTATTAAAAACATTTAAAAAGCTTTTATTAGTTATTTGCAGGAAACTAAAAACGTCTACCAATAGTTGAGGGATCAGGGAGCATTCATTTCATTACTGGAAGCATAGTCAGACTGGTTGTAATAAAATTTCCTATATGCATACTGTGGGCGTATGTCATAAGCGACGTTATGTATCAGTTACAATAATATCACAATAAATCGTACATTGAAAACAACATTTTAACAGGATCCTTTCATATGTTCGTCAAGTGGACCCTCCCTCTTTTTCATCAAGTGTACAAAGGACCATATACATATCTCAGAACATCAAGTCTTATTAGCGAAAAACACCACGAGGCGTTCGTGAGTTCCTGTTGACACCGGCGCCATTTTGAGCGAGGCCGGGTTAGTCCGGAAACAGCATCAGGGACAAAATGTCTCCAACAACCGGCGGTTGGACCAGAGTCCCTTGCGGCAGTTCAAAAAGACTTGTGCTAACAGAAGGGGCAGGCAATGTGGACCATCAGTCAAAAAGGGGGAGGGAAGCAAAAATTTCCCCTACCGGGTCACGTTGAGGTTCAGCCGGAGCTTGCTCGAATTCGTTAGCCCACAGTCTTTCAGGATGGTTCAGACTGAAGCTGGCGCCGACACGCGAGCACCACCATCTTGTGGCTACGTAGTGAGTGATCGAAGCAGTCGTTCCCCACCGGAAGCCTGTAGGGGCCGAGGGCTACTGGGACACTTGTAGAATCTTCAAGGTCGAGGAGATGATGTCGGAGGTGGGGACTCGTGCCCATGTGGGCAAGCGTCCTAGTTGCATAGACTTTTTGGGGCGAAAAAGAAGACGGAACTGTGCCATGGGAGCAGGACATTCGGCTCGGGCACCAGGGTGCAGCTGTGGTGCCTCCACCAGTACATTTGAGGGCCATAGTATGTCTTGTGCTGCGCAAATAGGGTGGCCGGCCATTCCATGCTCTGTGCTGCGCAAATAGGGTGGCCAACCGTTGTATGTTCTGTGCTGCACAAGTAGGGTTGTCGGCCGGCTAGAGGACTTCTGCGCCGGGCCAGGGCTGGGAAACCTCCACCTGGGGAGGCAAGGGGGGCTCGTTCGCCCCGCCTCCCTCTCCCAGCCCACCCTGTACCAATTTCAGCGGAGGTAGTCGTGATGGCCGGACTAGAAGATATGAGGGAGGGGGCCATCTGCATCCGCCCCCTCCCTACTCGTGGCCTGGGCCGCGGCGGCGAAAGCCGAATCCTAACCACGAGACCACCAGGGAGAAGAGGATGCGACAAGCCGGGCCCATGGTGCCTCCTGGACATCCCACCAGCGACCTCTGTGATCGCTGGTTGCCGGCAGGACTCCGCCCCACACGTGCTGAGTGTTTCACCTTCCGGATGGGCGTGGCCGGCGACCTGTTGCATTTTGGGAACTTCCGGAAATATGCGTTGTATTGCTCCTATTAGTATGGTGTTATTTAACTGAAATTAAATCCTTTAATTTATATGACAGAGACTTGATTTCCTTGAATCTTTTTTTTTTACGAGAACCTTACTGCAGTGGGGGTAGGTATTTATGCCTGGGTAAGGGGTGGGGTGTCCACAAGAACAGTTTTTCTGAACGGGGGGGTTGTCTATGCAAGCCTGTAATTGCTTTTGTCCACAGAGTGGGGGCAGCAGAGAGTAATCAGTCCCATTGCGCTCAAAGATTGAGTTCATTAATGGAATGTGTACTAATCTGTCCGAAACTACTCTGTGTGTTATTTTCTGTACGTTATCCGAAAGGGTGGCTTTTGTGTTTGTGAACAGTAGCGGTAGTACGGGGTTCGTCACCGGGTAACCTAGAGCTTGACTGGGTTTCCCGTCTTAGCGTTGTTTGTCCTATGAAAACTCTGACATGTCGCTGAAATCTGTCTGGCGGAATCTGTGCCATCGGGCGTAATCAAACGGGGTGGTTCTATCCGGCCTGTCCGTGTCAGTGTGATTCGTCTTTGTCTCACGCCTTTTCCCTTTCGGGCGGCCTGTTATTTCTGTCGGCCCCCTGCTCTTACCCGTGTTCAGTAGAGTCGGGCATTGGGCTTTCCAGTGTCCGGAATATTTACAAAAAGCACATTGGTTTTGTCCTAAGTCTGTTCGTCTTATGCGTAGTGTCGGGGGATTACTTTCGGGTCGTTGTGTCATGGGATTGTCCTGTCGGTATACCCCTTTACACCGTTCCCTTCCTGTGTTTACTCCTTGGAACCGTGTCGCCGCTATCCCTTCCTTTGGCCTGCCAGATGCGGGGGTATTTGTCTGTTGCGCTTCTTTATCTACTCTGACTTCGTCTCTTTTCTTTCGTTGCATTGCATCTTTGCGCCACATACCGAGGCTGTCGAGCATAATAGGCGTCGTCTTACTGTTACAAAGGGCTATTTCTAACGTCTCTATTTTATCAAGGTCGAAGGATCCTATCAGTGGCCACTGTTTCTCTTGGTTTCCTTTGGTGTACTTATGCCACAGCTTACTATAGGCTATGGTAACTAATCCATATTTGGTGAACATGTCTTTATTAGGGGTGCCTTCCAGTGGAGCTAGATGGTCCACCTCTAATAAACGGTCCGGGTTGAACCAGCTACCAATTAGTGAGGAGAAGATAGACATGACAAATCACTATGGGGACAAAAGGTCCGTGTTACCTATCCTTCACTACCTGCAAAGATTAGACAGAATATTGCTATTCTACGTTGTTTGCAAATAGTGAATATCTCAAAAGCAAAATCTATTCTGACAATAAAACAGGGAGCGACCCTTACAATCAATCAATCAATCAATGAGTCAATCAGCCAGTGGGGAGAATAAGTAGGCCCGCAAAGGTTTGCGTTACTTACCCTTTCACCATCTGCAAAGAGGAAATCTGTTCTTTCCTGTTTGTAGATAGAGAATCTCCAGAAAATAATCCGCGAACGTTAGTTCGGGTTCAATCATTTAATCAGTGGGGGAGAAGGAAATCTCCAGAGAACAATCTTCAAACAATCAATCAGTGGGGGAGAAAGATAGGCACGATGGATTACAATGGGGACGAAGGTCTGCGTTACCTATCCTTCACTGCTTGCAAAGGGAGAGCCTATTGTTTCTCCGTTTGCAGACAGCGAATCTCCAAATGAATCAAAAAGTAATACTAGTATTTTCCAATCAATCAAACAACCATTTCGTAATTCGTCGTGTTTACACGACCTTACCCGGACCACATGGGCTGTTTCTCGTCTTCCGCGTCCAGCGCCCCATCGTCCTCCAATCTCTGATATTGCCGCGGCACTCCTGAGGGTTCCCAGTCAGGACCGTAGATCACTCGAGAGAGGTCGATTCGGAACCAGTGAAGTTCGGAATATCGGCTGCCAGACGAGGGTCTATTGGGCATGAGCTCTCCCGATCGTTGCAGTCGTTCACTCTGTCGTCAGGACCTCTCCCACTGGATCCACGTGTCGCTGATGGGCCCCACGTTTGGGACGCCAATTGTAAAAAGGTCGAAAGCAACCAGTAACAAAGATCCTTAAGTGTTGCCCGGCGGTGTCGCCTCTTTAACCCACAAAACATTAATCAATGAAGAGGCAGACGCTGGAGACTGGAAGACTGGAAACAAGGGTTTATTCACTCCGGAGGAGAACACATCAGTTCAGACAGCAAGTATCGTCTCGAGGTGCTCTAACCACATCTCTGAGGCCTGGCCTCTTATACATGAGTTTATTGTTTTATTACGTTAAACACATCCCTGTCATTACTTTGATGTAAGGAAAGACATCCTCGGAATCCCCGCTTTAGGCCCGTTCCCACACATATTTACAGTTGAAGTCCCCACCCCGGTCACATCAGATAATGATTATCGCGCAGCTGGACATTCCGCCGATTCACGGAATGTGTGAGGTTGATCGGATCTCATGGGGTGGGGGCTTTGATCAGCTCAAGGATCCTTTGATGGGGAGGGGGTTTTCTACTGTACAGGAGGAAGGAGGTAATGACAGTATCCGCAGGGTCAGGTGGTGGCTTGGGAACGAGTGAGACAAACGGGCACAAAGGAAAGAGGGGTGTTATCAAGGGATCCGGGACCATGAAAGGGACGGAGGGAAGTGTCGCGCTGGGAACAGGATGGGGTTCCGAGGCAGAGCTGCGTGGGAGAGGGGTTTATGACCCAAGGCATGTGAGAGCAGGGGCTGTCGGCGTGCGGGGGATGTGTTTGTGAGGGAGAAGAGCCGTGCTAGGGGTCAGTGGCGCGCAGAGCGTGGTTCTGGCCAAGGTACCTAAGATGGCAGGTGCGCATGAAAAAGTGTGGCATCGAGGGAAAAGGCAAGATGGCGCAGATAATGTTTACCAAACCGTACTAATTTTCCACAACAGGAACATCACAAAAAGTGGCGTTCCCATGGTGATAGGTGCTTGTAGGTATGCCCGAGGTTATCGTAATATAACATTACAGGTGTTTTCATAAAAGGGCTAAGCCAATATTTCTGTTCTGGGAGCAGTTTTAACACCTCATTAAGTGGAAGTACTTGCAGGGTTGTGTGTCATCAGGTTAATACTAATTAGCTTTCTGGGGGTTCCGGCAGAAAAAAGTCTAACTTTTGAAAAGTCTATTTCCTTAAAATCGGACATCATTATTTAATTGGATGTATAATAAACATTAAATAGTGTTTGAACAATTCATTCATCTTGTCCCACACCAGAGATAAAAGGTTATGATTTTATTCTGAATAGTAGAAACAATGTGGACAAGCCCACCGGAAATCTTTTTAACCTTTAGGTCACTCAAAGTCCTTTAGCAGATGACAAACATCCAGTAGAGATAAGAAGACCCCTCACCCACCAACCTAGTTGGTGGCATGCTTCATCATTGGGGTCACAACTGGGTTGCCAAATGCAACCCAGCTGTGCTACAACGCCTGTTTACAGCGGAGCAGGTTTTTTATTGAGTGAATTAAGTGCTCTGTGAATTAAGTGTTTAGCGGCAGGTGAGCAATAAAAATGTCACTAAGAAATGCCCCTATGAAATTATTTTATTTAAAAGGGGTCTTAGGACATGGTTAAAAAGGAAGACGGGATATGACCAAGTTTAAATTGTACTTCGATATCCCATAGCTGTAGGTCGACATGTTTCATCCTAATACACTAATCGGAAGGCTTTCATCAGGACCATGGAGTGAAAGGTGTAGTGGCTGAGACTGTGGAAACAGCCACCTAGGTGTAATATCAGCACACACCCTAAAGTGTGCTGTGAATGTGGTGGGTGTACCGTACTTACGGACCCAATAGTAGGTTGTGATCTGTAAAAGAAAACACAAAACGTAAAGCACTGCACATTAGTCCATCTCCATACCAGCCATACATGTGCCTAAAATGGTGGGGCTGCATAAGTCAGTCAAACACAAACAAACAAAATATCCAATGTTTCCTTAGCTATATCAATTTTCTTTTTGGGCAAATCAGTTCGACGATAACAAGTTTTATAGTGGTCTACTTCGTCAGGGAAGTAGAGTTCATCCTCAAACCCAGGTAGTTCACTCAGACAGTGGTCAGCTAAGACATTCTGACCTGAATCTAACCAATCAACCTCATCCTCATCCTGTAGTGTTTCAGGAATGATGTAATTCGGTGGTGAATGCAAAAATTGATGGACAGAATGCAGAACAATGTCATACATTCTCCCCAGAACAGAGATCTGGGCCGAAATCCATTGTTTTTTTGCTCACCATGCCATTACAGTTTGGACCCAGTCATATGCAAATCAGTCGTGACCCTGCACCCAATGGGAACAGTCCAGCCCGAACTGCCAGGCCAGCTCCTCCCTGGACTGAAACGAGCATCCTAGGACTGGTTTTGGCCTTTCAGTCCTCATCAGCCAGTATAGCTTGACTCCAGTGGCATGGAGAGCACAGGACTCACGTCTGAGCATACCCATCCCACTCAGGGTGACAAATGGGCTGGACTGTTCCCATGAGGCACAGGGTCAAGACTGATTTGCATATGGCCATGTCTGAACTGGGGTGGCATGGTGAGCAAAATAACAATGGATTAAACCCAGATCTGTACTGGGGGTGAATGTTTTGCCAATGTGCCACATTCCATCCATCATCTTGTGTATTTTGTATTTCGGTGGTATACAGTGTTGGTTCATTTTGATCATGGTCAATCTCTCCATGTTTTGAGGTGAGAGACTACCCCTGTGACAACTGCACCACCTGCACAGAGCACATGCTCAGCAGACAAAAAGAACTACCAGACAAGCCAGACACCTTATTGCAACCTGCTGGGCACTTTCCATTGGCGCATCTACCATACCATTATACCAATGGGTTTTGATCTGCATAGACTGATTTTGGTATATCCAGATACTTCTGTAACATCCTTTCAATAAACATTGGTGCTGCCACTGGCTCGACCTCTTTTGCCTTCGCCTCTGCACTGGACTTAAGCCCTGCCACCTAATATCAAGTTGGGGCCTATTCTTGTGTTCTAATTGTTCCCATTATTGTTGCAGGTATTTTTTATGCTTGTGTTGACTGCTGTCAGACAACAGGTCTGCCTTCTCTGGAAGTTGAAGGCGGCACCCCAGAATTTCTTTCTGGGACTGGGACTCTCATTTCCAGCCATTCTTTTTCCAGGACTATGTCTCGTTCAAAAATCCACGTCTTGTATTATAAAACACCCCCTATTGAAAAAGGAGTAAAAGTGGGCAGTATTTTTTTGTACAGTATTTGTTTGTAAAGTGGATCAAGTATTGTGACACAGATGTACTCTTTGTATGACACAATTTCTTTTCACATCCATGTATTATTAGCCAAGTGAAGGATTAAGATTTCAAGCCTTGCACTTCTCCATTGTCGTTCAAACCTGTGAACCTTTGCAACATCCTTTTTAATTGGTCCTGCAGCAGATGCAACAACAGGATAGCTTGGCCCATAAGACTGTCTTCCTTGCTCAATTCCTGTGTGAAATCATCAAAAGCATCTCTGTCAAGCATTTGACTAGGCTTCATTTGTCCATCTCAATGATCATGTTATTGCCAGTTTCATCTACTCTTTGCATGACATATTCAGCATTCAGTTGGTACTGCTCAACCAGGATGTTGCAAGATGCAATTTGTTGAGTTCCAGCGTATTGACAATGGCTGTAATGAGTGCAGATTCCGCTGTGGGTGATCAGTAAGTTGCTCACTAGGTATTCTTTCCTGCACAGCGATGTTGATGCAATGTGACAAACACAGGACCCTGAAAGATTTCCCATCTGCCATGGCCTTAACTATATTACTGCCATAGTTTGTGGCACAAATCAATTTCTGAGACCTCTGGGTCACAGCCTTTCAAACACTTTGCTGTTAAAGTCTTCCAAGAAGTTTGCAGCTTTAAGCAATATTCTCCATGGCATTCATGGCTACCGAACACTCTTAAATGTTTCTTGAGCACCGAGCCATGTAGCTAGCTGTTACCAAACTCTCACTAAAGAGATCCCTTGTACAGTAAACAAAATAATAAAATTGTATTTCGATGTCCCATAGCTGTAGGTTGACATGATAGACATGTAACCAGTGGCTTGACAACTGCTCCACATTTCGGTTATCAGGTGTTTAGTGTGAACAGCACTCTGCTGCAAAGCCTGACCAACCAATTACAGCACATCGTGATGGAGTGCTGGGACAGCAACTCTGGCAAAATAGGTCCTGCTGAAAGCATTTCATTACAGGCAGATGACTGCGACAAAATCTTAAAAAAGATACTACTTCCTCTAAAGAATAGGTCTTCAATCTTTTGGATGCCGAGCCCCACCTGTCAACATTTTGAGGTGTAAGGACCCCCTCCTGATGAAAATGTCTCAACCTGTAGGCAGGGCTACTGGAATTATGAGGCAGGTGAGGACCACATTACCCGACAGGCTTGACTAAATTGTGTGGGAAGAAAATGTAAATGATGTTATGGGATGTCGCGTGAAATACAGTTTTTACACACAGTAACACTGAGGAAAGATTTCACCCCATCAGTACCTGTTTATAACCAAAATACAGCAATTAACATCAGAAATATTTCTAGTCAACCTTTGTGAAGGGCCTTCCACTCCGCAGGAATACGTGCTGTCACATTAGAAGCTCACCTGACCCGGGCCGGGTAAAGCTTTTTACAACTTATGAGCTCTCCCCATTCAACTTCTCACTTCACCTTTAATCACCTCTTATCAATCTGTCTGTTTAATGCCCTCATCTCTAAAGGTTTCTCGCATTTATCTCATGGCCTCTCTGGCCCCCTCACCTCCAGTACCCTTCAGCACTTCTCATTCACCTTGTCTCTCCATTCAAATTTGTGTATATTTGTATCTTACACCTCTCCAGTCAACCATTAATCTTTCACATCTCCCCTTTGTTCTAACAGAAGCTCTCACCTTTGGCTCACACTCACTTCTTTCGTGTACACACTTCTCTTTGGCAATTCACATTTCTCCTCATCCCTGACATCATCAATCAAATTCTCTCACTCCCTTCCGGTCCTCTCATCTCTCTTCACTGAGCACATGGGTGGCACCTGTATGCTCCTCTCGGTCTGTGCCACTCTGCCTATTGTTCCCAAAATCAGGAAAGCACGGATTTTCTGACTTGCTGTTTTTGTGCAGGCCGCAGAGTTATGGAATGTGCACCCTCCTTTGCTTCTCTCCACCAATAATCTATCCTATCCTACAGATCTTCACAATCCTTTAGGAAGATATAAACACCTTCCTCTAGGCTCAGTAGGTTACCCCATTTCGCTAATTCTCCTTCTCCTTCTGTGTGCTTCTCATTTGCCTTCATGCAGCAGATGGTTCTTAGCCCCAGGACATATTTTGGTAAGAGTAACTCACTACAAATGTAAATAATAATAACAGGCAAAAGCAGGGGAGCCACTAGACCAGAATTTTCTGAGAGGGGGGCTAATACTCCCAGTCAGGGCTGGCCCTAACACTGGTTGCACGTGGTGCAACAGTCTTTTTTGGTACCCCACCCCGTTTCCTTCTTCTTCATGAATTCCCTCACTACCACTCACCAACAATGCACATCATCTCTCTATAGCACCTTTCTGACAAACATTTCATTTTTTATAGCGCTACTCATAGTTTACTCGCACTCATTTCTGTGATCTGCATGGTACATATTCTTTGCAGCAGGCACATTAACCCTCTGCACTGTGTGGGTGACAAGAGTGCCCATAGGAGTGCATGGTGAGCGATGCAACAGTGTGAGAGTAGGGTGAGAGGAGTGACTGCAGGGTGAGTGAGGTGGTGGCAGTACGAATTTGGGTGCGGATGTAAGTTCAGAATGGGACGAATGCATGTATGATTACTGATGGACTTGTTTGACTGTGTTGCATATTGAGCAGTGAGGGGGACAGATGAGTGATGTGTCACATGAGTGCGGGATGAGTAGTGTGCTTGTGTGACTGCAGGGTGAGGTACAGGGTGAAAAGTGCAAGTGCATTGTGAGTGCAGAGTGATCACTGTGAGTGCAGGGTGAGCGGGTGAATGGTGTGAGTGCATGGTGATCAGTGGGAGCGCATTGTGGTCGCTGTGAGTGCAGGGTGAGCGTGAAAGTGAAGGGCGAAAATGAGGAGTGAGTTGTCTGAATGCAGGGTGCATTCCCAGACACTAGAAGTAACTCAGCATGTTATTGACAGCGGCGTAGGGTTTAAGATCGAGGTTAAACTATTGCTGTTGTGGCATTAATAGGGGATCGAGGGAGGAGGAAATAAATAATGTGCTGATCTTGCAACAAACTTCCAGTCCTATGGTTAGTGTTGCTAGCAGATTATTTTGATGGCCCAGTCGGTACAAAAACGAGCAGTCACCTAAAGCTGTATTTTAAGCACTTATCTGTGCCTAGTTCGAACAGCAAATATGAATAGAAAACACTTTTATTGTTTTCTAGGGCAGCCTCAATGATCCATGACTGATAATTAAAGAGAACAAAGACAGAAAGCCACATGATGAATGAATACATACTTTTTTATTTATAAGTCTATTTAAAGAGGAGGTCTTTGCAGGATCTTTAAACAACATACGGCTGCATTTTTCTTTCGGCAACCCTAATTTATATTCCTTTTCATGAAATGCATTCTCACACTATGGCAGTAAATGTAAAATAGGAATGTAAGGAATAGGCAGCGAGGGGACCCATGGGGTACTGGAACCAGCAAAAAACACTCAGCTTCTGTAACCAGTTTACAAAGGCATGTAAATGTGCAAATGGTCTTTAAAGACCTGTGGAAAACTCTGAGGGGCGTGCTGGATATAAGACTCCAGACAAGGCCCAGCTGAGCCCCCAGCCGCTCAAGTTCCACTGCAGCAGCCTGGGCTGAGACACAGGATGGGGGGGAAGGGGGTCTGAAGCTTTTGGGCCTGGACAGAAGCGTGACTGGGAAGGTGCGACCACCTTTGCATCTCTCCACAGCTCCCCTGGGGGTTGCACCCCACAGTTTGAAGACCCCTGCTCTAAAGAATAAGGGTGGAGGTCCAGTGCTAACATTTTAGTCAGTTTCCTCTCGTATAAATTTGCCGTTGTGTTGTCACATTCATATGGCCGCTCCTACCCAAACATGCCTGTAATAGTGGCCTGGACTTTTTTCTATTCTGGTGCCACTGCCACTGATGCAGTCAACTTCTAGAGAGCAGAGGAACAGTAGGCAGTGGACTCAATGTGCGTCATGTTGGGATGGTCACTGTATGCTGCTGTGGTGTCTCTGTCTTGCTCTTGAGCCATAGTGTCCTTGCTGAGGCGGTGACACTGGCGATCTGCCTGGGACAGGGCTGCTCTGCTTAAAGATTTCACCCTCATCTTCCTTCTCACCTTCACACCCCACCATGATTTTAGCTGAGTCCCTTCTCTAACCACCTTCACCACCAATTTTTGATGGTGCACCTTCCAGTAGATTGCATGATGTATTTGTCAGATGGGTCATTTTCCCTCCGAATAAGATACCGTGAACCAAGCTTACCTCGACAAACACTAGCGTGGCAAATGGAGCATTTTGCAATGTCTCCTCCTGCTTGCTAATCGTAAATATGTCCCAAATTGGTGAGGTGCACTCTTTCAGTAGGCCACTGGTGCCACTGCCAATGTAGGAAGAAGTGGATGTAGGCGGTTGTGTCGAGGATTGCCTCTCTGCAGTGCGTACCACTAAGGTACTGGTGGTTGCAGGTATCAGCACAGGGCCCTACAAAGATTAAAGCTGGTGGTAGAGCCACATCCCTCGGAGCAGGTTCAATAGGACGGGTAATGGTGGTCTCCTCTGGGCCAGCTTCCGTGACAGTGAATGGCACATCATTCTCATCACCTCTCATAATTCTAAGGCTTTCAGTAACTTTCCTTTTCCTGATCCTCTTAGGTGGTTCTGGGACTCAGCTGGGGTCCAATCCATGTCCAGATTATCAGAAGGGGGCTTAGGGAGATGGTGGAGTACCCTTCTGTTTGCTTTTTTGAGATATGGAAGCCAATGGCTATAAAACAGGAGGCTCTTGCTAAACACTAAGCTCAATATCCTGATCGGTTCCTACTTCAGGAAGATCTATTACTGTCTGTTTCCTGACTTTCCTGCAACAATTACTTTGCACAAGAGACACATCCATTTCAATGTCACAGCTCGTTGGAGCAGACATGGTTGCAGTGGTTACAGAAAATAAACGTAGGGAGGGTCGATTAGGGCTATATTTAACGACCAGAACCACTCATGCCCTAAGAGAAACTATCAACAAACAGAAGAGAGGCCTGGTCAGAAACCTGTATGTGTGCCGCAACTGAACTAGTGTCCCAAAACCATTAGTAGCACTAGAAGTGATAGCCCGGGCCTGTTAGAAAAATTCCCATCAGCCCACCCATGTGGTGGAATGTCGTCATGTGGGAGATGTCACCAATCCAATTCGCAAGCAGTGCACCTAATCATGGCGCAGAGATGGATGGATCAACATGGTGTAAATACAGACCACTGGACTTCACTGGTGATGCTCATGGGGTGCAGTGCAAAAAATAAAAGTGATAAACGTGAAGATAAAATTGACTCCAAGGGCCAAAATCAATTTTAATCAGTATGGCGCTCGGGTCAAGATTAAAATTCTGCCAAAATAGTTTAAAATAATAACTATATGTGGGCAGAGTAAGTGAAGGTCGACATGTTTCAGCTGTACTGACTATTGGTCTTAGCTTTCTTCAGGACCATTAGGGAAACTGCGACTGCCAATCAAAAATTAAAAGATCAGTGATGCACGCTAATGTACATTGGATAAGTCCTACCAGTTCCTCTGAGCCCAGATGAATACTGTAGGAAGTCCAGAACTTTATGTATCTCCCAGCATTATGTGGGAGTACGCTTCACCTCACCAGGAACCCTCTCGGGAAAAAGGGAGGCCCCGCTCTGTCCGTCGGTACCTCGATGCCGGCGTCCGAGAAGGAACCTCCGTTCTCGGACGCCGGCATAGAGGTACCGACGGACAGAGCGGGGCCTCCCTTTTTCCCGAGAGGGTTCCGGGTGAGGTGAGGCGTACTCCCACATAATGCTGGGAGATACATAAAGTTCTGGACTTCCTACAGTATTCATCTGGGCTCAGAGGAACTGGTAGGACTTATCCAATGTACATTAGCGTGCATCACTGATCTTTTAATTTTTGATTGGCAGTCGCAGTTTCCCTAATGGTCCTGAAGAAAGCTAAGACCAATAGTCAGTACAGCTGAAACATGTCGACCTTCACTTACTCTGCCCACATATAGTTATTATTTTAAACTATTTTGGCAGAATTTTAATCTTGACCCGAGCGCCATACTGATTAAAATTGATTTTGGCCCTTGGAGTCAATTTTATCTTCACGTTTATCACTTTTATTTTTTGCACTGCACCCCATGAGCATCACCAGTGAAGTCCAGTGGTCTGTATTTACACCATGTTGATCCATCCATCTCTGCGCCATGATTAGGTGCACTGCTTGCGAATTGGATTGGTGACATCTCCCACATGACGACATTCCACCACATGGGTGGGCTGATGGGAATTTTTCTAACAGGCCCGGGCTATCACTTCTAGTGCTACTAATGGTTTTGGGACACTAGTTCAGTTGCAGCACACATACAGGTTTCTGACCAGGCCTCTCTTCTGTTTGTTGATGGTTGCAGTGGTTGCCTCGCTGAGAGATATGGTCCTGAGCTTAGGTTGGGGTGGTGCCATTGATGCAAGAGTGCTCCCTGGAGCTCAGTGGAGCAGACACACGACCCCCGAAAAAGGTTTGAGCCAACACACCAGTGATGGAAATCTGCTTCTTCTTCTTCTTCTTCTTCTTCTCCCCAATGGCCACTTTCTTGGCTGCATCTTTTTTTTGGCGCCATCTTGAAGCTGTCTGTTGGCAGTGGCACTTAGCTGCAGATGCGGAAGAGATTGGAGGACTCACATGACTGTCTGGTAGTATTGTGAGTGATGTCTCTTGTGCACTCTAAAGAAAACAACCAAAAATAACATTTAGTGAAATGTGACATTGTTGCAGTTTGAATTAGGACAGACAAAGCCCGTATAATTTAATGTGCTTTTTTAAGTTATCATTATTATCCTAAATAATTAAGAACAATAGTGTATCCATTCCTAAATCAAAACACATCACCAGAACAAAATTCCAATCATGATAACAGGATACAGATGCAACTGTTCGCTTTCTGTGCATCTAAGGGAGTCACCTGTGGGAGTCAAGGAAGTGCAGGAGTTAACTGAATAATGCTTACAAAATAATGCTGATGTGCACTTATGGCTGGAACGGAGTCTAGGGGGATTAAATTAGATTGGATTAGATTAGTTTAAGAAGATTATACAGTACAACAGCCACCCATTCTGTTGCTTTGACAACAGGCAAGAGTGATCGCGGCCTATCTAACGATGAACAGTCACGTCTTTAATTGTCTGAGAAAACTGTCAGTGAAGGGCAGAATCTCAGATGGTAGGGTATTCTGGAGTTTTGAGCCAAGGTACACAAAGGAACAACCTCCCATATGGGATCATGTAATCCTTGAAACTGTTTGCATAGAAAGAGATTGCTAGAGTGCAGAAAATGCACAGGTTGATACCATTTTCTACATGTAATGTGGTGGGGGCAACCTCTGCCCTTACTTTAAAGATGCAACAAAGAGCCTTACACTGGATACATTTCTCCACCCTTAGTCTGTGAAGCTCACAGAGAAAAGGAGTGTATGAAGCATGTTTTGGAAACAAGTAAATAATTCTGGCAGCCACATTCTGCACTACCTACATAAGTTTTATGGAGGTTTTATCAACCACCATTACAGAATGTTACAATAATCCAAGCAGGACAGAAAGATTGCCTAGATGAGGATTATCTGAGCAGATATAGGAAGAATCAAGGTAAATTTCTGAAACCATTTCAATTAAGCCTGGGTGCTAAAATCCGCTCCGCTCGCAGAGTTTGCGGATTTTTGGCAACTCCGCGTAGAACGCGGAGTTTCCGAAAACTCCACGATCCGCGGCGTAGTGGAGTTTTTCCCTTTCTCACACTTCAAAAATGCATTTTTGCGCGCCCAGCGTTCGTTGACAAGTTTTCCTATCCATTCACGTGCGCCACAAGATTTTGGTAGCCAGTGGTGCAATCCCGGGAGAGTGTGCGATCGCGAACACGTCATTCGGACGCACCATCAGACATCCAGTGGAAGTTCGGTGAAGCTTGTGATGCCGAACACGCAAAATTTGCAATCCGGAAAAGAATATCTCTCGAGCAGCATAAAATCTTCTCAAAATGATGATTTGGATGACAAAAAACTCCTTAGATTAACATTTGGATTTACTTTTTTGTGCATGGGGTCCTTTATTATTATGTTTTTGGGGGGGAGAGGAAGGAAGTGCCCAAGAGTCTCCACCTTCCTGTTCCTGTCCAGCAGGTCCCTCCTGGTGCTTTGTCCGTGTCCTGTTCACTTTTCATTTGGATCTGGAGCTGGAAGGATCACCCTTTGTGTCTGCTGCATCATATATCAGTGGATTTTAGGACTTTTGGATTTGAGGATTTTGGGATTTGAGATTGTACAAGTAAGTTGATGTTGTTTGTTTGATTGGGGCATTTCAGTGGTTGCATCGACAATTTTTGTACTTTTCATCATTTTCTAAAAAATTATTGTGGGTAGCCAGTAGGCCGAGAGCTAGTCATGGGTACATGAAACTACTGTTTATGTGGTGCCTGTTGAATTTAAACATCATTTAGGGCATGGATGGCGTTGGATTGAATTGCAAAATGTGTATTTTTTGGGGTATTTCACTTTTTTGGTGTGTTAAATAAATGCCTGTGTTGTGTGTGTGTGTGTGTGTTTGTGGTGAGGCTGTTGTGTAACTTGCACACCTTGTTTAGCCATGTGGAATTGTGTTTTAGCATTTTATTGCATTAAAGCTGTGTTGTTTAGCATGCCTTCTTTGCCTGGCCATTAGAGGCCTGTTTCAGTTCTTGTTGTGACTGTGAGTGAACATGTGGCTGGTGGCCATTTTGTGGTGGTAGTTTAGAAGTGTGCTGCTTTTGCTATATAGGCCTGCATTTGTTTCCTTTGTTCCTTTTGGCCTAGGTTCCTGTTTTTTTTATTTTAGTCCTCATTAGCCTCTTTAATGGAAAAAAAACATTGACGTTTTTCCACTTGTACATTTTTTAATGAGCGAGAGGAGATCTGGTATCATGTGCACTATGAATAACCCTGGGTGAAGCACTACGCTACGCTTGCGTAGTTTGCAAAGTTTGCGCTACTTTGCACTATGCAAATTGCACGTAGCACAATGCAACAGTCATCTTTTGCTTGCTCGCTGTCCTCAACGGCAAATTGGCGATCGCGAGTGAGCAAAATTACATCCTGGCTAGACTTTTTCCTTGTTGGCGATCAGCAACATCAAGTTGCCGGTTATGAGCGTTTAAAATAAACCTTCCGGTGAGATTATCAACGCGGGGAGGTCAGGTTTCTCTTTGCGAGTGTTAGCGTATGCTCGCGACCACTCGCTATGAGAAACTACCAGTCCGCGTTGAGAAAGCTGCAGCTCGAGTAGAAATCTACTTGAGCGGCAGAAAACAACTGCTTGCACCGTGCAAGATGCGGTTTGCACTAATTGCACAGTGTGGACAAGCATCCGGCACTGTGCAATAAGTGTGAACAGCATTTTGCATAGTGCACTACGCAGCTTGCATAGCTACGCGTAGCTCGCGTAGTGCGAAGTGCACTTCGCCTAGCTACGCGTATTGCTACTACGCTAACTACGCCCAGAGTTAATTATGAACAGGTTGGAAAGAAAAGAAAGATGGAGATCTTAGCTCTAACTAGCCTAGGACTTTACCGCCGTCTTTTCTGTTTCCTTTTTATCTGTCTTGGCCCTCTCACTTTCCAGCCGGGAGACTAGACAAAGAAAACCTAACCAAAACCTGGTGAGGCTGATCATAGGACCTCTGAGTTTCTCCTGTTAGTCTTTAAGACATCGCACCATTCGAAAAACGGGAGCCAGATATCATAATGTCTTGAACTGTTCATACCTAAAGTGGCTGTATACTTAGTAACTTACATATCTCTTTCCGTGCCAGTAGCATACTATAGAAAATAAGCTTTGGCTGGGTTTTAGTAGTTTAAACTACTGATTCCACATATCCAAAAATAACAAACATAACGCTTACCTCAGTATTGAGCTCCAAAATTTCAGACAATGCCTTACTCATTTCTCTCCAGAATACCTGTAATTTTTGGCATTTTACAAACATGTGGACATCATCCTCTTTCATCCCTCCACAGATCGGGCAGGCAACATCACCTCCTCTTCCAAACTTTGACAGTTTCTGGGGAAACCAGTATGCTCTGTGGATGGAAAAGAGATGATTTCTCTCAGGTATGCAGGCTTAAATATTTTAAATAGTGTAGACATCGATACTTGCCATTGATGATCCAGCGATGACTCCGGCAAGTACTTCCCCCATAGTACCTTCGGTAAAGTAAAATCTTCATCCTTGATTTCAATCATTAGCCAATAAACATTAGCTAACTCCTTCTTGTGAGTTGATTCCTGCTTAAGACATGATTCCAGGTTGTTTTGTTCACCAATCTTTGTTTCCGAGTCTTGGAACCAGCTTCGCATCTGCAGGTATTTAAATCTGGATAGGTGAAAGCCTGCTTGTAGGCAGCACTCTTCCCAATAAATGTGCTTTCCATCTACTATTATCTGCTCCCATCGTAAGAGGGCCCCCTTCTAGTAGTGGTTTTGCAAGGGGATCTTTTGTCCGTTCCGGAGAACCTGGACCATCCCAAATAGGAGCCAGATAGCTATGGTATGGAATTTTTAGAACTTTTCTATCCTTATACCATGTCTCTGCAAGCCCGTGCAGTATCTTTAACCTGATCTTTTAAAATAAAATTGGGTCGGCATATTTGCCTCTTGATTCCAAACTTGAGATAGTGAACCACATACCCCAACACCTCCCGTTTTGTAAAAGAAAAGCTCGAGAGTAGAAAAGCAAGTCCGGCAGAGCTAATCCTTCTTTCTTCACCCTCCGTCTCAGCTTTTTCCAGGCTCTTCGTGGTTCTTTACTTGCCTAAATAAAAGTGCAGATTTCACTTGCAACTTCTTTAATCATTCTTTCCTAAAGGGCAGGGAAATAGTGTTGAATAGTGTTGAATAAGAAGGTAAGCTTTGGAAGGGCTATCATTATGTTACTAAGTTACCACGGCCAAGAAGCGATAGCTGAAGATGGGACCACATTTTGAAAAGTTTACTGATCTCTTTCCTGGCTTTCTCAAAATTTATTTTAGCTATTTTGTTGATATCCTGTGGTATCATAACTCCCAAATATCTAATTTGATCTTTCCCATTCTCCCTGTCAATGTTCCAAGTTTTGATTTCAGTCTTGCCACCGTTGATTTTGAAGCCCGAGATCTTTCCGGAGTCTGACGTTAAAGTCATTATAAGTGGCAGGGTTTTTTGTAAGTCTGTGGTATATATCAAAATGTCCTCTGCGTAAAGTCCCAATTTCTTGTTCCAGTCATTGATCTTGAAAAGGTAAAATTTCCAGATCTCCACTAATTTTTCTAGCCAAAGGCTCAATATAGAGATTGAAAAGGAGGGGTGACAGGGGACAGCCCTACCTCGTCCTTCTGGATATGGCCACAGGCTTAGTTAACTAGCACTCTAGCTTCTGGAGCTCGGTAAAACCCTGCCGATGCCCTACAAAAATGTTTCCCTAAAATTAGGGAGACTGCCACAACTTTCAAGTAGACTCAGTTCACTCGGTAAAAGGCCTTGGTGGCATCTAAGGCCACCACGACCAAGGGAAGGCTATAGGACTTAGCCAGATCTATTGCACCAATTAGTGTAAAAGTCAAACCTTTCAAAGACCTTCCCCGAATGGACCCTTTCTGGTTGTCATGTATCAGCTCAGCCATTCTACCATTCAATCTGTCCGCCAATATTTTAGAGTAAATCTTATAGTCGCTATTTAACAATGAGATTGGCCGATAGGAGTCACATTTTGTTGGGCATTTTCCTGGCTTTAAAATTAACGAAATTGTGGCTTCTTTCCAAGAGGCAGGCATTTCAGACCCGTTGATATAGAGATCATTGAAGAAGTTAGCAAGGATGGGCGTCAATGTACTTGCCTGGACTTTATAAACTTCGTGGGGTATACCGTCGGTCCCCAGGGCTTTCCCTTTCTTGAGCTGATTGATTGTTTTTTCATCCTCACTCCTAGCAATATTTCTTTTTAACTGTGTGGATTTTTCTGATGTGAGAGGGGTTACAGTGTCTTTACCGAACCATGCTTTTAAGTTATCTTCAGATGGATTCAGCTCCTCTTGATAGATCTCGCTAAAATACTCATAGAACGTTTACTCAATCCCATTGCTATCACCGATCAAGGTCCCAGTTTGTTCACATATAACCTCCTCAATTCTGCTGCTCCTTCTTGGCCTTCCAGGCCAATAGTTTACTACAGCCTTCACTGTATTCAAAATGAGCCATCCGGCTGGCCTCCCAACTCTTCCTGACCCAATCATGTAGTACAATTACTAGGCTGGATTTTGCGTGTGACACTTCCTGTAACAACCACGCCCTACCTTCTTCATCTAATCTTGGGTCAATAATTCTTTTTGCCGCTGAGCAAACTCTTTCTTCCTGTGTAGCCATCTCTTTGTAGTAGCATCTCCTCTGCTCTGCAGCCAAGGCCCCTAGTCTGCCCCTTAAAAACGCATAGTACGCATCCCAATCTACTCCCAAAGCTGTGGATCTCCAGTTTAGCTCGAAAAAAACTTCTGTCTCTCTATTGAGTAACTCAGTGAATCCCTTGTCCTGCAGTATCGAACGATCGAGAGTCCATCTCAATTGAGAGACCACCTTGCCGATCTTTAAAGGAAGTATTACTACTGAGTGGTCAGACAGGTGAACTCCAACATGATCGATCTGCTTTACATCATCTTTTATTTTGCCATTAATAAGGAAGTAGTCTATCCTAGACTGGTGTCAATATTTTTTATAAATAAAAAGCGAAATCTTTTTGTAGACCTGCTTTTTGCCTCCAAATGTCATGCTGACCTAGTTGTTTCATCATTTGTTTTAATAATCCAAGCATCTTAGGGTTAACCAGTGCTCTGCTGTGTGAGGACTTATCTAAAAGTAATTTAACATTAAAGTCTATGGCTAAAATAATAGGGTCAGCAGAATTTAAAAATTCTGCCATCAATTCACCCAAAGGTTTCATTTTGTCTTGATTTGGGCCGTAAAAAACCTGGGAGTGTAAAAGGATGGGCTAAAATGTTTACTTTAGCAACTATCCACCTGCCTGCCTTATCCAACACAAAGGAGTCTAGGTTCACTTGCAGCCCTCGTTTGAATACCCCTATTGTTACTGCTGACTGAGCTGTGTATGCCACCTGGGAAAGCCATCTCTTTGATTTAAACAGCCCCGATGCCCCCTTCTCTGTGAGGTGCGTATCCTGAATTATTATAATTAGGGCTGGGCAGTCTTTAAGGTACTGCAGTATTTTCTCTCTCCTTCTGCTAACCCTGATGCCATTTAAATTCCATGACAACATTTTAATAATACTCTCCTTCTTCTTGCCATTATCGGTGCCAAGTGATAAAAAAAAACTGCATTTTGAAAAATTTCAGGAGACTTCAAAGGAACTATATATTTTTTCTTTTTCTGCTACTGCTCCCCACCCTGTGCTCCCCCCCCCTCCCATAGAAAACCCTTCCCTACCTCTACATGGCCGAAAATCTGAGTAAGCATCTAAACTTTGTTTACAGCACATAGCTTTTGAAAAAAACACATATAGAAAGAGAGAGAGAAAAATTTCTATTTGTGTATATTTTTTTTCGTTGCTATAATTGTTTTGTATCTTTATTTGCTTTAACCCCTTCCATGCTTATGACGAGCTCAGCTCGTCATGCAGTACACTGCTCGTGTGCTCATGATGACCTGAGCTCGTCATGAACAATGGGATTCAAGGGAGTGCAGCATCCGGGATGAATTGCGTTAGCATTCAAGGTGTTAAAAAGGATTTTTCCTTCCCTAAACTTTACTTGCAATACTTTCAACGGAGTAAGCCTAACTAATGGGAAGGGATCAGAAATTACAAACCACCTGCCTGAAGGTCTTTTATGAATTGTCTACCTTTTCACAGGAATGGAAGATGTGCATTTTATTATCATGCATCACCTTCAAAAAGGCCAGGAATCTGAGTTGAACCACCGCTCCTAAACCTTTAAGTGGATCCATCCTCTTTCCTCGCTCCCATTGCCTGATTGAGGTAGCTGTTGAGACATCTGACCTAAACTCGTATATTGCCAGTATCTTTTCCTTTAAAGTAAAAGTTAAAAAATGAATCAAAATCTTTCTGGGCTTTGTACTGTTTGTGTTTAGCCTGTATGGATCTCTATGCATGCGTTGTATATCTCTCCCTATTTCCTCTTCGGATTCTTCTACTTGCTGCTCTTTTCTGATCAGTCACACTACATAGGTTTTAAGATCTTCACCCTCTCTTCCTTCAGGCACCTTCAAAATTTCTATATTATTTCTCCTCTGGAAGTTTCCCAACTTCTCAACTCTGTCTAGATGCTCTTTGTCTGCAGACTTTAATTTTGCGATCTCTGCTGTATTTGTGACTACCTTCTCTCTAAGCTCTTTAACTTTACCCTCTAACATAGTTGTTCTATTGCTTACATCATCTATATTTCTCTCTAATGTGTCACACACCTGACTGATTTCCTTCTGATTTCCCTCCGACGTCTCAAACCTACTTTGGATCTCAACAGTCAGAGTCCTTACAAGAATACCTAAGGCTGGGTCCTCCCAGCTTGACTCGGAATTTGCCCTGATTTATTGGGGTTACCACTTTTTGAGGCTGAGCATTGACCATATGATCTTCTTGAGGGGGCATGGAAAGCACTTGATTCCTATTTGGGGATGTAGCTATACTCCAATCTGCCACGTCCTCTGAGCCCGTTCCTATAAAAACCTCTGTCTGTTCAATACTGACTCCCGTCTGTATAGGTATATCTTCCTCCATCCTATTGTCAGCCAATATTATTGTTTGGGGCAGGACCTTAAAGTATGTCTTCAGAGAAGGAGTAACCTTTAATTTTTGAACTGCTGTTTGCTTACTTGCCGATTTTCCCTTTAAACCTATCTTGTCTTTGGTTTTTTCACAGTCGTTCGCATCTCCCAGAACTTGCGAGCCTCCGGCGAGCTATGATGGACCTATTTCCCAACCTTGTTTCCCCCTTTATCTTGCCTCAGCTTCCTAAGAGCATAACGGGGGGGTATCTCACCTTGTATCTCGCTCTTGCTGCCTCTTTTACCTTTCTATGGGGGTGTCTGCCCCTACTGTCTGCTGTTTTTGAATCCTCATTGTGCCAGGCTTTAAACACGCCACCAGTTCATGAGGAAGAGGACAGCTTTGGCTTCTTGCTAACCCCCCCTTCACTCTCCTCTGGCTGCTTTTCCGCGCTGCTACCACTTTCGGACATGAATACTAGCAGGTTACAGCTGCATCCTTCCCTTCCCCACGAAAGAGATCCTGGCCGATACGCCTCTGCCCTTGCGGAGCTCCAGTGCCGCCCTTCCCCACGGCCTCTCCGTTGTTGCTGTTGCTAATGCTTCACTTCTATCTCTCTGTTCTTTATCTTCATTCCGGGCCGCCACTAATCCAAGCCTTTTGTAAGTATAACACTTTGTTGATCATTCAGAAACTATCCCGGTTTAGCATCGCTGTAAACCTCTGTCCTACTTAGATTTTGAAAACATTTCTTTGCACTGCTCCGTGGGTGCTCCCACAACCGGTTACATGCTGGCCGCCATGTTTTCCCTGTCCTAGCTTCCGTGGATAAGCCTACGTTCTTGTTGATGTGGGCCTGGCCATGTGGCTGGTGGCCATTTTGAAGCCAGGAAATGTGCTTTTGCCATAGGCCTGCATTGCCTGTCTTCCCTTTCTTGTTGTTGTGGGCCTGGCCATGTGGCTGGTAGCCATTTTAAAGCCAGGCAGTGTGCTTTTGCCATAGGCTTGCACTGTCTGTCTTCCCTTTATTTTTGCTCTGGGTGGCCTGGTCATGTGGCTAGTTGGCCATTTTGAAGCCAGGTAGTATGCTTTTGCCATAGCCCTGCATTGTCTGTCTTCCTGTTCTTGTTGCTTTGGGTGGCCTGGCCATGTGGTTAGCGGCCATTTTGTAGAGCCAGCCAGTGCGCTTTTTCCATAGGCCTGCAAGCTGGTGGCTTAGTCTGCCAATAGGCCTTTCATCCAGTCGGCCCAGAGCTACTCATGGGTGCATGTAATGAAACAACTGGCTCTTTGGTGTATGTTGAATTTAAACATCATGTAGCGCATGGATGGCATTGGATTGAATTGTGAAATGTGTATTTGTTGAGGTATTTCACTTTTTGGTGTGTGTTAAATAAATGTCTTTGTTGGGTATGTTTTTGGTGTGGTTGTTGTGTAACTTGCAAACCTTGTTTATCCCTGTGGATTTTTGTTTATGCATTAAAGCTGTGTTGTTTAGCATGACTCCTTTGTCTGGCCATATAGGCCTGCTTGAGTTCATTGTTTTCCAGGCCTCCTGCTTGTTTTGACTATGAGCGACCATGTGGCTGGTGGCCATTTTGTGGGGGTATTGTAGTAGTGTGCTGCTTTTGCCATATAGGCCTGCATGTCTTTCCTTTGTTCCTCTTGACTTACTGCTTCCATCCTCTTTGCCAGCTGCAGGTTCCTGAATGACGTGATGAGCAAATTCTTGTCAAACAGGTTCCAATTCCATTACATTTGTATTTTTGTTTTTGTTGCTCTTCTTTCCTATCCTTCCTGAGTGTACATAGTATACAATGAAAACCCTAGTTGTCAAAGTCTCACAAATGGCTACACTGTTTTGTTTATAACTTAAACTGAGTTAATAAAATGTATTAATATAACACAAAAAAGTGTGCCGACCACACACTAAGGGCCCGATGTAGGTAGCCCTTTACCGATCCGAATTGGCCGAAAATACAGATTTTCGGCCGTTTCCGATCGGTAAAGGGCTACCGAGATATAGGGGCACATTTTCGGTAATTTCACCAAATCGGTATCATTACCGAATCGGTAAATTTACCGATTCGGTAATATGTACAGAATCGGTAAAATAATTACTGATTCGGTAACATTTCCCGATTCGGTAAAATTACCGAAAATGCAATGTAGGTAGGCAATGTACCTTCTGCACATGGCTTACAGAATCGGTATTTTACCATGGAATACAAATCCATGGTAAAATACCGATTCCGGTGTGCATGCACATGTGTGCATGCACACCTATGTCATGTGACAGGCAGACCTGCCCTTAGGGCAGGTATGCCTGCCACATGGCACCTGTGCCTGTTTTGGGGGTGCCAGAGGGTGTCAAAGTGACACCCCCTGCACCCTTGTGAATTCTTTAATTACCGATTCGGTAAATACCGAATCGGTAATGCCTAATCATTCCTATGGGCTTCAAAGCCCATAGGAATGAATGGGCATTACCGATTCGGTATTTACCGAATCGGTAATTAAAGAATTGCTAAGGATTCGGTATCGAATCCAGATGTTGGGACCTACATACCATTTACCGATTTTGAAATACCGAATCGGTAGGATTCGGTATTTCAAAATCGGTAAATGGGATTTACCTACATCGGGCCCTAAGTTATATATTATATTTGTTTCTATGTACTATTAGTAATTGAACCACAACAACAAATGCAACATTTCACTGACGTTCTTCTCCTGCCTTCTTTGCTTTTAGGTGCACAAAAAGAAGGAGGAGGAGGTGTCATCATCACCCGTTGTACTGCCAGACAGAGGTCCTGCTGTGCACCACGTCACGTCCACGTGTGACCAAAGACATCTCTGCAACTTGTACACCTGCATCCTGCTGACATCGGAAGGAAGAAGATGGCCCCAAAGAAAGGTAACAGGTCCTCCAGTACCAAGAAAGTTGCCAGTGAGAAGAAGGATCTGAAGAACGAAGTGGCACTGCCACTTACCAAGACTGGTGTGCAGGCCAATATGTTTTTGGGAAACAAAAAGTTATGCCTGCCTCAGTGGTGTCGGGGGACTAAGCTGGGAACAGCATCTCCGCATCAGCAGGCCCACCCCTCTAACCTAGGCCCAAGCCCATGAGTGTTGCAGAGGTAGTCAGTCTACTTTCGCAAACGCCAATGATCAGTGATGTTGAAATGTCATTATCACAAAGTAGTACCCAATCAACGCAGGCGGAAAATCAGCAGATAAATGGGCAACAATAGCCGGAACAACAGCCGGAACAACAGCCGCAACAACAGCCGGAACAACAGCCGCAATAACAGCTGCAACAACAGCCCCAACCACAGCCCCAACAACAGCCACAACAACCGCCGCAAAAACAGCTCACAGTAATAGTTGTTCTTCCCAAAGTAGGCGCAATTCAGGAAATCGAGCTTCCTGCGGATGACGAAGAGCAAGCCACTCTTTCAGAAGATGCATTGTCTTCCAGATCCCCAAAGAGGAAAAAGAGGGTTAGTCCATCAACTTAATCTTCAAGCCCCCCTTCTGCTGATCTAAATGCCACTTGGGAGCCACCAGCTCAGTCTGAGAGTGAGGCACACCACAAGACAAGGTAGGGGAAAGGAAGGTTCCAGAAAGCCTTAGAGTTATGGAGGTAGATGTAGAAGAGTGGATGATGATGAGCCAGTCTTAATGAACTACACTCCTGGACCAGTGGAGATGGAGACTGACATTATTACCCTATCCCAAATTGCTATGAGGGATGTGGCATGGATACCACCAAGACAGGTAACACCAACATCAACTTAAGCTTCTATATTTGCATTTGCAAAGGCCTGGCAGGGACCTACATCCTACACAACCACCACCTCAGTAGGTAGTAGTGGTACTGCACAGAGTCAAATTCCAGGCACACCCTTCAGTTAATACAGCATTGCAAGTGGCATCTCCAGCAGCATGAGAAAGTTCACCTCCCCAGTTTGGAACTTCTTTTTGGTTAGCAGTAAGGAGGAGAACGTTGCTATATGCTCAATTTGTCAACATAGTGTTAGTTAGCGTAAGCTTGATACAAACTATGGTAGCAGAGGCCAAACAACCCATCTAAAAAAAAATCACTTGATCCAGAGGGAGGAACACCTTAAAGGCCTAAGTAAAACTGCACTCATTGCTGTTGGTGTGGATGAAGAAGTAGATGAAGATATGATCGCGGTGGAAGGTGAACACGAGGGAGGCGTTTACTCTGGTACACAAAGTAGCCCTGTCCCCAGCAGTGTAGTGATACCGCCCACATACTCAGCAACATCTCAGTGACACCGTAGTAAGAGTCAGGCTGAGACACCAAGGCAACAGAGTACTGCAATGAAAAAAAGTGTGTTGTTGAGCCTAACTGGGTTCAAGAAGTCATCTGCATCAGCTGCACCACAAAGGAAAATAATCCAGCCTACCATTGTCAGTATGCTTAGGTCGGAGGAGCAGTACAAACGCAACCACCCAACTGCACATTTGTAAAATGCAAAGCTGGCTAAACATTCTACCTTTTTCTTTTGGGGAAGTGGTGGGTTTCCTTGAATTTCTGACATCTATCTGCCCAAAATGGAAGGTTCCCAGCAGGTCCTCTTTCGCCAGAGTTGCTGTTCCAGCACTACATCACAATGTGCTGGAATTGCTTGGACAAGCTTTGCAGCAGAGTGTTGTTCACAATATCCACCTGACAACAGACATGTGGATCGGTTGCCAAGCCACTGATTATGTGTACATCACTGCACACTGGATTTCTTTTGTGGGGGTTATAGAAAAGATATCTGAAGGTGCTGTTGAGACGGCTGATATTTTTAATGCTACTCTGAAACATTCAACTGTAGCCAAGTTTGCCATGGAGAAATCTCATACTGCTGAAAAAATTTTGAAAACGTTGAACAGCAAGGTCTTTGAATGGCTGAGCACAACAGGGCTTAACATTGGTTTTATTGACACGGATAATGGCTGTAATGTAGTTAAGGCCATGGAGGATAGAGCCTATTTCAGGGTCCTGTGTTTGGCACACGGGATTAACATTATTGTTCAAGACTTCCTGAAAAAAGAAGCCAGAGTCATCAACTTACTGACCCCCTGCAGAAGAATATCACACATTTCATCAATTCTTTTAAAGCCCAGATGCAGCTGATGATTATTCAACGTGAGTGTAGAATGCTAGTCAAAGCACTCATCCAGGAGGTGCCAACACATTGGCACTCAACTTATTACATGCTTGAACATCTGTTTGAGCAGTGCACCCCAATCAATATATATGTCATGCAAAGAGGGGATGCTACTGTGAAATGCATGACCATTCAGATTGACCAATGGGGCCTAGTTAAATGCCTCACAGAGATGTTGCTTCCTTTCAACCTCTTCACATGTGAAGTCAGCAAGGAGGACTGTACTATGGGCCAAGCTATCCCAATGTTGCTAACGCTAGAGCAACAACCGAAGGAGGTGTCTGAAACATACACATGTGTGGAGGAGAAATATGAAGCATATGAGTTGGTGGCAAGCTTATCCCGTCGCTTAGCTGAAAATACAAGGGTGCAAACTCGCATAGTTTCTGAAAAACATTACATTACATTTGTCCCACAGTTCTCGATCCACAGTATAAATCAGCACTGAACAGTAAGACATTCATTCATTTTTCAGAAATGGATGTTGCCCAGTACAAAACCTAGATTGCTGAGGCAGCCAGTAAATTGGAAAATGAACGGCCAACTAACCAAACCCACAACAAGTACTGCAGCAGGGCATCCAGCATTAAGTTCAATTTCAGAGCCTGAGGGCAGTGTGTTTGGCTCAGAGCTGTCACCAACACTGTCGACAACAGCAAGAACTGGATCATCAGCCCCAGTAAAATCGGCACAGTATTGGTATTTACAGCAAAGGCTTGATAGGTCCAGTGCTGATGCAACGATAAAAGAGGCCCAGCAAAGTGGAGCAACCCTGAACATTGAGCGAATGGTCCAGGCCTATCTGGATGACCCAACAGAGGTCCACATTGATCAAAACCCATTGCTGTATTGGTATATGAAAAGGGGCAAATGGCCAGTGCTCAGCAGGCTGGCGATAAAATATCTGGCTTGCCCTGTCTCAAGTGTCTCTTCTGAGGGTGTTTTCAGTGCTGCTGCTGCTGCTATTGTAACTGTGAAAAGGACCAGTCTTGCGCCCAAAAATGTGGAGACGTTAACCATGATCAAAATGAGTCAGCAGTTTATACCACCAAATTACACAATATGTGAATCAAAGCAGGAAGATGACGAGAGCTTTACTTTTATTTGTATGTGTCTCTGTCTTTCTGGTTCAAAACTTCTAGTTTATTTATTGCCATATTGGAGTTGCAGCTCTGTGCATTTAACTTATGTCCACTCCTCCGAGTCCTGCTCCATCCTCCTGACTTTCCTGAATCCATTTCCCTCAATCCAGATGATGATTGGATGGAGAACACAGTACAAGAAAATGTTGCTTCATCGAGTGTCTCCAAAAGAAGTGGAACATGATGACTATTATCTATCTCCCTTTCCGAGTCGAGAGAGACTGCCCCTTAACTTAAGATGAGAACAAGGAACAGGGTATGATAGCAAGCATTGGATGCTGACTCTTGTTATTTGTGTTGTGCATGAAGTGAATTCATTGTGTACCATTATTTATTCTACACACTAAAGGTGACTCAAGTCAATGTTTCCCTTGTTGTTTAATAACAAAATTGTACTTCTACTGCAGGATGATCAATTGCATTTTTTAATATGGAACTTGGACTCACTCAGTACACTGCAGACTGAGTTGGACAACACCATGATGATGACCAAAGTGACAATGTAGTTGCAGTCAGTCAGTAGGATCGGAGACGATTCATGGAATAACTCAGGGCGTTTTATGAGTGGCATAAAAGGTAAATGAGTCAACAACAACAAATGTAGACCTACATGTCTGTGTAGTGGTGGAGTTGAATCACAAGTGTAGTAGTGGTGGTATGACTGACAGCTGTGCATGCCTTTTATTTAGTTACTTACTTTGGAAAATGATATGTTACTGTATATGTGACATGTGCCCTGGCTGGCTCAGTTAAATTCTAAGCCAAGTGGAGGTTGAGTGGGCGCCATGAGCCTGCTCAGTCCTGTTGCTGTTGTAGGTTAATTCTGGAAACAGACAACAGAGAAGACATGATTTAGCAATGCCACTCTGAAAGTGTTTGCATTACTCCGGAATTCATGCTTTTTTTCTTGATAATTAAATATTTATTTTGTTTTTCCATCTACACTTACAGGTCAGCCTTTATCCTGTGATAAACAGAGAAAAACACCTCACACTCATCTACCAATCCACATCAGGCAGGTAGTGGCACCCAAGATTGACAGGCGCAACATCCATGGAAGGGAGGAATGCTGAGATGCAATTTGCCAATTTGACCAGGATAAAATACAGTAACACTTTAGTATCAACATTCCTCATGTTTTAAATATTTTGATTAATTTTTTATCTTCAATCAGTACAACTGTGTGTTGTTGTTGTTTGCTCTCTGCTTATAATTGACCCCTAAAGCTATTTTTTTCTTTGCTAGCTTTAAAAAGTAAGTCAGGTACAACAGAAGTAAAAATGTATTTAATTCGGGGTCTCTCTGAGGGCAGACAGGCATGGCAAATTTCATAATAATTAATAATATACTGCTGCCCTGTACTGTCTACTAGTCTAGTTAGTAAGTACTACTCATCATTAACCATCAAGTCATTATCATCATGCATGCATTTCCTTTTTCTCCCTTAACAGATTTATGGATATGTTGGTCGTCTGCCAAGATTGTGTTTTTTTGTTTGTCCATGCATATTGATTTTCTTTGTCAAACCTTTCGCCAAACCCCCCTTTCCAACCATTCATCAAACCTGAACCCTCTTCCCCCGGGCTGTGTGATTTATATTGAGGTGTGACTAAATTAAATGTACACCAATAATTGATCACACCCTTGCTGGGGCGAATGTGGTGAATGCAACACTGATTCAATTTCAAGGCAGGGTGAGGTTCTTCTTCGACTTGTCCACTCATGCTCAGTATATTTGTAAGTAAATTTTTTGTCCAAAGGAACCTAATCCATCATAATTAATTGCTGGCACATCGATTGGATTCATAATCCTCCTACACAGCACTAAAGGTTACGCTTGTGTCCAGTGAGTCGACACTACTACAGTTTGTTGTAACTTGTTGTACTATGCTATCCCCACCACCATTAGGTTATTTTACTTTAGCATTGCTAACAAGCATTGTTATTATTGTTTAGCAGTCTTCTTGTGCACTGTACTGTACTTCGTTTTACTACACCTCCCGGAGTCTCTCTCAGGCGACTGACTGTCTCATTTTCTTTTATTGCAAATGCTACTGCCAGTGTCTGCTAGTACCACCACAATCATGGCATCTTGGGAAACCAAACCATCATCAATATAACCAGTCATCGCTGTGCCTAAGTTTAAACATCAATCACAGGTAACAGAAGACATTTGTGGGAGGCATAATTAATACTGGAAATTAATTGCTTCATTAATTCACAAACCCAAACCCTTGAGTCCAGTGGCAGACTGCATAGACTAGGAGGAGAGACTGACAGTATTGGTAGGACAAGTCACTCAGTGAAGGTACTGCATCTATCTGTTCGTGTGTTACAAAATTAGCAGATTATTTTGCAGCAGTAAAGGAAGGAAACCATCTGATGTAAATGAGTAACCCCCACAAAATATTTACATTGTATGTAAAGTTTAAGTATAAATATAATTTAATCCCATATCAAAATAAACTATTGTAAAAAAGCCCACAATACCTGACCCACCCCTCTCCCTAATCCTAATCAATGTCCAAAAAGTCAAAAGATAGAGTCCAAACAATGTGCGTGGCTTTGAATTCCAAAATTGTCCCTAATAAATAATAAATATAACCCCAACTTTTCCCCAGAGTAGTCCATTGCCCACTCAACAAAAAAAAGAATAAAAAAGGAGCCCAGGGCATTGTAGGAGGCTGCAGCTAATACCGCCTCCTCCTCTTCCTCCGCCGGAGCCACCAGCCTCCGATACTTCTTCCGAATTGCCTCAAGCTTCTGGCGCTGGGTCATGGCTGCCAACTCCTTCCTGTCTGGTCTTTTTGGTTGGGAAGGAGTACTTACATCAAAAAAGATTATTGTAATACAGTTAGCAAAACAGTAACACAAAATTAATTCTACACATAGTGGCACAGTAGCACTTGCAAGCACATGACATAACATTGTGGTAGTATGGACTTGAGTACACCCTTTTTATTCCTCTCTCTTGTGTAGCTAAATTTAGTAACCTGATGCAGCCGGCATGCCAGCTCAGTCAGCTTATACTCAAGACAAACATTATACTGGTGTCGCTGACTCACATTATTTTTATTTACTACTGTCTGCAATCTGCAGGTGGGGAAGCTGACTACACAATCATCTTATTTTTTCTATTATGGGGGGCGCTGGCCAAACTCTTTGTTACATCAAGGCCAGGGCAACTGCTCATTTTCACTTTCACCCTGCCTACTACAACAAGGCAGATATCTTATCCAAATGACCAGTGCTTATATATATGTATGGGAAGACATGAGGTACTTTTTTTTGATTGATTGTGTAACCGGTTAGGAACCAATCCATGCAGCCCATAGGCCAGTGAAGGCCACCCATGGCATGCAGAAACAGTTGAAAATAAATTCACATAGGCAGTGTGTGGGCATCGGAGTCGGAGGGAGGCGCTTGATAACATACATACACAAAATATATGGTGTGCTTGCAAACTACTGCGATTCAAGGGGGTATTCTGAACATACAACTTCTATTCTCCTTGGCTTTGCTTGGTACTCTGGCGCAGTTCCTTTTACAGTCTCTTCAAAGACTCTGCATTCAGTGACAGTCTCCACCTATGCTATGAATGTGATGTGATGAATACCATCCAGCCATCATACATTCAAAGTAAACATGCCTATCATTCTTCTTAACCTTTTAACAAACCTTAGTTTGTTTTTTAACAACAAACATTTATTATCTTTATTTAAACCATCACCCATGTGTCCTTCCTTCCTTGCTTGCTTTTGAGATTGACCCATCAAACACCCTGGAGGATTCTTGCTATCACCCATACGGTTTCATCCACCCAGGCAGGTCTCTTTTCTTCTTTCACCTTCTACCCTTCCTTCAAACACCGATGCATCTGATTCCTTCCTATCACCCACCTATGCATGCATCGCACGTGGCACGTATCCTTCTATGCCAGTCGCATATATTTACATCTCGCACGTCATTCCTCCTTCCATCCTTCTTTACCTTTTTGATCAACCCATCCATTAGGGTCATCTGATTCTTAGTCTTCTCCATCAAACTTTCCCAGCTGAGTTGAATTCAAATTGAAGAGTCCATTAGTTACTCAACTACTCCCACTGCTAATGCTATTGCTCGCCTCTAATGCTAAGTAAAGTGTGTCTTCTTCTTCAACCATTGTTCACAACAACTTAGACTCTCTCAACATACAGTGTACACTCTTGCAGCAAATGTGTAACTATTGACAATAAGTAAGGAATGTAATTATAACTTACCACCGCCCACAACTGGTGCTGTCTCACTCACCCCTGTGGCAGCTGCAGCATCCGCTGCTCCCTCCTAGCTGGCAAACAAGCAAGATTAATAGCGCCGAGCACCTGTGAATAACAATCACTAAAGATTGTTAAATGTAAGTTTACCTGCAATGTAAGCAGCAGCATTCTTGCTATGCGGAAAAAATATATATTCTGAATACCAGTAACACAGTCTGGAGAAAAACAATAGTATGAGCAACTCACCAAGCCCCACAACCTCGAAACCTAACAGGTCCAGCAGGTCCTGATCCCGGTCCAAGATCTCTGACCACCAGTGGGTCAGCTGGTTATGGGTGCGCCGGACCTCCGAGCAGCGAAACACTGCCCGGCGTACCCTCACACACCCATGGTGACGCTCCTGTGTAGTGTACCCAGAGCCAGGCCTGCCGCCAAGGGGAGGTGGCGCTTCACAATAAAACAAGGGCGGCCACCTCCGCCTCGCTGAATAGGGACCAGGACTTTGGGGTGCAGTCTGCCGCAAGGCAGGCGGCTCTTGGGCGCAGGCCCCTTGTCCTTGGAGCTGGTTCCCTTCCCCTTAGCCATGGTTCTGGGGTGGGCGAGGGCGAAAAAAGAACATTTAGCAGGGAAAACAAAGTTAGGGGAAGAAGTAGAAGAGTAATAAAGGAAATAATATTAAACTGTAGAAAAGTAAAAAAACGCAGTAAAACTAGAGATAAAACACAAAATATAGACTTAGTGACAGAGAAGGATAGATAATAAATAAAAAAGATCACAAAAACAGGGTAAAATATAAAGGATGGAAAAGATTGGAGAGGGATTGGAAAATAGGCCCCAGAACTATGCAAAAGATAGAAAAACAAGATGGCCGTGCCCATTGGCGATCGCGTGGTGAAGTTTCCGCGATATTTCCCCTGAACACGTCATCTTCGTTGCTGAATGTAAATACATCTCGTAAGCATGTGCGAGCACAACGCGAGCATGTGCGAGCACAATGAGAGCATACGCGAGACAAGGCAAGCATGCGGAAACATACAACTCCGCATGCTTGCATAGCTACACGCAGCATCACAGACATTTTTTACAACTTTGCTTAGCCTCGTGTAGCGCGGACACGCAAACTTCGCTCGGGGTTAGAAGCAAGCCGGTGACACCTTTACAGGCTGAGGCTTCATAGAGAGCTTGGACTCCACTAAGAATCCAAGATTCTTAACTTTAACGGCAGGGACATAAATATCACCCAATACATCTGGCCAGTGCTGAGGTCCCCAAAGTTATGGGTTCTTACCAAGCACCAGCATTTCTTTTTTTGCACCGTTCAATTTTCGAGAGCTGTTATTCATCCAAGATGTGGTCCTGATCGGATGAGAAAGAAAAGATTATTTCAGTATCATACACATAGGAGAATTGCGTTAGACCACAACTTTCACGCAGGTCTGCCAAAGGGCTAACATAGATACTGAAAAGTGCTGGGCCCAGAGGGAAATGGAATAATCGTAAAAAAAGTATTGCTGAACGTGTGCACTTATGACGCGCAAGGGGTTCAGGGGAAAATGGAATAATAATACTTATGAAAAAAATGCTGTTGTGCAGCTGTGCACCTATGGCAGGTAGGTGGTGGACGGAAGGTGGAAAATATAAAAATAAATATAGAAATAATTTAAAGAAATTAAAATAAAAAATGTTAGAAACAAAACTAAAGAAAAAAGAAAAGAAAAACAAATTCAAAGAAAACACATAAGAAAAAGTATAGAAAAAACAATGAATTACTAAAAATGAATTGCTCTGTACTGAGGGATACTAGGGAACTATGTTAAACCCATTGGGAAGCAAGGAGCAAAAGGTCAAAATTGAAAAAAATGCCTATAATTTAAAACTCTGTAAATATACAAATGCTACAGTGATCCTCAAGCCTGATAGTAAATTAATATCAGTGAAAAGTAAAAAAATTAACAAATACAAAATGGCATAGACCTCTCCTATTAATCTGCCTAGAAAATGGCTTTGAAGAATGGAAAAAAAGTGTGGCTGAACAAAAAGTCCACTGGCCACACAGTTAACCAACAAAGCAAGCATGGAGGCATGACCACAACATAGAACACATGCAGGCTTATGGTAAAATCACACTGAAAGCAATGCAACATATCCACAGACTACATTGTCAAATAACAACTGCAAGCACAGACGCATAGACACAACAGAGAACACATGCAGGCCTACGGCAAAAGCACACTAGCTGGCTAGGCTACACAAAATAGCAACCAGCCACATGGTCAAACAGCAAGGATTAATTTAAGTCTTTACAATGAATGCGCTACAAAGCATTCCATTACAATGCAGTCCTTACAAAGACCGCGTTGTTACAGCTCCAACCATTACTTCACAAGTCGTTACAACAACTTGCTATAGGGGGGACGCTGGACTTAGGAATAGTTTTATTTACTATTCCTACTCCAATTTGTGCAACAGCGGGGAAGGAGTTGGATTGTAAATCCAACACCAGAGCACCCCCTACAGTAAGTTGTCGTAACTACTTGAGGTGTAATGGTTTACGTTGTTACAACGTGGTTGTTGTAATGGAATGTGTTGTAGCGCATTCAATGTAAATGAAACCTCCCAACAGGAAAAGCGATCAACGAGGCATTGCCACAATAAAGAACACATGCAGGTCTATGGCAAAAGCACCCTGGCTGGCTATGCAAAATGCCAACCAACCCCATGGTCAAACAACAAAAGGAAGCAAGGAGGCATGGACAAAACAAAAGAACACATGGAGACATATGGCAAAAGCACACTCACTGGTCACACAAAACGGATGCTGTCCACATGGTCAAACAACAATAAGCAAGGAGGCATGGAAAACAAAGAACACATGTGGGCTTATTGATACTGACTGCACAAAATGGCCCATGGCCACATGACAATAAGAACAAAAATGAATGGTAGCCTATTGCAAACACAAATACACATTGATGAGACAAAGGAGGCATTGGTAACACTAAAGAAAACACTGCACTACCATTAACTGCCAGAAACGACAGTTAATTGAGCTATACACATTTAACAGCACACAACCTCCCAAGGCATCAAATATTACCCCACCTATACACTTTATGCAGAAAAAAAATGAAATATAAACAACAATATTTTTAGTTTACTCCGATGCCATTCCAGCCCTACATGATGTTTTAAATCAACATATACCACAGAAGGAGTTGTTTCTTTCACCTATGATTAGTAATCGACTGGGCCTACTGGCTGGATGGCCAGTGGGCTGACGAGCCCACATAGTAACATTAATGTATATTGCAAATTTAACAAACATGGAGAAAATTTACTGAACGGTGCAACATTTTTCCTCCACAAAGAATGAAAGATAATTGCAAAAAATAACTAGGCCATCCCCCACAATACATTTCTTAAATTGAACAAAAGTACAAATAAATACTGGTGCATGCCCTTTATAAAACAAACAAGACCCTATACATGAGTTTTTGAACCTATATTTGATATCTCATAAAGAAAGGCATTACATCCAATAATATATATCCAGCAGGCAAAGAGAGTGATCCTTCCAACTCCAAATTCAAACGAAAAGTGACCAGGAGCTGGTCAAAGCACTGAGAGGAACCTGCTGGACAGAAACAGGACTTGGGGTTTCTGGGGCACTTCCTTCTTGTTAAATAGTCTAAAAAAAGGTTTCCCATACTAAAAAACAACTTGAATCGTCCATTTGAGTAGAAACTGAACTCAAAAACATTTTTGAGTAGATTTAGCTGATTCTTGCTTGGAGAATCTCCTTGAGGTGCAGCCGCAGTTGCTCATGCTTGCGAACGTCATGAAATAGATACTGTCGCAGCCGGAAGCAGCAATAGTGGGCACCAAAATAGGAGGCGAGCTCGCTAGCGTTCTTCAAGTCTCATAGTGCTTGACAGCATGCATCAAACGAAACCTCACATGACCGAACAGAAAAAAATTCTGCTATGTGCCGGATGGCAGAATATTGCACGAACTCTGCTTTACATGCGGAATGCTGAATTCTGCCAACTCTGCAAGCAGAATTAATTTTCCTACCCAGGACTAATTCTGAGCTGAACGTTATTCAAATAGGATAGTTACCCTCCTTTACAGTGAAAGCAGTATGTGGGGGCTAGTTACTGTATGTAGATGTCAAAATTAAATTATTGCATATACCACTAGTTAAATTCTAGCCATCCTAACTTGAAGCAACAAGGCCTACAACAAAGGCCTAATTAGGGGGTGACTTAATATTCATAAATTGGATTCTTTCCAGCCAAAAACTTTTTTGAGAGGTTCGACTATAGAATTTAAAGCTGCAGGAGTCAGGCTACACAGGTAGGTCTCAAGCATGTTGGCTTTCCCAGCCTAGTCAATGGCACAACAAATGCTGCAGACTTCCAGTGTCATTTAACTTTTTCATGTCATTGGTGTATTCCAAGCATCATATGCACCAGCCTTACGTTTAATATGCCATTTGGGAGTAAGTCAGTTTTACCCTATTTTGAGGGTCAGAGCACATCCACTGGGGAATGGAAAGCAGTTACCCAGTACGAAGAGTTAAAAAAACAGCAGTATCAGTCAGAAAATGGAGATGACCAAGTAAAAAGAGGCACTTTCTCATGGGCAGGACACATTTCTTCAAAATTAATGTTTAGTTGTAACTACTTCATCTTTTCCAACCACAGCCAACCTCAGCCGTACTATCAGAGATACAATCTTTACAGAGCTGGTCACTTTATTCTGGGGCAGAAACCTGGCCAGAATTAATAAACACTTCCCAATGGAACTGAGACAAAAGTCAGGTCTAGTCCACCCAGATGCTAAAATCTGTACACCTTTGATTCGCAGTGGAGTGGTCAGCCCCCAGTGCATAATAATCCAGATTTCGCCCCAGGGCTTTTGCAGAAGAATTGCACAAGGTGGCAAAAAATAGACTATAGAACTGTATGTGACCTCTTTTTTGGAAGTCAAATGAAATCCTTTAAACAATGTAAAAACAGCTTCAAGCTTAGAGGAACAGATAGGCTCCAATAACTCCAGCTTTGATACCAGGCTTGTTGCATCACCAATAAACTGCTTTAAGAGATTTGACCACACAAGTAAAAAATTCAGTGACGTACTCTGGCTCTAGAAGTTTAAAATCAATATTGTATAGGACTCTGGGGAATGAGCAACAGATACTAGTATGCTCTTCCTGAAATGATGATAAAGAATGGGAGCGGGTCTGGAGGGATATCCCTAAACAATTCAGTGACAATTCAACTAGCTCCAGTGGCATTTGACTCTTGAAGGATTGCATTGTATATATCTTGATTGCAAGACCAGCTGCTGGAGATTTAAAATGCAAATGTCCATGATTTTACAGATATAACTATCTTTTAGAAGGAATTCCTTAGCAATATTAATGTGACCTTGGGCTACCAGTCTCAGAAGATCCAGGCCACTGCTACTGTGCAACTTGTCCATGGCCTTCTCTTGGAGAGTCTGTGGGAGGCTGGTATCAGAGGTAACACTTGTTAATGGATTGAGCACTTCTTACAGAATAGATCCTTCCAGGTCTTACAACGTCCTTTTAAGTCAGAGATATGTCCTCTGTCTCAAGGGGTACCACAGGGCTCTGCCCAAAATCCAACTTTATTTAATGTGTATATGTGCCCAATAGCAGATATTATATTGAAACATGGGGTGAAACTGATGACATATGCTGATGACACTCAGGTGATTGTTACATTAGAGCAAAATGATGCAGATTTTGCGCCTAAATTCAAAGCCTGCCTGAGTGATCTTGCGAACTGGATGAAGTTCAACTGTCTGCAATTAAATGTAGGCGAGGCGGAGGTGATGGTGGTTGGCAATCATTTCTCCATCTGCCCACACCTGCGGTGGCTGGAGGAACTAAGACCAACCCCGACTCCCAAGTCTAAGATAAAAAATGTGTTAAAAAATGTGTTAGTCTGGTTTGACAACACCTTATCGTTTGCAGAGCAGATATTAGCTGCGGCAGGAGCATGCTTTGGCATTCTAAGAATGCGGCACAAAAGACCATTGTTCAAGCCCTGGTTACAGCTCGTCTGGACTACTGCAACTACTGCAACGTCCTCTATTGAGGAGGTCACAAAAAGTAACTTGAATATTCTACAGAAGGTCCAAAATGTAGCTGACCGAATGATATTGAAGATTCCGAGGTGCACAACAGTGGTAGCACCCTTGAGGGAACTACACTGGCTACCAGTACAGGCCAGAATTACTTTCAAAGCTCTGTGTTTCTACCACACGATTTTCATTGAGAAAGGGCAGAGGTACCTGCGCCATGCTACTTACTGCTTACAGACCTACTCGGAATCTTATGTCCATGAACACTGCTAAGTTGGTATTCCCAAAAGTTCAAAGGAACGTTTGGGAGATAGATCCTTCGGCTTCCTCACAGCTAAGGCCTGGAATAACCTACCCATGGAATTGAGGATGCATCCATCTGAAGCAATTTTTCGTTAAATACGTATAACTTGTTTTTTTCAGTCAACCCCAGGGGATTGGTGTTAAGCACTCCTCATGTGAATTTAATGTTTATGCTAGGACCAGTGGTTCCTTGGGAGGGTTTTGTCATGGACTGAGATGTCTTTAGTGCGTAACACTCCATTGGAGTAACCATGCACTCTATAAACTTTAATCTATTCTAATCTAATCTACCTCCCAGAAGAATCTAGCAGATGTTAAAGATAATGTGCTGTTGAATCAACTAACATGTTCAGCTGAGGCTTTGGCAGGTAGGCTTGTACTGGAAGACACTTTTTATGCAGGAAGGCACTCCTCCTACACAAAACACTCCTTCTTACAAAAATGCACCCTTTGTAGGAATGTGACTCTTTTGATATTTTTGCCCCCACTATTTGGATTATGCCTGATGTGATTTTGAACTGTAAGTACACTGGGTCCCTGCTAACCATGTTCGCATTGCCAGATCTCTTTCCCAAAAGCGTTCCATGATTGGCACTATTTCAGCCACCCCTGTAGTTCCCTAGTAAATAGTACCTCTGGTACCTAGGGCATGGCATGGGTACTGAAGAGAGTCCACTTGGGATGCAGCATAAAAGATGTCACTTGAGAGACTACTTAAAAAGACCATACAAACTGCCATCGCAGGATGCATGTCTGAAAAGTCAATATTGGGCACAGTCCTGTGTGCTATGCCCTCATACACGGCATGAGACAGAGGTTTGTCACCCCTACTGCAGGCCTTATAACCCAAAGGCAGGGTGCACTATATCCCATGTGTGGACACATCTGTATGAGCAGATATGACCCTGCAATATCTGAGCCATTCTTAGATGTTGTAAGTGCACAGGGAACCCATGGAGAGAACATGGGCTCGATATTTGTCATTACAAGTGTTGGACATGGCCCTTTTTGCAGGATTATCCCAAAAGATTGAGCTTCTTCCTCCTATTTGTTACTGTCCTGTTGTTCTAGGCATTGGGACTCTGGGCACTTTACCATTGCTAATCAGTGCTAAAGTGCATATGCTCTCTGTGTAAATTGGGGTTACAATTAGTACTCTCTGATTGGTATATTTGATTTACTGGCAAGTCTCTAGTATAGTGCACTGATAGTGCCACGGCCTGTAAATCAAATGCTACCTGTAGGCCTGCAGCACTGATTGTGCCACCCACAAGTCATCCTGACAAGTTATCTCAGACCTGCTACTGTAGTGTCTGTGTGCAGTTTGTAAACTGCCATGTTGACCTGGCAAGGGCACCTATTTGCCAGGCCCTAAACTTCCATTTTTCTTCCATGTAAGGCACGCCTATGGTAGGCCCAAAGTACCCCCCCACCCCAGGGCAGGGTGCAGTGTATGTGTAATGTAGGGCATGTACTGGTGTGTGTTGCATGTCCTGATATTGCAATACTGCCAATTTCGTTTTTTACTATTGAAAGGCTGTCGCATAGGACAGGATGGGAAATCCTTTGTAACATCTTGCAAGTATAACATCCCATTGGGACAAGATAGAGAAATAATGTTTAGGCTCTCTGAACTCATAATTTAATAACACATTGTTTAGTAAAGATGGTTTTTAATTTCTGTGTTTGAAAATGTCACTGATAGAAAATAATCTTTTTCTTGTTTAACCATTCAGTGTGCCTATGCCTGTTTGTGTATTGACTGCCTGGTTTTGAAGTGACAGAGGGTGGGAATGTGCATTCACTGTAGACAGCCAGTGGAGGGGTTAAGGTGTGCCTGGCCCTTCCTGGATGACTCAGAGCTGAGCTGAATAGGCCTTAGCTGAATTTAGAATTGTGGGAGGAGATTTCCTTGCAACCGAATAGGGTCTGTCTCCTATGCACAATGCTATCGCCACTCCCTGTGGCCATAATCCACCAATGAGGATAGAAATGGTTTGTCCTGGTCTCAAAGACCCTTGCACAAAGAGAACAAAGACATTTTGGGGTATAAGTATTAAACCTGAAACCCCAGAACTTTAGATTACTTCTGGACTCAAGGGGAACATATGCCAAGAAGAAGAGCTGAAGAGCTCTGAGGAGGAGTACTGCCCCTTTGCTGTGTGCTATGTGGGGTTGGACTGCAGTTGCTTTTTCTGACAAGGAATGGACAAAGACTTGAACTTTGCTTTGAACCTGCTTGAAGAAGACCTCCAAGGGTCTGTGTGTGCTGGCCTCCTGTTCTGAAGTTTCAGGGACACAAAGACTTCACCCCAGTTCCCCTGAACTCTGCTTCAGTTCTGACCTGCCAAGAGGTGACGGTTCCAGTTCTGGGCCTGTGGAGGTTGTGCTTGTGGTGGGACATGTAGGAAACCGGGAGAACTAAGAAAATTGATGCAATGCTCTACTTATGGCTATTTTGAGGCACAGGGTCAAAGCTGATTTGCACATAGCCATTGTCTGACCTAGGGTGGTGTGGAGTGCAAAAAACGATGGATTTAGGCCCAGATCTTTGTACTGGGGTGAATGTAAGACATTGTTCTGCATTCTGTCCATCAACTGTGTTTTTTGCAATTTTCTCCCCGAGTGGGCTGGGTATGCTCAGACGTGAGTCCCAGGCTCTCCACATCACTGGAGTCAAGCTATCCAGGCTGAAGAAGGCTGATAGCCAGAAACCGGTCCTTGGATGCTTGATTCCGGTCTAGGAAAGACATGGCTTGGTAGTTCGGGCTGGACTGTTCCCATGAGGCACAGGGTCAAGGCTGATTTGCATATAGCCATTGTCTGACCTAGGGTGGTGTGGAGTGCAAAAAAACGATGGATTTAGGCCCAGATCTTTGTACTGGGGTGAATGTAAGACATTGTCTGCATTCTGTCCATCAACTGTGTTTTTTGCATTTTTCTGACACAGCACTGCTGTGCTCGGAGAATCTCCATGCATCACAGCGCTGCTGCCGAAACCGATGCAGCGCCTGTCGCCACAGCAAGAACCAACGCTTCAAGGGATCATGGCTGAAGAAACCAATGCAACACTGCTCGATGCTGCCACATCAATCACTGACGCATACCGGATTTCCACGGATTGCACCTGTGTGGCAAATTCTCCCAACGCATCACCAGCGGACCAGAACTGTCATGGAGTAGAAGCATCACTTCCCCCTACAGACTGGATGTGACGCATCACTTCTCCTGCATGCAGCAGAACTGTTGCGTCACCTTCCCATGGTTTCAGGAACTGATGCATCTCTTTGCTTTTCAACCCTTCCCATCTCTGCAGCTGTTTGGCCTTGTGAATGTTAACAAATCTACTGGTAATTTGTGAGAAATCATGCATCCATAGTTTTCTGAGGGCCTAGTTGCTTGAAACCTTTTTAAAGTCATATTTATATTACATTTGTGTTGGATTTCTGTCTTTTTGGTCTCTTTGAGTTTAGATAAAGATACTTTATTTTTAGGTGAAAGATGCTGTATACACTATAGTGGGGAAAGCTCCACCCACTTGTTGCCCATCTTTTTCAAGGGCTTTAAGCATAAATACTGCATTATAATTGGTGTTTGCTTCTTAGTCCCTTCCATTGACGCCTATGTCGTCATTTTGATCCTTCTGAGGCTATCAGCCCCTTTACTTGAACACTGTTTGCTGCCCTGTGGTCCCACCACCCCCTCCCGCAGTTTGCAGTTTTTTTGCCACCCCATCACCCCTCACTCCTGTTTGTGCCTTCTTCAATGCAGAAGCTCCCATTTGGTAATGCAATACGTTGCGCATAAATACAAGTTGTATTGCATTGTAAATGCTTGTTTTTAAATAGTGCGCAAAGTAAAGGAAGTGTGAACAACAGAAGGCAGGCGTCTCGTGCATGAGTGTAGGCGGGGCTCCCATGCACCAAGAAGAGCCCCGCACACCGGCCAGATTGCTCCAACATCTTTCCTTCATGACGAGAGCTGCAGGTAATTGAAGAAAGCAGGATGGCGAGAGCGTGAGTCCGGAATAATCCACAAGCTGGGTGGTAAGTTTTATTTGATATTTTTCATTTTTGTTTAATTAATCCCCTCACGCCTCCCCCCTTAATGACCCCATCCCCCCCGCACAGCCCAGAGATAGGCCTTTCACCGACTGCAGCTCATGCTGGGTGCACCAGTCACTCGCACCCTGCAGGTTTCACCAGCGCGCAATAGTCTAAACTATGGAGCAACTTAAAAAAAATAGAAAGATAGCGCGGGGCATGTTCCGCCGAACTCCAATAGCCCCATTCCCCACATGGCAGTGAAACCAAGCGTGCATCCTTGTACAGCTTCTAGCAAGCAGGACGGCGGGAGCGGGACTTTATCACTTGATTTTAATGATTATTGCAACAATTATTCCGTTAGCATTGATTTTACATGAACCGCAACCTAACTGACCAGAACTTGGAGCAGTACTTTGATCTTCACTTCTGAACTTGTCGATAATCCCGTGCCGAGAGAGGGGGAAATTGTAGCACATTTCCTGCTGAGGGAGAGCTTGGGGATTGCTGCTGCCACTGACCACCCGTGCCTCGAGCCATCCGCGGACTGCGCGCTGCCTGACTACAACATCCAGCAGGCAGCGCGGTCTCGTGTGAGGTGCTGGCCGAAAGCAACGCCCCATGGGACCTTTAAAATCCTCACCGGCACAACGCGCAGTGGGACGCGCAACCTAACTGACCAGAACTTGGAGGAGTACTTTGATCTTCACTTCATAACCTGTCAATAATCCTGTGCCGAGAAAGGGGGAAATTGTAGCACATTGCCTGCTGAGGGAGAGCTGGGGGATTGCAACTGCCACGGACCACCCGTGCCTCGAGCCACCCGCGGACGGCGCACTGCCTGCCTACAACATCCCGGACTTTAACAGAAAAGGAGTAAATACAATCCCCCTGACAAAGGAACAATCGTGCCCTCACGACCCTGATCCAGGACCCGTGAAGGTAATTATCCCCGGCTCTAGCAATAACATCAATTGCATGATTAGAGCTACCCCTTACTTATGATCATCCGTTCTCAGTTTTCAGACGGCCCGGCAACTGTCCGTAGGCAGTCCCACGCCAAACCAAGCCTCCCAAGGACTTGGCAGGTCAGTGCTCCTCTCACCTACGTTCACCACCACTCCACCTCACCCATGTCAACTGCAATCCTCCCAAACTTCGCCTGGCATGCAGGATCATAATTAGGAGAATCATTTTTAAAATTCACTGCTTTACCACCGTCACGAGCACCCCAAGTTAGATAAGTTATGTCTTCGCCTTATTCAAATCAGAGACATCACCGCCCACCTTATTATGCACTAGCGAACAAAACCAAGAAAAGAATGACCACTTAATCACCAAGTCACCGCGCCGTTTTTTTCACTGTGCTACATGAAAATGCACGCAGGTATATAAAACCACGATATGACATCACGACTCACCGTTATCTCAGATAAATCACTATGAGATGCAGTTAAGAGTGGCCTGAATTTTATACATGGACCTTGCTGAATGCTTTTTAACTCTATGATCTGAGGCGGATGCCTTATGTTGTTTCTCCATTCTTTCCCCCTTTTACTTTCACAGGCGTTCGTATTGTAAACAGGCAGTGATTTAAAACAGTCCTGATGATGATCCCGATTCATTAGGAGCAATAGGGATTGAAACGTTGACGCTCTAAAAACAGTGTGACATGTAACTTATTGTACATATTAATTTGTATACACTGTTGGTTGTGATTTGCGGAATTGTTCATTTAATTCGCAAGCCACTTTTTGGCTCCAAAGAAATTTCTACTTGCCTGTTAAACCTTTTTTCTTTCTACTTACCCTTTCTCTTAATCTATGGTTTTTCTATGTTCTTGGGATAGGTACAGGATTGTGCCCTATCTAAATCTTCTTTTTTGACCCCCTCCAGGTCAATTAATCTTTTGTTATCCCTTAAAATAAAATACTCCTCTCCCGGCTGGGTTTGGAGCTAAAAGTATAGCACTTATTGTGGTCTATATTTTCATCCTCTTCTATATTGCAACTCCTTAGGACCCTTGTTCCTTTTAATAAGCATACGACCCATGGTCCGAAGGCCCCTTTCGGGTTTCCTTGTTCTCTAAAAATGCCTACAACATCCAGCAGGCAACGCGGTCTCGCGTGAGGTAGTGGGCGAAAGCAACGCCCCCTGGGACCTTTAAAATTCTCACCGGCCCAACGCGCATTAGGACGCACGCGGGCTCGCCCGGGAGAAGCCCGGGACAAGGGCAGGGCCATCTGCGGCCATCCGAGGCCGGGTTGGGCCACCCCCTGTCAAGTAAGACTCTGATAATTGGACTTTGCGTTCTATATTTTCCATATCCCTGCAATACTCTATGGCATCAAACCGTAAGAATGTACTGAGAGCGGGGCAGGGAGTAGTGGGCACAATGGACGCCTTTTTGATTAGAGCCGAAACGGTCTTGCAACGGGAGATAGCCTTGACGGAGAAGAGATTGTCGCTAGGTATAGCTGAGGCGCAGAAGAGGTCCTCGTTGGACACAATTAGCAATGCTAAATCACCTAAAATAAACCTCTATCCTGTAGCCCTTATCAACAAGCAGGGTACTGAAAGAGGGTTTGGCAGTGGACCCGATGTGGATATATCTGTTATGGCTACAAATGAAGTCAACCCTAATGGACAGCCCCCTGTTTCACCATCACCTCTTTTGGCTACTGCAAGAATACCTCTACCCAGCCCAATAGAAGTTTCACCCAATACATCATGTTTGTCCAACACCCCAAGGACTTCTGTATTTACTTCCCCTGAGGAAGATATATCTAAATCTAGCCCTACACTGGGCGAGAGACTTCGCTCACGTAGACTAGCCACATCAAATAAGGGACAAGATCCGGGCCCGATGAAAAATATGGTAATCCCTACAGTTAAGAATAAAAGGAATAGTAAGGAAGTCGGGGAAGCTAGATCAAAGGCTGGAAATACCCATGCGACTGGTAGGCATGTGGTCTTAACAAAGAACATTAGCACACAAACAGACAGTCAATCAATCAATCAATCAAAGCATTTGTATAGCGCACTACTCACCCGGAGGGTCTCAAGGCGCTAGGAGAGGGGGGTCCGCTACTGCTCGAACAGCCAGGTCTTGAGCTGCTTCCTGAAGGCGAGGTGGTCCTGGGTCAGGCGAAGGTGGGTCGGGAGGGAGTTCCATGTCTTGGCGGCGAGGTAGGAGAAGGAGCGTCCCCCTGTGGTGGCTTTTCGGATGCGGGGGATGGCGACGAGGGCGTGGCTGGTCGATCGAAGCTGGCGTTTGGGAGCGTAGAAGTTGAGGCGGCTGTTGAGGTATCCTGGGCCTTGGTTGTGTAGGGCTTTGTGTGCGTGGGTGAGGAGACGGAAAGTGATTCTCTTGTTGACCGGGAGCCAGTGCAGGTCTCTCAGGTGTCCGGAGATGTGGTTGCGACGGGGGATGTCCAGGATGAGTCATGCTGAGGCGTTCTGGATCCACTGGAGTCTCTTCTGGAGTTTGGTGGTGGTTCCAGCATAGAGGGAGTTGCCGTAGTCCAGACGGCTGGTGACGAGGGCCTGGGTGGCCGTCTTCCTGGTCTCGGTGGGGATCCACCGGAAGATCTTCCGTAGCATGCACAGGATGTTGAAGCACGACGAGGAGATGGCGTTGACTTGTCTGGTCATGGAGAGGGAGGAGTCCAGGATGAAGCCCAGGTTGCGTGCATGGTCTGTTGGTTTGGGTGCGCTGCCTAGGGCGGGGGGCCACCAGGAGCCGTCCCAAGCGGAGGGGGAGGATCCCAGGATGAGGACTTCCGTCTTGTCCGAGTTCAGTTTCAGGCGGCTGTTCTTCATCCATTCGGCTACCTCTTTCATCCCTTCGTGAAGGTTGGCTCTGGCGGTGGCGGGGTCATTGGTGAGGGAGAGGATCAGCTGGGTGTCGTCGGCGTAGGAGATGATGTTGAGGTTGTGCTGGCGTGCGATGTCTGCGAGGGGGCTCATGTAGACATTGAAGAGGGTTGGACTGAGCGAGGAGCCTTAAGGGATGCCGCAGATGACTTCGGTGGCTTCAGATCTGAACGGAGGGAGACGGACTCTCTGTGTCCTTCCGGCGAGGAAGGAGATGATCCACTCCAGTGCCTTATCTTGGACTCCGACGTTGCTGAGGCGTTGTACTAGGGTACGGTGGCAGACAGTGTCGAAGGCCGCGGAGAGGTCGAGGAGGATGAGGGCCGCTGTTTCTCCGTTGTCGAGCAGCGCTCGGATGTCATCGGTGGCTGCGATCAGGGCGGTCTCAGTGCTGTGGTTGGCCCGGAAGCCAGACTGCGAGGGGTCGAGGGATCTGTTCGTCTCGAGGAAGGCGGCCAGCTGCTTGTTGACGGTCTTCTCGATGACTTTTGCAGGAAACGGGAGCAGCGAGATGGGGCGGTATTTCTTGAGGTCGGTCGGGTCGGCCGATGGCTTCTTGAGTAGGGCGCTGAGTTTGGCGTGCTTCCAGCTCTCCGGGAAGGTGGCGGTGTCGAAGGAGGTGTTGATGATGTCCCGCAGGTGGGGTGCGATGACAGCGTCGGTCTTGTTGAAGACGTGGTGGGGGCAGGGGTCGGTCGGAGATCTGGAGTGGATGGAGTTCATCGTGCAGATGGTGTCTTCGGTGTTGATCGGAGTCCAGGCGCGGAGGGTGGTGGTGGGGGGTGGTGGTTCGGTCGTGGCGTTCGTCGGTTGAGTGCTGAAGCTGTTGTGTATGTCCGCGATCTTGTTGTGGAAGTAGGAGGCGAGGGAGTTGCAGAGGTCTTGCGAAGGGGTGATGTCATTGTTTCCGGCGTTGGGGTTGGAGAGCTCTTTGACGATGTTGAAGAGTTCCTTGCTGTTGTGGCGTTGTTGTCCAGTCGTTCCTTGAATGCAGTTTTCTTGGTGGCGTGGATGAGTTAGTGGTGTTTTCGGGTGGCGAGCTTGAGGGCAGTCATGTTGTCCGGTGTTGGGTCTCTGCGCCAGGTTCTCTCGAGGGCTCGGCAGTTCTTCTTGGAGCTCTTGAGTTCGTCGGTGAACCATGGGGCTTTCTTGCTGCCGGTTCTGCTAGGTGGGGTCCTCAGGGGGGCGAGCTCGTCTGCGCAGACGCTGATCCATCTCGTGAGGTTGGTGGCCGCCTGGCTAGGGTTCGTTGTGCTGGTGGGAGGGTTCATGTTCAGGTAGGTCGTGAGCTGGTCGGCTGTGATCTTGTTCCAGCTCCTGCGTGCAACCTGTTGCTGGTGGTGGTGGATCGTGGTCCTTCCGAAGCTGAAGTGGACGCAGCTGTGGTCCGTCCAGTGGAGTCCGGTGGCGTGGCTGAAGGTGATGTCCTTGCTGGATAAGAAGACGGGGTCGAGTGTGTGTCCGGCGTAGTGGGTGGACTACTTGGGATATAGGGTTGGAGAGACGGCTTGGGAAATTAGAAACTACACTGAAGGATTCCCTTGAAGCAATGTTAAAGGAGAAAGTGGATGGCCTCGAGAAAGACCTGATAGCTAGTTTAACACAGTTTACCACAAGAATAGAACACTTGTGTGTAAAACAAGGGAATGCAGAATGATCCACTAGCAGGAGAGGGAGTAATCCCCCACCTCAAACCATCCCAACAGGAAGGGAGGTAGAGGGCCTGGCAGCAGCTATAAACCCCCCGAAAGGCCGCCTGCCTGACTGAGGGTAGAAAGTACTTCACACACAATAGAGTATGTGCTGATACTGGAAGAATAGCTAGACCGACAGCCCAGGGAAGCCTGAGCAAACTATCTGGTATGACTAAAGTATTTAGTCCAAAAGGAACTGATTTGATGCCAAATCATGACGTCCTACACTTCACCATACGTAACAGTTCTAACAGGGGTACCCTCTTTAAAAAGGGATCAACAAGAATCTTGGCAAAACCTCCGTAATAAGGTTGCTGACTGGTTGGTAAAATTTAAGCGGTTCCATCCGGGTGTTACCCATGACATTTTGATGGTCTGCAGGGAAGGGCGGCTGGGGCCTTCACCAAAAGATATAAGAGGAGATTGTGTGGTTATCAATTTTAGGCGCCCCCAACAAGCTAGGAGGGCCCTGCAATGTATGGAAGATCCCAAGGGTGGAAATACGCTTATTAGTGCACTCCCCCTGGGTTACTTCTACAAGCCAAAGCATGATGGGATCCTAAGACAGCAGTCTCTTACTGTCACCCTGGAGAATAGATTTGACGGTTTTACCGACCTAGAGGAGGTAGATTGACTACCTAATCCTAGTTTAAATATTATTCCCCGGGAAAACAACATAGAGTCCAAGTGGGGCAAGGTGGATGAGACTTCTACCACTAAGCAAGTGTCAAATACACTAGGATGGAGCGCCAAGGACTCTGGTGGTGGTTCACTACTTCTATCCCGCGACAGCAGTACTGAGATAGAAACAAACAGCACTAGTAAAGTCCCTAAAGGAGATACCAGGGATATATTCATTGCAGTAGGGGGTACAGATGTTCAAATTAGTCAAGTAATTCCACCTTCAATATCCCCTCATGGTAGCCCGGTTGTAAAACTTATGTCATGGAATATAGCAGGTTTCTCCGGGATACTGTTTGGTGCACCTACACTGATGATTATGATGTAATTCTCCTGCAAGAGACCTGGGCCTTAGAGATCCCAAACAGGCTTGGTTATAAACCTTTTTAGCACAAAGCTATCCCTTCAGTAAGAGGAAGAGTGTCTGGGGGCTTAGTGATTTGGATAAGAATCCCTTTGGAAATTGAAGTTTCTCCCCTCTCCATTCCATCTCAAGATCTTCTGGGCGTTAAAATGGTGACAAAAGATAAAGAAACTGTATTCTTAATAAATGTATACAACAGGCCAAATCCCCTAAACAAGGAATCCATGGTGATAGAGCAATTGGACTCTTATCTTGATACACTAGGATTTAACACACAAGTGATTGAAGGCGGGGATTTCAACTGCAAATTTGAGCCAGTACTGGGCCTTGACAATCTATTTGATGAACAGGACAGGGCAAATGACATCCCTTCTCTAGATAGCACTGGGGCAGTTAAAAGTACGGTAGCAGCAATTCAGATTTTACAGTTAACTGTTGGACATGACTTAAGGGCATGTAATGGCCGTTTCCAGACAGATAGACCAGCAGCTCCAACATTCAGTAAAGGTAACTCCAAGTCGCATATAGATTTCATATTGGTCTCCCTAAGTCTATGTTTTTTAAATACTGATTTCAAAGTAGACTTTAGGACAGAGAGTGATCACCTGCCACTCCAATTATGTTTAGATTCCCAGCCTTTTATAACCAAATTAGCTGTTGATACTGCAGTAAATAGTACTGATGGCAAATCCCAGGTAACAAATAACAGGCGTGCCCTAAAATGGCCCTATATTTGGTGAAAGAAGCAACAATGGTAAATATTTATAACACCTTTTCAGACACCGTTGCATCCTGCCAGAATCTTACATTAGGCTGCCAAGGTGTAGTAGATATGCACTATCATTTGATAGATGCTTTAACACCCCTTTTGAGTAAAATCTACGATAAGGACAAACACTTAAACAGTAGCCACCCTGGACTAGGTAACCCATGGTATAATAAAGAATGCCGCTTAGCTAAGTCTCACCTAATTCAGGCAGTTAAAACCAAGAACTTACAAGATATAAGAGATAGCAGACATGTGTATTACAAAATTCTAACACAGACGAAAAAAGCATGGGGTGAGGCTATCTGGGAGGATCTTCTGACTGCAGCCAAATGAGAGATCATGACACCTTTTGGAGCTTAATAACAAAGGGGATTAAGACCGGTAGATCAGCTAAGGACCTCCACTTAGATGAAAAGACATGGTGCGACCACTTTTCCAAACTATACTCACAAAATGAAGTGGGTTTGTGCATAGAAGAACAAGAGGTCGATTTAGCCCCTAGTATAGCTTCTCTACATTTTAGCTTAGAGGAGTCCACCCAGGCACTACAGGCCATTAAAGCAGGCAAAGCCCCAGGACCTGACAAGATCCCTGGTGATCTATTAATACATGATATGGAAGTCTGGGGGCCTTACATTAACTTTTTATGCAATTCCATAGTGGCAGGCACGCCAATCCCCGAGACTTGGAAAGGGGTAGAAATTGTAACAATTTTTTAAAAAGGGGATCGTATTGACCCAGCCAATTACCGCCCAATTAGTTTAATTGACCTTTTATAGAAAACTTTTGCCAGACATATTTTAAATAGACTTTTAGGATGGATGGAGGAGACTCAGATACTGACCAAATATCAGGCAGGGTTCAGAACAAAAATTAGCACTGTAGACCAAGTATTTAGGTTCACATGTATTTGCTGGAAATACATTAATATTAGGTAGGGCAGCTTGTACGTTGCTCTCATGGATTTGAGGGCGGCCTTCGACCTCGTCTCTCACACCCTCTTGTGGGACACATTAAGAAATATGGGGGTCCCGGGTGAACTTCTTGTAGAGTTAATTAGACTTCATACAGGGAACTACGCCAAAGTGCGATGGGGGAAGGGAGGTGAGGTCACAAAGGCCATACCAGTGAGAAGGGGCGTGCGCCAAGGCTGCGTGCTGGCGCCCACGCTCTTCACACTGTATGTTAATGATATACCTACATATCTGGGGGATTTTAGCCATGACTCCCCGAAATTGGGTGATGAAGCGATCACGGCACTACTCTTTGCCGATGATACAATCCTCATTTCACAGACCCCGAAGGGACTCCAAAATTTGGTGAACTCATTTTATAGTTATTGTATGGAAAAGGGACTAGAAATCAATTCATACATAAACAAATACATGTCCATAAACCCACAAAAATCATTTAAGAAAAACTTGGCTTTAAACAACCAAAAACTAGAATATGTGGGAAGCTTTAACTATCTAGGCATAATGCTGGACAGTAACCTTTCTTGGAAGGGGCATCTAGAAAAAAGCAGATTATCCTTTAAACAAAATTCAATGCCGATCCTAAAAGTACATGGTGGGAGTCATTCTAAACCTATTACACCAGCATTGGAAGTATTTAAAGCAAAGGCCCTATCAGCGGCACTTTACGGTGCTGAGCTTTGGGGGTCTTCCTGTAAAAGAAACTTTGAACGGGATGAAAACAACTTCATACGCAGGCTACTTAAAATACCAACCAGAATTCTCCTAGTTCCAGTGTTTTTGTATATTGACATTAAATGCACAGACTTTCAAGCTATTTTAAGGCCGCTACTCTATTGGGTAAGGTTGTGGACCACTCCGGAGTTGATTAACGATAGAAGCTGTTTAATAGAAATCGTGCAGATTGAGGAGTATAAGAACATTGCATCGTTAAAACATATTTCATTTTGGTGCATTAGGCTAGGGCTTTCCAATTTTTTGGGAAGAGCCCTGAGCATGACACCTCTTTGCAAAAAGCTTCTAAAGTCCACTTTTTGGTCTTACATCATTAATGAAATACTACATAGTTCATCAACCGGCTCTTTGACTCAGAAGTTTCTGACCGTGAAGGATACTGTTTCCTTTGAACCTTTTATGAACGAGATAGGACCACAACTAGCAAAATCTTTATATTTGCAATTTAGATATGGGGTCCTACAGACAAATACAAATACTTCCAGGTGGGGGGGCAATAAGGACACTAATCTTTGCACCCTTTGTACACAAAGGGTGAAAGAGGGGTCGATGTTCACTTACTTTTCTTCTGCCCGGCCTACAAGTCTTCCAGGGTTCGTTGGATCAGATCCTTATGTAAAAATGTGGGCGTTAGGTCCTATAAAGAAGCTGAACATATATTTAAGTCCAACTCCTCACAACTGGTAGTGTTCTGCATAAGTAGGTTTCTATTTAATGTGTATCTGATTAGAAAGAAGCTTGGCTTAAGGTATAGTGCAACTAATCTGATTCCAGTTTATGCGATTTTGCACATTTTGTATATTGTATATATATTTTTTTTAAGCAATGTATTTAAACGTTTTTAAACTGGCTTTTAGGCCAAAATGTTATCTTATTTATGTAATGAGATTGTCGGTTTTATGGCGGTAATTGTAATTGTAAATATGGATAAATTGTATACTTGTCTCTCTCCACTTTTTCGTAGCCTGTTTACGTGGATATTTGCTTGCAAAACGTACTGTGGATATTTGCTTGTAAAAATTAGTATTTCTTTTTTCTTGCTTTTATGGCTAAGATAGCCGAAATAAAGTTGTAACAAACAAACATGAACACTTTGTACAGCGCTCACATGCCCATGGCTATGCATCTGCTTATAAAATACACAGCTAAATAAATGTTAATCATTTCCCTCCTGGTGGGTGGCCTGGACGGTCTCCGAGGAGAAAGGTCACTCTGGGGGGTGGGGTTGTTCCTGCTCAGATCGAATCAGAGCCTTAGGGATAGTACTGCCTGCTGGACACTTCCAAGGGGGGGTGCTCGGAGGTCAGCTTTCCCACAGTCAGGCCTTTTCTAGAGGTCCTTGAGCACAAAGGCAGTACTGGGCAGTACAGTACCTGTGGTTGGTACTGTCCTTTCTTCCTCTGTGCTGGGGTTCCGGGTACTGCTTCTTGCAAATGTTACGCAAGACTACCAAACTCCCTACTTCATCAGACAAGGATGCGAGCCACTGAAAGCGCAAGCCAGATGCCTGGCTCTGGCTCAGCTCGAGGTCCTTTTGGAACCTCAACCCCAAATCGAGCCGAGCCTTTACAAGAGGCTGCTGAATGTGTCTCATCAGGAACTGTGGTTCGAATCCTGACTTCAGCACAGTATCCTAAAAGTACTGACAAATCTTTCGGTGCCTGAAATAAAGTGTATAGTCCGTGTCTGTTATTATTATTATTATTATTGCATTTATTGAGCGCACAGCTACCCGGAAGTTTCCCAGCGCTTGCCTTGGGAACCGGTCCTGGCTTTTCCCTGTGAGGTAGCCCCTACAGGGCATCCCCAAGGTGAAAGCCAGGCATCCCGCCGCAGGGGGCCGTTGTGGAGATTAAGCAAGCTTAATGCCCAGAGTTGCAGAGTGAGAACCCATGATTAGAGCAGGCACCGAAGCGAGAATTATCGAGTCCGTGGACATTTGAGCTCAAGACCCTGCCGCGTCAGGAATTGAACCCTGGTCCCGGGTCTGACCTCAGCTTCCAGGTCTGCCTGCTCTACACCGTGAGCCACACTTCTCCACTTATGAGAGCGGGTATGTTCTTGAGCGATGTTCGCTCTGTCTAAAACTGTCCAAAATAAAATGTGTATTCCGCCTACGCGCATTACAAACATTACGTATAGTCTCTCTTTAGTGCTGTCTGCCTTCACTTCATACACACTGTTTAGTCTGCTGCTTTACTTTGTAGGCTACCGCGAGCGCATTACTACACTGCATGTTAAGCTTTAACTTTATAGTGGTGGGCCTTTCCTCCAATGCCTTTAACTTTAATAATGGCAGTCACCACATTTATATAACGCGGCTGAGCATATCCTTTGTAAATTGTTTTTATTACTTTTTTTAAAATACAGCGCATATGGTGGCCGCACTTCTTTATTATTGCGTGCGCCACTAAAATGAGTTCCTTTTAAAGTGTATCTGCTTTTACAAAGTGCTGTGTGCAAAGCTCCATAGTCATAGCGGCTGCATACAAATCTGCCTGATCTCTTCCATTTACCCCATTCACAGCTGATATAGAGGCGGTAACAGTGAGAAAACTAGCTATTGAATTAAAAATAATAGGTCCCTACCTACCTATGTTTTGCTACCAGCAACTATGTAATCATTCTTAATAACATTGCTACAAGCGATGCCAGTACCATGCTGTCCACATTATATAAAAGCTCAGAGAGCAGCAACGGGCATAAGCAGTGGCAAAAACTCTAACGCTTACAAATGCAAAACCCATTGCATTGCAAATGCTTGTTTTAAATGGGTGTGCTGTCCATATGTTGTGTGATCACTGTATTACTGTGTATTTTGAGTACAAATACTTTACACATTGCCTTTGGGATAAGTCTGTCTGCTTGTGCCAAGCTATCCAGGGGGTGAGCAGGGGTTATCTAAAGTGTGTAACCCCCTTACCCTGACTAGAAGCAAGGGTTTATATTTGGACAAAGGTACCTACCTCTGCCAACTAGAGTACCCCACTTCTAACAACGAGTTTCCTAGCTCTATGATGACCTCAATGTACACTTATTTTGGTACCAAACATCTCATCTTAATAAATACTCACTTTTGCCAGTGTTGAATTTATTAGTAAATACACGCAGGAGACCGTTTATAGGGGCCCCTGAAAATCTACCAAATGCTGGGATGGTCTCTGAATAGTCATAGCCAGCCTGCGACCACCAGAGATGTTTCTGACCTCATGGGGTCAGAGCTCAGACTCTCAGAGGCCAGAAACAATGCCTACTCTGGACGGAGGTGTTTCTCTACTCCTTTAAGCCTTTAGGTCTTCCACAGCAGGAAGCTTCAAAGAGGATGCTGATTTTGAAGTGCAGGCAAGGCTTCCCCAGATAGTGGGTAATGCCAACCCTCCTGTACTGCTCCACATGTGGAAGGAGGGCAGCCGGAAACATTAATTAGGTAGTAGTGTCCACATTCAGACTGCCCCTCCCTCCCCCAAAGTGTGGCAGGCGATGTGAACCCATTTCCTGGAAATACACCACTTTGGGAAGGTGGGAAAACAATCTATAAGGGCTAGTGTAATATCCCTTCCCAAAGGAAGTGTTCACTTAGAGGGTCTAGACACCCTAAAGGTAGGTAGACCATTGGCTACTACCTGTCTCCCCCTTTAAAGCCCCTAAATGTCGACCTGCTGCTCCCCTATTACTCCGATGCAGCACCCACACCAAAAGAGGTACATCAGCTCTGGAGAGTTTGAACTTTCTTTCCACCTTGTATAGAGGCACCTAGACCTACCGAGGCCGCACTGCACTAATACCCGGTGTTCTTGAACCACTTTAGCAAACAGCAAGACAAAGAGTCTGTGCTACACTCCAACTACCCCAGAAGCAAGCACCCACTAGGGGAAAACAAGACCCCTGAGACTCGCTTTGTAAGTGACCCAGCTGTCTCAAAATCACCTCTCCAAGTTGCCGCAAGGGCCTCTCGACACATGGCCCCCGGCTGACCCAGTTGTGCTCTGTGGTCATGAGTCACTTGCGACAACCTACCTCGAGTGGGACCCACCGAGGTAACCTTTAAGTTCTCCTGTGCAGTGTCCTTCCAGGTCCTCCCAGCCAAATACGGGACACCACTGATCTTCTGCTACTGGAACTTTGGACTTGATCCTGCTATTGACCTGGAATGAGAAGGTGTACTTTATGAAAATTGTAATATGTATTTTTCTGCTTTCCCCATTGATTTCATTGGTGTATAGTTGTGCACAAAACTGATATATATTCCAATCTCTTAAAAATCCTAACTTTGAAAGTATGTACTGTAGATTGAAGTTCTTGGTGTTATCTATACTACTATTATAAAGAGAGAACACAAACCTTTGAGCCAGGTAAACTACAAAAGTAATGCACCAATCACTACACCCAATACACCATTTGAAAGGGGAGATGTGGCAGAAGGATATAGGCTATAGATATGTACACCATATACATTAAAAAAGCAAAAACGCCAAAAGTGGTAAAGTAGTCCCTTGGGGGCGTGGTCATGGGCGTCTCAAACAACAAATGTAGGCGTTTACAGGGCCGTGCCAAGTGCAAATAACAAACATAGGCCAAGCGACTTCACAACACACTTACATATGCACACAGAGAGGAAATGCGCTTTCACTGAATTTAAAACGCACAATATGCAGACAGAGCGGAAATGCGCTTTCAATGAATTTCTAACAAACATTTGCAAATCCCAACACATACAGCGGAAATACGCTTTCAATGAATTTAAATTCACACATACAGCGCGGTAACACCAATATTCAAAAACAGCAGAGGTGCGCGCTATAAGAAATACACACATTCGTTGCAGTTACCCAGACAACATTGACGCCTTCGCATTAAAAACCGGGCGGGCCTTCCATTGACGAGGAGTGTCAAATGACGCCACAAAGGGGGCAGGATTAATCGCATACTACACCAATCACAATGCACTAAAGAAACACACACGACTTCGGCTTGCCAAAAAAAAAGTCTTTAACCATTGGCCATTGACCAGCGACGTCACAGGAGGGTAAACACGAACAAAAAAAGCCGACATTTCTTAACGGAGAAACACAACCGACTGCTCATTCACGTGACTTTCCTCACATCTTGCGGACAAGATAAAACAATTACAATAAGACATACGAATAACGAAAATAACACAACTGCCCATAATCACTCGAGCACTGCCAGGACTTCACCACACAATTGACAAAACAAAAGGGAAACTTCTTTGAAGGGATACAAAAACGAACACACGGAAAGAGCCTTCGAAAGAAAAAAAACATTTAACAGGTGACACAACACTTTCCTCACATCTTGCGGACAACATAAAACGCGGAAAACAATACATACAAATTAAGAAAATAACACAAGTGGGCCAAATCAGTTGAACAGGGCCAGGACTTGCACAGACAATTCTTCTGCGGGGCGGGCGGGGGCCCTGAAGCAGCCTTTTGCTCCCGGACAACGTCGGGACGGGCTGCTAGTAAATTACATAAAACCGATACTATTTATATAAACTAGTCTCAGATTCCTTCTTGAGTGTGTGCCTCATATATTGCCTCAGTGAGTACAACAAATGCTTAGCACTGCCCTCTGAAAAGCCTAACTGCTTGCACACACTACCACAAATAGAGTGCTAGTATTGTCTACTTTTGCCTCTGTAAACCAATAAGAGACTTACTGGACTCTCTGCACAGTGCACTTCGTTTTAGTACACTGTATATAGAGCCAACTTCCTGCACACTTGCACAGGGCAAACGTGCCTGTGTTGGTGCAAGGCAGCCAAACCTGACAGCGCAAGACCAAAGGCAGGAGTGCACCATATACTTTTGAAAACGGGGTATTTCCTGCTCTTTTCTTTTCATGGCGTATAGTCCAGTAAGGTGACTTGCGGCGGTGAGTGACTTTCTAAGAAACGTGCCCCTAAATCTAGGAATTTATTTTTTAGTACAGCTTCATTCCAGTGTGAATGATGCATGTCATAGGAGTGCATTTTCTTATTCGATGGCGGTACAGGTTACATGATTCCAAGGTTAACATGAAGCAAACTGTGCTACTTGACTGGTAAAAACATTGTCTAATTCAATGCACTCCAATTTGAGAAATGATCGACATACAGCTTCACCAGTGAATAGTAAAACTGTGTTTGAGCCAAATAAAAAACACAGTTTCTTGCTCATATCAACCTGATCAAAGGTTTCCTAAACTGGCTTGAAGAATCCCGAAAGACTGATGTGTTGCTTCATTCCCAGAATGCACATGCATGTCTTTTTGATGAGTCTACAGCAGTCTCACAAAAGGGAATACGTTGTTGAAGTGTATTCATAATGGTAAGCTCTATAAGTAAATTCTAGCACCAGGGTTCGTTGTATTCTTTGTTGCTAAAGAACTTGCACTGCATATTCACTGTGTGGCATTCTTTGCTGTTACTGGTGAACACCATTTTTTTATTTATTTATTTGCATGTTTTTATGGCGCTGCGAATCGACTCCCGAAGGAGTATCTCCGCGCCTTTGGCAGCAACTAAAGAGCAGCAACTCGTCATGATCTAATTCAAAGCCCTAAACCAGCTAATGATTAAACAGGAAAGTTTTGAGTTTCTTCCTAAAAGGGAGATGTTCCCTGCATACTCTGATTTCCTTAGGGAGTTGGTTCCACAACTTAGGACCGGCTACAGAAAGGGCCCTACCCCCCTTTCTAGCTTTCATGGCCCTAGGAACACATAACAATTCCTGATCTCCGGATCTCAAGGATCTAGATGGGACATAAGGGATGAATTTTTCAGTGAGGTAGCCAGGGCCCTTACCTATAAGGCATTTATGGATGACACAGCAGATCTTAAACATCACCCTCTGCCTTACCGGAAGCCAGTGCAGTTTGGCCAACAATGGTTTTGAGGGAGTACGAGGCGGGGCGTTTAAAACTAGTCGTGCAGCAGTGTTTTGCACAACTTGTAATCTAGCCAAGATACCCTCATTGGCACCCAGCAACAGACCATTGCAGTAGTCCAGCCTACTTAACACTAGTGACTGGACCAGTGTTCTCCTGGTGAAATCCGGTAGCAGAGGGAATACTTTCCTGAGAAGACCAATTACATGAAAACATGAACCCACCACTTGATTGGTTTGTTGTGTTAGGGTGAGCTCATGATCCAGTTTCACTCCCAGATCTTTAACCACCGTTTTGGGCTCAGGGACGGGGCCAAGATCTTGAGGCCACCAGTCAGGAGTCCATAGACGTTTGGCCTCTCCGAAGAGCATCACCTCGGTCTTGGAGACGTTGCACTGCAAAAAGTTGGCTGCCATCCAGCGTGCCACCTCCTTCATCCCCCGGGCAAAGGAGTCACGCACCTCGGGAGTCATGATTTTAAAAGGGAAGAGGAGTTGTGTATCATCTGCGAATGATACTGGAATGAACCCGTGGGATCTCATGATGTTAGCTAGGGGTGCCACGTAGATATTAAATAACGTAGGGCTCAAACACGAGCCCTGTGGCACCCCCTTTGAGATCACCACCTCCTCTGATTGGTATGGTCCCAAAATGACTCTCTGGGTGCGTTCACTGAAGAAACTCCTTAGCCAGGCCAGAGCCTTGCCTTCCAGACCGATGTCAACTAGTCTGGAGGTCATGATTTCATGTGACACAGTGTCAAACGCCGCTGACAAATCCAGAAGTACCAGGACGACGGAGTAACCCTTGTCCTGTAGCATCTGGAGATTGTCAGCGACGGACAGCAAGGCGGTCTTCGTACTGTGCCTGGGCCTGAAACCCGACTGAGAGGGGTCGAGTCCACCCGTTTGTTCAATAAATTTTGACAAATGCTGATTCACATATCTCTCAGCAAGCTTCCCTATAAAAGGGAGAAGAGAGATCGGTCTCAGATTTGACAAATCCGACCAGGGGATTGAATTGTTTTTACGAAGAGGTCTGACCTGAGCCTGTTTCCAGGCTGAAGGGACTTCCCCCGTACACAAAGATAAATTAACTATATGTTGCATTCCAGCCCCCAGAACATCAAGCAGAAGTGGCATAATACGTGCTGGGATGATATCTGTCGGGCACCCACTCTTTGTTTGCATGACAAGAGCAATCAGCTCTTCAGTGGAGATGGGTGGGAAAGCGGCAAGCTTTTTGGCCTCATTATCTGGGGTCATAGTATGCAGCCGGACTCCACAGTCAGTTGCAACTGGATTGTTGGAGATGGAATTGGACGCAAGTATTTTATTATATATGGCGTCGATTTTCCTGACAAAAAACTGTGAAATATTGTCACAGAGTTCTTGGGATTCGATCCCCTCAGTGTCACAGGCAGTGGGTTTGGTGAACGTCTGTAGAATGTTATACAGAGTTTTTGCGTTAGAACCCGCAGCTGATAATTGAACTGCTATATGTTGTTTCCTAGCAGCGCTAGGAAACAACATATAGACTATATAACAACCATATATAACAACCATATAACAACCATCAGACTGGGCTACAAAGTGGCCCGTGGGCCAAAATACATTTGCCCCTCATTAGTGAATTAGGTATGTAAAAAGGTGCCCCATGTTTGCAAACAGGGGGAGTTTGGAACTTGTAAAGACGCAATGTAGAAGTGTTTTGCAAAAAACGGAAGACTGCATGGACTTGTGCTCGGTGCAAGCAATGTTTTAGATAATGTCAGGGTAATCAACAGTAAAAGCTGGTCCTCCAGAACATTAAACAGAACCACAAACAATCACAAATAGCACAGCGAGCACACTGACCCATCAGACCAACCATTCTGCACTGCCTGATTGCCCATCAGGGCAGTCTGATCTAAAATATGTACTGAATGTTGTGTCTCCCTACAAATCTGATGCAATCATCATGCTGTACAGCCGCGGTCGGTAGTGGGAGTAACTGCCTGACGGTGACATGGGGAGGGGGAGGGACAGGGTGGGGGGTAGTAAACTATGGATTACGGAGGTTTACGGGTAAGTAAACATATAAATAAATAAAACGAATTTCGTTGCGTGCACTGCATCTCCAAAATGCAATGCAGTGCGCGCAACGAAATTCATTTTATTTATTTATATGTTTACCTACCTGTAAACCTCCGTAATCCATAGTTTACTACCTCCCACTTTTCTCCTCCCCCTCCCCTCCCCCTCCCCACATCACCACCCGTCAGTTACTCCCACTACCGACCGCAGCTGATGTTGTATTGAGCAGATATGCTCCACTCCACTCCACTCAGACAATTCATGTTATGTTAAGAGCAACAGCGGTCTCAGTGAACAAAGTCTCCCTAAGCACAAAAAGAAATGCATTTACGAGAGGTATAAACCAAGCAGATGTTCATTTTAAAACTGAAAATATCAGTTCCTAAATTCATGAAACCTGAAGAGTTTCTGACACAGTGCCTTACAAAGGTACATAGGTTTGGTCAAAAAGACCTCTGAATAATCTAATTTACTGCCTAGCACTCCCATGCATAGCATCATGGACTAACACCAGGAAAATCAGTGGCAAACACCACACTGTGGTAGAACAACCATTAGTATGACGATTGTTAGAAAAGGGGGTCTCTTGTTGTTGTAGGTATCTTTTTCCAAGTAGCGACCCTTGCCTCTAGTCAGAGTAAGGGAGTTATGTCCTTAGACAACCACTGCTCAGCCCCTTGGTAGCTTGGCACAGGCAAACAGCTTAACTCAGAGGCAGTGTGTAAAGCATCTGTGCACACATGCAGAAATACAGTGATAGCCCTACAAATGGATACCACTCCAGTTAAAAAAAATAAGTACTCTTTATCTAAACCAAACAAGACCAAAACGACAAAAATCCAGCATACAGTAATCTAAATATGTTTTTTAGAAGGTAAAAATAGTTTTGTCCATTGCAAACTATAGATGCAACACTTTCAATACAAAGTACCTTGGATGAGTCAAAATCATAAACAAAAACAGACGCAGGGAAGGTGCTGCATCAGTTCCTTACGCCCAGGGAAGGTGATGCGTAAGTTCCTTACTCCAGCGGAGGTGATGCATCAGTTCCTTACTGCCACGCAGTTGATGCGTTGATGCATCAGCTCCTTACTGAAGAGGAGATGATGCATCGGTTTCTTACTGTGCAGGGAGGTGATGCGTCAGTTTCTTACTGTGGCCCCAGCATTGATGTAGACTTGGCGCCCTGGTGCAATGTGTGGGATTCTAGGATGCATCTCCTTGGGATGCAGCGGTGCTGGTTGATCTATCCAGCCGCGATCCCACGATGTGTCGGTTCTCACAGTCACACAGCAGGGCCTATTTTGGAATCAGTGCGGTGATCCTGGACTTCGGAGATTGTGCATGGGACTCAGTGTTCAGCGATTTCTAAGTATGGGTGAATTTTGCGAATTCGCAGTCCGTGAATTCACGCAAAATGGCAAAAAAAACGGAAGTTCGCGGATTTTCCTGCGGAATCGCTGATTTTTTTGCCATTTTGCGCAAATGTCACCACATGTGTCTGTAACTTTGCCACCGCGCTTCACAGGAAGTACACGGGGATTGCACTCAAGAAACTCGTGGATGCAAAGACCTCCATCAAGGATTACATAATTGTAGGCGGTAGATAAAGGGAGGAAGCACTCCTACCTAGCCTAGACCCTGCTCACCAGTTGTTTGGGCGCCGAGGTCCCTCGAGTGAGCTGTCCATCATAGTGAGGAAAGGGCGGGAAAACATTGCATACATTAGTGTGTGTGTGGCGAGGCTTCTATGCGAGTTCACATGCCTCTTGTTTACAAAGGGTCAGAGACCGATCAGAGCACCAGATGAGGAGAAAGCAGCCTCCTGTTCACAGGAAGTACACGGGGATTGCGCTCGAGAAACTCGTGGATGCAAAGACCTACATCAAGGATTACATAAATGTAGGCGGTAGATATGGGGAGGAAGCACACCTGCCTAGCCTAGACCATGTTCACTAGTTGTTTGGGCTGATTATTTGAGGTTCAACACGGGTATGTGCAAACAAATCCGCCTGTGAGCACATTTTTTCGGTAATTTCGAGAGATTCGCGGATAGCGAAATTGCAATCTCGCAAGCGGAACGGATTTTGCGCCCATAATTAGCGATTTCTCCACACGCGGGCAGGCGCTGTGTCGGTTTCTTTAGCGTCACAATGGCGATGCATGGAAATTCTTCCTGCACACCGGTGTTGCGTCATAAATAGGTGTGGATGCGTCACGCTTTTGTAGTTGTTTCTCTTTTCCCACCTCCCAGCAGCAGGAACAACCTCCAGAGGCCCAACACAGAAACAGACACTTCTTGGTAGGTCAACACTCCCAGTAAGGAAGTTGAGGAGAGCTGGTGGTGAAGTCTTTGTGTCCCTGAGATTTCAAAACAGGAGGCAAGCTCTACTTCAAGCCGTTGAAGATCTAATTAAAGCAGGATACACAGCACACAGCAAAGTCTTTGTTCTCTCCTTGAAAAAACAGCCACTGCAGGCCAACCCCTTACACCACACAGCAAAGGGGCAATACTTCTCTTTCAGCTTTCCCAGCTTTTCTCCTTGGCAGAGGTTCCTCTTCAGTCCAGAATTAATCTAAAGTTCTGGGGTCTGGGCTACAATATTTATACATAATTTTAGTTTGTTCTCTGGTGACAGAGATGCTCTGTGCTAAGAAGTCAAAACCAGTTCTGCCCTCTCTGGTCCAGCTTCCTAGTAGGAGGTTGAAGCAGCATTGTGTATGATAGACCAGGCCCATTCAGGTGCAAATGAATCTCCTCCCCTTACTCTAAATGCAGTCCAGGTCTATTCAGCCCAGCCCTGACTCATCCAGGAAAGACAGGACACAGCTCAACCCCCCTGTAGCTGTCTAAAGTAAATACACATCCCCAGCCCCTGTCACTCCAAATACAGCCAATCCACAAACCAGCAGAGGCATGTAGGATGTTAAAGAAAGAAAATATCCACTTTCTAAAAGTGGTATTTTCAAACACACAATATAAAAATCATCTTTACCATGAGATGCATTTTTATATTCAGAGTTCAGGCATATTAAACTCCAACTTTCTATCTTGTCCCAATGGAAAGTTACAATTATAACATTTTATAAATAAATTCCCATTCTATCCTTTGGAACAGAAAGCCTTTTAATAGTGAAAAACGAAATACATGGTATTTCACTATCCGGATATGTCACACATACATTCAGTACATGTTCTAACTTTGGCATACACTGCACCCTGCCCACAAGGGTACCTTGGGCCACCCATAGGGGTGACTCACATGCAATAAAAGAGAAGGTTAGGGCTTGGCAAGTGGGTGCACTTGCCAGGGCGACATGGCAGTAGGGACTGCATGCTGACACTGCAGTGGCAGGTCTGAAACCCCTTTGATAGGCTGCTTGTGACCTTTGAGAGCGAGTGAGAGCATGAGTGTCTCAGTGGGTGTGGGAGTGTCTGATTGGGTCCGTGAGTAAATGTGAGAGTATTTGAATGGGCTTGTGAGTGCCTCCATGAGTTCACCAGTATGTATGAGAGCGTACTTGCATGTCTGATTAGGCCTGTGATTGGGTGTGTGAGTCTCTGAGTGGGTGCATGATGTCTGACTGGGTCTATGAATGGGTATACATGTCTCAGTTTGTCTGTGAGTAGGTGCATAAGTGTCTGAATGGGTTCTGCTCATTCTCTGCTAATTTTCTGCCTTTTCTGCTCACTTCTGAACTTTATTTTTCAGTTTCCTGCTAGTTTCTGACATTTATTTTGCCTTGTTATGCTCATTTCTGACCTCTTTTTTGCCTTTTTCCTGCTAGTTTCTGACCTTTATTTTACCTCGTTATGCAAATTTCTGACCTTTATTTTGTCTTTTTCTGCTTATTTATGATCACTATTTTGCCTCTTTCTACTCATTGCTGGCCAATATTTTTCCTCTGTCGGTGTGTTTCTGATCTCTATTTTGCCTCTTTCTGCTCATTTCCGCTCTCTATTTTGCCTCTTCCTTCTCATTGCTGGCCTTTATTTTGCATCTGTCTGCTCGTTTCTAACCTCTATTTCGCCTTTTCTGCTAATTTCTGACCTCTATTGTGCTCAGTTCTGACCTTTATCTTGCCTCTTCCTGCTCGTTGCTGACCTCCATTTTCCACTCTCTCCTTGTTTCTTACCTCTATTTTGCGTGTTTCTGCTCATTGCTGGCCTTAATTCTACCTCTTTCTGCTCAGTGCTGACCTCTATTTTTCATTTTCCTGCTTGTTTCCCGCCTTTATTCTGCCTCTTTCAGGTCTTTGCTGACATTTATTCTGCCTCTTTGTATTCATTTGTGACATTCATTATGCTTCTTTCTGCTCACTTCTGACCTCTATTTTTCTTCCTTCTGCTTGTTTCTGACCTTTAATCAGCCACTTTCTGCTTGTTTCTCTCCTTTTTTGCCTCTTCTGCTCATTTATTATATTATTCGCCCTCTTTCTGATAGCTTCTCACTGTTTTTGCCTCTTTCTGCTTGTGCTGCCCTTTATTGTGCCTCTTTTGCTTGTTTCTGACCTTTATTCTGCTTTTTTCTGCTTGCTTCTCACCTTTATTCTGCCTCTTGCTGCTCGTTTCTCACCTCCATTTAGCCTCTTTCTGATTTTTTCTGACCTGTATTTTGCCTCTTTCCGCTCATTTCTGACCTTTCTTTTCTTCATTATGCTAGTTTCTGCCCTGTATTCTGCCTGTTCCTGCTCATTTCTCACCTTTATTTTGCCTCTTGCTGCCATTTAGCCTGGGAGTGCGGGTGGAGCCTCAAGACACCGACATTCCTGCCAGCTCCCCGCTTTCTGAAGAAGGCTACATTGCTCTCACAGATAGTAGGCTGCTAAACATGCAGCTCATTGTCTCTGAGAGAAATTGTTTAGTCGTTTTCCCTTCCCGCTTAAAAGTGGGCAGGGAAACAGATGAAAATTCCACTTCCAGCAAGCAAGAGCAAGTGGAAGCAGTGTGTTTGGTCCGCTTGGTAGGACCTGTCAAAGCTCTCACAAGTCACATCAAAAAATGATGTCCCTGGGGGAGGGCACCTGGGACATAGCAGGGTGGCCATCCACAGATCCATGTAATGCTCCAAAGGGAGGGGCCTCATGCCCCCATCCTATTTGGTAGGCAGGCTGGCCCCAGGGAGGTGGTGGTCCTGTGGGGCTGTATATGGCCTGGCAAGGCTGCTGCACTGCCCCCTCTCCCATTTTTGGAATATTAATTTGGCCATAGGGAGATGATGGACCATAGGGCCCTAGGGATCCACTTGGCCCTTTCATTACTTTTAATTAAGCTCCAGGGAGGTTGTGTCCCTGGGACTTGAACCTACCCCAGTAGGGGGGTCTGTACAGCTCCCCTCCAACCTTAAAATAAATCCTCAGGTAGGTGGTGGTCCCCAAGACTGAAAAGTCTCCATTTATATCTATACTACTATTATAAAGAGAGAACTGGGAACCTTTGAGGCGGGTAAACTTCGGAACCACAGCGCCAATTCAAACACCCAATACATCATTGGAATTGTCCTGGTAAGCAGATGGAAATAGGCTATATACGAGAAAAAAATATATGTTAGAAGGGCAAAATACGTTCTTTGCCAAAGTAGTCCCTTGGAAGTAGCGCCATCTCTGAGGTGGGCGTGTGTGCTAATGACGAGCGTGCTGACATCACGGGTCGGCCATTTTGGTAAAGTAAACCGGTCGCCCACGAGCCAGGAGCGGGGAGGAGCGGCCAGGAGCGCGGAACCGACACCCTGCAAGGTCCGACATGCCCAGGGGTAGGAGCGGCCGGGAGCAAGGGGAGGAGCAGCCCGGAGCACGAAACTGACATCCAGCGAGGTCCGACATTTCCAGGGGTAGGAGCGGCCAGAATCGCGGGGAGGAGCACGGAACCGACACCCTGCGAGGTCCGACATGCCCAGGGGTAGGAGCGGCCAGGAGCGCGGGGAGGAGCGTTGGGGTGCGCGATCATGCAAAGTCTGACATACAGATGCCCAGGCTCCTTACTGAAGAGGAGGTGATGCATCGGTTTCTTACTGTGCAGGGAGGTGATGCGTCAGCTTCTTACTGTGGCCCCAGCATTGATGTAGACTTGGCGCCCTGGTGCAATGTGTGGGATTCTGGGATGCATCTCCTCGGGATGCAGCGGTGCTGGTTGATCGATCCAGCCGCGATCCCACGATGTGTCGGTTCTCACAGTCACACAGCAGGGCCTATTTTGGAATCAGTGCGGTGATCCTGGACTTCGGAGATTGTGCATGGGACTCAGTGTTCTGCTATTTCTAAGTATGGGTGAATTTTGCGAATTCGCAGTCCGTGAATTCACGCAAAATGGCAAAAAAAACGGAAGTTCGCGGATTTTCCTGCATACTCGCTGATTTTTTTGCCATTTTGCACAAATGTCACCACATGTGTCTGTAACTTTGCCACCGCGCTGAAAGGCGTCCAGGTCCCTCGAGTGAGCTGTCCATCATAGTGAGGAAACGGCAGAAAGACGCTGCATACCCTAGTGTGTGTGCGGTGGGGCTTCTATGCGAGTTCACATGCCTCTTGTTTATAAAGGGTCAGAGACCGATCAGAGCACCAGATGAGGAGTAAGCAGCCTCCTGTTCACAGGAAGTACACGGGGATTGCACTCAAGAAACTCGTGGATGCAAAGACCTCCATCAAGAATTACATAATTGTAGGCGGTAGATAAAGAGAGGAAGCACTCCTGCCTAGCCTAGACCCTGCTCACCATGTTGTTTGTGCGCCGAGGTCCCTCGAGTGAGCTGTCCATCATAGTGAGGAAAGGGCGGGAAAACGTTTCATACATTAGTGTGTATGTGGCGAGGCTTCTATGCGAGTTCACATGCCTCTTGTTTACAAAGGGTCATAGACCGATCAGAGCACCAGATGAGGAGAAAGCAGCCTCCTGTTCACAGGAAGTACACGGGGATTGTGCTCGAGAAACTCGTGGATGCAAAGACCTACATCAAGGATTACATAAATGTAGGCGGTAGATATGGGGAGGAAGCACACCTGCCTAGCCTAGACCATGTTCACTAGTTGTTTGGGTTGAATATTTGAGGTTCAACACGGGTATGTGAAAACAAATCCACCTGTGAGCAAATTTATCGGTAATTTCGCGAAATTCGCGGATAGCAAAATAACCGAAAATTTGCAATTTCGCAAGCGGAACGGATTTTGCGCTCATACTTAGCGATTTCTCCACGCGCGGGCAGGCGCTGTGTCGGTTTCTTTAGCGTCACAATGGCGATGCATGGAAATTCTTCCTGCACGCCGGTGTTGTGTCATAAATAGGTGTGGATGCGTCACGCTTTTGTAGTTGTTTCTCTTTTCCCACCTCCCAGCAGCAGGAACAACCTCCAGAGGCCCAACACAGAAACAGACACTTCTTGGTAGGTCAACACTCCCAGTAAGGAAGTTAAGGAGAGCTGGTGGTGAAGTCTTTGTGTCCCTGAGATTTCAAAACAGGAGGCAAGCTCTACTTCCAGGCCTTGAAGATCTTCTTAAAGCAGGATACACAGCACACAGCAAAGTCTTTGTTCTCTCCTTGGGAAAAACAGCCACTGCAGGCCAACCCCTTACACCACACAGCAAAGGGGCAATACTTCTCCTTCAGCTTTCCCAGCTTTTCTCCTTGGCAGAGGTTCCTCTTCAGTCCAGAATTAATCTAAAGTTCTGGGGTCTGGGCTACAATATTTATACAGAATTTTAGTTGGTGACAGAGATGCTCCGTGCTAAGAAGTCAAAACCAGTTCTGCCCTCTCTGGTCCAGCTTCCTAGTAGGAGGTTGAAGCGGCATTGTGTAAGACAGACCAGGCCCATTCTGGTGCAAATGAATCTCCTCACCTTACACTAAATGCAGTCCAGGTCTATTCAGCCCAGCCCTGACTCATCCAGAAAAGACAGGACACAGCTCAACCCCCCTGTAGCTGTCTAAAGTAAATACACATCCCCAGCCCCTGTCACTCCAAATACAGCCAATCCACAAACCAGCAGAGGCATGTAGGATGTTAAAGAAAGAAAATATCCACTTTCTAAAAGTGGTATTTTCAAACACACAATATAAAAATCATCTTTACCATGAGATGCATTTTTATTTTCAGAGTTCAGGCATATTAAACTCCAACTTTCTATCTTGTCCCAATGGAAAGTTACAATTATAACATTTTATAAATAAACTCCCATTCTATCCTATGGGACAGAAAGCCTTTTAATAGTGAAAAACGAAATACATGGTATTTCACTATCCGGATATGTCACACATACATTCAGTACATGTTCTAACTTTGGCATACACTGCACCCTGCCCACAAGGGTACCTTGGGCCTCCCATAGGGGTGACTCACATGCAATAAAAGAGAAGGTTAGGGCTTGGCAAGTGGGTGCACTTGCCAGGGCGACATGGCAGTAGGGACTGCATGCTGACACTGCAGTGGCAGGTCTGAAACCCCTTTGATAGGCTGCTTGTGACCTTTGAGAGCGAGTGAGAGCATGAGTGTCTCAGTGGGTGTGGGAGTGTCTGATTGGGTCCGTGAGTAAATGTGAGAGTATTTGAATGGGCTTGTGAGTGCCTCCATGAGTTCACCAGTATGTATGAGAGCGTACTTGCATGTCTGATTAGGCCTGTGATTGGGTGTGTGAGTCTCTGAGTGGGTGCATGATGTCTGACTGGGTCTATGAATGGGTATACATGTATCAGTTTGTCTGTGAGTAGGTGCATAAGTGTCTGAATGGGTTCTGCTCATTCTCTGCTAATTTTCTGCCTTTTCTGCTCACTTCTGAACTTTATTTTTCAGTTTCCTGCTAGTTTCTGACGTTTATTTTGCCTTGTTATGCTCATTTCTGACCTCTTTTTTGCCTTTTTCCTGCTAGTTTCTGACCTTTATTTTACCTCGTTATGCAAATTTCTGACCTTTATTTTGTCTTTTTCTGCTCGTTTATGATCACTATTTTGCCTCTTTCTACTCATTGCTGGCCAATATTTTTCCTCTATCGGTGTGTTTCTGATCTCTATTTTGCCTCTTTCTGCTCATTTCCGCTTTCTATTTTGCCTCTTCCTTCTCATTGCTGGCCTTTATTTTGCATCTGTCTGCTCGTTTCTAACCTCTATTTCCCTTTTCTGCTAATTTCTGACCTCTATTGTGCTCAGTTCTGACCTTTATCTTGCCTCTTCCTGCTCGTTGCTGACCTCCATTTTCCACTCTCTCCTTGTTTCTTACCTCTATTTTGCGTGTATCTGCTCATTGCTGGCCTTAATTCTACCTCTTTCTGCTCAGTGCTGACCTCTATTTTTCCTCTTCCTGCTTGTTTCCTGCCTTTATTCTGCCTCTTTCAGGTCTTTGCTGACATTTATTCTGCCTCTTTGTATTCATTTGTGACATTCATTATGCTTCTTTCTGCTCACTTCTGACCTCTATTTTTCTTCATTCTACTTGTTTCTGACCTTTAATCAGCCACTTTCTGCTTGTTTTTCTCCTTTTTTGCCTCTTCTGCTCATTTATTACCTTTATTTGCCCTCTTTCTGCTAGCTTCTCACTGTTTTTGCCTCTTTCTGCTTGTGCTTCCCTTTATTGTGCCTCTTTTGCTTGTTTCTGACCTTTTGTCTTAATTTGACAATGACTGGGTTAGCGTTAAGCTTTGCTACACATTATTCCCTTATCTTGACCATAGTTGTTAAACGCCATTTTGTATGTTACGGCGGCCATTTTAGAGAATGCGTCGCCTCGTGGTCAGCATGCCCTTTAGTCCTTTCTCCGTTCCATTGACCACTTGAGTTTGCCCAGCAACAGGCTATTTTTAGTAACGGTCAAGCCCGCACATGCGCAGTTCGGACTGACCAGTCATAGCTTAGGAATGTTCCGCCAAACTGACCAGTGGTGTTGTAACCCCTCCCATGAGTTGGCTGTGTTCCAAAAATGACCATATATGTACCTAAAACTCTGTAACCATGTACCGCCTATCTTTTAATGTCTGTAAAACTGTATAAAAGAAGGACTTACACAGATGTTCGGTGTGATACTTCTTGCATTGCCGAAAGGTGCTGTAGGAATGTGCCACCACCCCATGGGGTCTTAATAAACTTGTCTTTTGCATTTTCTAGTTTCTGTGCCAACTGTTCTTATGGTGTAGAGGGTATTCTGCGGAGTATGTAGGCCTGGAGAACCCAATACCACAAATTGGCGACCACGAAGGGACTCATTGGTGACTCGGATGCCCCAAGGAGAGGTTGTGACGAAGGATTGGAAACTCGCCATGGACGCGTACGCTGCCACTGAGTGACCCGAGTCTTGGCACCCACGGTGTTTTCTTCCCTTCCTTCTGATCTGACCTTCCAGGTGGCGCCGGTCCCCGACTGAGATCCTGCTTGTTTGCGTTGCTGTACAGTGCCTGTTTGGCTGATTTGATCAAAGACCTTGGCAGTTTGAACCTGGATATTTGAGATTTGGGTAAGAATTGTGATTGGTAAGGTAGACTGCGGACGCTTACTGTGGTTCTATGAATATGAATATGTTTTGAGTTAGCTAACATTTGAGTCTATGAATTGATGTATATGTGTAGTGCACTTCACATAGGCAGGCATGTAGAGATGTTTCTCTAACTTTGTTTGTATTTTGAGCGGCACATTTGTGTGAAGTATAGTAAGTGTCATTTTTATGGTATTACGTTTCCGTGGTACTTTTTGAACATGCCTGTTTTAAGCACACTCCGAGGGATGTGCTGTCTTGGGAATGGTACCACATACAGATTAAACGAATCTCAGCCGGCTCCCCCAGAGGGGACTCCTAACTGTGAAATGTATATTAAATTTGGCCTTCCCCCTATATTGTATAGTAAATTATGGAACAAATACACCAAGTCTGATCCCGAGTTGCAATGGCCACTACATGGGTCGTTTGATTTACGAAAGGTTCAGTTTGTGGAGCAATGTTTGTTTCAACGCAGGTCTAGACAGGATATGTTTGATTGTGTACGAATGTGGGAGAAAGCAGTGCGTGAACGTATGAAGCGTGAGATTGCCTTGGCGGAAAAAGAGCAGCGCAAGGCTGCTCGAGATAAAGCTTTACAGCTGGAGGAGAAGGAGTTGCAGGAGAAGAAAGAGAGGGAGGCACGGGAAAGTAATTTGCAAACGAGCGGTTAATTTCCTATTCGACGTCCGCTTTATCCTGTCCTTACTAATGAAGTTGATGATTTTTTGTTATTAGATCGGTCTCCGCCTCCGTATGTTCAGCCTACGGCTCCGGACGAGGATTTCAGTGATGAAGATCGAGATAGTGCGAGTACGAGTTTAACTGCTAATAGAGCCGCGGAATTGCGCAGTTTCGCTAGGAAACTGAATTTGAATAAAATAACTATGTCAGAGATTAATGCTGAAAGGAATAAGTGGTCAGAACGAGAACAGTTGTGTTTTTTAAGCACTTTTGCAGATGAAGTTGTTGAACGATTCCGTAAGAATTCAGAGGATTTAGAACCTAAGGATATATCAGTCCATCATGAGAATATGCGTAAAGGTTTATTTGTTCTTTCAGATGCGGATGCCTTTTTCTTACGATTGGTCCAGCTACGGGATGAGGTGTCCAGATTGCGGGAAATACGAAAAGCATCAGAGAAGTCCGTGCCGGGGTCGACGGAGATAACCAAAGAGTGTTCTATCTTTGGAGCAGATAAGAGTTCTAAAGTGCATGTTATGCCTATGCGTGAAGCTGCACCTTTGTATGTTCCCCCTAAAGGGCAAGGTACCAGTGATGATAAAACGTCCGGGGATGCAAAAGGTTATTTTATATATAATTGGGTGTATACGCCTTGGAATAGAGCGGATGTTATGGCATTGAAAAACGCCTTACCCGATCCCCGTAAAAATCCGGCAGCTTTTTATGAAGGAGTGGAGGGGGCTATTTCTTCCTGTGTTATGACACTAGTTGATATAGATCTTTTCTTTGGACTAATACTCCCCCCTGATATGTGGAGAGCGATTCGTAAATTTGATGATCAAACGATGTTAGGAGCAAATTGGAAAGATATAAGCCAAGGTGATTTGGATAGGGAGCCTGCATGTAAACCCTGTCAGCTGATTTTAGATCTCCCAACAGCTATTTTGAATACATTGAAAACGCTTGTTCCCCCTAAAAAGATTGATTGGACTATGTTAGCCTCGTGTAAACAGAAACAAGACGAGTCGGTATCTGACTTCTTCACACGTTTCGAAGAAGCGTTTCATGATTACAGTGTACAATTGTTAACAGATGATACGGGTAGGCATCTGTTTGTCGACAAGTATGTGGCTAATCTCCTACCGGAGATTGCAAAGCGGTTGAAAACTAGTGAAAGTTCTTGGACCACGGCGACCCCTGCGTCTTTGTTAACTATGGCTCAGTATTATGAGCGGCAGGAATTAGAGGCTAAAGAAAGTGTTGATAAGAAAGCGAAGGAGTTGAAGACGAAGGTGATGTTGGCACAGGTTTGCGATGCGCAATCTAGAGGGAATGATAGAGACAGGCGAGGAGGGGGTAATGCGTCGTATGGTCGTACTGATATTGCTGAGGACCAATGTGCATATTGTAAAGAGTTTGGGCATTGGGCTGAAGACTGTCCGGTGCTTCGTGAGCAACGTAGCCAGCATGGTCGAGGTGGTGGAAGGTCACGGAATAGTTATTCGGGAGCGAGAGGTGGCGGAAGTGATCGTGGTAGGTTTGAGGTGAGGGGTCGTGGTCAGGATGAACGAAATACTTTTGATCGGCAAAATCAGTATCAGATATCGGAGGGTGAGAACGTGGAGAGTCAGGACTATGTGCATGCATAGGATTGCGTAGGATGGGGTGTGGAATCGGTTGAAGTGCCAGTAGATCAAAGAGGTCCATATGTATCAGCAGGCGTTTTGGGTTCTACTGATCAGTTTTTAGTTGACACAGGAGCTACTCGTAGTGCTTTGTCTAAAAACTTGGTTCCAAGGGCTCCCCTGTCTGGCGAAATGATTACATGTATAGGGTTCGATGGCACACCCTCTCCAAGCCCATTATCACAACCTCTTGCATTTTGCATTGATAATTTTTTTGGTCTATGTCCATTTTTGTTGTCGCCCCATACCCCAGATAATATTATGGGCATAGATTTGCTCAAATATTTTCGAGCAACGATACGCTGCGCTCCTGAAGGAGTGCAGGTTATTCTAAATGACAATTACCCAGATGCAGGCAGATTATGTACCGTGCAAGAAATTGAAGCGCTAGCCTCTCTCCCACACACGTTATGGGCGACATCAGATACGGATGTGGGACAGATGCTCATCCCGCCTATTCGAATTACTGTCAAGGAGGGAGTATCTTTGCCCCGTGTACTGCAGTATAAGATATCCAGAGAAGGTGAGATCGCCCTGACGCAAATCGTTCAGGATTTGATTATTGCAGGAGTAGTGGAGGAAGTTCCCTACAATGTCTGTAACAGCCCTATTCTTCCGATCCTTAAGAAAGACACTGACGACAAAGTCTATCGATTTATTATTGATTTGAGAGAAATAAACAAAATTGTAATACCCCAGTACCCGGTGGTGTCTGACATCACCACCTTACTTACTTTGGTCCCCCCCACTGCCACTACTTTCTCTGTCATTGATCTCGGTCATCTTTTGTCTAAGGAGGGACGTGCATTAACATCTGATCGAATTCAAGCGATTTTAGATACACCAGTCCCCCGCACTCAGAGAGATGTACGTGCCTTCATAGGATTAACGTCCTTTTGTAGACAGTGGATAATGGGGTTTTCGCACATTATAAAGCCTTTGTTAGTGTTACTGTCCAAAACTACACCAATGCCCCTTGAATGGACAGATGAATGTCAAAATGCTTTTGAACAATTGAGACAGGCCCTTTGCTCTGCACCCGTGCTAGGTACACCAGATTACACAAAGATTTTCACGTTGTATGTGCACGAGAAAGATGGGTGCGCATTTTCAGTGTTAGTGCAGACACACGGGGATAAGCAGAGGCCCTGTGCGTACTTTTCGGCCATTCTTGATCCTGTAGCATGAGGGTTACTTGGGTGTTTCCGAGCAGTTGCAGCAACAGCAGTAGCTATACGACAGAGTGAGGGAATAGTTTTGTCGCACAAACTGTTGGTATTAGTTCCCCACGCGGTGGATGCTCTGCTAAACCAATCGAAAACCCAGTATCTTACGAGTGCACGTTTAACAGGATATGAGCTTACAATTTTGGCGCCACATATCACACTAAAAAGATGTGCTACCCTGAACCCTGCTACTTTATTGCCGTATCCGGTTGCGGAGGGCCAAGAGGAAGAACACCATGATTGTGTTTTCCTGACTGAAGAACAAACAAAGGGTCGTGCTGACTTACAGGATACGCCACTTCCAGATGTGTATGGGGAACTGTGGGTTGATGGGTCGTGTTTAAGGCTGCCAGATGGCACAACTTCTGCAGCATATGCGACCACGACACTTAAGACAGTGGTAGAAACAGCACGAATACCACAGAAATCGGCTCAAGCGGCGGAGCTGATAGCTTTGACAAGAGCCTGCGAATTGAGTGTTGGCTTATGTGTGAACATCTACACAGACAGCCGGTACGCCTTCGGAGTAGCGCATGACTTTGGCCTACTCTGGAGAGAACGTGGGTTTTGACTTCGCATGGAGTACACATTATGCACGGAGAGCTAGTGCATGATCTCCTAAATGCGTTACTTTGTCCAAAGAAAGTGGCGATAATCAAATGCAGTGCACATAAAAAGGTCACTGATGAAGTGGGACAAGGCAATGCTTTTGCAGACAGTATAGCAAGACAAACGGCTATGTCACGAAATGACTCTCCAATGTATGTTGTGAAGTCGCAGGCTGAGCGATGGCACGATGCTAGAGTGGAGATATTAGACATTCAGAAATCAGCGACTGAAGCAGAACTTGCAACCTGGGCAGCAGAGGGGGTGCTGGATGATGAGGGTTGTTGGAGGAGCAAAGATATGGAACGATGGAAATTGCCTGCAGCTTACTTGCAAGCGATGCTCCAGATGACACATGGGTTGGCACATGTTGGAGCTCTTGCAATTACTCGATTGCTAACGCGAGTTTGGGAGCATCCTGAGATTGCCAATATGGCCAAGAGAGTAGTGCAGACCTGTTTGATATATTTACAGCACAATTCTGCAAAAGGGATGCATACTCCGAAAGGAGGGTTCGTTCCACCTACTGCACCGTTTGAGGTACTGCAAATGGATTACATCCAGCTTGAGCGTTGCAATAACCTTAAGTATTTCTTAGTGGTGGTGTGTGCTTTTAGCAAATGGGGTGAGGCCTTCCCCACGAAGGATAATACAGCGTTGACAACAGCGAAGGTTTTGCTCAAGGAGTACTTCCCTCGATACGGCGTTTGCAAATTTTTGTGGAGCAACAATGGTCCCCATTTTGTTGGGAAAATTGTGGAGGACGTGTTGAAGGGATTGGGAATCCAGCAGAAGTTTCATGCTCTGTTCCATCCTCAGTCAGCAGGTCTTGTTGAACGGTACAATGCTACTTTGAAGCTAAAGTTAGCAAAGATTGTGGCATCCACGTCTTTGAAGTGGCCGGATGCCTTGCCTTTAGCATTACTCTCTATTAGATCAGTGCCCCATTCCCGAACTGGCCTCACACCTTATGAAGTGGTGTTTGGAAGGCCGATGAACATATGGGGAGTTCCTAAGCCTCGATTGTTACATGATGTGCCTTGTATAATGATGAACGATTATTTGGCACGATTAACAAATGATTTACTCTCTATTCATCAACAGGTTCGAGAAGCGCTCCCTGACAATTCCATTGGAGAGGCTCACAATCTTCGTCCTGGCGACCATGTGATGATTCGCTCGTTTGAGAGGACGAACAGCTTGGAACCAAGGTGGCGTGGCCCCGAGCAGGTATTGCTCGCAACTCGAACGGCTGTGCGAGTTACCAACAGGAAGCGGTGGGTGCACTCTACTCACTGCCGTCGTGTCTCTCCGGATCTGGTGAGCCCGACTGCGCTGTCTGACTACCGAGACATCTTGGACAAGGAGAAGAGCCCAGCTGTAACGTCTGTCGAATCGGAGGGAGCCTTTCCAGACCACACTGTTTCTGGACGAGAAAGATACAATCTGCGACCACGATAAGAAGAATTTTTTTTGATGCGAGACTGGTTGAGTTACCGCTCCAGGTTTGTGAAACGGAAGCCGGGAATCTCAAGGGGGGGGATCAGTTCTGCCAAGTGTAGCGACACCCGTCTTGACCCCGGAGAAGAAAACAACGGCTACCTCGGAGCTCAGCACTCATATTTTTTATTTTTAGTTGTACTTTTGAGACATTGTGAACTTTGAACTATGGCGTCTTCTGCAGCACGAGACAAAAGAATCCTTGGTGCTGTATTATTTGTGTTGACAATTGTGGTAATAGCTGTGATAGCCTGGGTAGTAGAACTTGTGGTACCTGTGCGAGAACATTTGCTGCCGACTACCCCGGCTCCATCTGAACATTTTCATTTTACCCTACCATACCATGAAGAACGGCACCGACAGGCTTACTTGAACAATAGCTTCATTCAAATTCTGCATCACACTCATAATATGACTGTTGGGTATGTGGGATGTTGCCCGGACATCAGAAGAAAGGAGGCACACCGCTTATCCCACACCCGTTTTCTCATAATGGGTCTTGCAATGCTTGGTACACCCTCCTGTTCACTCTGCGCTGGCCAACAAAAGGGGGACTGCTTTTTCGTTTAAACAAAATTTGTTTCAATGATCGAGACGGCTATCCGCAAGCTGAAGGTACTAGGTTTGAATGGGAAGAGTACCGCCCGGATAACGTGTCTGCACCACGAGTCTACAGTAATCATCGAAGTGTTAATATGTCCAATTCTCATGTTATTAATGTCATTGATACAAAAGCCGATCTCTGAGTACGTAATAAAGGTACAATCCCAGTTGGCAGAAGTGAATGTAACACCACTCTCACCTTTGATACCCCGAATGGCATTTCATTTGTAGCCTCCCGAAATACGTACTTCATATGTGGTAATAAAGGTTATCATCGTCTCCCTTTAGGATGGTTATGAACATGCTACATCTCTTTTGTATTGCCCCCTGTATTTATTGCTCCACCCATGTATCATAATGATTACGTATTGTACCATGACTTTATATTGAACAGAGTTAAGAGAGCAGTAGTTCCTGACGATATAGATCAAACAGACACTGCGTTGCAGCAAAATGTTGACTTCAATTTGGGTTTGTTTTCTTTTGTGGGAGCTGCTCTAAATAGCCGGAAAATACGACGATTAACTCGTGTTGTTGAAGCTGTTGCCAATGATACTGCTTTTGCATTAGGGAATTTAACTGAGGAGCTTCAGATCTCTAGAATTGTAACGCTCCAGAACCGGATGGTTCTAGATGTAGTTCTAGCCAATCGAGGGGGGGCATGCCGCATTATCGGAAGTAGTTGCTGTGTTTACGTGCCAGATAATTCACCATCTGTGTATGATGCCATATCCAAATTACATAAAATTGCTGCTGAGATACATCCTGACAATGGTACATGGACCTTTTCGGGGTGGTTTTGGTCAATGCTTAGTACATGGGGCTGGAAGTTACTGACGATTCTATGTATAATAATTGGGATATTATTCTTCTTATGCTTATGCATTCAATGTGGCCCTGCATTGTGTTCTATGTGTCTATCAGCTTGTATTCCATCTAGGCGAGCTTTTGCCAAAAATGAACAAATGGTTCATAAAAAAGTGGCCCAGATTATGTCCATCGATATAGAAGATTAGTATCCTGATTATGTCCATTATGAGGTAGCTTCAGCTAAACGCTAAAAGGGTCGTCTGTCGTAATTTGACAATGACTGGGTTAGCGTTAATCTTTGCTACACATTATTCCCTTATCTTGACCATAGTTGTTAAACGCCATTTTGTATGTTACGGCGGCCATTTTAGAGAATGCGTCGCCTCGTGGTCAGCATGCCCTTTAGTCCTTTCTCCGTACCATTGGCCACTTGAGCTTGCCCATCAACAGGCTATTTTTAGTAACGGTCAAGCCCGCACATGCGCAGTTCCGACTGACCAGTCATCGCTTAGGAATGTTCCGCCAAACTGACCAGTGGTGTTGTAACCCCTCCCATGAGTTGGCTGTGTTCCAAAAATGACCATATATGTACCTAAAACTCTGTAACCATGTACCGCCTATCTTTTAATGTCTGTAAAACTGTATAAAAGAAGGACTTACACCGATGTTCGGTGTGATACTTCTTGCATTGCCGAAAGGTGCTGTAGGAATGTACCACCACCCCATGGGGTCTTAATAAACTTGTCTTTTGCATTTTCTAGTTTCCGTGCCAACTGTTCTTATGGTGTAGAGGGTATTCTGCGGAGTATGTAGGCCTGGAGAACCCAATACCACACTTTATTCTGCTTTTTTCTGCTTGCTTCTCACCTTTATTCTGCCTCTTGCTGCTCGTTTCTCACCTCCATTTAGCCTCTTTCTGATTTTTTCTGACCTGTATTTTGCCTCTTTCTACTCATTTCTGACCTTTCTTTTCTTCATTATGCTAATTTCTACCCTTTATTCTGCCTGTTCATGCTCATTTCTCACCTTTATTTTGCCTCTTGCTGCCATTTTGCCTGGGAGTGCGGATGGAGCCTCAAGTTACCGACATTCCTGCCAGCTCCCCGCTTTCTGAAGAAGGCTACAGTGCTCTCACAGATAGTAGGCTGCTAAACATGCAGCTCATTGTCTCCGAGAGAAATTGTTTAGTCGTTTTCCCTTCCCGCTTAAAAGTGGGCAGGGAAACAGATGAAAATTCCACTTCCAGCAAGCAAGAGCAAGTGGAAGCAGTGTGTTTGGTCCGCTTGGTAGGACCTGTCAAAGCTCTCACAAGTCACATCAAAAAATGATGTCCCTGGGGGAGGGCACCTGGGACATAGCAGGGTGGCCATCCACAGATCCATGTAATGCTCCAAAGGGAGGGGCCTCATGCCCCCATCCTATTTGGTAGGCAGGCTGGCCCCAGGGAGGTGGTGGTCCTGTGGGGCTGTATATGGCCTCGGAGGGCTGCTGCACTGCCCCCTCTCCCATTTTTAGAATATTAATTTGGCCATAGGGAGGTGATGGACCATAGGGCCCTAGGGATCCACTTGGCCCTTTCATTACTTTTAATTAGGCTCCAGGGAGGTTGTGTCCCTGGGACTTGAACCTACCCCAGTAGGGGGATCTTTACAGCTCCCCTCCAACCTTAAAATAAATCCTCAGGTAGGTGGTGGTTTCCAAGACTGAAAAGTCTCTATCTATATCTATACTACTATTATAAAGAGAGAACTGGGAACCTTTGAGGCGGGTAAACTTCGGAACCACAGCGCCAATTCAAACGCCCAATACATCATTGGAATTGTCCTGGTAAGCAGATGGAAATAGGCTATATACGAGAAAAAAATATATGTTAGAAGGGCAAAATACGTTCTTTGCCAAAGTAGTCCCTTGGAAGTAGCGCCATCTCTGAGGTGGGCGTGTGTGCTAACGACGAGCGTGCTGACATCACAGGTCGGCCATTTTGGTAAAGTAAACCGGTCGCCCACGAGCCAGGAGCGGGGAGGAGCGGCCAGGAGCGCGGAACCAACACCCTGCGAGGTCCGACATGCCCAGGGGTAGGAGCGGCCAGGAGCGAGGGGAGGAGCAGCCCAGAGCACGAAACCGACATCCAGCGTGGTCCGACATTTCCAGGGGTAGGAGCGGCCAGGAACCTGGGGAGGCGCGGGCAGGAGCACGGAACGGACACCCTGCGAGGTCCGACATGCCCAGGGGTAGGAGCGGCCATAATTGCGTAGAGGAGCGGGCAGGAGCGCAGAACCGACACCCTGCGAGGTCCGACATGCCCAGGGGTAGGAGCATTCAGGAGCGCGAGGAGGAGCGTCGGGGTGCGTGATCATGCAAAGTCTGACATACACATGCCCAGGGGAGCAAGAATGCTGCTGAAGTGCCCGTGTCTAGGGTGCGCGATGCTGGTGAGTACCTTTCACCTCCACAGGCGCGGGGAGGAGCGGCCAGGGCAGACAACCACATGCCCAGGGCTGCAAGAAGGCTGCTGGAGTACCCGTGTCCGGGGTGCGCGATGCTGGTGAGTACCTTTTACCTCCACAGGCGCTGGGAGGAGCGGCCAGGGCAGACAACCACATGCCCAGGGCTGCAAGAAGGCTGCTGGAGTACCCGTGTCCGGGGTGCGCGATGCTGGTGAGTACCTTTCACCTCGCAAAGCCTTCCCGGACAACGTCGGGACTGGCTGCTAGTTGTATTATAAAAGCCCTGGAGAGGTGGTCTTCCCAGTGCCTAACGAGACTCAGTAGGGGGTCCTTGTGTGCCTCCTCCTTTTTTTTTATTCTGCATGACCCCAGGACCTGGCCCCCCTAGTGGCTAAACAGTAGATAAGAGCTTTTTTTCTAGTTTTTGGCAGAAGCCGCAGATCCAGCATGACTCTTGTCTCTTTCATGTGTTAAACTTGTAACAGTATTTGTGGCTAGCTTCTGTGATACTACCTTAAGCATGGCAACTGATCTGAAAGCTTACTTTTTACAACCCTTGTGGCCAGGGCTGGACTGGGAACCAAAACCGGCCCTGGCATAGTGCTCAGCGGCACCCCTAACTCCACCCACCCGTGGGGTTAGGGGTGCCGCCGAGCTCTTTGCCAGGGCCGGTTTTTTGCCGATTTTGTTACAGGGCCGATTTTGCAGCTATAAGGCACTGTAACAAAATCAGCCCCCAGAGGCCCAAAACCGGCCCCCACCTGTGCGGCTCACCGGGGGATTCCCCGGTGCCCGTCCGGCCCTGCGTGTGGCCTCCTTCACCTGGGTGGTCTGAAGCAGCACTACAGATCTCTGCCTCTCCAGGCTGGAACTTGTGCACATTTTAATTTGTATTTTATTAAAGAGAGGAGCCTGAAAGCATGGTGGGTTGCAGTGCAGAGCACCCAGTGCGGTTTTGGTTAGGGTAAGAGGAAGGGAAGGTGTGAGACAGTGGGTGAGTAAACGTCTAAAATGAGACAGATGATTCCTCCAAAATCAGACGGGTGGGCTTTTCTTGTAGTGAATATATAGAAATGTATGGAGAAACAGACCATAAATGAATACCCGATGAATGTTTCATGCGCATTTCAGTTCACTGCCTGTTACTCTATAAGTGTTTGCATAGTGTCAGTATGATATTTATATGTTAGCAGGCCCTTTCGTGTGCTGTAAAGAAAAAAAAAATCTCGACCCTCATTTTGTAATCTGAGTTTGCATAAATTTACGGGTGCTTTTTTTCACTGCCTGATTACTTTGTACCTTTAGTTCATTGGCTCTGCTTCTTGTACTTTTACATTGCTGCCTTTTAAATGTGGTGCTCTGGTTTGAGCAGTGTCTTTGGCCTGTGCTTGCAAAATTATGGAAACGTATTTTCCCGATTTAATAGCATCATATAAGATTCTAGCAAAATTGTTTTCGAATTCTACCCTCATCTAAAAAAATAAAACTTGTCGGCAAGCACCATATGCTTTTTGGCACACAACTTTATTTTCCCCTTCTATAAAATACCACTCATGACGAAATAAGGAAGAATAACTGTTATCCACTTCATTAAGCTATGAAAAATCAGAGTGGCGTGTGCATGTCTGAGAGTACATTTGCTCCCTGGAAACATCTGAGTGCTGCTGCACTCTACTGTGCTCTGGAGAGATTTCACAAACACATTGGATCCCGCCAGAATGCCATGGGAGAAAGAAAGGGTGTACAGAGCTTCACTTCACTAGAGGCTCACCTGTTGTGCCTTGGAACGTGGTGATCAAAAATCACTGTGTTCAGGTAATTGCGTTCTTTGCCTGTCCCGCATTGGCACCCTTGAAGAGAGGGAGGACCTGGGGCCTCATTTATGAGGCTGTGCGTCACTTTTATGTCGCCGGTGCGTCACTTTTTGTGACGCACCAGTGGCGTAAAAATGCGCCTTCTTGCACCATATTTACAAAGTGGTGCATCTACGTAGATGTGTCACTTTGTAAACCCCTGTGCCACATTATACCTGCGCCAGGTATAATGTATGCAAGGGGGGAGGGGGTGTATTGACGTAAGAAAGGGTCGTAGAAGTGACGCAGTGAAATCTATAAGATTTCACTGCGCCACTTCTAGGATGCAAATGCGTCAATATCTTACGCCTGCCTCACAGCAGGCGTAAGACTGACGCAGGCCCTTTCACATGGGGCTTGCCCCATGTGAAAGGATGCATTGCTGGAGTTGCGTCACTTTTGTGACACACTCCAGCAATGCGTCACTTTTGCGCCATACAGATACGTCAGAAATACTGACATATCTTTAACTCCTTGTGCAATGATGCGTCATACTGTAAATATGACGCATCATTGGTATCGCAAGGAGGGTGCAATGAAAAGTGACGCATCGCTGTTTTCACGCAGCGATGCGTCACTTTTCATAAATGAGGCCCCTGGTATGTTTAAGGAAGGGAGTGCCCCCCCCCCCCCTCCCTTCTCGTGCATGTTCATGAAAGAATGTCCGCTTGGCACCCGGTCTGCAGGAGAGTTTTGAGACCAGTGTTGTCGACGCTCTGTGCTGCGAGAAGGACATAGTTACACTTTTATCTGTTTCAGTATTAGAAATGCTGTGCCACTCAGTTTCCGTGATGCTGATGACAAAAGATTCACAAGTCGTGTTTTCACAATTGTAACAGTTGCTGCCATGTTTGATGGGAGTAGTTTCAAAGTGCACCTCCGTCAAAACTGTGACCATTTCATTCTCGTGATTCGAGGCAAGATACTTTCTGTAATTTAAGTTATTTTACGTGGACCTAAAGTTATTGAAGAAGGGCTATTTTCTAGAGAGCAGGTTTCTCTTTTGCCATAAATCTTACCTGATTGGCTAAACTATTGTAAACTATTGTGTACATGAACTTAACAATAATATCCTGATTCTGTAGTAAGAATTATATGGAGGTGAATACATAAGCATTACAGTCCTCTGTAGGCTATTTGAAGGTTTCCAGATAGCAAGTTTCTGTTAGGGGATGATTCCTATTTTTCCCCCCCAAGAACAGATCTGAGCTTTTTAAGTCTATCCAACACAGCTCATATGTTGTGCTGTAGTACATATTGCTTACTGTTCAGTAGGCTTACAACCCAGCCATAGCAAACCATTGTTTTTTTTCTTTGTCACACTAATTTGCGATCTTTCGATTGTGTGGCTCCTGTAAACTTCCCTTCCTTTCTTATTACCTCCTCCCTGAAACATGGACCAAGTATATGTGTTCTCACTCATCTTTCTTCTTTCCCGTCTTTATGCAACATACTATTTTTTTTAATAAGCATTTTGGTCTTTTTGCAACATACTATTTTTTTGGTATTTTTCCAGAATATGCAATGTGCTTTCCTAGACAGGCGTTCAGCTTCTTATTTATGTTGATTTCACCCTATCTGCCATCTCTGTTGGCGCTTTCCTTACTTACACCCACAAATGCACTTATCCATGCCGCTCCAATCTATCTCACTCTTATCTGCCCCTCTATGCTGCTCCACTCTACGCCACTCTATTCTACCCTACTCCAGTGTTGGCTGGTGTGTAACGGTGCTAGGAGGGCGGGTGGGGGATCCTGGGATAGGGGGGCGGGTGGCGGAGGAGGGCATGAAGATAGAAATTAAATAAACACTTACCTGTCTGCTGTCTGCTGCCCCTGCAGCCTCCTCCTCTCCTTCTTCGCCCGCTTCCAGGGCATCAAGCAGCCAGCACCCAGCCTCCCAATAGCCAATGAAAATGCTGCAATACAGCATTATCATCTGTCTAAGTGCCATGGATCGAGGCTCAACCAGAGAATGGGAGGCTGGGCATGTTCTCCATGGAGGCTGTAATACAGCCTGCACGGAGAACATGCAAAGTGTGCATGATGGTTTGACCGGCACAAGACGGCCGGCCAAACCGTCCTGCACACTTGGAGTGGGCAGACAACACCTCCCCTGTCCTGCTCTGTGAGCAGAGCAGCCCCGCCCCTACCAGCTGAGCAAGTGGAAATATAAAATGATAATAACAATGAGTTATTATGTAGTGATGAAGGTCCACACAGGAGGTTGTAATTCAATATGTTTTATTCATGAAGATAACAAGTAGTAAAACAGATAGTAGAAACTTCCATTTCTAAGAAAAGAAAAGAAGACAACACAGGTAAGATGAAGCACTATGCCCTACAGCCCCACCAGTGTCCTCACCAATGGACAACCCTAGCACAGGCATACTGTGCTCATCTACACTAAATATTTTGGTGACGAGGATGGTGACGAACCTACAGCTACAACCAGATCTTAGGTACTTGACGAACAAGAGGACCTGGATATGGTACAGTCTTAAAAAAACTACGGAGTCTACTACCACAATATACAAAAGCGGAGGTGTCCACAGGAAAGGAATGTTTCCAAAAAGAAACAAACAGGTTCTACAATCAACATGAAGAACGAATACATGCAAGAAACTTCCATCTATAAGAATAGAAAAGAAGACAACACAATTAAGATGAAGCACTATGCCCTACAGCCCAGCCAGTGTCCTCACCACCGGACAGCCTTAGCACAGGCGTGCTGTGCTCTTCTACACTACACATTTTGGACTTTAGCTTTACCACCGCAGTCTCCTGCACTACCATGTGCCTTCTACTACTTATAGACAGCGGTTTGTTTCATCTTGATTTTTCTAACAGCGGTAAGACGATGTTGTTGATGAACATTGCCTTCTTACTACATTGTGCTTTGTGATCCGCAGGACCTGCTGTCTATGCTGGGTGACCTTGTGCACACCTACACTACGCATTGTGGTACTGTCTTTGTGACCATCATTCTGCTGAACAACATGGTGTACTTCCTATCGCTAACTTTTTCAGGAAGATACGCAGCGCATAATTGTCCTGCTTCAACCACCTTACTTTATACACCACAACTTTTGCCTCCTGTGAGAGGGTTTTACTTTAATAATGTAGAAGTTACACTAGTGTGGGCGTCCTCTCTTCAACAAAATATGTAGTGATGATGATCTACACAGGAGGTTGTAATTCAAGATGTTTTATTCATGAAGATTCCAAGTAGTAAAACAGGTTCTGAAGGAGAGCCCCATCAGGAGCAACCTGTCAGCTGCTCAGCCCATGGCCAACTGTCACTTCACCTCCCTGTGTCCCAACATTCCGAGGCACATCAAGACTCCAACATGTTATTGAGCACGGAGCACAGGCACTGGCTGAGCAGGAGGTGTGACATACATTACATTACAAATTCAGGATACTACATATTATCGTTTTATTTTTTTGCTCTTTAACCTACTCAGTGGGGCGACGCTCCTCTGACTTGGAGGAGGAGCCGCCACTGCCCCCCTCTAATCTGTGCCACTCTATTCTGTGCTACTCTATTCTGTGCTCTAGACTGTCACTATCCTCCTCTACACCACACCGCTAATTTTTAGTCATGCTTTGTGTTGTAAATAAGATGGTAAGTGATGACAGGATACTTCTAGTTGATTACATGTAGATTTATTGTAGGACACAGCAGAGCACACAACCTCGCCAGCTGACCAGACCATTAACTGACACTGGTAGAACACTGTGGTACAGGGTAGAACACTCACAGGTATACAAGAAGGCTGAGAAGGTGAAAACGCTAAGGCAGGACTGAAGACTACAGACAGCCATAATACAAGAAGAATCAATGTACAACACTTTGCAGCAGCCATCCTGAAGTACAACATGGCTAAAAGACATTGGCAAAGCATACCGCTCTCGCATAGGCGAGACCTATTGGCTTTGTCAATGCTTGCTCGAAACTGGAGTGCATGAATACATTAAACCTTGCCTCTCAGTAAACCCTGTCTGCTTTTGTTCTAAGCTACCAGATGGTTAAGCAAAGGTTACTTTAGTGCCTTTTTCTGATTCACCCTGACATGGATTGTGGTCTTTGCTTGAGCAGGGTTAGCTCCCCCCCTTAACAAATAACCCAATTTCTCACAACAACCATATCTATGACTGACTTTAGATTATCTGCATTACATTTAGCAGGACAGGGACTACTTTAAGTGGTTCAAGCTGCCATTGTCGCACAAGATAATGGCCCTTATCCAATATGTATGAAAATGATCTAACGCTGCCGTAGGCCATATTGTTTTTCGAAAGAAATTAGGCAATGTGAAACTTCAACAGTATCATCAATCCTCATTTGTATCCATCCACTCTACCTATATAAGCATTTTTTATCGCTATATCTGTTTTAGACAGATAATATGAATGTCCTGGTAATTTTAGTTAAAATTCTACTTCTAAAGAGATAATTACATTACCTAACGCAATCTAGGTGTAAATTGTAATGAACACATTTCAACAACTGTAAGTTCAAATAAACCTCACTTTTCCCTTCGTTGCGGGCGCAGACGAGATAGCTGTTCCCACATCAAAGCAAATGGGAAACAGAAAAACAACAAGATGTATTTTTCTTGCCAGCAACAAATGAAAAGCTGAAGATGGTTATGCAGGATCAAGGAAGTGAACGTTGCCAGGGTTAGGTTCTAATGCACTTCCCTACTTTTTTTCAGGTGCCACGAGGTAGGAAAGTTATTGAATTGTTCTGCGTTTAACTCCTGCTGCTTTCCTATCAAAAAGAACACGAGTAGAACACCTCTGCTGTGCTCCCCACGTGAAACTGTCCTTTCTGCGCCTCTCATAATCGCCTGCGATGTGACCAAGCATCTGGCGCTGACAAGCCTGCGCCTTTGATTTATTGGCTAATATCACAGCTTGTTAGTGGATGGTTGAGCAGGAGACTAAAAGAGCATGGAATCTGAGAGAATAAATTATGAAGGCGCCGAACTGTGCTATTGAACACCCTTCCTTGTCACAGCTGTGACAGTCCACAGGAAACGCAGATTGAAAGAACAGCTCCTTCTTCAAAAGGGTAACTGTTTCCGTTTGTGGTCCCCACAGAAATCACAACACCCAGATGACAAGCACTCCCTTACCTGGATATCAGCTCCCTGGCCCCTTTTCGACCTCTGGAGCTGTAACTCTGCTTGCTATATATAGGGGCAGATGAGGCTCAGAGTACCCTTTTTACTACTGTTCAGAATCGATACAGGACAGCTGCCTTGACACCGTGAGAGCACCTCGCTGCTCTTATGTAGGTGCCCAGCATTTGAAAACACAGAACAAAGAGTTGCTAACTAAAAAAAAGTATATCACGTAAAACACATACACATACAAAACACACTTTCACGAATCCTTCAGATGGACAACATTTTGTGGGAGACAAAGCATCTACATGGCAGATCGTTCCTCCCAATTCTCTATTCTTCTAAATGGACACCTCGATTGCACCTCACAGATTTTTGCTGACCATTATGCAATACTAAAGGGTCTGGTGACGTTTTTAGTGTGTTTTGCATTTTCAACTCAATAGGACTGATTCACAAAGGTAAACTTGCACGTTTGTGTAAGTTTTCAATTGTTTGCTATTCACAAAGGTATTTTACTAGTAGTATCTTTACGACTTTGGAGTCTCAGCACATAAAAACAATTAGGACTGCCCTATCTTTGTAGGTGCGGACAATCTGCAGTCATATAGATACAACTAGTAAAATACTTTCAGAAATGTCAAGTGTACATGTGTGAAACAAGGAGTGCTTCTATTGAATCCAGCTCTATCACTCTCACTATCCTAAGGGTTTGGTAACCAAGCCAATGATTGCCCTCTTCCAGGAGGCCATGTTTACTGAGATGTCCACCTGCTGACAGGTCGAGGCTTCCTCCTCTAGGTATCAAGTTCAGGTTTCAATCAATTTTTAACGTTTTCAGCATAAAGCTAAATACACAGAAAACCTATATTGAAAGACAAAAGGAAGGGAAAATAAAAATGTCTGATTAATATTAGAACAACATCTTTGATATCAGGAAAACAAGACAAGCCTAATATTAAATGTTTATTTGCCATGCTCCCTTACGTTCTCACCTTACTCTGCAAATGGGGCAACTGTCTGTTGTGGTGCAGATAATATTTTGCGCTTTTATAGCAGTGCAACTTCATACACTTTCCCTTCTATCTCTCTTACAGACTTTTAACAGTGTAGCATTTTGGCTATGGACATTGTCTTACTCCTTTCCTTTGCCTATCTTAGTTTTCATTTGGCCACTGGTTCTGATTTCCTTTCATGTTTGAGGCAGGGCCTCAATGTGATTTTGCCATTCTGTTTTACTGTTGTGATAAGACCGGTCTTCAAGGTTGAGGTTAATTATTTGTCGTTACAATTTGCAATTGCTATGGAGGAAGTCGATCAAAAACGCCTTACCTCCTCTTAATGGTATGCAGTCTTGCTAGGCTGACCATTCTCAATACATTTCCCCCCGTAAACTTTAGATAGTCAGGGCCAGTGCTGGACCTAAATCTAAATTACACAAGCTAGTGTCTTTTTCATTAGAGCTTCTCAAAAGGGGCTCTTTGTACATCCGGTGGTTCCCCCCCCCCCCACTTTTTTATCTTTTACCTCCTGGTTTTGCTGATTCTTTTTGTTGGACTTAAGACTCTGAGCACTTTATCACTGCCAACCAGTGAGAAGGTGCACGTGCTTCTCCCCTAAACACAATGGCGTATACGTGAATGGCATATTTGTTGGTAGTCTCCTGTAAAGTACTGTTGAGTTGGGTTACAATAAACATCTGTTATTCAGTGCCAAGATACCGTACTGGGTGAATGTGCAATTTACAAATGTAGGGCCTCTACTTTAAATGCTACTAGTGGGCTGCTGCACTGATTGTGCCAGACATAGCCTTTCAGGCCTGCCACTACAGTGCCTGTGTGTGCAGTTTACTGCCACTTCAACTTGGCATTTGTAAACTACTTGCCAAGCCTTAAACTCGTCTTTTATTATATATAGGTCACCCATTAGCGAAGCCCCAAGTATCCCAAAGGGCAGGGTGCTATGTAAGTAAAAGGTAGAACACATACATTTATGTTTCCGCTTCTTCCGGTAATGACAAACAGCCAATTTCGTTTTTCACTGCTTGAGACCTACTCCTCTCATAGGCCCGCATTAGGAATTCCTTAATAGACTTTTAAGCTGTAATTCCTGATCAGAGAGTGTCATGTGTCCAAGTTGGGCCTAGAAGGAAACATTTCCATTGTACATGAACACAGGTCTTTCCCGAAGTTGCCTTCACATTTTCACATTGACCTTTGAAACACATTCACAGGTTTGTTTCCTAGAAACCAGCTTTACTTACAAGAGTCAACTTCGCGAGAATACTATTGCATTGCCTTGATACTATGCACTAGGCTGACACATACGTTGTGCAAATGCGCTTGTTATTTTCATCCATATGGCGACACAGGTATCTGTAGCACACAAACAATGGCAACCTGACCATAGTATCAGCCCAAGGCAAGGATGACTTTTGTTAGAAATAAACATCTGTTTCTGGGTGTTGGTAGAGGAGCACTTCTGCTGTCATTAAGAGGTCTTTACATGAGAATGTTTTTGCCAAGCAGCTGACTGATATCTCTGTGAGGGGTGTCAAGTTTGTGATCAAGATGAGGTCCGACACTCTTTCCCATCAGGTAATGGGGTTTGATCATCCAGTATGGGGATTTTTAGCAGAACATTCACATACACCCTAGACACGTAGGTTAGAGTACGCATATTTGGAGTATGCCAGATTATTATACTGTTTCCACTCGTGGATAAAGACTTACTGCCAGCAACCGCTTTGAATCCCTTCATCTGCCGCTGTCCCGATACAGGAGTAGCATAGCTGCCTGTCAACTGCGCTACTGAGAGTTGAGAACGCGAGGCCGCAGAGGAGGACGAGGCGCCGGCCCCAGGACTGCGAGGACCAGCATTCACCATCATCAGCTGGTCCTCTTCCTGCGAGAGCCGCGCCCCCTTCCAGTGCCCCGCCCCCAGCGAAGCGCCACAAAATCTCGCGGCACCCGCTGCGCGGGTGCCACTCGTGGATAAAGACTTACTGCCAGCAACCGCTTTGAATCCCTTCATCTGCCGCTGTTCCCGCTACAGGAGTAGCATAGCTGCCTGTCAACTGCGCTGCTGAGAGTGGAGAACGCGAGGCCGCAGAGGAGGACGAGGCGCCGGCCCCAGGACTGCGAGGACCAGCATTCACCATCATCAGCTGGTCCTCTTCCTGCGAGAGCCGCGCCCCCTTCCAGTGCCCCGCCCCCAGCGAAGCGCTACAAAATCCCGCGGCACCCGCTGCGCGGGTGCCACTCGTGGATAAAGACTTACTGCCAGCAACCGCTTTGAATCCCTTCATCTGCCGCTGTTCCCGCTACAGGAGTAGCATAGCTGCCTGTCAACTGCGCTGCTGAGAGTTGAGAACGCGAGGCCGCAGAGGAGGACGAGGCGCCGGCCCCAGGACTGCGAGGACCAGCATTCACCATCATCAGCTGGTCCTCTTCCTGCGAGAGCCGCGCCCCCTTCCAGTGCCCCGCCCCCAGCGAAGCGCTACAAAATCTCGCGGCACCCGCTGCGCGGGTGCCACTCGTGGATAAAGACTTACTGCCAGCAACCGCTTTGAATCCCTTCATCTGCCGCTGTTCCCGCTACAGGAGTAGCATAGCTGCCTGTCAACTGCGCTGCTGAGAGTTGAGAACGCGAGGCCGCAGAGGAAGACGAGGCGCCGGCCCCAGGACTGCGAGGACCAGCATTCACCATCATCAGCTGGTCCTCTTCCTGCGAGAGCCGCGCCCCCTTCCAGTGCCCCGCCCCCAGCGAAGCGCTACAAAATCTCGCGGCAACCGCTGCGTGGGACGCAGCCCGGGGCGAAGCCCGGGCCAAGGGCGGGCCCGTTGTTGCCCGTTAGTGCCCGATAGAGACCGGACCGGGCCATCTCTCTTTCAACAGCGACCCAGCAACAAACAATCATGCCGCCCAAAACAAGAAGTGCCTCCAAACCCAAATCTAAACACGCACAGGAGGTAGCACAGGTAACAGGCCCTATTGACTTATTTATATCACGGGTCAATGATACGATAAACCAAAGTATAGCTTTAATGGAGAAGAGAGTTTCAATGGATCTCATGAGCGCAAACGCGAAGCGCTCATCACTAGGCGCTATAGCAAATGCCGCCTCCCCAATCAATTTAAACACCCAAAACAGCTCTCTTCCTGTGATTCTTTCCGCCTCAGACCTAAACACCGTCCCATCAGTAGTTGACCTGTCGGTCACGCACTCCGAGTCGGATCCCTCAATAACAATGGACGACCTGGAAGCAACTCCCGACCTAGCTGGTTGCCAAACCGAAGGAGACATCCAATCCATCGACAACTTGTCCCAGCAAGGCGAGAGACAAGGGGCAATACCGAAAACTCGATCACCAAATAATGAAGGAACACATAGTTCTCCCCGCCAGGAACTCAAAACGACCCATCCTAACTCCTCAACTTCTAACAGCATATTACATATCTCTGACTCTACTCTCCCACACAAGGCAATTCCTAATGATAACACGCCTGAGCAATGTAAGACCTGCAGAATCACTTCACAAGTTCTCACCACAACCAAGGACTTACTATATCAATATCTAAAGCCTATCCAACTAAGTATCAGAAACCTCGAAGCTCAACTAACAATAATTTCGGCTACCCTCTTAGATACGAATACCCGGATCGATGTAAGGGGACAACGTAACACCTCGCACCCACCAAAAAAGCAAAACCAACCACACGTACAGAAAACAGTTAATCATTCAAACACAGCATCCTCAGTACAAAAGAATTCAAAACAAACGTCCACCATACCCAAATCTACAGTACACACGCCCTTTCCCCAGCAGGAGAAACCACCACAATCAAAAGCACAGCAAACAGTAATCGCAGGCAAGGCCACGGCAGGCACTCCAGGTCCATTAACCAATCCAGATTCTAGTAGAATCACCACAGAAAAGTCTGACTCCCAGCCATCGAACCCATCGCCTCCTCAAAAAACACCCAAGAACACACCCAAAACCACGCCGAAAAAACCTCCTACAGCTAGACGCCCCGCTCACATGCCCCCGGAAGCTACTCCCTATACAATAGTTTTAACAGGAGTACCCGAGTTAACAGATGACACCCCAGAAACTGCATGGTCACTTAAAAACAAGGCCATGCAGTGGCTTAGCATAAACAGACCCCTCGAATCCCATCTCTCGGGAGGGATCACTACAGCCCGTAGGGTAGCCTGGATAGGCAAAACAAAGAAAACAATACGCGGTGATTGCATCATCGTAACATGTAGAGATCCCGCAACCGTAGACCACATTTGTGCTTGGCCCCAACTCGACAAAAAAGGGGGAATAGACGCCCGCCACCTCTCCTTCTTCTACCCCCCAGCGAGACAACATCGCAATTATCCACCATGGGAATGGCACCACCATCCTAAAGATCATTCTAAAGATCTACGAAATCAGGACCCTTGGTGTCAAACACCATGGAATCAGAGGGAGTACCCATGCGACTACTTAGACAGGGGAGGACCAAGAGGTAGACACGTTGAACACCAAATACCCTATTGGCAGGACAGACCTTACCAAGCATATGAAGGATGGCAGGGCTTTCCGACCCAAAACCGATTTGAGTGCCTTGAAATGGTCGACTGACCATTTATGGACAAACCTAACCACCACAAAGCAGACTCCGTACAGTATCCTGTCTCTGACGAGTATCCGACACCATTATCAGAGTTGCCCTACACACCAGAGTCATCATTGACTCTTTTAAACAATCTCTCGATCCGCTCCCACCTAGTAGAAGCAGATACCAGCCAAAGATTAAGCATCGAGCCTGATACAGCTATTGAAACCCACACCAACTCCATGACAGTATCTGCTATCACGGAAAATAAAGAGGTCATGAGCATAGGTATAGCCTACTGGAATGTTGCAGGCCTAACGGAAAAAATATCATGCCCTCTATGGCTGAATACAGCAAGGAGTCACCAAATCTTGTGCCTACAAGAGACCTGGCGTACATCCCCTCTCCATCTAGCGGGCTACAAGACATTTCACACCAAAGCAACGCCAAGCACAATGGGAAGACCAAAAGGCGGACTCATGATCTATTTTTCCAACACCTTACCACTTACAGTAAAACTAACAAAGGAAACACCCACTTTCCAAATCATCCAATTTACTCATCAGACGGCAGCATCAAGAAATTTATTTATAATCATAAACTATTATAATAACACAGGCACCCTGGAATGCTGCTCTTACCTAGATGAAATGGCAGCACACATATCTTCATTACAAAACGTGAACCTAAATACGACAATAAACTACATCTGGGGAGGCGACTTCAATCAAACAACTTGTCCAAATCATGAAAGTGGAATCTGCGGTCTACAGACCGAATCCGGAAATCCCATCCCACACTTTGCACATACTCCGAGTGGAAACAAGCTCAACGAAATTCTCTTCACCTTGGACCTAGACTTTGCCAACGAATTAGTTGACCCGGTCCAGAAATTTCTACCTACTTTCCATGGGCGCGGCTGTATGTCAACCATTGACTTTATCCTAGCCTCAAATACCTGTAAAGGATCACTAAAAAACTATAAAGTAGGGTCCAGCCCGATCAGCGACCACTATCCCCTGAGCGTGGATCTCCTCATGGGAAAAGTGGGTCCCTCCACAACAAAAGTCAGCTCTCTTGATCAACAATCACTAGTACTAAAGAAGAAGAATGGGTATGCCATTAAATGGTCAAAGATTGACCCCGAAGTTTCCTCACAAAGGATACTTGCAAAAACGCAACCATGGATAAGGGACTGTCTGTCCGCAGAGGCCTCCCCTGAACTAATTATCAACTCCTTTCATAATATCCAAGGAGCAATAAGGGACGAGCTATTTAAACACACTGCAAACAAACCAAAACCCCCAACGAAGAGATGGTTTGACTCTGACTGCAGAAAGGCCCTCACGTCCCTCAAAGAAGCCCTCCGACAGAAACCCAGAGACGCCCAAAAAATCTCATTCCGGAGGAAAAAGTACAACAATGCCCGGAAAACCCGAAGGCGCCAGATAAAGCAAGACCTATGGTGTCAACTTCATGAGAGTGCACTAAAAAAAGACAGCACCACATTCTGGCAGACTATCAGATCACCCCTTCTAGATAATACCACAGACCCACACCACCTAGATGTGGCAATAACTGAGAATGACTGGGTCCATCATTTTACAAAAATTTTTGGTTCGCTAACTGACCTCCCTCAAACAGAAGACCAAGCACAAGTAGAGAATAATTTCCACCCCATTAATCTACGCTTTACTGTCAATGAGGTTAGAAATGCCATCAAAGCGTCAAAAACCGGCAAGGCTCCCGGCCCAGACGGGGTACCTATGGACTTGTTCCTATATAACAGCGAGTACTGGTAACTAATCATCACCCGGGTAATGACAGCAGTCACCGAAATTGGACTTCTTCCATCATGGTCAACTTCCACCCTCCTGCCAATATTCAAGAAAGGGGATCGTAATGATCCCGCGTGCTACCGGCCGATCTCCCTTCTGGATTCCACGGGCAAGATTGCAGGCCGACTACTCCTGGACCGACTACAATCTTGGGCCCAGGAGAACAGTATCATCACAGACCTGCAATATGGCTTCCAGAAGGGGCTCGGGACGGTGGATCAGGCTCTAAACCTGACCCTCCTAGCCGGAAAATACGCCCGCGCGAAAGGAGGCAAAATCTATCTGGTCTACGTAGACCTGAGCGCGGCTTTCGACTGCGTTCAGCACGCCAAGCTGTGGGAGACCATGATAAACCTTGGAGTAGATCCATCCATACTAGCTTTCCTTAGGGAACTCTACACCAACGCGGAAGGCCGAGTTCGTTATGGCATCGCAGGCGAACTATCACGCCCCTTTAAAATAACACGAGGAGTAAGACAAGGGTGCGTACTGGCTCCCTTCCTGTTCAATCTATACACCAACGGGATTGAACAAGCAATGCTGGAAGGGAGCCAGGACCTTCCGCAGATAGCACGCCGCCCGATACCCATCCTCCTGTACGCCGACGACTCGGTCATCCTGGCCCGGACAGCTAATCAACTCCAGCGACAGCTGAACAAATACGTGGCATTTATGGATTCCCTGGGCCTGAAAGTAAACATTAAAAAAACATTCACAATGACCATCGGACCAAAACATGGATCCACAAAATCCATGTATATTAATAAAAACAGGCTGGAAAAAACATCGGTATACCCCTATTTGGGTATACTTGTGGATGACACAATGACCTGGCGCAAGGCAATCGAAACCAGAAACCTCAACTTCCGCCGAGCAGTATCAGCACTAAGTGCTTTCTCCAGAAAACTTGGCAAACCAGCTCCATCGGAATTGCTAACAATATACTACGCAAAATGCCACAGCGTGGCCACTTATGGAGCAGGCATTTGGGGCTACGGAAACATTGACCAACTCCAGGTAACGGAGAACGCTTTTATCAAATACGTTCTAGCCCTTCCCCAAAGCTCCCCGATCCTAGCATCGCATCGGGAGGTAGGGATGGAATATGTGACAGACACCATACGATGCCAGCCTCTTATGCTCTGGCACCGCATATGGTGCAATCCTGAAAGTCACATAACGCGTTCCCTCATCACCGAATGCCTTGGCCTAGCCCACTGGAGGAAAATACCTTGGCTCAATTACATCCACAAATTCCTTCAAGACCTTGATCGGGAGCAATACTTCCTCGAACCACCATCAATAGAGGACATTTCAAAAAAACAGTTGAAAGAACTATGCATGGGCCACTTAAGAGAACTCCGCAACCAGGCCGAGATTGTGAAAATACAAAACGAAAAAATCTGCTCACTACAGTCAGAGAAGTTACTACAACCCTACTTGTCGTTCTTTCTCTCGAACTATGAAAAGTTCCTATTGACAAGATTACGGTTCGACCTTTTCTTCCGAATGGTCTCATTCCCAGAACCGAACAACTGGTCTTGGAGCCTGTCATGCTGTCCTTGTGACGGGGTTTCCAACCAATCAACGGTCCACGTTATTTTGTTCTGTAAGTACTATAGAGAAGCTAGGAAAAAATGGATCCTTCCCCTTCTTCGTCTAAGTGGACTCAGATGTACATACCCAGCTCTCGCTTATCTCCAGTCACCGAAAAACCCGCATGAAGCTAAAATGATAGTGACCTTTTTAAAACTAGCAACAAAAACTCGTCGTGAAATTGTTGTCTAACTTGTGTTTCAGCGTATTAACTCTTGAATTTTATAAAACTGTACTTTTTATGATTATGCAATTTTATAATCGAATAAAAGTTGATGAAAATGAATATACTGTTTCATATGCCTGCATATATACGTTGTTTCAGCAAGATGGTGGAACTTTTTATTTTGTTCACTGTCATGATACTTCTCATAACTTTCATCTGCTTCTGTCTATTGATCATTGCAGCACATATATTCTATACAAGAATCATGCTGGCTCAATAAACATTGAAAACATTCCATCACAACTCCTGAGCGATCAGGGTTGTCATGTTTAGTTGTTTGAAAAAACTGTTCGCTCTCTGTCTAGAGTTAGGGGGACAACAAATCCTGGGAGGGTCAGCAGAATCAGTCTGGCACCAGCCCAACATTTATGTCGTTCCTGAGTGCACAGTTCCTACTGATTAGTAGAAACTACACAACAAGAGGGATAACTTGTTCATATTTCATATGTTTGAAATGGTAATAATAAATTCTCCTTACTGGTGGATTTATCATTACTGTTTTAGAAATGCACTTTACAGAAAGTTGACATTTTTCTGCACTTACTGCTCTGTGTGCCTGACAGCCTGTCTACAATAAATGTCTGGACTGGTTGACAGCGACACTTTGTGCATTCCCTCTAGACAGCTACAACACAAAAAGGATAGGTGTCCGAGTACCCATCACCATGCATATGCATTCGGATGCCCTTGCCCGGGCAGGATGAAAGCGAGGGGCTAATACTTTACTTGAATAGGAAGTGTCCTCTCCCCCTAGAAAGGACTGATTTACCCTCAGAGATAGCCTGGCAGACAAGACTGGTTGGAAAAGGATATTTGTGCACTTCAGAGAGCTGCTTTGAAGTCAACCCCACATCAATGGCACTTTGGGTATAGGTACTGGGTTTCTGACCCCCTAAAACAGACACTGCTAAACGTGTAACTGAAGCTCTACCAGAAGAAGAGCTGTGCTGCTGTCAAAGCACAATCTATTAGTTCACAGAATTCACAAGGGCAGAATGAAGCTGAGTCCCAATGCCCCTCCTGGGTATTTCCTCAACCCCCACTGAGTATACAGGGAGCTAAGAATTACCAGAGGGGGAAGGGGGAAGTGGATACAATAAAAAAAGTAACAGAAGAGTCTGCCTGTTCGTTTCTTTTCAGGTAGCAAAATATCCTCAGAAGTGTTATACTGGCAAGAATTTTTATACCCCATAAAAGAAGGAAACAAAGAACATTTAATATTCCTGCCCTAACTATCTAGCAAATATTCTTCTCTAGAAATATATATTACCCCCAGGTCCCTCCGTCCTTGACACCTTCATAAACAAAGTGGAGATAACCATCTCCCGACAGGAAAAAACGAGAGGAATGCTGGGAGGCTAATACTGCCCCTCCCCCCTGGAGTACATAAGCAGTACTTACCCAGCAGACCTCCTGTTCTTTTTTTCCGTCTGTCGACTGTTCGGTCTCGATGCTGGTGCTGCTCTGGCTCCTGCTGGGCTGGGGTGGCGTGCACTTCTTCTCATCTCCCCCCCACCTGGCTGCCTGGCTTCGCGAGAGGGGGGGGCTTTCATTGGTCTGCCACCTGGCCAGCCGGGCTTGCTGGGTGTCAGCCCTGTTCCTGGCTGGAAATCCTGTTGGCCGGCCCTTTGCGGCTGGTGCGCCGCCTCCCAAAGGTTCCTTCCGGGTAGCTGTGCACGTCCTCCTTTGGCCTGGACGAGTGAAGGACGCGCTGCGCTTTCCTTCTGTTGGATTTCGGGAGCCGGATGTTTGATGTGGGGGCCTTGTTCCTGGGGGTGTCCCGGCCCCCGCTCCGGGTGAATCCCGCAAAGTGGTGGTTTTGTGATCTCCCTGCTTGTGTTTATCCTGCTGCCTGCCTTGCTTTCGTTCCCTTGCAGGTCGGACGTGAGTTCCTCTGCCTTTGGCAAAGCCCCAGTCGGGTGTCGGTGGTCCCTGTGACTTCGCTCCACTGGGATGGACAAGGGGGCCTCCACCGCAGGTTCATGGGCCTGTCCTTCAGCTGCACTGTGTTTGGGGGGCTCTTGTGGCTGGGGCTGCCGTCTTTGGTTCCGGACATCTGCTGACTGATGTGGCTCTGTTGCTTTTTCGTTGGTCTGTGGTTTTCATGGTCTCTGGATTCCTTCCATGGGGATTTGGGTGTGGCATGATGGCTGGAGCGGCCATCCCTCTAGCATGGTTTTCCGGTTCGGGTCTTGCTGTGCGCTTTTCATCCTGTGGTTCTGGGCAGATCTCTCGTTTTTTTTCAGACTCCTTTGCCGGTTCCTTGCTACTTGCATGGTTTCTGGCATCCTTCTGGGGTCTTGTGCGCTGGGATGCCATGTTTCTTTCCAGCGCTGTTAAGGGGGGACTGTGGTGTTTGTACTGTTTTGTTCCTCCAGGATGCGGTGGGGGCCTTGTTGAGCTGTTGGCCTCCGCTCTGGATGTTTTCAACCCCTTTTTTTCTTCTAGTGGGACTCTGTTGGCTTGATGGTGTCTGTCCTGGAGTGGTGATGGACGGTCTTTCTGTTGCGTGCCATGTTCCTGCTTCTGGTGCCTCCTGGGGGTGCCGACGTTTGTGCCGGGGTCTCTTCCTTGGGGTGCATGCGTTCGCGCTGTGCTTCGTCCCATCTTCTTTTGAAGTGGCCTGCTGCTGCCTTTGGGTGCCCCGGGCTGCTTGCTTCCTGTATGGACTGGGTGGTGGGTGCTTCTGTGTTCCTGGGTCGCTCGGACATCTTGGTGTTCGCTGGGGCTCTCTGACCAGCCCCCCCCCCTGCGATGCAGGGGTGTCTGGAGGGTGCTGGGTGGTCGGGTGCTGTGCTCCTCTTCCTGGCCTGCGTGGTTCGGGTTTCTGTTCCTGGACAGCTGTCTTGCCGCTTGCTGGTCTGTTTCTAGGTTGGGGCTTGCCGGGGGTCTTCTCCCTTTGGTGCGCTTCTTCGGGTGGTGCCCCTGCTCTTGGCCGCTCATGCCTGTGAGTTTCTTTCAGGTTCTGTTGGGGGTTTCCTCTCCAGTGGGCTGTTTGCTGCTTTTCTGTGCTGTTGGCTTTCGCTCTTATGTTGGGTGGTGAGCCTGCCTCAGGTTGGAGTGCGTTCCTGTCGCCTCTGTGGTGGCTGGTTCTTTTTTCGCTGGTTTTGCCTTTCCTTGCTCCGGGGTTTTCCCTGTGTGGTTGGAGTCTTCCTGCCTGCTTGCTTGCACCTTGCCCTCTGCTGCTTTGTGTCAGGGTAGCTCCTCTCTTCTTCGGCACCGGCCTATTGGGTGGTTTGTCCTGTTCCCCCTCTGCTTCTGGTTCCCTGGCCCCGCCTGAGGGTGCGTTGGGGTTCCTGTTTCCTGGGCCGCTGGCCTGTTGGCTCCCCTGGTTCCTGTTTAAGTATGGGCGGAAAATTCGTTCCGCTTGTGGAATTTCCGCGACTTCACGATCCGCAAATGGCGCGAAATCGTGGCAAAATCTGCGAATTCGCGAGCGGGATGAATTTTGCTCAGGAAGCACTTACAGGGTTCCAGCAGGTGCCCAAGTTGAAGCTAATTTCTTTGTAACCATTTACAAAATGGTTACAAAGAAATTAACTTCAACTTGGGCACCTGCTGTAACCCTGTAAGTGCTTCCTGAGCGGTGCCTCGTTGCCTACTTGCAACTATTCTCTGACCCTGCTCTGTAACCTCGAAGCAGGGTCAGAGAATAGTTACAAGTACACAACGAGGCTCCGTGAACAGGAAGCACTTACAGATATAGAGAAAGCAGGTGTCCGAGTTGAAGGTCAAATTCAGTAACTCCTTAATCAGCCCCAAAAAATCATGCACTTTGTCGAGGCTGGGCAGGTGTACTTTCTCCCCATATCTACAGTCGAAAATTAGCTATGACACTTGATGTAGGCCTTTGCATCCTTGACTTTCACGAGTGCAATCCCCGTGCAGTTCCTGTAACCAGGAGCTTCTTTCTCCCCATCTGCTGCTCTGATCTGTGCCTGACCTTTTATACACACAAGAAGAGGCATGTGAACTCACAAAGAAGCCCCCCATTAGCCCCCCCACACACTAGCGGTGTGGACCGTCTACCCGCCCTTTACACACTATGATGGACAGCTCACTCGAGGGACTCCAGGGCCCTTCGGCACAATGGCAAAGTTAATCAGCCCCAAAAAATTGTGCGCTTTGTCGAGGCTGGGCAGGTGTGCTTTCTCCCCATATCAACAGTCGAAAATTAGCTATGATGCTTGATGAGGTCTTTGCATCCTTGACTTTCAGGAGTGCAATCCCCATGCAGTTCCTGTGACCAGGAGCTTTTTTCTCCCCATCTGCTGCTCTGATCATCGCCTGACCTTTTATACACACAAGAGGCATGTGGACTCGCAAAGCAGCCCCCAGCGTTTGCCCCCTCCACACACACTAGCTGTGTGCACCGTCTTCCCGCCCTTTACCCACTATGATGGACAGCTCACTTGACTTGAGGGATCCCGGCGCCCTTCGGCGCTATGGCAAAGTTAATCAGCCCCCAAAAATTGTGCGCTTTGTCGAGGCTGGGCAGGTGTGCTTTCTCCCCATATCTACCTTCGAAAATTAGCTATGATGCTTGATGGAGGCCTCTGCATCCTTGACTTTCACGAGTACAATCCCGGTGCAGTTCCTGTAACCAGTAGCTTATTTCTCCCCATCTGCTGCTCTGATCGGTGCCTGACCTTTTATACACACAAGAGGCATGGGAACTCGCAAAGAAGCCCCCCGTTTGCCCCCTCACACACTATCGGTGAGCACCGTCTTCCCGCCCTTTACACACTATGATGGACAGCTCACTCGAGGGACCCCGGCTCCCTTCGGCCCGATGGCAAAGTTAATTAGCCCCCAAAAATTGTGCGCTTTGTCGAGGCTGGGCAGGTGTGCTTTCTCCCCATATCTACCATCGAAAATTAGCTATGATGCTTGATGGAGACCTTTGCATCCTTGACTTTCACGAGTGCAATCCCCGTGCAGTTGCTGTGACCAGGAGCTTCTTTCTCCCCATTTGCTCCTCTGATCGGTGCCTTACCTTTTATACACACAAGAGGCATGGGAACTCGCAAATCAGCCCCCACCGTTTCCCCCCCCCACACACAATAGCGGTGTGCACCGTCTTCCCGTCCTCTACCCACTATGATGGACAGCTCACTCAAGGGACCCCGGCGCCCTTCGGCGCGATGGCAAAGTTAATCAGCCCCAAAAAATCGTGCGCTTTATAGAGGCTGGGCAGGTGTGCATTCGCCCCATATCTACTGTCGAAAATTAGCTATAATGCTTGATGGAGGCCTTTGCATCCTTGACTTTCACGAGTGCAATCCCCGTGCAGTTTCTGTAACCAGTAGCTTCTTCCTCCCCATCTGCTGCTCTGATCGGTGCCTGACCTTTTATACACACAAGAGGCATGTGAACTTGCAAAGAAGCCCCCCAAACACTAGCGGTGTGCACCGTCTTCCCACCCTTTATACACTATGATGAACAGCTAACTCGAGGGACGCCGGCGCCCTTCGGCGCGATGGCAAAGTTAATCAGCACCAAAAAAAGTGCGCTTTGTCGAGGCTGGGCAGGTGTGCTTTCTCCCCATATCTACCGTCGAAAATTAGCTATGATGCTTGATGGAGACCTTTGCATCCTTGACTTTCACGAGTGCAATCCCTGTGCAGTTCCTGTGACCAGGAGTTTCTTTCTCCTCATCTGCTCCTCCGATCGGTGCCTGACCTTTTATACACACAAGAGGCATGTGAACTCGCAAAGAAGTACCCCGTTTGCCCCCCCACACACTGGCGGTGTGCACCGTCTTCCCGCCCTTTACACACTATGATGGACAGCTCACTTGAGGGACCCCGGCTCCCTTTGGCGCGATGGCAAAGTTAATCAGCCCCAAAAAATTGTGCGCTTTGTCGAGGCTGGGCAGGTGTGCTTACTCCCCACATCTACCATCGAAAATTTGCTACGATGCTTGATGGAGGCCTTTGCATCCTTGACTTTCACGAGTGCAATCCCCGTGCAGTTCCTGTGCCCAGGAGCTTCTTTCTCCCTATCTGCTGCTCTGATCGGTTCCTGACCTTTTATACACACAAGAGGCATGTGAACTCGCAAAGAAGCCCCCCCCACACACTAGGGGTGTGCAACGTCTTCCCACCCTTTACCCACTATGATGGACAGCTCACTTGAGGGACCCCGGCGCCCTTCGGTGCGATGGCAAAGTTAATCAGCCCCAAAAAATCGTGCGCTTTGTTGAGGCTGGGCAGGTGTGCTTTCTCCCCAGATGTACAGCCAAAAATTAGCTATGATGCTTGATGGGGGCCTTTGCATCCTTGACTATCATAAGTCCAATCCCGTGCAGTTCCTGTAACCAGTAGCTTCTTTCTCCTCATCTGCTGCTCTGATCAGTGCCTGACCTTTTATACACACAAGAGGCATGTGAAGGTGCAAAGAAGCCCCCCCCGTTTTCCCCCCACACACTAGCGGTGTGCACCATCTTCCCGCCCTTTACACACTATGATGGACAGCTCACTCAAGGGACCCCGGCGCTCTTCGGCGCGATGGCAAAGTTAATCAGCCCCCAAAAATCGTGCGCTTTGTCGAGGCTGGGCAGGTGTGCTTTCTTCCCATATCTACTGTCGAAAATTAGCTATGATGCTTGATGGAGGCCTTTGCATCCTTGACTTTCACGAGTGCAATCCCGGTGCAGTTCCTGTAACCAGTAGCTTATTTCTCCCCATCTGCTGCTCTGATCGGTGCCTGACCTTTTATACACACAAGAGGCATGGGAACTCGCAAAGAAGCCCCCCGTTTGCCCCCTCACACACTATCGGTGAGCACCGTCTTCCCGCCCTTTACACACTATGATGGACAGCTCACTCGAGGGACCCCGGCTCCCTTCGGCCCGATGGCAAAGTTAATTAGCCCCAAAAAATCGTGCGCTTTGTCGAGGCTGGGCAGGTGTGCTTTCTCCCCATATCTACCATCGAAAATTAGCTATGATGCTTGATGGAGACCTTTGCATCCTTGACTTTCACGAGTGCAATCCCCGTGCAGTTGCTGTGACCAGGAGCTTCTTTCTCCCCATTTGCTCCTCTGATCGGTGCCTTACCTTTTATACACACAAGAGGCATGGGAACTCGCAAAGCAGCCCCCACCGTTTCCCCCCCCCACACACAATAGCGGTGTGCACCGTCTTCCCGTCCTCTACCCACTATGATGGACAGCTCACTCAAGGGACCCCGGCGCCCTTCGGCGCGATGGCAAAGTTAATCAGCCCCAAAAAATCGTGCGCTTTATAGAGGCTGGGCAGGTGTGCATTCGCCCCATATCTACTGTCGAAAATTAGCTATAATGCTTGATGGAGGCCTTTGCATCCTTGACTTTCACGAGTGCAATCCCCGTGCAGTTTCTGTAACCAGTAGCTTCTTCCTCCCCATCTGCTGCTCTGATCGGTGCCTGACCTTTTATACACACAAGAGGCATGTGAACTTGCAAAGAAGCCCCCCAAACACTAGCGGTGTGCACCGTCTTCCCACCCTTTATACACTATGATGAACAGCTAACTCGAGGGACGCCGGCGCCCTTCGGCGCGATGGCAAAGTTAATCAGCACCAAAAAAAGTGCGCTTTGTCGAGGCTGGGCAGGTGTGCTTTCTCCCCATATCTACCGTCGAAAATTAGCTATGATGCTTGATGGAGACCTTTGCATCCTTGACTTTCACGAGTGCAATCCCTGTGCAGTTCCTGTGACCAGGAGTTTCTTTCTCCTCATCTGCTCCTCCGATCGGTGCCTGACCTTTTATACACACAAGAGGCATGTGAACTCGCAAAGAAGTACCCCGTTTGCCCCCCCCACACACTGGCGGTGTGCACCGTCTTCCCGCCCTTTACACACTATGATGGACAGCTCACTTGAGGGACCCCGGCTCCCTTTGGCGCGATGGCAAAGTTAATCAGCCCCAAAAAATTGTGCGCTTTGTCGAGGCTGGGCAGGTGTGCTTACTCCCCACATCTACCATCGAAAATTTGCTACGATGCTTGATGGAGGCCTTTGCATCCTTGACTTTCACGAGTGCAATCCCCGTGCAGTTCCTGTGCCCAGGAGCTTCTTTCTCCCTATCTGCTGCTCTGATCGGTTCCTGACCTTTTATACACACAAGAGGCATGTGAACTCGCAAAGAAGCCCCCCCCACACACTAGGGGTGTGCAACGTCTTCCCACCCTTTACCCACTATGATGGACAGCTCACTTGAGGGACCCCGGCGCCCTTCGGTGCGATGGCAAAGTTAATCAGCCCCAAAAAATCGTGCGCTTTGTTGAGGCTGGGCAGGTGTGCTTTCTCCCCAGATGTACAGCCAAAAATTAGCTATGATGCTTGATGGGGGCCTTTGCATCCTTGACTATCATAAGTCCAATCCCGTGCAGTTCCTGTAACCAGTAGCTTCTTTCTCCTCATCTGCTGCTCTGATCAGTGCCTGACCTTTTATACACACAAGAGGCATGTGAAGGTGCAAAGAAGCCCCCCCCGTTTTCCCCCCACACACTAGCGGTGTGCACCATCTTCCCGCCCTTTACACACTATGATGGACAGCTCACTCAAGGGACCCCGGCGCTCTTCGGCGCGATGGCAAAGTTAATCAGCCCCCAAAAATCGTGCGCTTTGTCGAGGCTGGGCAGGTGTGCTTTCTTCCCATATCTACTGTCGAAAATTAGCTATGATGCTTGATGGAGGCCTTTGCATCCTTGACTTTCACGAGTGCAATCCCCGTGCAGGTCCTGTAACCAGTAGCTTCTTTCTCCTCATCTGCTGCTCTGATCGGTGCCTGACCTTTTATACACACAAGAGGCATGTGAACTTGCAAAGAAGCCCCCCCGTTTGCCCCCCCACACACTAGCGGTGTGCACCGTCTTCCCGCCCTTTACACACTATGATGGACAGCTCACTCAAGGGACCCCGGCGCCCTTCGGTGCGATGGCAAAGTTACACACACATGTTCACTGGAGGCAACTCTTCTGGCCCTACGCAGCTGTAGTGCAGGAAAAGCACTATACATTTACCCAACGAGGTAGCACTTACTGATTAGGCAGTAGAAAGTACTCCAGTTAAGTATGGTGCGTAATCGCAAAAAAAAATGTCACTTAGTTTTCTTTTCCTTTTCAGCTTCGTGAAGGTTTTTTGTGGAATCCGCTTTGCTCCAGTGGCGACGGCGTTGACACGACGAAGATCAGAGGATCAGAAGATCAGGTGAGTACCCTGGGATCGTGGCGGAAGGCAAAGCGTCTCTTTAACGTCGAGTGTGGCTATTTATACCAGTGCCACACCCGAACGGCCGCTGACGCATCGCGCACATTTCAGCTGCGTGCGTGTGCTTTTATTCTCAGTTTACCAGCAGCATGTTGTCCAACAGAGCCTCTCTGCTCCCACAGCTGCCTCCACAAGAATCCCTGTACACCTCCAAAAACATTCCAAATACGCTCCATGTATATCCCCATAAATGCAACGAGCAAAAGCAGAGTCATAGATTGATGAATCTAATTAGCATATACATTTCACTCAAGCCAATACGCTGATAAAAACTAGAAACATTACATCACATTATAAACTCGGAGTGCAGGATGAACGGGACAGGGATGGGTTTCAAGATGGGATAAGCTCCTGTAGGAGCATTTTACCTCGTTACTTGGTGGTGTAAAGGGTGTCACGACACCTCCCACCACTCTAGATGCAGATGGAACTATTCAGTCCAGGCATGGCCCACTCAGCCTCTGGGAGCCCCCGAGCCCCTGCCACTCACAAACCAGATAGTGAATTCACTAACAGGCCAAGGCACACAGAAGGTCAGACAAGAGAGGAGCAACTTTCAAAAGTGCTGTTCTCACACACAGGATTTAAAAACCACCTTTCCTAAAAGATGTGTTATTAAGTTTTGAGTTCAGGGATACTAGACTTTTATGTCCTATCTTGCTCCTATGGGAAGATATGCAGATAGCCACTGCAGTCAGCATTCCCCATGATAGCCTATGGGCAAGATAGCCTTGCAATAGTAAAAAACGAAATTGGCTGTAGTTCACTACCAGAGCATGTCACCTGCACTAGTACATGCTCTACCTCTCACATACACTGCACCCTGCCCAGGGGGTACCTTGGGCCTTCTATAGGGGTGACCAATATGCATAGAAAGGGAAGGGTTAGCCCTGGTCAGTGGGGACACTGACCAAGAGGAAATGGCAGTTCGCAGACTGCACACAGGCACTACAGTCCAGGCCTGAGGCGCCATTTTAGGGCTACTCATGTGGGGGGCACAATCAGTGCTGCAGGCCCACTAGTAGCATTTGTATCACCAGCCTTGGCACATTCAGTGCACTTTACTAAGGACTTCTTGGTGAAACAAGCATGCCAATCATGGATAACCAATTACAATAACAATTCACATGGGGATCACTTTCACTTTGACACTGATCAGCAGTGGCAAAGTGCCCAAAGCATCTAAACCAGCAAAAACAAAATCCAGCACAGCGTCAAAAATACAGGAGGCAGAGGCAAAAAGACAGGGGAAACCACGTCAAAGATGCCAGGTCTAACATATATGTTATAAACAATGTTACTGTAAGTAAATCTAACAGTACAAACGTTCTTAGACTGTTCTTAAATTATCAATAATCTTTTCATCTTTTCTATTTTTTCCTCTTCAGGTACTTGCATGACCAATGCAAAGAAGAACAGAGAAGGAAGAGGATTCTGAATAGCTGGTAAGATGTCAAGAGAAAAGTAGATACTGCTTCAAGACCTCCTAATACTCGGACTTGATATCAGTCTCCTAATATTTCTCAGAGAAAAAAGGCACAATGAAATTAGGTGAAAGCAGACCGATGGCCAGATGCTATTCTAAGCTTAGGACGAGTCTGCGCAATGGTACTCTCCCTAAAAATGTATTATAAAATTGAATTGAGAAGACTCTCTCTCAAGACCCTACTCTGACTGGATTCTTCAGAGAAGTGCGCTGTTTTGGCGGTTGCGCACAAACTTCACTCGGATCTCTGCTCTCGGGTGCTCTTTGGCAGAACAACTAGACCGCTAACCTGCCCAATATTGTGCGCAGTCATCTTAAGGTTTCTTTACCTAATCAGAGACCTCCACTGTAACCTTTTAGCCTTCATTTTGTAGCTAAAACACCCAATATTACTCTTCTTACTCACTGTGCTGACCATGTGAAGAGGGTTATGACCCTCTTTTCTGCGATTCCTAACAGCTGAGTAAAGGATTCAACTGGACGGCTGATCAGGAATGCCTGCTTCAATGTTTGTTGAATGGCTGCCTGCTGCTCTATGACTCTGCTGAAGGAGAGCTGGAATCTGCTTTCCCTTCAACTTCATTGGAAGAGGCCCAGACACTTGCTACTTGGATTTCAAGATATCTCCTATCTGTGAGTAATATAACCAGTGGTTTCACCGGTTTGCAGGAGCAAAATTAGGAAATAACATTGGATCCAGAGATTGACACATTGGACAGAGTATCACTGCAGCTTGATGAGCTTTACGCATCCTCTCGACTGTGTGGCAGTTTCCAGCGCATCGCTCTACACCTCATGAATCCAGCACCCGTCTTCGGAACTGACGTACCGCCTTCACTGCATAGAGAAGATCAACACATCTCGTTATTTGATACTAGGAAATATACTTTGTTTATTTGGCATGTGTGGGTCCTGTCACCAGCACTCCATCAAGATCCTGCCCCGGTCCTGCTCTACCTAAATTATCCTTTTTAGTGGAACTTGCCTCTAAGCACTTTGCTGCATTTAATACGTTAAATTCAAAATATCAACTTCTATACATTGGATTTTTGTTGTTTTCATCTTGTTTTGTTCAGAATATAGTATTGCATTTTTCTGAACCTGTGTGGAGTCTTTTTGTGGTTTATTCATTGTGCTACTGTATGTGTGTTACACAAATACTTTACACGTTATCTTTTTAGATAAGTCTGACTGCTCTGCGCCAAGGTACCGGAGGGTGAGAACACGTTTACCCTGACTAGAGTGGTGGTACCTCTCTGGCCTGGGTGCATATCTCAGCCAACCAGGAATCCCATTTCTAACACTGGTGATCTGCAGTAAGGATTGGACTCGTGTTTATAAAATACATTATAGTAATTCATTGTTCACTGCAACTCTTTAATTAGACCCATTCAGGCCTTTTTCAATTCTCCCAGTTCTGACATCTTTTGGTTTTTCCAAAGTCCTTTTGCCCAAGTCCCATTTTCTCTGTAATGTCTGTGGTCCTACCTTGCAATATGGAATTTGAGAAGGCCAATCAGGAGACACACACAATGTCCCAGATCAAGGGGTTTTGCCAGAAGAGAGGGGAGTTCCATAAGGGAAGAGCCAAGAAGACAGAGCTTCAGCCATTAGAGCTTGGGCAGCAGCCCACCTGGAAGGAGCTGTAGATGTGGTGGAGTGATCAGAGTCTGAGGAAGGATCAGAGTGTGGGACCTGAAAGAGGGTCTTGTCATGCAGCCTATATGGGTGCGAGCAATTTTCTCCCAACAGTGTAATTCTACTCTCACACAGCAGTGTGTCCTAAAAGAACCTGTCCCCAGAGAAGTTGGTGGACAGGAGTGAAGAGAGGAAACTCAGACTAGAGCTTTCAAGATTGACAGTGAGCAGGCCATTGCAAAATTAGAGAAAGAACAAGCTGTAGAAGAGAAGAGGCGGCCATGGAGGACAGCAAGATGGTCCATGAGCTTAGCCTCAGAAAGCTGGATATCAGAGCCCTCCAAGTGAGGTCCAGCAACAACAATATTGGTGACAGCATACCAACAGTACCTTCGCATGAGTCCAGATTTCATATCCAAAAAGACAAGGTGCCCAGTTATAATTTGGGTGATGACATTGATAAATGGTTGGCAGCCTAGGAAGTGGTTTTGAAAGTGTACAGGGTCCCAGAGGAGTTCTGGTTGGTAGTTTATGGAAGTACATGCCCACAGTGAGGAGGGACACACTTCTTACATTAGAGGTGATGGCCAGACCAACTTGACTGTCATGAAGGCCGTTTTAGTGACCACGTTTGGGCTGACCCCTGAGAAATACAGGCAATTGTTCAGGGCCAGTAACAAACTTTCTAATCAAACATGAGCGGATTTCTTGGACTCTGCTGGTAATGCACTAAAGGGCTGGGCGAGGGGCACTCTCCAGGTAACAGAGGTGGAGTGGTATAGAGAGATAAATGTATGCTGTATTCTGGGCACTGAAGAAGTTGATGGAAGATAGGGGCTAACACTTCACTTGAACAGGCAGTGTTCTGTCCCCACAAAAAGGACTGATCCCTCCCCCACAGATAGCTTGGCAGACAGGACTGGGTTGAAAGAAATACTCGTGCACTTCAGAAAGCTGCTTTGAAGTCACCCCCCACAACAAAAGCACTTTTGGGTATAAGTCCTGGGTCTCTGATCCTCTTAAAATAGACACTACCGGACTTGTAACTGAAGCTCTACCAGTAGAACTGCTTTGCTGCTTGAAGAACTAAACTGGACTTCTGATCTGAAAGGCCTGCTTTTCTGTTTCTTGCCTTGCTGCTTGCTGCTCTCTGACTCTACTAACGGAAAGCTGGACACTGCCTTCCCTCCAAGACATCACCAAGGGATTGTTGCCTTGCCTCCTGTTGCTTGAGGCTCAGGGATATCTAAGTCTCTACCAATGCTACTGTGCCTAGCTCACTGTAAGTGGCCCAGATACTTGCAACACAGAACTCAACGCATCTCCTGTCTGTGTGTAACAGAACCTGCGCATCAACCCGGTTGTGATACTAAAATCAGCATGTCACATTGGACCCATCGCTTTGCCTCCAGAGATCGACATATCAGACAGTGTATTGCCACTGCTGTAACCTTGGTGAGATCAACGCATCTCCTCACCTGTGTGGCAGAATCCGGCACATCGCTCTATGCCTCTCAACTCTGGCAGCCGTCTTCAGAACTGACAAACTGCCTTCAATGCGTGAAGAAAATCAACGCTTCTCATTGTTTACGACCAGGAAAGGTGCTTTGTTCACTGGGTCTGTGTGGGTCCTGTTGCCGGCAAGCGCTCAGTCGCGGTCTAGCCCAAACTTTAACTTTCCTGGGTCTGGTGTGTCCTAAAGTAACCTTTTTAATGCTACTTGCTTCTAAGTGTTTTGCTGATGTTAATCCTTTAAAATTCAATATCTCAACTTCTTTACATTGGATTGTTGTCGGTTTGGGCTTGTTTTGTTCAGAATACATTAATTGTTTTCTCTAAAACTGTGTGGAGTCATTTTGTAGAGTATTTATAGTTACTGTGTGTTTTGCACAAATATTTTAGACATTGCCTCTTTAGATGAGCCAGACTGCTCTTTGACAAGTTAAGTGAGGGTGAGTACAGACGTTCCCTGACTAGAGTGGTGGTTCCTGCCTGGAGTGTGTGCATACCTCAACCAACCAGGAATCCCATGTCTAACAATTTATAAACACAAAATGTCTTGTTGCTTATTAGGGAATACAATTGCTTGACATAAATATAAGATATACCACATTTTCTTATAAGGATGTCAGCCCACCACTCTTTAGGGGCTCTTTAATTTTATAATGCCTCTAAAATATTTAAGGTGTTCTATAGGGAATATATGTTTGCCAATTTCAGGCTCTAAACCTTGCTCAGAGCTTTCTTCTGGTCTTCAAGGAACATTCTAATGGCCATTCCAGTGGGACCTTCAAACACCAGGAGATTAGGCAGAAGTTATCGTTATGTCTGCCATGGCAAAATGGTATATATATATATTTGCCTCCTCAAAGCAATTGACCCTGGGAGTTTTCTGTACATAATTTGGAAGACTTGTTGAAGATTCACAGGCTTTCGACGGAACTTCACATGGCAATCAACGTTGATATGTGGGATTTGGAGGGAAAAAACTGTGATTAAAAAACATCAGTTTAAACAAGTGTTGAAGAAGGCAATAATTCAGTAGTCTTGTAATGAAGACCTGGAATACTTACTTGAGAAGAGCTCATATTTGAGCTTTCTATACTTGTACTATCCAAAGGCCATACCAGGTTACAGAATGCTGAAGCAGTCCCAGACCTAGTGAGAATGTGCATGTTATTTTTTTGCAATTAGCCCCTGGCAGTGGCAGTGTGTATTCCAGGACTGATATTGGAATGGACTAAACCTTCAGTGCAAGTGTCCTGGAAATTGTCAATTTATTTGCTCTCCATGCCTTGAGTTACCAGTATTTGGGACCCTGTAATTTCAGTGGCATGCAAAATGATTAAGATGTATTTGCACATTTTTGGGGCAGACATCTGTGAATCCTACCTACCCTACTGATTCTTGTCTTCTTTTCCTGGTATTTCAACTGTAGATTCTGGGTATACCTATTTTGTGTCTCCAGCGTAAAAGTATATTAAGACTGGAATATATTTTTATACCCGCAGGGCTTGTGGGGAAGGCCACTATTAGGAGATTCCCCAAAAACTTTTCTGATCACAATATCTTGATCTTAGAGATGTTGGATATGGGGATAGCCAGGAGTAGCCAGTTGACACTTGACAGGAAATTGCTTCTAAACATCATATATAGACTATTTAAAAAAGTGGATATCTGACTTTTTTCTAACACAAAATAGTCAATCGGGAGGGGCAGTTTGGGACTCAGTAAAACTGGAGGTAAGGGGGTGGCCATTAGATTTGTCTCTCATAATAACAGCAGGCTAGGGAGGTAAGGGGCTATACGATAAATTGGCTGAAATGGAAGCACATAATATGCATCATAGCATATCATAGCAGGTCAGGGTGGCCTAGAAATACAATAAAGAAAAACAGTTTTAAAGACCATGACTAATAGTTACCACACAAAATATATGTCCAAAACATTTAAGGTGCATAGAACAGACAGCTATGAGGCTGTGGGTAGACAACTGGCCCTCCGCACATGACAGCCAATGGTGGACAGTGGCATTGACAGCATTAAAAAAAATGAGGGCAGAAAAGCCCCATCTACAGATACTATAATTAAAGTGTTTTAGGAGTATTATATGGACTTATACCAGGAGGATACTATCTCTTCATCATACCAGATAGGAGGCTTCTTAGAGGGAGTAAAAAGTGAAACACTACACACAAATGAGACCAAATTATTAGAATCCTATATCACTCTGGGGGAATCAGCCAATGCCTTTAAATCATTGGATTCAGGTAAAGTCATATGTCCTGACTAAATACTACTAGAGTTTTATAAAGTCTTTTTCTCAGAACTAGATCAGGATCTGATAGAAATGTTCCTTTTGGTCCAGCAAAAGGGGTTTCCACCTACCTCTTGGAGTTGGGGGGGGACTAATAAGGTGATCTTTAGAAAAAAGGGGAAGCCACCAAATAAACTAGGGTCTTACAGGCCAATATATTTGATCAATGCTGATGCAAAACTATAATCATAACATGTAAGGAGAGGAAGGCAGGGTACAACTGAACAACAACAACAAATAACCTCTCCTTAACATTCAATTTATATTCAGGTGGTACCTACATCATCAAAAAAACATTGTCCCACTATTACATAGGTATTAATCTTTTTATTTATCAAAAATATATTTTTGTAATATGTTTTATATATTCATTTGATTTAAAGTTATATACATAGTCTCAACAGGATTTGAACCCAAAGAACAAGTTAATGAAGTATCTCAAAGATGCACTCAAATACCGCCAAACACACAACTAACCATCATACGTAACACAATCATACTCCAAGACTTAGCTAAGCAAATCGAATCGATACATACCATAGTTCATTTCATAGATACATAAAGTAAAAAAAGGGGAAGGAAAGCGCTGACGCGCGTTTCGGAGTGGAGTTAAAAAACACAGGGGCATATTATCAAGAAAGGGCTTTACATTATCGCCGCCTTTATTGGCAGGAAACTGCCGATAAAGCGGCGATAATGGGCTTGATAATATGCTCTATGAATTCCAATCGAAGCCCATGTTAGATGTAAAGACATGTAACATGGGCTTCGATTGGAATTCCATAGAGCATATTATCAAGCCCATTATCGCCGCTTTATCGGCAGTTTCCTGCCGATAAAAGCGGCGATAATGTAACGCCCTTTCTTGATAATATGCCCCACAATTCCTTTGTCAGGGTGCAGCAGATCAAATATCCATTAGGAGGTCAATTGTCATCCAAAACTTCCAGGTACTTGCTTATTCGTGGTGCAATAAGGGCTCTATATAACAATTATTTGGAACTTTAAAAACAAGGTTTCAGAACGCGATGAGGACTATGTCTCTCAAACAGTAGTAGGTTTTTGTGTATATGTTCCGAGAGTGTGGGAAGCTGCAGGCATTTAAATTTAAAGGGGAAATTGTGGCTTTTTGGATTAGGTATTTTCCAGAGTTTTATACTAATTCAGTAAAGACGCTATTTGGTACTTGCTCCTCATAGCCACTGCATAGAAAAATGTTGAACCACAAACAATCATTTTCCCATTTATTGAGTATGTATAACCTAGATTTTTTTTTAGGAAACTGGGGCACTGATCTGGCCACCAATGACAAATTGGATAAAAGGCAGTTTTGAGTTCAGTGACTGGTTAGATCCAGGGTCGTATGCCAATGAATTATTTTGAAGGCATTACTATCATGCTAAATTGGCTCTTTTTATTTATTTCTGATAATTGCTTATTTTTTAAAATAAAAATTAAAAAAAATCTCCCTCGGACTAAACCTATTCACGAACATGGGCTTACCTACAGATGCCCCTCCTTGTTATGCCTCCACGTCAATGTGACGTTTTTGATGCAGATATTGTCATACTGTTCGAGCATGCTGTAATGATGTACTTTCTTCCCCCAATAACTCTCAGAGGCAAGCTTCAGGTTTACTCTATTTATTCAAGTAGTATAATACAAGGAGCGCTAAGCATGTCTTCTCTCCAGCCAGCTCACGCGCTAATGCCTCGCTGCGCACGCCGCTTCCCTACGTCACCGCACGTCACGTAGCCACGTGACGTGCACGTTACCACGCTCACTACATATCTCCCTTTTTTCCCAACACTCATATGTACAAGTCCTGGCTCATGTCATAGTCTCTGAACCTCGCAGGCTGAACCACCGCCCTGCCCCTTCTCGTCAGTCTTACCGGGGACGTGGCAGTTGTCGCTGCATTATCGTTACCACTTCCTAGCGCAGCCGCACTAGGCTCACTCCTGTTTCTATCCTCTTCAATTATCTGCTCCCCACTCGTTTCTTGGTCCTCTTGCCTTGTCTCACCAATGTCCAAATCCTCTCCCCCATACTCATTGGGGTCATCGCTGCTGTTCTCACCCTCTTCATCACTTCTGTTGCCTCTCCAGCAGAGTATTCTGTTGCATCTAGCCATGCGGTCCTGCGACCACACATTACCATCGCTCAACAAAGCTGCTCTGCCTCTGACTTCCACTACCTGTAGTGGCTTGCTGTACTTGCTTTCTCCCTTCTTCTGCAATGTGGCCAGTCTTACTCTCACCCATTCACCTTTTTCTAAAACAGTGTCTTTCACATTTTTCCGCGCATCGTAGTGTTTGGTGTACACCACTTGGGCTCTCTCCAGATTGGCCTGCACCACCGCCGGTGACCACTCGCTCTTAATGACTCTTTCCTTCCATATTCTGTTGTCCTGAGTGAAAGGCTCACGACCTCTGAGGATCTGGAAGGGACTATAGCCGGTGCTCGTGGGTGTTATTCTGTATGCCCATACCATGTGCCAGATCTCTGCTTCCCAATCTTTGTTGTCTGAGATCGCTGCCTGTATCGAACCCATCACTACTCTATTGAAACGTTCCACCAGGCCATTACCTGCGGGATGGTATATTGATGTGTGTTTTGCCGTGATGCCATTTCTCTGCATGAACTGGGACCATTTCTCAGAACGGAATTGGGGCCCATTGTCACTGAGGACACATTTTGGGATGCCCTCTCTCACAAAAGTTTCAGCCACGAAGCTCACTATCCTCTCCGTGTCCATGGTTTCTTCAATCCTCAATTCTGGCCATTTGGAATATCTATCTACCATTACGCAGATGTACTTCTGTATTCCCTGGGCGTTTAATATTGGACCCAAAATGTCTATGGACAGTTCCTCCCATGGATTCTTCGGGGGATCAAATTTTCCTAAGGCTGGACGCAACGGTTTGAGTGTTTTATCCGCGCCCTGGCACCTCAGGCATTCTCTCACGTGTCTTTCCGCTCTTATGTCCATCCCCGGCCACCAATAATTCTGCTTGGCCCTTAGTTTCAACTTCCCTGCTCCCAGATGGCCTTCGTGCAGCATCTCCAGCAGCCTGGGAATCATCCTTGCTGGAGGTATGACTCTCTCTCCTCTGTATACGAAGATGCCTTGGTCATCGATTGATAGCTCCTCTTTAACTTCGAAATATGGAATGAGGCCTCGCCCTGTTTGTTTTTGATTGGCCACCCCTTCACTATATGGGCTTTCACTTCTTCCAGGACAGGGTCTTCTTCATACGCTAGTTTCCATTCCTGCTTGCTTATGATCACTTCCAGGTCTTCAGTAAGAGCGACCCATTCTTCCGCCGCTTCACAGCGTTCCGTGCTGGGCTCCATTGCTGCCGCCCTGCTCAGATAATCAGCCACTTTGTTCTTACTCCCTGGGATGTGCTCCACGTCGTATCGAAACTCCATTAATTTGAGTGACATTTTTGAGATCCTCGGCGTTGCGTCAGCATGCCCACTGGATGTGAGTACCTTGAGTAGTGGCTTGTGGTCCGTCCTCAACCGGAACCTGGTGCCCCACAGAAATTGCCTGAACCGTGACATGGCCCACACCACCGCCAACATTTCTTTTTCGATCACACTGTACTTTTTTTCAGTGTCGTTCAGGGTGCGGGACGCAAAGCTTATGGTTTCCACTTTCCCTTGGCCTCGGTCTTGCATGAGGACTGCTCCCAGTCCTTTGTCGCTGGCATCCGTTGTCAGTATTGTATTTCCTTGGGGGTCGAATCCTTGTAGTGGGACAGCCCCTGCCACCTCTCTTTTCACCTTCTCGAATTCTTGCCGGGCTTCTTCCGACCACCGGAATTCGCTGTTCTCTCTGGTCAGCAGTCTCATATGGTGGGTCTTGGAGGCAAAGTGTTCTATGAACTTCCCATAGTATTCTGCCATCCCCAGGAAGGATCGGACTTCCTCCTTGCTGGCCGGTGGGGGTGCGTCGCAGATCGCTTTCACATTTTCCCTTTTTGGGGTTACTCCTCGTGCGCTTATCTCATGGCCCAAGTACGTCACCTTCTCCATTCCTATGCGGCACTTAGCCCACTCTGCCGTGAGGCCCTTCCTTTCCAGGATTCCCAATACCAAATCCAGTTTCTTGTCATGGTCAGCTCTGTCGCAACCCATCACTAATATATCATCCTGGAAGTATTGGACCCCTTGAATGTCCTTGAACAACTGGTGCATGAGTTTCTGAAATACCGCAGCCGCCGAGGCTAGTCCAAACGGCATGCGGCGGAATTGATAGCACCCGAAGGGGGTTATGAACGAGGTCAGTCTGCGGCTCTCCGGGTGTAATGCAATCTGGTGATAAGCCGATGTTAAGTCTATGGTGGAGTACCATCGAACGCCCCTCGTGCTGGCCAACATCTCTTCTATCCGGGGAAGGGGGAACTTCTCTACCACTATGTTTTTGTTCAATTCGCGGAGGTCCACGCATAGGCGGACCTTCCCATTGGGTTTCTTCACCACCACCAACGGCGCCAACCATTCTGCGCAAGTAATCGGCTCGATGATCCCTCTTTTCTCCAGTTGCCGTAGTTCCTCCTTTACATCGTCCCTCACGGCCATCGGGATATTTCTCACCTTGTGGGCCACCGGTGTTGCGCCCTCTCTGAGTATGATTTTGTGCGCAAACTTGTCGAGCCTTCCTACTGTGCCCCCAAAGACTGTTGGGAACTCCTTCTTCCATCTGGCTGTGTCCAGCCCGTCTTCTTGCTCCGTCAGCAGTATTTGCTCCTTGCCCCCTGGATCCAACTTGATTCCCAAGTCTCCTTGGTCGAGCCACCCCAGGACCGATGGGCCTTTCTCGGAGACGTACAGCTTGCACCTGGCCGACCTGCCCCTGAACTCAAAGTTCAACTTCCTGCATCCCGCCATGGGGATCCGGTCTCCATTGTATGTAACGGGGCGTATGTCCAGCCTGTCCAATTCAGGGCCCAGTTGCGGGGCAAATTTCTCCTCCCATACGCTTCTCGGAATTATGGTGTATGGTGATCCTGTGTCTGCCACTACTTGGATTTCCACGCCTCCTATCATCATGTCCATTACCGGTTTCATCGTTCTCTTTCCGTCCTTTCCACGAGTGCGGTCATCCACGCTCAAGATCTCGTCGTAGATGCAGAGGACCGTGACCACCTCTTCTTCGGCCACCTCGTCTGGTTCTTCTGCTTCTTGATCGACGTACTTCACTGCGTTTTTGGAAGCCTTCTTCCTGCACACTTTTTCAAAATGGCCGACAATTCCACAAAACAAGCATTTGGCGCGAAGCGCGGGCACTTCCGGTCGTGCGCCTCGTGCGCCCAACTTCCACACCTATAGCAAGACCGTTTATTACTTCCGGCCGGTTTGCCGGAGGGGCCTGGGTTGCCTTGTCCCTTGCTCGGGCCTTTTTCTGGTGGTTTCCACACTTGATGTTCCTTGTGGTGCTCTTCGTTGTCTACCTTATTCACTACCCCGCTGGGCACACTCTCTTTCTTCGTGGCCGCCGCACACCTTCGCGCCAGTTCGGCCCTCTTGACTATCACCAGCACGTCCTTGAGTGAGGTGTCTCCCGCTGCCCATAGCTTGTCCTGTACGTTCGTGCACGTGGTGTGCATCACCACTTGGTCTTTTATGAATTCACTTTCCCAGTTGGCGTACTTGCATGAGGCAGCCAGTTTCCTCAACGCCGCCACATACTCTTCCACGGTTTCTCCTGGTCGTTGTTTCCTTTGTTGGAAGTTAAACCGGTCCACTGAGACACACACCGATGGTTTGAAGTGTTCCTCCAGGTCTTCCATTGCATGTGCGTACACGTCGTCATCATCCGCCTCTCTCTTCTTAGGAACCAAGCTTTTGTAGATCCTCAGGCCTTCCGGGCCCAGGTTTAGCAGTAGGATACGTTTCTTTCTCAGTGGCTTGAATTTCTCCTCACTCTCGTCTTCCAGTACTTCTATGAAGTTATCTATGTACTCCTTCCAGTCCTCCCATTTCATAATGGGTTCCCCGGGTCTGGGAAGGAACTGGACAGGTGCTATCGCAAACCCCGCTTGCGTGCTCATCTTCTCGCCCTTGGATGTGGGCGGCGCACCTTCCTGGCTTCTCGGGCTCCCCGGCGCGCCGTTTCGTTCCTCCTCGCTGAGTAAGAGTAGAGGGCTGCTCCTTTCAGCCCCTTCCCGCTCAGGTGGGGTAGCCAGTGCGGTACCTGTGGGCCTAGATCGTAACTGGTTTCCTGCTTTGGTTTGTGATGCAGTTCCCAACAGGTTGCTCGCCGCACCCCTGCGGTGTTCGGTTCCACTTGCTGTTGACTGCGTTGCGCTCCTTGTGGTGCCCGGTCAGGGTGTGGTCGCTGCACGTTCCCTCGGGCCCTCCTTGCTCTCCGCTCCACGACTCCGCTCCGTTCCTCCGTTCTTCGCGTAGTCGGCGTCGTGGGTCGCTGATCCCATCCTCGTCGCCACTGTAATGATGTACTTTCTTCCCCCAATAACTCTCAGAGGCAAGCTTCAGGTTTACTCTATTTATTCAAGTAGTATAATACAAGGAGCGCTAAGCATGTCTTCTCTCCAGCCAGCTCACGCGCTAATGCCTCGCTGCGCACGCCGCTTCCCTACGTCACCGCACGTCACGTAGCCACGTGACGTGCACGTTACCACGCTCACTACACATGCATTACAGGCAGCACATTTAGGTCGCGGTATATGGTTTAGGTACTCAAGCGAAGTTTCAAAAACTAACGGTGTGCAATATTTGGGTAATTTGCTTCTCTATAATTGCATGAAATTTCAGGGAAAAATATAGAAATTACATGAAACGGAAATCCATCTGTTAGTACTATATTTTAGCATGAAATGTATTCTCATGTCAATTTTTGATGCGTGGACACAGTGCTTGGTGAAGTGCCACAAGCAACAACTGCTTGTGTTCTGGTCATTCGTGTTACTCCTGGGCACTTACTTTTTTCTTTTTTTTTGCGATCACTGCATCAAACAGCGACGTTGCAAAATGGCATACTTTCTGGAATTTTCTGTAAAAGCGTTATTTTAATTTCGCCTGGACCTAGTCCAAATCAAGACCCAACCACCGAGAACCAAAAAAAAACCTTCCCCTGAACTCGCAGGGGAAGAACAGATGGTGAGACAGGGGTTTGGAATACAGGTCTAATTTAGAGATGGGAAATTAGAGCAGCACCCTTGCCATGCACTTTACATACTCTTTTTAGTCATTTCAGTGTTAAAGAAAGTGTTATAGTTGGATAAAGAATACTTAATCACAAAGCCATTGCTACCTCTTTTCGTGATACACATGCTACTTGTAATGAGATGTGTGCACCTACAGTTTAGTCATGAAGAACTAACATAATTGTGGGTAGTAGCACTTCTGTTATTCTAGATTGAGTGTCATGGTGGCACCCAGCAGTTACACAGTAATTGATGCATTAAAAAAATGTGAAGAAATGCATTTCTCAGACCCTGAGCATGTCCATAGTTTCATCTGATGGCTGGGCTTCCATTATTAAATAAAATCTAAGGCAATGGTGAACTGAGCACACTTAAATAAAATTATGTTGATGTTCAAACTCTTCTGGGCTCTTTCAGTCATGTCCATGGTTGGCTCAACTAATACTCAGAGCCACTGGCATTATAAAATTCTGTGGTCATGGCTTTTTTTTTTGCAAAATTATGGATGTGTCGTATTTTCCACATAACCCATCATCTGCTGCATGATCTGGTGTTTTTAACAACAAAAATAAAAATCAGTTTGTAGGTCAAATTGATCAAGTTACTAAAAGCATGTCATGTGAACCCGCAGAGTGGAAAGGCCTTTCTTTAGCTTATTTCTGTATCTGATTGTTAAACTGGTACTGGTGAGAGGGAATATTTGCCCCAAAAGTGTTACCATGCGTAAAAATGACAAAATTATGAAGTAATACAATAAAAAGTGTGCTACATTATACCTCAAAAATTGCTTTAACTTGTTTCATGACTTCGTCAACCTTGCAGCCTATTTCGGTGCTCCCCTGTCACATAATTAAGTGGCCCTACTTATACTACGGAAATAGTCCTACACAGTTTAGGTGAGCGGGATCATGGCATCTGGTCACATCTTTTCAGTTTGACCTGTCCACTACTTTTTTGAAGATATATAACCCTATCCTTATTGTTGCAAATGGGTCTCACTCATTTAGTATCCCAGGAATGTTTTGCTTTGTGATCACCTGATTTGGGAGCTTTTTGAGGGTAAGTCTCACTACCTGTGTCTCACTTCTCACTAATTTCATAGTAAATCGGACTGCACATGTTTATCACATAAGCCTGCCTTTTAAGATAAGGCAGCTAGTTACACACAACATGTGTAGACATGCATTTTCACACAGGGTAAGCCACACATGAGAGACTACAGTTGTGCGCAGCCTGGTAGCTAAGCCCATGTGACCTGCCTGTGGCAGTTATAAACTGTAAATTTGACCTGTTAAAATATCCAATTTGAGCAGGCCTAAGCCTTCCTTTTTAATGTTAAAAAAGTCACCCCTATGTAGGGCTTATTGCCCATAAAGATGGGGTGCTTGATATTTAAAGTAAAGCATGTTAAACATGTTCCTACTGTGAATTAACCCCTAAAAGGATTTTCATTTTATCGAGCCTGGCTGATGCCATAGAAAGTCACTGGACAACATTGGTACATTTATTAAATGATAAATTTGAATACTAGAAAATATTTCTTACACTCTTTTAAATTGTCATTTAAAGTCTGCTTCAATGATGAGGGCAGATTTAAAATTATTATTTTAGAAAGAGCTGTTTTAGAAAGTTGGCACTTTTCCACCTAATTTTCAGAAACATTCCAGCTGCCTAAGCTGGTGATGGATCTCCCACTGGGAAAGGCGTATAGGACGCCAGACAGAGCACAAACGAGCTTAGTTGTGGACAAGTTGATCCATCCAGGAAGAAGGACCGCTGTGCTGCTGAAATGACTGCCATGCTGCTGGACCGCTGTTTTGCTGCCTTACACTGCTTTCCTGCTGCCCTCTTGACTGTATGAGAGGACTGGAACTGCATCACTTGGAACCAGATTGATTCCAAGGGGTAGCTTGCTGGACTCCAAATCTGAAGTCTGAGGGACATAAAATAATTCCATACAACCTGCTTCTGCACCTAGATTCTGCCATTAGTGAGTCTACCCTGTGGTGCCACCCCAGTCCAGACCTTTGGAAGAAGGCCTGAGGTGTTTCTCTAGCAGAAGTGATGCATCCTCTGCTGAGTGGTGCATCACGCAGACAAGCAGTTCTTGCTTTTTTGATCCTGGTCTTCCACCGCTAAATGGGAAGCTGGTGAAATTTCTGATACTAGCAGAACGAAAATTACCATGCCAGGCAGTTGGGCAAAGAGGAAATTTCGGGCTGTGACCAGCTGCTATGAACAATTTGCTACTCACGTTTATTGATTTTAGTAATGTTACTTTTTAACAAAAATTTCTTGCTTTCACATTTTCCTTTTTAATTCTACTTGTGGAGATTGTTTTAATGTATTTTTTTTGTATTGCTTTAATTAACCTAAACAATAAAAGTTACTTACTCTTGTATACAGAGTGGTGCATTCATGAGCTGAACCGAAACATCTTCTCAGCTGAGTGGTGCATCTTCGTGTAGAACCAATGCAATGCTGTGGTTGCGTGGATTGGACCCATTGCAAAAGACTTGGATCAGCACTGCATTCCACTTCTTGGACCAACGCATCACCTCAGAACCAATTCTGCACAGTGCTTTTCCCAGAGCAAGCTCCTCACATCCCTTGTCAACGGCAGTCTCGGCAATGCCATCAAGCCTCCGCATCGCAGCTTCACCACTCCTCATAACTAAACCGATGAGTCGTCCCCACTGTGCCTCTCATCCTCAACACCAGCCTTCTCATCACAAGCACAGTCAACAGAATTCTTATCATCGACACCTTAGGAACCCACACCACAGCCTATTCAAATTTCTGAACTGATGTATTGCCTCTTCTGGGCTACACTTTGTCAGCGCAGATCCATGCAAGCGCAGATCCATGCAAGAGCGCAGCAACCAGGATTAAGGTACTTTTGCTCATCTGGCCTAACTGTAGTCGGCCCGTGCTCCTTCATCGTTGGTCTGAACTTTTGACATTGTCCCGGCCCGGTTTATCCTGATATCCCAAATAACACGTTTTGCTTTTAAGAGCTATATTTCACCACAATATTTGAAATTCAATATATCAAGTTCTACTTATTGGATTTTTGAAGTTTTGGTCTTGTTTTATTTATTAAATGTAGCTCTACCATTTTACATGGTGTGGAATATGTTTGTGTGGTGTTTTTACTGATGTACTGTTTGAAGTGTTACACAAATATTTTACTTATTGCCTCTAAAGTTAAGCCTGACTGCTGTGTGCCACGCTACCAGAGAGTAAGCACAGGTTAACTTACAGTGTACCTGTGCCTTACCCTGAATAGGATTGTGTTTACCGCTTAACCAGGGTCATACACCCGTCAACCGGGAACCCAATTTCTTACACATGTTCACTTTGTATTGTGGGAGTAGCTATTTATTTTAAATAATTTATTGTGAAAACAAACATGCTGCCTGACAAGCAATCGGTTAATATTATAGAATGTACAACAACTACAATGACTTTTTAAAGTCTTTCACTTATTGTTGTTGTACCTTGGTGTAAATCGCTCAGATAGCAATTAGCAGATCGTAGACGTAGCACAATAATCTGCTTGAGATTCGGGCACTATCTTACACCTTATCGCGTCCAACAGACTTCTTCAGAAGAGCATGAGCTATCAGAGAGTACTTTCTAGTTTAAGAAAAAAAACAATGTATGTATTGGTTTGAAATCCAGATTCAGCTAAAACATAGTAAAATTCGGAGTTGCATGCGGAACATTCGCAAACCATTGTGTTTCTCACACTGTCCAAAAGTATGAAAAACAATCTGAATTCGCCTCCATATCCTTACCAATGGTCCCTAAGTCAAGATGCACGTGCAGGATCAATCTATGGGTTGTGTTGGCGAGGCAAATGCATTTCTGGGAAGGAATTGCAGAACTGTATAAAAATACGAAACCACAGGCCATTTCATGAAAAAAAAAACAGTCAAGTGACAAAACAGGACAGTGTTGTGAGGAGGGCAAGGCGTTCATGTTGTTTGCACCTTTCGCAGCTGTCATGACAACTAGCCAGCGATGAGCAAGGGATGGAGCGACTTCAGCTGCATTTAATCACTTCACTTTTCATTTGAGAAGCAATTCATCATGGGAAGTCAGTGGGGTATAGAGAGCACTAATTGCAGCAAAATATCAAGGACAGTTTTCCTCTGTCTTAATTAAACATTAATGAGTAAAGTTATTTGCAGACGCCTGCTATAGGGACAAACCTGTCTGTCTAAGTTTGGTAAATAGTGACATAGGGGTGTCAAAATTGAACACCCTAATTGATTTCAACAAGGAAGTTGTAGGAAGAGTGCACCTTGCCTGACTCGGCTTCAGCTTTTTATAGAGTCATTCTCTGATGAATTATTCATTGGCAAACTTGGACTGACCTCCCTTAATTACACGAGTGATTGTTTCCAAACTAATCAATGTTTCTGTGAGAGAACTCTTTAGGCTATCAAGTTCCTAGAAGCGCGAGGTTGTCAGCTGGGGAACAGAGAGCATGCTCTTCGAGAATAAGAACCGTCCTCCTGAGGATAACAGCCGTCCTCAGAGGTCTCCCCCAGGAGTCTCGTGCGATTGAGCCCTTCATTGATTGTGGATGTTTACTCTATGAAATTTTCCGTTGCGATGGATTTCTGCAGCACAGAGAGAACTGGAAAGACTGGATATGTGTTTAATCTTTATGCCCGAAGTCCCTCTTTGTACAGATGATCAAAGACTGAGAAGCCTGCCCGGGGTAAATAGAATGAGACGCACATTTTGTGAGCTGCAGCGTTGTCATTGGTCAAAAAACGTAAGCCAGAAAAAGAACTAGGAACTGGAGGATATAGCTAATACGAGTTTGCAGGTATGCACCGGAAGCCAGGGTGGATCCCTCGGTGTACCATTGGCACTACACGTTCATTAGTTACTATTATTCTGTGAGTTCTGAGTGTGCAACAGATCAATCAATCAATCAAAGTACTTGTAAAGTGCGCTACATACCCGTGAGGGTCCCAAGGGGCTGAGGGGAGAGGGGGTTGCTGCTACTGCTCGAAGAGCCAGGTCTTGAGGAGTCTTCTGAAGGCGAGTAGGTCTTTGGTCTGCCGTATGTGGGTGGGGTGGGTGTTCCAGGTCTTGGCGGCGAGGTAGGAAAAGGATCTGCCGCCGGAGGTTGTTCGTTGGATGTGGGGGACAGCGGCGAGGGCGAGGCTCACGGAGCGGAGCTGGCGGGTGGGGGTGTGGAAGCTGAGTCGGCTGTTCAGGTAGGCTGGTCCGGCATTGTGGAGTGCTGTGTGTGCGTGGGTGAGGAGCTTGAAGGTGATCCTCTTGTCAATAGGGAGCCAGTGTAGGTCTCTCAGGTGGGGGTGATGTGGCTACAGCGGGGGACGTTGGCGATCAGTCGAACTGAGGCGTTTTGAATGCGTTGTAGTTGTCGTAAGTATTTAGCTGGGATTCCTGCTTAGAGGGCGTTGCTGTAGTCCAGTCTGCTGCTGACGAGGGCCTGTGTCACCGTTCTTCTTGTTTCGGTCGGGATCCACTTGTAGATCCTGCAGAGCATTCGGAGGGTGTTGTAGCAGGAGGAGGAGACGGTGTTGACCTGCTTGGTCATGGAGAGGGAGGAGTCGAGGATGAATCCTAGATTGCGGCATGGTCGGTTGGTGTTGGTGCTGTTCCCATTGTGGTCAGCCACCAGGAGTCATCCCAGGCTGAGGGGGTGTGTCCGAGGATGAGGACCTCCGTCTTGTCCGAGTTCAGCTTCAGACGGCTGCTCCTCATCCAGTCGGTGACGGCCTTCATTCCCTCGTGGAGGTTGGTTTTGGCGGTGTGTGGGTCCTTGGTGAGGGAGAGGATGAGCTGGGTGTCACCAGCGTAGGAGATGATGTTAAGGTTATGATGCCGGGCCACTTGTGCAAGGGGGGCCATGTAGACATTGAACAGCGTTGGGCTGGGGTATGAGCCTTGGCGGACGCCGCAGATGATGTTGGTGGCTACGGATCGGAAGGGTGGGAGGCCGACGCTCTGGGTTCTGCCGGAGAGGAAGGACGTGGTCCAGTCAAGAGCCTTCTCTTGGATTCCAGCTTCTAGGAGGCATGTCTGTAGAGTGGGAGAGGAAGGAAGTGGTCCAGTCAAGAGCCATCTTTGGATTCCAGCTTCTAAGAGGTGTGTCTGTAGAGTGGGATGGCAAACCGTGTTGAAGACGGCTGACAGGTCCAGGAGGATGAGGGCTGATGCTCTACACATGAAATTTCAACAGGTTGATTCATTAATGTGCTTCCCATGTATGAAGAAGCAGTGGCATTCGACCCTTTGAGTAGTAGAAATTGCATAGTGTGATTGTAGACCTTTTGTGTCTCTCTACACATTGCATCACCTACTTTTATAAAAATGCCTATGTAGGATTCCACATGGCATGTGGCACAGTGGGGTCCATTGCAGGTAGTCAGTACGATAGGGGAAGATACGTGAGGAAGGGTCACAGCTTGGTTAGGCAGCCAATTTCACTAGTAAGGTACTATACGCCTTTAGTGGTGCTCATGAATTCAAGGGATGCTGATTATGCACACCTTCCTTGATGTAAAGACCATTGTCTGCGCCAGCTGCTAGGCCACTGGCCGGCACACCATTCACGGCCCAGGATTGCACCAAATCCTGTGCTGCCAGCAGAGTCTGTGAACACCGCGAACTGTTTGCTTGTTACCCATCCTTCCTTCCAGATCAGTAATCCATTAAAGTCTGCCAAGAATGTGTCCCACATTAGCAGCTCTTTCTTGACATCCACCCCGAGCCTGACATGATGGTGCTTTTGGGTGAGCCCACATGTGTATTGGGTAAAGTGTCTGGCGAATAACTTGCCTGCTGGGATCACCCTGACCTCAAAGTTAAGGTTGCCTATGAGCCTCTGAAAGTCCCACAGTGTCGCCTTCTTGCACCCGCAGAGGCTCCTAATGTCTTCCCTGCAATCCTCCACATTTTCTGGAGGGAGCATGGACGTCCCGGCAATAGAATCTAGGTCTATTCCCTGGAACGGGATTTTTGTGGCTGGGTCCACTGTCTTTTCTGCAAAAAGAGGGATCTCTTGTTCCTTCGCCTTTTTTGAATGCCGTCAGGGTGTGGCCACAGTCTGCTGATGCTACCGGGCCTGTGAAAAGGAAATCGGCCAAGTAATGGAGCTTCCTCCCTGATGGATGCCTTAAGTGTAGTGCCCATTCAATAAAAGTGCTAAACATTTCAAAGCAGGCACATGATACTGAGCATCCCATTGGCATTGCCTTATTGAAATAGAGGTTACCCTCCCACTGAAAACCCAATAGGTAAAAGCTCGAGGGGTGAACCGGGTTTAGGCGAAAAGTGGACTTGATGTCCTCCTTTGCCATGAGAGCCCCTAGGCCTGTTGATCTAACCAGGTCAATGGCATCGTCAATCGTGGCGTAACTTACTGAACACACTTCTGTGCTGATCCCATCGTTTATTGAAGTACCCTCAGGGAATGACAAGTGGTGGATTAGCCGGCATTGGCCATGCTCTTTTTTGGGCACCACCCCTAGCGGAGAGGTACCAGTTCCTTGCTCAGGTGGGAGGGGGCCCACTAGTCTACCTAGGGCTTTCTCCTTCTCAATTTTCTTTGCCACTACCCCTGGGTGTTGCAATGCTGATTTTAGATTTTTGACACTGCCTGGGGTGAGGGGGCCTGTAAATGGGATGGGGAACCCTTCTTCGAAGCTGTGGACTAGCATCTCAGAATCTGTTTTGTTGTGGTAACTGTTGGCTAGCTTGCATAATTTGTGCTTGTTGATGAGGGACCATGCTAGCCTGACATTTTGATGCCCTGCGGTCCTCCTGGTGTCCCCTGTTTCTGTCTCACTGCTTCTTTCTCTCTTTCTTGTCTCCTTTGTGTTCTTTCCTGCATTTGCACCTTGCTACTGGACGCCCCCCTCCACAGGAGGAGCAGATATGCTGGAATTTGAATGATACCCCGTAGGTACATTTGCGGTACAAAAGAGGGTGGTGATGGACGGAGCATCTGAATCAATCCAACACTCACACCCAGTCAAAAGATCTGGGTTTAATCCTTCACCGTTCTTTAGCCCACTCTGCCATCCCAGTTCAGACATGGCTATATGCAAATCAGTCTGACCCTGTGCCTTATGGGAACAATCCAGCCCGAACTGCCAAGCCATGTCTTCCCTGGACCGGAAACAAGCTTCCGAGGACCGGTTTCTGGCATTCCAGCCAACTTCAGCCCGGCTTGCTTGAATCCAGTGGCAAAGTGAGCAAGGGACTCACGTCTAAGCATACCCTGCCACACTTATGGCGGCCAAAAGTGGTACAAAAGGGGGTGGTGATGGACGGAGCATCTGAATCAATCAAACACTCACACCCAGTCAAAAGATCTCAGTATAATCCATCACCATTCTTTAGCCCACTCTGCCACCCCAGTTCAGACATGGCTGTATGCAAATCAGTCTGACCCTGTGCCTCATGGGAACAGTCCAGCCCGAACTGCCAAGCCATGTCTTCCCTGGACCGGAAACAAGCTTCCAAGGACCGGTTTCTGCCATTCCAGCCGTCTTCAGCCCGGCTTGCTTGAATCCAGTGGCAAAGTGAGCAAGGGACTCACGTCTGAGCATACCCCGCCACACTTATTGCGGCCAAAAGAGGTACAAAAGTGGGTTCCAGAAACCGGTCAGGGTAAAGACAATAGGACTACACATGCTAGCATGCCGTTCTGCACTTAGCAGCAATGACGTGCACATGCCAGGCAACACAAAAGAAGGACTGGCCGAATCCGCTTGACATTATGAAGCAAGCCCCCGATGAATGGATTGTATCCTGGAAACTCGTCGGACAAGATAATATCAGTACGTGATGTAAAGGCAAGTCAAACAGTGAGAAAGCCGGATGGTTGGAACTCTGTGTGTGCCCTCCAAAAAAGCTTTGGGCACTTTGGTGAAACATTTCGAGCAGGGCAGCCCTGTCCTGCAGAGGAGCACCATCCAAATAAGTGAACGGAGACTGCTGCTGAAAACGAGTTTTGGCGCTATGCAGTACAGATGACCTCAAATTAAAGTGAATTGCCAGTAATGCCACGATCCTACTAAGGAAATCAATTATGCTTTTAAAAAAGATCAGGAGGAACTGAACCCACTCAGGGTAAAGACAATAGGACTACACATCCTAGCATGCCGTTCTGCACTTAGCAGCAATGACGTGCACATGCCAGGCAACACAAAAGAAGGACTGGCCGAATCCTCTTGACATTATGAAGCAAGCCCCTGATGAAAGGATTGTATCCTGGAAACGCGTCGGGCAAGATAATATCAGTACGTGATGTAAAGGCAAGTCAAACAGTGAGAAAGCCGGTTGTTGGAACTCTGTGTGTGCCCTCCAAAAACGCTTTGGGCACTTTGGTGAAACATATATATATATATATATATTCACTGAAAAAAACATAGGTTTCAGGCCTGATATAGTTAGGAATTAGCATTTAAAAAACCTTAGAAATCAGAATTCGTAGTTCCTCTGATTTTAGAGGAATATTGTGCTCAATAGTGAAGGAAGGCCTGAGGTGAAATGTGTGCAAACATGCCCTGTGGCGTATTTTAGATTGGGGAATTAATTCCTATTCAATCCTGAGGTTCCCTGTGAGCCAACTAGCCCACCAGTTACTTCCAGTATGCGCCAGGGAGCTGGGTTACAGAGAGGTGGTCAGAGGGCACGCCCCCTTTTTACAACACTCTGCAACGCAGCTCCGTGGCGCTTAATGGATGTACCTGTTGGACTAGATGGCCCCTAGAGGACCTCTTGATTGAAGAGGAATTGATTCCCCAACTTAAACCACGCCACCTCAAGCCCCGCCCCCCTACATTTACCACTGTGCAAACACGCCCCGTAGCACGTTCTAAGTTGGGGGATTAAGTCCCCTTGTATACAGGGGGTACCTGGAGGCCAACTAGCCCACCAGGTACCTCGAGTATGAGTCAGGGGGCTGCGTTGCGTGGCCTCATTACACCTCTCTGCAAATCACTATGATTTTACTTTTGATTTTCTCAGGAACTACTGAACAGATTTACATCATTTAGCCCTGGCTAAAGGTCCTTATTAAAAATTGCATGGGGAAAACACGTTTTGGGACCCCCCTTTTTACTCGGCCCCCACTTGAAGAATCACCCCCAGACTTTCAAGGAAGGAGCGGAGCGGAGCAGGACATTTTCTTGGAGAATTTCCCTAAGATTCATCTACCGGCGCCAAAGTTATTCCAAATAGAATGTTATGGATTTCCTATGGAAACTAGGTCCTAACTATATCTACCTACTGGTGACGGCCAGTAGGTAAGAAAGATACATACATATATATATATATATATATATATATATATATATATATATATATATATATATATATATATATATATATATATATATATATATATATATTATATATATATTACTCAGGAAGTTGCAGCCTTTACAGCATGTAGAAGGACGACAGCGGACCCAGGAATTAAAGGTGCAATTTTATTAAGTGCAAAAGCGCCCCCGCACCACAGCCATGATGCGTTTCGGGTCTTCCTCGACCCTTGATCACATGACAGCGCTTTGGAGTGATAGATCAGAATTTAAAGTGGCAGTGCACAATTACTTGATCAACGTCAAAATCAAGATAGACAAAATACTATTCTAGCGTCATTAAGTCATACACTTTTAAAACAGCAATAAATAGACTGTTTAAAAAAGATTAAAAGCCATTCCCCATATAAATACATATGATAAATATTTAAAAAAAATCATATATAAAAACATCATTATACATGTGCAAAATGTTGCTTCTGAAATAGCATATGACAACTTTCGACATTTTTTTCTATAAACCGATGTCATACCAGGGAAAACCTTGTCGGGGTACTAAGTGTAAAATACAAGTTTTCTACCAAAAGAATACAATGTCTTTCAATATCAAATATTGTTTATCCCAATAATAAACGCTAATTACGAGATATTTCATGATATGTAGTATCAAGAAATATATCTTATTGTGCAAAGCAGTGCAAAGTAAACAATATACATTACAACCCGTGTGTATGTGCAAAGTGCAAAACATGTCTTAATAACATTTATAAAACAATAAATGTTAAAATCCAGTGAAAAACAGATTTGTAAAATTATAAAATAAATTTCAAAAAGCTACTGTGACCTTCATATAGTTAAGAGTTTTTGCAAGATACATTAGATACTGTTAGATAACCTGTAATCAATGCATAGCACCTTTGATTTCCATGAATTGAATAAACATGATTGTTTCCCATTACAAGCATGTATAGAGGTCCTCCCCTGCATTCAATCCATTGGGATTCTTGCTATCTACGTTCAAAATGTAATAAGTTTCTAGCTTGCGGAGAGCCCCATCCCTGTCGCCGCCTCTCCTTAGGGGCATGACTGCGTCTATAGCATAATATTTCAGTAAACTGGAATTTTGTTTATGGCAGTCTTTAAAGTGTCTGGCAACAGGGTAACTTTCATAACAATGTATGATGGCTCTTAAATGTTGAAGTACTCTTTTATGGACCGGATGTCTCGTACTGCCAACATATCTGAGCCCGCAAGGACATTCAAGAACATATATTGCAAATTCGGTTTTACTAGTTAGATACTTTGATATGCAAATCTCTTTCTTGAAAAATGGAGAGGTATAGGTTTTCTTATTTACCCCATTCTGACAGGCTTTGCTATTAGTACATTTAACAAACCCTTTCCGGCTGTTCAACCAGTCTGTTTTAGCTAAGATCTCAGGGCTGCTACTAGTCAAACTATTCTGCATAGAGCCTGCTTTTTTAAAAGAGATGGTTGGAGCATTGGAAGTTCCCATTTTTAACATCGGGTCGTTCTTAATAAGATCCCAGTGTTTAGTCATGATCTTCCTAATGTCTAGATGTTGCTTACTGTATGTGATTATCAATCTTATAGTATCTTCAACAGGAACAGCCACATTGCACTGTTTCATCGCCTTAGTAACCGGGGCCTCTTCTCTAGGCAGCAACTGTGTGCGTCTAATGGCTGTCATGATGCTTTTATCTGTGTATCCTCTAGCTAGGAAACGTTCACGACAGGCAGCTTGAGCTTCCACCAGATCCTCCTGTCTGCTACAAATCCGTTTAATTCGAAGCATCTCCCCGTAGGGGATACTACGAATTAAATGTCGCGGGTGATTGCTGGTGGCATGGAGCACAGTGTTGCCTGCTGTTGCCTATCTGTGCAATTTCGTGTGGAGTGACTGTTCATGAATGAATACCTCTACATCTAGGAAGTTAACTGATGTTCTACTAATCTGAGATGTAAACTTCAAATTCAAGGAATTTACATTAATTTCCTCAACAAACGTATATGCTGACATTTCATCTCCCCTCCAAATCAGAAATAAATCATCAATGTACCGATATATGCATATGATGTTGTTGTTCTCAGCAAACTGGTGCCTGAGCACCTGCTTCTCCCACAGCCCCATGTGCAAACATGCGTAGCTGGGGGAGAAGCAGGAGCCCATCGCCACCCCCCTAGTCTGCTGGAAACACACCTTATCAAACATGAAATAGTTGTTATAAAGGCACATTTCAATCATTGTTATTATTTATTATTATTATTAAAAAATGTTGTAGAGCGCGTAGTCACCCGGGGGCATCCCAGCGCTAAGAACCCTGCCCCAACCTGTCAGAGGGCCCGGAAAGGAGGGGGGGTGAGGGAAGGGACGGGGAGTTCAGTAATCCGGACGGCGGGTTTCATTGGGGGAAGAGGTACGTTTTCAACCGCTTCCTGAAGCGGAGGTAGTGTGGTTCGTTTCTCAGGTCGCGGGGTAGTTCCAAAGGCGTGCGGTGTGAACTGAGAAACGCCTTCCGCCTGTGCGTGCTTTCCTGACTCGGGGGGCGATGATGAGATTCTCCGTGTCCGAGTGGAGGGATCTGCAAGATTTATAGTGTTTAATACATTTTCTGAGACTGGGAGGGCCTTGATTTTGTAGCAGTTTGTGGGCTAGGCACAGGGCCTTGAATTTGACTCTCTCCCTTATTGGAAGCCAGTGGAGGAGTTTTAGTGCTGGTTTGGCCGAGTCTCTGGTAGGAGTCTTAGTGAGAATCCGGGCGGCGATGTTCTGAATTCTCTGAAGTTTGTTCATTGTTGCTTCTGGGGCGCCCAGGTATATCACATTGCTATAGTCAAGCCTAGAAATTATCAGGCCTTGAATTAGCAGTTTTTGCAAGTTGGAGGGCAAGAGGGGCAGGATATTCCTCAGAGATTTCAGCAGGCCAAAGCATGTCCCGGCTACTTTTTTTGCTTGCGTGGAGAACGAAAGGGTTGTGTCGAGCCACACGCCCAAGCTTTTTACTTCTTGTTTTGGTTCGGGGAGGGGGCCCAAACAGTCTGGCCAGATGTTCGGGGGCAAAGTGATTCCTTTCTGGCCAAGGAGAAGGACGTCAGTTTTTGCTCCGTTCAGTTTTAAGGCTGAACTGTTCATCCAGTGTTGAACCCGCGTAAGGCAGTTGAGTAAATCAGCTGGTTTTTGGCTGGGATGAGATAATGATACAACGAATTGAGTGTCGTCAGCATAGCTGACGACGCTCACTCCGAACGGGGTGATAACCTCCTCCAATGGGGACATGTAGATGTTGAATAATGTGGGGCTCAGGGAGGAGCCCTGAGGCACGCCACATTGGAGGGGAGTTTCGGAGGAGCAGGTGTTGTTTTCCCAGATCTGAAAGGTACGCTGGTCTAAGAAGGATGAGAGCCAGGATAGGGCAGAGCCTACCACACCGACTCTTTCGAGCCGTTTTATGAGAAGTTGGTGATTGACGGTATCGAAGGCCGCACTCAGGTCGAGGAGGATCACTGCCACTGATCCTCCTTCGTCTAAGAGTGTTCTGGCCTCCTCTACCGCTGCCAGGAGGGCGATGTCGGTGCCCTGCCCTGGACAAAAACCTGTCTGAGAGCTTTTTAGTCTGTTGTTGTCCTCCAGGAACTGTGACAGTTTTTTGTTAACCAATTTTTCGGCAATCTTGCTTATCCCTGGGAGAAGAGAGATCGGCCTGAAGTTGGCCAGGTTTTCGGGATCAAGGGAAGGCTTCTTCAGTAGAGCCTTAACAACTGCCGCCTTCCAACTCAGGGGCACAATTCCCTGTTGAAGTGAGGCATTGATCAGGTGGGTAAGGGGGGAACAATAATGGGAGTTACTTCTTTAAGGGTCCGAAGCGGGGCGGGGTCTCTGGGAGATCCACTTTTAATAGAATTTAAAGTCTTTTCCACTTCTTCGATGGTTACTTGACCCCAAGAGGGGAGACAGATGGATGTCCGAGTGTTTGTGGAATCGTTATCTTCGCACGGACCGGCAGGGGGGATTGATTCAAGGATTTTTTGAATCTTTTCTTGAAAGAAATTAGCCAACTGATGGCATTTTTCCTGATCCGCCTTGGAGTCTGGGGGGCTTGTCGGACCAGGATCTGGGGTCTTCAGTAGCTCTTTTAGAATGACATAGGATTCTTTGCTCGAGCATACTGCTTTTTCTATTCTTTCCTGAAAGAATGTGGTTTTGATCTTACGGATGGATGATTTGTAGGTTGCAAGGGAAATAGAGTAGGCACCTTTATTTGCAATAGATTTATCTTTCCGCCAAATGCGTTCCGCTCTCTTACACTCCTGGCGCAGGGCTTTAAGCTCTGAGGTATACCATGGAGCAGTGGGCACTCTTTTGGTGTGTTTAAGAGTAGCTTTTTTAGGGATTAATTTATCTAGTGAGGAAGTAATCCAGGAGTTAAACTGTTTATTGGCCATATCAGGCTCGGAGGAGAGCTCAGGGATGGAGTTTGAGAGAGTGGTGGCCCATTCCGTAGGTACGAGTTTGTGCCATCGTCTATCGATGACTTGGGTTTTCCTGGTTTGAGGGGTCTTAATGGGGATATCCCAGGAGATAGGGACTAGGAAATGGTCAGTCCACGGTAAAGTCAGGGGTGAGCCGGTGGTAATGTTAGTGACATTGGTGAGGACTGGGTCCAACAAGTGTCCTTTATCGTGGGTAGGCTCATTGTTGACCAGTCGAATATTAAAAGACGACAGGTCTTGAAGAAACTCGACGGCTATCCGATCGGTGGAGTCCAAAAAATGCAAATTCAGATCGCCTACGATAAGAAAGTTGGGGGCAGAGTAGGCTAGTTGTGAGACCGATTCAGTAATGGCATTGAGGAATTTCCCAGGAGCGCCTAGGGGGCGATAGATCAGTAGTCCCGACAGGGTGTGGGCCGGGGAGGTTTGGATAGAAAATTGGCAGCTTTCACAGTCATCAATGTGAGCATTAGAAGTTCTGCAAATAAGTTGTTGTCTGTGGATTAGGGCTAACCCCCCTCCTCTCCCTCTGGATCTATGTAGGGTTAGGCAAAGATAGCCAGGGGGGAGGGCAGTGACGATGTCCGCATCAGAGTTGTCAGATAACCACGTTTCAGTGAGAAACAGTGCATCTAGCTCCTGATCTTGTATTAATAAGTTGGTTTCGTGTGTGTGCTTAGGGAGGGAGCGACAGTTAAGAAGGCCTAGCTTAAGTCCAGGTTTAGCTGAGTTCTGGGTGATTGGATTACAACGCACACAGTAAGAGGAAGGTTTACCTTCCAAGTGCGATTGTAATCAGCATATTGTTATGTGCATAACAGTGTAAAGGTCTGTTATTCAAGAAGTGTTTCACTGTGTTTAAGCCATCGCAATGATTGATACTGGTATACAAGGAGGTGACGTCTAACGTCATAAGCAAATAGTCCTCTCTCCATTGTATCAGTTCCAACTTCCTTAGAAAATGGCCAGTATCTTGGATAAAAGTAGGTAAGCCTTTCATGTGGTCCTGCAGAAAAAAATCAATATATTTTGAAGTATTTTCCAGAAGGCCACCTCATGCGGAAATGATCGGTCTTCCGGGTGGATTTTGGGCATCTTTGTGGATCTTTGGAATAAAATATATGCAAGGTATGGTCGGGTGATTGTTTTTTAGAAACTTAAGTTCATCCGAGCTTAGTAGTCCCAATCCTTTCCATGCTACTAATTTTATGTAGAAATTGTTCCATAATGTTTTGATAGTTGCAATATCTACACGTTTGTAGCATTCCTTGTCATTAAGATGCCTCCAGGCCTCTTCCATATATTTCTCTCTGGGCCAAATGATGACATTACCTCCCTTATCCGCCTGGCAAATAATCACATTTTTCTCATTTTGTAATTCTTTAACAAGATCATAATATTGGCGATCATTTTTAGAATAGGTGTTTCTGTTGCGTGCCACCTTATGCTGTAATTTCTTAATGTCAGTGGTGACCAAGTCATGATACTAATCAATATTGTCTTTCAACATTACTGGGCAAAATGTAGACTTGGCTTTAAAAAATTGTAAGCCAGCTCCCACAGTTGGTAGGCTCATATCACTGGAAGACAACTGAGTACTTTCCCCCTGTAAGCCTACAAGGTCCATTCTAAGGGCCATATCTCCTGCCACTAAGGCTCCTGGTCTGTCATCTATATCCACAATGCCACCCGTGGCTGGTTTGTCTTTGGTTTGTTTTGTGGCAAAGAATTTCTTACGTTTTAGTTTTCTCACAAATTGGAACACCTCCACTCTTGTTTGTGCATACTTGAAATTGCTGTCAGGACTATATGACAGGCCCAAAGATAAAATATGTGTATCGTCATCACTCAGTTCAATGTTAGATAAATTAACCACTGACAAAGCCTCTGTTGCAGCTATTGGCCCTAAGTTTGCTTGCGTTTCCAATAGTTGTTGTTCCTTTTCTTTCTTCCCCCTGTATTTGTGCTTCCTGCGTTGGTGGCGCTTGAAGTTGCGGTATTTGCGGGTTTCTTTATCCTTGGCCTTAAGGAGTCGAGACGATCCTGTCTCATGCAATCGACTTCTTGGCCCAAGGTGAGTTTGCGAAACCCCAAATCATTGCTTGTGGCTGCCTGTTCGTTTTCTGACCCGCTCTCTGCCACCGAGCTATAGTCAGACAGGGATGTAGAGGATTCAGCTCTATTTACAGGAACTTGAGGTGGTAAGATACCACTACTGGGGGGTGGCTTATTGCTGCTCTTCTTGGCTGCTTGAAACCGCCTAGCAAATGTGAACACTTGCCCCCTCTCATAGTCCTGTTTGTCCCTTTGAAATTTAAAGGCTTTCCTTTTCCGAATGGCCTCCTCCTCCTCCTTTCATATCCGTGCAAGCATGTCTTCTTTCAGTTTAATGTTTGTAGCATTTTGGGGTTCATTATTGAGTTCCTCTTAAAGAGTCAATATTTGCTCCTCCAGTTTTAAACAATCAATCTCTGCGTATTTCACAAGCAGAGTCATAAGGTTCTTGAAGAAACTAAGATTGCAATGCGCCCACTCATTCAACAAATCAGGGTTGGGATTTTCATATGTAGGAACTAACATAATGCGCAAGCCACGTGGCACTCTGTCAACTTCTAAATAACGGGACAACGATCGGTGCTCCCACCACTTCGCTTGTTCTCCTCTTTTTAATTTTTCAAGTTTTTTTATTTTGTCATGATATGTAGCATCAACCACATTTGTTGTGGCTGCGGGTTGATTCACGGGTGCTGCCGCCGACGGTTCATCACTGAACAGGTCTATTGCGGCTTCTTCCCGACTCCTTAGCGTGCCGGCCATGGCGCAACTGGGGGGCAAATGGTAATGATGCACGGTGCAACTACAAGCGGACAGCTGTCCTTTGTTGGCTTACCCGCACTTTTCCTCTTGCCGAATACTTCGATGCTGGCGGGCTTTGTAAGGCTGGTCTGTTCTCCCAAGGTCCTCCGACTTCGGCGTCAGCTCCACTCCTTTCGCCTACACAATGCACTGGATTCGGGGGCTGGAACAACAGGAACTCCCGTGTAGGAAACTTGAAACTGCTTCCCAGGTCAGGTCCCGGAAGCGCGGCTTGGTAGGTGTTCTGCCCAGCAGCAAAGGAAGGGTTCCGCTTAAAGCCGAGAAAGCCACTCGGTAATAGATTACTCAGGAAGTCGCAGCCTTTACAGCATGTAGAAGGATGACAGCGGACCCAGGAATTAAAGGTGCAATTTTATTAAGTGCAAAAGCGCCCCCGCACCACAGCCATGACACATTTTGGGTCTTCCTCGACCCTTGATCACATGACAGTGCTTTGGAGTGATAGATCAGAATTTAAAGTGGCAGTGCACAATTACTTGATCAACGCCATAATCAAGATAGACAAAATACTATTCTAGCGTCATTAAGTCATACACTTTTAAAACAGCAATAAATAGACTGTTTAAAAAAGATTAAAAGCCATTCCCCATATAAATACATATGATAAATATTTTTAAAAAATCATATGTAAAAACATCATTATACATGTGCAAAATGTTGCTGCTGAAATAGCATATGACAACTTTCGACATTTTTTTCTATAAACCGATGTCATACCAGGGAAAACCTTGTCGGGGTACTAACTGTAAAATACAAGTTTTCTCCCAAAAGAATACAATGTCTTTCAATATCAAATATTGTTTATCCCAATAATAAACGCTAATTACGAGATATTTCATGATATGTAGTATCAAGAAATATATCTAAGAAATATATCTTATTGTGCAAAGCAGTGCAAAGTAAACAATATACATTACAACCCGTGTGTGTGTGCAAAGTGCAAAACATTTATAACACAATAAATGTTAAAATCCAGTGAAAAATAGATTTGTAAAATTATAAAATACATTTCAAAAAGCTACTGTGACCTTCATATAGTTAAGAGTTTTTGCAAGATACATTAGATACTGTTAGATAACCTGTAATCAATGCATAGCACCTTTGATTTCCATGAATTGAATAAACATGATTGTTTCCCATTACAAGCATGTATAGAGGTCCTCCCCTGCATTCAATCCATTGGGATGCTTGCTATCTAAGTTCAAAATGTAATAAGTTTCTAGCTTGTGGAGAGCCCCATTCCTGTCACCGCCTCTCCTTAGGGGCATGACTGCGTCTATAGCATAATATTTCAGTAAACTGGAATTTTGTTTATGGTAGTCTTTAAAAGTGTCTGGCAACAGGGTAACTTTCATCACAATGTATGATGGCTCTTAAATGTTGAAGTACTCTTTTATGGACCGGAAGTCTTGTACTGCCAACATATCTGAGCCCGCAAGGACATTCAAGAACATATATCGCAAATTCGGTTTTACAAGTTAGATACTTTGATATGCAAATCTCTTTCTATATATATATATTGGAAAGAAATGTCAATGGGTGACGGAAACACACCAGGTGCGGACCTCCAAACCTCATAACAGCAGCAAAAGGATTCTTACAAAAAGCAGATCCAAGACCTCAAATAGGTGGCAGAGTGAAGTTTTTTATTTAAATTCAGGGACAAATGTCAATCCAACAACGCGTTTCACTCCTCTAGGGAGCTTGATCACATACCACGCTCAGGGAAATGGAACATTATATACTAGACATAGTAGTGGAACAAATTAATTAAAGTGCACGCCCTCACAGTGAAAAATTGGGGAAACAAATGACAGACCAATTTCTTTAGCTACACATATAGTATGAAAACTTTAAACGCCATTTTAAAACGGTATAAGTACTAATGAATATTCATATATTTTTCAGACTCAAAGCATTCCCATTAGAGCAAATAGTTTTCACTGTATAAGCGGGATCATTAGCAAATGAATTGATTTGAGGCAGAAGATAATAACTCTTGTGCGAAGCAAAAAAAGATAATTCCGACATAGTGTTTTAATAAAATGTTTTTTACATTGCAGATAAATATTCATTTTGACAAGTGTCAATCGTAAAATGAATATAAACAATTCATATTATTATTTCCGCAATTAATGAAGTTGCTATATTAAACACAATTATATCAAGTATGCATGTGAGTACTTTGGTATTGGTATACGTTTTTAAAAAAATGTGTTATCGGTTGTCAATACAGTGCTTAAAAAAGTGCAGTTTCAAAACATAAATCATGATCATTATAACCCACAAATATTATGATAAAAATATGTGTAGGACACAGCCGAGTGAACAATCTTGACAGTTTAACACAGTCCTGAATTGATATCTAGATATTATTGAAGATGTTACAGATAAATTTCTGACTGAAAGGGTCGTTATTTTGGTTATCGTCCGATAATCACATTAATGTAATGCAGTCTAGTCAATAGAAAGAAAGAGATACCTAAACAACATGTGAATTGCCTGACCGAACTAGTTGTTAAAGATGACTTTACAGAAAGTTATTTAATTCTTCCGTCAGATTCAGACCATTTGGAGCCTTGGTATCTAAAGATAGATTGAAATGCGATTCTTTTTGCCTGAGTAGTTTGTCTCGGTTACCACCCCGTCCGGGCTGAGGTACCAAACACAAAACAGTATATTCTAGGTCTTTCAGTAGTTTGTTATGCACTGACCAAAAGTGCCTTGCCACAGGATAATTTTCATTGTTGTTGACAATAGCTCTTATGTGCTGTAAGATGCGCTTATGCACTGGGAGTTTAGTGCTCCCTATGTATTCGAGATTGCAGGTACATTTTAATTTGTAAACTACAAACTCTGACCTACACGTAAGATGTTCTCTAATAGGTACAGGAACCTCACTAAAAGCTGTCATGTAGTGGGTGCTGTTTTTTGCAAATGTGCATGCGCGACAGGAAGTGCATTTGAAGAACCCCATTTTCTGATACCATGGTTTTTTGGGGGAAACCTCAGGTGATGGTCTATCTAATGCGTCACGCATTGAAGGCGCCCTCCTGAATGTTATATTTGGTGTGGTAGGTAATATAGGGCCTAGAATGCCATCAGTTAATATAATAGGCCATTCACTACAGATGATACGTCTAATTTTACGCTCTTCTGCACAAAAAGTGGTGATAAGTCTGACTGAGCATTCTGAACTGCTATTACCAGGCTTTTTAGGTGCAAGTAGGGATTTGCGGTCAAATGACCTAGCTTTAGTTAAAGCTTGTTCCAGAATATATTTTGAATAACCCCTATTCAGAAAGCGTTGTTTTGATTCTAATAGACATTGCTCAAGAGATGTTGTGTCGCTGCAAATTCTACAGATGCGCATGAATGCCCCATACGGGATGCTATTAATAGTATGGGAAGGGTGGGCACTGTGGGCAATTGAATTGCCCACTGTAGATTTACGGTGTAATCGAGTCTCAAGTTTATCATCTTTTATAAACATCTGTACATCAAGGAATTCAGCCATATCTGAAGTTATAGTAGCTGTTAATTTTAAATTGAGAGTATTCATATTCAAATCAGATACAAATGTTGATGCCTCCTCCACTGTCCCCCTCCAAATTATACACACATCATCGATAAATCGCCTATATATATATATATATATATATATATATATATATATATATATATATATATATATATATATATATATATATATATATATATATATATATATATATTACCTACTGGCAATAGCCAGTAGGTATATATAGTTAGGACCTAGCTACCATAGGAAATCTGCAACATTCTATTGGGAATAACTGTGGCGTCGGTTGAGGAATTTGCGTGTAATTTTCCAAAATTTAGGCCAGCTCCGCTCCGCTCCTTCCCTTGAAGTTTTGGAGGGATTCGTCATGCAGGGGGCGAGGAAAAAGGGGGGTCCCAAAACGTGTTTTTCCTATGTTAATTTCCATAGGACGATTAGACATGGCTACAGCCCGAACGGCTGTAAGGAATTACACCAAACTGGGCAAAATTGTAGGGACTGGTACGCAGAAGTGGCTTTTCTATATTTAGTGAAAATTGCTCAAGTAGTTTTTACGAAAATTAACTTCAAAAACACATATATATCTATATGCGCGCTTCGAGCGCTTACAGGTACGCGTACCGCTGGAGCGCACCCGGCGCGACACGGAAGTGCGCGAGCGGAAAGCTGATTGGCTCTCGGGTGTCTGTGAACATTCCAAACGGTCCAGAGAGTCCGCCATCTTGTGTCTCGGTAGAACCAAGACACAAGAGGTGAAAAACAAAAGGGGAAAACTATAAAAGGGGGCATGGTAGAGACCCCTGACCCCCTAGGTTTTATCAGGGGGGCCTTGGAGGTCCCTGAAGGTCAGAAAAACTGATATATATTTTTTTTAATTTCGCGCAGTACGCGCTGGGTGCGTTGCCATGGACGCGTACCCTGAGCGTACCACGGGGAAAACCAAAAAATATATATATATTTTTGGGCCTGGGGGGTCCTTGTGGGACCTCCTGAGCAGGCCTAGGGGGTCAGGGTTCCTCTACCCTGCCCCCTTTGCGTGTTTTGCACCTTTGTTTTGCTGCTTTCTTGTGCCTTGGTTCTACCGAGGCAAAAGATGGCTGCCAACACTTCCTGGTTTGGAGTGTTGACAGACAGTGGCAGCCAATCAGCATGCCTTTTGCAGGAAAACAGCATTCTCATTGGCAGTCAACAATTCGAACCAGGAAGTGTTGGCATTCATCTTGTGCTAGGTAGACCGAGGCACAAAAGAAGCAGAAAAACAAACGTGTAGAATGAAAAAAAGGGGGCAGGGTAGAAACAACCTGACCCCCTAAGGCTGCTCAGGTGGTCCCACAAGGATATTAAAATATTTAAACGTTATCCGCTAATAGAATTAGCATTTAAAAAAGCTTGCGAATTCACTGAAAAAAACATAGGTTTCAGGCTTTATATAGTTAGGAATTAGCATTAAAAAACCTTGCAAATTCCCTGATAAAACCATAGGTTTCAGGCCTTATATAGTTAGGAATTAGCATATCAAAAACCTTTGAAATTCACTGAAAAAACCATAGGTTTTAGGCCTTATATAGTTAGGAATTAGCATTTAAAAAACCTTGCAAATCGTCATTGAGATGTCACCAGTGATGTCACTGACCATGTCATGAATGATCTAATATGTGACATCATCAGCAGTGCATTGCGGGTGCGCGAAATATAGTTAGTACAACTAACTATATGGAGCAATTTCAATGGTTTTGTATGAGTAAAATGTCCAGCTAACTCTAACACCCCTAAAACTTTTTTTAAATGAATTTCAAAGGTCTTTTAAAAGCTAATTCCTAACTATATAAGGCCTGAAACCTATGGTTTTTTCAGTGAATTTGGCAGTTTTTTTTAATGCTAATTCCTAACCATATAAGGCCTGAAACCTATGTTTCTTTAAGTGAATATATATATATATATATATATATATATATATATATATATATATATATATATTACCTACTGGTGGTCACCAGTAGGTAGTTATAGTTAGGATTGGCTACCATAGGAAATTCTGAACATTCTATTAGGAATAACTTTGGCACCGATTGAGGGATCTGCCTGTAATTTTCCTTAAAATGGTCTCGCTGCGCTCCGCTCCTTCCCTGAAAGTTTCGGGGGGATTCGTGAAATGGGGGCTGAGAAAAAAGGGGGGTCCCAAAATGTGTTTTCCCCATGTTAATTTCCATAGGATGGTCTGACAAGTCTACAGCCTGAACCGCTGAACGGAATTACGCCAAACTTGGCAAAATTGTAGGGACTGGTACGCAGATGTGCCTTTGCTATATTTGGTGAAAATTGCTCCAGTGGTTTTTACGAAAAGTAACTTCAAAAACACATATATTTCTTTAGGCACGCTCCGAGCGCTTACTGGTGCGCGTACCGGGGAGCGCACCCGGCGCGCTACGGGAAAGCTGATTAGCTGTCGGGTGTCTGTCAACATTCTAAACAGTCCGGAGAGTCCGCCATCTTGTGTCTCAGTAGAATCGAGACACAAGAGGTGAAAAAGAAAGGGGGAAATAATTAAAAGGGGGCAGAGTAGACACCCCCTTACCCCCTAGGTTTTCTGAGGGCGGCCTAGAAGGACCTTGAAGGGCTAAAAAACGTTTAAAAAAAAAAATTGCGGGGTAAGCGCTGGCGGCGCTCCCCGGTACGCTCTCCGGTACGCGCACCCTGAGTGCACCACGGTGATGCATTGCTGGAGTGTGTCACAAAAGTGACCCAACTCCAGCAATGCATCCTTTCACATGGGGCCAGTCCCAGGTGAAAGGGCTTGCGTCAGTCTTACGGCTGCTGTTAAGCAGGCGCAAGATTTGGACGCAACAGCGTCATAAAAGTGACGCAGTGATATCTTTTAGATTTCACTGCGTCACCTCTACAACCCTTTCTTGCGTCAATACACCCCTTTTGTATACATTACAGCTGACGTAGGTATAATGTGGCGCAGGGGTTTACAAAGTGACGCATCGATCTAGATGCGTCACTTTGTAAATATGACTCAATAAGGTGCATTTTTTACAGCACTGGTGCATCACAAAAAGTGACGCACCGGTGGCGTAAAAGTGACGCATGGCCTCATAAATGGGGCCTTCAGTCTTCTACTCATGTGTTATATTTAATATATGACGCTTTATGTCGCAAGTACTTACAGATACGTCAGTATTTCTGATGTATCTGTAAGCGCAAAAGTGATGCTTTGCTGGAGTGTGTCACGAAAGTGACACAACTCCAGCAATGCATCCTTTCACATGGGGCAAGTCCCATGTGAAAGGGCCTGCATCAGTCTTACGCCTGCTGTGAGACAGGCGCACGATTTTGGCACAATGGCGTCCTAAAAGTGACGCAGTGAAATCTCATTGATTTCACTGCGTCACTTCTACGACCCTTTTGTTGCATCAATACACCCCTTTTGTATACATTACACCTGACGTAGGTAAAATGTGGCGCAGGGGTTTACAAAGTGACGCATCTACCTAGATGCGCCACTTTGTAAATATGACTGAACAAGGTGCATTTTTTTACAGCACTGGTCCATCACAAAAAGTGACACACCGTGGCATAAAAGTGACGCATGGCCTCATAAATGAGGCCTTCAGTCTTCTACTCATGCGTCATATTTAATTTATGATGCATTATGTCGCAAGTACTTACAGATACGTCAGTATTTCTGACGTATCTGTAAGCGCAAAAGTGATGCATTGCTGGAGTGTGTCACAAAAGCGACACAACTCCAGCAATGCATCCTTTCACATGGGGCCAGGCCCATGTGAAAGAACCTGCATCAGTCTTACGCCTGCTGTGATACAGGCGCAAGATTTTGACACAACGGCGTCCTAAAAGTGACGCAGTGAAATCTCATAGATTTCACTGCGTCACCTCTACGACCCTTTCTTGCATCAATACACCCCTTTTGTATACATTACACCTGACGTAGGTATAATGTGGTGCAGGGGTTTACAAAGTGACGCATCTACCTAGATGCGTCACTTTGTAAATATGACTCAACAAGGTGCATTTTTTACAGCACTGGTGCGTCACTTTTTGTGACGCACCAGTGCTGTAAAAAATGCACCTTGTTGAGTCATATTTACAAAGTGACGCGTAAAAGTGACGGATGGCCTCATAAATGAGGCCTTCAGTCTTCTACTCATGCGTCATATTTAATTTATGACGCATTATCTCGCAAGTATTTACAGATACGTCAGTATTTCAGACGTATCGGTAAGCGCAAACGTGATGCAGTGCTGGAGTGTGTCACAAAAGTGACACAACTCCAGCAATGCATCCATTCACATGGGGCAAGTTCCATGCGAAAGGGCCTGCATTAGTCTTACGCCTTCTGTGAGACAGGCGCAAGATTTTGACACAACGACGTCCTAAAAGTGACGCAGTGAAATCTCATAGATTTCACTGCGTCACCTCTACGACCCTTTCTTGCGTCAATACACCCCTTTTGTATACATTACACCTGACGTAGGTATAATGTGGTGCAGGGGTTTACAAAGTGACGCATCTACCTAGATGCGTCACTTAGTAAATATGACTGAACACGGTGCATTTTTTACAGCACAGGTGCGTCACAAAAAGTGATGCACCGGTGGCGTAAAAGTGACGCATGGCCTCATAAATGAGGCCTTCAGTCTTCTACTCAAGCGTCATATTTAATTTATGACGCATTATGTCGCAAGTACTTACAGATACGTCAGTATTTCTGACGTATCTGTAAGCTCAAAAGTGATGCATTGCTGGAGTGTGTCACAAAAATGACACAACTCCAGCAATGCATCCTTTCACATGGGGCCAGGCCCATGTTAAAAGACCTGCGTAAATGTTACTCCTGCTGTGAGGCAGGTTAAAAACTGAGGCCTTCAGTCTTCTACTATTATTTTTTCTTTCACTTTCTCTGTTTCTTCACTGCCTTACTTACCTGGTCTCACACTTGTCTTCATCCAGTCTGTATCTCCACTCTTTCCAAAACATCACAGCTATTTTCTTACCCTTCCACACCCCCGTTCCTTTACTACATTTTCTTCGCATATCCACATTCCCCATGTTCACTCTCCTTCTCCTCACTCTTCTTCCCCACACTCACCTTCTTTCAGTCCCCCTACTTCACTTCCCTTCTCCTCTCGTCCCTTTCTGTGCTTTCTTACTCATTTTCCTCTCCTTTATCAATGCACTCCACTTCACTTACTCTTTTTCATTTTTTTAAGAACACAGCTCTTTGATGAGAAATGGAGTTAGTTCTGAAAAGAACTTTTTAATTTCTTCTTTTTTCATTTTTTAGAACAGGAACAAAAACAGGGAATGGGAAACTGCTCAACAGGAGCAAAAACAAACAAAAAAAAAATTTAGGGCTGGGAACGGTAGCGATGGTTCTCCAATGCTCGAACCATGAGCAGAACACTTTGTTCCCCATAGCAAAGTAGCTGATCACAGTCTCTGTATGAAGAACGCCTTTATTAAAAGCAGGCTGAATGTTTGGAATCAGCTCTTGCGATCACCCCCTCACTGATGTTGTTGGTCCTCCAGTTGAAGTAGAGGCCCCATTACTGGGAGCCTCTTGTGCCAGAGCCCTGACACTCTCCCGGGCATAGTTCTGGGGGTGCCTCCTTTCGACGTGGGGAATCATAGTTGAATTACCAAAACTGTACTTCTTTCGGGGGTCTCCACAGGAAAGTACAGATTGGCAGATTTTGCATTCAACTTTTGGTGCATTTACTTTTTTATGCCCCTCAGGTATAGAAAAAAAATTCCAGATAAAATTTTCTTTCACCTTCGGCTGAGGAGGCTCTTCATCGATAAAATCATCTAACTCTTCACTGCTGTTGGATGGTCTGGCAGCCCTTCTCTCCACAAATTCTTAGCACAGAAAAAAAGAGGTCTTGCTCTCCCCAAAGTGAAAGAAGAAGTTGTAAAAAAAAACTGTTAGCAACCAATGAAAACAGTTATTTTTAGGTCACATGACTTGACGCGCTTACACTGCGTGCACCGAAGCGCTTCCGGGGGCGCTTACGCGGCGTGAATGTAGGCGCTTCCGGGGGCGCTTACGCGGCGCGAACGTAGGAGCTCCTGGGGGCGCTTACGCGGCGCGCAAGAGTGACGTTTTGATAGCTTTACGGAAATGTAAATTCATTTTCATTTCGTTAATTAAAAATATTGCTTTTATAAGTATGGTACTAAATGTCTTGCGCTATTATTTACTTATTTACTTATTTACTTTTCATACATAATTTTTTAAACGAAAGCAGAAATAGCGCTGTCGGTGGGCTCTCGGGAGAGCTTACCGGTGCGCGCACCCAGAGCACACAGGGAAAAAATGTTTAAAAAATATATATACATTTAACAAATGTTTTTTTTTTTTAAATATATAATTAATTGTTGTAAAAAACAGCTAACAAAAAAAAAGAATCTTAGGTTACAAAGTCGAATTCGCTTTTAAAAAAACTATGAAATTCACTGATAAAACCATAGGTTTCACAAACGTTATAGTTAGGAATTAGCTTTAAAAAACCTTTGAAATTCACAAAAAAAAAACATATGTTTCACAATCGTTATAGTTAGGAATTAGCTTTTAAAAAACCTTTGAAATTCACTGAAAAAAACATAGGTTTCGCACCAGTTATAGTTAGCTGAACAGTTTACTCATACAAAACCATTGAAATTACCACGTTATAGTTAGTTGGACTCACTAACTCGCGCAGTCGCAATCCACTGCTGATGATGTCACATATTACATCATTCATGACATCATCAGTGACATCACTAATGACATCACTGATGACATCACTGATGACATAATCCAGTGAATGTGTGTTCCTGTAAAGTTAAAATGTGTCTAACATATTGAAGAATGAGTGTATGTTTGAGTGTCTGGATGATGGATTTAGTAGGTGCGTGACTTACTGTATGAGTGAGTGATAAAATGTGAGCTTTGTTCAGAAAGCGACCTTCTTTTAAATGTTGTAAATTCATTCAGTAGTTTTTGAGAAATTAAAAAAATAAGAGTCAAAAAATCAATTTCCCACAAGAAACTTTGGGCAAGGCTGCAGCCGAAACTACTGAATGGAATTACCCTAAATTTGGCAAAAATGTAGTGCTTGGATCAGGAAGCAAGCTTTCTTTTAAATGGTGTAAATCCATTCAGTAGTTGCTGAGAAATTAGAAAAATAAAAGTTTTGATATTTGGGCAGAGCCTAAGTGCTGTGCACCAGCGTCACTGTGATTGGCTGCCAACACTCCAAACCAGGAAGTGTTAGCAGCCATCTTGTGACTCGGTAGAAGCGAGTCATCAGAAAACCGAGAAATAAAAGTATAAAACAAGAGTAGGGGGCAGGGTAGAAACACCCTTACCTCCTAGGCCTGCTCAGGGGGTCCCAGAAGGACCCCCAGGGCACAAAAAAAGCAAATCAAACAAATCAGTGCAATTCGCGCTGTGGTCACAGGTTCCCCTTTTTTTTTAATGAGGCCCCTGGGTGGGCTAGGTTCCCGAGGCATTTCCTAAAAAATAATAGTGGGGGCTCGTTGGGGCTGCAGGGGCCTACTGGGGACCCCGCAGCCCCGGGGCTTCACTCATGTTGGGAGGTGGTTGCACGGCCCCCCTCCTGGAGCCCTTCATATGCTTATAACTTTGGAGTTGTTTGACGAATCTTTACGAAATTTTCCAAAATGTTTCTGTTTCTTGATCAGCTCCTATCTTGGAAGTTTGGGGTTGATTGGTCAAGGGGGGGCTGAGAAAAAATGGGGGCCCCAAAACGTGTTTTTTTAATGCATTTTCCAAAGGAAACTTTAGACAAGGCTACAGGTCAAACTGCTGAACGGAATTACGCCAAGTTTCACAGGGAGAAAGGTCTTGGTTCAGAAAGCGCTCTTTTGGTGAAATGGTATAAATCCGTTCAGTAGTTTTTGAGATATTAAAGTAAAAAATATATATATATCTGGGTGGAGCCTAACTCCCGAGCACAAACTTGCCTCTGATTGGCTGCTAACACTTCAAACCAGGAATTGTCCTCTGATTTACTGCTAACACTTCAAACTAGGAAGTGTTCCACTGCGAGCTGACCCGCTGCTCTCCCTCTGCGAACTGACGGGCCAACGATCATGCAGGTCGGACACCCAACACTGCTACGACATGCCCCAGCAGCAGCTCCTTGTCGGCCATTCCCTCTCTCCCCCATCCCCCACAAACAAATGTGACAGCCACATTAGGGAATCTGGAATTAAAACAATTGGGTAATATCTCACAATTATTAATAAGAAGAAGCTTTTGAGGTTGGACAAATAAGAATCTTAGTCATGTATGGCTTTACATATAAAAAATTTTATTAAAACAAAACAACAACAAATAAAACTATGTATAGCCATGGCGTGTCATCGCTGGTCCATTTGTGAATCACAGTCTGCAAGACAAGAAGGAAGATAAGATGGTGCATCATGCGTCCAGCAAAGGAGAGAGAAAAAGAGTGTTAGAAAGGTAGAGAGAAAGAAAGAAAGAGAGAGGAAGACAGAGAGAGAAAGAGTGAGATACAAGGAAGAGAGAAAGAGAAACAGTGTGAGTGAGAGGAAGAGAGAGAGAAAGAATGAGAGAGAGGAAGAGAGACAAATAGAAAGAGTGAGAGAGAGAAAGAGAGAAAGAGTGAGATACAAGGAAGAGATCAACAGTGTGAGAGAGAGGTAGAGAGAGAGGAAGAAAGAGAGAGAAAGAGTGAGAGAGAGGAAGAGGAAGAGAGAAAGAATGAGAGGGAGGAAGAGAGAGAGATAGAGTGAGAAAGAGAGAAAGAGTGAGAGAGGGGAAGACAGAGAAAGAGATAAAGTGTGAGAGAGAGAGGAAGACAGAGAAAGAGTGAGAGAGAGAAAGAGTGAGATACAAGGAAGAGAGAAAGAGAGAAACAGTGTGAGAGTGAGGAAGAGAGAGAGAGAGAAAGAGTGAGAGAGAGGAAGACAGAAAGAGAGAAAGAGTGAGATACAAGAAAGAGAGAAAGAGAGAAACAGTGTGAGAGAGAGGAAGAGAGAGAGAAGCAGCATGAGGGAGAGAGAGAAAGAGTGAGAGAGAAGAAAAGAGAGAACGAACAAATGAGAGAGAGAGGAAGAGATAGAGAAAGAGAGAAGGTGTGGGAGAGAAAGAAATAGATGGAGAGGGTGAAGGAGTGTTGACACTGGAGAAAACGTTCGCAGCTCACCTTTCTGCCACCGGTGTGTCTCCTACCAGGTGCCGGGACATAGTGCATGAAGTTTAGTCATCTGAAAGATAGTATACAATTAGTACTTGCAGATTACATACAACTGCACAAGCGTAATTCTCTGTTTCGCCGCTGCACAAACAGGTTGCTGCACCCCATCCAAACCCACTGCTCGGAGGGGTCTGTGCACTTTTGTGCACCCAGGCTGCTGTACACTATCCACACCCACCGCCCAGAGGTGATTGCCTGCTGCTGCAGGAAGAAACTTCTCTGCTCACCTTTCGCCACTGGCGTGTGTGTAAAAGGGTTCACCACATGCTGAAGCAACCTGCTCAGGCATTGTGTACTGGCGGTAAAGCAGAGCACACAATTCAGAGTGGGTGTTGATTGTCAGGATGGCAACGCATCATCGCAGGTTCCACATGCATTCAGCTCTGGTGGCACTGAATGGCAAGAGATCTGTGTTGGGGGGAGGTCAAATCGTGAATCACAGCCTGTTAGATAAAAAGCAAGATAAGATTGTGCGTCATGCGTCCATCAAAGGAGAGAGGAAGAGAGAGAGAGAAAAAGAAATAGTGAAAGGAAGACGGAGAGAAAAAGAAAGAAAGATGAGAGGAAGATAGAGAGAAAGAGAGAAACAGTGAGAGTGAGAGGAAGAGAGAGAGTAAAAGAAAGAAAGAGTGAGAGAAAGACAGAGTGAAAGAGTGAGAGAGATGAAGCGAGAGAGAAACTGAGAGAGAGGAAGAGAGAAAGAGAGAAAGAGTATGAGAAAGAGGAAGAGAGAAACAGAGGAAGAGTGAGAGAGACAGAGAAAGAGGGAGAAAGATTGATAAATAGAGGAATAGAGAGCAAGAGAAAAACTGTAGGAGAGAGGAAGAGAGAGAAAGAACAAGAAAGAAAGAGTGAGAAGAAGACATAGAAAAAGAAAGAAACAGTGAGAGTGAGAGGAAGAGAGAGAGAGAAAAAGAAAGAAAGTGAGAGGGAGAGAGAGAGAGAAAGAGAGAAAGCGTGAGAGAGAGGAAGAGAGAGAGAAACAGCGAGAGAGAGGAAGAGAAAGAGAAAGAGTATGTAAAAGAGAAAGAGGGAAACAGAGGAAGAGTGAGAGCGAGAGAGAAAGAGAGAGAGAGGAAGAGAGAGAGAAAAAGAAAGAAAGTGAGAGGAAGACAGAGAGAAACAGTGAGAGAGAGAAACAGTGAGAGAGAGAGAAAGAGAGAGATAAAGTGAGAGGGAGGAAGAGAGAGAAAAAAGAGAGAACAATGTGAGAGGGAGAGAGAGAGTGTGAAGGAGAGAAAGGAAGAGATGAGGAGGGACAGTGCTTGCCCACACTGTGGAAAAAACCCTCACCGCTCACCTTTATGCCAACGCTGTGTCTCCAACCACATGCCGGGACCTAGAGGAGGCCTCAAGCTCCCAAATCTGAAACATGGTACAGAATTAGTAATGGCAGAGCATATATGACTGTGTACGCCTAAATCGATGTGCCGCCTTTGTGCATCCAGGCTGCTGCAACCCATCCACTCCCGCCGCCCAGAGGTATACGACCGCCGCTGTGCATCCAGGCCTCATTGCTCACCTTTTCGCTGACAGGGCACCCTCCACATCATGCAGCCCCGCTCCGCAAGCCGACAAGTCTTACATTTAGTGCTGCGTCTTGATTTTGCCATGGCAGATGACATACTATTGCAACCATCATCATTGCAAGTTGCCCACCCGCTCAGTCCTTGCAGTGCCACTAACTCAATGACCAGTGAGGCCATGCATGTGGCAGTAGGCCCGCTGTTCCACATCTCAGGCCTACACTGCGGTCCAGCAGGGCACACAAAACATGAGGTGTCCGGACCACAGGGACAGGCCATCACCATGGCAGTGTGACAGTGCCAGCCGACGTACATCCGGTGCGAGCAACTCTAAAATGGTGTAGACCACGTGCGCCCGGTCTTTTTTATTGGTAGGGTCACGTGTCTTGTGACACCTGTGCTGGATGGGTGTTTTGTGGGTGTATACCAGCAATGAGGGAGTGGCTGTGGCATACTGACAACTAGACCTGTGTCTAGCAGACACACAATGACAATTTGGGCCATATAGCATTGTTGTCCTTCCCTGTAGTGGGCTTGCCTGGAGTATGCCATTCCTGCTTGAGGCTGTGAAGAATGACTCCGCAGTTATGGGCGTGGCTCCATCATGAGCTGTATGAGGAATCAACTGATATGGGTGTCTGTGAATGAATTATTTTTTATTGTTTGGTTACTCAAAACTTTTACATTAAAACCAAAGTACAAAGTTACAAAAATTAAAACAACAAGTAAGTCAGCTGGCAAGTCTATATAAGTGATCCCTGGATGCTGGTAAGCTCAGAGGAATAGTATCCATGAAAAGGCGGCCCAGCGTGCGTCTGCCAAGTCTCTAATCATTTGTGTGTAGTCTATAGGCTAAAATCTTGTGAAGGGCTGAGCGGCCCACGGCTTGTGTGAGATGATGTTTGGGGTTGTGCACAATTGCAGCAGGCATAGGGATTCATGGCAATCTCGTTTTGCCAACGACTCCAAATCCAGTTCCCGGGAGCGGATGCAAACTTGCTTTTTAATCACGTTTTTGATTGCCGTATAATTGACTAGCTCCGGGTTCCAAAGATCAATGGCGAGGTTGAGGAGATCCTCCGCCGCAGTAAGGGTGGCTGACCAAGGGTTCCCAGGTTCCGTGAAAATATATTTCAGGACTGCCTTTAGTGTCTTGTCTTGTGCCGCTGTTGTGAGATAGTACTATTGCTAAAGGCAGCCATCTCTTCCAGCTTTTGTAGGTTGAGTGAAAATTCTAAGCGTACAAGGATGTGGGTGTCTGTGTTGTAGTGCTGCCATCACCCTGGTCACAAGTACCAATGTGTCAATCTGTGAGCCAAGTCGCACAACATGGCCAACATGGAAGATACAGTGAATCACTGACCCTACATTCATCCATAGTTACACACAGGAACGATGGTGGACACATGACACATCTATGTGGATATTAATGTGTATTGCACATTCAGTGGAGTGTTGCAACTGTAGCAACACAGAGATATGGAAAGTTCAAGTTTTTGGCACATGGAGGGCAGCCAATTAGAGACAAGCTCGTTATCGGAGTTAGGCTGCGGCAACATATGTACTTATACAATCACTCTGCCAATCCCCATGCACTTATACATTCACTATACACTCTCCTTGCAGTACTGTAATGATCCAGCCTCTACATATGTACTTGTACAATGACCGAGAGAAAGTTACATAACCATAGTTTTCCCCCACTGTCAAAGGTAAGATGGTTGCATACGCTGTCCAGAGCACAATGTAATGTGGTAGGGCCCAGGGGCAGCATGTTGCATACATAATGAACACTCAGACACAGATTACTGTATCAATACACCCTGGCCAATATATATATATAAAACATATTTAACTTTACAGAAACACACAGTCACTGGATGATGTAATCAGTGAGGTCATCAGTGATATCATTTGAGATGTCATCAGTGATATTATCAGTGATATTACTGATCATGTCATGAATGATGTAATATGTGACGTCATCAGCAGTGCATTGCAGGGGCCCGAGTTATAGTTAGCTCAACTAACTATAACAGCGGAAGTTCTATGGTTTTGTACGAGGGAAATGTCCAACTAACTATAACATCCCTAAAGCAATGTTTTTTTTTAGTGCACACACATATATATATATATATATATAATATATATATATTTATATGTTTTCACAAATAGCTGTAAGCACTCGCTCATCCTCCTTACGACGCTGGTGCCAGCAGCGGTCACAGCACCGCTATTTATATTTTCCACACTGACACTTCTTGCAGGAATACACAGAAAGATCTCCAGCGACACACCAAGGGACGAGTCCAATAAAGTTTTATTGTCTCACAAATCAAGCAGTACAATGCGTTTCAGCGAAGCCTTTGTCAAGTAAATGACCTGTGCTCTAATTCCCATAGAAATACGGGTCATAGTTCATAGACAGTAAAGGAACACTTACAGAATCAAAAAACATGTGAAAAGCAAATGCAAATTAATTGAAATAATTAAAGTATGAGCACAATATATTTATAGAATGCACAGACAAATAGGAACTATTTATAAATAATCCCTATCAAAATTTAAATGTTCACAGTCATGTACCTCACTAATATCAATGCGCATTCATTGCTCATTAATATTGTTAGACCTGGCACCATTGGTGTGGGTCTCTCTTGCATTTTTGCTGTTGCCTCATGTATTTTTGCTGGTGTTATATGGGGACTGGGCACTGTGCCACTGCTACTGCTATCCAGTGCCACAGTGCGAGTGCTCCCTATTGTAAATTGATATAATAATCAGTGGTTCCATGTTTGGCTATTTGGTTTACGTGTCAGACCCTAGTCCAGTGCACCGAGTGTGCCCAGGACATGTAAATCCAAATGCTGCTGGTGGGCTTGCAGCACTGGTTGTGTCACCTACAGAAGCAGCCTTGTAAAATGTGTCTAAGGTCTGCCATTGCAGAGCCTGCGTGCAGTCTGGTACTGTCATGGCTGACTGAGCAAGCGCACCCACTTGCCAGTCCCTAAACCTTCCCTTTTCTTCCTATTAGTCACCCCTATGGTAGGCCCAAGGGCAGGGTGCATTGTAAATATAAGGTAGGGCAAGCCCTGGTGTGTGTTGCATGTCCTAATAGTGAATTACAGCCATTTTCGTTTTTCACTATTGCAAGGCGACCTGTTCTCTATAGGTCAGAATTGGCTGTTAGAGTTATTACATGTTATAATCCTAACTGTTTCAAAGAACATGGTAGAAATTTGAGTTTAGTATGCCGGAACTCAAAATAATAAAATACATCTTTTAGTGAAGTTGGTTTTAATATTCTGTGTTTGCAAATACCACTTCTAGAAAGTAGGTATTTGCTTGTCTAACCATTCAAACCTGCCTCTGCTAGGTTGTGTATTCCTTTGTCTGGTTTTGTGAGTGACAGGGCTGGGGAATTCCAAGAGACAGGCTGAGTCACCCAATGGTGAATAGAGAGATGTGCATCTAGATGGGAGGGAGGAGTTGCACCTGAATCTTGAATAGGGCTGTTCCTGCCTTCCACAATCCTGGCTCCACCTCCTGTGGGGCGTCTGATGTGCCTGCCCTGTTCTGTGAAAGTAAAGGAGAAGAATGGTAAACAGAGTGCTTCAGAACTGGTTTGGACTGGGCAGAGGCCCCTCTCCCCTCAGAGAACAAAGGATTTTTGGGTATAAATATTGGGACCCTGATCCCATGAAATGAAATCACTTTGGACACCAAGAAGTAACCTTTACTGAGGAGAGGAACCTGAAGAAACTGAGGAGAGACTATTCCCAAGCTGAAGTGCTGCTTGGGGGATTGGGCTGCAGTGGTTGCCTTACTGCCAAAGGAAGGAGAAAGGAACTTGTGTACTTTGCTTTCAACTTGTGCTGGATCTCCAAGGGCTTGGAAAAGAGCCTGCCTCCTGCTGAAGTCTCAGGGACAACAGACTTCACCCCCCAGCTCCCCAGAGTTCTTTGGAAGTGCCTGCTGCTGTTTTGGGCCTTCTGAGGAACTGCGTGTTGCAAGGAGCTGGAAGCGAGACTTAACAAGAATAAGCGTGTTGCCGTGGCTGTGCCGGCCGTCGCAACTCTAAAGGAGGGTGTCGCCGCTGGACCTGTCGCACTGCACCGTATCGGAGAGAAGCATGCCGCAACGAAGAGGAAATGTGTCACCGTCGCTGCTGCTGCTGTCGCAACTCCCAAGTAGGGTGTCGCTGCTGTAGTTGTCGCACTGCACCGCATCAGGAGAAGAATTTCGCAACGAGGTCGGAGCGTGTTGCCATCACTGTGCCTGCCTTCGCAACTTCGAAGGAGGGTGTCGCCGCTGGAACCATTGCACTGCACCTCATCCACCAAGAGCACCTTGCATCCCCGATAAGCCTACCACCATCGGAGCTGCTGCCCTCGCATCTTGGATGTTGCCACTGTAGTTGTCGCATCGTGTGGAAGCTTCACGCAAACGTGAGAGAAGAGTGTCGATGCTGGAACTTCTGCTGTCGCATCATAAGGGTGTCGCCGCGGTAGTCCACGCATCGAACCGAGAACTTCTTGCATTCCTGAGAAGCGTGCCGCATCTGGAAGAACTTCACATCTTTATTTCTTTGTATCTGAACTTTGCCGCATTTCCCATCCCTGCAACATTGCTTGATGTGGAAGCGCAAAGCAACTTAAGGTACATTGAAACAGAGTGTTGCATCTAAGAACTGAACTGAACTGAGCTTAAATCTACCATCTTAAAGTAATTATATTGTGTATTTTTGTTGTTTATGGTCTTGTGGTAACTCTATATAAAGTCAACTTATTTTGATATAAAACCTGTGTAGTGTCCATTTGTAGTGTTGTCACTGGGTTACTGTATGTGGTCACAACTGCTTAACTTACAACGCCTCTGAGATAAGGCCTTGCTGCTCGTGCCAAGCTACCAAGGGGTGAGCAGGGGTTATTTTAGGAGTGTAATTCCCTTATCCTTGCTAGAGGCAAGGGTCCCTATTTGTCACAAGTACCTACCTGTGCCAACTAGAGACCCCCAAATCTAACAAATATTACCTACAATTATGATTGCACAGCGCTATTTCATCAAGAAAAATAACAATGCCGTTTTCCCAGCTTGAATGCAGTGTGTTGATTTCACCATAATAGAGGAAACATTTCTTCCTGTCATCATTTTTGTAAACACACACCACTTCTATTAGGTAATGTACCACCACGTGTCATTAGTCCCCAGGATAAAACAATTTTTTCTCTATACGTTGGGACTGTTGAGCCAAAACAAACCAAGAGTCATAGGTAATGTACCATTGTCAGCAAATTGCATTATATCTCTCATATTCGAGTTGTTTGAAATATTCCGAAAATCGAGACAGGTAATGTACCTATATATACATTAATGCTCATACTTGTTCGCCCAAACATATCAACATCCACAGTCAGTGTGTGTTACTAATAAACATCCCAATCTAAAAACCCGCTATAGGCATACTGTCTACCTATGTGTGGTGGTATACACCTGTTACAACGCAACTTTTACAACTACCTACTATTACAACGCAACTTTTACAACGCATACCATTACAACGCATTGCGCTGGGGGGCGCTCTAGGATAGGGAATAAGTATAATTTACTATCCAACACCTTCCCTAGTGTCCACGGGGACTGGAGTTAGAATAGTAAATTATACTTACCACTATCCAGCACCTCTAAGCGCTATGCGTTGTAATGGTATGCGTTGTAATGGTCGCGTTATAATAGTAGGCAGTTGTAATGGTATGCTTGTAACATGGTACATCCATGTGTGGTCTAGGTCTACTGATGTTTGTGCTAATTTATATACAGTGAAAAACATTTCATTCAGTGAAAATTAAGTGAATAAAGAAAACAATTAGTGGGATAAAAGAGCATGCACCGCTGTGGCAGATGAATATGTTTGTTATTATTTTTGCATATTAACAAGACTACCTACACTAAGCCTAATGAGGTATGGAGGGCCAGAGGTTATGTAGCAATTGCTAAAATTGTCATTGTTAAAACCCTGCATCCTCCCCCATGTGCCAAAATACAGTGTCATGAGATTCCCCTAAATTAAAAAGTGAATAAGTTAAAACAGCAAAGCTGATCAACATACTTGGCGACTTGAGAGACAGTGATTTCTGTTAATATCATTTATAGCCTATGTGCGTGGCCACTTCCACCCCATAATTCATACCATTGGGGATTTTAGAATTAAGCTCTATAATGTATTTAGATTTGGTGACTCTTAGGAGCTTCTCCCGATCCCCACCTTTAGGGTGTGGTAATATCCTGTCAATGCCATAAAATTTCAGTAAATTGCCATTGCTTTGGTGTTTATCCTGAAAGTGTCATGCAACAGGATAATTACAGTCACCATTGGTTACAGCCCTCATGTGTTGAGTAATAAGTGTTTTAGTTGCAGTGTCATGCTGCCCACGCAGTTTAACCCAGATGGGCATTCCAGGACATAGACACAATATTTCCTAGAGCATGTTATAAATGTGGTTATTTCTTTTAGCTTTTTCTTGTCTAGTCCCACCGAATAGCTATCTCGATTTGTGCTATGTCTACAGGCCTTACAGGAATTTCATTTCCTGAAGCCCTTGGCTTTTCCCAACCCTGTGGCAGAGCTAGGTTTCTGATGGTAACTATGGACAAGGTAGTCCTTTAGTGACTTAGGTTTTCTATATGTGATCGAGGGTGCCTTACCCATATCAGGAGCAATTATAGGATCTGTCTCTAGGAGACACCAATGTCGTCTCATGACATTTCTTAACTGGTTAGATCTCACATTAAAAGTGGTGATTAGTCCCGGTGATGACTTTTGTTGGTCAATTTTATCCTAAAAGAGAATATGGCTTCATTGCATGTAATTCCTCTAGCTTTTTCACTGGCTGTCTCAATGATCTTGTGCCTATAGCCTCTTTGTCTAAACCTCTTGGTCATGATGTTTTGCTCTGCAGTAAAATTGTTTTCCCGTGATGTAATTCCTTCGCGCCAGAAGGAATTCGCCAAAAGGTGTACTATTCTTTAGAGGGGCCGGATGATGACTTTGAGCGTGGAGTAGGGTATTTCCAGCCATCTCCTTGCGGAAAATGATAATTTTTTCTCCTTCAATGTTGATGGTTACATTCAAGAACTCGCAATGTGTACGACTGATGGAGTGGGTGAATTTTAGATTGAGATCATTTCTTCCCAATTCTGCTATGAATTCCATGGCAAGATCCACGGAGCCATCCCATATAAGGAACAGGTCATCAATATACCTGATCCAGGTAGGGATGTACTCCCTGAACCTGTCATTGGTATCCACCAATATCACGCGTTCCTCCCACCAGCCAGGCTGGGGGCAAAACACGTGCACATCACAGTCCCGGCTCTCTGCCGGTATAAATATTTATCAAAGATAAAAATATTTTCATTGAGGCAATATAGCATCATAGTTTTTAACATCTGCGTGTGTTCCCAGAGTGAGATGTGCCTTTCTTTTAGGAAATACATACAGGCTTCCACTCCCTTCTTCTGCTCAATGCACATGAATAAAGAACACACGTTCAGTGCTATCATGTGATAATTGTCTTCCCAGATGAAGTAATTAATGCGATGCAAAAAATCAGTGCTGTCACGACAATAAGACCTTCATTTTGTTACATATGGTGATAGAAACAAATCCAGAAAAATGGAGGTATTTTCTAATAGCCCCCCATTTGAGGATACTGTAGGCCTTCCTGGTGGTCTAGTGGGGTGTTTGTGGATTTTTGGGAGTAGATAGAAACAGGGGGTGCGTGGATTTTCAGTTTTCAAAAACAAATATTCTGCTTTGTCCAACAATCCTCCTCCCACCCGACTTTCAATAAATCATGGTACTTTATAATAGATGTTTTATACACATCCCAATTAATCTCTTCATAAGATGAGGAATCTCGTAATTCTCTCAATGCCTCCTGTTTATAAAAATCAATGTCCATAAAGATGATGTTACCACCCTTATCTGAGGGTTTTATAATTATGGTGTTGTCATCCATTAATGTCTTCAGGGCATTCCTTTGCCATCTAGTTAAGTTATCCCTCTGTGATGTTTGGAATTATTCCCTCATTTTGTTAATTTCTTTTATCATGATACTGTTGAAGGCTTCAATGTTATCATAAGGGGCATATATATACACTGAAAAAACAAAGATTAAAGTGACTTTTTTTTTAGGTCTGGTAATAACATCAAACAATGAAAAAAACCAAGAAATTGAGAAACGCAAATGCCGGTTAAAAATACAGTTTCAAACTAAAGAACATAACAAAATTCACCATATATTGTTTACTGAGCTAACAATAACTTGCATCACTCCATGCACTGCCTATGACCTCAAATATTACATCACTCATGACATGTTCAATGGCATCACTGGTACATCTCAAATGACATCACTGATTGAAACATCCACTATTCTTCTGTTCATTTACTCTACAAAGCATAATAAAAAATATTCACCTTTGCCAGATGCAACATCACTCTATAAAGGGGGGTTATTTTAAATAAGACCAGTCTATTGGCTATGTCAAGGGGTCACCTCATGAAAAAATATAAAAGGCAGGCCTATTGGCGCTGTGTTGGGGTGACCATATTAATATACAAGGCATGTCTATTGGGTTTCTCAATGGGTCGCCAAATCACTTTAAGAAGGCAAGCCTATTGGCTTTGTCCAGGGGTCACAACATCAATATATAAATGCAAGACTATTGGCAGTTTAAAGAAATCACTAGCTTAATACAACAGTAATGATGTTAGTATTGAACATTAAAACGAATAAAATACAGAACCGCATTCCTAGACATTTAATAATAGTAACACGCAATTCAATGTATGTCAAGACACTTTTAAATAATGCACTTTTATTGAACACAACTTTAAACAAATGTTAGAATTTTCCTTTTTCACTTTTCAGACCACGAATTGCAGCCATAAAACCACCAACAAGGAGGTTCTGCAGGCCACAGTTTTGGAGCAAAAATCTCCAGGTTCAGAAAAGCTTAAACCATCATAAATGTTTCCTGGGGCTGTGTTTTACGGATGTTTTACAACAAGTCACTAAAAGTACACTTTCTGGGTAAAGATCTTGCTTTTGGAAAATATATGTGTACTTTTATGGAACTGTTTTGAGTGTAGGACTGTCTAAAATTCCCTAAGGAAATTGCACCGCTAAAAAATTTTTTGGCATCCCACTTTTCTCAGCCCTTGCTTGACAAATTACCCCTAAATTTTCTGGAAGGAAGATGAGGTGGATGAACCTTTTCTAGTGGAAACCTTTGTGAGGATTCATCAAACGGTGCCAAAGTTATTACAAAACATAGTCATTGCTATAACTACACAGTACATGTTTTAGTTAATTATATTAACATATTACTATTTTTAATATATATATATATATATATATATATATATATATATATATATATATATATATATATAATCCAGGGATCGCCTCACGGCAACAAACAATTGCGCACTCAGGAATCCATAGTTAGCATCAAGGGTTTATTCTCAGTTAAACACGCTACGCGTTTCGACACCAATGTGTCTTGATCACACGTGAACCACCCAGCACAGTGTGGTTAGTTTATGCAAAGTAACAAACATAGAAGAGGTGACCAACATTTTACAGCACCATGTCTTTTACAAAACAACAGTACCGCCATCTTGGAATGGGGAAATTCGCGCTATTGTTAGGTTAAATCAGAAGCATTGCCTTATCATATCACAATATATTGCAGATGGATCAGGCAAATTGCAATTGAATAATATTTGACTCTAAAACTGGTGAAGTGCCTAGTCTTTAGGTCGGGTTTTAAACCAGTCTTTCAAAGAACTTAGTCTTGAAAATAAACAATCCATTCGGTCTAGTGCCTTAGGACTCTGTATTCCCATCATACAGATCGTTCAATTCACCCCTCATAAGCTTTAATCATATAGCAAAAACGAGACCATACCAGCAGGGACAGAGTGCACATCTAGGTGAATAAAGTCCAACTATCATACAAGTGAAGGTGTCTTTCATCCAGTTAAAAGGAAAAGGTCAGGTGGACCGTGAGGTGACTGTGATGGAAGTGACTTCTCATTTTCATTTTCCTAAAGAAAACACACAAAGAACAGCTGTTAAAATCTCTAAATAAAATCAGGATTATCAAGAGTTATAACATATTTTCAGTTATGTCACACATAAATCAATCTAAACATACTGCTATGATCAAAAGAACCTATTTCTATACAATTGGCCTCTCATACATAGGTGACAGGGGAGGGATAGATTAGGGGGTAGATGGAATGTCATCCCTCATGGAGGTGTGTGGCCAGTTCCTCATCGAGGTTGTGTCCCCCAGGAAATTTCGTTTCGAGCTCCATGATCCATTTCGACTCTTTCTTTCTGAGAGCCAGTTCCCTGTTTCCACCCCTTCTGCCTATATTGATCTGTTCAATGGCAAAATACCTAAGGAGGGAATTGTTGGATTGGTGGAACTCTTGGAAGTGGCGCGCAATCGGGTATCTAACATCAGCGTGTGTTATTGCTCTTAGATGTTCCTGTACCCTTTTCTTGGCCATGCACGTCGTACTTCCCACATACCGGAGTTTGCATGGGCATTCTAGGACATACACCACAAAAGTTGTATTACAAGTTAGAAACTGTTTGATGGGTCTGGCTTCCTTTTTGCCTGGAATCTCAATGTTTTTCACCATCACGCTAGATTTACAGGCTTTACAGTGGCCACAAGGGTAAAAACCCTTAAGACCCTGAATATGTTGTTTTTTAGCTGTGATGTCACCTTTTACCAGGATATCACGGAGGTTTCTACCTCTTCTATAGGTGATGAGAGGTCTGTCATTCAAAAGGGGACCAACTGTATTGTCTGATTTCAAGATATTCCAATTATCTGCCAGAATTTTTCTGACCTTATTGGACTTGCAATTGTAGGTGGTAATGACCCTAGTTTCGTTAAGGGAGTCTTTATCTTTGTCTTTAGATTTCAGAGTATCAGCCCTGTCTACTCCTTTGATTTTAGAAACAGCTTTGGACAGTACACCCTCAGGGTATCCTCTCTCTCTGAATCTTTTGAGTATAATCTCTTCCTCTTTCTTGTATCCTTCATTGGTGCTACAATTTCTTCTCGCTCTCAGGAGCTCACCATATGGGATACTCCACTTTAAAGGATATGGATGCGCACTGAGAGCGTGAAGCAAACTGTTGCCGGCCGTGTCCTTTCTGTGGAGTGTAGAGGTGAGTTTACCTTCTGTAACCCTGATTTCAGTGTCTAGGAATTCTACACTGTCTGAGCTGATGTTGTAAGTCAGATGAATGTTATATGGGTTGTTATTGAGTTTCTCAATGAACCGGATAGCCTCATCCTTAGTCCCCTGCCAGATGAGAAAGAGGTCGTCTATGTAGCGAACCCACGTGGTTATCTGTGCCAATTCGCTTGCAAGGTTAGTATCATTCCTGATCTCTTCCTCCCACTTCCCTAGGAACAGATTCGCGAAGCTCGGCGCGAATGCTGAACCCATGGCCGCGCCACGCACTTGTTTGTACATGACGCCGTCAAACATGAAGATGTTGTTCCTAAGGCATATCTTCATCATTTCGACCAGCATGCAAGTATGGTCCAAGAAGCTACTATCTCGGTTTTTCAGAAAGTGGAAGCAGGCCTCCATACCCTGTACATGATCTATGATAGTATACAGGGCACTGACATCCATAGTGATGAGCAGAGAGCCCTCCACCCATTGCACCGTGTCAATTTTGTTCAGGAAGTCAGTGGTATCCTTAATATATGTAGGTAAAGTGCCTACAAATTCTCTTAAGAAATAATCAACATATTGGGATAGATTTTCGTTGACACTACCTATGGATGAAATGATAGGTCTACCAGGGGGGATTTTGTCATTTTTGTGGACCTTGGGCAACAGGTAAAAAATGGGTAATTTAGGATAGTCTTTTTTTAGAAAACAATATTCTTGCCAGGACAACAAACCCTCCAAACGCCACTCATTCAATTTCTCCCACGTTTCTAACACACTGTCACTGTAATTAGACATGGTGCATTTTACATAGAAATTACTGGTGTCAAGTTGTCTCAGGGCCTCTTTCACATACATGTCTTTTCCCCACAGAACAATGTTCCCGCCCTTATCAGACGGTCTTAGTACAATGTTTTTATCCTCTACCAATTCAAAGAGGAATTTTCTTTGTGTACTAGTGAGGTTCATGTCTTTAGAACTCCAACCATTATTCGTATGTTTCAGTTTAATAAGTTCCTTCGTGACCACCTCATGAAATGTGTCTATCACATCGTGGGGCATTATTGGGCAAAACACCGACTTGGGTTTAAAGTGGGTAATCGCTGCCCTGTTTGTTCTACCAGTTTCTGGGTTACCCATATCATCAATTTCCATATTAGTGGGGTACACATCGTTTTCTACTGTGGTCACATCGCTTTCTTTCATGAGTTCATAGATATTCTCAACATCGTCCGAAATGTCTGGATTTCTGTTTTGTTTAAAGAAATGTCATTTTTTTAATTTTACCTTTCTGACGAACCTGAAAATATCGACTCTGGTGTTGGCATAGTCAAAAGTCTCGGTTGGGCAGAAGCTTAAGCCTAAGCAAAGAGTACGTTTCTCATTCAAAGTCAGGCTGCGTGAAGATAAATTAATGATTGTTTTATTTACCGTGTTTTCATCCATGATTATTTTCTGTTCTTGAAACCACCTCGTTTGTTTCCCACAGGTTTTTTGGTATTTACTTCTCCTTTGCTTGAGCTTGAGTCGTCTTTTTGTTGACCTCCCCTGCCTCTTCCTCGTCCCCTTGGTCTTCCTCGAGTCGGGTTCATCTTGAAGGTTGGGGTTTCGTCCTCTGGTTTTTTCCGTCTTGTCCTCAGCACCCGAAACTCGTGAAAAAAATTTGCCGGTTTCGCTGTAACTTCAAATTCCGATGAAGTGCTTGCTGTTCTTCTGGACATATCAGAATCAGAGTCTTCTGTGGCACCTGATGTTTGTGGTTCATCCCTTTGGGCACTATTAGTTGCTGGTTTCGCCTGTGCACCTTCCTGATTATATAGGTAATCATACTTAGGACTATAAGTTAGGATGCGTCCACTCTCATAATCGCCGCAGTCTCTATGGAGTTTCCTTTGTTTGCGGTATTTTATATCATCTTCGTGCTTTTTTAAGCGATTCTTTAATTCTTCTTTGAATTTGCTTATGGCTTCCTGCTCTGGGCTTTTTGCCAACTCATCTTCCAATTCCTTTAGTTCCTTTAGGATGCCCTCGCGTTCTTCCCACGCGTATTTGATGAGAATAACGAGCATATTCTTGCTGCTCATTGCGGAATTGTTAGCCCAGTCTTCCAGCATTTTAGGATTAGGTGACTCATGTGACGGTGTTATGTAGATGCGTAAGCCACGCGGAACCATTTCTTTATCTACATAATCTTGTAGAGATGTGGCCTCCCACCACCGTGAGCTCTCCTGTTTCATCAATTTTTCATATCTCCTCAGGTTCGTGTTAAGAGAATTAGTGTCCACTTTTTCCGTTTGACTGGGAGTAGTGTGTCCTTTGCCCGGGGCACGAGCGAATAGAGTGGCTGCCTCCCGTCTCCTCTCCCCTTCTTCATTCATGGCCTTAGAGCGGTTCTGTAGCAGTGATGTTGAAAGTGTGCACGAATCCAATGCACTCGTAGGTATGTCCTGAGAATTTCAAACGGTATATACAGCCGTTTCAGGTGTTGTCATGCTAAGGATTCCCCCACTTCGATAAGTGGTTCCTGGGGCCGCTTATAAGTACCGGATAGGTATTTAGATATACTACTGGCAGACTCAAAAAACCGCGTAGTGAATTGCGGTTTCAAACTGAAATGTACATAGTCTGCGTAGGTACAGCCGCCCGTGTCCCAACCCGTGCCTCAATCCCGTGCAGTTTGAGTTTCAGAGAACAGACACTCGCGGCGTGCAAATGCTCTTCCCTTAACCCCCACCGGTTGGAGATCGAGGGCTTACCTTGTGGGTCGGGTCGGCTGTCTTCTATCCGGTTTGTAAACAAAGTCACGTTCACTCCTCGCCGGATTGTAATCGTGCGGCCGGCACTGAATCCCTCAATTGAAATCCAAAGAGAAAGTACTGAGTCCTGCTGGGATTCTTCTCCCGGGCCAGGTGGCGCAAAGAAATCGGCGGACCACAGAGAGCCGATATCACATAATCCAGGGATCGCCTCACGGCAACAAACAATTGCGCACTCAGGAATCCATAGTTAGCATCAAGGGTTTATTCTCAGTTAAACACGCTACGCGTTTCGACACCAATGTGTCTTGATCACACGTGAACCACCCAGCACAGTGTGGTTAGTTTATGCAAAGTAACAAACATAGAAGAGGTGACCAACATTTTACAGCACCATGTCTTTTACAAAACAACAGTACCGCCATCTTGGAATGGGGAAATTCGCGCTATTGTTAGGTTAAATCAGAAGCATTGCCTTATCATATCACAATATATTGCAGATGGATCAGGCAAATTGCAATTGAATAATATTTGACTCTAAAACTGGTGAAGTGCCTAGTCTTTAGGTCGGGTTTTAAACCAGTCTTTCAAAGAACTTAGTCTTGAAAATAAACAATCCATTCGGTCTAGTGCCTTAGGACTCTGTATTCCCATCATACAGATCGTTCAATTCACCCCTCATAAGCTTTAATCATATAGCAAAAACGAGACCATACCAGCAGGGACAGAGTGCACATCTAGGTGAATAAAGTCCAACTATCATACAAGTGAAGGTGTCTTTCATCCAGTTAAAAGGAAAAGGTCAGGTGGACCGTGAGGTGACTGTGATGGAAGTGACTTCTCATTTTCATTTTCCTAAAGAAAACACACAAAGAACAGCTGTTAAAATCTCTAAATAAAATCAGGATTATCAAGAGTTATAACATATTTTCAGTTATGTCACACATAAATCAATCTAAACATACTGCTATGATCAAAAGAACCTATTTCTATACAATTGGCCTCTCATACATAGGTGACAGGGGAGGGATAGATTAGGGGGTAGATGGAATGTCATCCCTCATGGAGGTGTGTGGCCAGTTCCTCATCGAGGTTGTGTCCCCCAGGAAATTTCGTTTCGAGCTCCATGATCCATTTCGACTCTTTCTTTCTGAGAGCCAGTTCCCTGTTTCCACCCCTTCTGCCTATATTGATCTGTTCAATGGCAAAATACCTAAGGAGGGAATTGTTGGATTGGTGGAACTCTTGGAAGTGGCGCGCAATCGGGTATCTAACATCAGCGTGTGTTATTGCTCTTAGATGTTCCTGTACCCTTTTCTTGGCCATGCACGTCGTACTTCCCACATACCGGAGTTTGCATGGGCATTCTATATATCTATCTATCTATATATATATATATATATATATATATATATATATATATATATATATATATATATATATATATATATATATATATATATATATATATACATATATATCTATATGTATATATATACATACACACATATATATATATATATATATATATATATATATATATATATATATATATACATATATATATACATACACGCATATATATATATATATATATATATATATATATATATATATATATATATATATATATATATATATATTGTATATATATATATATGTATATATATATATATACATATATATATATATATATATATATATATATATATATATATATATATATATATATATATATATTATATATATTATTTTTTAAGGTTTTATATAGCGCTGGCTAGACCCGGAGGTATCAGAGCGCTTTACATGAGAATCAAATCATAGGTACAGGTTGCATCATTACAACGGTTAGACAGTTATTAGAGCATGGCAACATAGTTACTTGTAAGGTCGAGATAAACAATAAGCACAAATACATAAGTGGAAAAGGAGGCAATGGGAGAGATTTAGGGGAGGGGGGAAGGAGCTGGGGAAGTAGAAGGGTAATGAAGGCGGAAAAGAGGAGGGGAGGGTGAAGGACATCACATGGAAAGAGGAGGGGAAGGGCAACAGGGACACAAACGGGTAGATGAGTCAAAGTAACGTCCAAAGTCCAGTAAGCTGTGATCCCAGGGGAAGTGGTATCACCGCCCTATCTCAGTTGCGGAAGGCTCCCTTTCCGCAGTGGACTCTCTCAGAGGGGTCTCTGAGACTCCAAGGCCTACATACTGGATTCTTCCCCAAAAAGGGGAGAGGGAGTGCTTTGGCAAGGGGTGCCATACCATACCTCAGCTGTGAGTGGCTCCCTTGGCACAGTGGACTCTCTCAGCGGGTACGCTGAGACTCCAGAGTATAAATATTGTATCTTTCCCCAACAAGGGGAGACGGAGTGATTAGTCAAAGGGCACAAAGGACAGGGGGCTAGGCAGACTAGCAGGCAAGGTGAGAGATTCAGGGGAGAGTGGATAGGAGCTAGGAGCTAGGGAGGTAGACAAAGAGAGAAATAGTACTAAATGGGAACAAATTTAATTAATAAGTTATTATATAGCGCTGGCTAGACCCGAGGGAATCAGTCCACCTAAAATGAGGAACAATAATGTTGCAATTTACATCAGTTAAAAGTTACATAAGTATCAAGAAAAGCATTTAAAGAACATAGGGGACAAGGTGAATGGAAGGGTAAGGGGATAGGATAAAGGGGTAGGAGGAAGATAAGACGTAGAGACGCACACACACAAGAACATAGACAGAAAACATCCAGGAACACAAGCACACATAAAATCCCATGCTCTAAATCAAAAACACCCAAATACATGCACACGCAAACATCGTCACACGCACAGACATGCACAAGCACACACAAATGCGCTCACACTTTCACACGCGCATATACGCACACACACACACACACACATACAGAAACTATCAAAACACAGGCACACATACGATCACATGCTCCAGAACAAAAATACCTAAGGACGTACACACAAAATACATGCACACACACATACCATAACACTCACAGACATGCACAAGCACACACAAATGTGCACAAACACTCATACGTGAACAGAGGGCGCATACAAGTACGCATACAGAAACATCCACACACACAAGCACACATACAATCCCATGTTCTAATACAAAGACACTCAAATACATGCACACACCATCTGCTCGCACAAACACAAGCACACATAGAATCACATGCTCTAATACAAAAACACCCAAATGCGTGTCCACACCATCACATGCACAGACATGCACAAGCACACAGAAATGTGAACATAGTCTTTCATACAGGCACAGGCGTACACACATGCCTCCGCACACACTCCCTCATACACGCACAAACGCACACACAAAAGCACTCCCATGACACATTTCTCAGGACTGCCGCAGCATTGATGGCAAACAATGGCAGGTTTGGACAGACTAATGAAAAAAGGCTAGTTGAACACTGAGAAAACGGTTGAGGCCAACAAGATGGTGGGCCCAGAGTAAGACTCACAGCATGTAATCAGCGCATTATTTATTTTTTTACAATTTCTGTCAGCGCCGGGAAGCCTCTGTCTGGGTAGACATCAGGGCCAGACTGGCCGTAGCGGGCACCGGGCATTTCCCCGGTGGGCCGCAAGGGTGGGGGCCAGTTTTGAGGACCAATTTTTTCACATTAGGTTTTTACTAATATTATGCTAAAATATGTAAAATGCGAGAGTTTTGTTGTAATTAGATTTTAGGTTTATGGGTAGTCAAGAATTTCTAGGGTTCAGTGAAATGCATTTTGGGATGATTTGAAGTTTTTAGGATTGAGTGGTGGGTTGTGTTGATACGGTTTTAGGATTGCAGAGTTGAAAACGTAGATAGTGTCATCTACTTTAGTGTCTTTTCTGTCATTATTGTAGCTTGCTTTTATTGTAGGCCTTTCAAGTTCAATGATATCACTTCCTGAAAGTGAACCAATGTTGAGGGTCATGAGTTTGCTTCCTGTGAAGTGTCAACGTATCATATCAAACCAGGGCTGGTTTTAATGCTGCTGGCGCCTGGTGCAACAATCTTTTTTAGCACCCCCCCCACCCCATGATCTCATTCTCAGATTCCATCCCTACCTCCTGGCAAAAGGGCCCATCATCTCTTCATTTGACCTCTCTTGCATGCATTTCATTTGTTTTAAAGTGCTGGGAAAGGCTAACTTTAGATATGCACTAAACTATCCACAGATCTGTTTTTTGCATCAGACAAATTAAACCTCTGCCCTACTTCATACAAAGTCAAAACTTACACTAGACAAAACTCTGTTCTCTCTCTCTCTGGCAGGAACATTATTATCTTGACATGTTTATCGCTGCCTCAAATTTGTACTCACAATGAACTCTACACCAGCTGCTTGTATATTGTAAGTTGTTGCTAAACACAGCACCCCCCACCTAATGTCAGTGCCACCCCTCCATGTCAGCGCCCTGTGCGGTGCACCGGTCGCACTTCCCTAAAGGTGACACTGTGTCATAGTGTGTGATGCCACTTTCCGTACCCCTGGCATTTAAGGAATTAACATCTATGGAACTGCTCCTCAATGTTCCCTCTTAGTGCAGCGATGCCTATACTGAATTTGAAGCTGCTGAAAATTTTCAACCCTTTGTGTTTTGTTTATATAAACGAAAAGCAGAGCTTTCGGAATGCTTCTTGACAATTTAACAGCAGACATTTGTTGAGTCTTTTAGTAAATTTGCTGCAATGTGCAGATTATTTTTCTATGATATTCCTCTGTGTTCTTCATGTCTCTTGCTATAGTGGAGTTCTTCTTTTTATCTCATCCTTCCATTTTGGATTATTCTTTGGGACTCAGCTCCTTTTTACGCTAAACTGTCCAGTGGTGACTGGTGACATTAGAAAGTGGTAGGGCGAAACATTTTGTCGTACTACACTACGGCGAGCGAGTATAGGGACGGACCTCAAACAACCCACGAGTGGTTCGGGGTGCCCTCCCCCGAGAATTGTTTTTAAAAAGAGTGGACAAATATTGCATTTTCCAGCAAAGTTGAGGAAGCAGGAAGGTTAATAAAGAAGGAGGTGCAGCCTGATGTAGAGACCTCCGGCACCCACTCCCTTTCCCCACCTTTTGTTCCCTTTTGAATCTAAGACACCAACGTAACCTCTGCAAGCTTCCAGAATTTTCACAAATTTCCGCAAACGTTTCATTGGTGGTTTTGACTGAGGAGGAGATTGTTCTGAGTTTGGCAGGAAGAAAACTTTGTGTAAATATGCAAATAGTAACAAAACAAAAGAAGGAGTAACCTTAGGACAGGGAGTCCTAGTGATCCAGCACGGAGAAAAGTGAAAAAAGAAAAAAATATTTTTCTTTTTTAGGAAACCCCTCACTCACCGAACTGGTCGGTGACATGCGTCATCATCGGGGTCCACCCAAGTGACCGAGTGCCTCTTGGGTGTGCTGCGACGCCTGCAACTGCAGAGGAGCTGTTTTTTTTTGTTTGTGAGTGTGTTCGGAGTTTGTGAAGTTTAAAAGTGTATAGCTAGTCCCTATAGAGTTTTATTCTGGAGCCAGTATAACACTACTAAAACAAGTGAGATACTTCTGGTTTAATTGACCAAATAGTATCAAAGTGTGCATAAAAGTGTGGTCAACATGTTTCAACCGTTTAAGATTTTTTGGTTTTCTTCAGGACCAGGTGAGGTGGGCCGGGAGGTCTGCACTCGCTAAGGTGCACCCTTCCCTGACCCGCTAATATGCTAGACCGCGTACTCACGGTTTAGCTTGCTTACAGCATTCTGGGTAAGGGAATCTGAAACAATAGAACAAAGCATAGTAATGTTGCAGTGATATACATAACTCGGGTATAGCTCTAGATCTCCGTGTGATTCAGTTTCTGCATGCACTCACCATAAAAAGAAAGAATGCTTTTTTTCACAACCTTAAGTGAAGGTAAAATGTCTACTGAGTGCCATCCATACCCCACATTCCATTCTATCAACTTGGGTGTCAAGCGTTCCTTAAATTTATCTTAAGGGCGCTGTGTGACTAAATCTAGTCAGTGTGTGTATATATTGTCATAGAGTCCGGGCATATATACCCTCGTTATGTGAAATAGGGCAAGAAAGGTATCTTTCACTAGTGATCTAACCTGGTTGTATTAGGGTGACATTGTAAACAAACAGTCCAACTGTGAGGCCATACTCATGGTTAAAAGTGTTCGTGCCCCATGAATGCCGTGAGGGGAGGGGGCGCCTTTGAGCGTTCTGCCCCATGGATGCCGTGAGGGGAGGGGGCGCCTTTGAGCGTTCTGTGGAAAAAATGCCAAGCATGAATATATTGTTTCCCCGGAACGTCGTGGTCTGGGACGCCCGGTTTTTGTTGCAACAGGTTGTTAAAGACGGTGCAATTAAGCCCAGTAAACATACTTGTCAAAAAGCGCCTGCCTGATGGAAACCTGTCCTTCCCGCATGGCGTCCCGAGGATACTATCGTTGGTGCTTCCGGGTGTATTAAACAGGACCTTCGCGGCTGGGCAGTCAAAGTCTGCGTCACTTGATCACGTGACCTCGGCTTCTTTGAGATTGAGGGTGCCCTCTCCCTACAAATCGGGGGCACTTCGATGGGGAGCACCTTTGCCCCTAGAGTGGCGGGGCTCTATGTCTTCGATTTTGAGAAGAAATTAATTCTGGGAGAAGCAAACCCCTTTGGAAAACATATCATTTTCTGGAAGAGATACATCGACGACGTCCTTGCCATTTGGCGACCCAGACCACTACGCCCTGGGGAAATGTTATATTCATGCTTGGAATTTTTTCCACAGAGCGCTCAAAAGCGCCCCCCCCCCCCCCACGGCATCCATGGTGCACGAACACTTTTAACCACGAGTAAGTCCTCACAGCTGGACTGTTTGTTTACAATGTCACCCTAATACAACCGGGTTAGATCACTAGTGAAAGCTACCTTTTCTCGCCCTATTTCACATAACAAGTGTATATATGCCCAGACTCTATGACAATATATACACACACTGACTAGATTTAGTCACACAGCGCCCTTAAGATAAATTTAAGGAACGCTTGACACCCACGTTGATAGAATGGAATGTGGGGTATGTATGGCACTCAGTAGACGTTTAGCTAGGTGACACCTTCACTTAAGGTTGTGAAAAAAAGCATGCTTTCTTTTTATGGTGAGTGCATGCAGAAACTGAATCACACGGAGACCTAGAGCTATACCCGAGTTATGTATTTCACTGCATCATTACTATGCTTTGCTCTATTGTTTCAGATTCCCTTACATAGTAAGCAAGCTAAACCGTAAGTACACGGTCTAGCATATAGGCAGGTCAGGGAAGGGTGCGCCTTAGCGAGTGAAGACCTCCCAGCTCACCTCACCTGGTCCTGAAGAAAACCAAAAAATCTTAAACGGTTGAAACATGTTGACTACACTTTTATGCACACTTTGATACTGTTTGGTCAATTAAACCATCAGAAGTATCTCACTTGTACACTTTTTAACTTCACAAACTCCGAACACACTCACAAACAAAAAAAACCAGCTCCGCTGCAGTTGCAGGCGTCGCAGCACACCCAAGTGCCACTCGGTCACATGGGTGGACCCCGATGATGAAGCATGTCACCGACCAGGTCGGTGAGTGAGGGGTTTCCTAAAAAGAAAAATATTTTTTTCTTTTTTCACTTTTCTCCATGCTGGATCACTAGGACTCCCTGTCCTGGGGTTACTCCTTCTTTTGTTTTGTTATCATTGAACTAGGGGCCTAAGGAGTAGGAACCCACTGAATACCCTTACTCTCTTAGTTGTTTAGATATGCAAATAGCCCCAATCTATTTTAGAAGTTTGTGTGAGCCTTCAACCCACTTTATAAAAGGTTCTTCACGTGGCCTATTAATGGTACCTTTCCATGATAATGGAGCCCATATTTTAGAGATTAGTTGTCTTTCCACACTTATATGGAATGCAGAGTGACGGTGAACATAGGCGGTCCAACAATCTAAGGTATAATGCATGTAATGCAACCTTTCATACAGTGCTTACCACAAAACCAAAATAAAAAAACTGCCTTCACCTTGTGTTTTGACAGTTTCTGGATGCACATACCAGTTAAGGAAACTGGGAATGACATCATGAGTGGGCTGGTAAAGATGTGTTGGTTATGCTGTGAAGAAAATTAGGGCTCACAGCCACTCTCCTACAATAAGACATATCAGAAACTTCAGGACTCCAATGAAGTGTCACCATACGTTTCACTCCCACTAGTAACCCACATTCATAATTTCCTTATGACAATGTCCTAGTTTTCAATATGTGAAAATATGTCATATGTTACTGTATTGCTGTGAAGTCTGGGCTGGCGCAGGCGACTCGTACTACACTCCGGCCCAGCACTTTCCTGTGCTGTTGTAGGGGGTCCTGCCTGTCACCCCTATGTCAGTCTAGTGTTTCCAGGGGGTTCCTACATGACGTGATGCCATTCAACAGAAGCAAGATGCTGTACATACATCTGTGGGTGTGGTGGTCCGTTCCACCACACTTTGGGCTCCAGTGTCCAATTCCGGCTGTTGAGGCACTTGCCATAAGATGTGATCCCTGCTCTCTCAATGGGCCTCATTTAAGAAAAGTGATGCATCACTACGTCAAAACAGCGATGCGTCACTTTTCATTGCGCCCTCCTTGAGACACCAATGATGTGTCATATTTACAGTATGATGCATCATTGCGCAAGGAGTTACAAATACGTCATTATTTCTGACATATCTGCATGGCACAAAATTGATGCATTGCTGGAGTTTGTCACAAAAGTGATGCAACTCCAGCAATGTGTCCTTTCACATAGGGCATATCCATGTGAAAGGGCCTGCATCAGTCTTAGAAATTTATGCATTTGCATCCGAGAAGTGGCGCAGTGAAATCTTATAGATTTCACTGCGTCACTTCTATGACCTTTTCTTGCATCAGAACGCCCCCCTGCATACATTATACCTGGCGCAGGTGTAATGTAGCGCAGGGGTTTACAAAGTGACGCATCTACCTAGATGCGTCACTTTGTAAATTTGGTGCAACAAGGAACATTTTTTACGCTGCTGGTGCATCACAAAAAGTGAAGCACCAGCGGCGTAAAAGTGAAGCATGGCCTCATAAATGAGGCCCAATGTTTCTAGGGCTCCTCGCAGCACCTTAAGTTTCATTCATACATTCAGGTATGGCTACGAGGTCTACACTCCTTTGGGTTCATGTGAGAACAGTGAAAGGCTCCAGAATCTCGCCTAAAAGAGATTTGTATTCTGAATTTTTACAAAACCAGTGAACATGTGGTGGTTGGGCTAAAACGCAGTGCACGACCCCTACCCACCTTACGTGGACAGGTCTCGGGTACATACGTGGGGTGGTAAATAAAGCTGTGATCCCTTTTAATGCCAGTCTCATTTTCTTTCACAAAACCCGCCAACGGACTGGCACGTGGGCAGGGCTAATGACAGCCCTGGGGGAAATGCCACTTGAACAGTTACAAATGGTTTCTGCTGGGTCTCATATGAGTTTTTCAGTTGTAGTATATTGAATTGAATTTGCCCAATGCACGAGTCCTCAAAAGACTACCAGGGTTCAGTGGTTAGATGCCCTAGAAGTACCAACGAACTCTGTAACCACAATGCGACATCAATTACAATTGTTCAATTTACAGAATTGAGGTTGTGTTTGCAGTGCTCTGATGCCCTCCAGCCTGTTATGGAGCGACCTGACAGAATAGACTGTGAATCGTTTGCCTCTTCAAACGGGGCCCGGGCTGACATTTGAATGTCCGCCGCTCCCTGTGCATTGCGCGGATGCCCGCCAAGCGGGAAAAGGTTTTCTTACTGGATTTTTTTTAAGTCAATTCCTATATTTTAATAAATCCCTATCTGGTCTGCTCTTAGTGAAGAAAATACCTTTCAAGAGGCCACAGTGGACAAAGACAAATCAGAATATTTCACAGATTACCTATGATTGTCAGTTCTTGCTGAATTTTTTTTAAGTCAATTCCTATATTTTAATAAATCCCTATCTGGTCTGCTCTTAGTGAAGAAAATACCTTTCAAGTATCCACAGTGGACAAAGACAAATCAGAACATTTCACAGATTACCTATAATTGTCAGAACCCATACCCCTCGTTTGAACACGATTACTATGGAACATTCTTTGAAAGAAAAAGCACGACAAGGAAGAAGTTCTTGGTCAGCATGCATGCGACTCCGGCACACCAATATGGCCGCCAGAGTCGCGTGGAGTTAGCATTCTAGTCTTCCAGCCTCATCGTCATCGCAGCTGAGGTGAGGCGCTGTCAACCGGAGAGCTGCGCACTTCACCATGTATCTTGCCCAGGGTAGAAGCTAATCTAGGAGTTCGTGTGGAGAGTAGTCTAAGTCCCTGTTCGCCGAGTTTTCCCTTCAGAGTTGTTAAGTCCCACTCCCCAGTCAAGAGAAGATCTTTTTGAGAACCTCGCAATACAAAAATCTCCTGTTATCTGTGACTCATTGTCTAGTGCGTTTTCCTGCTGTTGTCGGCTGAGGAGGAGTCGGCGTGTTTCTGCGTTCCATTTCTCAGTGAAGAGAGAGAACGGAACACCATGTAGATAAGTGCTATTCAGAAAAGTGTGAGAAAGAAAACAGTGAATTACGTAATTCTGAAGAACCTTGTTGGCAAATATTACCCTGAGAACTGTATTGTGAAACAAGGATAGTTTGTGAGGAGAAAGGTCAAATTGAAGAGTGTTACAATTATCAATATGAATTATCGAACTTTTCAGTTGAGTCAAGAGAGTTCATGAGGAAAAGCTAAGTGATAAGCAACAGAGTTGTCATACAGAAAATAGTACGAGGAAAAAGACATTGAAACGCATAACCTATCGATATACGGAGAGAAGGAGCAATTCAGCTTACAAGATCATAAAGACACGCTGATAATACAGAAGAGAGGCTAGCTCTGGAGAGTTTCTTGGTAGGTCAGAACCCATAGGGAGATAGTAGATTAGGTTAGAGAGATAGAGTTAGGAACTAATGTCATTTTTCTCTCTTCCTTGTTTGCACTAGTCATGACCAGATCTGCAGACCGGATCTGAAGACAAGAACCTGCCAGAACAGACTCTTCTCTTCTCTCTCTTTTGTTATTTTATCCAATCCCCCTTCCCTCGGGATGATGGCCTAGAGACTCATGACTTCTGTGGGCTCTGGGTTATTTTGTTCAGAGTGGATTTGGGAATCGGCATCTCTGTTCCTGTGCAGCCCAATTCCACAAAGTTTTCTGCGACCCTGACAATGATCTGATAATTTTTTTACCAACCACCTAAATCCCTCGGAAACGTATCTAGGTGAACCATACCTGTTTCAGTCTTTCATTCATGACTCGTCGGTAGGGGTCGTGCGGGGGGAGATCGCTGCAGAGTGGGGGGTTGATATAATTAAAAATTAAAAAATTAAAAAACGTACTTACCTTACCATTCCCACTCTGTGCAGCCTCAACGCTCCTGTCTAGGTCCGCCGCATGTTTCCAACAGGAAGCAGCCACAGGCAGCCTCCCTCCTCCGGCTTCCCTAAGCCAATCACAATGCTGCAATGGCAGCATTGTGATTGGTGAAGCACAGCTGAGAAACAGTCAGTAGCCACAACAGTGGGTAAGCCACTTCCCTTGCCCTCAAGCAGGGCCGCCTAACGCCCGCCCCCACCAGGCACTTCTGCTTTCTCGCAGTGCGAGAAGCAGAAACATAAACGGTAGTTTTTACAGTTTATGTTTCTGCCTTCTTGCACTGTGAGAAAGCAGTGAGCGATGCCCCCACGCCCAAATGGGGGAGCCGCCACTGAAACTGTCACCTTCCTTTCTTTTATCAGTGGTGTTCGTTTATTTCCTTTTTCATTCTAAACTTCCTCTCCCAAGTTGGCTTTAGATTGGACCTGATCATATAGTGCCCACGGAGGCTCTCTTGATCTCTTTACTTCCTATCGCAATCTGGGTGGTTCTAGTTATTTTTCTTTTTTTTCTTTATCTCTGTTCTGCCTGTTTATATATTTTTTTCTGCTTTGAAATTACATTTTGCCATAGCAGCTCCAATCACTTTGCCATCTGTCTAAAGGTTTTTTTTCAGCCAGGTTCGAGGTTTTTCCTCTGAATGACTGGATTCTAGTCGGTCCATGATCCAGTCCCTGTCCTGAAAATTAGAATTACTAGTACAAACCTGTTTATAATGTAGAAATTCAATGTGGTGGAGCCAAACAGAAGGCCATATCTTCTCTCAAAGGAGACTGATGGGCATATTCTCAAGGACTTATTGCCGAGTTATCGGCACTTTAGCACAGCAAAAGTGGCGAGAGAATTATCGCCCCATTCTCAAGCCGGTGCAAACTGCCGATATCGCCAGTTATCCAGCAACAGCTTCTGCAGAAAACATTTCCACGGATGAGAACGACAACTAACGCTAATGATATGCAGAGTAGGCATTCCCATGCAAAAACACACAAAAACACTACTTCGCAATATTCTCAACGACCAGCCAGATATATGAAGCGATCCAAAAACAAGCAAAAAGGCGCGTTAGCAGCAGGGATTTAACACCTGCCTTTTACTGGTGTTAAGCAGGACAACAACCTGCAGTATGAAAGGGAGCCCCGCCCAGAGTCATATCGGCAGACCAACACATGTCATGGAGCTACTAATCATGCAACTCGGACACCCACGAGGCCCACAACACCCACAACCACAACCCCCCGGCCCCGCACGGACCAACTCCCCCTGGACCACTCCCCACACAGACTACCACCAAGGCAGCGCAGAATAAAACAGCAGTCCTTCCGAAAATGCACCAGCCTCACAGACTTAATGCCAGAGGAAGTCTTTGCCCACTAAAGGCTCAAAAGGACAATCATTCTCCGCATCCTGACCCACATTGCCCACAGGCTGACGGTATCAACACAGCAGACATCCAAAATTCCCCTGCAGACAAAGCTACTGGCTATGCTGCACCTGTTGGCCTCTGGTACCTTCCAACCAACAACCACCAGAGTCGTAGGAGTCTCACAGACAGCCCTATCAAAGTTCATCACAACTGTTTTGGATGCCATCATCAGCATGGTACCCCAGCAGCTTCACTTCCCCCACACTGCGCAGGAACAACTGGAGTCAAAGCAAGGCCTCTATGCCATAGCTGTCTTTCCGCATGTGTTGGAAGCAATTGACTTCACACATGTCCTATTTGTGCCCCCTGCTGACACTGCACACAATTACCACAACAGAAAGCACACGCATTCCATCAATGTGCAGGGAATAGTGGACTACCGGGGACTCTTTACCAACGTTGTCGCCAACTACCCAGGCAGTGTGCATGATTACTACATCTTCCGATAGTCCATAATCAACCAGCATTTCGAGGATGGCACCTTCGGAAATGCACTGCTCATTGGTAAGTACCAAATGAACGCACCACACACCTCAACTCCACAACAATGCAACTCACAACTGTGGGAATGCACATATTACAAATTTACATACAACATGCCAAACAACTTGCCCACCTACCAGACGCGACAACACAGGTAACTGTAGGAACAGGGGTCAGCCATGTAGACAAATCATTCACGTCATGGCACCTCTGCCACACAATAGTGGGATGTGGTGAGAGGTGGGAACCAAGTATGTGAGAAGGAGGCAAGTGACCCATCAATCAGAATGAACACAATGCCAAGTGAGGCGGTGATGTGCTGGACAGACTCCAGTATGCAGAGCACAGACATGTCCATGTGGACATATACTGCTGGTGTGTGTGTGGTGCAGTAGACAGTGGACGCAACCATGTTACCTCAGGCAGTGAGGTAAAAATTGAACATGTAGCTATGTCATCCCACCTGTAAGCGTAAGCTGAGAGGGCTGGGCCAGTGTAGGAGTGGAAATTGATAGGCCGGGGCTCAGGGCATGAGTCACTTCCTGGATGGCCATCAAAGCAACCACTGCATGTGTCTTGGGGTCCACCATATCCTGACCATAGGCCTACACACACATGGCCGACCACCTTCAATGGGCAACATCACAGTTTCGTTGTCAGGCTTGTGGACATGTACAGGCACACACAAGTAAATAGGCTCGGGGGAGTGGGGATCAGCAGTGAGGCAATGTAATACACATGGATGCTGCTCATTTGCCACATGCAAGACATGTCAAACATGAATCCCAAAGACCCACACATCACACACCACTATACTAATAAGTCTGCCAACACAGAATGCAGAACTACAGATTGACACATCTCTCTCCCCTGTCACAGGTGTTCAAGGATATGCACTCTGCCCTTGGATGATGACACCCCTCTGAGCCCCGAAAACCCAGGCCCAGAGGCAGTACAATGCGGCCCACAAACGCACCAGTGGCATTGTGGAGCACTCATTTGGTATGTTGAAGTCACGTTTCAATTGCCTGGACATCACAGGTGGAACACTCCTTTACAGCCCATAAATAGTGTGCAAAATGATCATTGCAGGTTGTGTGTTGCACAACATATGTGCACACACCAATGCCCCATGGATCCATGTGCCAGATCCACCAGACGATGATTATGAGGATGAGGATGAGGCTGATGAACCACACCACAGTGCAGCAGCAGCTGAAATAGCCCCAACGGGACACTATCACTAACAATTTCTTCACATGAGCACGTCACATTAGGAATGTCCTTAGCAATAATGGGACAGGACAAAATGACCACAGTCTCAGCATGTGCAAATAAATTCATTCCAAGACACATTCCCTGTGTGCATGTCACTCCTCTGCATTAGCACATCACTCTGACAAAGTGTAAGTTAAACATTTAGTGCTGACAATGTTGCCAATGGCAATTGGAATGTGGCAGTGTCACTTCCATTATCGTGAGCCTGTTTTCCTGCAAACTGAACTGCGTCATCAACTTCTTCTTCTCCTTGGTCTTCCCTGTCCCCGAGGTCCCAGGCTGGTCCTCCGTGGGGCTTGTGGCTTTCTCGTTGTCCTCTGTACTTGCTCTGGCTACCTCCATTGAGCTTTACAGTTGTTTAGGTTTTGTTTGTGGTTTTTTTTTCTACTTTTATAGTGATTTTTTCCGCCTGATGTGTGTGAATTGTAGGTGTGGCGAAGAATATTGCTGATTTTTTTATCGTGGTTGGGTCCTCGCAACTTTTTTCACGTTGAGGTTTAGATTTTTATGGCCGTCCCGGTGACCTTATCGCAGACATTTGATGCGTTATCGGGAAACTATTGCATGTTACCGCCGTGTTGTAATAGCACGCTAGCATAGAGTTATTTTCCCACGATAGACGGAGATATGAAATATTGCGTTAACCGATTTTGCTGAGGAATAACGCACGTTCTTGAGAATATACCCCTATGATTGTTACAAGAACATAAGTACTTGACCGTTTCTTTCAAAGTACAAAATAGGCTTAAATCTTAGCATTCTCCTGCGTTGCACCAGAGTACCATATATTCACTTTGTGGTCCTCAAACCTGGAAAGCATATTCTTTCCCTCCTCTTCTATATATCACTCTGAGGGCCGCATTGAACAGTGCAACCTCAAGAAACAAGGTTGCTAGAGCTTATGACTATAACTGAATTTAAGCAGGGTCTGGTAAAAGTTTAAGATCAAAGGGGTAAATATTAACGTGATAAATATGAATGCATTTTATGGAAATTATTTTGACCAAGGCTTTTTATACATAAACTGAACGCAGTCTCAAATCGACCTTGCTGGGTGACCTTTACTGTCATTGTAGGGAGAGAAATCCCATCAAGGAAGGCAACTAATGGAATATGAATTGAAATCTCAATGCGGCAGACGTAATGGCCAGGGAGGAAGGATAATACCCAGGAGGAGGCACTAAAGAAATAACATAGAAAGAAATGGAAATGAAGGGCCCAGGCTTCAGTACTGTTATATATATTTAGATGCGTGTGCAGTTTATTTGTGTGTGTGGTGTGTGTAGCCTCGAACTAAACACGCAAAGCAGCCCCTAATATCGAATTAAAAGCTCACCTGAACCATTGCATGTTTTAAGGAACATCCTTAACAGGCCGCCATTCAGTTTCAATACTATTTCCCCCACGCTCCTTCTGTTGCTCAGCATACATACTGTAACACATTTGCTCTGTAAAATGCAAGATTGACAGTCCTGAAGGCAGAGTTATTCATCAAGAACACCAGAAAGTCACGGGTCCGCTGGGGGTTTCTTCCAACCAGATCTCTTAAAGCCATCAGAATTTATACATTGGCTGATTTTGTTAAAAAAAAAAAAACACATGCAACATAAATCATCCCCCGAAGCAATCCTACTCGCGGGAAAATTGTTTCAGCTATTTGACTGTGACAAATGTTTAAATCTTGTCAGTAAAATATTTGTCCATGCAAATGGCAAATCACACATAAACGTACACACAGAAAAAAATGTCAGTCTCACTTAAATGTGGATAAATAGTTTCAGGAACGTGATGGGCTCTTTGGCCACTTTGCAGGTGAGCATCACGAACAGCCATTTTGCGATTTATTCCAGTGCTGACTGGTCGATAATAGTTTCATTATTAGGTGTGTTAATGGGAGAAGAAAAAAAACCTACTTGCTAATTGCTAGCTTCACAGCTGGGAGATACATACCATACACTGAATAATACTAAATTACTGGAAGCTCCGCCACGAGCAAGCTTTAATGCAGACAAATTCAGCCTGAGGCCCAACAGTCAGGAGAAAACAGACCAAATCCAAAACTCACAGGTGAGTACAAATAATGCACCGCAAATAATATAACATCGCAGCAGACAAGAACACAATATCATGGAACATTTGGTATTACACATCATCTAGGTAAAATCTGCATGTTATTGTAAATAAAGATTACCATTATTCAAGGATTCTTTATTCGATGATTAAAAATCACCATAAAAGCACATACAAATATACATCACCATAAAAGCACATACATATATACATGAGTAAAAAATTCATTAAATCATTTTCAGGATCCCAATATAATAATTATTTTTACACATTGCAAAAAGAAGGGAAAGGGGATTTTGACACTTTAAAAAAGATTAATAACAATTTGTAAGCATCATTCCTCTCCTCTGGTTACCCTTAAACGAACCGCCACTTTAATAAAATTCATTATGCAGCACAGTGTTAAAGGGTCGGATGCTTTCTGTAGGTAAGTTAGGGCCTCTTTAGCATGTTCTAGGTTGGCTTGTTTTAAAATTTCCACTAGAAATCTACGCCTAGGCATGGAATAAAAAGGGCACAGTAGCGCAAAGTGAAGGGAATCCTGCGGAGACCTATTGTCGCAGCCGCAGGATCCCTTCTGCTCAATTGTAGTTAAAAACCCTGCTGGGGATGCCAATATGTATGGAAGTAAGTTTAGTCTGAAGCGACACATCAGAAATCTGTCCTGAGCGTTGTGCATGAGGTACAGATATGGCTCCATTCCCTCGACGCTCTTAACCAGGTTGTGAGCCCTCACTGTCTTTTTGAGCCCTTCAACCTCAGCTCTCTGTTGTGCTTTGTAAATAAAGATTTCCATTAGATTTGCATAGATTTTTAAGGCCAATTCCTCAATATTAAGACCTTACAAAAATAATTCATATCCACCACACACCTAATGGACTAGCCTTCAATGACCAAGCTGGAGATGGAATCAATTTAAATAAGATGGCATAACATCTCTATCTTACACCAACAGGGCTGATACCGCCTGAGATCAAGTATGACATCGGTTTCATTAGTCATGAGGCATGATAGTAAATTATTTCTGGGATGAATGACCTACTTCAAGTATGAAAAACCTTTAAACCTGGTATACCTTCGATTGGAGGTATCATAAGCAACGTATTTTGGGGGAAAATCGTTTTAAGAAATGTGTCCACATTTTTTCTCCATGTCTCCATAAGCCCAGTCGCTATTACCTGGTGAGTATGCTAACAACCACCAAACTAATTAGTAAGTTTGCATGTGATTATATGGACAAGTGGATGGATGGCCAGCAGAGGATATCACATTTTCAGGTTTGTCTGTATTTGTTAGTATTTAACAGAGCTATTACCCATCCAAGGCACCACATCAACCAGGCACTTCTGAAAACTGCCTTTTGCATCCTCTGATCTATCATTATGGGGAATCTGAATCAGCATGCCAGCTGTATAAAACATAAAGAGTTACCCTGAAGAATGAATGAGTTGGTCCTAATGAAGGACATAAAGAATAATAAGAGGGGACCCAAGGAGTCTCCCTGAGGTGCACTGTGGGATAGAGATTTAAACTTGAAGCGGTAAGGAGGAGGATGTCTCACTTGTACACAGACAGTTAGATAACATTTAATCCAAGCTCTTTCCTAGATACAAACCTCCAACAAGTGACTATAAGACAATTGTGAGAAAACGTATTGACCTCAGAGAAGAGGTCTAGGTAAACTGAAGTAGAAAAGCTGTCCTGGTTTTACGACATGCCAAGATAATTAAAGATGAAAGTCAAATAGGAGTTGGTGCTATGCAAAGGATGGAAACCCGATTGGGCAGTGTCAAAGAGATGGATAGGCTCCAGAAAGCAGGAGAGTTGTCTGGATTTTCTAAACTTTTGACAGGGAATGGCAGAAAATAAGACAAATGTTCCCCACACTAGAAGAATCAACATTGTATTTCTAGGACTGGGGGGCGTGGCTTAGCATCCGTAGGAGATGGCGGTGCTGGCGTGAGCGCTCCGGAGCGGCTGGGGTGCACCAACGGACCGCGTTGGTTTCCTTTTCTCCGAGTGGCGGATTTCGGCGTCGGAAGGTGCCCAGAGAAGGATGTGACCATTTGTTAGAGCCTTTCTGGTTGTTTCCCTTCTTTTTTTATCGACGCTCTCCAGAATGCGGCTCTATGACGGCCGTGGCCGCCATTTTGTGCAGTCCTTCCACATGATGATTCTCACAGATGCAAGATCGGCGCTTCCAACAGCCCTTTGAAACGCCTGCAGCTTTCTTCTTCCTTCATGGCGGGTCATCATATTTCCGCTAATTGACTTTTCCTGCTTCACACTACCTTCCACCTCTGTTTCCAAGTGATATTTTTTTTCCTTTTCCACGCAAGTGGCCATTTTGTCTCTTCAATACCTTCTGGCTCTTTCAGTCCTAATTTACCTACGCAGTTTCACCAAATTGCCTACGTTGCTTCTTCTGCGCATTACAGTTGGATTACGACTCTACTGAATAGTGTTTTTTCAATGACAGATCATTCTCTATGCTTATTCACAGCATAGTATGTCATATGCGGTTTTAGTGAAGTAGTGTGGCTCACTGGTTAGAGGCGGCAGACCCGAGAGCAGAGGACGGCCCAGGACCAGGGTTCGATTCCCGGCGCGGCAGGTTTCTGGACCAGGGTCTGCGGACTCGATAATTCTCTCGCCTCGGTGCCCACTCTGATCAGCGATCACACTCGGCAACTCTGGGCATTAGCTTGCCTCATCTTCACTAACGGCCCCACCAGACCGCCGGGGATGCCTGGTCTCACCCTGGAGATACCCATTAAGGGACCATCTCTCAGGGAAGCCAGGGAGGGTTTCGCAGCGGTCGAAGCACCTTGGGACCCTACGGGTAAGTAGTGCGCTATATAAATGCCTATACATTTACATTTACAGACCTTACCGGTCAGAAGCTTATACCCTGTTATGGGCTGCTTTTTACTTTCTCAGCCTTAGCTGCCCTTGCTTCTGGTTGTTGATTTTGCTATTTTTGCCTGCATATGAGTTGTGATTTTATTCCTTCATTGCTGTGATATTTAATTCTTCTTCCAACGCTGACTATTCATTTTGGAATATAAGGGATCTTTTTCTCTCCTATTGCACACTACCTAGTCATGCATCTGCTGAAAATGTATAACCCGATGGGCAAACTTACAACGAGTTGCGCCAGCAAAACCTCAAAGCACACTTTTATCAAAAATTCTACGGTTTTTTCAGCACTGGCCCAGCTAGAAGCTTCTCAAGAACCTCCTGTTCTTATGTTGAAACCGGCCATGGAATCCCTTCCTCAGTCCAACAGGAAGACTACAGGTAAGCGACTGAAAAAAGACCCCCCCTCACCATCTGCTTCCGCTCCATCTGCATCTTTTGACTTGTTGTTGGAAGAGATAAGGGCACTTCGCCCTTTTATGGAAGAGACTAATACTAAATTACAAGTTCTAACTGATAACTGGACTCAAATGGAAGCACGGGTCGCGTCGGTGGAACACAGTGTTTCTTCTCTTCAGGAATCCTCTGCTAAGGCTGCGCATATGCATTCCTAGATCTCCTCTCTTCAAAAGCAGGTTGAGGACCTTGAGAACAGAAATAGACGCAATAATCTGCACATCTACGGCCTTGTGTAGGGTTGCGAGGGGAGTGACCCTATTACTTTCTTCAAGTCCTTTCTTCCTAAGCTTCTACACCTTCCAGAGGACACTGTGCTCAATATACAAAGGGCTCACAGACTTGGTCGAGCTCCTTCGTCTACTTCTACCTCGGGGGAGCCCAGAGGTGTCATCATGTACTTCCTACAATATACTGACCTTTTAAAGGTTCTTTCAGCAGCTAGAGCTTCTCCTCGTCTTACATGGTCTGGATCCTCCTTGTTTTTTGAGCAGGATTATGCTAGAGCCACGGCCAACCGTCGCAAAGCCTTTCTGGACATGAGACCTGAACTTCGATCCATTGGTGCTCGCTATGGACTTTTCCATCCCTGTCTCTTTAGGGTCACGTATAACAACAAGACGACGACCTACGAAGATCCTGTATGACTCTGGAGCTTCCTGAATTCATGTCAAGCAACTACCATGGATACTTCTGGTCCCTCTTCTGCTTTCCCTCCTTGACTCTTATGACTGATGTTGTTTGTTCTTTTTTGCAGTCTCGTGCTATGTGCATAGGTTTATGCATAGGTTTACCAGTTTTATCATAGATACCCATGCATTGTGTTTTTATTCCCTTTCTTCATGTTGTTCCTGTTGTTCATGTTGTTCATAATGTTCATTGTTTATTCTCCCCTTTACCTGCTGCCTTTATTGGTATGACCTTCGCGTAGTTTTTCTGACTCTTTTCTTGCTTTTTCCCCTAATGCTTTCCTCTTATTTCCACAGATGATGCATTTTGTTCCGTGTTTCCCCAGCCGGGTAGTGCGCAAGCCCTGACCATCTTGTCTCCTCCGGTCGGCTCTACCCCCTCCTCCTCATACGTTTGGTTCCCTTTCCTGCTTGTGTTCCCTCACCTCACCTACCTGTAAGTACGTTTCCTTCCCTTATTGATATGTTCATTTCCGTTTCTGTCCTTATCTTCTCTTCTCCTTTATCCTTTATTCTCATTTTATTTTTCGTGGTGTCACTTTTTCGCTTTCATCTTCAATCTCTCCCTGTTTATCTATTTTCTATTTCATAATTTTTGCTTCTTCTTCTTTCATCTTCATGTATTTTTCATGCTTTTGAGGTTCGCTCTTATTGCAGTTGCTTTCCTTTTTTTTCTCTATTTTAATGTCAGTGCGTATTGTTTCATGGAACGTTAAAGGTCTTAATTCTCCTATTAAGAGACAACAAATCCTTTCTTACCTTGCTAAATTGAATGTGGGTTTCGCCTTTTACAAGAGACTCATTTATCTGAAGCGGAATCTGTTAGGCTTAAAAGAGGTTGGGTGGGAGAGGTACATTTTGCTCCTGGTGATGGTAAGCGGAATGGTGTCGCTATTCTTATTCGTAAGTATCTTACTTACTCCATCTTAGATACTGATTCAGACTCTGATGGTAGATAGTCATTTGTAAAGCTTTTCTTGAGGGGTGTTCCACTCTCCCTTTTTAATATTTATGCCCCTACGGGCGTCCATCCGAATTTTTGGCATGAGATGGCTACTCGCATCACTAGTCTCGTTGATGATCATTTTATTTTGGCGGGGGACTGTAATCAGCCTCTTGACCCTTTTTTAGACCGAAACTCCAAAGTCTCCTTCATTCCAAACAAGCCCCACAAACTTTTTACTCACGCTGTTTCACAGCATAAACTTATTGATGCTTGGCGTTTTGCAACCCAACGACCAAAGAGTTTACCTTTTATTCCCCCTCCCACCATTCCCAATCACTTATTGACTATATTTTTGTATCCCATCACCTTGCACAGTCCCTTACTCATGCAGAACTTGGCCCCATTCTATTATCTGACCATGATCCTGTCCATATTGACATCGATATTCTGCCCAAAGTTACTGGACCAAAGAGATGGCATTTCAACAATTCCCTACTTTTAGATCCTAAATTTACCACCTCTTTTACCAACTTTTTTAATGAATATTTTACTTACAACGATACCCCTTCTATTCCTACCCATACTATTTGGGATGCTTTCAAGGCCACAGCTAGGGATTTCATCATCGGTTATGTATCTGCGAAACGGAAGGTTGCTCGTAAATATACTAGTGACCTTCTACGCAAATCAAGAGTCTGGAGCACTCCTACTATACCTCTCACTCAAAGGAAAGCTTGACAGCGCTTATTGATGCAAAGTTGAAATTTAACAAGCAGTCTACAGAGGATGCTTCTCTTTACTTATTGAAATCTAGCTCCAAATTTTATGGTGGGAAAAATAAAGCAGGTCAAATTCTAGCTAATTATTTAAAAGTCAAACATAACAAATTCATTATTGAATCTGTACTTGCTGATAATGATGTTCCTTTAAATAAAGACACCGATATCCTCGATGAATTCTCTCGTTTCTACTCAACCCTCTATTCCTCTGAAACTCATCCTAACCCTCAATCTCTCTCTGATTTCTTCTCTACCATTCGTCAACCAGACCATTTACCTGTTGACTTAACCTCTTTGGAATTGGACGTCTCCCAGCAGGAATTACTCTCTGCTCTCAATTCTCTCAAAAAAGATAAAGCTCCGGGGCCGGATGGCTTTACTGTTGAGTTTTATTTTCATTTCTCCAAATTGCTAATTCCCAGATTACACTATCTTATTGATTCCTTTGTTACCCTGGGCAGCTCTTCAGGTACCTTTGCTGATGCTCATATTTGTATTATTCCTAAGGAAGGCAAAGATTCTCGTTATTTCAAGAACTATAGACCAATTTCCCTTGGTAACATTGATTATAAGATTTATGCCAAATCTCTTGCAGCTCGATTAGACCCCTGTTTACCTGAATTACTTGGCCCGAGCAATCTGGTTTTGTTAAGGGACGTTTCATTACTGATAATACTAGACTTCTTTTTAATGTTTTGTCTAAGTCCCCTCGCTTTCCAGATTCCCTGGCGGCTATTGCCCTGGACGCAGGGAAGGCGTTTGACAGGGTGGAATGGACCTATCTTTTCTCTGCCCTCAAATGGTTTGGTTTCGGTCCCAAATTTGTGTCCTTAATTTCCTTTCTTTATTCCAATCCTAGAGCAGCGGTGTGTGCAAATGGTCTGGTTTCCTCCTTTTTTGATTTAGGTAGAGGAGTTCGACAAGGTTGCCCTTTATCCCCTTTTCTTTTCAATTTAGCTTTGGAGCCCTTCCTATCCAAACTCAGACAAAACCCTGACATACACGGTTTTCAAACATCACATTATCACATTGAGCTTGCTGCTTACACTGATGACATTTTGCTCTTCATTTCCAACCCCACTGTCTCTTTCCCCACCTTCCTTTCTGAAGTTCATGCGTACTCGCAGATTTCTGGATATAAGTTGAACAATGATAAGTGCGAAATTTTACCCCTCACGAAATACACCTTCAAACCCGATTTTGTTGACTCTAATTTCACCTGGAGCTCCTCTCATATCAAATATTTAGGCTTACACGTCACTCCTTCCATCACAGATACGGTCTCACTTTGTCTCATTAAATGTATCCAGAAAATGACCGATCTCACTACCAAATGGCACCCACTCTATCTTTCTTGCTGGGGACGCCTTGATACTATTAAAATGATGTTATCTCCCATTGTTTTGTACACCTTTTCTAATATTCCTGTCTCTAATCCCACGAAGTTCTTTAGGAAAATTAAAGCTATTCTTTCCTCTTTTCTCTGGTCAGGCAAAAAACCCTGTATGTCTCTTCTTAGATTGACACGTCCTAAATCTGAAGGAGGTGTCAATTTTCCTGATTTTCCGACTTATCACAAGGCTTTCCTTTTACGCCAGGCATCCTTCTGGCTGCGAGACCCTGATGAACCTTGTCCTTTATGGGTTACTGTAGAAGGTCTCTCTCTTTCTCCCTTTACCTTTGCTGAATTTCTATCTTTTTTTCACAAACCATTGTTACCATCCATCCCCATACATAAATTCACAGCCGAGCTACTCTTAGCCTCCTCCTTGACTCCCCCTCCTCTGTTGCTGATTTTCTATCCACTACCATCTGGCACAATAACAATATCCTTATTAACATCAAACCTTTTTATTGGAAATCTTGGAGGCAAAAGGGTTTAATTTGGGTTTCTCAACTTTTCTCTCAATCCACCTTTTTGTCTTTTTCCATGTTACGTCAATCCTTTGATTTACCCGCTTCCTTTGCTCGTAATTATCTTATACTTAAGGAAGAGGTCATGTCTACTTATACCCAGGTCCTGCATTCTCACATTCTCTCTTCGTCTCCTAACCCCGCCTCCCAACTTCATTCTTTTTTGACTGTCCATTCCAAGGCTTCTCTTATCTATGCATTTCTTCGCTCCACGCCTTTGCCTCGTTCAAAGTCTAAGGTGGAGGAGCAATGGGAATGTGACTTTGCTACTACTTGGCCTACTACACTATGGGATAGGATATGGGTCAAGATTCGCAAATCCTCCAGATCTGCCACTTTAACTCAGACTCTATTTTTCATTTATAACGGACTCCTTTTTACACCACATTTACTTCATAAAAGATTTTCCTCTGTTCCTGACTTATGTTGGTCCTGCTCTATGCCCACTGCTACTTTATTTCACATGCTTTTCTCCTGCACAATTGTTCATGACTTCTGGAAGCGAATTTGGGTCCAAATTAATGACATTTTCCACACCCAAATCCCTTTTACTTTTGTCCACATTTTTCTAGGTAGTCTTTCCCCTTGTTGGGACCATGTTACTTTTGATGTACGAATGATTGATTTATTGATTGCGGTTGCATTCCAACAAATTACTGCTAATTGGAAGGATTTTACGAATATATCAATTAAAGCATGGTGGTATAACGTTTGTCATTATCATAGGTTGGATACTGCCTTTGTTTTCCCTCCTCATATGGCATTGAAACGCACTAATTTATGGCTCACTATAACACTACACCTTGATTCCTCTGCTAAAAATTCATTTCATTTATCACCTATTCAGCATGAAGTCCCTAAACCTCCTTGATTGACCCTATAGTTCCTAAATATTTTCTTATATAACAGATTTTACTACTGTTTCCTTTTTTCTCTAGTGTATAACCTCACCATATCTCCATAACCAGTGTACTTTTTCTTGTTGTTGGTATTTCTGCAATGCTTTTCTAGCTTATTTTGCTTCTTTTCTGTATCACTTATGTTTATTGTATTGACACCCCTTTTTGCTCAATAAACTTTTATTTGAACTTAAAAAACATTGTATTTCTACACCCCCGATCGCCAGCTCCGCTCCGCCTGCCTCACCCTCGCCGCTGTCCCTCGCATCGAACAAACAACCTACGGTGGCTGATCCTTTTCCTTCTTCGCTGCCAAGACCTGGAACACCCTCCCCACCCATCTGCGGCAGACCCAAGATCTGCTCACCTTCATGAAGCTCCTCAAGACCTAGCTCTTCGAACAGTAGCAGCACCCCTCCCCTTAGCACCTTGAGACCCTCACGGTAAGTAGTGCACTTTGCAAGTTTGATTCCAAGGAGAAACGATCAATGTCTGTTCCCAAGAAGGATGAACATAGGAAATGTTAATAGGTTTGTTATCTAAGGACTGGAGAATGTGGGTGAGAGACGATTTGCACTGCAGAATACTACGAGGGCGATACGGAATGAGCAATGAATTAGGCCGGGGAGGAGTTTGTGGAGTTTCACTTCATGGAATTCCACAGAGATCCTGACACACTACGCCGAATTCGGGGGAGTTCTACGAGCAGGCAGAGTATTGCTTGGCCACCCCAAATTAAAAGGACTGTCATGTTTTGCTTCGCCTTAACAAGAGAAAGAACGTCTTACTTCTGCAGTCTCAGTTTTATTGATTAACGCCTTCATTTGTGGGTGCTCAGGAGCATGTTGACCTCTCTAAATTCATTTCATGCATGCACAGTTCCCCGAGTTGGCGAAAAGAGGGGCTATAACGACTCCATCATGAAGTGTGCACAGCCTGACCTATGAGAAGCAATCTCTTTATTGTCAGTGGCTCGTGCAGCAAGTGTATTTGAGACCCGTGTCACTTGATGATTTCTTCAAGGTGTCTCCATCATACTTTTATTTTTTGATGCTATGAGTACACCTGTATGCTGCAAGTGCCTGAAACACTGGAATCGGTCCCTTCCACCCTTTTTAGGGCTTGCTATGCTTCCTGAATTTAAGCAAGTGAAACGTTGAGAGTATGAAAATATGTGAGGTGAATGAAAGGGCAACTTTTTTAGGGTGCATTTCTTTTATTGCCGAGTTTGTGATGCGTCCATATAGCAAATACAGAGATCCCAAATGAGGAACTAAGAAACTGCAGCAGCCTTTACCTTGCTCTGAAATTTAATGTAATTAACATATCTTTCTGTAACAGTCGATGCAAAGCCATCGACTAATGAGAGCGAAAAGGTCCAATATGCTTTGTTTTAAAACAATATTTTCTCTTCATGCGATTGACTCGCCACAGATGCATCACTTATCCAACTTGAATTTGTGATTTTTGTAGAGTTCGCTCACCTTGGCAGTTACTGTCCGCGTGCTGCAGTCACACTGGCTCTGCGTTGCCCGGTATGCACTCACCTTGGCTATTGCTGCCCTCCCTGCTGCGATATGGCCAGGGACTGCCGGAACCCCCGTTCCTTCAACAAACATTATTAAACTGACATGACAGGGATTTCTTTGGAGGCGGGGGTCGTACAACCCCCGGACGTATTTATTAAAACATAAAAATAAAACAAAATTGAAATAAACAATATTTACACAATTACACAGAAAAGGTTCCATGACATTTGATTACTATTGATATATACAGATATCTGATGGCTAACCTGAACATATTTCTAGTACAAGGTATTTCCTATCCGAATCTAACATATGAAACATAATCATACAGTAATTACTTTTCTGCATATCCTATTTGGGCCTACAGCAAGGTCAATAACTGGTGTCAGATACTTATCACGTAACCACGCCCTCCGGTCGAAGTGAACAAGCGCAGAGGGCCCGTTTACCGTGAGGGTACTTCCCACCCTCGTACGCTCTATTAACCACGCCCTCCCGTCGGAGTACGCATGTGCCGAGGGCCTATTCAAGAATGACGTCACCCTCTAAGAACCTTAAATTTACTGCTCACCAATCATGACATTACCACCACAGGCCAGCGTAGTTGACTGGCTACCTGGCCCCCACTACCCTCCTACACTGAAAGGTCATGCCCTGTCCTTAAACTCACTTGCCAAGCCCTTATATTTTCCAAACAAGATTGCATTCCCTACCCTAGTCAGGTGGAAACCCTCTTCTAAAAAACACAGCTCCCCCCCATGTGCGATCGTCTGTAGCTGGGGAGACCTGAGCAATTTCTCTATTTTCTTGCTGTAGCTGAGGAGACCTGAACAATTTGCCTATTTTCTTGTTGATCCTCTTTACCGAGTGATTTAACGCTTTTACAGAATATCCCCCTCTCAATTTTAATCTGGGTGCCATCTGAGACCATACAATTATGCAGCCCTGACATGTCTTAGCTAGCCACCCTGTTCTGCGATTATGTCTTCCATCAAGCCCCTTCTACCCAGGTTTACCAGATCGTTCCCACCCAAAGGTAGGATAACTATGCTGGGTGGGGGCCCCATGTTTACCTAGGAGATCTGTAACAAAAGCCATGGAATGATACCCTAAAACCGGCCTGCTCAACTCTGTGTCTGTAATTTCCTGAAAGCAAAAACTGAATTCAAATGTTTTACATACGAATGACCATTGACCACAACAACACGCGAACGTTCCCGCCCAAGTGTAGGATAACTATGCTGGGTGGAGGCGGGATAATAATGCTAGAGCTGACTTACTCAGCGGACTTGTGCAAAGCCAACAGTTTGTTTTGCATTACTCAGTGGACTTGACATACAGTTTTTGAGCCATCAAATGGCCTCAATTGATGGTATCACGATGTGCCTGATAATCATGTCCCCCCAGGCAATGATACTCACAGCTGGTGCAACTGCGCCATTGGAAGGCTACCCAAGGAGTGCCGCACAGGAACCTATAAGCATATCATGGAAACCGTGAACAACCTACACCGGCCCACTTTTTTCTTGGAGAGGCTCTGTGTAGCGCAGTGCCCGCTACAATGGCACCTGCGAGCACAGGTGCTGTAATGGCAGAAAACCGTTTCACGACAAGGGGTGTTGAGGTGTTGCATCCGCCCGTACTCCCTGGGTTTGGTCAAACTGGCAGGGTATATACCTGTCAGGCAGCGTACTGTTAAATTACCACGGCTGGCAACAACAATTGCTTCACACACTTATGCACCCCGACTAAAGTGCATGGGCCATACCGTCTCACCCATACATACTGGCACCGTTTGAGCCCTTGAATTGATCGCCCATCACACTTATTTATTTATTTATGGAATTTTTATTGCGCATACAAATACCCGAAGGTGTCTCGCCGCATGTGTGGGCTAGCGGGACCGGAACAACAGAATTCACTGGTTAAACAACCAAGTCTTTAAGAGCCTACAAAAGCTCATCAAGTTGGGGGCGTTTTTGATAGTAAGTGGCAGAAGATTCCAGAGCTTTGGCGTAGCAACCAGAAAACGTCTGTCTCCCCAAGTTGCTGTTCTTGTGCGAGGTACTGGTAGGAGGCAGGTGTTGGCAGATCTCAGCAGCCTTTTAGGGGTGTACAACTGAAATGCCTCGGTCAGAAACTTGGGTCCGACGCCATGCACTGACTTATAGGCAATGCAGAGGGCCTTGAATTTAATTCGGCTCTCTAATCTGAGCCAATGAAGCTGGCGAATGGCGAGAGTAGTAGGCTGGCGGCGGGGAATGTCTAAAAGAATTCTAGCAGCCGCGTTCTGTATAGACTGTAGCTTAGACAGAACGAGTTTCTGAGAGTTGAGAAATAGGACATTTCCGTAATCAATTTTGGAAAACACCAGGGTGGTAACTAGGGTCTTCCCAGCTGAGATAGGGAGGTAAGGCAGAAATTTCTTAATTTTCTTTAGAGTAAAGAAGGCAGATGACACAACCTTGTTGACGTGAAGGTTGAATGTCAGCTTGCTGTCGAAAATAACTCCCAGGTTTCTCGCCTTTTTCACTGGGACAGGTGGAGGGCCCAGCTGGTTGGGCCACCAAATGGAGGACCATTCAGGGGAGAGATTGCCAAAGGTCATAACCTCGGTTTTGTCCGAGTTAAGCCTCAGGCAATTGGAGGACATCCAGGTACTGACAGCAAGCATGGCCTCCTGGAAATTGGCTGCCACCACTGGGCCGTTCTTATGGATCGCCAGCACCAGTTGGGTGTCGTCTGCATAAGATGTCAATCGTACCCCGTGGGCCTTTATTACCCTCGCTAAGTCCGCTACGTAGATGTTAAATAACGTGGGACTTAGCGAGGATATTGTCACTTCCCACTCACGTACCGGGTCTACCCGTCCCCTTGTATGACCACATCTTGCAGTCATTGCGGTGTGGAGCACTTCCTAGGTGTCAGCCATGGATCCCGCCATACATAAATGAAAATCAAACAGAAATGATGAGTGCTTTTTTGCCTTTAGGTGTAAATTACAATTCACAAATCAGCGCTACTTCATGTGACTGTACTCCCCATCTCACCCACCCCCCAGCAAGGGTGCATAGGTACTGTTGTGACACCACCCGGCCACATAATTTGCCGGCCCACGGATGCATCGATTCACCTATATCCAGTCCTAAATTCTTCACACCCAATGGTTTACATAGGAATCCCAATGCCCCAAATGTGCCCAAGACCCAGGGGATTGGGTTCAGTGCAACCACACAGGAATAGTTTGCTTAATTGTACAGGCCCACAGACATCAGTAATGCATGACCCCACACGAACATCTCATTGTGCAAGTGCACAGGCACAAGGGTGCAGAGATACTGCGTGACAAACCCTAGGCATATAATGCCTCGTTGTATGACGATACCGTGTGACGCCAGACGGACATCCAAGGCACAAGTGCACAGGCACCTGGATGCAGAGGTACTAAGTGATACAATACATGACTGTGCATACGCGCACCAGGATACCCTTGAAGGTGTGACAACAAGGCCTGGGATGTACTGTTTTGACGTCATAAGTGTTGATTGTGTACTTGAGTGACCCTTACTGAGGCCTTTGCCAAGTAGGCCATACCTCCAAACCTTTAAATAACCTGCTGTAACATGCTAAACATAACTTCCTCAGTAAGTAATGTCACCAAATGTGGACTCCTGGAACCTACCCTAGAGGCAACTTATATTTAAAGAAAAGAAGGTTTGGGCCAACGTGGCCATTTTTACCAACTGCTTGCGTAGACCCTATCTGTGATGCAAGCCCACTGGTAGCATTTGGCTTACAGGCCCAGGCACACACCCCTGTATTTCCAGAGATCGACCAGTAAATCAGGTATGCCAACCATAGAAAAATTGGTCACTGTTACCATTTCCACAGAGGGCATATGCATTATTAGAACGAATAAATAGCGGCAAAGTGTCAAAAACCTACAACCAACAGAAACAAGGTCAGCAAATTTTGAGTCAAAAGCAAACAATTCAAAAGTACCCTCCCCAGGTTCAGTTTTTTAGACAATCAGTATCACTTTAAACATTTGTGGACACGTCATCATCTGATAAACCCGTCAACAGAAACCCCCATAAGAGCAGCGCTCCAGTTGTACTGTATGAGGAACATTTGAAATCAGACCTTCCTTTGTGACAACCTAGTATAGCATCAATTACCAGGTTCTTCAACCTTGTAGGAATGTTTTGGCTGGCACCGACGAAACAAGACTGACTCATACTCTGTGCCAAACACTGCATACTTTTATTCCTTCATATTAAATGCAGATGGCTTTAACTCCCCTTAACACAGCTTCATACAGTGTTACTTAGCGTACTTGTACAACAGGCCTAAGCATTGTTTTAGCAATCTAATGAATTTCTGAACAGCTTGGATTGTGACAAATGCATACATTGAAACTAAGGCTCTGAGTACTGACTTACATGTTCAACCACTATTCGTTCCCAATTGATTATAAGCCTGTAAAAAGTGATATGACCCTGACTTCCTGAGACCTGCATTAGTACTCTTGTCTTCTGTCTAGAGGGAACTCCATAAGTATGAAAAGCCTCAAGATCCTTCCCTCCTGCTTGCATAACATATTCCTACATAACTTCAGCATCAATATACAGCGCCTAATATCTTTGGCTTTGAAGCGACTTGTATTGATAGAAACCCACTGCACCACCCCAAGGATCATGTGGCAACGAGTACCTTCCCAAGGAATTCCATGTAGGGGTATATTTCCTGGGGATATGGGAAACAAATACGCAACTATTGTGGACCCCTCAACTAGTTTTAAATATCGCTTAATAGGGGAAAGCAATATGAGCCATTAGAAAAGGATGACACAGATCGTTAGGCATCCTATCTTCATAGAGACACCAGCCGCGTTGTGCCTTATTGCCATTGCCTTTATATAAAGCTCATGCTTGCCTGAAGCGTCTACTGGCGCCACATCACTGTGTAGTACATACTTCCATGCATCATGTGTCTATAAAAATGGCCCGATAGACCCCCCCTAAAAGTTATCAACGTTAATGCGTCGATGACGGGAGAAATAAATGAATGCTCGCCACTAAACAATTGTCCCAGCTGAAGTACAACAGCAGAATAAGCAAGGGAAGTAGCACCCCCATTCCAGAGCCTGCAAATAAGTAATCACTAGTGCTGAAATGAGAAAGTCCTAGGATCCCAGTACTGGATAGAATTGCCCAATTGTAAGCATAAAAATAGTTGCGGAGGAGGGTTACTCGAGGCCCAGGACCTCTTAGGCCACTGTAAAGACCGGATTCTCGAACCAGATGGGATCAGCTCCTGAGAGCCCCTCCAACCCAGTCGGAACGTAATCACCTCCCTCCATAGAACGTATTTACAATGGGTATATGTATATGTATGTACATCTCGTCCCTAAGGATGGGGAAAATAGCAATACACATGCATAAGTTTTCTACAATATCCCATTCATACCAACTAGTCTCACGGCCACTTAGGCCCAGACTAATCTACCCTGGGGCAGTTCTGATTATGTACCATTACACACTGATCACCCTCAGTGCTCACTCGACACGCAATCTGGCGTGCCATACACACTGAGCTGCAGCCCCAGTGCTCTCTTTTTATCCGGTCCACAATCCGGCGGACTTCCACACTGGTTTCCCTCCCAGTGCTCGCTTACTTACAACCCGATCCGCAATCCGGCGGATCTAAGCACCAGTCTCCCACCTGGTGTTCTCATTAACGCCGCTTACCAACGACGATCACTCTCCTATGAATACCTTTGGAAGGAATCTCTCATTGGCTACTCGGGATGATACTACAATGACATGAATTAGCACAGCTTTCCAAATTGAATCATGTACCTTCTGCTCTCAGCATCAAATGGTCCCTCTCTCCCTCATTGTTCAGTCACCTCTTACCTGACCGGGATTTACATCCGTTCATGAAAACGATGTCTGACTAGAAGACCAGGTTACCCTGATTGAACAAGAATACAAGGCACATGTTGGTTCACTAAGAACTGGGGTATTTTATTACAATGATTATAAACACAGCACTATACTATGTTATGTTATGTTATGTTATGTTATGTTATGTTATTGGTTTTTATACCGCGCACAGCTGCCCCAGCAAAGGGGCGTCCTGGCGCCAGGAAAGGTATACACAACATCACAGAACGCAGCAAAGTCAGGAAATATTAATTAAAAAGAAAAGTTTTGATGGCACGTCTGAATAACAATAAATCCTCCATAGCTCGGATTTCACTGGGAAGAGAGTTCCACAATTTGGCCGCCACTACCCGGAAGGAGCGGCCACCCATCCTGCTCAGCAGAAAGCGTGAAACAACAGACAAATTCTGACCCATCGATCTCAAGGATCGAGAGGGAACATATGGGGTCAGTAAATTCATCAAAATAGGTGGAGCCATACCTTTCAAAATTTCAAAAGCCAGGCAGAGCACCTTAAACTCGATCCGACGAGCAACAGGCAGCCAATGGAGCAATTGCAATGCTCTGGACACCGAGCAACGACGGGGCAATCCTAGTACAGCTCTTGCGGCGGCATTCTGCACTCGTTGCAGCCGCATGAGTTCTGCCTTGTTCGTACCTGCTAGTAGGACACTGGCATAGTCTATCCTGGATAGAAACGAGGCCTGAACCACAAGCTGTCTAGTGGGGGCATCGAAAAATGTAAGCACCGGCCTGATACCCCTGATTATGCCGAAACAGGAGGCAGCCACCCTCTTAGTTTGGCAGGTGAAGCTCAGTGTTGGGTCCAGCCATACCCCGAGATTTTTTATCTCAATGGCAGGAGAAGGAATCGTTCCTAGCTCGGGGGGCCACCAGTTGTCATTCCACCATCCAGGTTGCTTTCCAATCACCATCACCTCGGTCTTCTTTGTGTTCATTTGGAGACAGTTTAGGTTCATCCAATTGGCCACCGCACGTAGCCCCTCACAAAAATTGAGGGCGTCCACAGCTGAGTCCCCACTTAGTGTGACCGCCAGCTGCGTGTCGTCCGCATAGGACACCATTGTCAGGCCCCAGCGTTTGACTACCGCAGCCAGCGGGCTCACATATAGATTAAAAAGAGTGGGGCTCAAAGATGAACCCTGTGGGACTCCCAAGGTGAGCGGGTGAGAGGTGGATTTGCCAGGTGGTATCGCAACCTGAAAGGATCTGTTGGTAAGGAATGAGCGGAACCACCCTAGAGCCGAACCCCTAACCCCAGCTTCCGCTAGCCTCCACTATAACATATATCCTGCAAAGAAAAGTGAAAGGTTAGAATGTGCACACTATGCAAAGTGGGGCAGAGGTCACCTTATGAGCACGAAGTCGGGGTTCGACAGTCATCTAGGTTCCCTTCTCATCTGTGCCTTGGCTCGTCTCGGAATCACACCTCAGCAGTCACGAGTACACGTCTGCACCGCTATGCTCTGTCTCCTCCGCTTCCCTCCAAGTCACTGGAACCTTCCTCTTTATTAGCTGCTGTCTCTCTCTGTCTTCGATCGCTCTGCACTAGTCCTCTCTCCTCCTCAATCTTTCTCAGAGAGTATCAGCTTCATGATCTTTCTCGGACTTCAAAATGGCGACTGTCTGCCTGGAAATAATTAATGGCATTGATGCTAACGGCTAGCTGCCGCCTACAGACTGACTGACTCACAGCCTAACACTTTCGCTAATATGGAAGCTTGTCCTTTCATGGAAAGTTACGGCCAGTAACCTGCCGCCCACCAAATTCTTGTACCTCCCCGTACCAAGGACACGTTCCCAGCTGGCCAGCCTGATGTTGTTTCTTCGGAGTGGAGAAAAATACAGTCTTTCGATAAGGGCCAGACTGAGCCGGTTCTCTCCTAGCGAACAACACTTCGAAACTAAAACATTACACTTGACCTAGAAGCATCTCGAGCTGCCGGGGCAGAAAGCAAGATGGAGTCTCTCCCGTTTGAGGCCTACAAGGCCTGAAATAAGCATAACTCCATAGAAGGTATACTAGCACTCTTGCAAAAGGACGGATTATCACTAATACTAATGAATCTATCCCCTAGCTTAAGTTTATAAGCCCTGATCTAAGGAAAAGGGTACGGAAAGTGCATTACTGTGCCTTATGAATAGGCCCTACTTATAGTTCTAATCCCTGCACTAGAGGAGTAATAGGCTGGAGTCACCTTCAATCATTCTCCCCCAAAAGAGGGCCGAAAAAGTCAGTCAGAACAGCCACATAAAGAGTTCATGCAAACAGGTTTTGTGAGTTGGTACTCTACCATTGTGTTTGAGAGAAATGGGCAAAATGAAAAATTTCAACTCCTCTTTTTTGGAAACAGCTTTATGTGTTTAGTTTCTATAGAAATTCTTGACAAAATTCAAATAATTCATCATCGCATTGAACAAGGGATGTCAGCCGACACGTTTTTCGCCCGTTGACACGTGTTTCGCCCATTGGGTCAAGTCGAAAATTACAAAAAACAATTTGATGGACAGAATGTAGATCAATGTCTTACATTCACCCCAGTACAAGGATCTGGGCCTAAATCCATCGTTTTTTGCACTCCACACCACCCTGAGTCAGATAATGGCTTTATGCAAATCAGCTCTGACCCTGTGCCCCATGGGAACAGTCCAGTCCGAACTACAACAGCCATATCTTTCCCAGACCGGAATCAAGCATCCGAGCAGACACAATTCCATACTCAAGTCGACCAGGGCTTTCTCAAGGCTGAAAGGATAATAATGAGTCAGGATTAGATATGATATTATATCAAAAGTGAAGACGTCATTAAAGAATCCCACGATCTGGAACAAGAGGACATAAGGAGAGAAATTAGTAAAGAAGGAGTGGGAGAAGAAGAGAAAGAGAAAAAAGGAAAAAAAAGAGCAAGGAGAAAGAAGAAGAGCAAGAGGGAAGAAGTCTTATAATTAGTAGATGTTAATGTGTTTAATAGCTAATGCATTTCAATAGAGGATTAGGACAAGAAGACATGAGGAGAAAAGTAAGTAAAGGAAGAGAAAGAGAAAAGAAAAACAAAAAGAGAAAAGAAGGAGAAAGAGTAAGAAAAAGGAAGAACAGCGAGTAGGAAGCAGTCTTTCAATTAGTAGATGTTAATGTGTTTAATAACTAATGCATTTTGAGTTTTCTTGAGTGTAATGTGAAATCTAGTCTGAAAGCAAATTAGCATAGAGCAAGGTGTCACTACATCATGCAAGGTGCAATCTAATCATGCTAGTCTAACGTCTTTTCAACTTATTTTTTACAAAAATGTAGGCACTCTCATCTTTTCAGGAGACATAACAGTTTTGTTTATACATTAGTTAATGTGTAGGTACCTTCTAATATCATGTAGCTGTATAACAGGGAAATATGTAATCTCAAACGAGGGGTATATCATCACTTTACAACATTTCTTGCAAAGATGTTTATCTGGGAAGTAAGCAAGAGAGGAACAATAAACGTAAAAATTCAGGGCCGCTTGTCTGGCAATTATTCACGCAAGGGTAATACATTGCATTGGGGATTAGTAAGGTCAAAAAGGGGGGAGGTGTGGTCTACCCCAATCTACGGTCCTTATTATCATTTTGCAGAAGGCTTGGCTAACACCAGACACAGGTTGCCGTCACTAATAAATAAACAAACGTTTACGGAGGACAGTATAGTTTTTTAAAAGGCAACGATGTTTCTGCCATAAAGTCATTAACAACGCATCAAAACCCTAGTGAAATGGATAGAACGTGGGTATAAGCTGCCGATTCCCGGAGACACATAGTTTGGCGAGTTACCACTTTCTATTCTTAGGATATCGGTAGCTTCATAATGCTTGAATTCTGTGATAAAACTCGCCGTTTTATATTTACACTTACTTGTGTTTCATAAAGTCACTGGTGCACCGTCCAGGGTTAATCCCATATCGTAGCTTGGTCTGCGGCGTTGTAAACCAGGGCCATCTTTTGAAACAGTGTCTAGGTTCGGTCTCATGTCATAAGTGGAAAGTTATGAGCGGGCGCCATCTTAGAGTGGGTGTGATATGCTTAAGTAGAGCGGGCATCTAAAGCGCTAGAGATCTAAAACCCCAATGTGTCAACAGTTTGTAATGTGTTTGAAGAAATAATCTATGAGCTATCTAATCTACTAATCTAAGTATGATGGATAATTATCATCGCCTTTGTACCATAATAGGTCCCTAGTTTAAAATATTTAATATTTATAACCAATATTTAGTGTGTGACCACTTTCGATCTCAGTTTTGCCTTTGCTTAAGCATCTTCATTCTTGTACTCACATTATGAATAGGTCAGACTCATCTAGGAGAAGGGAGTAAGATTGTACAAAGACAGAAAAAAGGATTTATTTAATGAGGGAAAATTATTTAGGATTTTATTTGGGGAGTTTGGTTATAAACGAATTGTTCTCTCTATGTCTTCCTTGACAGCCCATGCTAGGAAGGGCAGATAGACTAGAGACCAGTTTATTTGGGTTAGCCCATATTCAATATTCAATCGTCTTTCCACTCCAGAATAAGGAATATAACTCGTGGACAGCGTCAGACAGTTGACATTTATAAGAACAATCTGATCCATGAGCTATCAGATATATTTCCTCTGCAGCTATAGGAATCAGTATATGAGTTGAGAAAGTTTTTTTGCCTCTTGGAGATGTGACATTTTTAAGAGAGGTTAGAGAAAAGAGGGCAACATATTTAATGTAGGGGGATGTCTCCAAAGCTCAATCGGGAGTCTGAGTAATCAGATGTTTGAAGGAGGACAGGAACTAAGAACAAATGAAGAAATCGAAGCATGTAAAAATTACAGGATACATTATTCTGCCATTCAAAGGGCAGTTCTGCGTCAAGGTATTGAGTGTCTTTGCCATCTTTTTTCTTTTTTTCTTTCTTTTTTCTTTCTTTCTTTTGTCTTCTTTTTTCTTTCATATTTATTGTTACCTGTAGATCTGGCCACTACATAGTCCGGAGCATTAATGTTCAGAACTAGATGGTATATCATAGCCAGTAATGCCATTCATTTTCTTTGTTCAGGCCATGCTCCACTGTGCCAAGCCTGATTATAAGTGCACTTTCCTTTTGATGTAATCGGAGCTCCAAATTGCCACCTCTTGCATGTTGTTTCACTTTTTCAAGGCCATAAAAAGAGAAGTTGCAATTATGTGGATGGTTGATTTCAAAATGTTCCACTAATGGTTGTCTCAGATCCACTTTATGAATATTCCTGAAGTGTTCTTCAATACACATTTTCAGTGGACGAATTGTACTTCCTATGTAATGTTTTCCGCAGGGGCAAGTGATTAGGTATATTACATTCCGTGTCTCACAGTTTATGAAATCCTTGATATGGAAGAGGTACCCAATCACTGTTATGTTTTGAATTTTGGACTTTCCCAGTTTACAGATAGACCAGTTCGAACAGGTGAAAATGACGCTTTGTTGTTTTAGAAAAGTTGTAGAATGTTGTATTGTTTGAAAGAATGACGAACATAGCGTATCACAGAGGTTTTTGCTTCCTGTGAAACTCATTTGTGGTTAGTCCTTGATACTATTCGCTATGTGTCGCCGGGAATCGACGGCTTATACCCACGGTCTTTCCATTTCCTTAGGGTTTTGATGCGTTGTTAATGACTTTTAAAAACTAAAGGGGGTAGGTGAATAGAAATGTGGTTGAGCCTAGACCCTTTTTAAATGTACAACACACAATTGACCCAAACCACAATTATTTTAAACAAATCTTTGGAGGGTTAGAAGCATATTTATTTTATCTACCCTCTGCTTATTTATTTAGTCAATTGTATGTTGTACAGTTAATGACTTTAAGGCAGAAACATTGTAGCCTTTTGCGAAACGATACAGTCCTCCATAAATGTTTGTTTATTTATTAGTGATGGCAACCTGTGTCTGGTGTTAGCCATGCCTTCCGCAAAATGATAATAAGGACCGTAGAGTTGGGGTAAACCACGCCTCCCCCCCTTTTTGACCTTACTAATCCCCAATTCAATGTATTACCATTGTGTGAGTAATTGCCAGACAAACCGCCCTGAATTTTTGCGTTTATTGTTCCTCTCTTGCTTACTTCCCAGATACATCTGTGCAAGAAATGTTGTAAAGTGATGAGATACGCCTCGCTTGAGATGACATATTTACCTGTTATAAAGCTACAAGATATTAAAAGGTACCTACAAATCAACTAATGTATAAACGAATCTGTTATGTCTCCTGAAAAGATGAGAGTGACTACATTTTTGTAAAAAATACGTCGAAAAGACTTTGGATGTTATAACTGGCATCTGTCTTGGACACTAAAAGACTAGCATATTAGATCGCACCTTGCAAGATGTAATGACACCTTGCTCTATGCTAATTTGCTTTCAAACTAGATTTCTCATTACACTCAATACAATTCGAAATCCATTAGTTATTAAACACATTAACATCTACTAATTGAAAGACTCCTTCCTACTCGCTCTTCTTCCTTTTTCTTACTCTTTCTCCTTCTTTTCTCTTCTTGTTTTTCTTTTCTCTTTCTCTTTCTTTACTTACTTTTCTCCTTATGTGTTCTTGTCCTAATCCTCTATTGAAATGCATTAGCTATTAAACACATTAACATCTACTAATTATAAGACTTCTTCCCTCTTGCTCTTCGTCTTTCTCCTTGCTTTTTTTTTCCTTTTTCTCTTTCTCTTCTTCTCCCCCTCCTTCTTTACTAATTTCTCTCCTTATGTCCTCTTGTTCTAATCCTCTATCTACCGATTCACATTGCACAAGCACCTTCACTGCACGGGTGTAGATGCAGATGAAACCAGCTCTGGGCCTTTTTTGGATCACCTTTACAACATATCTTGGGATTCTTTAATGACGTCTTCACTCTAAATATAATATCATATCCAATCTTGACTCATTAATATCCTTTCAGCCTTGAAAAAGCCCTGGTCGACTCAACCCAACGGGCGAAACACGTGTCAACGGGCGAAATACGTGTCGGCTGACATCCCTTGTTCAATGCGATGCTGAATTATTTGAATTTTTTCAAGAAGCTTTTTATTCTTTCTGCCCAATTCTCTCAAACACAATGGAGGAGTACCAACTCACAAAACCTGTTTAAATAAGTAATAACTGTGTGCTCTCAGGACATGTAAATAAAAGAACAGGCCGGCATGGGTGCATACTTCATTTAAATATGCCGAATGCCTATAATATAGGTTCCACAATATGGACCGGCAAAAAGACAAACAAATACAGCTCCTTGCGCAGACTGCTCATTTCAATTGGGTGCAGACAAATAGCCATTGGGCCGGCCAGCAAAGCATCTCCTTGACACGGATGCTCTACAACACAGAGCTGTTTACAAACACCCCATGACTCTCACAGACCTCTCCAATGTGGTGTACACAAAGGAGCCGGCCTCTGCACCTGCAACACTCGTCGAAATGCGGAGGGCGCACTTTAAGGGAGGTTTGTAAACTGGAGCTGTTTTTCAAACATGTAACAGCTCTCTGCACAGCACCTAACTGAGTGTAAACCAAAAAAGCTGGCGTCCACACATGTGGTGAGTGCTTCAGGGAGCAGAGGTCAAGGAAGGCTTCCAGATCTGGCGCAGTTTGCAAACAAACACAGCTCACCTCACACACACACTGTTTTCGCCAAACCACTTCACTTGGGTGTAAACAGGCCTTCCCACGTGCAATGGCTGCTTCAAGGAAATGTAGAGAGCACAGCTACTGGGAGGCTTCCAAATATGGGGCTGTTGGCCAATAAATAAATCTCACCACACACACACCATGCGTCCACCAAGCGACTTCAATTTGGTGTAAGCAAAGGAGCTGGCCGCCGCACCTGCAGTGCTTGTATGAAATGTGGTGAGCTTCTGGGAAAGGATGCTCAATAACAAGGGGCCCTAAGCAAACGGTATGAGGCAAACTTCTTCCCAGAAGTAAATACATCAAAACAAACCCTGACCAGAAATGTGTTTGCGTCCATCCCTCCCTCATTACATTCTAGGTGTCACAGTAGACAGTTTAAAATTTGTAACAACAGGGAGGCAGAAAGTAAACATCCAGATTCTCCGGCATAGACACAACATGGCAACAGCATCAGAATGGCCCACCTGCAGGACCACTGGGGAAACGGGATTGTAAGGCTGCAGCCACTGCTAACGAGAGCCCTCAGCGCATCTGGCACTCGTCCCTGCTCGACGCGCTCCTGCCGCTCCACCATTCCTCCTCCTTCGCCGCAATCCTCGAGTTGCAAAATCCTCAGCTAGAGCCATTATCTACGAAATTGAATAGAAAAGGAGAGTACCCTGCCTCAGGATATAAAGGCCCTAGCTGAAGGGTCCAAAAGATATATATAGAGGGGTGGTTAACCTAGGGATTGACACTAGACATCACAATCACATGCCTCAATGGGGGACTGGCTGATGCTGCACCTTCGTCCTGCGGGCAGTCTCCGTTTATCGGCCGACGGACCGGGTCGGCGGAACCCCAACCTAAGGAAAACTGCCCGCAGGACAAAGGTGCAGCATCAGCCAGTCCCCCATTGAGGCAGCCCTACATTTTTGGACGACATCGTATTCTTCTACTATCATGCAGTGGTGTAGGAGCACTGATGCACATTACCCTCACACTGGGGTACAATCCAAACAATTACTGATCCGATTAATCAAAGTAAAGTGGGGCATTGGCTACGGCTGGGATGCTGAAAGGGAAGCCGAGCACCACTTACCTAACACTGGTAGAGCGCTCCTTGGCTACGGCTGACAGCGTGGGCTCCTTTGCTGCTGCGAGAGCAGACTGCTCCTTGGTGGATGTTGAGACAGACACGAGGGAAAGGGAATGAAAAGAGTGGGGGAATAATGGCAGTGAAGGAAACCAGCAGAGCGCAGTGACGCACTCATGATTCCATTAAAAAAAAAATGTTTTTCAAAAGAAAGAAACAGAGCACGGTGTCTTTGAAGCGGGTGCCTTGCTCACACCATTAAAGTAAAAAAATGAAACTGTGCACGGTGTCCCTGCAGTGGGCACTGCGCTCGGCCTTCAAGTTTTAAAAAAACGAATGATGAAAGCTGAAAGAAAACTTGGCTCTTGCTAGCTGTCATGATGAGGAAAAAGTGAATAATAAAAGCTGAAAGAATCTCTCGCCTCTTGCTAGCTGTCATGATGAGGACCACTGCTTCGCTCCCTTGCTCCCTAGGCCAGCGGAGAGAGAAGGCGGGACATGCACCCACTTTTGGACAATTGTGTGCTGTCTTTTTCAGTAAGACGCACGCAAAGGCCAACAGCATTTGAGCAAAAAAAACACATGCACGAGAGTGTGGTCCGAGTTGAAAGTACTTACTAGAAGCCTCACAGAGCAACGCATGCACGCTGGCTCAGGCGAGACCTAAAAAGGAGAAAATCCCTGTAGAGAAGGTGCCATGTAGAGGTTGCCAAGTTAAAGGTTCAAAATATTAGAGGAAAGGGCTAAGGAGAAAGATCTACAAGTGTATGGATTTTCTTAGCGAAACATGGACAATTTAAAAAATCTCTTTTCTGCCATTTTGAGAGTTGGCAATATGAGAGGTGAAGTAACTTATCTGGGTAGAGGGGTTGAGCTGCAAATAATGGGAGACCTAAGGGCATTGTTGATAGAGGAGTAAGATGTTGCTTCATTGTAATCTTGAATAGTTGTGTGATTTGGCGCTTCACTGATTTTGACAAAAGCTTCTTTGTCCTTTGCTGATCTTTTACAACCTATCATAATGTTCTTTCACTGAGATTTGAGTACCTAATAGTTGGTCCCATTTTGTATTAATTCCACCACATTCCTCCTTACCTGTTTTCTTGTGTCATTGTCTTATTTCTCACGTCCCTGTCTCAGCTGCTGTTTTCTACGGGAGTGTGCTGCAGCACCTGAGAGTAACCATGTGTAGTGTTTGACTGAGGCTGGGTTGGAGTACATTTGAACCTGTTTTATTAACTTTAGGGTTGTATTAACTTTAGAATTATACTTTGTGAATAGCAATGATCTTACTCATTTGTGGGCTTGTATTTGCCCCTCCCTAAACCTCTTCATAAAGTTCCCTAAACTCCTCTCAACTAGTGGATATTCCACCAGCCACTACCACTTTTACTACAAAACTGTACACATATCTGTGAGGATATCTCCCCCACTTTGTTGGAGATCTCCACTCAGAAACAAATAGGAGAGATGGAGGTCTCTGGTAGGTTTGTGAATAGGATTTTATAGTATGTGAGTAATATTAGTGTAGTACTACATTACATTTTATAAAATGAAGTTCATGAATAGGCCCCTATAGGAAGCTGACTCTGTATATTTTATACAAAAGTAAGATATAGTGTGCACAAAGTCCAGTGGATACCCAGAGGCTTACAGAGGCTTCAGTAGATAACACTGAAATCCCTCTTTATGGTAGTGTGGCCGAGCAGTTAGGTTTACCAGAGGGTTGTGTTTAGGATTTGTTGTACACACTCAGGCAAAAAATGTCTACGCACACTCAAAGACTGAAGCCAGGACCAATTGTTTGGTATAAAAAGTTATTACTTTATTATTTATTTTTAGAACCAAGAGGAACTCAGTTGCTGGTAATTAGCAGTAGTCAGGAACACAATTGCTTGCTTGGTTAACTGTTCACCCAAAAGAAAAAGGACCCATTTTGCTCTGTATCCTCGCTGGTACAAGCAGCTTCGCCATTCTAAATTGTTTCTGCAAAAGATGCTATTTAGACTCTCCAGCGCTGGATTACCATCTTTCCAAGAGGGTGGCTGCCACAACTACCACCTTTAGCGTTCTTTCAGCGCACTTGCCCTGAAGCTGCGCACTTCATCAGTTGAATTAGACGGAAGAGCAGCGTCTTCTCTGCGGGCCTGCTCTGAGGAGATTTCTGAGTCCTTGAACTTCGTTTTATTTCAGCCCCACCCTCAGCGGAGTGGTGTGCACACCAGGGGCCTTTTTTCCCCAAAAAGACTAGCATCTCATTTGTCTTGCTCCAGAGTTTATCTCAAAATTCAGACCCAGAGTTAAGGAGGAATTCTGTTCCCTGAGTTTCAACCTGAACTTTAATATTATTCAGTTTCCCTCATCTCACTAATTTGAGACTCTAGTGTTTTAGAGACTTGATACAAGACTAGAAACTTTTACAACATTCTATTCAGAGCCTGAGTCAAAGTTTATGCATAGTGTCTCTCTTTTTCTCTCTCAACCTCTTCCTTTCAATACGTTTTTTGAGCATAGAAGATATTAACCAGAACCTTTGTCTTCAGAGAGCAGCAAGCCTTCTATGTGATCCAGGTGTGTGAGTAAGAGCCATATTTAGGAATTGTTTAGTTGGTCAAGTATGTTTTGACTTATTACAAATATTTAGCAGTGAACTAATTACTATGCGTTAATGTTGTACAGGTACTGCCTTTTCTCTTCCTGATGCGAGTAACAATTCTAAAACTAGAGTCATAGATAGGTAGCAGAAGACTACTGGATCTGGAGGCATTCTCTCTTATCTTCCCATTCCCCTTTCCCCCTTGTTGTGGAGTTTTGCGGCTTGTTACCTTGGTTTGCATAATCACCCGCAGAAGGGAGTTGGGATTCAGCATCTGCTCCTGTGGAAAAACTGGATCTTAGTTGGTGTGTCCTGACAGCAGTTTCAAGAGTAGTAATACTTTTAAAATGCATAGGTATTGGTTTATAAAAGCAGTCAAATACTATACAGCAGTATTAGAAATACTTTGGCAATGCCAATCAAACAGTAGCAAAGTTAGAAAATGTGAAAGATAGGCATTTAGTGTAATAGACAGGCAATGCAATGCGATCCTATGGAAGGTAAACAGTTATATGCAGTTACAGGTAAGTACTCAACCTACACATCCAGTCTTCAGGGGTTTGGACCAATATTGGGCAAGGGTCTTACAAAAGTAGGTACTGCCACACCAGCAGAACAGGACGGCTGGGTGGAGAGGGCACTAGGCCTGATGTTAGTCAATTGAGACTGAGGGTACCTACAAGAGGTGCGGTTTGCAGGTGAGTACCCATGGTTAGGGGATTAAAGCAAGCACAGGGAGGTCCACAAGGCAGTGTTAAAGTTACACCACCACTGGCATAGGGGCGGTTGGGTACAGGCTGCAATCAGTGTTGAACACACATTGCTTTTCAATGGAGATACTTGGTCACACAAAGAGGCATCAAGCTCAGACCAGGAGGCTGGGTGAAGGTGACCGTACCCTGTGCAGGTAAGTTTAGATGTCAAAGGAGGGCTGGGCACTGTCGGCTGGGCTCCCCGAGGTTAAAGGGCAGAGAATGCAGGGGTGCCCATTGGTGTTGGATTTTCTATACCGGAGCCAGTCGCTGTCAGGGGGACCCTACAAGATGAGGCTGCTGGGGTCTTTGTGTAGTCCAACAGAAGTCAGCCAATGCTGGATTCAAGGACAGGGTCACTGGGGAGACTTCACTGGACAGGCGACCCACTCAGCTTCGGCCGTGGGCATAGGGTGCAGAGTGAGCAGGGATCCTGATTCCAGCTGGATCGGGAGTACTTGTAGCTGGATTCATCTGGACAGGGCCACTAGACCTCAGGAGATTTGGTCTTTGTTGAAGTGTGGCCAGTCTTCCCCTCATTCTGGAAGTCAATGGCCAAAGCACTAGGTTTGTCTTCTTAGCAGGGTCTTTCAGCAGGGGACTAGTCAGTAGGACTGGGGCCAAATAAGTAGTCGTCTTCAGACTCAGCTGCACTGCGTTTTCTTAGCCTCTTCTTCGTACTTCATAGGAATCTGAGGATCAAGGTTCAGGGGTGCCCATAAATACTTTAGGGGTGTAACTGGTACAGAGAGGTATTAGCCAATGGGATACCTAACTTGTTTACTCCCTTAGCATGCCATCTCCCTTTTGTGAGGGGGCATTCCTTAATCCTATAGGTAACAAACCTTTCATCCAAGATGGATGATTTTCTAAGGAGGACATCATTACAGCTCCGGACACCTTTCCTGACTATTTATTTCCTTGCTGCCAAAAAGTAGGATTTGGTCAAGGGAGCGGGCATCTCCAGTAGTTGGAGAGGACCTCGTCAGCAAATAAAGGGCAGGAAGCCTTTAAAACTCATCCCCCTAAATTCTGTTCCTGCTTGGGGGTAAGTGAGAAGCACCTCCATCCCAAGCAGGCTTTGTTCCTGACCCACAAAAGTACAATGGCTTCCAAATCAGGGGGTCAGAAAGATGTCTGTGTTTGGCAGGCTGTTGCAGGCCAGTCTGCTGGGCATGAGGGTTTTTTTCTTTTGCAGAGTTTTATATAGCGCAAACTAGACCCATACCGAATTGGGTATCAGAGCGCTTTACATAGCACCAGTTATGTTACATGTGGACACACATTCATTTTAGGCACGGAGAGATTAAGTGATTTGCCCAGAATCACAGAAGATTTTGGCGTCTGTACCGAGACTCGAACCCAGATGCCCAGGTCCGAGGTTGAGCGCCCTAGCCGTTATGCCATTTGGTCATTTTTACAGGGGCATCTTTAAAATGCCCTCTCAGTGTATTTTGTAATGCATCCAGCACTGGGATCAGTGTGGGTTTATTATGCTGAGAGGTTTGATACCAAACTTCTTAGCATTCAGTAAAGCAATCATGATGGTGCTGTGGAGTTTGTAATAACAATTAAGGGTGGGCGGAATTTGCGTAATCGCGTTACGCAAATCTCTGCCAAACGGAAAAAAATCTCAGCGAACACGCAGCAATTCCGCGAACACGCAAATTGCTTGCTCACAATGCTTTTTTACTATTCGCAATCGCTGTTTGCGTGCTCTGGAAAAATATCGCGGGAACCCGCATTTTTAGAACGTGAACCAGAAAAAAAATTCGCGGAGTCACGGAACGCAGAAAATGGGGCAATTTCTTGGTCTCCACGGAACGTGAAATTACCCAAATTCCGTGAGTGGAACGGAATTTGCTGCCCAGGCCTAATGACAATCTCCCAGTCCTTGAACTCAGTAGGGCTTCACTGAACTTACAACGGCTAAGAATGTACTTAGACACTGTAAGGGCATATTGTTCATGCAGCTGTGCCCTCACCTGTGGTATAGCACACCCTGCCTGTGGGCTGGGAGGCTTGCTAGAGGGGTGACTTACCCATGCCACAGGAGGAAGGGATCCCAGTGTGGACAAGGAACATAATAGTACAATTCAATGAATTAATCAAAAACAATTATTTGATCCGCAGAGTTTTATTCACTGTGGGATCCAGTGTAACGAATACACGTAGCAAACATTCAACTGTATTGAAGGTCATACAGTGCCCCGGGAAGGAGGAGGGAAGTGATAGTGGTGATGATAAGGGAGTGGTAGGATTGTGTGACAGTAAAATCAAACATTTGAAAAAACCTTTATGCTATAAGTAGTATAGCAGCAACGGCCATATAGAATGGCGGCGATATTTTTAGAAAGGCATACATCACAAGGTACAATACATATACACAATATTGGCGTGAGGTTGCGGCAAATAGAACAACAGTCGACGTTTCGACCCTCTTATCAGTGCAGGAATTGTTATCCTTGCTGCGGGGTCTTCATCAGGACCAGGGGATTGGGGCAGGTAACCACAGGGTAATAAGTCCTCCGTGTGGTCAATGATTAATTGGTCGGTTGCCTTCGTACGGAGCTCCCTGATTAAATCTAACTTAACGAACTTTGGATTAATTCCCCACGATGCCTAAATAAATCCAGCACCGAGTGAGTGCTTGATGTAGCGATCGGTGCAGCTCCACTACTGACGTTGCCCCAATTAATCCTTCCCGGAATCTTAACTCTGAGGCAGCACCAAAAAACGTACGGTGCAAAAGGAGAAATATCTTTATTTCTCCTCTTTTTTCTCTGTTTTATGTGTGCAGCACACATAGAAAGAGGAAAAAGCCTTTTGCAATTGTTTTTGTACAAGGTTTCCCTTCCTGCACGAAAACAATCATGCAATGCAGACACCCTTGCAAAGGCGCCTTCATTGGCGTATGACAGCCCATTGTGCACTAGCACAGGAGGAAAGGACAGGAATGCACTGTACCTGATAGATACAGAGCATTCCTGCCCTTTTCCTTTGCAGTAGGGCTGTGCAGCAGGAAGGTTTGCAACCAGGGCCGGACTGGGAACCAAAATTTGCACTGGCAAAGAGCTCGGCCGGCCCCGCTGGGAGCGGCTGAGCTGTTTGCCAGGGCCAGTTTCGGACGATTTTGTTACAGGGACCGATTTTACAGCTATGCTGCAAAAATGTCCCAGTAACAAAACGGCCCCCACCCCAGCGGCCCACCGGGGAAAAGCCAGTGCCCGCTACGGCCATTCTGGCCCTGCTTGCGACACTGCTCTACGTACGGCAAAATCTTATAAATAAGGATCTTAATTTCCAAAAGTCATACAATTGCATTTTACTTATCAAAACACAATCTAGGTATAACAAACTGTCGCAGATTTCAACTGTCTCTGATTTAAGATTAGCTTACTACATACGATATCTTTTTTGAACTTGGAGAAATTAAATACTGTTTTTTTTTTTTATAAAACTATATTCGATTTTATTTGTGTTTTTATAAAGGATTTTATGGCACAATAATTTGTGTTCTTGTTATTATTAATTTGTCGGGCCATTCTACTATTCTTTCTATGCCTGGCCTCCGTTGAGAATCACTTGCGCTCCTTGGCACTAAAACGAAGCAAGAGGAGTGGGTTAAACATGTCTTGTGTCGGGCTCCTGCTGGTATCACTCACTGCAGTGAGCTCATAATTGACATCACCGATGCTATGGCAATACAAAGCTGAAGGAGCGGGGCGCGCTGCTGTGGGCCTCACACACTGCTAACTGGCTGAAGACATTATAATCCTTAGGTGAGATTACACAGTATTCCTGCCGTACGCTTTCCGGATGGGGTTACGTTACAGTAGAGATAACCGTGCCGATTTGAGGGTGGGAGAAGCTGGTAGGCACAAGGCAGTGTCATTCTTTTAATTGTGTGAGAGAAGACAGTTGTAAGGGGCAAGGGAAACCTAGGACTGTAAAAATTGAATTTGTAAATATAAATAGAAATATGATTTCAATAATCAGGTTCTGTGGGCATTTGCACCCACAGATTAAACGTGTTACAGCAAACTGTCTGCAGCACTGCATACAGGTCTCAGCTTGGTGTGTGTGTTGGTGAGAATTGGCAGCAAAGGTTAGACCTCGTAAATTCATAGAACACCCTCAAATTCTAATATGTGAGCATTTGAAACATTTTGCAGGCAGTTTTGTAACAAAAACTTGCTCTGCAGCATCTATAAAAAAAAGTACTCAGGTGCAGCTTGGCTGTTTCCACAAGGCATGTTATCACTGAGTTGGGGTTATCAAGGTACTGTTTGTTCAAGTCACTTATAGACACTTCCAGTGGGTCCTGTTATTTAATTAGCAGACTTTAGATGATAGCAAATACAATCACAAGAATTTCCCGCAGCTTTCCCTGCAGCCCATAGTATGCCTGCTGAATTTATCGATAGTTCACTTCCCTCCAAATTCGTGTGTATAATGGTTGTAAGTGTAACTTCCCGAGCATACCTTCTTGCCATTGCCCCTAAATGTAATCTGGCAGGTCCAAGCTTTTGTATCCTACATCCCCTATGTCAGCCATGGTCAGTTACTCCACTCTTCAAGACTTCACATTGGACCACCTTAGGAAATAACCATTCCCATCACAGAAAGTAGTCTATGCTTTGTGTGACTAAGGGCCCTATTTAAATCTTGGAAAAGAGGGAACTCGACTGCAATGAGTTACCTCCCCCCGACCAACGTTATGATCTGCCTGCCGGATTTAAATTTGGATGAACCATGGTATGACGAAGCCAGAGACTACTACATCTCCTCCGTGGTCTCACAACTTTGATGGCATGATGGAGTAAGGGCTTTGGATATATGTATGCCTTATTTGGATGGACAGACATACATCAGTTTTTCAATGCCCATCACTGCCAGGTAAAAACCTGACAGTAAGGGCATTGAAAAGTGCACAATGCTACACTTGCCTGAGGAGAGCATTTCTTTTTTATTCTAAAAAATAAAAAACAGCTTTGGGATTTTCTTTTTGAAGATTACAAAAATTATAAGTTTGATTTACTGCTCTGCTGACAGAGCTGTATGCCTACCATACAATGCATTGTCAGGAACCGATGTGACCGGTTTCTGTCAATGCTAAAAATGTCCACTAGACCAGCAGTCATTTCTAAATCAGATGGGTGGCACCTCCATCACGGGGATGGAGCAATCTACTCAGAAACCTGAAGGATGACCGACCATCCGCCAATATTTAAATGAGTGCCCTAAGTGTCATGTGGCCATGAATGGAATGGATCGTGTGGTGGAATCGCAACATTTTATTCTTTATCAGCTGCCGAAAATACACATTTTCTATTAAATACAACTATCCATTTCCGACAAACCTTTTTTCGGGAATTTTGCTTTCAAAATGAAAGTTTTAATTTTTTGAAAATATACACCCCCAAAATATCAGGTTGTCATTTTCATTAATTACTCACATGTATAAATGCTTCGTAGACAGATTTTCTATAAATACCTTGCTCATACAGTCATGAGTCGTGGGTGCTCACCAAAACATCAAGGCTGCCTGTAATATGCCAATAATGCCCATCAAAATACCAAGGCCACCAATGCATAAAGGCCACCATAATGACTAGGATACGCACTATAAATCAGTCCTTGCCAATAGTGTGTGAGGGACAGCCATAATTATGTTGTGGATGGCTAAAAGGAGCTTAGTCACACTCTTAATAGGACAGTGATAAAACTCCGAATGTCACTCCTAGACCTTGAATACCCAAATTAAGTCAAGGATGACAATGATTATGCCACTGCCGATATTATGCATGAACGAATGCAATAATGCAAAATATGAACTACTTATGATGGGGTGAGGATAGCATATCATTTTGGTGGTTTTTGACACCAGGCAAAACCTCCAGGAAGTAATGTTATGTTAGGATAGTATAATAGGGAGGGGCACAATGTCACACAGACACAGACATATATCTTAACACATGCATACACATATACAGACAAATGCATACCAGGCTCTTAATTGGCTCAGTTCCGGATCCATACCCTCCTCTCCTAAGAAATTGCAAAAACAACAAAGTGATGGATGGAATGCATGAATTAGTCTCAGGCACTGGAAATCCTTTGAGCCGCATCGCAATCTATTGTTTTTTACCCACTATGCCATCTCAGGTGGACCCAGCCGTAAGCAAGTCAGTCTTGACCCTGCTCATCATGGGAAAAGTCCAGCCCTAACTGCCAGGCCAAGTCCTCCCTGAATTGTAACACAAGTAACCTAGGACTGGTTTCACCCTAATTAGCGCTCTTCAGCCAGATATAGCTTAGTTCTACTGGCACAGTGATCATGAGACACACATCTGGTCATACAAGGTGATGAATGGAATACTTGAATTAATGCTGGAGTAGTGCTAGATGCACACCAGTATTATAAACTGCAGTTAAATATTTCAACTATTTTGCGTACGACCAGTGTATCGCTGTCTGATCGACCAACGTAGAAGAAAAAATGAAATTGAAATGGAGTTTGAACTACCATTTGGTTTCTATAACCACCTTGTTGAAAGAATCTGAATCTGATCTCAAGATACAATGTTTAATAAATATCATCTCAATGATCATCGTTGTTTATTGATCGAATACTATTGAATTATTTCCCTAATGGAGTTTGGCTGTGCAATCGGGGGGCGTTACCCGACTGGATAACGCTTCTTATTTCTCAGCCATTGGCGAATCATATTGGCTTCATCCCAATCGATCATTTTTTGCCTGCCATGTCAACTCATAGAGCGAGTAGTCAGTCACTGGTGAGTGTACCTTGATGGGTAATAGTAAAGCAGAAGGGTGGGGTTTCTCAAGAGGCATCTTCAGTCCAAGTGTTTTCTGTTGTGGGTTTGTAAAAGGTATTCTCCGGAAGAAGTGGAAGATCAAGCCCTCTACGTAACTCGTTCCTGTGGATGGTCTCCTCTATTTCAGCCAGTGGTGACTCTCCTTTGAGGTCTACCAGTCCCTGTCCTCAATGAACTCCATCTGTTGTTTTTACAGGTCCCCCATGGTATGAACTGGGCTGGTGCATCATGGATCACTAGCAGGTGCTTCATAGCTCTTCCTCATGAGCCCCTCATTTGCTATTGTTGCCGCCTTTATAATAGGACTGCTCTAATATGGCAATCATCTGCACACAATCAATGATTATGCATTCCTCTATAAATGTCTAAAATTTGGTAACTATGTATTTATTGAAGCACCTTTCATTTTAATAGTTGAAAACAGTAATTCAAGGACATCATCACCCTATCAATACCTTCAATCAAAATAACTAATGAAGAAAATATAATCAGATATTACAAAAATGAGAGGATTTAAATAGTAGACCAAGACATGGTCATGAATAAATTTCTATGGTCCAAAACATTCCATTACGTTCCCTTGGTGCAATGTCATTGTCCACTTGGGCTATTACTAGGAGGGGGAACATGTGAATCATACTTACAGTTCTCCTGGGACCAAAAGGATTCATGCAAATCAATGCTTGATCAGCTGGCACTGAACTTATTGGTTTTAAAGCAAATTGGTCAGGGGATTAAAGGGGTGCATAGTATTTGGTGTCCTACTGCAGATTGAGAAAAACATTTGCCATCGCAGAAATATGTGCCATATTCTTGACACACTCCAGAATTGCGTTAGCAGGCGGGTGAGAACCCTGGCCTAAGGAAAGGAGCCAAGCATGTGATACTCCTTCCTCACAAGTCCCTTCAAATCTCAAGGTTGACCTCAGCATGGAGAGGTTGTATATTCCATGTTCTCATCTGGTTACTAGTTCAGACTCCCGGTCAGTGTCTCCAGCAGGTTGCATATTGCGCGGATGTCCACTTTATCTAATTTCATGCACGCCCAGTTCCTGAATTTGTCATGTCATCCACTACTCAGTGCCAATTAGGTCACTGTTTTTGTTCCGCTAGCGTTGCAATCCTACTGTTAAGTAAAAAAGGCGAATCTGAGCATACCCCTTGCTAAAGCTAGCTGAATATACGTGTAGTTATGATATATATATATATATATATATATATATATATATATATATATATATATATATATATATATATATATATATATATATATATATATATATATATATATATATATATATATATATATATATATTCAGTTCTTCATTTGCTGTTTATGTTGTACAAACGCTACCGATAACGTGTCAGTCTTCCTTTACATAGAGGCAATGCGGTTATCGGAATCTCTTTAAAATGAAATCAAATTAAGGTCTAGAGATAGAATCACTTCGAAGAATTATCTGCTCAAACAATAAGAAGGTCAAATAAATCTGATGTCAGAATAATGTCGGTTTGGTTGATGCTGAACTAATGAAAGGACCATTACAAACTAATGGGGTAACCCAATCACTGTCTGCAGACCTGGGGATCATATAGTATCAATAACAAATGGTCCTAGACTTACTTAGCGCGCATCAAGTCAGAAAGGTTTACAATTCAAGTACAATTTGTTGCTTGAAGGAATCAGACACGATAATTACTACATGAAAAAGTAATATTTCAATCATGCACCATGCGAAAGGGAGAGGCACCCACTTTTTTCATAGGAAACTTTGTATTTTTATTTTTAATTGAACCACAAAGAAAACATAATACCGAATATAGACCAATTATAAGGTTTATAAATAACAAATGGCCCTAGACTTAGCGCGCATCAATTCGGAAAGGTTTACAATTCAAGTACAATTTGTTGCTTGAAGGAATCAGCACACTTCTAATTCGTCTATATTCGGTATTATTTTTTTTGTGGTTCATTTAAAAATAAAAATACAAAGTTTCCAATGAAAAAAGTCGGTGCCTCTCCCTTTCATATGGTGCATGTTTGAAATATTACTTCTTCATGTAGTAATTATCGTGTGCAGATTCCTTCTAGGAAAAGTATATAGTATAAAATATTATATTTTTACCTTCGTAATATATATTACCAAGGTACAAAATATATATTACCAAGGTATAGAATGAAGGAGTTAAGATAAATAGTGACCTTCACGATACTGTTATATATTCTGCACTTAATATTTTTATAGGTGTATGTGAAAAATCAAAACTGAGGTAGTACATTATTCATACAATGTATCACTCCACTGTTAATATTTGTTTGAATGTGTCCTTTTATGTCTTTTTCCGCAGCCTTACCAGATGTCATCACTGTCCCATGACCCTAGTTGGTTTATTTTTCTTAGCTGTAATTATGCAGATTCTGCATCACTCTCCACTGCAAAATAACGATGACGTTCAAGAGAGATCCCAGTTGTGGCAGCATGAGAAGTTACGGCAAGCCCAAAGGAAGAAGTTCTGGCAAGAGTTTGAATGTGGAAGCCTTGATGATGAAGAGGACGAAAAATGGGAGGTACTCTGGAGTAGGATGAAGATGAAGGAAGAGGAGGAAACCTCACGCTCTTGGGGAATGGGGCTCTTTGGTGTACTCATTGTTATCATTTGGTGGAAGTACCATCAGCAAAATCTCATGCTTATCCCCATTGAGGACGAGATTGGGTCCAATGGTATGGATGTCATGACACCACTGACAAGCCTCTATCTCAGTGACTATCCAGAAAGTGCAACTCTTGAACATTTCTACAACCAAGAGGTTCATAGTGAGGTGCATGATATGACACGTGGGTTTGAGTTTGTAAAGGTGTTTACAGGTAACCTTCTAGAGGTTTGCCAAATCATATGCAAGAAAGAGAGTGGGGTAATCCTAAAGGATGGAGTTGGCGTGGGTAGCACCTTTGAGAAGTGGGGTTGGAAGAAGGAGCCAACCTTTGATGTTCTGGTGCCATTTTATCCTCCACGTGGTTATACCTTCCAAGTGAAAGCTGCATGCTGGCAGAGCAATCCCAACAAACGGGGGTGTTATGTTGTCAGTACAGAATCAGATTGCATGATTAGGAATATGGGAGTACCATGCTCATGTCATAAGAAAGGAAACGTGACACCTTTAGAGATGCTCCTCTGTACTAACAGCTTTTTAGACACACAGAAAGTTCATACATGGTTCCACATCCTGGTGAGCAAAGCCTGGAGGATCATTTGCTGCAGATATGATTTTACAATCACCACTGTGCCTTCCACCTCATGTAGATTAAAGCTAGTATTCAAATCTGGGCATATACTGTACATTAACTTTACCCCAGCCATTCAGCGTGCAGGCTCCCACAACTACCTTGTGAACCAGGCAACAAACATGGGTGATGTCTCTGGTGTCTTCTGGTTGGAATCTTTCACTGTCTATGAACGCCAATTCCTGAAGTTGATAAGGGGCTTTATTCCAGAAAACAGCTGTCACCTTAAGTGCCTCAGCATTCTAGCCCACCTGAAGATGATGACAATACCAACGAACCAAAGCTTTCTTAATTCATACCACTTCAAGACTTCTCTTATGCATCTTCTGATAATGCTACCTCCAGATGCCTGGTACCCAGAGAAGATTAGAGAGAGAATGCAGGATATTCTGTGCTACCTTGGTCAAAGCCTTAGTAAGAAACAGCTTGACCACTTCTCAATTGGAAACCCTAGCCTACCGCTTCAGATCACAATTCCACAAGAACATCGGCACACTGAGCCCATAAATCTCCTCCGCCCCTTGCTTTTAGATCATAGGATCTGTGCCCAGGCCAACAAAGAGTTTCAAGCTGTGATATCAATTTTGGCATGTCTGAACACTGAGAGAGTTTAAAGAAATTTGGCTTCCAAAAAAAAGATACATCACTGTTAACTCTATTAAAAATAATGGTCCCTGCATTTGGGACGGGAGCTACAAAGTATAATCAATTAATAAAGCATGCGTGGATCTGCTGTGCTAATATTCTCGTGTGTGTGTTGTTTTAAGTGAAAAATATCCTAGTGGTGCTGTGGCAGAAATGCATGCTTAAATACCACATTTCTTAATTTTGTCAGAAGAATCAGGATTGGGATGCCTTTTGAATGGAGGGAGGAGATTTGAGAATGATGAAAACTATAATAAAGAAGAAACATCAGCAAAGTAGCTGAGCGATAATGACCCTCTCTTTGGGGAGGTGAAGAGAGATGATGTCTTCAAAATCAAGAATAGAATGTTCACGCAGAGAAAATAAATATTAATTAACAATTGAGATTTCAAGATGTAAATGTTTACAATATCTATAATTTTCAGTTAATATTTGGTTTGTTTCAGCAAAACAATGGCAGTTTTAACACAATTCTTATTGATGTATTCATCCATTTTCTATTGTGTTATGTTCTGTGTTAATTCTTGCTCTTAGACATTCATTTATAAATCAGTTTTAGGCTTCATCAATAATGTGATTACGTTTTGTGCTGTTTCAATGCGTCAAAAGTAGAAAATCACTAGCTGAAAAAAAAACATTACATCTTTAGGTCCTTCCCAATATATTTAGGCTGAAGCTGTCCTAAGAGACTGATGAAGGAATATCAGAGAATACTATTGTAGTATCAAAGCAGGGCACGTTTGTTAGTGAATGGAAGCTGGTAAATAAGTGAGCATTGGAGAACCGTTAACAGAAGTCAACCTTGGTAAATACAGGAAGCATGCATGAGAGTGGAGAGTGTATAAGACAGTGGGTCACAGGGTCTCTTGAGAAGCAGCCATGATTGTAAACCAAGAGAGAATATAATGAGTTGCAAAGATTAAAAGCATGCTCCAATGACCAACAGTTTACACCCATCTGGCCAGTGGCGGTTGGTATTAAGGGGCGGAAGGGGTGTTGCCCTACTAGCTTTCCGGAGAATAGAGAGAGAATCTACACCAGGTGGAGCAGCTTTAAATTAAACACTTACTGATTTCTGGAAATTCGACTTTTTTTTGGTAGGGGTGAGGTCAGGGATGAGTCCTCCTGTGCATGTGCTGGGCGAGGGCCATTGCTCGACCTCGAAGCACACACACAGAGAGTGATGTCAGAATGATGGGAGTGACCGGAGGAAGCAGCAATGATTATCTTTTAATTAGGGAACTAATACTGTAGCCCAGGCGTTTTCAGCGGAGCGCCGTTTAACTAAATGCTAAGGGGCAGGGCAGGCCTACATTGACAAGGTGAAGTGTGTGTCAACAAATGAAACACCCCCTTCATGTTTGCGCCACTATTTAGGCATCCTGATTGGACAATGGAAGCTGGGATGGTGGGCTGTTGAAGAATTTGTCTATGCAGCTCTAATTTCATTTGCGTGATAATGAGCATGCAACATGTGTTCGTGTGTTAGTTGTTTACAGTTCAGAAGGGAAACCAGCATAAAATGGTATGGAGCGAGACTCCGGAATTCAGGTGCGGGAGGCATCGTATTTGTCACCCCCACATAAATGGCAGTTTTCATTTCCAAATTGCTTTACAGCGTATTCATAACATTAAGTAATCTGTGCACTGTGTATCAGTTTTCTAGTCACCAACCACCTCTGTGCCGAATAGGTGTTACAAGGAGTTTACTTGTACACCATTTACACGTTTGGAGGTCTACTGGAAAAGTCACTCGATTGCGAACATGAGGTGTGCAGTGGGGCTTGCAGACGGAGCCGGAGCTAAGCAGGTAGCACCTTAGTAGCGGGCTACTGAGCCTCCGACAGCGCGCCCATGAACATGTGAATGGTGAAGCAGTGAAGGGAAAAGCTCCCTTCAGCAGAAGCCATAGCCAGACGCTGCTAGCTAGCCACAGTCTCGGTTTGCAGGAAATCCACTGGCTGGAAGGAGCTCTAGGTACAGTAGCAGCAGGTGATCAACAACTCCCAGATAGTGTGGTGAGCAGCAGAGCATCATCTGAAGAGTGTTAGGGAACACGAGTAGGCTGCGGAGACCCTCTGTGAGGGGAGACAGAGAGTAGGAGACTGCAGGCAGAAAGAGAGAGAGAGGTGGAGTATCAGAGGGGGGAGTAGGATAGGAGTTAGTTTGAAAAGCACGTGAGAGAGGTGTGAACCCCCAAAGAAGACAAGGAAAAACAAAAGATGTGGCTAGGGTTGCAGGGTGGTCTGGGGATATCCGGGGGTGAGGGGTCTCTATGATGCAAAGTTGAAACTGCATAGCTGTGTGTGTTCAGGAGGAAGTTGAAGTGGAGGGAGAAGTATGGAGTAAGAGGGGGAGCATCAGATCCATGGGATAATGGAGAAGGGAGTGTGAGAAACGAGGAAAGACCCAAGAGGATAGGGGACGAATAGTTTAAAGGACTCTCAATATGGTAAAACATAGAGTACCTGGAACAAGTTGGACTGCGTTCTCTCAAGACGGACTGCTTCTCTTCTGCGTGCCTAGAAAGTCCCAGGTGCAGCCCATAAATCAGTAAAGAAACACCAATACCTTGAAGGGCACTCATGCTATGACTAAGTCTAGGTTATCCCTGCTCTTACCAACTGCTCCAATCCATATTTTACCTGCAGCGCCTGGCTATGGTGCGTATGAAGCTACCTCTTTGAAATACCTCTTTGAAAGCTCGCTATCACAAGTGTGTGCCCATCAAGGAGCAATGAATACGCCTCACCTGGGACAAAAAGGTGTTCTGTGGAACTCGTAAAGATGAGATGGGACTGGTAATTTATTTAAAAGGAGGTGGATTAGGGCATGTGAGTTCATTTGTTTGGCAAGTTCTTGTTAGGTAGTGTGAGGTAGTTTCATTTATGTTTCTCAGTGTTATAGCGCATTTGTGCTCAGTGCATTATATCTGCTTGCTTCACTTTGTGGAGTTCTTTTTCCACTGCTTTTGTTTTTAATGTTTGCTTTACCCTGTTCTCTCTTTTATGGTACATTGTTCCTGATTGTAGTCTGCTCATACCTAGGTAAATTGGTCTTTAATATTCGAATGGCTGTTGAAATCATGTTTACTGCTGTGCCCATTGCTCTTTGTAACTGTCATCATCATTAACGCCCCACCACTTTCAAAAGTCACCAGATACCCCTGCATCTGGCCCATCCCATTCAACACTAGAAAAGAAGCACTGGCATTAAAATTGACAAATACTGAACAGTCTATCTTCTCAATCTAAAAAATATGTACACACACAGACACACACAAACACACATAAATATTTATGTTTTTTATGGAAAATCGTTTACCAAATCTTTTTGCAATGAAATGGACTTATTAGAATGGGTATTTTATCATCAATGAGATCCACTTTGACAGTATTTAAATGATATGCATAGCAACATATTTTAATAGTTACTTTACCTATATTTGCGTCTTTGCACATGATTTCTAGCTGTCTGAACTTTTTCATCTGAGTCTGATATTTGTTGTCAACAGTATCAAAACAGTCATTAGATCTATACGATCTGGATTTTCTCTAATAGGATCATATCCATTTACATGTTTACATTTGCAAAATTTGCATAATTCAGAGTTAAAACTTTAATGCAGTGCTTTGTCAACATGGCGTCAGAAAATCGAATAAACATGCCAAAAAATATGTTAGAAAATCTGAAAAATGGGGAACACTTATAAATGTGCAATTTCCTCTTTCGTATGTCTCACCCAATGTGGATCTACTTGTAAAACAGTGGAGTATAGAATTCTGAAAAGTTAAAAATGATGCTCTAGTACAAATGGGTACTTTACCTACAGTTTGTTTAAGACATTATTGATTGTCAATGGTTATCTTCTTTCCACTAATGCCTGTGGGAAATTTAATGTTGCTACTTTACATGAATGTAATCATTGCTGCACAATGCTTGGGTTTGAAAGTAAAAAAGTATATATAAAAATACAGTACACATGAAAAGAAACAAAGTAAACAATTTAGAATGAATTGATCAAAAAAATTGTGTTAGGTTTGTTTAAGGTTTGTTAGGTTTGTTTAAAAGCAAAAAAAGACTCATTGTAATTAAAAAAAATTTAAACAAGGGAGGGTTTAACCAACCTCTTCATAAACACTAATGTCACCATACACACTTTGACCCAGACGAAGGCCATTGGCCAAAATGTGTAAGTCGTCTTTATGTCACCTATTATGCACTGTTTGCACTTCGCATCACAAAAAATGGACAAATTAAAGAATTTTCGCAACAAGCCACCTGACATGAGTCGCTGTTTCAAGTGCCTCCTTTCTGTGCTCTTCCTTGATGGCAATGCAATTTCATTGGAGGTAGCTACAGAATCTCTTATACATACATATATATATATATATATTTACTGAAAAAACCATAGGTTTCAACCACGTTATAGTTAGGAATTTCCATTTAAAAAACCTTTGAATTTCACTTAAAAACAATAGATTACAGCCATGTTATAGTTAGGAATTAGCATTTTAAAACCTTTTAAATTCACTGAAAAAAACATAGGTTTCACTCCAGTTATAGTTAGCTGGTCCTTTACTCATACAAAACCTATGAAATTTCCCTGTTATAGTTAGTTCAGCTAACTATAACTCGCGTGCCCGCAATGCACTGCTGATGACGTCACATATTACATCACTCATGACATGGTCAGTGACATCACTCATGACATCACTGATGACATCTCAAATGACATCCCTGATGACATCACTGATGATATAATCCTTGTGGCAGACCTCCTCTCCTTTGATACACACGATCAAAAATAGAAAGTAATATTTTCAAAAAAATTGAGATACCAATTCAAGTTAGAACAAACTATTCAGTATTTAAAAAATCTATATACATATCCAGTCATTCAATAACAGTTCTATATAGGCACTCATACATGTACTCACTCATCATATGTACTCATACACCTAGACATCTTATTACACACCGACACTCATCTATAGAGTATATCAAACAAGGCCTCTCAGATAGAAAGGTAATTGAGCCGCACATGATCTGGTCATTTTAAAAGCATTTATTTCCATGTTGCAGCGCGGCCGGTTTCCAAGTTGTCCCAATGCATTTCGGTCGAGACATCGACCTTCATCAGGGGAGGGGGCCTCGGCATCACACAGGCTGAACAGTCCACTCGTCAGCTTCGCTCCTTTAAGATGTTCGCCATCTATTGGCCACCCCCACGGGCTGACTATGCTTAAAAGCATGGTGGTTTTTATAGTGTTCTGATTGCCGTGATTGTCTTACCCTCCAGTGGGTGATGCCGTTCTTTAATGCTGCTTTTTAAAATGCCGTAATCCCCTAACATACCACTTTCAGGTTGCTGGGGCTCAAGCCAAAGTCCGGTCCTTGGCGGCTGACTACTGCCCTTTGTGCTCTCGCAAAAACAAAGTGTTGTCCAATGTCGGGCAGTATCGGCGCTCTTATAGGCAGTGCGTGGCTCGAGGTAGGACACCCTCTAAACATCAAACAAGGCCTCTCAGATAGAAAGGTAACTGAGCCGCACACGATCCGGTCATTTTAAAGGCATTTATTTCCATGTTGCAGCGCGGCCTGTTTCGGTATATATTTATATGTATATGTATATATATATATATATATATATATATATATTCACTTAAAAAAACATAAGTTTCAGGGGTGTTATAGTTAGCTGGACATTTCACTCATACAAAACCATTGAAATTCCTCTGTTATAGTTAGTTGTACTAACTGTAACTCTCGCGCCCGCAATCCACTGGTGATGATGTCACATATTACATCATTTATGACATGGTCAGTGACATCACTGATGACATCACTGATGACATCTCAAATGACATCACTGATGACATCATCCAGTGAATGTGGTTTCGTTTGTTAATTAAATATGTATTATATATATAGCAATCTCCATTTATGAATCAGTGGATATATACCTATCTTGATGGAGGATTTAGTAGCAGTTTGATTGACTGTTTACTTGACTAATTTATAGTGTCTCACTAAATATATAGGATAGTGACTAAACTGTGTGAATATCTGTATTACTTTGTCAGTTGTTGTGTAAACTGCTGCACCAGTTGGTTACTAGCCATGTGAAACTCTATATTAGTTATTGATTAGTTAAATGACTATTTGAATGGGAGAGTGAATGTGTGTGTGGTTCGGCGGGGGATCTGTGACTGCCCAAAGATATGTGAATAGTTAATTTAGTAGGTATATGACATTAAGACTACGTGTTATAATAGTTGTTTGGGTAAGTAAATATCTTTATGGGTGTGGTGATGAGCAAATATATTTCTCAATGGTACATGTCCAACAAAGTAGAAAAATAAAAGGCAGTGTATGTGACAGTTGTTGTATATAAATAAGTATACATAAGACTCATTGATTGCATGAGTGAATGTATAGATAACTGTATATTTGTAACAGTGATTTCATAGCACACTAAGTATGAATTACTATCTATATGAATAAAAGAAGTGCTATTTGTATAAGTGTGTAGCTGAGTAAATATAAATATGATACATTGTTTTCAAAGGTGAGTAGGATGACTGCATAACTGAATAGGATGTGTGCTGGTCTGTAATGTCAAAATAGGTGTATACGTATGTTTGATAGTGTTCTATTGATCATTGACAACATATATGAGTGAATCTATAGGTAATTGATTAGATGTGTGTGTTGATCTAGGAATCATTGAGTGGGTTTTTAGATATTTGAGATAGGTTTTTAGATATTGCTGTGTCAATGGATTCAAATATGGTACTCTGTATTTTACAGTGAGTGATGAAAGGTTATACTAGTGTATGATGAGGGTATCAGATAGTCACATGGATAATGTCATCAGTGATGTCATTTTAGATGTCATCAGTGATGTCATCAGTGATGTCACTGATCATGTCATGAAGGAGGTAATATCTGACATCATCACCAGTGGATTGCGGGCACGAGAGTTACAGTTAGTACAACTAACTATAACGGAGGAATTTCAATGGTTTTGTATGAGTGAAATGTCCAGCTAACTATAACACCCTTGAAACCTATGTTTTTTTCAGTGAATTTCTAAGTTTTTTTTAAATGATAATTCCTAACTTTAACCTGCCTGAAACCTATGTTTTTTTCAGTGAACTTCAAAGATTTTTTAAATGATAATTCCTAATTGTAATGTTCATTAGGAATATCTGCTTTTTTCTATCTTTTTTAATTATCATCCCGTTCTCAACCTAGTAAAAACTGCAAATATTACCACTCTTCAATTGATTCCTTACTCCAAGAAAATCTCTACAAACCAGAACCACAACAAACATTAATAATATACAAACTAGGCTTTCCCATAGAAAAAAAACAAAAAAAACACTGCTTCCTCATACTTTCAACAACAAACCAAATCTACAATGCTACCAAAAAAAAGAAGTGATAGTTCCATTTACCACTAACAAATTAATATCAACATTTAGCTAGTTTAAGGACGTTGACTATGTGCTGCGCGAACTACATCCAACTCACACCCATATTTAAAGACGAATATGTGATAGAAGTACTAATTAGATAAACAATAGAGAGAGCGAGGGTTTTTAGGGGCCTGTCCTGTGCTTAAGTGTAATATGGAGAAATCAATGTGGACTAGGCCACTGTATACATAGAATACGTGCTGTTATTCTAGGGCACTTGTAAATACGGCCTTGTGGCTGGACCCAATTGGTCTTGTTTATAAACCCCTCACACACCAACCTGGTTGGTGTCATGCTTCATCATCGGGGTCCAACCAGGCAGCCGAGTGCCGCCTGGTTGTGCTTCCACGCCTGACTACAGCGGAGCTGGTGTCATGCAATTGTGTGATGTGGATGAAGGTGTGTGTTAAAATATACCTCTGGGAATCCTTACCTATTGTTTTATTCTTGGCTGCCCAGGGTATCAGTTAAAAATATGTGATGCAACTACAAATAGTAAAAATACTACTCAGAGTTGGCTTATGTGATGCGGTCTACATGTTTCAGTCCCTTAAACAATTGGGCGGGACTTTCGTCAGGACCAGGAGAAACTTGAAGTGAGTGGCAAAAGTGGTGCCACAGGTGATAGTCTCCAACACACGTGCTAAGGTGTGTGGAAAAAGTGAAAATTAAAAATTTAAAAGGGGGTGTCTATTTACTTACAGATACTTGCTGCTTGCGAGAAAAATCCTGTAGGAGAAGAAAATAAAATAAACACAAAACATACATGGTCTGAGTATCATGCATTATAAAATAGAGCTCACTGGGAGATTTTCTCTATCATGCGCCATGCACAATGGTACCTAGCGACCGATACAGGTGACAAATGCTCACAGGAGCGTAGCATGCACGCAACGGTGTGTAGCTTGTCATCGGGTATAGAGATCAACTTTATGGCGTGCCCAAAGAGCGGTGTGCTACATAGCGATATGTTACAAGGCTCGCCCTGTGGTGTATGGGGGGGGCCCTGGTGAGGTTTTTGTGAAAAAATTTGAATAATGAGAACAATGTGGCTACCAAGATGGCTGTATAGTAGTGAGACAATACAAACATGTAAAAACTACGTATTTCTTTTAAAAGGGTGCATCTGCACAAGCTAAGATACCTCGTGACACGTACAAACATATAGAAATTACATAATGGAAAGATTGCACCAATATTTACTTCGCTATAGCATTCTGCTCCAGGGATTCAGGGCGAGGGGGAGAGGAATTCCGGTACCTATCTGTGGGGGGTTGGGAGAGAGAAGGTGAGAGTCCGATTGAGTACAAAAAATCGGGCGAGCCAGTGTATCGCTGGAGGGGAGACAAGACCTGACTTGGTTGGGAATGATCCTCTGCGGATATACTAGTTCCGGTCCCTCGGCGTCCCGGCTGGTGAATAGCCACCGGAGGCATCCGGATTAAATGCAGGCTCGGCTAGTATTTCTGGGTATCGGAAAAAGTTGCCGTGTCGTTAAGAGCCTGTGAGCATGTGTGAGCATGTGCATAAAGGGGGTTTGTGGTAAGAGCGGCCATGTTGCAATGGGTTGTTAGAATCAACTCATATGTGCAAGTTTGAGTTGTGTGGCCATAAATGACGTGCAGCTCATAAGTATAGGTGCACGCTCAGCGTATTGAAAAACACGGGGTCCGCAGTGGCGGCCGTGTAGTGGGGGGCCCTGGTGCTGGTTAGCGCATGTGCAGGGTGATATGAAAGGGGAAAGGGAAGTGGCCATGTTTGAATGGGTGCAAAATGTCAACAAAAATTCAATAAAATTAAACAGAATTAAGCAGAGCTTGGAGCTAGGAGGTAGGGATTAACGCCTGGGATGGGCATAGCTCAATATATTAGGATACCTGAGGTATTTGCACAGGTGTAAGGAGGTAGAGGGTAGTTAGTGTCCAACCAAGGGTGAATAAGTCTGGAAAGGTGATACGAGTGCCAGTTTCACTTGTAAACAATTGGAATCACAGGTGGTGGCTGGTTCAAGGTTCATGGACATAGTGGAGCCAGTAGTTCTAAGAGAATCTTACGGCAAGCTATTATTGTAGGGACTTGAGCAAGTGGGGTTAGTGGTTGCTCAAACTGTTCCATGGTATGTTGTCGTTCAGGCCAGTCTTGTGGCTCGACAGCCTGTATACCCACCTCTGTTCTTTGTTTAGTAGTTTCTCTTGACTGTTGGGCATGTTGGGATTGATGCTCTCGATCACTACCCACCGCATATCATTGGTGGTATGTCCCATCTCAAGGAAGTAGTTGGTCAATTTGGTGGTATTCTTTTTGAACCGGATGGTGCTGCGGTGTTCGCAAATTCGTGTCTTAATTTTCCTGCTAGTCATGCCGATGTATGACAGATTGCATGGACATGTGATGCGGTAGATAACATCTGTGCTGTTACAATTAGTGTGGGTACGTAGTTCCCACTATCTTCCTGGTTCTAGTGCCAAGGTTTTTGTTGTGCTAGTCAACTGACAGACACTACAGTCACCACAGGCGAAATGGCCGGTGATCTTGGGGAGGCCCCATGCATTGGTGATGGTATTCATGGGGTTTTGCGTAATTTTTGGTCTGGTGGAGACAATTGCATCTTTTATAGATCTGGCCTTTTTGTGAGAGATGAGTGGTGGGTCTCATTGTAGGTTCCCTGTCCTGATTATTTTCCAATGTTTCTCAATGATTTTGGATACCTGAGTGGAAACTGTGTTAAAGGTGGTGACACAAGTCAGCGGTGCTGGTTTTATCTGCGGGGACTTGTGTCAATGAGTCTGTCGTGGTTTTGTTTTTTGGCACGTTTTGTGCTTTCTCTGTAATTTTCTTAGGGTAGCCTCTCTTGCTTAGTTTGACACTGAGATCTTTTGCCTGCGTTTTGTAGTCAGAGATCTCGCTACAGTTGCGTCTGAGTCTTAGATATTGACCATAAGGCAGGTTTTCCCTCAGTGGTCTGGGATGGAAACTGGAGAAGTGTAGAAGTGAGTTTCGAGCAGTAGGTTTGTAGTGGGTTTTGCTTTTCAGCAGACCTGCGGTTGCTTCTATGTCTAGATCCAGAAAGGTGATTATTTGTGTGTCAAAGCTGTGGGTGAATTTTAGATTCTGGTCACAGGTGTTGAGCCATTGACAGAAGTGGATTAATGACTCTGCATTGCCTTCCCTGATCAGTAGAATGTCATCAATGTATCTTTTATAGAATTTGATTTCTGTGAATTTGGGTACATTGTTGGAGAAAAGATGCACTGATTCGAAATGGTGGACGTATAGCCCCACTATGCTGGGAGCGAAAACGCTCCCCATGGAATTGCCGTAAGTTTGTAGGTATAGCTTGCTTTCGAATTCAAAAAAGTTCTCTTTCAATGCAACTACATACAGCACCTATTTTGGGATAATTCGCATGTTGAGAAGAATATTTAAATGGCTGCCTCTCCATACAAGAAATACTCTCACACAGGCACTTGTAGTTAGTCGCCTAGTTTATGGAAATGCCCTAATGGCAGCAACTAATGATTCTCTCTTGTCTAGACTACAATTAGTTCAAAACACCTCAGCCCGTCTTGTTCTCAAGCTTCCACCTCGCACATCTTCTGAACCATCGCTTAGATCACTGCACTGGCTTCCTATTAGGGAGGAGTGATTTTGAAGCTTCGGTGTCTGGTACATAAATCTCTTTCAGGTAAAGGGCTGACATATCTCCAATACAAACTCTCAATCAATTGGTCCACCAGAAATGTGAGTTCTAAGGATCAATTCGTGCTCTGCCCAAGCTGTATTCAGACAGTCAAACATGGCAGTTTATCCTTCTCTTACATGGGCCCTTTTCATTGGAACAAGCTTCTGCTTCACATGTGCGTCTGCTCTGATTGTGTCTGCTTCAAAATGTTACTTAAAACCTGCCTCTTTTGACCATATTTCTTCTTTTCCTTTCTCCTCTGGACTGCACTTCAGCGCCGAGATTCCCCTGCGGGGTGATACGCGGTACTTTAAAGTTTCAATAACATAAAATACCATAACGTGGGCAAAAATGTTGAAATTCAAAATGCTAGAATAGTGCACTGTAAAACTAGTAAGGCCAACTTCTTTTCTGTGATGTATTAGAGTTCTCTTAAAACATCCCTGTAACAACAGGGCTAAATAATGCATTTTAAAGTGACATTTGGATACACATTTGGAAAATGGCCCTGCATTCTGAATGGGCTCTCCTGAAATATTCCAATACTTTTATAGTGTGCAGTACAAATGGGGAATTATTTTAGAACAATTTACCTAAACAAAGATTAATAGCCCAGAGGCAAACCTATCTTGCACCTTTCAAGCAGTTTTTCAGTCATTTGTTATGATCAAGAATGTCCTTGGAAATGGCAATGGGACGAATACAAATTTCACAAAGATTACAATGTCAGGAGCCACAGTTTTTTCAGGTTCATACAACAGTGCTTTTACTTATGTTACAGAGACTTTATTTGCTCAGACCGGTACAAAAGGGGGTTGCTCGGACAGCCGACAGGTTAAACTAACCATACATGTTAGATTATTATTCAAACATCAGCTCTAAATATATAATTTGCAAATGCAGTCATTCTGTCCTCAACATCACTTTCATAGTTTATGAAAATACTTTGATTTTGCAAATGCAAGCTTTTAATTTAGGGAAAAAAAAATAGACCCCAGTTTGTTATTTCTTCCCTGGAATAAGAATAGATTGAATTTCTAACTTCAGGTTGGCATTTAAAGCAAGGAGTCATATGTAATAATTCCATAAATTTAAAGTTACTGATGTGCATGTCCATATATCTATATGTCATACCATGGATGGCGACAATATACGAAGAAATGCTAATGTTATGCCAGATCATCACTATAATGGGACTAGGCACCATGTTGCCATGGATGCCCACAGTATGTAATGTTTTACCATCAGTGTTTTAGGGCCTGGGTTGCATCAAGGAAGGGCTCCAACCTGCCATAGATCCCACAATATGACAATATTTACGACAATTGTGTCGAGCAATATACTAGGTATTGGCACTATCATGTCATTGATGGGCGCACTATACCAATAAATCCCCATCATTTTGCAAGAGTCAAATGATACCGATGACTATTACAACCACTATGCCTTGGTTGCCCACAATGAGACAATAAACAGCAGTTTTATGCTGGCATTCGTCTCTAGCACAGGGTGGAAGGGGGCACTGCTAGGGCCCCCCAATATCGCTTTCCAGTAGCCTGTCCATGTCAGAAAGGCCAACATGGACAGGCTGATGGAAACCGTCATCATACTCCTGGCGGGGGAAACGCCTTCCTTAAGGGATTATGGTGAGTTTCCGACCAACGTTGGAGAGCATCGGCTGGACCCTCCGACTGCTGCCTCTGACCGCTATGAGACTTCTACTGGAGTTGGATGATGATGTATCAATCTTTGATGGACCCTCACTGGCCACAGTGTTTAAATTTGCTTTACTGAAAAAGTTTACCTTCCATTTTAGAGACTAAGATCCTGAATTAGAGTTTGGTGGACAAGGTTTATCACAAACCTCAGTCAATCCACCATATTTAGGTTTGGTTACAACTGTTACTTTTCTTTCAGTGATGCCCCCTTTGGCTCTGTCAACATCAAGCTTACTCCAATGGTCTGATGGCCGTCCGGACACTAGATTAGAGCATGACATGGCTTGTCCTATTTGTGCTGACAGTGCAATGTATTTTTTTTAAGTAGGGGTGAATTTTGCGGCTTTGCGGTCCGCGAATTTGCGCAAAATGGCAAAAAAATCCGCGAGTTCGTGGATTTTCTCGCAAACTCGCAGATTTTTTTGCCAGTTGCACAAATAATGTGAAATGTGTGTCTTTAACTTTGCCACCGCGCCGAAAGACATCGAGGTCCCTCGAGTGAGCTGTCCATCATAGTGAGGAAAGGGGGGGGAGACGTTGCATACCCTATTGTGTGTGTGGCGGGGCCAAACGGGCGGGGATTCTATGCGAGTTCACATGCCTCTTGTTTATAAAGAGTCAGAGACGGATCAGAGCAGCAGATGAGAAGAAAGCAGCCTCCTGATCACAGTAAGTAAACGGGGATTGCGCTCGAGAAACTCGTGGATGCAAAGACCTCCATCAAGGATTACATCTAATTGTAGGCGGTAGATATGGGGAGGAAGCACACCAGGACCGTGCTCACTAGTTGTTTAGGCTGATTATAATGCCTGACTGAATTAGAGCTTCATCTCGGGCACCTGCTCATATCTGTAAGTGTTTCCTGTTGAGGTTTAATTTTTGTGACAGAAGCATGGTGCCAGAATGAATCCTGCCTGCATATTTATCCACGATGATGCCACCGGTTGTGCCATACCTCTACTCAACTGGAGTACTTTCTACTGGCTAATCAGTAAGTGCTACCTCGTTGGGTAAATGTATAATGCTTTTGCTACACTACAGCTGCGTAAAGGCTCAGAAGAGTGTCTCCAGTGACGTGTGTCTGTAACTTTGCCACCGCGCCCACAGGTCCCTCGAGTGAGCTGTCCATCATAGTGAGGAAACGGCGGGATAATGTTGCATACCCTAGTGTGTGTGTGGCGGGGCCAAATGGGTGGGGCTTCTATGCGAGTTCATATGCCTCTTGTTTATAAAGGGTCAGAGACCGATCTGAGCAGCAGATGAGAACAAAGCAGCCTCCTGGTCACAGGAAGTAAACAGGGATTGTGCACAAGAAACTTGTGGATGCAAAGACCTCCATCAAGGATTACATCTAATTGTAGGCTGTAGATATGGGGAGGAAGCACACCTGGACCGTGCTCACAAGTTTTTTGGGCTGATTATAATGCACAACTAAATTAGAGCTTTAAATCGGGCACCTGCTTATATCTGTAAGTGCTTCCTGTTGAGGTTTAACTTTTTTGACAGAAGCATCGTGCCAGAATGAATCCTGCCTGTGTATTTATCAACGATGATGCCACCGGTGGTGCCATACCTCTACTCAACTGGAGTACTCTCTACTGGCTAATCAGTAAGTGCTACCTCGTTGGGTAAATGTATATTGCTTTTGCTACACTACAACTGCGTAAAGGGCCAGAAGGTTTGCCTCCAGTGACCGTGTGAGCCTGTAACTTTGGTCCCTTGAATGAGCTGGCCATCAAAAAATTAAAAAATCCCCCCACAAGCGAATTTGCGTATTTTTCGGCAATTTCGAGAGATTTGCGGTTCGCGAAATTGCCAAAAATGTGCACATTTCGCGAGTGGAACGGATTTTGCGCCCATACCTAATTTTTTTCAGTCCATCACCACCAGAGAAAACCTGGCAGTAATGCAGAAACTTTTTAATATTTAACCAAGTGGAAAAGCTCCTAAAAGATCTGTCTCAAAATTCATAGGTAGACACTTCAAAAAATGCAAAGACACCTAATCTATGGGAAGTGAATTAGGGACTAAAGAAAAATACAGCATGGCTGTGCCCTGCTGCAACATTTGTGCCTATGGTCTCTCATTCTAGGAGACTACACCATAAGACTTAAAATGGTGGTTGCAGGATTAGATCTATGTAAAGCGCAGGTTCCAAATAGCACAACAAATCTGTTTTTTGTGCTAACCAACAGCAGTGTTTAGGTACTTGACTTCTTAGCAACCAAGTCAATGACATTTTGTAATGTTAGTGATTCAGAATTTAAATTGTTTAGCCACATTTTCTGGTCTCTGCCATACCTTACCATTTCAGTGACTTTTTGGGCTAGGCATATTTGAGAATCCATGAAGGTTTTATCTCTGCATGTTATTGCCCCTCCAACATGCATCTTGTAGTAAATGCAGGCCACTGTTTAAAATGACTACCTGATTAGCAAGGTTAAGCTCCACAAATAGGGCCTGATTACGGCTTTGGCGGTGGGGCACTGGGTCTGCTGCACTGCCAAAGCCTTGGTCAGGTCTTCTGCCAGATTAGGAGTTTTCTTCTGTGTGCCAGGCTTTTTTTTGGATGTTCCCACGGGAATGCCAAAATCAGTTCCTGCACGGCATGGATTAAAAAGTTCATGCTGTGCAGGAACTGGGGTGCATGCATACAGGCTGTGCCCTCCTGCATGCACCCCAGGGCTCCGTGGGACCAGGGGGCCCTACTTTGTTTCCTCCTATGGTTTTCATGTCATAAAAACGATGGCAAAGAGGAAACTCCTAATATGCTTGGTGGCACTCCAGCGTTCTGCCAAGCTTATTGATGCCTCCTGACTGCCGCAATACCACCAGGGAATAGCAGTTCCCTGGCAGATGTGGTGAGGCAATGGCTGCCCAACCACACTAATCATAATAGGCCACCACCTCCCCACAAGTCAAGAAGACCCATGCGTCTGGTGCTCTATTGTCTCTAGAGTACAGACTTGAGAAACCTCTACATGGATTTGGTCATCTCTGTTGGAAGTTGTGCCCTTTTCTGCATGATCACCCTGGGCTTTTTTGCCTTCTAATGAACCCTATTTTTGCTAGCTATAGAACAATGTCCACTTAACCTCTGATAACCAGTGATGAAAATGGTATACTCCTGAATGGCATATTTAAATTACCAATGAGTCACAAGTACATTGTACTACAGTATACCTAAGGCTTGCAAGTTAAATGTGGTAAGTGGGCTGCAGCACCCATTGTGCCATCCACTACAGTGACAATGCAAACATGCCTGCACCAGCTGCCTAGCTGTGCATGTTTTAACTGCATATTCAACCAAAATAATAATTCATTTAATGTCAATTTACACTGCTCCAGTGAGATTAGATATACATAAATACCAGGGATCCAATTCTTGAAGTAGGGTGCATACACATGCTGCAATTTTCACTTTTCTGCTGCCCTTTAAAGAAGTGTACACTATCCTGCTGTAGGAAAATGAATTATTCATTGGGGTAGATATTAGTCCAACTGAAGAAAGAAGTCACTAACCTGGTAGCTCCCGTCAAAGGTTGCAGTAATTTGAACCTGAGCACAACCCTGGTAGCTAAGGTACAACACACTGAAAATAAATTACACTCCAATTTATAGCATTAGAGAACAATTTTATAGCATTATAACACCAAAATAAATTATTAAAGAATTGAAGAAAACTAGTGCCAAAAGTGCAATGTGACAATGAAATATCATGGAAGCAGTAGACTAGGGACCTAGACATAATTTTAAGCTGAACACAATGAAGCCTGAGATGAATACACTGTGGACTGGTCTCAGTGAAAAGTATGGAAGCCAAAGAGTACTACCTCAGAAAGGGACTTTTTGAGAAGAAAAATCTTCCCCCATTGGTGCACTACTGAAATTGCAGCTACTGCTGTGGAGCCGAAGTCTGGCTACCTGAAGCAGGGTCCAGGGATCTTTGAGACAGACAAATCGGAAATTCAATCCGATGGTGTGGAACTGCTTATGAAATACTTTTTTCCAGTTAATCCCCCTGAAGGTCTTGAGAAAAAGTTTTAGAAGTTTAAAACATTTGTTCTGGTGCTCAAACAATAACAGTACAATTCTGAGGCCCTCAGCACCTCAGGATGAGCACTTTGAGACTCTCAGGGTGTCAGGCAGATGCCAGCAACAAATCCAAGTGAAAACTTCAGAAAAAAGGCCTCTTGCAGATTGTCTCACTGTAACCACACAGGAAGTCAACCAACTGTCCCTTGGAGTCCACTTATTTCTCCCGAGTAGTTGGAGTGGGTTCAAATCTTCTGGGCCATTTACAGGTCTCAAACAGGGTGTGCAATCCTGTTTTCTTTCACAGGTCCAGATAGTTTTCAACTGAGGGCTATTCGGGGTGCCACATTTATGCCTGGCGCATCTAGAGGGAAGGGCTGACTCCTGGCAATTCTCTAACCACTACTCTAAATTACAAGATAAGGGTTTCCAGGGGCTCCCCAACCCTTTGTTTAGTAGCTCCTGTTTGCCATGTGCCAGGTCAATGGCAAGAAGGGGAGGTCTTTGACCACACTAAACATGGGCACTAATAAGTGGGGGGGGGAGTGAGGGGACTATTAAACCACCAGTCTCCTGCCACAGCTAACACTGAAAGCCACTTTGAGGCACGTACTGGGCAAACAACAAGACTGAGACAGAAGTCTGGTAAGACGAAAGCAGGGAATACACTAAAACACAAATTAATAACTAAACTACTCATAAATAATTTAGACGTAAAAAAATTACAAAATGCACTTAAATATTGTAATTCATGAATGAAACAATGTACATAATAATTACCAAATAAATATTTAGTTTACATATAAAAAATAACATTTAATTATATTCCCAGCCTATTTCTCTACAAACCTTACATTCCGCTCTTACATGTGGAGAAGTGTGGCTCACTGGTTAGAGGAGGCAGACCTGGAAGCAGAGGTCAACCCGGGACCAGGGTTCAATTCCCGGCTCAGCGGGGTCTTGAGTCCTAATATGTCCATGGACTCGTCAATTCTCGCTCCAGTGCCTACTCGATTCACGGGTTCACACTCTGCGACTCTGGGCAATAGCTTGCTTAATCTCCACAACGGCCCCTTGCGGCGGGATGCCTGGCTTTCACCTTGCGGATACCTTGCCGGGGTTATCTCACAGGGGAATACCAGGACGGGTCCCTAAGCAAGTGCTTAGAAACCGCTCGGTGATTTGCGCTATATAAATTCCTGTACATTTACATTTACACATCATGAATTAGTAATTAAACCATATAGAAAAATAATTTGATCTAATTTAAAAAATACATTTAAAATTCATAATTTTAAAACCTTCCCACCCTATTCAGGTACAAGCCCAAAACCATCCTACTTAAAACAATTATATTATTGAAACAAACACCTATAATTATTAGTACAAATATGCATTAAATTAATTAAAAATTATATTTGCTACTGGTATATTAAATACAAGAATTTTTTTTATAACAATATTGTATGCATACAAAAAATGTCATGCTTACCTTTGATATTCTGGTATTCCAGATATGTTTATCTTGCTGATATTTTTAACATAATATTTAGGTTGCACAATATTTGGGAATTGATATTTGCATCATTCACCCCTCATTAAGATCAAGCTCTTGACAAACAGCTGCTGAAGAGTGAAAGGAGATTATCCTCCAGGAGCCAAGGGCCTTATTACGAGTATGGCAGTCCTAAAACCGGCGATATGGCGGAAGCGCAGCGGATGAGCCCAGCGGGAGCGCCGACTTCGCGCCAAAGTCGCGCACAAGTCAAGCCCGTCTGCGCCCGTCCGCGGCCGACCGGGCCCAGGGCCCAGTCGTAGTGCCCATTTATTTACTTACTCCTCCACTGACCTTCATAAACGTAACCTCCCAGGGCCCATCACCGGTCGCGCCACCAGGGCCACCCAACAATGCGGTATTCTTGTCCCCTCTGATATCCCTGTCCTTGAAACCCCCTCCTCCCTTGAACACTCTTCCTCCCCTTCTACCTCCACGTTCCCAACACATGCTCCTCTGATGGTGTTATATCTAAATACCCGCTCCTTAGTTCGCCATCAGCTCGAAGTTTTCCAACTTTTGCATGATAGCACCATCAACATCCTCCTCTTAGCCGAAACGTGGCTAACCGGGGACTCAGGCCCTGACATCCTCACAGCTATCCCTGTAGGTTACTACATTATGCAAGCTAACCGTCCTGCCGGCAGGACCGGTGGAGGGGTGGCGGCCATTATCCGCTCTGAATTTAAATTCTCGGAGCTGACGATGACCCCCATCCCCAAAACTGACTGTCTCACCCTTAAATTTTCCTCACCCAAATCTCCATTTGTCTGTGTCCTAGTTTACAGGCCCCCTGATCATATGCCTCTCTTTTCCCAACTTTTCGGCGAATCCATCTCTCAGCTCTCGATCAATCATGCCAAGATCATGATCATTGGAGACTTCAATTATTGGCCATCTGACACCCACGAAAGCCATCTTTCTGCTGAGTTTACCGACCTGTTAACAGGCATGAATTTTCACCAGCACATTAATACCCCTACTCACTGTAAAGGTCACATCCTGGATCAAGTTTGGACATCCAACCTTGATATCTCCCCTCCCTCCGTACTTCCCTGCTCCTGGTCCGACCATTATTCTATTTCCTTTTCTCTTTAACTTTACACCCCCCGCCCCCCTCCTCTTATTAATAACCTATCTGCTCGCAATTGGAAGAAAGCCAACATAACTGACTTCCATGCCCTATTGGCTTCCTCCGTTCCAGCACCTGCGATTTCGGTCGCCGACCAGGCTGCCCACCTTGAGGAATGGCTGTTATCTGCCTGTGACAAAGTTGCTCTCTACAAAACCATTAAAGCTAAGCGTCCCCACGACGCTCAACAGTGGTTTTCTGATCAGCTTAAGGCTGATAAACTTGCTCTTCGGCAGGCAGAGCGCCGCTGGAGATGCAATTATGATCCTCAGCTTAAACTGGTTTATGTAGATGCCCTGAACATTTACAAAAAAGCTATTCTATCTACCAAAACAGCCTATTTCTCCCAAAAAATCTTGGATTCTAACACCAAAGCCAAAGACATTTTTTCTATTGTCAATGAGCTTTCCCTGCCTGACAGGATTACACCCCAACCCCAACCAACCCAAACCTTGTGCGACTCACTGAACTCTTACTTCATAGACAAAATAACCACTATCAAAGACAACATCCCTCCCCCCTCATCACCTCTTCTGTTACCCCTTCCCCCCATGAATCCTAGCCGTTTGACTCAGTTCCCACTAATCTCTCAAAATGAATTCTCCTCGCTTCTTCTCAAGGTTAGCTCAGGCTCCCCTAATGACTGCTGCCCCCCTCAGATCCTTAAAGAGGCTTTCCTGGCATACCCTGGCCCCCCATTAGCCTTGCTCAATAACTCTCTCGCTACTGGGGAGGTCCCTCGTGCTTTCAAACAAGCAGCTGTCATACCCATCCTTAAAAAAACTAATGCTGACCCTACCATTCTAAGTAATTATCGTCCCATTTCCCTCCTCCCCTACTTGGGCAAAATTCTGGAGACCTACGTTACCCGCTGCTTGAGTACCTTTATCGAGAATTCCTCCTTCCTGGATGCCCAACAAGCTGGCTTCAGACCCCTCCACTCCACCGAGGCGGTCATAGTGGCCGTCATGGATGCCCTGAGGAAAGGTGCCGACAATAACATCTCTCAGGCCCTTGTCCTCTTGGACCTGTCGGCTGCTTTTGACACGGTCGATCATACTATCTTGATCGACCGTGTCAACAACGCCGGCATCCAGGGGGTGGCCCTCGACTGGCTCAGATCTTTTCTGAGCCATCGGACTCAAGCAGTTCACTTATCTACCTTTTCTGCGCCCTATTCATCTCTCACCTGCGGGGTCCCTCAGGGCTCCGCGCTCTCACCTTTACTGTTTAATTTGTACCTACAGCCCCTTCTTGCTTCCCTCCGTAATTCCCCGGTCACTATTTTCAACTATGCAGACGATCTTCAGTTAATTTTTCCCATTGACCCTCTTCCTTCCTCCCGTTCCAACTTTCAATCCACTATGCTCAACATCGCAGAGTGGATGCTGCACAGCCAGTTAAAACTGAACCCCACAAAAACGGAGCTGGTACTTGTAGGGGGCTCCACTAATCCGTGGAATTCCACCTTTTGGCCCTCTTCCGTGGGGACTCCACCTAGCTCGGTCAGCACTGTGAAGAGTCTGGGGGTGGGCATCTCTGAGGACCTCTCTATGAGGCCTCAAATCAACACAGTCACCTCATCCTGCTTTTTCCATCTAAGGCGGATTCGTAAAATCAGCAGGTTCCTCACTAGAGATGCCCTAATTCTAGTCATCCTAGCACTGATCACTTCCAGACTCGACTATGCCAACACGTTGTATGCCGGAACTCCATCAATCCATCTCCACCGGCTACAACTTGTCCAGAACCAGGCAGCCAGCCTGATTTTCCGCCAGCCAAAATATCAGCATGTCACCCCTCTTCTGCGTAGCCTTCACTGGCTCCCCATCACTAAACGCTGCATCTTTAAACTGGGCTGCATCACTTTCAAAGCCCTATCTGATCTAGCCCCTGCATTCATTTCTTCTTGCCTGACACGGTATGTTCCCCACAGAGACCTCCGCTCTGCAACTCTTAATTTCCTTGTCATTCCCAAAACCAGACGGAAAAAGCATGGTGGTCTGAGTTTCTCTGCCATGGCCCCCACCACCTGGAATTCCCTCCCAACTACGCCTCTGTCCCAAATACGATCACTTTCGCAGACTGTTAAAGACCTTCTTGTTTCAGTCAGCACTTGAGTAACTCCTTCACCCCTGCTGCCGTTCGACTACTATCCCCACTGTGGGTCCACCCGCCATATTTCGAGTGTGGCAGTTGTACAACCACAGGACCACCGCATGCACTGGGATCCAGGATCCCACGGCAATATCACAGCAGAAAGGAGAAGGAATATTTTAGCAGTGCCACTGCAGCACCACTGAGCATATTCTAAGTTGCATTTACCCCACCCATTTTATGCTGGTGAGCCCGTCATGAAAAGAGTGGTGGAAATCCAACTAAGGGGGTCTGAACAGGGCACACTGCTGCTTCTGAGCCTGGGGGTGCATGCGGGGGGCACATGCTGTGCCCCCCTGGAAGTGCACCGCCATTCCTGCAGTGTTGCCTGCACAACATGGTGAATTACATACAGTGCAAGAACGTGCTGCAGGTGCTGTCACAGTGGTCTGTCTGCTGTTACGGCTCTCCTATGAGCCTAACACAGCCGCCACCTTGAGACCGCCGCAGCACTACATGCCTGCCCTAGATTCAAATCAGAATTGTAGGGAGGGGCACAAAAAAGGCTTGTCTGTCCTTCTGCCAGCGCAGTTGTGACAGTGCTACAGGAGAACCACAAAACTCTTAATAAGACACTAAATCATCACTACGTTGGGTGTTTAATCAATATTAAAAAGAGTGTTTACATTTTTTTTGTAGCTGGTCACAAACTCAAGATAACAGAATTATTATTTCAATCTATACTCTTGTTTTGTCACAGAACAAACAGAGTCTTCTGTGGTAAAAACAGCTTTTCTGGACTTGTAGGAACATGATAAAATACAATTTCTACAGGTCCCATTTTTAATACTGTGCATCTTTTTTTGGGCTACAAAGACTACTTAGGGGTGCCTTGTTAACAGTAAATGAAGGTTTTATCCTGTAAAGAAGAGTATTTTGACAGGTCCAACTTCAAGTTTAAACTTGCATGCAGGAATGCCTAAAAAGGTAGAGCTACACAAAGCTAAACAAAGTAAGAATGTATCCGCTACTACATAAGGGCTAGTCAGGGACTATCTATGTGCTGTAGCCTCAAAATCATAAATAAGGGCTAAGAACAAAGTTACTATCATTGCTGGATGAAGCGGGGAAAATGGATCTCATGTTTTAAGAAGAACACCACTGAAATAAACCTAGCGATAGACTATATAAAAAGTCTGCTAAGTAGTCTTATTGGAGAGCAGACTAACACAGTGTTCACCAAAACTTGATTCCCAGCAATTGCACTGACAACCACCGAGCTTGACGGGTCGCATTCAATTCATACAGGCACCAAATATGGACAGCCTGATGGATGTTGTTCCCTGACCACCCTGATGCAGGAGGAATAATGGCAGAAACTTTGAAGCCAGGGGAGACTATAAGTGATTTTCTGGATAGGATGAGGGAATGATGGGGATAAGCACAGCTGTGGAGTGATATTGGCTCACAAGTTGCATTCTTTTACAATATACTCAAAAAAGAGCTTCCCACAGAGATACAAAGTTCACTGGACAGTGTGGTTGGGTTAAAAACTAAACCCTGGTGGGAGATACACGCCCATCTATTGTATTATCACAAAAAATCTAGAAAAGGATAGAGAAAAAGAGGAGCAAGTCTAGAGAGACACAGCAAAATTGGTCCTACACTAATTGAAAAACCCGCCCTTGAGAGGGCCACATTGCGTGCAAATGGCACAAGTCTTAAAGGGAACTTCAATGCTAAACCCCATAGGGTTTCAACCTATCTATAGCGCCAGAGGCCAGGGAGGTTGGCAGCAACCAGACCATAGGGAAAGCTACTGTTGCCACAGAATGGGCCACCTTGCAGATAGATGCTGGTTAAAAGCATACCACAAATAGAGATCGATGGGTAAAGAATAGTTACCGCAAAACCCTTATTTTCAAAACCAAGCCCAGTGGAGTCCAAATGCACCTTACGTACAGCTGCAGGTGGGTCAGTCAGCCACTGCACCATCACAACTGGGATCAGGTAGTTGGACAAACATTTGGCAACAGCAACCACAGAGAGGGACTAAGCCCAACAGGAACCAGGGCCACAGCCTTGGTGGGGAGGGGTAACTGTCTGGGGAGTTGATGCCTTCACACAAACACAGAGTCCAAATGTTCAGTAAGATAAACCTCCACTGAGTGAAGAAGACCACCAATTCACCCACTTCCCAAAAATTAACTGTACCTAACCCAAAAGTAGGACCAATATTCAAAGCTGGGAATGCAAACTTTTACTTACATGTGTGGGTTCAGAGCTGCTGTATGTGTTCTGTCAATCGGGTATCCTCACTAACGTTCGCCACTAAGGCGCTATGGGAGCCAAGAGGCAAACAGCCATTACAACAAGGCTGTTTCCCTGCACTCCATTACATCGCAAGCATTACAACGCATGCGATGTAACAACCAGTAGCAATTACTATGCATTTTTTTTGCATCGCATGCGCTTTTATAACACATGCGATCTAAAAAAAGAAATGTCCTTGTTGTGAGGAAACAGAGGCTCTTCCATTTCCTCACAATGACCTGCACCACCCCTCAGAGCCGACGTGAAGCAGGAATCAGGAGGAAAGAGGAACCACATGGAGAAAGAGGTAAGGGGGATTGGGCCTTGGGTGGGGGTTACTTTTTTAGGGTAAAAGTGATTTGGAGGTGGGGTGTTTGTGTGTAGTACAGGGTAGTGTTTTAGGGTTTAGGGTAGTGTCAGGGGGGTCATGCAGGGTAGTGTTTAAGTGTAGGGAGAGGACTGGGGGTTGGGGAGGGTCATGCAGGTGGTAGTGTTTTAGGGTTTAGTGTAGTGCCGGGGGGTCATGCAGGGTAGTCTTTTAGTTTAGGGAGAGGACTGGGGGTTGGAGGGTCGTGCTGAGGTACTGTTTTAGGGTTTAGAGTAGTTTCAGGGAGGTCATCCAGGATAGTGCTTAAGTGTAAGGAGAGTACTGGGGGTTAGGGAGGGTCATGCAGGGGGTAGTGGTTTAGTGTAGTGTTGGGGAGGTCGTTCATGGTAGTGTTTAAGTGAAGGGAGAGGACTGGGGGTCGGGGGAGGGTCCTACAGGGAGTAGTGTTTTAGGGTTTAGGGTCGTGCCAGGGGGGTCGTGCAGGGTAGTGTTTAAGTGTAGGGAGAGGACTGGGGGAAATGGGAGGGTCTGCAGGGGGTAGTGTTTTAGAGTTTAGGGTAGTGTTGGGGAGGTCGTTCATGGTAGTGTTTAAGTGAAGGGAGAGGACTGGGGGTCGGGGGAGGGTCCTACAGGGGGTAGTGTTTTAGGGTTTAGGGTCGTGCCAGGGGGGTCGTGCAGGGTAGTGTTTAAGTGTAGGGAGAGGACTGGGGGAAATGGGAGGGTCTGCAGGGGGGAGTGTTTTAGAGTTTAGGGTAGTGTTGGATGGTCTTGGAGGGTAGTGATCATGGGTAGGGAGTGTACTGGGGGTCGGGGGAGGCTTGTGCAGGAGGTAGTGTTTTAGAGTTTAGGGACGTGTCAGAGGGTTACGCAGGGTAGTGTTTTAGGGTAGGGAGAGGAATGGGGGTTGGGGGGGGGTCGTGCAGGTGCACTCAGTTAGGTTTTGGGTTACAGCAGGGTAGTTTAACTTACCTTTCATACTTTTACTATGAGTATACCTTTACAACTCATGCCTTTGAGTTGTAATGGCATGCGTCGTAAAGGCATATTTGTGGTAAAAGTATGCAATGTAATGGTAGGTCATTGTAATTGACAATGCATAATAATACCCGCGTTGTAATGGCACGCATAGTATTAGTACGTGTTATAATGAGTTGTATTCGAGCCAAGGCCCCTCTCGGCTGCTGATCCCCCAGGGTGGGGTTTGCACCCAGGTCCCTGCATCCAAAATAATATAGGAACAGGTTTAAATGACAAAATCGAAAGATTCCCATTCTCTGACATCCAGCCCGGGACCCATGTTTCCTTCATGACGTGAAGCCCCAACAGTGCTCCAAAAATCTAAAAGCCGCCTGCCAAATGCTGGACCCCTTTCATTTAATACATAGCTGTCCTCAAATGATGGGAATCAGGATTCTCGTATGCCTGGGATAGTGAAGATTCCATAACCTCCACATCACACAAACAAGAACCAATAAGTTGTAAGGCACCCACATGGTGTTGAGTCAGTCAGGAGATTTGCCATGTTAGCCAGACATCCCAGAATTGTGGGGCATTCCAGGTAAAATCACCATCCCCAGTCAAAGTTTGGCAAGGGTTCTTGGCCTTGGCCCGGCCTACCCTTATTCTTATGGTTCCAGCTGTGTTTTTTTTTTACTTTGGGTTTTTCAAATCTCCAAACTGTGCCATACCCCTCCAGCGATAGGAGCATGCCCACTAGTCAGGAGTCCCTAGCCGAAAGCCAGGAACCTCAGATCCAAGTGCACTGAGAAGATGTGGTCTGAGAGAGAAGGGGGAGCCTGGGAGAGGGAAGTGTGCTAAGTCCATCACAGCTCCAGGCGAGAGTAGAACGCAGAAGGCGCTTATCCCCGTATTAGGCCTAGCATATATCCGGGCACCAGGCCTTATTTACACCATCTGAAAAAAGCAGAAAGTCCTGACCTCAGACACCACAATATGGCATGATTAGGGGAAATTGGGGACCAAGGAACATCTTTCTGACCCCATCATGATAAGTGAGATAGCTGTTTATGGGAGACAAAGGGAAGCACCCAAAAAACAACAAAAAGAGCCCAAGGTTAGCCCAAAGATAAATCACGAGAAAGGGTGGAGTCGAGATATCTGTTGCCACAGGGGAGTAGGAACATTGCTCTCTGCATGCCGAGATTGAAGAAAAATACACACAAGTGATCTTGGAGCACGTCGCAACCACCAACATTTACCAGCTACATGCCCCTCCCCGGGCAGTACTATGTGTTTAGGTTGAAAGCAACTTGCACCGATGGCAACCCCATGCACACACCAGGAGAGTCAGGGTCTCAGAAATTGATACAATCTATCCCTATGACCACAAGACAAGCCATAACAGTTGGCACTAATCCAAGCACCCAGTTAGTTACGAAGAAATAGGCTCAACAGCTCATAAAATAGAATAGTTTTTCTGATCACCAATAAGCCACCTTCTAAGTTTAACCGTCAAAAAGCTACCATGACGTGGGCCTCACCTAAAATTGCATAAATGGGGTGTGGAGAACATATCGTAAAGGGAAATACAGGAACCCTAAAGAAAATAATTAACAATAGCACACATGCAATGTTTTTGTGAATTAACAAATGAGTCAAAGTTCTTATCCAAAAGGTCTGCAATTGAATCTCCAAGTGCATCACCTTTCAGCTGCCACTTTAACACTGCAACACAGATCTAAAGTGCGTGCATCAAAATTGCAAACTACACCGTGAACCTTTTAATTGAACTGTTAATCTAGAAACCCCAATCATCAGAGGACTGCCGACAACTCCCTTGGATCCATACCAAAACCTGCAATGTTAAATAACAAGTTATTTATTATTGCACTTCTATGTACACTCTGTCTAGTTTGAAAGCTGCCACACCTATTCACTGTTAAAGAACCATTTGGACAAATGAAGTCTGCTCAGAAACTATCACAGTGCTTGAGTAGGGATCACTCCCATGTCACTTATAATTACACCAATCCCAAAACTACCATTCCACATGCACAACACAGCTCTATTTTTACACAGCACATGGTATCAGCACATGGGTCCAAAACATTAGCCATGTTGCGTCTGTTCACTAATACTGCATGTTGTAAGCGCAGATCGACTTTACTTGTCCCAAGAGGCAGTCTGATAAAAAGCAAAGTGCCTTCTCCACTAATACCTATGCTGAATCAGGGGCAAAATCCAGCCCAACAAGGTAGAACCCCACAGAGTAGTAGTGAATCTGACCTGATACAAGACCAACCCAGCGGCTCTATAGCTATTCATCAAACCTAGCAATATCCAAACTGAGCTAGACAGGATGTGCAGGAAGGGCATCAAAGGGGAGGATACTGTTTGGCTCTGAAACATACCATAGAAGAGATTCTTGGAGGTAGCAACAACCCATCTCAATACCCAAACACATCCACAGCTGCCTACATTTGTGGTCTAAGGGTGGCCCTTAGTGCATCTGGAGCAGTCTTCTTTAAAAACAATTGAACCCAAGACAAGGAGTTCGTTTGTGGGCCCATCCAGCTTGATATTATGAAGGGAATGGGTCTCTTAGGGGAAGGTTGAACGAGAATTGAACGAAAGCAGATATACCCCGGGGATATCGAGGTGGGTGGGTACACTTGGCTAGAAGGGATGGGGCAACCCTAAATGATATGGAAACTTACACTGTATTCCTTATGTTTCAGAGGTAAAGGAATGCTTCCACTGGGCATGAATGAAAACTGTGGCATGATCCTGCACATTTCGGATATGCAATGGGTAACCTACATGCTGATAGATATGTACTGGCAGTGCGGTAGGTTTGCCTACACTCAGCTCATCCCTGGATGTTATAGGCCTTGTTCTCTGGTAACCATACACACCCCTCCCTTTGTCGTTCCTGGAGAAAGATTATTAGACCTGTGCCAGCACCAGCTAAGGAAGAAGACAACCTTGCTGCATCAGACTTGTGAAAAACAGAACTGCATATTATTTTGGCTGGATCAATACAAGGACATGCTTGAAGAATTCTGACTGTTCTTGGATGTGCACGGTGGGGTGTATACCCTTCTTTATTGTGGTTCTGTGCAAATGGGGATTTCCTGCTCTAAAAATGTCCTCAAATTTGGTAGAATGCAAGTCTAGGAAAGTAGTAATTGTCGAAACCAAAGAACAGGGTCCCAATAGAGTAACTGTCATAAAGTATAGGTTAGGTCGTGTAGTTGAAAATTCAACTAGAGGTGGGAATTTTAATATTGAGAAAGTTGAAGTTAATATGAGAAGTTGCATTTTTATTGCTGAATTGGCCCATTATGAAATCCATGTCCACCGACTCGGAAATACGTAGTCAGGCAGGCTCTGAGACCCAGACCTGAGGTCACTGATTGACAGGTCACAGGTGGGGTGGCACAGAGCCGACAGACAAACGCACAAACTGGAAACTCCTGATCAATACCCACAGATAGGGGCAGCGACACCACAATGGTCCAGGGAGATTGGGCCTCAATAAAGCATACGTGTCTGGAGGGCTCCACACCTTCCCAAAAAAACATAAAGTCAGATGCCACATAAAGTTAGGAACACATAGCCAATCAGAACACAGCACACACAATGCAAGCAGGGATCCGTCTCCCCCATGATGGACATCTGGACACGTTACCCACAGGCGCGTTATGTCAACGCAAGGTCGAGCCCCATCTGGATTCTGCATCGCATATATTAATTTATGACTCTAAAGACAGCACTTCACATTCCTTACCAAAAAGGATCCCTGGAACTATTTTATGTTGTTCAATGAATTGTATAAAAATCCTTGTCAGATCGACTGTAAGTTGAGACAGTCCTCAGACCCTTTGCCTGTGGTGGTTTTCCCAGCTGCACTGTTTAATTAAACAAACTGTTCCTGTTTTGCCAAACACCTCATGTTTTATTTTTTCAAGGTATTTTAAGTTCAAGCAACACTATGTTACACATGTCATACATATCAGTGTGTTCATTTATGATTGACCAGGCTACAGAAGTGTCCTAAAGAGCAGCAGGTCAGTGCTAAATATGAACTTCTAAATGCAATCCCAGGAGATCATGTTGTAGGAAAATATGTAGTTCATTGAGCACATAACTCAATTCAATATGTACTTTATTCGGCATAAAAAAACAACACCATAAAAGCATAAGCTAAAAAACAATTCATACATTTCAAATTTCAACACCAGGGGAACATAACAAAATAAGCATTGCTAGCCCTGCTAACATCAAGTTGCTAACATTAAAAGAACTTCCCTCCTTTCTGTTTCACAGGGGGGAGGACAAGCAGCGGGTCAGTAATACATTCAGTCTGGTGTTCCTTAGACGCATTGCCACTTTTAAAAAGTTTATAGTACAATACAACGTTAAAATCTCAGAGGAGAGTTTCAAATATAGTAGAGCCACTTTAGCCTGCCTAAACCCAGCTTTTTTAAAAATCCTTTTAAAAAAACATTTCCTAGGGTGCATGGAAAACGAGCATAAAAGTACAAAATGAAGGGTATCCTGTGGAGATCGAAGATCGCAGCCGCAAGGGCCCTTCTGCTCCACCATCTTAGTAAAACCTGCTGGGACTGCTAGGCTATGATGTAGGGAATCCAGCCTAAAACGCGTCATTAGGAATCTATCTTGGGCACTGTGGGTGAGATATAAATAAGGTTCAATGCCCAGGCAGGATTTAGTTAAAATACACATTCTCACCACAGGCTTTCTTATTTCAGAATCTTCCCTGCTGAACCCCAAATGTTTCAAAAACTCCCCCTTGACCATGACCTTGTCTTTGGCCAACACTTTCGTTGGGTGAGTGAACAATTCAGGATGACCCAGGGCCTCAAAGGATTCCTTGACATAATTAAGCCAAGGTATATTCATCCCTTTATCCCTTGCCATGCAATCCTTTACAAGTTCTCTTGTCAGTGAGGCCTCTGGGTTAGTCCAAATTGTGACCAAGCAACTAATGGGTTTTGATTTTAGCCTGTCACTAATATAAGCAGCACCCAATTCTTCGTGAACAGTGAACCCCGGGGTGCTCTGTGGCACTTTTAATAATCATCTAAACAATGTGTTCTCTTAAATTTGGAGGGACTTAGCATCCACAAAACCCCATATCGCACTTCCATAGAGTACTTTGGAGCAGCATATTGAATTGTCGAGATTCAGAATCTGGTCCGGAGACCAGCGGCCCAACCTATGGGCATAATTCATGATTGCACCCCTGCTTCTGGCAAAGCTACAACATTTTTCCTCCAGCAAAGGTTTAAAATTTAGTCTAGAGTCAACTAATATCCCCAGGTATGAAAAGGACTGAACTTTTTCTATGTGATGTGCCCCAATCGTGTATTTGTAATTCTTTTTGGGCACCTTTCCTATCTCCATTATGTATGATTTGGCCAAATTTGCTGAAAGGTCCAGCCCCTCCATAAAGTGGATAAACCCGTCTAACGGTCTTTGGAGACCCCGGGGAGTTCGGGCCAGCAATACTGCATTATCTGCATAAAGCAGGACTCGAACCCCCCTGGCTCCTATCCTTGGCGAATCCACTCCCTGGCCGGCCAATGCTTTCTCCAGACCATTAATGTACACAGTGAATAAAAAGGGCGCCAATATGCAGCCCTGTCTTACTCCCCGTGTACATGGAAACTGGTCAGTCATGCTGCCCTCTTCATTATACCGAACTTGGGCGACGGTGTTCCAGTGTAGGGATCTCACGATATTAACTAGCCCAATATCCACTCCCACCTCCTCCATGAGTTCCCATAGTTTTGTGCGGTTCACCTGGTCAAATGCCGCCGTCAGGTCCATGAAGGCCAGGTACACAGTCTCTTGACTAGCGATCGTGTATTTGGCCGTCAGGAGATACAAATGAAGAAATTGGTCAGTTGTAGAGCGACCGATCCAGAACCCATACTGTGTGTCCATAATGATCTTATTTTCCTCTGCCCATTCTAATAGACGATTGAGTATAGCCCGACCAAAGACTTCATGGACACATCAATGAGGGAGATGAGTCGATAACAAGATGGGCTCTCCCTATAACCCTTTTTACAGATTGGTACAATTGTTGCAGTTGACCAGGATGCAGGCATGTCCGTACTAACTGCAGCATTTATGACCCTGGTCAATATTGGGACCCACAAATCCGCTTGGGCCAAAAATAAATCAGGGGGGACCCCATCTGGCCCCGGCGCTTTATTGCTAGTCAATCCCTCCACACCCGCCTTGATTTCATTTAATGTAAAAATTATTTGTTTTTCCATTCCTTGCCCCTCCTTAGTTACTGGACGGTCCTCCAAGGTGGTGTAGTTGTATAGGCCATTAAAATGCTCGCACCATGACCCCGGCAAGATATGGTTTACAATCTTAGGCTTTTCCCTATCTTGGAAGCATGGCTCATTAATGACCTTCCAAAATGCCATCATATTTTTGGTCTCAGCTGCTTCCCTTCAATTCTCCCAGGCCTGCTGTTGGAGAGGGAATTTACGGTGCTTAACTACCTCTTTATATTGGCCTTCGACATGCCATAACCATGTTTTTGTCCCTAGGGCGGGTTTTCAGTGCCAATTTCAGCTCTCTCAGGGCCTTGGAGCAGGCCTGATCAAATCGCCCTTGTGCCACTGTGCCTTTTTTTGCAGGCTTGGCCCTGAGGAGTCCATCTATATACATTGTTACCCCTTCATAGGCCTTAACTAAATCAGCCCCCTTTACTTCCGGATTCAGGCACTTCCACACATGGCGATTAATTTTCGTGCGGAGCGGAGCTAATTGGCTACTGAAGAAAGTTTCTAGCCTTAATCATAGTGCTGCATCCGCTCCATCACCCTTATCCACCCCTCTGCATGTGGTACAGTGAGAAGAACCCTCCCCGTCCTGTGGGCCATTAGTCCCACCCTCCTTTACTTTCTCTTTCTTTTTCCCTCTGTTGTTCCCCATCTTGCGTCCCCCCCTCTCCTCCCCCTCTTGAACACATAGTTGTAGCTGGGGGAGCGTTTACTGGCGCGCATGCCCAACTGGTCGAGTGTTTGTCTAAGAGCGCCCTCTTGGACCAGGTTACCACCTCCACAATTTCTTTTTGGGTAGGTTCACCGTTATCTAAAATTTCAACCAGCGACAGCCCCTCTTCCCCTGCTCCCTCCCCATCTAGAGGCGTCACATCCAAAAACCCGAGGCTGTCCTCCTCCCGCTCCCCGTTGGTGTGATTGTTCTTTCCATACATATTTTGTGGCGACTCCCCTCCATGTTTATCCACTAAAACTGGGCTCCCCTTGGGCGATAACACCATTAATGCCGCATTGGTGTCCGGAATCTCGGACACCCTATGTGACATAATCTCACCAGCTAAGGGTCCCTGGGTTGCTTGGTTCGTTGTCCCTTTTTTAGCTGAAGCCCGCAATGATAACCTCTTCTGTGCCCTGATCGAATCCAAAGAGACTCTTTTTTTCAGTTGACGAGAATTCTTGCGCCAGGGCAGTCTGGGCCCTTACAAAAAAGGCATCCAGTGTACCCTGTAAGCTTCCCCCCTTGTCTGACTTAACCCTCCCTTTGTTCATCGCAGAGGGGTTTTACAATAGCCTGCCCGGACAAAACAAACGCCGCCCTCCTAACTAATAACACAGGGGCATATTATCAAGGGGGTATATCTCCGCTTTTTTGGATTTAAAAGCCAAGAAAGCCGAGATAAAATTATCTCCCTATTACCTAGCTGTCGCTAACACCAGTTAGCGACAGCTAGTAGGAGGTAGCGACCATCTTGGGTCCCACTTTGCATGTCAGTGATATTTATCACTAACGACATGCAAAGTGGGCATGCCAAGATGTTAGCGACTGAAAACAGTCGCTAACATCGCTATCTCCTATTACCAACTTTTGGAGATATTCGCGCTAATCGCGAATATCTCCAAAAGCTAACACCTGCCCTGAGCAGTTCTTAGCCATGTTATCCAATGGGAGGTGGATAACATGGCTAAGAGCATTAGCTTGGTAATACATGAATATCGCTGACTTTTCAGCGATATTCATGCATTGCGGCCGATTTTTATCGCATTTGCGATAATTATCTGCGATAAAAATCGCCGCAGTTCAGCGTTAATTTGTTCACGCTAACCAAGCAATAGCGATAATTATCGCTATTGCTTGGTAATATGCCCCACAATGTCTAAGCAGTAATATGTGTGCACTTTGACAGTCCCCGATGACACTCTGAGCCTCACTCCTTTGTATAAATCGGGTTTTTTTTTACCGCACATAACTCACACTTTGTTGTGATTTTTATTCCCAGCACCACAGACACTTCTTATGGTAAATGTGTCTGTTGCTAGATATCTGTATCTGACCTTTTTCTAAGTGACGCAGGAGCCTCCTTTCTACATCTGCTTGGATGGCACTAATACTTGATAACTAACGGCTAATGCATGCTACTAAACTGGCTTGCATGAGGGGAACCTGACTGCCCACCTATTTCCTGGTATTTTTAGAATGAAAAGGGTGGAACATCTGTTATTGGATAGGATTAATGAATAATGAATAACACAGCTCTCCAGTGCAAACACTCCTGAATCTCAGCACGAGAAACACCAATGCAGGGCTCGACAAAGATTACTCCGATTGTTTACCTTTCAATATCCAGCAGCTAGTTCTGTATTCGCTGGTATAGACGCTGTTTGTGTTGATTGACCCTGTTAATGTTGTCACATACAATGACAGATTTTGCAGTGGAGTCGTAAAGGATAAGGTGAATTCTTTCCTCGTTTGAACACAAATCTGTTCAGCATTCCTGAGTCCCATTGCCTGCTTGACATCCGAATGGATCCTTACATGGGAATGGCGCCTTTAACAGGTGGTGCACAGTTCAATGGATCCAAAGGCAGGTAGAGCTTTAATGCAGCTGCATCATTTTAGTTCAGGTGCAAAGTCATAAACTGCTGGACTCCATTTTTCTCCACACTCTAAGGGTCTTCATTAGCATATTTCCAGACTCTTATTCCATTGCACCATCGTCATTTAGATAGCTTTTTACAGTCAAACTTAAAAGTCTCTTTCTACTAGGTTCCATTTCTCATTGACCATACAAAAGCGTTGTCCTTTTAGAGGAATAGTCTTCTAAATGGATTAAAGTTCAGTTCCATGCCTGGCCCATCCTGCCGAAATTTATTCAAGACCCACAATGTGTCTATTTCCCAGACCCCTTAAAACGTGTGTTCTTACTATATTTTTGCCATGAAAATCCTTGAGACTGACCTAGTTGCACTCATGCAGCCATTAAAATCCAGGGTCGACCAGTGACTTCATGAGCCACGTTGGCATCTTCCTTCCTCTTTCTTCTAGCTAAAAAGAAAGAATTGGTCTGGTATGATTTCTGAACACTCGAGCTAAAGATGTAGGATACTATATCAGCCTGTAGTGATTTACAGGACTTCTAGTAATTGTCAGTGCACCTGGATTATATGGCAAACTCCTTATCATTCCAGCATCATGAAACACCCTACGCGTGATTGTTTTGCGAAAACTAGTTCAGCAATGAGAGCTGGGCAGAAAATCACGAAATTATAAAAGAAAAGCAGCATATTTCCCCTCGGAATGCAGGTGTTCTATACATCTATCAAATCGTGTTGATGACAAAAGTGCTTCCTGCCACGTTCGGAATGCATTTATATTCATGTTTTGAGGCTTGCAAATGCACTACGAGACAGGTTACGATTTTCGGTCTATCTTCTGTTTTTTATGCAGTGAGTCTGGATGACAACATCGTTTTGTCTCAACACACGTGTTTATTTATTGACTCCAATCGTTTCATTAGTGTTAATAAATTAAACTTTTTTGCGAAACGCGGTTTTCATGCAATGTTCGACAACATAGTATGCAACTTACTTTGAAATGAATCTGAAAGTGTTACAATGTGTTCCGTAATTAAACTCCGCCGCTCTCTAAAGTGCCTCAGCAATCGGATTATAGCTGTTAACATAAAGGATCCATAACATGTTGTCTTTGTAGAGATAAATTACATTTTAACAACAAGTTCCCAGCTCCGCAAACAAATTAGCCAGCACAGGAGCCTGGGTATAGAAAAATACCAGAACATACGCCTTCTCTGTTCATGCTATCAGCATCTAAAACGTGAGTCCCTTGCTCACTTGGCCACTGGATTCCAGATAGCCTGGCTGATGAGGATTATGAATCCAAAACCGGTCCCAGGATGCTTGAGTCCGGTCCAGGGAAGACATGGCTTGGCAGTTCGGGCTGGACTGTTCCCATGAGGCGCAGAGACAGACTGATTTGCATATGGCTGAAATGGGGTGGCTGAGTGAGCTAAAGAATGGTGATGGATTAAACCCGGATCAGTTGACTGGGGGTGAATGTTTGATTGGCTCAAACGCTCCATCCATCATCCCCTTTTGTATCGCTTTGTTCGCCCTAAGTTGGCAGGGTATGCTCAGACGTGAGTCCCTTGCTGACTTGGCCACTGGATTCAAGATAGCCTGGCTGATGAGGATTATGAATCCCAAACCTGTCCCAGGATGCTTTTTTCTGGTCCAGGGAAGACATGGCTTGGCAGTGCGGGCTGGACTGTTCCCATGAGGCACAGCGTCACACTGATTTGCATATGGCCATGTCTGAACTGGAGTGGCTGAGTGAGCTAAAAAATGGTGATGGATTAAACCCAGATCAGTTGACTGGGGGTGAGTGTTTGATTGGCTCAAACACTCCGTCCATCATCCCCTTTTGTATGGCATCAGCATCTAAAACAGCATCAGAACATGAGATCAGCACTAACTCTCCTACATTTCAGGAAAGAAACCTGCAGACACACCTGTTTTAGGGGTATTACCATTGACTTCACAGTCCAACCTTGACCTTCTTCAAATTATTGGGTCTTCCTGGAGGCACGCCCTATTCAGAGTCACTGCTCCACAAATACCAATACATGCATACATTATGGTACATTCCACCTTGTGAGCGGTCACTCTACATTATTTGTTTTCTTTTTATGGACAGATTTGCTACAGTAAAAATGTACAAAAACTGCACACTTGCAACTTATTAAAGAATCATTACTGATTCTTAGTGCAAATTTACCGAACTTGCTTTCAAGAAACCTCGTTGATCTCTGCTTAAGCCCTGACAGTTGCTTTAGATTTCCCCTTTACAGAGTTGCCCAGGAAATGTAGAAACACTAGTCATTAAGGTTTACCATTTGAAGAAGCAGGGCTTTTTGTGCTGCTGTTCTGTGAGAAGATCAGCCGGATAACAGAATGGTAAATGCAGGACAGTACACACTCAGGAAACAACTATTGCACTTATCAATGTAAAATGAGGGAAGAAACGGGAAGTAGAGAAAGGGTGACACATATAAAGGACTTAAGTGTACATGACCAAGCCCATATCCTAAAACCGGAACCAGGGTAATAAACAAAAGGCAGAACAAATGGTTCCATGTCTTTCCTTTATCTCTAATAGTTAAACACTTTACTATCACATTTCAATCAAAACTGGATATTTATTCTCAAAATAGATGTAGTCCATTATATGCAAAAAAAAATGGTGCAGACAATGCAGTGCTCAATGTGCAATGGTGTACAAAATTAAACAATGATACATATATACATTAGGAATGTCCTATATATTTCTCTCTATAATACAATAATATGGTGTGTGTCCCTTAATTGCTGTCTCCAATTTCTTAAGGGTAACCGACAATCCCCTTAAAAAATGTCAGTGTTTTGAACCGATGTGATCTTTAACTGGGTCTCTTCAGGAAATAAGTATGCCATCTGGCGCACTCCTATTGGATTGAATTTGGAGGTAAGATATTTTATCTTGTGTATGTATCAGGTATTTCTGTCCTGATGATCAAATGAATGGAAACACCTCGACCTGCCTCTCTGCAGTATAGATCATGCATATGGAGGAGTAGTAATTCCTACAAGATCACAGTCTCTCCAGCTATGAAGAAAGGGATACATGTAATTAGGCATAGGCCGGCATACTGTTACTTCTATACCTTCATAACACATTAAAAGATAAAAGCACTGTGCATTAGGTTACACCATGTGTTCTCTTATATGTAAAACACATGTGAGCCCTAGGCCAGACCAGAATGCAAAATTATAATATAGAATTTCCTTAAATAGTGCTCCAAAAAAATGCACCCTGCACCAAAGAAACAATTAGAGCTTCTCCCATCTGACACCAGGGCAATACATCTCCCCTATTTTGAACACAGAACAAAAGAACTAAATCCAAAGGCCAACTGGTAATCCAATTTCTATGTCTGCCTCACACTGCCAAGTTATGGAATGTGCTATCTCGTAACATATCTTGAAGGAGCTCGCTGAGCAAAATGGGCACCCACCATCAAATACTAAGGGGCAAATGTTCAAGCCCCAGTCAAGAGATCTTGGTTAAATCCATTGTTCTTTTGCTCACCCTGTCACCCTAGTTTAGACCCAGCCATATGCAAATAAGTCTTGACCCTGGGCCTCATGGGAACAGTCCAGACCGAACTGCCAAGCGAGGTCCTATCTGGTCCGGAAACAAGCATCCTGGGACCGGTTTCTGGGTAAAACCCTTTATCAGCCAGGCTACCTTGAATCCAGAGGCACAGTTAGCAAGAGACCCACGTCTGGGCATACCCAAATCACTTAGGGTGAAAAGTGCTACGCAAACAAATGATGGACGGAATGCTGAATTAATCATACATTAAACCCTAGTCAAGAGATTTGGGTTAATTCCAACTTTCTGTTGCTCACCATTCCACCCCAGATAAGACCCAGCCATATGCAAATCAATTTCGACCCTGGGTCTCATGGGAACAGTTCAGACCGAACTGCCAAGCAAGGTCATCCCTGGACTGGAAACAAGCATCCTGGGACCGGTTTCTGGGTATCACCCTTCTTCAGCCAGGCTAGCACTGATGTGGGTCCTGTGCTCTCCATGCCACTGGAGTCATGCTATCCTGGCTGAAGAATGGTGAAACCCAAAAACCGGTCCTAGGATGCTTATTTCGAGTCCAGGGAGAACCTGGCATAGCAGTTTTGGCTGGACTGTTCCCATTGGGCACAGGGTCAAGACTGATTTGCATATGACTGGGTTCAAACTGGAATGGCATGGTGAGCAAAAAAACGATGGATTTAGGCCCAGATCTCTGTACTGGGGTGAATGTATGACAATGTTCTGCATTCTGTCCATCAATTGTTGTTTTTGCATTTGTCACCCCGAGTGGGACGGGTATGCCCAGACGTGGGTTCCGTGCTCTCAATGCCACTGGAGTCAAGCCATCAGGGCTGAAAAGGGGTGAAACCCCAAAACCGGTCCTAGGATGCTTGTTTCCAGTCCAGGGAGAACCTGATCTGGCAGTTCTTGCTGGGTATTTCCCATTGGGCACTGGGTAAAGACTGATTTGCATGTGGCTGGGTTAAAACTGGAATGGCATGGTGAGCAACAAAACAATGGATTTAGACCCAGATCTCTATACTGGGGTGAATGTATGATATTGTTCTGCATTCTGTCCATCAATTGTTCTTTTTGCACATTGCAAAGCCCTGCGTTACATTATACCTGTGTCAGGTATAATGTATGCAGTGTGGGTGTTCCCACACAGCAATGCCTCATAGAAATGCCGTAGGGAAATCTACATGATTTCACTGCAACACTTTTAGGATGCCACTGTGTCAAAACCTTACGCCTGCTTGAAGCTGGTGTGAGGAGTTATGTTATGTTATGTTAGGGGTTTTGTAGAGCACATGGCTGTCCTAGCAAAGGGACGTCCCAGAAATAGAGGTAGAGAAAAAAACAATAGAAGTGCAGAAAGAAGCAACAGAGGTGCAGAAAGAGACAAAAGAAGTGCAGAAAGAAGCATCAGATCTCAGGCAAGAGAGGTGCATATAGAGTGAAAAGGGTTGTAGATAGAGGCAAGTGAGATACAGAATAAGGGAAGAAGGGTCCAGTAAGAGGTAAGAGAGGTGCAGAAGGAAGCAACAGAGGTGCATAAGAAGTTAAGAACACTGCAGAAAGAGGCAGGAGAGTTGCAGAAGCAGGCAACAGAGATGCAGAAAGAAAGAATAGGGGTGCAGAAAGAGGCAACAGAGGTAGAGAAACAGGTAATAGAGGTGCAGAAAAAGGGACGAAAGATGCCGAAAGAGGCAAGTGAGGTTCGGAAACAGGCAGTCGGGGTACAGAAAAAGGCAAGAGAATTACAGAAAAAAGCAACAAATGTGCAGAAAGATGCAAGAAGGGTGCAGAAAGAGGCAACAGTGGTGCAGAATGAGGCAAGAGAGGTATAGAAAAAGGGAAGAGAAGGACTGAAAGAAGCAACAGAGCTGCAGAAAGAAGCACAAGAAGTGATGAAAGAGATAAGAGAGTTGTGTAAAAAACAAGAGAGGTGCAGAAAAAAGCAAGAGAGGTGTAGCAAAAGGGGAGAAGGGTGCAGAAAGAGGCAAAAGGGGTTCAAAAAATGAAAGAGGTTTGCAGAAAGAGGCTAGAGAGGTGCAGAAAAGGGGAAGAAGGGTGCAGAATGAGGTAAGAGGGGTGAGTGGTGCAGAAAGAGGAAAGAAAGGTACAGAAAGAGGCAAGAGAGGTGTAAAAAAAGGGAAGAAGGGTGCATAAAGAGGCAAGAGGTGTGCAGAAAGAAGCAACAGAAGTGCATAAAAGGGGAAGAAAGGTGCAGAAAGAGGCAAGAAGGGTGTAGGAAGAAGTAAGAGAGTTACAAGAAGAAGCAAGGAAAGTGCAGCAAGAGGTAAGAGGGATGCAGAAAGAGGGATGAGAGGTGCAGAAAGAGACAAGCGAGGAACAGAAAAAGGGTAGAAGGGTGCAAAAAGAGGCAAGAAGGGTACAGAAAGAGTCAAGGTAAGAGCAGAAAGAGGTACAGGGGTGCAGAAAGAAGCAAGAAATGTGCAGAAAGAAGCAACAGAGGTACAGAAAGAGGCAAGAGCATTGCAGAAAGAGGCAAGAGAGGTCCAGAAAGAAGCACAAGAGGTATAGAAAGAGGGAAGAGGGATGCAGAAAGAGGCAAGAGCAGTGCAGAACGAAGCCCGAGAGGTACAGAAAAAAGCAAGAGAAGCGCAGAAAGAAGCAACAGGGGTGCAGAAAGAGTCTGGAGGGGTGCAGAAAGAGGCAAGAAAATTATATAAAGAAGCAACAGATGTGCAAAAAGAGGCAAGAGAACTGCAGAAACAGGCACAAGAGGTGCAAAAAGAGGGAACAAGCGACCAGACAGAGGCAAGAGGGGTGCAGAAAGGGGGAAGAAGGATGCAGAAAGAGGTAAGAGGGGTGCAGAAAGAAGCAAAAGAGCTGTAGAAAGACTCAAGGGAAGTACAGAAAGAAGCAATAGAGATGCAGAAAGAAGCAACAGAGGTAGAGAAAGAGGCAAGAGAATTGCAGAAAGAGGCAAGAGAGGTCCAGAAAGAAGCACAAGAGGTATAGAAAGAGGGAAGAGGGATGCAGAAAGAGGGAAGAGCAGTGCAGAACGAAGCCCGAGAGGTACAGAAAAAAGAAAGAGAAGGGCAGAAAGAAGCAACAGGGGTGCAGAAAGAGTCTGGAGGGGTGCAGAAAGAGGCAATAAAATTATATAAAGAAGCAACAGATGTGCAAAAAGAGGCAAGAGAACTGCAGAAACAGGCAAAAGAGGTGCAAAAAGAGGGAACAAGCGACCAGACAGAGGCAAGAGGGGTGCAGAAAGGGGAAAGAAGGATGCAGAAAGAGGTAAGAGGGGTGTAGAAAGAAGCAAGAGCGCTGTAGAAAGACTCAAGGGAAGTACAGACAGAAGCAATAGAGATGCAGCAAGAAGCAATAGAGGTGTAGAAAAAAGCAAGAGAATTGCAGAAGGAAATACCAGAAATGCAGAAAGAGGCAAGAAATGTACAGAAAGAAGCAACCAAGGTGCATAAAGAGGTACGAGAGGGGTGCAGAAAGAGCTAAGAGGGGTACTGGCAGAGGGAAGAGGGGTGCAGAAAGAGGCAAGAGGGATACAGAGAAAAAACAAGAGAGGTACAGAAAGAATCTAGAGAAGTGCCGAAAGAAGCAACAGGGGTGTTATATAGAGCCAAGAGGAATGCAGAAAAAGACAAGAGAAGTGCAGAAAGAAGCAACAGAGGTGCAGAAAGAGGCAAGAGAACTGCAGAAAGAGACACGATAGTTGCATAAACAAGCAATAGATATGCAGAAAGAGGGAACAGATAAGCAGAGAGAGGCAAGAGAGTGCAGTAAGAGGTAAGAAGGGTGCAGAAAGAGGCAAGAGGGGTGCAGAAAGAAGCAAGAGAGGTGCCGAGAAAAGCAAGAGAAGTGCAGAATGAAACAACAGATGTGCAGAAATAGGTAACAGAGCTGCATAAAGAGGCAAGAGAGGTGCTGAAAGAGTCAGTCAGTCAGTCAGAAAGCTTTATTTCAAATATTGCAGCCATAAAAGCACATATAAAATAGCATTATCCATAAAAAATAGTTCATAAAATAACATGTTAATTTAAGATTAAAAAATAGAATTGTCGTTAGAACACCTTGAGAGTCAAAAAGTATCAACCTTTAGAGGGTCCCACCCCCTGAAATCAGTTGTCATGGGTGGGGCAGCAAACAAGGGCAATTACTATAACAAGGGCATCTTTTTCATCAATAAAACACGTGCAATTGGTTAAAAAAAGATACTTTAAAAGTGTAAATAAAAAAAAATAAAAAAAATTCATGGCCTAAATTTATAGAAGTTTAGGATCACAAGGGTAATCATAAGGAAACAAGATTGCCTAAGTTCTCAGCTCTGTCTTTCAATAGGCATCTGCGTTTGCACCACATTGCAAATAGAAATTTGGAAATTGTAACAACCAAAAGTGGGTGAGTATCGTGTTTTAGTACCCTATAGAATTCTCTATGGTTTCTTATACCCAGATTTCTGCAGAGTTGGAGGACCCATTTAGATCTAGCCCTTTTATATGCTAAGCAAACAAATAACACATGAATTTCTGTTTCTTCCGCTATTAAGCACCTCGGACAAAGTTGTTTAGAAACACCCGCCCAATTATTGGTAAATGCATGGAGCGGGAGCGAACCGTGCCTGAATTGTACAAACAGTTTCTTTGCTGCAAGGGGTTGAATGGAGTCCAGCACCAACTCCAAATTGTAATGCTGTTTTGCATCCAGAAACCTGGAAGTCAGGCTGAAAGAGTCTACTGTCTGCAAAATGCGTGCCAATTTGTATTCTTTCAAAGCAGTTGCTAGTGATTTTTTAGAAATGACTGAACATGTCTTCTCTGGTGCCGATCACAGGTCATCCCTCCCTATAGCACGAAATGTGTTCCTAATAAAGGACAACGAAGGGATATTCTCCGCCCCCAAAGTAGACATAACAGCTTTTAGCTCCTCCCTATAATTTCCTAACTCTGACGTACTCTATACCGTAGAGTATAGAGTACTCCAGTACCCATCCACTCCTCTACACCAGTAGAGGAGTGGATGGGAAGCAATCAGGTCTGCAATGGGAATAATACCCAAATCCATCCTTAAGGGTATTAGAGGGGTACTTTTAGGCAGGCCCAAAAGTTGTCTTATAAAATTATTATCTGTCTCTCTTAGGACATTAGTTAAACAGTGGCCCCAAATGTCAGCACTGTACATTGATGCCCCCTCGCTTGGACCTTATACCTTTCAACAGGTGGACTTATGACCTTTGCAGCACAACTCCTATGTACTTTTAAAATCCCCCCAGTAGCCTGGATTAGCTTTAGGTTTACTTTATTAATTTGTGGTCCCCACCCCATTTTATCATTTAGGGTGAAACCCAAGTAGTCGAATATGGGCACCCTCTCTAGGGACCTATCGTCCATTTTGGGGTGTGGACAATTAGTAGAATCGGCATGAAATACCATGTACTTTGTTTTCTTTATGTTTACCTCCAAGTTCTGCTTCATGCAAAATAAGCTAAATTCCCGCAGGACACACTGCATCCCCATAGGTGTTTTGGATAGGAGCAGCGTGTCGTCCGCAAACATTAAGGCCAGTATTTTGTGGTTAGCAAGTCTTGGGAAGTCAATATCCTTAATAGCAAGGAGATCCTTAATTGGCCCATTGAGGAAGACTGAGAAAAGGAGCGCAAGCACACAACCTGTCTCATCCCCTTCTCAACGGGGAAAGGAGCTGTTAGTTTCCAGTTCTTGACGAATCTTACCCTAGCAAAAGTACCTTCATGGAGGCGTTTGAACTGATGGCAAAGATAGGCTGGGGCTCCCATGTCGAGTTGTAGGCCCCACTGCTACAATGTCAATTGGGGATTTGAGGTCCACGGATGTAAGATACAGACTACCACCCTCCAGTGTTATATTTTTCCAATAGATCAATTGGAGTCTAAATAACTGGTCTATGGTTGAGGTTTTAAGCCTAAAGCCTGCTTGTAAGGGAGTTAAAATATTATGGTCATCCATACCTGCAATCTTCCTAAAAGAACACGGGCAAAAATCTTCTGTGTTACGTCAATGAGGCTAATCGGCCTATAATTTGCCGGTTCTAAGGGGGAACCTTTCTTATATATAGGAATTATCTTGGCACCTGACTAAGTTAAAGGGGGTGCCATATCATAAAGAATTGCATTAAAAAGGGTCTGGAGATATGGAGCCCACACTACCTGTTCATTTCTATACAGGTCTACAGGGATCCTGTCCAGGCCAGGTGCTTTATTTGGTAGTACTTTGGCCAAGGCCAGTGTACAAGGGGGTATATTACCAGAGGAGTCAAACATTTGAAAACTAACCAATGTCCTTATCTCACTGAGTCCATTTTGTGGCCTACACTATAAAGCTTTAAAATGGGCTCGCCAAACTTCCTCCCCAAGGTTTGGGTCAATGGCAGACCTACCCTTGGTTTTTCCAGTCTTAACCAGGTTCCAGAAGCCTCTGGTGTCTTTATCGTCTAAAGCTTTCTTAATGGCCTATCATCTATCAATCTCCCATTCTGATTTGGCTGCTAAAAGAATTATTTTTAAAACACCCTTGCTTCCCCTATACATTTGCTGAAAGAGGAAAGAGAAGTGCTGAAAGAAGCAACAGGGGTGAATAAAGAGGGAAGAGACAAGCAGAAGGAAGGAGCAAAAATGCAGAAAGAGACAAGAGAAGTGCAGACAAAAGTAACAGAGGTGCAGAAAGAGGCAAGGAAACTGCAGAAAGGGGCAGGAGAGGTACAGCAAAAGGGAAGTAAGAGGCAAGAAGGGTGCAGGAAGAAGCAAGGGATGTGCAAAAAGAAGCAACCGAAGTGCACAAAGAGACAAGGGGTGCACAAAGAGGCAACAGGGTTGCAGCATGAGGCAAGAGAGGTACAGAAAGATGGAAGAGAGGTGCTGAAAGAAGCAACAGAGGTACAGAAAGAGGCAAGAGAAGTGATAAAAGAGACAAAAGACTTACAGAAAGAAACAAAAGTGGTGCAGGAAAAAGCATGAGAAGCTCAGAAAAACGAGAAGAAGGGTGCAGAAAGAGGCAACAGGGGTGCAGAAAGAAGCAAGAGGGTTATAGAAAGAAGTAAGAGAAATGCAGAAAGAAGCAACATAGGTGCAGAAAGAGGCAAGAGGGGTGCAGAAAGAGGGAAGAGAGGTACAGAAAGGCGGAAGAGAACTACTGAAAGAAGCAACCGATGCGCAGGGAGAGGCAATAGAACTGCAGAAACAGGCAAGAGAGTTAAAGTTGAGAGAAGGATACAGAATGAGGCAACAGAGGTACAGAAAGAACAAGGGAGGTGTAAAAAGAAGCAAGAGAAGTGCAGAAAGAAGAAACAAAGGTACAGAAAGAGGCAACAGGTTACAGAGGTTACAGTGCTCCTACCCTCCTCGTTCCTACTTTTTTGCACTTTTTTCCCCTTACTCACTTCAACGGAATCACAAAATGGCTGCCAACACTTCCTAGTTGCAACCGCTCGCAACCAATAAGCAGCAATACATATATATATATGACGCTCAAAATCCTCTCCGTCGGAAATGAATATATATATATATATATAACACAACAATACATATATATATATGACGCTCAAAATCCTCTCCGTCGGAAAGGAATATATATATATATATATATATATATATATATATATATATATATATATATATATATATATATATATATATATATATATATATATATATTCACTGAAAAAACCATAGGTTTCACACCAGTTATAGTTAGGAATTAGCATTTAAAAAACCTATTAAATTCACTGAAAAAACCATAGGTTTCACACCAGTTATAGTTAGCTGGAAATTTTACTGATATAAAACCATTGAAATTCCCACGTTATAGTTAGATGGACTCACTATAACTTGCGCGTGCAATGCACTGCTGATGACATCACATATTACATCACTCATGACATGGTGAGTGACATCACTCATGACATCACTGATGACACCATCCAGTGAATGTGTGTCTTTCTGAAAAATAAATATATTTTATATATGTATATGTAAAAGTTGATGGTAGAATAAATGTTTAAATAAGTGTCTAAATGGATGGTTTTTAAAAATTGATTGGTTAACTGGCTTAATAAGACATCATCAGCAGTGCATTGCACGCGCAAGTTATAGTGAGTCCATCTAACTATAACGTGGGAATTTCAATGGTTTTATATCAGTAAAATTTCCAGCTAACTATAACTGGTGTGAAACCTATGGTTTTTTCAGTGAATTTAATAGGTTTTTTAAATGCTAATTCCTAACTATAACTGGTGTGAAACCTATGGTTTTTTCAGTGAATTTCATAGGTTTTTTAAATGCTAATTCCTTTGTATATCGAGTTTCTAACCTTTTTTTTTTTTTACAATTTGCTGTTTTTTTTTAAGTATTCATTTTTTTTATATAATTTTTTTCTTTTGCGCTCTGGGTGCGCGCTCCGGGAAGCTTTCAGCTAAGCTCTCCTGTAAGCTTCTCCGAGAGCTCATCTGAAAGCGCAGCCAGAGCGCAACTGTCGTTCGTGAAAAAAAAAATATGAATGAAAAGTTAATAATAATGCAAAACATTTCGTACCATACAAATAAAATTTGTTTTTTTTAATATGGAAAATGATTATGCATTTCTAAAAAAGATTGATGACGTCACTTCGGCGCGCAACGTAAGTGCCCTCGGAAGCGCCTACGTTCGCGGCGCGTAAACGCACGCAAAAGCGCCTACGATCGCGCCACGTTTGCGCCCCGGAAGCGCCTACGATCGCGCTGCGTAAACGCACCGGAAGTGCTCCGGAGCGCGCAGCGTAAACGCGTCGGGTCATGTGACCCTAAAATAACACTTTTCATTGGTTGCTAACAGTTTTTTTTTACAATGAATGAAATCCCCACCCATTTCCTTCACTTCTTCTTTCACTTTTGTGACTGAAAGACCTGCCTTTTTTGCTGCTCCATATTCCTGGATTCATCATGGCTGCCAGACCATCCAGCAGTGAAGATGACTCCAATGATTTCATTGATGAAGAGCCTCCTCAGCCGAAGGTCAAAGAACATTTCATCTGGAAATTTTTTAAGTTTCCAGCAGACCAGAAGAAGGTGAATGCACCAAAAGTAGAGTGCAGGATCTGCAAACAGGTCCTGTCACGGGGTAACCCCCCAAAAAAATACTCTTTTGGCAACTTCACCATGATTCGCCATGTGGAGAGGAGGCACCCCCAGAATTTTGCCCGGGAAAGTGTCAGGGCTCTGGCACAAGAGGTTCCCAGAGATGGGGCCTCTACATCAACAGGAGGAGCAACTTCTTCTGGAAGAGAACAATCACAGGGGCAGGTAGCAAACATTCAACCTGCATTTAACCATGGGGTCGTCAGATGCAGATACTGCAATCAACTCCTCACCTATGGGGAGCAAAGTGTCCTGCTCATGGTTCGGGCATTGGAGAACCATCACTGCCCTTCCCACCCCTAATTTTTTTCTTTTCTTTTTGCTCCTGTTGAGCAGTTTCTATTCCCTGTTTTTGTTCCTGTTCAGTTAAAAGAAGAAAACCAAAAGTTCTTTTCAGAACTACCTCCAATTCTCATCAAAGAGCTATAATCTTAAAAAATGAAGAGTAAGTGAAATATAGTGCATTGATAATTGAAAGGAGAATGAGTAAGAAAGAACAGAAAGGTATGAGAGGTGAAAGGAAGTGAAGTAGGAGGAATGAAAGAAGGTGAGTGTTAGAAAAGAAAGTTATGACACAGTGAATAAACTGGAGGCCTCATTTCTGAAAAGTGACGCATCGCTACGTGAAAACAGCGATGCGTCACTTTTCTGGACGCACTCCTTATGACATTCCAGATATGTCATATTTAATATATGACTAATCAATTCGCAAGCAGTTACAGATATGTCAGTATTTCTGACATATCTGTAAACACAAAAGTAACGCATTGCAGGAGTGCGTCACAAAAGTGACGCAACTCCAGTAATGTGTCCTTTCACATGGAAAAAGCACCATGTGAAAGGTTTGCTGTGAAGCAGGCGCAAGATTTTGGCGCAACTGCATCCTAAAAGTGACGCACTGCGTCATTATTACCAAGCTTTTTGCAAGGAACACCCCCTCTGCATGCATTATACCTGACACTATTTTTTAAAAAGTGACGCATCTAGGTACATGGGTCACTTTTTAAAACTCTGCGCCATATTGTATCTGCATCAGGTATAATGTATGCAGAGGGGGCAATCCCTCGCAAAAAGCTTGGTAATAACGACGTACTGAAATCTATGAGATTTCTCTGCGTCACTTTTAGGATGCTGTTGCGTCAAAATCTTGCGCCGGCCTCGCATCACTTTTATGTTTACAGATATGTCAGAAATACTGACGTATCTGTAACTCCTTGCAACATGATTCGTCATACATTAAATATGACACATCTGGAATGTCATAAGGACTGTGGACAGAAAAGTGACGCATCACACCAGCAGTGTAATAAAATGTGCCTCGTTGCACTATATTTAAAGGATGCAACAGCATCCTAAAAGTGACGCAGTGAAATCTCAAACATTTCACTGCGTCGCTATTACAAAGCTTTTAGTGGGGGAACACCCCCTCTGCATGCATTATACCTCACGCAGATATAATGTGGCGCTTGATTTTAAAAAGTGACCCATCTACCTAGATACCTCACTTTTTAAATATAACGCAACGAGGCACATTTTTTTACACCACTGGTGCGATGCGTCACTTTTCTGTGCGCACTCCTTATGACATTCCAAGTAACGCATTGCTGGAGTGCGTCACAAAAGTGACGCAACTCAAGTAATGTGTCCTTTCAAATGTGGAAAGCAGCATGTGAAAGGTCTTGCCTCAGTCTAACACCTGCTGTAAAGCAGGCACAAGATTTTGACGCAACAGCATCCTAAAACTGACGCAGTGAAATCTCAAAGATTTCACTGCATCGCTATTACAAAGCTTTTTGCGGGAGAACACCCCCTCTGCATGCATTATACCTGACGCTATTTTTAAAAAGTGACACATCTAGGTACATGGGTCACTTTTTAAAACTCTGCGCCACATTATATCTGCGTCAGGTATAATGTATGCAAAGGGGGCATTCCCCCGCAAAAAGCTTGGTAATAACGACGTACTGAAATCTATAAGATTTCTCTGCGTCACTTTTAGGATGCTGTTGCGTCAAAATCTTGCACCTGCCTCGCATCACTTTTATGTTTACAGATATGTCAGAAATACTGACGTATCTGTAACTCCTTGCAACATGATTCGTCATACATTAAATATGACACATCTGGAATGTCATAAGGAGTGCGCACAGAAAAGTGACGCATAACACCAGCAGTGTAATAAAATGTACCTCGTTGCACTATATTTAAAAAGTGACGCATCTAGATAGATGCGTCACTTTTTAAATATTGCATAACAATGCGCATTTTTTTACACCGCTGGTGCGTCACAAAAATTGACGCACAGGAAGCGCAAAACTAACAGCGCAAGGCCTTCATAAATATGGTCCTGGATTTTCCCCGTGCTTCGCCGGTGCGCGTACCATGCGCTTCCCCCGCGCAAAACGAAAAAAAAAAAAAAAATGTTAATGCCCTGCAGGACCCTATTTTAGTCCCTACATCAAACCTAGGGGGTCAGAGGGGGTCTACTCTTCCCCCTTATGGTCATTTGCCCCTTTTTTTTTCAAACCCCTTGTGTCTCGATTTTACCGAGACACAAGATGGCGGCCGCTCCGGACTGTTTAGAATGTTTACAGACAACTGAGAGCCAATCAGCTTCCTGCGCGCAAGTCGCGTGTCGCGCCTGGAGCGCACTCCGGTGCGCGCACGGGAGAGCGCCTATAGATATATATATTTTTTTGAACCTAAATTACTCAAAATCCACTGGAGCACATATCTTGAGACATAGCAAAGGCACATCGGGCTACCAGTCCCTACAATTTTGCCAAGATTCGTGGAAATCCATTCAGCCGTTCGGGCTAAAAGTGAAATCGACCGCCCTATGGAAATTAACATGGGGAAAACGCGTTTTGGGACCCCCCTTTTATCTCGGCCCCCGCTTAACGTATCCCCCCCAAACTCAGGGAAGGACCGGAACCCCGCGAGGCCATTTTCAGGAAATTTTCAGGCAGATTCGTCAACCGGCGCCAAAGTTATTCCAAATAGAATTTTGAGATTTAACATTGAAAAAAATCCTAACTATAACTACCTACTGGCGACCGCCAGTAGGTAATATATATATATATATATATATATATGTATATATATATAACACAACCAAGTTCCACCTTTTTTTTATTGCATTATGGGGTGTGTAGTCCTTCCTTTACCATAGTGGATGCTGTCCAGGCTTCGTGTTAAAAAATTAATTCCCAGGGAACCACCGCGAATGCCTGCTGATATATAAACACCGCAATACTGGCATGTCCTACTCCTCAAAGTGCTTTGGTATCCATGCACCAAGGTCCGCTATGTAGCGTGGCGGGGAATCTACGCAGAGAGGCATGCCGCTATTAATATCCAGTTAAAAAACCTTAGAAATTCAATGAAAAAACATAGGTTTCAGGGACGTTATAGTTAGTTGCACATTTCACTTGTACAAAACCATAGAAATGTCCCTGGTATAGTAAGTTCAGCTAGTTGAGCCCCCCCCAATGCACAGCTGATGTTGTCATATATTACATAATTCATTACATGGTCATTGACATCACTGATGACTTAACTGATGACATCTCAAATGACATCTCTGATGACATCATGCAGTGACTGTGCGTTTTCTATAAAGCTTAAATATGTATTATATATATGTCATGGTGTACTGAAGAATGAGTGGGTATATACGTGTCTGGATGGAGGATTTAGTAGGTGCTTCACTGCCTGTTTAAATTAGTTATTACATGTGTCTTATTGAATGCATGGGTTAGTGACTAAACTGTGTGAATGTCTTTCTGCTGTTATATAAACTGCTCAATGGGTTGGTTAGTAGCTACATGAGTGTCTATATGGGTTATTGATTGGTTGCCAGAGTATTTGTATGGGTGCCTGAGTGTGCTTGGGTGCGTGGGAGGTGTGTGAATCGGTGCATACATGTTTGAGTTATTGATTCACTGGCTGTATGGATTCAATTGTGCACGTGAACATAGTTGTATGGATGGGACAGTGTGTGTATGGGTGTGTTACTGAGTGAATGGATTTCTCAGTGGTACATGTCCAAGTAACTATATATGTAAAAGTCAGTGTATGTGAGAGTTGGAGTATATAAATGACTATATGTGACTATATGTGAGAGTCATTGATTGTGAGAGTGGCTGTATAGATCAGTGTTTAATTGTATCAGTGATTGTATAAGAGAGTAATTATGTGTTTTTTTATGTTTGAATATGTGATCTGTTGTGTGTATAACTCTATAGGTCAGCAAATGGAAGTGTGATTGATTCTTTGCATGAGTGACTAGGTGTGTGAATAACTCCATGAATGATTGGTGCTGTGTGAGTGTCTGTATAGGTGTATGAGTGCATATGAAAGTATTGTATTAATGAGTGACTGTATGTATGGGAGATTGTATGGGTAAATGAGTGGATGTGAGTGGATGTGTGTGTAGACCTAGGAATCAGTGAGTGCGTATGTAGTAACTGGTATTGGTGTGTCAATGGTTTCGAAAATGGTAGTCTGTAATTTACAGTGGGTATATCAAAGGTTATTTTAGAGTGTGAGGAGGTGCATCAGATTTTCACGTGGATGATGTCATCAGTGATGTCATTTGAGATGTCATCAGTGATGTCATCAGTGATGTCCCTGACCATGTCATGAATGATGTATTATGTGATGTCATCAGCAGTGCATTATGGGGGCGCGGGTTATAGTTAGTTGAACTAACTATAACGGGGGAATTTCTATGGTTTTGTACAAGTGAAATGTCCAACTAACTACAACATCCCTGAAACCTATGTTTTTTTTCAGTAAATTTCTACGATTTTTTAAAGGCTAATTTATAACTATAACTGCCTGAAACCTATTATTTTTCAGTGAATTTCAATGTTTTTTTAAATGCTAATTTCTAACTATGCCTACAAAGTTAGGACATGTGAAGAAAAAAGAAGAAAAGCGCAAAAAGAAGCAAGACATGTGCAGAAAGAGCAAAAGAAGTCCAAAAAGACAAAAAAACTGCAGGAAGAAGCAAGAGATGTGCAGAAAGTACCAACAGAGGAGCAGAAAGTCCTCCTGTGCCCCCAACTTCTAGTGATTGGTACTGGTGGTAACTGACTCTGACTAACCAGGACCAGAGACAGGGCTATGCTAAAAGACACTTAGAATACAGTAAAACTATGTGTTGGGGCACCCCTGTAATTCTCATGACCTCCTCTGTATTTGCCTTGAGTTAGTGCCTGGGTCATTGCAGGAGTACATGGATAGTGACTGGATTATTTGAGTGCTGCGAGGACAGTGCATGGTGATTTTATAACTGCTTGGGTTTTGGTGGAGTTATTGAATAAGTACATGATGCTGGATGGCTGATTGAGGAGTGCATGGGTAGTGCCAGAGGGATTTCTGGAGTGCATGTGCACAACCTGGATAATTGGAGGAGTGAATCACTACTGTGCAGGTGGTTAGAGGTCTACATGGGTAGTGCACAGGGGATTGTAGCAGTGCATGTGTTAGCACCTGGGTCATTCCATGAGTACATGGGTACTGACTGGAAGATTAGAGTACTGCAAGGAGAGTGCATGGTGAATTAATAAGTGATTGGGTTTTGGTGGAGTGATTGGATAAGTACAAGATGCTGGCTGGATGATTGAAAGAGCGCATGGGTACTGACCGGGCGATGGCTGAACTGCATGGGTAGTGCTAAGAAGATCGTAGAAGTGCATGTGTTAGTACCTGGGTCATTGCATAAATACATGGGTACTTTTTGGATGATTAGAGTACTATAAGGTCAGTGCATGGTGATTTTATAAGTGCCTGGGTTTTGGCGGAGTGATTGGATAAGTACATGGTGCTCGCTGGGTGATTGGAGGAGTAGATGGGTAGTGACAAGGCAATGGCTGGATTGCATGGGTACTGCTCAGGATATTGTAACAGTTCATGAGTTAGTGCATGAGTCATTGGATGAGTGCATGGGTAGTGACTGGATGATTAGAGTGCTGCAAGGAGAGTGCGTGGTGATTTTATAAGTGTTTGGGTTTTGGTGGAGTGATTGCATGAGTACACACATGTCATATCAGTCCCCGTCCCCTCCCTTCACCACTGTGCAAACGCGTCCCTGGTGGGTTTTCATTTGGGGGATTAATTACCCATGAATCCTGAGGGTCCCTGGGGGCCAACTAACCCACCAGGTACCTCCAATAAGCACCACAGAGCTGCGTTGCAGAGAGGTTGTCTGAGACCATGCCCATTTTTACACCTCTCTGCAACGCAACTCTGTGGTTCTTCCTGGACGTACCTGTTGGGCTAATTGGCCCCGAGGGACCCTCAGGATTCAAGTGGACTTAATCCCCCAGCTTAAAACGCACCACAGGGTGCCTTTGCACACTTGTCAAATCAGGCCATGCCCGCTCCCTGCACCACTCTGCAAATGTGCCCCCTGGAGCATTGTAAATGGGGAGACTAAATCCCCTTCAGTCCTGAGGGTCCCTGGGGGCCAACTATGCCACCAGCCACCTCCAGTAAGCACCACAGAGCTGCGTTGCAGAGAGGTGTAAAAAGGTGCGAGCCTCTCAACACCTCTTGGCAATGCAGCTCCCTGGAAGTACCTGGTGGGCTAGTTTGCCCCCAGGGATCCTCAGGATTGAAGGGGACTTAATCCCCGAATTTACAATGTGCCAGTCCGCTCCTATCCTGAAAGTTTCACAGTGATTTGTCAAGCGGGGGCCGAGAAAAAAGGGGGTCCCAAAACGTGTTTTCCCCATGCATATTCCCGTAGGACCTTTAGCCACAGTTGCACCCCGAACTGCTGAACGGAATTATGCCAAATTCGGCAAAGAGGGTGTCCTCAGTTCAGACTTGTGCCTTTTGCTTAAATGGTGTCAATCTGTTCAGTAGTTACTGAGAAAATTACAGTTAAAAGCATTTACATATCCATGGCCGCGGTGGATCCATGCATCCTGAGCGCACCATGAGCGCACCATAGCACACTATAAGTGCAAGTGGTTGTCAACATTCAAAACCAGGAACTGCTGGCAGTCATTTTGTGCGTCGGTAGAAGCGACCCTGTTGAAGTCAGTGGAATATGTGTGCAAAACGTAGAAAGGGGGCAGGGTAGAAATACTTTTATCCTCTAAACCTCCAATTTTTTTTATTATTTTGTTTTTTTAAAAGACCCAGCAGGTGCGTGTAGGGTGCGCGGACTCTGCCGTAAAAAATAAAAATAAAATAAAACAGAGCTTTTTTTATAATTAGCCCCCTGAGGCAAAATTATTACAATTTATGGGGACCCAGAGGGGCCCCCCATCCCCGGGGATTGTCACCCCCCAGGGCTACAAAAAAATGGTGGGGGGAGAGGTCTAAGGTCTTCAAAGCCGCGGGGACCACCACCCCTGGGGTTTTATGTATTGTAGGAGGGGGACTGCGTGGTCCCTCTCCTGGAGCACTCAAGGGCAACATCTCCCCCGGGGCTACAAAATAATTGGTTGGGTGAGGGCTGCAAGGTATCCAAAGCCCCGGGGATCACCCCTCCCCGGAGCATTATGTATTATGGGAGGGCCGGCTCCTGCAGTGTCCCTGGATGTCCATTCCACCCTCCCATAGCAAGGAAATCTGTTCTCTCTTTCAAAATCTAAATTGATTGCTTTTCCACATAGGGACCTGCATGTTAGTAGCTCCCCATGTGGAAAAGCAATGCCGGCTCGCAAACACGTAGAAGTTGTGGATCAAAGGCGCTGGAGTCGTGCACCCTACAGATTATGAGTCATGCATCCAGCGCGTGCACACGAGGGGGCCGCACTGAGCGCCGCGCTGGGTGCGCGACTTCTAATTTTATCGTAAAAAAAAGCCTGCATCAGTACTTTCTAATATCCCCAGGGACCCCATCCCCCAGGTGTTATGAAAAATGTTGGGGACTGTGGGGGGAGCCAAAATGCCCTCACAGTCCCGCTGGCTCCCCGCGTCCTTTGGGACCCGGCATTGCTTTTCCACATGGGGAGATGCTAACATGCATGTTGAAAAGCAATCTAGATTGGATTCTGAAAGAGAGAACAGATTCCCCTGCTCTCACTTTTAAAATCCAAACCAACTTTGCTGTGGGAGGGCGGGAGCCACGAGACTCCCGTCCTCTCATAGCAAACAGCAGTGTCCCGGGGGTAGGCACCCCGGGACACTGCAGGAGGCGGCCCTGGGGCGTGGTGATTTCCAGGGCCCTCGAGGGCTCCAGGTGGAGGCCCACACAGACTGCCTTCCACAATACACAAATCCACGGGGTGGTGGTTCTCGGGGATTGAGGGGAGTCGTTGAGGCCCACACACTACTCATTTTGCAGGGGGGCCTTGAAGCTCCCCCAACCATTTATTTTATAGCCTGGGGTTGTCTCTCACTCTTGCATAGGAAACAGCAATGTTGACAAAAACGTCCGGTAAGATAACAAAGGATTTTGAAGTCTATTTTCAGCGTGTTTGTTGTAGTTTTCAGCCATTAGAGCGACGACAATTTTAACTCCGTCTTTGTAAATATGCCACTAAGTTTTGTAATGTCGACAATCTTGTCTTCCATTTAAATAGGCACGGAGTATTTATTGAAGTTCATTGTGAATCGTGAAGCAACACTGTCTAATTGTGATTGATAAAGAATTGAATGAGTTGTGTACTTGTTTCGCTTGTAATGTGCATTGGGGCAGGTTTACAAGTTCTTTGCGTTACTATTGCGTCACTTTTAAGATGGGAAAGGTGACGCGAAAGTGGCGCAAGGGGGTTGTAAATCTGGTACACAGTGTTCTGTTTTACTTTGCTTTCCTTTCTGTCATGTAGAGAATCCTGGGTAAATTTAACAGTTTCTGTAGCCAGTACCTTTCAAGCCTACCCCCAAAAGGCTTACTGCTTGTTACCATAGTAACAGTTCATGGAACACTTAAGTGAGAATAGAGGTTAGAAGTTCACCACACTATGTTGCTAATCGAAACAGTTACTGTGCTGGAGTTTTAAAAGTTTGCCATAGGAACAGTTAGTCATAGCTATAGACTCTGGTAAATAGCTGGTAAAGAGTTAGCCTCAGTATTATACTTCAAGTTATAAATATTATTTCTATTTTTAAATGTTTTCTAACTGTATTATTATCACACTAAATATTAGTGAAATGTCAGAAAAAGAAGATGTGTATACTTTTTTTAATAAACTTTTATTAAAACAACAATAAATAACCGGAAACGTAACTTAAAGATAACAATGTAATAAATAACTACAAACATAACTTTAAAAAAACAATTAAACAAAATGTAATATGAACTCCAATAGAAGTAGGGTAGGTAATCTGCAAAACAAAAATGAAAATAAGTGTTCAAAATTAGATCGATGTCACTAAATGAGGTCAAACCTTACAAGTTAAGGTAATACTTGGCAATAATTTTTAATTTGCATGTCTGCAGTGTGCCTAATACATTCCAACTTACTTATAGGCCCTCGTTCAAGAGGTGTCTGTACGGAAGTGCCTACTGCGTCAGATTTACTGTATGGACCAACAGGTCTTTAAAATGATTCAGAGATGAGACAGAATTAGGTGAGAGATCAAGTCATTATGAAGGAAAATATTCTTTAGGGCTTTTTTACAAGCCTCTTGCACCACTTTGTGTTACTTTTCCCATGTCAAAAGTGATGCAAAAGTGGCGCAAGGGGCTTGTAAATAAACTCTTTTATTTCTAACGCATTTAATCGGAGGCATTGTATATCTTGGCCGCTCTGCTTACCTTGTGTAAACACTGTGACCAACAGAGTTCACAACTTGAACTCAGCTTTTGTTGTAAATGGCAGAGTGGGCAGCAGCATCCATAACTTTAAAAGAGAAAGAGAAATGATGTGAGAGAGTGAAAGAGAGAAAAAACGACATTAAAACTGTGAGAGAGAGAAAGTTATAGAGGGAGCAGTTAATACTGAAGAAAATACTCGTAGCTCACTTTTGCCTCCGTTGTGTGTCCAAGCATGTGCTGGTTCATAGTGCACCCTTCAATTTAGTGATCTGAAAGATAGTATATAGAGTTAGTAACAGCATAGTACATACAACTGCACACGTGTATTTTTGCTTTATTTAGTTGTACACTCAAGATAATGTATTTCATCAACTTCCACTGTAAGTAGGTGTCTATGTGCTGTATTTTGTTCAAAGTAGTGTATCTCATGCACTCCCACTGCATAGCGGTAAGTTCTCAATATTGTGTACCTAGACTGGTGCACCCCATTGACTTGCAGAGTTCGGAGGTGAGTGTTTTTCAAGGGAAGTCGAGGCAGATTTACAAGCTCCTTGCGACACTTTTCCCATTTTAAAAGTGACACAAAAGTGGTGCAAGGGGATTGTTGATCTGCCCCTCATACTGTTGTAACCTATCCTTACTGCTCTGAGGTAATTGTACATTCCAAGCGCAGTGAAGCTGCTGCACACTACGCACTCTTTTCTTTCACAGATGACTTGTCGTTGTTTCGGAAAGAAGCTTATTTGCTCACCTTGTGCCATTGGCTTGATTCAAAAAGGGTGCACCACGTGTTGAAGCAGCCTTCTCAGACATTGTTACAAAGAATGTAGAGCTTTGTAGGTGTTTTGGAGGGGGATGACGCCAATTTGTGAAACACAACCTGTAAGATAAAAAGGAAGTTAACATTGTGTGTCATTTGTTTATCAAAGGAGAGAGGAAGTGAGAGAGTGACTGAAAAGAATATTCAGAGCTCACCTTTCTATCACCGGTGTGTTTTTCTCCACGTGCCGGGACATAATGCCGCCTGATGCTCTACATAAAAGATAGTGAAGGAAAGATGTTATGATTGGTATTTGTTACTATCTTAATGGGAGTTGAATAACATCGCCCTTTCACACTCACTCTCTCTTGCATTTAAAAACAACTATTTGTATAGTTTTTATTCCGTAAGTTTGAGAGATTATCAAACATATCTGCTATTGAAAAAAAAATATACATCTAATAAGATACGGTATATAGGACTGCGTACACCTAAATTGCGGCATTGCTTTTTTGTATCCAGTCTGCTGCACCCCATCGACTCCCTCCGATGCGCACCTAGGCCTCATTGCTCACCTTTTTGTGGACAGGACACTTTCTACATCATGCAGTCCCGCTCTGCCACCAAGAAATCTGACATATGGTGCCGAGTCTTGATATCAGTATGGGTAACAACATACTCAAGCTCCTATCATCATCGCAGGTTCCTCACCCGCTCGGTCCTTCCGGTACAACTAACTCAGTGCCAAAGAGGCCACGCACATAGTGGTGGGCCCTTGTACTCGGTTGTTCGGGCCTACAAGAGGCATCTGAACCACTAGGACAGACCATCACAACCCTTGGGATGGGAGCAACTCTAAAATGGCATAACGCACATGCGCCCAGTCATCAGTGATGTCATTTGAGATGTCAGCAGTGATGTCCCCAGTGATGTCACTGACCATCTGGATCACCTGTGGATTGAGGGCGCGAGAGTTACAATAAGTACAACTAACTATAACGTAGGAATTTCAATGGTTTTGTGTGAGTGAAATGTCCAGCTAAAAATAAGACCCCTAAAACCTATGGTTTTTGCATTGAATTTCAAAGGTTTTTTAAATGATAATTCCCAACTATAACCTGCCTGAAACCTATGTTTTTTTCAGTATATATATATATATATATATATTATATATATATATATATATATATATATATATATATTCACTAAAAAACCATAGGTTTCCCACCAGTTATAGTTACCTGGAAATTTTACTGACATAAAACCATTGAAATTCCTACGTTATAGTTAGTTGGACTCACTATAACTTGCGCGCCTGCAATGCACTGCTGATGATGTCACATATTACATCACTCATGACATGGTCAGTGACATCACTCATGACATCACTGATGACACCATCCAGTGAATGTGTGTCTTTCTGAAAAATAAATATGTTTTATATATGTATTTGTAAAGGTGGATGGAAGAATAAATGTTTAAATAAGTGTCTAAATGGATGTTTCAAAAAAAAATTGATTGGTTAACTGGCTTATTAAGTGTATCTTAGTGAATACATATATTAGCGAGTAATGTTTAAATATTTAAATGGTTGTATCAGTGTTTCACTTTGTGTATAAGTGGCTGCATGGGTTGGTGAGTAGCTACATGTGTGTGTATATGGGTTATTAGATGTTTTTTTAGTATCAGTATGAGTGTCTGTATCGTTTGGTGGGGGTATTACTTAGCACATAGATGCATCAATGACTGACTCACTGTTTGTATGTGTTTTGAAGGCAGCTTATGTGCAGGACTGTATGGGTGGATGAGTGTGTATATGTGTGTGTTAGTGAGTGAATGACTGTCTCACTAGTGTCTTTATCATTAACTACATATGTTTTAATCTAGTATATGCGAGTATTGATGTATATAAGTGAGTAAATGTGAGAGTGAGAGATTGTAAGAGTTCCTGTTTAAAGAAGTATGTGTTTCTATAAGTGATTGTTTAAGAGAGTAAGTATGTGTAAGTTTCCTTAGAAGTAAGGTGGTAGTGTGTGTATAGCTGTATATGCAAATAAATGGATGTTTAATAGTTTATTTGCATGTGTGAGTATGTGTGTGAGTAACTTATGGATGACTGTCGGTGTGCAACAGGATGTATAGGTGTATCACTACATATGATGAGTGAGTATATGTATGAGTGACTATATAGAACTGTTGGTGAATGCGTGGATGTGTATATAGATGGCGGAATTACTGAATTGGTTGTTGTAACTGGTATGGGTATCTCCATGTTTTTGAAAATGTTTAGTTTCTGTTTTTGAATATGTGTTTCAAGGGTTACATTACACTGAATGGAGGTATGTCATTCTGTCACAAGGATGGTGTCATCAGTGATGTCATGAGTGATGTCACTGACCATGTCATGAGTGATGTAATATGTGACATCATCAGCAGTGCATTGCAGGCGCGCAAGTTATAGTGAGTCCAACTAACTATAACGGGGGAATTTCAATGGTTTTTTGTCAGTAAAATTTCCAGGTAACTATAACTGGTGTGAAACCTATGTTTATTTCAGTGAATTTAATAGGTTTTTTAAATGCTAATTCCTAACTATAACTGGTGTGAAACCTATGGTTTTTTCAGTGAATTTCATAGGTTTTTTAAATGCTAATTCCTAACGATAACTGGTGTGAAACCTATGGTTTTTTCAGTGAATTTCAAAGTTTTTTTTAATGCTAATTCCTAACTATAAGTCTCACTTTAAAAGTAAGACTGTTAGCGCTCTAGTTGTTCTTTAGAACACTCTGGTACATTCTGTCATTGGGCTTTAGTTGCGCTACATCTGGCTGATATTTGGCCTACATTTGTATTTTTTTGTCTCTGGTGGCCATCTTTGGGCTACATTGGGCTACATTGGGCTACATTGGGCTACATTTGGGCTACATTTGGGCTCTAACATATATATAGACCAATGTAGCCCAATATATATTTTTTCAAAGTTAATTTTCTTAAAAAACACTGGAGCATATATCTTGAGACATAGCAAAGGCACATCGGGCTACCAGTCCCTACAATTTTTTCTAATTTTTTTTGTGTATTGTTTATTTTATTTTTTATTTTTTGCCCTGGAGCGCTCCCGGTGCGCGCCCCGGTGAGCGCCCCGGAAAGCGTTGTATTTTGAAGCGCTCCGGTGCGCGAACCGGGAAGCGTCCCGTTAGCGCCAATGTCGCGATTGAAAACAACATCGTGACGCGTCGCGCAAGCGTGACGTATCGCAAAGCCGCGCGATGTGTCTTATGACGCACTGCGTAAACGCACCCGGAAGCCCTCTGCGGCATGGCCCGGTGCACGTAACGTAAGTGCGCCGGAGCGTGTAACGTAAGCGCATCGGGTCATGTGACTTGAAAATAACACTTTTCATTGGTTCTCATAATTTTTTTTCTCCAAATAATGAAAGCCCATCCTTTTTTCCTCATTCTAACTTTCTTCATTGAGAGAGGAAGAGCTATTTTTGTGCAAACAATGGCATCACTTGTAGCAGCAGCTGGTGCACCCCCACCACCACCACCAAGAAAAGAAGGTCCACCACCACAGTTTCTTGGAGGACAAGAAGAAGAGGAGGAAGAAGAGGAGGAGGAGGAACAACCAAGGCGCTTCCTGCCTGAAGAACCAAGGCAAACGCACGTTAAAGTGCACTTTATTTGGCAATTCTTTTCTTTTCCTGAAGACCAGAAAAAGGTGAACGCCCCCAAAGTCACCTGCCTTATTTGTGGCAAAGTCCTCTCCAGGGGCAATCCCAAAAGGAAATATTCTTTTGGTAATTTTACCATGATCCGCCACATGGAGAGGTGGCATCCCAATAACTTTGCCCAGGCTGAAGTCCAGGAACTTCGAAACAACCCACCCCCTGTGGCCAGCACCTCCTCTACAGAACACTCACTTTCTGGTCCTGAAGGACGCCAAATGGTGCCAAATATTCAACAAAAATTTGGCACCATCAAAATTGTTCGCATTTTCTGTGGCAAAACATTATGTTATGGTGAACTTAGTGTCACCTTAATAAATATTATTGTGGACAACCACCAATGCAGCAAGAAAAGGAAGTAGTAATTCTTTTCTTTTTTTGCTCCTCTTGAGCCATTTCCAATTCCCTGTTTTTTGTTTGTTCCCTTAAAAAACACAAAAAAATATAAAATTGTCCAAAAATACAAAAAAAAAAATGTTCAGAAAAGTAATAAAAAAATATAAAACAACAAAAAGAATAAAAGAAAAAGTTATTTTCAGAACTACCTCCCATTTATAAAATATTGCTAAAAATTTTAAACTCTGGCATTCTTTTTTCTCTTTTGTGCGCTTCCCGGTGCGCTCCCCGGTGCGAGTACCGAGCGCTCCCTCTGCGGAAATCGAAAAAAAAAAAAAATGTGCCCCGCGGGGCCCGTTTATAGCCCCCACATCAAACCTAGGGGTCAGGGGGGTCTACCCTGCCCCCTTATGGTCATTTCCCCCTTTGTTTTGGCCACCTCTTGTGTCTCGATCCTACCGAGACACAAGATGGCAGACGCTCTGGTCTGTTTCGAATGTTTACAGACACCAGAGAGCCAATCAGCTTTCTTTGCGCAAGTCGCGTGGCGCGCCCGGAGCGCTCTCCGGAGCGCGTACCGGGGCGCTGCCATAGACATATATATTTTTTTGAACCCAAATTACTCAAAAACCACTGGAGCACATATCTTGAGACATAGCAAAGGCACATCGGACTACCAGTCCCTACAATTTTGCCAAGTTTGGTGCAAATCCATTCAGCCGTTCGGGCTAAAAGTGAGTTCGACCGCCCTATGGAAATTAACATGGGGAAAACACGTTTTGGGACCCCCATTTTATCTTGGCCCCCACTTGATGAATCCCCTCGAAACTTTCAAGGAAGGACCGGAGCTCCGCGAGGCAAATTTGAGGAAGTTATCAGGCAGATTCGTCAACCGGCGCCAAAGTTATTCCAAATAGAATTTTGAGATTTTGCATTGAAAAAAATCCTAACTATAACTACCTACTGGCGACCGCCAGTAGGTAATATATATATATATATAGACACGGGGGATTTTCTATCTAAAATAGCCAAGGTCAAATGGGAAATGGGATATCACCTAATAACCCTAGATGTTTCCTCATTATATACGTGTATCCGCAACAGGGATGGAGTGAAGGCTGTTCAATATTTCCTATCCAAAAGACCTATTGAATTTACAATGCACAACAAAATGTTGATTGATATGCTTCTATTTTGTTTAGAACACAATTTCTTCCTCTTTAATAAACAAATGTACCGTCAGGTTCAGGGTGTCGCCATGGGGGCCAGCTTCTCCCCCAGTTATGCCTGTTTGTTTATGGGCTGGTGGGAGGAGCTGGTCCTTAGGGAGGAATACCGGGACATCTGCATGAACAACATAGTATTCTACCTACGGTACATTGATGACTTGATCATTGTGTGGAAAGGCAGCAAAGAGGAGGCACAGATTTTCATAGACAACATCAATGTTAATGATATTAACTTATGCTTTACATCTGACATAAGTGATAGTCAAGTTTCCTTCCTTGATGTTCTAGTCAAAATTGATGAAGGCAAGATAAAGATCACTTTGTATAGAAAGCAGACCGCAGGGAACACCCTGTTACACGCCAGTAGTGCACATCCCAGCCATCTAATCCACAGCATCCCCTATGGGGAGATGCTGCGGTTACGTAGAATATGCAGCGATGAAGGGGAACTCAGGAGACATCAACAGGAGAGCAAGTGTAGGTTCCTGGAAAGAGGCTATAGTGCCAAAACAATTGATGCGGCAATGGCCAAATCAAGATTAAAATCCAGAGAGGAACTTCTACAAAACGCAGAAATCCCCACACTAGAAAACACTAGTAGCACAACAATATCTGAAGAGGCACCCAGATTAATCATGAGCTACAACCGTCAGCATAGGGAATTGCGTAAAATCATCCAACGCAACTGGCATCTTGTAAAGGAGGATCCAGTAATAGGAGACTCCCTTCCTGAATACCCTTCAATCACTTACAGAAAAGCAACATCAATGGGGGATGTGCTGGTAAGAAGCAGTCCAGAATATAAGGACAACACAGGCTTGTCTCTAGCGCGTAAAGGATTTAACAAGTGCTCCAGCTGCAAAGCTTGTTCATTTGGGGTGAACAAAACTTCCTATTTAACAGCTTTCAGCTCCAAACCACAAAACATTAAGTTTCACCTAACATGTAAAAGTGAATTTGTGGTATACATACTGGAGTGCACTTGTAACTTAAAGTATGTAGGCAGTACCAAGCTTCCCAGCCACAAGAGGATCTTACAACATATCAGGGCGATCACCAACTACGACCCTAATTACCCTGTGGCGAGACACTTCCATGAAGTCCATGGTGGAAATCTAAAAGATCTAAGATATTACATCATAGACGCAGTCCCCGCGCAGAGAAGAGGAGGGGATAGGGAGGGCATGCTGCGAAGGCTTGAGACACATTATATCTTGACCTTGGATACCAAGCAGCCAAAAGGTCTCAATATGACTGAAGATCTATACACATTTTTAGAATGAGTTTTGGGAAGTTATTGCTTACATCATGTACCAAATAGTTTATACAGTCTTCATCAATGTAATGCAACAGGATGTATAGTTTGAATCATCCATTACTTTCAAGATGTAAATACCTCATGAACTTGTTTTGTATTATAAATAATGGATTTTACATGGTGATAAAGATAAATATTTATATATATATATTTGATACTTTAAAAGGGTTTTTAACTATTTATGCAATTTTAATCGAGCTATGAGTGGATTGAACAACAATAATTATCTATCAATTTTGGTAGAGGTTGGTCAATTGTGGGAATCACTCGTTTAGACAGTTATATTTAGTTGCATTTATTTGGAAGAACCCTTTATGAAATAGAGATATGTGTATAATTTCTCCCTTGTATTTATCTTTAAGAAGAATAGAAACTGTTTTTCGAATTGTTTTTTGGTAAGGTACTTGTGTGTGTAAACACAATAATACTTTTTTTGTTCACATAGGTTATCATTTTTGTCTATTGGAAAAAAGAGGTTTTTCTCTATCACGTTTTGAAAAATGTTTTAGTTTTAATTTCTCTTTATTTAGATTCACGGTGTTGCACTATAGTATTCAGTGAATGGATATTTGGAATACAGTTAACAATAACCTATTGTATTATACCGAAATATTTTTTGAGACTGAACCCTCATACAATACTTTCAGCAAATGTATTTTACAAATATTTCCTGTATTTTACGTATCACACTAAGAAAATAATGAAAGAAAGCTGTAAATAGTATATTTTCTATGTCCATTCACGCACTTGCACTTTAAAAGGAGGTGCATCCCACGACACTGTTGTCATGTGATCAAGGCAGGGATCTGCCGAAACGCATAAGTGGCTGATGTGGTTGCACTTTAAAATTAAATAAAAAAGAAGAAGCACAGAATCGGGTCTACCTCGTCTTTGCTTGTTTGGCTGTTGGTTTCGTTGGGAGACTGAGACGAGTTCTTGCAGCATATATATATATATATATATATATATATATATATATATATATATATATATATATATATATATATATATATATATATATATATATATATATATATTTTATATCTTTGGTGCCATTTGACGAATCTTCGCAAAAACAGGGAAGCCACTGTCCTGAAAGTGTTGGGGTGATTCGTCAAGCAGGAGATAAAAGGATCTGGTAAACCCTCCTGATCTTGAGCCTTGCAATCTGATTGGCTGACAACAGTGCCAACCAGGAAGTGTTGGCAGCCCTCTTGTGAACCGAGTCACAAGAAAAAAGGTGAGAAAATGTTCATATGGGGCTGGGTAGAAACACACTGACACCCTAGCACTGCAGAAGGGGTCCCACAAGCAACCCAAGGTCCCAAATTTATTTTTATTTGTTCGACATTTTGCTGGATTCGGGTAGAGTCCGCAAATCCCACCCAATTAAAAAAATAAAATGAAGCACAGTCTTTAGTGCTTTGTTTTCTTGAAGCTCCCGGTTGGGAGTGGTACCGGGGGCAATGATTAATCATGTTGAGGGGGCTAGCGGGGGCTCCCGCAACCACAGGGACTGCCACTTCCCCAGGGGCTAATTCTTTAAATGAATGCATGGAGTGAGCTCCTACCCCCACGCTGCCCAGGGACTGCCGCCTCCCTTGGGCTTTAATATTTAATGGGTGAGGGTCCTCCTGGCCCCCCAAGCCCTGGGGCCTGCCATCTCCCCAGGGATTTAAAAAATAAATTGCATGGGGGTAGCAGGCTGCCCTGGGGACTGCCACCTCCCTAGGGCTCTATTAAATAATAGGTGGGGGAGCCTCCTGCCCCCCCCCAAGCCACAGGGACCACCACCTCCCTGGAGCTACTTTTAAAAATTGAAGTGTTGGGAGCTCAATCCCCATCACACTGCCCAGGAGACCACCACCTCCCCTTGGCATACATCAATTAAGTGTATGGGTCTGTTGCAGACCCCCGGCCAAGGGGACCACCACCTCCCCGGGGCTGTGCACAAGATGGGGGGCGTAAAGCCCCCCTCCAGGAGTTTTCCTTGGCCCTGGGGACCACCACCCCCCAGGGCCGACTCCAGCATTGTCCCAGGGTACCCACCTCTGGGACATTGCAGTTTGCTATGGCATGGCAGGAGAACTGCATGTTAGCAGCCCCCTTTGTCCAAAAGCAAAGCTGGCTCCCACAGGCGGTAGGGAGTCAGAAGGGGCATTGGCTGTTCCCCTGCGGTCCCCAACGTCATGGCCATGCCCCAGGGGAAGGGGTCCCCAGGGCAGAAAAAGGCCCAGGAGGGGGACCACTTGGTCCCACCTCCCTTTTTTAATTATTAAAAAAAACATAAGGCTTGCCCCAGGGAACAGGGCCCCCGTGGCCAAAATATGCCTCAGGAGTGGGACGATGCGACACCCCCTCTAAAATGTTTTTGTTTTAAAAGGCAGGGCAGGCCCGAGGGATTAGATCCCTGGGGCCAAAACTGGCCCAGGGAAGGGGCCGCGTAGCCCCCTTCCTAGAAAGAAAGGATAAATGTTTTTTAAAAGGCCGGGCCCCGGGGGATGGAGTCCATGGGCAGAAACCGGCATGGGTAGGGGAGTCACACAGTCCCTCTCTCCTTTAAAAAACAAAAACAAATGCCTAGTCCCGGGGGATGGGGTCCAAGGGCCGTAATCGGCCTCAGAAGGGGGCGTAATTGGCCTCAGAAGGGGGGCCGCTCACCCCTCTCCCTTTTCATTTTTTTTAAATGTCTCAGGCCCCGGGGGATGGGGTCCCTGGTGGCCAAAAGGGTAAAGGGAAGGGGGCCACCTAGCCACCATCCTAAAATAAAATAAAAAAGAAACTGGCAACTCACTGGTTAACCCACGCCCTCCCTGCAAGACTCTGCAAATGCACCTCCTTTCACACTCTGGGTTGGGTGATGAAGTCCCTTTCAATGCTGAGGGTCCTTACGGGTCCAACTAGTCCACCAGGTACCTCCAGTAAGCCCCACACAGTGGGATTGCGTAGAGGTGATTGGAGGCTATGCCCCTTTTTACACCACTTTGCAATCACGCATCTTGGTGCACTGCTGGTGGGTCGATTAGGTGCCCTTGTATCCTTAGGACTTCAGGACTAAAGTAGACCTCATCACCCCACCAGCAGTGCACTAGGAGGTGCGTTTCCAGAGTGGTGTAAAAAAGGGTGTGTGGTCTCTGACCACCTCTCAGCAATCCCAATGTATGGGGCTCACTGGATGTACCTGGTGGTCTAGTTGCCCCCCTGGGACACTCAAGAGGCAAGGGGACTTCATCCCCCAACCAAGAGCATACCAGGAGGCATGTTTCAAGAGTGGTGGACAAAGGGAGCATGGCCTGTGTCCACCTCTCTGCAATCCCACATTGTGGGGCGTACTAGACATAACAGGAAGGCTAGTTCACCCCAAAGGACCCCCATAAGCGAAGGGGACTTCAATTTCTATCCAAGAGCATGCCATGGAGCATGTTTGCTGAGTGGTGGGCAAAGGGGCATGGGCTGCTATGGGAAATTATCAAACCTGCTGTGTGGGACTTACTGGAGGTAATATAGTAGGATTAGTTGGCCCCTAAGGATGTCGGTGGGGACCAACTACCCCTCATATTACCTCCAGGAAGTCACACACAGTGGGATTGCTAAGAGGTCTTCAGAGACCACACACCCCTTTCTCCACCACTCTGAAAACACGCCTTCTGGCACACTACTGTTTAGGGGATGAAGTGCACTTTTTTACTGAGCTACCTGCTGTAAGTCCTACGCATCGGAATTCCTGAGGGCTGGTGGGAGGACCAGCCCCTTTTCTCCACCACTCTACAAACACAACTGGTAGTTACAGAAGCATTTGAAATGTAATCGGTCTCATATTTGCGAAAGTTAGAACTATTGGCAACGTAAATGTAAAAGTTTTTTACTAATGTTTTTTAAGTGGAGTGGATGTACATTGTGTGTAGCGGAATTATGTGGTATGTTGTGCAGTGAAATTATGTGCATAGAAAGTATGTAGTATTTAGGGTATAGGAATTATGTAGAGTGGGATAATGTGTTACGGAGAGTAATTATGTAGTATGGTAGACTTTGTTGTGGAGGGGCAAGCTCAGGTTTAGTCTGCCTCATTTCCATAGAAGCTAAACTATAATCTCAATGAGACAAAAGAGAAGGAACCACTGAGGAGCACTTTAGGACCCAGTCAGAGGTATACGCAGGGCCACTGGAATTATGTGACTTTTCAGTTACACGACTTTCCCATTTCTGCATATGCCACATAATCCACCATTTCCTGCATAATCTACAAATGCAGCCACAAGTGTTACAGTATGGAGGATGTTGGAATGGTCACCTGTTACTTATTGCTAAATGTGGGTGCTAAATTGCTACTAATGGTGTGCAAACCACGTTTGCTGATTTATGCGCCTCACTTGCCTTTTTATTCATTTCTCATGCTTCTTTCTGCACATTTCTTCCATTTTCTGAGCTTCTCTTTCTCTTTCTGGACATCTGTTCCGCTTTCGGCACCTTCCTTCTTTCTGCACCTCTCTTCATTCTTTCTGCACCTCTCTTGCTTCTTTCTTCTGCACTTCCTTCTTCTTTCTGCACTTCTTGCTTCTTTCTGCACCTGTTACTTCTTAATGCACTTCTCTTGTCTCTTTCTGTACCCTCTTCCCTCTTTATGTACCTCTCTTTCCTCATTCTGCACCTCGCTTTCTTCTTTCTGCACTGCCCTTTTTTCTGTCTGCACCTCTCATGCTTCGTTCTGCTCCCCTGTTGACTCGTTTTGCACCTCTATTGCTTCTTTCTGCACTTCTCTTGCTTCTTTCTGTACCTATCTTTCTTCTTTCTGCATCCCTCTTTCTGTACCTCTGTTGCCTGTTTCAGCACCTCTCTTGCCTCTTTCTGCACTTATATTGCCTCTTTATGCACTTTTCTTGTCTTTTTCTGCACTTCTCGTTCCTCTTTCTGCATATTTGTTGCTTCTTCCTGCACTTCTATTGCTATTTTCTCCACCTCTATTGCTTTTTCTGTATCCCTCTTACCTCTTTCTGTACCCCTCTTCCCACCTTCTGTACCTCTCTTCCCTCTTTCTGCACCTCTCTTGCCTCTTTCTACAGTTTTCTTGTCTCTTTCTGCACCTGTGTGGCTTCCTTATGCACCTCTATTGCCTCTTTTTGCACCTCTCATGCCTCTTTCTGAAGTTATCTTGCCTCTTTCTGCACTTCTGTTGGTTCTTTCTGCACTTCTCTTCTGTTTTCTGCACATTTCTTGCCTCTTTCTGCACCCTGCTTGTCTCTTTCTGAAGTTTTCTTGCCTCTTTCTGCACTTCTCTTTCTTTTCCCCGTACCTCTCTTGTTTCTTTATGAAACTCTCTTGTCCCTTTTATCACTACTTTTGCTTCTTTTTGCATCTCTGTTACTTCTTTCAGCAGTTCTCTTGCCAATGTTTGCACTTCTCTTGCCTGTTTCTGCACCTTTCATGCCTCTTTCTGACCTATGATGCCTCTTTATACACCTCACTTGCTTCTTTCTGTACCCCTCTTGCCTCTTCCTGCACCCCTCTTTTCCATTTTTGTACCGCTCTTCCCTCTTTCTGCACTTTTCTTGTTTCTTTATGCACCTCTCGTTTCTTTCTGCACCCCTATTGCTTCTTTCTGCTCTCATCCTCTCTTGTCTCTTTGTGCACATTTCTTGCAACTTTATGCACTTCTGTAGCTTCTTTCTGCACCTCAGTTGATCCTTTCTGCACTTCTCTTGCCTCTTTATGCATTTATATTGCTTACTTCTGCAATCCTCTTGCCTCTTTCTTCATTTCATTTCCTTCCTTCTATACCTCTCTTGCCTCTTTCTGTATCCCTCTTCCCTCTTCTGTACCTCTCTTGCCTCTATGCACTTCTCTTGTCTCTTCGTGCACCTCTCTTTCCCCTTTCTGCACCACTCTTACCTCTTTCTCCACTTCTCTTGTTTCTTTCTGCACCCCTGTTGCTTCTTTCTGCACCTCTCTGTCTCTTTGTGCAACCCTCTTGCCTCCTTCTGCACTTCCTTTGTCTCTTTCCGCATCTCTATTGCTTCTTTCAGTACTCCTCTTGCCTCTTTCTGCACTTCTGTTGTCTCTTTCCGCATCTCTATTGCTTCTTTCAGAACTTCTCTTGCCTCTTTCTGCATTTCTGTTCCTTCTTTCTGTACCTCTCTTTCTACTTTCTTCCCCTCTGTTTCCTCTTCCTGCACCTCACTTGCCTCTTTCTGCATTTCTATTGCTTCTTTCTGCACTCCTCTAGCCCCTTTCTCCATTTCTGTTCCTTCTTTCTGTACCTCTCTTTCCACTTTCTTCACCTATGTTGCCTCTTCCGGCACCTCACTTGCCTCATTCTGCATTTCTATTGCTTCTTTCTGCACTCCTCTGGCCCCTTTCTGCATTTCTGTTCCTTCTTTCTGTACCTCTCTTGCCTCTTTCTGCATCCCTTTTCTGTACCTCTTTTGTCTCTTTCTCCACTTCTCTTGTCTCTTTTTTTACCTCTCTTGCCTCTTTCTGCACCTCTCTAGCCTCTTTATACACTTCTCTTGGTATTTTATGTACCTCTCTTGTTTCTTTCTGCACCCTTGTTGCTTCTTTCTACACTTGTCCTCCCTCTTTCTGCACCTCTCGTGTCTCTTTGTGAACTTCTGTTGCCTCTTTCTGCACCTCGGTTGCTTCTTTCTGCACTTCTCCTGCCTCTTTCTGCACCTATGTTGCTTCTTTCTGCACTTCTATTGCTTCTTCCTCCACCTCTATTGCTTCCTTCTGTATCCCTCTTGCCTCTTTCTGCACCCCTCTTCCCTCCTTCTGCACCTCACTTGCCTATTTCTGCACCTCTCTTGCCTCTTTCTGCAGTTTTCCTGCCTCTTTTTGCACCTCTGTTGCTTCCTTCTGCAGCTCTCTTGTCTCTTTCTGCACCTCTCTTGCCCCTTTCTGGAGTTATCTTGCCTCTTTCCGGACCACTGTTGGTTCTTTCTGCACTTTTCTTGCTTTTTTCTGCAGATCTCTTGCCTCTTTCTGAACCCCTTTTTCTTCTTTCTGTACCTCTCTTGCCTGTTTATGCAACTCTCTTGCTTCTTTCTATAGTTCTCGTGCCTCCTTCCGCACCAGTGTTGCCTCTTTCTGCACCTCTCTTGCCTCTTTCTGCACTTCCCTTTCTTTTTTCTGCACCTCACTTCTTTCTTTCTGCAACTCTCTTGTCTCTTTCATCACTTCTCTTGCTTCTTTCTGCACCTCTGTTGCTTCTTTCAGCAGTTCTCTTACATCTTTTTGTACTTCTCTTGCCTGGTTCTGTACCTCACTTGCCTCTTTCTGGACTTTTCTTTCTTTTTTCTGCACCTCTCTTGTTTCTTTCTGCAACTCTCTTGTCCCTTTCATAACTTCTCCTGCTTCTTTCTGCACCTCTGTTGCTTCTTTCAGCAGTTCTCCTGCCTTTTTTGTACTTCTGTTGCCTGTTTCTGTACCTCTCTTGTGTCTTTCTTTACCTCTGATGCCTCTTTCTGCACCTCGCCTGCTTCTTTCTTGCTCCCTTTTTCTTCTTCCTGCATCCCTCTTCCCTCTTTTTGTACCTCTCTTGCCTCTTTCTACACTTTTCATCCTTCTTTCTGCACCTCTCTTGTTTCTTTCTACACACCTGTTGCTTCTTTCTGCACGTGTCCTCCCTCTTTCTGCACCTCTCTTGTCTCTTTGTGTACCTCTCTTGGCTCTTTGTGCACACCTCATACCTTTTTCTGGGCTTCTGTTGCCTCTTTCTCCTTGTCTGTTGCTTCTCTTTCTGCACTTCTCTTGTCTCTTTCTGCATTTCAATTGCTTCTTTCTGCACTCCTCTTGCCTCTGTCTGCATTTTGGTTCTTTCCTTCTGTACCTCTCTTGCTTCTTTATACTACTCCTGCCTCTTTGTGCACCTCTCTTGCCTCTTTGTGCACCTCTCCTCCATCTTTCTGAACTTCTCTTGCTTTTTATGTACCTCTCTTGTTTTTTTCTGCACCCCGTTGTTTCTTTCTGCACTCGTCCTCCCTTTTTCTGCACCTCTCTTATTTCTTTTTGTACCTCTCTTGTCTCTGTGTGCACCCTTCTTGCCTCTTTCTGCCCTTCGGTTGCCTCTTTCTACACCTCTGTTGCTTCTTCCTGCACTTCTCTTGCCTCTTTCTGCATTGCTGTTCCTTCTTTTTGCACCTCTCTTGCCTTTTTCTACACCTCTGTAGCTTCTTTCTGCTCCCCACTTGCCTCTTTCTGTACCCCTCTTCACCCTTCTGTACCTCTCTTGCCTCTTTCTGCACTTCTCTTGTCTCTTTGTATACCTCTCTTGTTTCTTTCTGCACCCTGTTGCTTCATTATGTACTCGTCCTCCCTCTTTCTGCACCTCCCTTGTCTCTTTGTGTACCTCTCTTATGCACCCCTGTTGCTTCATTATGCACTCGTCCTCCCTCTTTTTGCACCTCTCTTGCCTCTTTGTGTACCTCTCTTTTCTATTTCTGCACTTCTCTTGCCTGTTTCTGCATTTATATCGCTTCTTTCTGCACTTCTCTTGCCTCTTTCTGCATTTCTGTTCTTCTTGCCGCCCCTCTCCTGCCTCTTTCCACACCCCTCTTGCCTCTTTATGCACTTCTCTGGCCTCTTTCTGCTCCTCTCTTACCTCTTTCTGCAACCATCTTGCCTCTTTCTGCACAACCTTTGCTCCTTTCTGCACTTCTCATGCTACATTCTGCACTTATCTTGCGACTTGCTGCACCCCTCCTGCCTATTTCCACACCCCTCTTGCCTCTTTATGCACTTCACGTGCCTCTTTCTTCTCCCCTCTTGCCACTTTCTTCACTTCTCTTTCTTCTTTCTGTACTTCCTCTTTCCACACCCCTCTTGCCTCTTTATGTACTTCATGTGCCTCTTTCTTCTCCTCTCTTGCCTCTTTCTTCACTTCTCTTTCTTTCTGTACTTCTCTCTCCTCTTTCTGTAGTCAAATGGAAAGTGCAAGCTGTTAAGTTTAAAGGTCTGTGTGCTCTTGTGACTGAGATATATGTCTACTTGTACATATATTCTCACATGTGTTATGCATCTGAAGATGGTAGCTTAAAAAGCGGGTAGCTTCCTCTATAGGTGGTCAAATCGGTAAACAGACATAATATCGATTCCAAAATATCGTTTGGACAAAATATCGAGTAAAAAATATAGACTAGCAAAAATATCGACCAGACATAATATAGACTACAAAAATATCTAGTAATATCGATATTAATAGCCAAAATATCGAATCAAAAATATAGACTAGACATCATATCGACTAGATAGAATAAAGACAAAAAAAATCTAAAATAAGGTACATTTTTAATATTTTTTAATAATTGTGTAATATAAATCTGTAGCGGGTTGTGGGTTTATAGGGGAATAGGGTGGGAAGTAATTTAATTATAATTAATTAATTATGTAAATTAATAATAATTGTTAATTAATTATTAATTGGTAAATAATTAAAAAATAATTGGTAAAAAATAATAAATGATTAATAATTAATAGTAAATTATTTTCTGTAGCGGGTTGTGGGTTTATAGGGGAATAGGGTGGGAAGTAATTTTATCATAATTAATTAATTATGTAAATTAATAATTGTTAATTAATTATTAATTGGTAATTATTTAAAATATAATTGGTAATTAATTATGAATATTTAATTGATAAATAATTAATATTTAGTAAAGTATTTTCTGTATCGGGTTGTGGGTTTATAGGGGGATAGGGTGGGAAGTAATTTAATAATAATTAATTAATTATGTAAATTAATATTAATTGTTAATTAATTATTAATTGGTAATTAATTAAAATATAATTGGTAATTAATTATAATTTTTTAATTGATACATCATTAATATTTAGTAAATTATTTTCTGTAGTGGGTTGTGAGTTTATAGGGGGATAGGGTGGGAAGTAATTTAATAATAAATAATGAATTATGTAAATTAATTATAATTGTTACTTGTTAATGAATTAATAGTCATTTTAACCCCTACGCTATCCAACGCTTTCCCTACTGTTGCACCCACTGGAGTGGGAATAGTAATTTTAACCCCTACGCTATCCAACGCTTTCCCTACTGTAGCACCCACTGGAGTGGGAATAGTAATTTTAACCCCTACGCTATCCAACGCTTTCCCTACTGTAGCACCCACTGGAGTGGGAATAGTAATCTTTACCCCTACGCTATCCAGCGCTTTCCCTACTGTTGCACCCACTGGAGTGGGAATAGTAATTGTAACCCCTACGCTATCCAATGCTTTCCCTACTGTAGAACCCACTGGAGTGGGAATAGTAATTTTAACCCCTACGCTATCCAACGCTTTCCCTACTGTAGCACCCACTGGAGTGGGAATAGTTATCTTTACCCCTACGCTATCCAGCGCTTTCCCTACTGTTGCACCCACTGGAATGGGAATAGTAATTGTAACCCCTACGCTATCCAACGCTTTCCCTACTGTTGCACCCACTGGAGTGGGAATAGTAATTGTAACCCCTACGCTATCCAACGCTTTCCCTACTGTAGCACCCACTGGAGTGGGAATAGTAATTTTAACCCCTATGCTATCCAACGCTTTCCCTACTGTAGCACCCACTGGAGTGGGAATAGTAATCTTTACCCCTACGCTATCCAGCGCTTTCCCTACTGTTGCATCCACTGGAGTGGGAATAGTAATTGTAACCCCTACGCTATCCAATGCTTTCCCTACTGTTGCACCCACTGGAGTGGGAATAGTAATCTTTACCCCTACGCTATCCAGCGCTTTCCCTACTGTTGCACCCACTGGAGTGGGAATGGTAATTTTAACCCCTACGGTATCCAACGCTTTCCCTACTGTAGCACCCACTGGAGTGGGAATAGTAATTTTAACTCCTAGGCTATCCAACGCTTTCCCTACTGTAGCACCCACTGGAGTGGGAATAGTAATTTTTACCCCTACGCTATCCAACGCTTTAGCTATTGTAGAATTCACTACACTTGTTACAATAAATTATAACTATTTTGCTATGTTACGGTAAAATTATTATATATGTTTATTTAATAAAAAAAATATATAAATATATATGTATTATTTTTTTTAAATATTTTTTTAATTTACAATAAATATTTATTAATATAACATTAATTTATTAATTTTAAGTAAGTTTATAATAAATATATTTATTACTACATTAGTTTTAACTTAATTTAAAGACATTTAAAAAAAACGATATTTTTACAGTCTATATTTTAGTAACTCGATATTTTAGAGTCAATATTTTAGTACTTACCTGTTTAAAGATAGCCAGTCGATATTTTGTCCATCGATATTTTGTCAGCGATATTATGGCAACTCGATATTTTTGAGGTCGATATAATTTCAGTGATCCGGTCAAATCTTCTCAGTTCTGCTCTGTCATTCGTTTGCACAGGCAGGCAGGTCTTATGTATATAGGCCTTATATAGCCCCTCAAATATAATATGTGCCCTGGATTATGAGCAGAAAGAAATACATACACCTTTTTGTACACACATTTACAGAGTATGCTGTTTGAAACACAGGTATTCAAGTATTTGTATGTTTATTTTTGTGTAACATGTCACTAGGTATAAGTAGAGACACACACATGCATACCTTCACAAACTTCATCAACCGTACAACTGGGATATGGTTAGGAATGCTGTTTTATATTTGGTAGGCCTAACATTCTGAGCAGTCGATGAATAGTAAACCTTCAAGAGGAAAGTGAGGTTTAAGACATCTTGGGAGAAGGATTCGTGATTAGGCTACTTTGTGCGAGTCTGTAGAATGGTACAGTCGAAGTAGGCCTCTTTCTGCACCTCTGTTGCTTCTTTCTGTACTTCTTTTGCTTCTTTCTGCACCTTTCTTCCTTTTTCTGTACATGCCCTACCAATGTAGGCATGGTTAAAAATTAGCATTTAAAAACCTTAGAAACTCACAGAAAAAACACAGGTTTCAGGTGTAGTGTAGTTCCTATATTTCCAATAGGCTCTGCGCATTGGAATAGTATATCCTATAGATCAGACGTAGTACTGACGTCGGCTAGGTCTCTATCGAATGTACTAAACATAATAGTGAGTGCCAGCTATCTCAGAGGTTACTAGAAACTTCCTTGAATTCACGAGAAGGGATTCGTTTCTGACAACCGCATAAACATGACAACTTTGTTTCCCAAGAAAAAGAAATATATCTCTCAGAGTCAAGTAAACAATAGATAAGTATTTCACTCAGTGAATCGTGCATACTTCTTTCAACAGAGTTGTAGAGAAATAGAGAGTCAGGCGTTTTCAATAAAAAGGTTTATTGAACAGTCTTCTTTCCCATACAAGAGAAGTGAACTGCTACAATCATTATGCAGACTGCAAAGTATAATGCGTACAGCGAGAATAGTATTCTAAAATAATACAGTAAAAGCATTGTATGGTTTCTAAGCCATATAAAAATACATACATAAATATACAGGCTAAACTACTCAACTGGTGCTTCTAAAATACGCCTACCCCAATGTACCTAACCTAAGTCTAGTACGCAGGAAGAAGTAAGTATTGTGCAGCATAGGTTTAGTTGTTTTTGCAAAGAATCTACCAAAGGTTTCTCTAGGTTCTAATCAGCTCCATACCTTAGTTAGAATGAAGCAGGTCTGATATTTCAGGAGGTCTGGTATCTCACTCTCGGGACTCGATTTCCCAACACTCCCAAGGGGAGCTTGGAAACACTGGAGCTGGATTCTCAGCAGTAGAAAGGCAGCCTCTTGATCAGTGCGTCAGCTGGAGAGTTCGCTTCCTTCTGCACTTGCTGTAGCGAACTACGTTGGACAAGTAGATAGTCGAACTGCTCCGAACCACCGTGTCTTGCTAGAGCAAGTGAAGGTATATTTATACCTTGAAGGTGTTTAGGAATGCCATAGTTTGGCGTAAAGTCGGGCATATGAATGTCAGGAAAGAATCCCTAGGGAATAGTTGTTCTTTGCAAAGTACATGAGTTCTTGGACAAATCAATATTTAAGCAAGGGGAAGTTCTCTAACTGCTTAAGCCTATTTTCCAAGATATTGTTGTGACTTTTGGTATGGGTAGAAGTAGTCATGCCTGTATTTGGTTAGCATGGGCTATGCCTAAATAAGGGATTGATTTCTGTGCCTATATAAGGGAAATGTGAATTATACCTTATAAGGGCATCAATCAGGAAAATTCACTTAGAGCTCTCAGACTGATTATCAATCTGAATTAATCCAATGCATTACCTTTGGCTGTAAATTCAGACACATAAAACCTTTTAACTGTGTCGTAGGGATCTATTAATAAATATGTTTTCAAGATACCCTTTAGACACTTTTTATTTGATATTTCTCACTGCACGCCCTATCACACAACCAGCTCCGCAGTCTCCTGGCGTCGTAGCACACCGAGGAGGCACTCGGCCTCCGAGGTGGGGCCCTATGATGAAGCATGACACTGACCAGGTCGGTGTGTGAGGGCTTTCTTATCCATCCAAATTGGATTGGCAAACTTGCTCCGTCTCTGTGGCTTTAGAGACTCGTACAACCTCTCTTCTTTTGTTATGTATCCAAAAACCGGGGACTAAGAGAGTGTTCTTTAATCTCCCTGTCTCTCCCTTTGTTTTCTTGTTATCATCCACTTAATATCAGATGCACCTCCTCACACCCTAATATAACCTTTCATACACCCACTCTAAAATACAGACTACCATTCTCAAAACTATAGGCACACCAATACCAGTTAGCACATACCCACTCACTGATTTATAGGTCTACATACACATACACTCACTCACCCATACAGTCACTCATGCAAGCAGTCACTCATCAATACTGCCTCTGATATATGCACTCAGATACCCATACAATCACTCACACACCCATAGATTTACTCACACACCTAGTCAGTCACCCAAAGAATTAATCACACTGCCATGTATTCACCTACACAGCTATACACACATACCACCTCACTTTGTCATACAGATACTAACACATACTTATTCTCTACTACAATCTCTGTCACAAGCACACACTCATCCATGCAGCCACTCTCACAATCACTGACTCTCACAAATTGTCACTTATATACTCCAGCACTCACATATAATGCCTTTCACATATGTAGTTACTCACATATATACCACTGAAACATCCATTCACTCACTAATACAGCTGTACGCATATTCACTCACCCAGACAGCCCCTTGCAGATGCACTCATGAACCCATACACCTAGTGAAACACGCACTCACACATCCATGCAGAGAGTCACACACATCCCACCCACCCACTCACACAGACACACAGGCTCCCATTCAGGTACTCAGACAACTAATCCTAAACACATTGAGACACTCATGTAGTTACTCCCCAACCCATGCAGCAACTTACATTCCAACAGACAGACTGATACAGATATTCACACAGATTAGTCATTTACCCATGCATTCACTAAGACATGTTTAATCACTCACTTATACAGTCATGCACCCACTAAATCATCCATTCATACATGCATACACCCACTCATTCTTCAACACACCATGGTGTATATATATAACATTCTTAAACTTTTAAGAAACACTCTGTCACTGGATGATTGCATCAGTGATATCATTTGAGATGTCATCAGTGATGTCACTGACCATGTCATGAGTGATGTAATATGTGGCGTCATCAGCAGTGCATTGCCGGAGTGTGAATTATAGTTAGCTCAGCTAACTATAATAGCTGAATTTCTCTGGTTTTGTACGACTGAAATGTCAGCCTAACTATAACGTCGCTAAACCCTGGCTGTGAGATGGGACTGCAACAAAGGATTTACAACATGCCCTACCTGCTGAGGCTCATCTAAGGGCTTGGAGAAGTTACCAGCAGTAACATTGAGTTCACTCATAAGGGGCTTAATTATTGACATGAAATCAATGCGAATACTGCATCAGTGGAAATAAGGGCTTGTCAAAGCAAGCACACCACTGAACTGTCTAGCCTCTGAGGAAGGAGGAATCAACCTCTGAAACGCGTCAGGCTTATCGACATGTAAGCTGCCAAACAGATTCAGCATGTTGGTGCACGTTTGTACCTAATAAAGGGCTTTAAGCTGGTTACAGTCTGAGTGCGTCCTCAATCAGTGGGCAACCTTGGAGCGTGAATATATATATATTCACTGAAAAAACCATAGGTTATAGACCATATATAGTTAGGAATTAGCATTTACAAAACCTTGAAAATTCACTGAAAAAACCATAGGTTATAGACCATATATAGTTAGGAATTAGCATTTACAAAACCTTATTTTACTCTCACAAAACCATTGAAGTTCGCATATATAGTTAGTTGCACTAACTATATATCGCGCACCCGCAATCCACTGCTGATCATGTCACATATTACATCATTCATGACATGGTCAGTGACATCACTGATGACATCACTGATGACATCTCAAATGACATCCCTGTTGCGTCGCAACTTCAGGCGCAAAGCAAGGCGGCAACACGCCAAATCAGCCGCAAAACAAAAAGAAGCCCTGGTACAAAAAGAAGAAGAACAACAAAAAATAATAGACATGGCTAGCACCATCACCAATTTATCGAATCTAACTTTATCAACGGCAGAACAACAGCTGTTGTCCCTTGGTTTAAATTACTGTCCGGAAAGTTCCTTTAACTACACTGGCACCAGAGCGGATGTTTTCCTTTTTATCAGAAAACTCAAACTCAAAAAATTCTTTGCAATTAAACCACAAGTCAAAGAAACTAACCGCGTTGGGACCAGTCATTTGCCCGCATTTAACCACTGCAAGTAACGCAAGAACTCTTTTAACCTTATGTGACTTGGGATCAGATTCTATTCCTAATATGAATGATGATGATACAACCAATACCCAGGATCAGCTTCGAGCCATAGACGTGGCACAAAGGGGAGCAGGGGAAAGCCCTTTCAAGGCAGCCAGTAAATTTGTCCCAGTCATGCCAAAGGATGCCGTGGATATATTCCACGAATGTGTGGTGGAGGATTTGAAAACACTTAATCGGCAAATACACAGACAGAGACATGCAAGGGAGAAGAAACACAGCTCCCAAATAATTCAGTACAACAGACTGATGGCAAAACTCAGCAAAAATCAGGACATAGTGATCAATTCATCGGATAAAGGAGGAAACATCGTTCTTTGGCCTAGAAAAGACTATATAACGGAGGCATCCAGACAATTAAGTGACAATGAATGTTAGACAATCAGCAGCGGGATCGAGTACAAACGAGCCTGGGACACTTTAAAACGCATGTTACTGTCTTTTAAACGGGAACAATTGATATCTTCTGAGGAATTCGCATTTCTACATGTGGAAAATCCTGTGATGCCGCACTTATATCTAATTCCAAAGATCCATAAAATGCGTCACCCAACTCCAGGCAGACCGATCATCTCTGCAATTGGAAGTATGGGTGAGAACGTTTCCCGTTATATTGATTATTTTTTGCAGAGTCATGTCAAAGGTCTTGCCAGTTACATCAAAGACACCGGCGACTTTCTGTCCAAGCTCAATACGATACAATGGCAAACAGAGTGGTGTAATATTACATTAGACATTGAATCATTGTACACCTGCATTGAACACAGCAAGGGTATTGAGGCGATAAAATACTACTTAGGACAGAGAACATGTGAGTACTGTGGACACAACAAAATGCTAAGTGATCTAGTAAGCTGGTGTCTAAATAACAATTTTTTCCTGTATGGCAAAGATGTCTGGAGGCAGACCAGAGGTGTTGCCATGGGTTCCTGCTTCTCCCCCAGCTATGCGTGTTTACACGTGGGCTGGTGGGAGGAGCTGGATCTTGTGGCCACACCGGGTTTCAATAATGTCCTGTACTGGATGAGATTTATTGATGATATTTTCTGTGTTTATCAGAGGGACACTACCAGTGCACAGCAGTTTGTCGACGCTCTCAACACCAACACCAGCAATCTTTTCTTCACTTCTAACATAAGCAGACACTCAGCCCAATTTTTGGATGTACAGGTTGACTTCATTGGGAACAACATTGTAACCTCTTTACACCGAAAACCCACTGCTGGCAACAGTATTTTACATGCCAGCAGTGGCCATCCCCGGCATGTAATTGAGAGTATTCCCTTGGGGGAACTTCTGAGATTAAAGCGAATCTGCAATAGTGAAGAAAAGTTTAAAGAAGGAGCTTCAGCTATGCTGGAACGTTTGAGGGCCAGAGGCTACAATGAGACCATCCTTTCAAAAGCATTAACAAAAGCTCAGGAAAGGTCTAGAGTGTCTCTTCTGTCACCAAAATCTCCAGAGGCTAACAATAATGATCAATCGCCCAGGCTCATTATTTCATATAGCCATCAGCAAAGACAAATTAAAGCAATCATCAATAGGCATTGGCCTATTTTAAAAACTGATGGTGTTTTAAACTCTAGAGTATCTGACAAACCTGTTGTTACCTTTAAAAGAGCCTACAGCATGCACAGCAAATTAGTTAGATCTAGCCCGAAGCTAGTCAGTGGCAGTGACTGGCTCAACAAAAAGGGCTTCTTTAAGTGCAGCTCCTGCCGTGCATGCAAATTTGGGCAGAACACCACCCACTATGACAATCCTTTTTCCGGCACCAAGGTGGCAATTAAGGGCAACTTTAATTGCCGCATGGAGTTTGCTGTGTATGTCCTGACCTCCACCTGTGGCCTGGGCTATGTAGGTAGCACTAGGTCGCAGGTGCATGTGAGGATATTGCAGCATCTCCGTGCAATAGTCAATCATGACTCCGCCTACCCCGTGGCTAGACACTTCGACATGGTTCACGCCAGGGATCTGGCGTGTTTAAAATATTATGTCATTGATGCAGTGCCTATTTTGAGATGGGGGGGGGACAGGGACAAAATCCTTAGAAGATTAGAGACTCAGTATATTGTGGCATTGGATAGTAAACAACCAAATGGACTCAACGCAACTGAGGACTTACACAACTTCTTATAAGAAAAGGTTTTCTTAGCTTAGGAAACACCCCCTTTTTTATATATGTCTCCCCTAGCAAAACCTATGAGGGCGGAGCTTTCCTGGTCATTGAATTATTGACAACTTTGGCTACTTATATTGATTTCGGAATTTATTGATGATTCCGATTTCTGGTAGCCCACTGAGCTATAGAGTCTATCACACATGTTGAACGTTCAAAATTTGTATATATTGAGGGGGCGGGGCCGGGCCAGCGGCCAAGATGGTCGCACGAGTGCCCGGCTCCGCCGGCTCTCCTCTCCCGCCGCCTGATTTTCCCGTCCGCCCCGTACAGCTCCGGAGCTTCCGTGTGTCAGAGGGGGTGCCGAGTGGATGTGTTTGACTCCGAGCGCTTTCCGCGCCTTGGGAGCGGAGTTACGGGCATTTGTGTTTCTGGCATGCGCGCGACTTCCAGCCGGGCCCTGGCGTGATTACGCCGCCGCCAGCGAGATCGACAACAATGGATGCAGAGCTCCAGGAGGAACCGCCCCACAACTGAACAGGTCAGCCCGCCCCTGTGGACTTGGCTCCAGCACTACCCATACACTGGGATGACAGAACGCACGCTGCTTTCAGCGCCGGTTTGGTGTCTCCCTCCCCCCTCTCCCCTTGATGGACTTATTCGTCCCCTACTTGTTGCTGGCTGCTCGGATGGCGTGCTGCCTGGCCTGCAAGGGGCTGCCTACTCCACATCTCCGCTGCGTGGGACTGGCTGCGGCACAGTACCACCAAGGCGCCTTTTTGATTGTGGGGGCCCGATCATGCTTATTCACTTGCAGTGGAACACAGACACTAATGGGTAGTGGCGTGGGGATGCTGACTCCATTTCCCCCTTTATCGGACTTGGGGCGGGCGGCCATGACACTTGCTTCAGCGGCATTGGGATTTGGGGTCCCCCCTGCGAGTGGTGATTTGAAATGGTGAGACCACAGTATGCGTTGGAAGTGTGCACGGTGAATGCCGGGGAGTGGAGTGGACGTCCCCCGTGCGCTGAAAGGAAGGAGCTGGAAATGGTTTAATGCAGGGGGGCGCTGGATACCACCGGAACGGAGGGACACATTGCCGCAGGCATTTTGAGTGCGAGACTTTGTTCATGCAGCCATTGTTCGGCCTTTACTGCACAGGTTTGGTGGTGGGACCCTGCTCCGATTTTCCCGGCGACGTGGGAGAATGTTTGCGCAAGTATCACTTCTTGTATGCTCTTCATTGACTGCTTACTTGGCACTTTATCACAAGCCTACGTCGGGTACACGGGTGTCCGCTGGACACATTTGGTACATCTTCCTTTTACTTGCCTTTCCTGATGTTGAGCTTTGCAACTACGAAATGGCCGTCCTGGTTCTCCTATTTAATGTGCTTGGAAATGCAGACGCAAAATGGCGGCGGGCACCCCTGACGGTGCAGCTACTTGGAACATTGCAGGGCATCCTGTTCTTCTTGAGTTGGCCTGCCCGCTCACTGTGCTGTTTTACTTGTTCTCTCCCGCTTATAACTTTGTGCTATGTTTCTGACTCTGGCCGGCGAACTGTATGTACAACAATGACACTCGGCTCCTTTGCCCTAGCACGGAGAGTTTTCCATCTTGCCTGGATAGCTTGCGGGGGTGGGCTGTACGAGTGATTTTGACTCTGCTTATGTTTTTTTATACTTCATCATCCACCACGGTATTATTGCAGGGGTGCAGGGCGGCGGGGGGGGGGGTCGGGTGCCTGTGTAGGGGACCCCCCTAGTTCCTCTTCCCCTTTTGTGGGGTTTTCGTTCATTTCTTTTTCTTTTCCGTTTACTTCGTGTTGAATATTGTCTCTTTCTCTCCTCTTTGTCTCTTTCTTTCTATATTTCGGGTTTAGACACTGGGCGACAGGCACGCTGCTAGGGGGGTAGGCCGTGGCCGTATGCAGGGGTGCAGGGTGGGGGGATGGGGGTGGGGTATTGTTTTTGATTTGTTTTTTAGTTCTATGGCCTTATTTTTCATGTTAATACTTCGGCTTTTCTTTCCTTTTTTCTTTTTTCTTCTCTTTTTCTGTGGGTCTGATTAGAGGTAACTCACTGTGCGTTTCTCTAGTTCAGTACAGGGCTTTCTGTTCTAATGCTTTATTACGTGGCGGACAGGTACTGTTTGGGTAGGGCTCTGCACTGTTTGTTGAATATCCTGATTTTACATTTTGCTACGCATACCCTGCCTATGATGGTCCTGCCGTAAATATCCTGTCTCAAGTGTAACCCTAGTGTTGGCGAGGTTTAACTGTGTGATATCAGATCCTGCTTTCCCTTATTTAAAAAAAAAAAACCTTTCTAATCCTGTGACCATGTTCTATTCAGCTCTCCTGAGTTGCGCATTGATACTGTGAGGTGTACTTTTGCATTGATCCTGATCTACATTGTTTGACTGCACTACCTCTGTACCCTTGTTCAACCGTGACGGTTGATGGACTTTGACTGTAACTGTGAAATGTCAATAAAGGTTTACCAAAAAAAAAAAAATGTGTATATATTTTATATACACTGACAATACGTGTGTTTTATCAACACTGCAATTTCTCTTTTTTCTTAGTCTTTTTTTGGGACTGTACATAATGTCAAATATATTATTTTTTCCATTTAATTATTTTTTGTCACCCACATTGGCACAAACACATAGGAGCACAAATTTTGAGGTGATCATGTTACACCATGTGTAAATATTTAGTCACATATTCTTGTAAATATTTGTATATAGGTCTTAATATTTATGAAATGTGTAAATTCATGAATTATGAATTTTTAATAAATATTATAGACATTAGCTCGTGGGCATTACACAATACAGTTGTCACCTATATGTAACATCGCATGTTTTTAGGCCTTCATGTTCAATTTTGATACTGGATTGCAATTTGCACAATTTTCATTAGGCACTTTATGTCTGTCTTTTAGACTATTGCATTCAGGCAGGGATCTTCCAGCACTAGTCACTTTTATAGCCCGTAGTTCGGGCAATTCTGCATTCAAGAAGTTACGATATTCTCTTAGGCTTTTAATGAAATTAGTTCAATACTGTTATTCTGGGAAAAGGACAATGTTCAAAAATTTTATAAAGTATGTTTTTGGTTTTTAACATTATGACTGATACCACATGCATTTATAATATGAATTATTGTATATATTGTATTATACACTATATGCATACATATATTATCTTTGTATTATAATGTTGTGATTTAGTGATTACACTAAGAATCAGTCGTCTGTATTTTCCATCTGAAGATTTGCACCTATTTCTATGTTTATGAACACAGTCATGTGATGCACGACAGGAGGTGTGGCCCTTGGGAAGGGTCAGGGAAAAAAGCATATAAATTTAAAGGCTGACTGTTTCAACGGTGTGTGAACAAGACTACAACGTACTCGAAACGCGTCATTTGAAGGGTCCTAAATAAATATAACATCCTGCCTGTTAAACGTGGGGTCTGCCTTCTTCTTTCGCTGCGCTGCCTGCGTGGAGGTTCGAGGATTTGCACTATATATATATGTGATCAAGCCTCGGCTGAGGCGAAACGCGTCATGGCGACTGGTGGGCTGTTTATTCTCCATGAATAAATGCACTAACAACAGGAGCACGAAGTCTGTGGGTTTACTCGATCTTTCTGTGTGGCGGGGCGTGGCGTGGCTAGTCTCTTGCTACGTCTGCATTGGACCTAACGAAATATATATATATATATATATATATATATATATATATATATATATATATATATATATATATATATATATATATATATATATATATATATATACATTTCTATGGCAAAATGCAACCCCTCATTTTGTTCCTTTGCAAATTAAATGTTTTAAGTGTTAACACTTTATTCCAATCAAGATGACTTCAGGTGTGCCATACTTTTGTCATAAGTAAGACTGTTAGCGCTCTAGTTGTTCTTTAGAACACTCTGGGACATTCTGTCACTGGGCTATAGTTGGGCTACATCTGGCTGATATTTGGGCTACATTTGTTTTTTTTTGTCTCTGGTGGCCATCTTTGGGCTACATTGGGCTACATTGGGCTAAATTTGGGCTCTAACATATATATAGCCCAATGTAGCCCAATATATATTTTTCAAAGTTAATTTTCGTAAAAACCACTGGAGCATATATCTTGAGACATAGCAAAGGCACATCGGGCTACCAGTCCCTACAATTTTGCCAAGTTTTGTGGAAATCCATTCAGCCGTTCAAGCTAAAATTGAGTCCAACCGCCCTATGGAAAACTCAATGTTAAAAACACGTTTTGGGACCCCCCTTTTATCTCGGCCCCTGCTTGATGAAACCTCCCCAAACTTTCAGGGGACGCTCAGAAACAAAATGTGCCATTTTCCTGAAAATGTCAGCCAATTCCGTCCATCAACGCCAAAGTTATTCAACATAGAATTTTCAGAAATCCCTATTCAAAAAAATCCTAACTATATATACCTACTGGTGACCGCCAGTAGGTAATATACATATATATATATAACAGCATTGTGGTGGAGTGTAAAAAATATCGTGAGACAATGGAACAACGTGTGCAAAAAGAAGAAGACATTATCAGAAAGCGCAAAACCTTTAAATTTCAGCGCGATAAAACAGATTACAGTGAAGGGAGAATCTTCACGTTTGCGCGTAAGTTTGATGCGATTAAAGCCTCAAAACTAAAGAACTCGCGCACAGCGCAGAATAAAGCTCACAGCACCACTCAAGCACGATCCACCTCTCCGGGGGGCTCAAGCCTCACAGACCTAAGCTCAAACATTGATAGCGGGTCTGAAGCTGAAGCCGGTAGATACTTGGATCGGTTGGGGTTTACACGGCTGACTGTGGAGGAAGAACTGGAGTGTGTCAGGCAGGACAGGCGCGAGACGTTGCGCCCACGCATCCCAGTGCCAGACAAAGCCCCAACGAAAAGCGACGAGAGCGCAGAAAATGCCGCGCCAAACGAAAAACCCAAAAAACGAAATTACAAGCGATGGAACGCCACCAAAAAGAAGTAAGCAGCACAGCACCAAGTAGCAGCCACCAAATATTGGACAATGGTCTATCTGTCATCAATCTGACCAACACTGCTTTCTCTGATGTTGAAATCAGCATCCTGTCTAAGGGATTATCATATTGCCCACCGAGTAGTCTCAACTATGCGGATACTAGAATAGATCTTTTCAAATTCACGCGTAAGTTGAAACTTAAGAAACATTTTGCCAACAGTAAGTCACGGGGGACTGCTAAAAGGCCAGGCTTGGAATCCATCACTCGAGGCCTGGCAGTTCATGATATCCTGCTGATGCAGGACTTGGCGGGCTTGCGAGCAGAGGCTCTAAATACACAAAGTACGCAGGAAGAAGGGAACTTTCATACTGGTGGCCTTAGTAACCTGAAGCCACGGTCCACCTTTACTCCCATAACTCCCTATGATAACATCGACATATTCCAGGATGCTGCTGTCAAACAGATCAAGGCATTGCATGTGAAAACACTGAAAGCCAATTATCGTAAACATCATGATAATAATGAGTATCGGAAATTGATCAATAAAATGAATGCAGATGGAAATATAATTGTCAGACAATCAGACAAAGGTGGCAATATTGTGCTTTGGCCCAGAACACTATATATGGAGGAAGCTTACCTGCAGCTCAATGATCCGAGCTGCTACAGACATTGTGATTTTAATGCACTAAAGAAGGCACAATCAGACTTTCACTCTCTCCTAATGGGATGGCGATCCAGCGGACTGCTCAGTATGGATGAGCTGAAGTGTCTAAAAAATGACCACCCTGTAACCCCAGTATTGTACCTAATTCCGAAGGTGCACAAGGACGCAACAAAGCCGCCAGGTAGACCCATCATATCGGCGTGCGGGGGGTTGTTGGAAAAGGCCACCATTTATATTGATTTGTTCCTCCAAGAGCATGTTCTATCACTTGAATCATACATCCAGGATTCAAGTGATCTGTTGAGGAAATTGGAGGAGTTTGAATGGAATAATGATTTCTGGTTGATTACACTAGATGTGTCATCGTTATACACGAGTATAGTGCATGCAGATGGACTAAGAGCTGTGGAGATTTTTCTGGGCAGGCGACCCATAGAGTTGGTTGAGCACAACAAAATGTTGCTAACTATGATCAGTTTCTGTCTGCACCATAACTACTTCATGTTCCTAAATCGATATTACCAACAAGTCAGGGGTGTTGCCATGGGAGCCTGTTTCTCTCCCAGTTACGCCTGTCTCCACATGGGGTACTGGGAGAGACAGGTCCTCAGAGGCATTCACCATGACACCTGTACCCGTCATATCATCAGATGGTACAGGTATATCGATTATATCCTTATAGTTTGGCGTGGGACACGTGAAGAGGCAGTCAATTTCATTGAGACCTTAAATTCCAACTCATTCAATTTGTCTTTCACGTCTCACATCAGCCAGCAGGTGGCACACTTTCTTGATGTTACATTACAGGTCAGCCAGGGCAGGCTTGAAACTAAGCTGTATAGAAAGCCCACATCGGGCAATACCATCTTGCATGCGGGAAGTCATCACCCCCCACATTTGATTAGAAGCATCCCCTATGGGGAGATGCTTAGAATCCGTAGGGTGTGTAGCACGGACTCCCACTGCAAAAGCGCACAGGCTGCTAGCAAAGAAAGATTTCTTGCACGCGGGTACAGCGAGCAGCTAATAGATACAGCCATTAGAAAAGCCAATGCATTGTCGCGCACTCAAGCACTGACCCACAGGAAAGTACAGAAAAACACTGTTGCCAACACAGAGCCCCTTTTCAGGCTTATCTGGACCTACAATAGTCAGCACGGGGCGCTCAGAAAGATTGTCAACCAATACTGGAATCTTATTAAATTAGACCCAGTTATTGGCGAGCACATGCCTAACAAACCAGCTATTACATACAGGAAGGCATTCTCTTTGCAGGATGCGCTAGTTAAGTCTAGCCCTGAGGTAATACCACCCAAAAACTGGCTAGCTGCCAGTCGAGGGTTTAGGAAGTGCTCCAGCTGCAAAGCTGGGCTCAACAAAACTGAGTTCCTCACAGCATTTTCGTTAGTACCCCGTAAGATCAACAAGCAACTAACGTGCAAATTGGAGTATGTGGTGTATGTGCTGGAGTGCCCATGTGGCCTGCAATATATTGGTAGTACCAAATTGCAGGTCCACAAAAGGGTTCTCCAGCACATTAGAGCTATCAATACCAATGACACCACCTACCCGGTTGCACGGCATTTTAAGGAGTTCCATGGTAACAACAGCAGTCTCCTTAAATACTATGCTATTGACTCTGTAGGACCATTAAGGAGAGGTGGTAACCGGGATGGGATCTTGAGGGCACTTGAGACCAGATACATCCTGGAGATGGATAGCAAGAGCCCCAATGGCCTCAATTCCACGGAGGACTTTTACACTTGTTTGTAAATAATACAATTTTGAATAAGTCTCTTGCTGTATTTTTACCTCGTCTCCGTTCAGATAGTGTATGGGCATTTCCTGTTTCTGTTTTTGCAGTCACCTGCACCTGTGAAGGTGGTGTTGGCCTATTTTGTAACTAAAAAAGATGACTATATATGACATAACACACTAGGTCATCTAAAGTAGTTTGAGACATATGGTTGCTATATTCCTCAGAAACTAAATGTCACCGAATTTTTTAACGTAATTTGAAAAAAACATGTATTCACTTAGTTTATTTTGCACTTTTTCTTAGCATGCACATTAATGATGGGTGATTGGTGTTGTAGATAGATAATTCTCGGAAAGGTATGGGGAGATGTCAGAAGGTATATAAAATAGTGCCCTGCATAGCCGGCCGTGACGACAACTACTACATGGCATTCTAGTAGTATGTTGGGAGGGGGTATAAAATCCATGGTGTATATAGATGTAAATATATTAAATGTGTTGTATATATTTTAAATATGAGGTACAACTGTTATATTGTGCATTGAATGGGTGTATTTATAGCATTTATGCTGGCAGCCTTATAATGACCCTATCATAATGACATCTGATTGATGTTTGCCTTTTGCACTTTATGTAAATACATGTAATTATGTATAGTTTGTTGTATATACCTCGTTTGCCCACTGATTACCCCAAATAATTTTCAAAATTGTCGGAATTCACAAATGTATTTATACAGTTATCAATGTTCTAGGGCTTATCTGTTTCTGACAAAAGATTCCCCGCCCTAAAAATTGCAATTGCAAACACACTGTCCGTCACAGTTAGAACACTCCTACTGCATACAAAATAACCAATCAAATGCTTCCATCATTGGTGAATGTGCCCTTTAAATTTCTTGCACCTCTCTCGGTGCGCCATGTGACCAAGGCCTCTGTGTAGGCCGAAACGTTATGCTGCCGTGGTGTGCTGATGAATAAAAGAAACTCACCTGCACTCTGGGTCTTCCGTGTTCTTTCCTGTGTGGTGGTCGGTTATTGGAGCCTGTCGCAGTGAAAAGTGCAGTGCGGATATATATATATATATATATATATATATATATATATATATATATATATATATATATATATATATATATATATAAACACAATTTGCCTGGAATTAAGAGGAACACACACCAGGTGGGCTCTGTATCTTGCACCAATTTATTCGTCAAGAGCTGTCACAGCAGTCGGACATTGCAGCAACAAGTAAAATCCACCCGACGCGTTTTGTGCTATTAGAAGCACTTCTTCATGGGGTACTGGATGATGCAAATGCTCAAACCGGCCTCTTTCTGCGCACAACCTATATGCAATGAAATCCCACCCAGGAGGGCGTGCCCTTCCTCTGGCCTTGTGGTTAAAGCAGTGAGCTGTATTCCTTCCGTGAGTCGCCAGTTACAAGCACGGTCTTAATAAGTGTCAATAAATCCCCAGTGGGTGTGCTTACAAATGCCAGTCTCTGTACAGCTGATTACCTTGATGAATCGCACTCGCCTGGTCTTCGTGCTGAAATGCCATGTGGCACCTCAGCAAGGCTGCATCTGTAGTGGGGTCACTCTCGCGGCTCAGGCAAAAAAGCTGCAACAAATCCAACCACAGTTTGCCTGGAATATATGGTGGTGCGCAGAAATGGCCGTTTTGAGAATTTGCATTATCCAGTACCCCATGAAAAAGTGCTTCTAATAGCACGAAACGCGTCGGGTGGATTTTACTTGTTGCTGCAATGTCCGACTGCTGTGACAGCTCTTGACGAATAAATTGGTGCAAGATACAGAACCCGCCTGGTGTGTGGTCCTCTTAATTCCAGGCAAACTATGGTTGGAGATATATATATATATATATATATATATATATATATATATATATATATATATATATATATATATATATATATATATATATATATAGTTAGAATTTTTTCCCTATGGGACTTTTGAAAATTCTATGTCTAATAACTTTGGCGTTTGTGGACGGAATCGGCTGAAATTTTCAGGAAAATGGCACATTTTGTTTCTGAGCAGCCCCTGAAAATTTGGTGGGGTTTCGTCAAGGGGGGGCTGAGAAAAAAGGGGGGTCCCAAAACGCGTTTTTCCCATTCATTTTTCCATAGGGCGGTTGGACTCACTTGTAGCTCGAACGGCTGAATGGATTTGCACGAAACTTGGCAAAATTGTAGGGACTGTTAGCCCGATGTGCCTTTGCTAGGTCTCAATATATGTGCTCCAGTAGTTTTTGAGAAATTAACGTTCAAACCAAGATATATATCTGTAACAGCGCTCTGGGCAGCGATCCGGTCCGCTTACTTTTCGCTTATCGGAACTTTGCGCGCAGAAAGCTGATTGGCTCTCCGGTGTCTGTCAACATTCTAAACAGTCCGGAGCGGACGCCATCTTGTCTCTCGGTAGGATCGAGAGAGAAGAAGAGGTGGAAAACGAAGGGGGAATTTAATGAAAGGGGGCAAGGTATCCCCCTCTTGACCCCCTAGGAATGTTGTTGGGGTTATTAAAGGGTCCCGTGGGGAAAATAAAAAAAAAATGATTTTTCACGGTAGAAGCGCGGCCGCGAACTGGTAGCGAAACGGGAATTCGCCATTTTGTGCTTCGTAAATTAAATTACTAGTTAAAAGTGGGTGCGGGAGACGTATCCTAATCCCCTATGTTTCCTGAGGGTGGGTGAGGAGGCTGATATATGTTGATACATCTCTTCCAGCGGCTGTGCGTGAGCTTTTTTTTTTTTTTTGCTGCGTGACAGTCCGGAGCGGCCGCCATCTTGTCTCTCGGTAGGATCGAGAGAGAAGAAAAGGTGAAAAACTAAGGGGGAATTTAATGAAAGGGGGCAAGGTATCCCCCTCTTGACCCCCTAGGAATGTTGTTGGGGTTATTAAAGGGTCCCGTGGGGAAAATAAAAAAAAAATGATTTTTCACGGTAGAAGCGCTTCACGGGCCGCGAACTGGGCCGCAAACTGGTAGCGAAACGGGAATTCGCCATTTTGTGCTTCGTTAATTAAAGTACTAGGTATAAGGGGGTGCGGGAGACATATCCTAATCCCCTATGTTTCCTGAGGGTGGCTGAGGAGGCTGATATATGTTGATACATCTCTTCCAGCGGCTGCGCCATCTTGCCTTTTTTCGAATGCCACAATTTTGTCGTGCACGGCAGCCATTTTAGATGCCAGGCTGGTTCCAGGCTATCACCTAACCCTGCGGATGTAGTTTATGGCCCCAGCTGTAGAGAATTCAGACATGCCAATCCTCCTGATTCAGGCGTGTGAGTACTGATTTCAGTGCTAGTCTCCCGCCTCCCGATTTCTGCAAGCAAAAACCCGGGGGCATATTACGAACAACTAGCGATCATTTTTGTCTCTAACTTGTTTAGAGACAAAAATTATCGCCGCACATCGGCGATTTTTATCGCAGATAAACCTTGCTATTATCGCAGAAAAGTCAGCGATATTCATGTATTATCGACCTAATGCTCTTAGCCATGTTATCCACCTCCCATTGGATAACATGGCTAAGAACTGCTCAGGGCAGGTGTTAGATTTTGGAGATATTCGCGCTTAGCGCGAATATCTCCAAAAGTTGGTAATAGAAGGTAGCGATGTTAGGGACTGTTTCCAGTCGCTAACATCTTGGCACGCCACTTTGCATGTCATTAGTGATAAGTATCACTGACATGCAAAGCGGGGCCCAAGATGGTCGCTATCTCCTTTTAGCTGTCACTAACTGGTGTTAGCGACAGCTTGATAATAGGGAAATAATTTTATCTCCGCTTTCATGGTTTTTAAAGCCAAAAAAGCGGAGATAAACCCCCTTGATAATATGCCCCACGATTCCTTGGGGGTTTCAGCTGACAGGGCTTGGTATTGTGTTACATGGTAATTTTTCCATGAAACGTCAGAGGGTCGATGCAGGGGTTCTAGAAGAGGTGATAAACCATTTAAGCCTCATGAACAAGCGCATGGTCTTTTAAAGATTTGTGAAGTACTCGGGGCGGCGGTGTGTGTGTGCCCTCTTTCAGGAGCGGGCGGGGGGGCACTGCCAGCAACTTGCCAGGTCAGGTAGTGTTCAACACGTGCATCACCCTTTCTCTGCCTGCTATTGCGCTCCATGCTTCGGAAAGGTAAGAAAAAGAACGTGCATTTGAGTTTGAAATGTCCGATCCTGCAGCAGCACACTTCCAAAGCCCACACATGACAATAACCCGATTCAAGGCCCCATTCACCCGTTTTTAAAAAAATAGATAACACTCCAACAAAGTAAGGTTATAAAACTTTATTAACTACTAACTTTAACAAACGGAACAAAAACTAAAAACATTTAAACATTTCTCAACACAAAAAGCAACAATGGTTAGAAGCTGTCTTTTGTGCGAATAGTCCCAAGGCAGCACAACGTGCAGAGTTCTGGACGGCACCCAGGTGATGTCGCCTGGGTGCCGCACTGGTTTAGGGATCCTACAATGCTGCTCCGAAAATTGGCGTGGGGCGTCCCGGGTGGGGCGGGGGGAGGCCTCGTCAGTAGCGGTCTGTTGTGCGAATAGTCCCAAGGCAGCACAACGTGCAGAGTTCTGGACGGCACCCAGGTGATGTCGCCTGGGTGCCGCACTGGTTTAGGGATCCTACAATGCAGCACAGAAAAACAGCGTGGGGCGTCCCGGGTGGTGCGGGGGGAGGCCTCGTCAGTAGCGGTTTGTGTCCAGTGTCACATGGCTGACACAACATGTACGACAGGCACCCAGGTGATGTCCAGTAAACTGCCGCACTGGTTTTGGTATCCTACAATGCTGCTCCGAAAATTGGCGTGCGGCGGCTCGGGGGGGGGCGTGGGGGAGCCGGCGTGAACGGGCCTCCCCAGGTGGCGGCCATCTAGCTGAGTTGCGCTCGCTCTTGCGGCCACAGCGTCTCGCTCACCATGTTGTTGAGTTGCTCCCACTCTTGCAGTGCAGCGATAGGCGGCTGCCACATGGCTCTTAAAATGGCGGACAGCTCCTCGGTTTTAGGCCTGGTCCACTGAAATGGCCCTGGGACACTTTGGAACTCGGACGCTTGCCTGCTAGGGCTTGGGCTCCATTCTCGAAAAGCGTCCGCTCAGCCGTGAAGATTGTATAAAAGTCTTGGGGGCCCCCGACTCCCGCAGGCTTCCGGTGGGGAGCGGCTGCCATGATTGCTCGCGGAATGACCACGACGGAGCCACGAGATGGTGGTGCTCTCATGCTGACGCCAGCTTCAGTCTGAATGATCCAGAAACAAGGTGGGGCTTTCATCGTTTGGGAAAAAAAAATGTTCTAAACCAATGAAAAGTGTTATTTTTAGGTCATATGACCAAGCCTTCCATCTTTAGGAAACCAAAAGTAAAATGAACCAATGAAAAGTTTTATAAACAAGTTACATGACCTGTTATGCGACATAGGGCTACAAAAAGCGTAGAAAATCCGTTGGCACGTGAGGCGGCGTCAGTAGCGGACCGATGTGCGAATAGGCCGAAGGCAGCACAACGGGCCGAGATCCGGATGGTACCGAGGTGGTGTCCAGCAAATTGCCGCACTGGTGTGGCCATCCTACAATGCTGCGCCGAAAGACGGCGTGTCCAGCTGAATTGCGGTCACTGTTGCGGTACAGTGACTCGAACGCGCCGAGATCCGGATGGCACCGAGGTGGTGTCCAGCAAATTGCCGCACTGGTGTGGCCATCCTACAATGCTGCGCCGAAAGACGGCGTGTCCAGCTGAATTGCGGTCACTGTTGCGGTACAGTGACTCGAACGCGCCGAGATCCGGATGGCGCCGAGGTGGTGTCCAGCAAATTGCCGTACTGGTGTGGCCATCCTACAATGCTGCGCCGAAAGACGGCGTGTTCAGCTGAGTTCCGGTCACTCTTCCGGCACAGTGACTCGAACGCGCTGAGATCCGGATGGCACCGAGGTGGTGTCCAGCAAGTGGCTGCACTGGTGTGGCCATCCTACAATGCTGCGCCGAAAGTCGGCGTGGGGTGCCCCGTTGGCTTATGAGGTGATGTCAGTAGTGGACTGATGTGTGAATAGGTCGGAACCAGCACAAGGCGCCAAGATCCGAATGGCAAGTCCTGGATGTTGAGTGCCTCAGTTGAGATTTCTGAGCAGTGCTTGTAGGACTGTCTGAAGCTTATTTGCACCTGCTGCAGCTTCACTAGGTCCGGCGGAACTTTTTGCCTTTTCCTTTCTGCTTCTTTTCCTACAATGCGTTTCATCTGAAGACACGACCAGGTCCCTGAATGTGTGCAGGGGGACGCTATTGATTGAATGAACGCGCCGAGATCTGGATGGCACCGAGGTGGTGTCCAGCAAATTGCCGCACTGGTGTGGCCATCCTACAATGCTGCGCCGAAAGTCGGCGTGGGGTGCCCCGTTGGTTTATGAGGTGATGTCAGTAGTGGACCGATGTGTGAATAGGTCGGAACCAGCACAAGGCGCCCTGCACTGTTGAGCCTTTTTCAATGCCTGTTTTTTGTTGTTTTCCCTCCATCAAAAACAAAACAAAAATACAAGGCGCCAAGATCCGAATGGCAAGTCCTGGATGTTGAGTGCCTCAGTTGAGAGTTCTGAGCAGTGCTTGTAAGACTGTCTGAAGCTTATTTGCACCTGCTGCAGCTTCACTAGGTCCGGCGGAACTTTTTTCCTTTTCCTTTCTGCTTCTTTTCCTACAATGCGTTTCATCTGAAGACACGACCAGGTCCCTGAATGTGTGCAGGGGGACGCTATTGATTGAATGAAAATGGCGGCTTGACACAAAGCTGACTCAAGCGTTACTGTTGGTGCTATACAGACAAAAATTGGTTTTCAGTTTGTACATTCTTCTGGTTTTTTTTTTCCATCCAAGTCTGATTGAGAGTTTGTAGAAAAATGGCTTCAGATTTTCCACATACTACTCTTCAACATTCTTCCTAAATGTAACAATGTGAAACTCACTAGGAGAACGGCTGTTTCTGTTTCCTTTCAAAATGCTGCCACCAATATTTTCTGAATGGAAGACACCATCTTGTAGCATAAAGGGCCGAAAGGGGTTCTGGTCTGGCCGATGGTTGGTGGAGACATTTTGACTATATCTTGGACCTGCCCGGCCTCGCCCAAAATGGCGCCGGTATAAATGGGACTCGTAACTCTTTGCCCGCAAATGTATATCTAGAAAATGTTATTGTAAGTGGCCCTGTCGTATTTTAATTACAAAATGTACGTCCACCGATTCCGCAACTGTTAGACACCTTTGTTCTTGTCACCTAATGGCCCGCTCGTTACGTTCTTCTACAGTGTAAATGTCTCCTCATCATATACGATTTCAGTTTGCTCCGTGGCTGGCCCACGTGGTTATAGGCCCGTATTTGTATACTGACATTTTCACAATAAAGGTTTTTAAAACAAAACACGGTAGTAGTATTTTCATTTGTAAAGTTTTTACTTTTAGTGACTGTTTTCGAATCAGTAAAAGGCAAGTGAAATAAAGCAGTCCAATTACATGACGGATAAAAGGTATAATATGTAGGAACGCAGTAAAGATAAATGGTCAAGGGCAGTTGTGTTTTTCATGTCTGCAACATAAAGTGATCGATAAGAATCTGATAATCAGGCGTATCGGCGACTAAGACAGCAGGCCGAATCTCTTTTACTCAACGGCTCCGTCATGGAAGGAAGAAACGCCCTTTTTCTCGAAAAAGGAATATATTTTACTTGCAAGACAGTTGTAAATTTTCCGGGAAAGTACATTAGCCTGGAATATTATAACATATGTTTGAAAAAAAAATATTGTTCGAAAATAATAAAAAGCGTAATTTTTAGGTCATATGACCAAGCTTTTCATCATTAAATTAACAAAAGTAAAATGAACCAATGAAAAGTTTTATTAACAAGTCACATGACCTGTTATGCTTACGTTACGCGCTGCGCGCCGCGCCTCGGATCACTTCCGGGTGCGCTAACGCGGCGTGTCATAAAACGCATTACGCGACAACGTAGGTCAAGAATATAGTCTAAATGTCTCCACCAACCAGCGTTCAGAACACAACCCCTTTCAGCAGTCCAAAAAGTTCTGTTAAATGACAACAGAGGGGACAGGCAACAAGAACCATCAGTCAAAGAGGGGAGGGCAAGTTCTTCTCTTCCGGGTCATGTTGGGGCGCTACCGGAACTGATCGAATTGGTAGTCTACAGTGTTTCTGGATGTTTCAGACTAAAGCTGGCGTCAGCATGAGACCACTACCATCTCGTAGCTCCGTCGTGGCCATTCCACGAGCAATCATGGCAGCCGCTCCCCACCAGAAGCCTGCGGGAGTCGGAGGCCCCCAAGACTTTTGTAGAATCTTCACGGCTGAGGGGACGCTTTTCGAGAATGGGACCCAAGCCCTAGCAGACAAGCGTCCGAGTTCCAAGGTGTCCCAGGGCCATTTTAGTGGACCAGGCCCAAAACCGAAGAGCCGGCCGCCATTTTGAGAGTCCTGTGGCAGCCGCCTATCGCTGCACCGCAAGAGCGGGCGCATCTCAACTACATGGTGAGCGAGACGCTGTAGTCGCAAGAGCGGGCGGTAAACAGCTGAATGGCGGAAGAGGCACAGTGTAGCAAAAGCGGGCGGAATGGCAACTAAAACGATAAAGGGGCGCCCCACTACAGCTTGTCTTCAGGTCAAACGGATTGTGGGACAAGGTCCAGAATTGAAGAGTCATCAAAAGGCAAAAAGTTCCGCCGGACCCCGGGAGCCGGCCGCCTATGTCGGGGGCGATCTCAGGCTACACCAGTGCTATAAGACTTGGGGAGGGTGTCGGAGCCAAGCGTCTTCTCCGAGTCCATGGCCATCACACCGCCCCTCAGGGGCCTCCGTCAAGCTGTTTAGGAAGGTAACATATCACATTGTTTTCTAATGCAGTCAGGTCCACAAACGACACTCACTTACTTTGAGAATAGTGAAGCTGCAGTAGGTGGAAATAAGCTTCAGACAGTGTTACAAGCACTGCTCAGAACTCTTAACTATGGCACCCAACATCCAGAACTTATGCTATTTGAGAATGGTAGTGACATCGAAGCATCTCAGGGACCAAAACCATTAACGTACTTTCACGTATGAAAATCTTACTTGGGGAGGGGGCAGGAGCGAAGCGCCCCCTCCCAGTCAGCGCCACCACACCGTATGTTGAAAATCTGAAGCCATCGTTCTACAAAGTCAACCAAACTTGGATTGAAAAATCTAGAAAAATGTACAAACTGAAAACCAGTTTTGGTCTGCATAGCATCAGTAACAACGCTTGAGTCAGCTTTGTGTCAAGCCGCCATTTTGATTCAACAAAGCACAGGCATTGAAAAAGGCTGAAATTCAGAACTCTAAACTATGGCACCCAACATCCAGGAGCTTGCTATCCGGATCTTGGAGCCTTGTGCTGTTTTCGATCTATTCACACATCGGTCCACTACTGACATCATCTTATAAACCAACGTTATGTAAATAGTTTTTTAATAAAATGTTTTACCCTGTTTCTTTGCTGGTGTGTTGTCTATATTTTTAATATTTGCATAGGGTTTGTCGTTATTTTGTGCGGGATGGGTGATGGAGCCGAGCTGTCTTGCAGCCCTCATGGTGTGGAGCTCAGTTCATCTCACTATTTTCGTATTTCTCAAGAAGGGTTGTTCCTAATATTTCTATTTTAGCGAGGTCAAAAAGAGATCCAATTAGTGGCCTACTGATTTTGCTCGATTACTTTTATTTTTTTACACGATTTTTCACTATCTGCAAAGACTAAACAGAGTATTGCGACTTTGTGCTTGTTTGTAAATAGAGAATGATCCAAAGAGAACCAATTCTAAAACAGTAAATGCTTGGACAACAATCAATCAAATGGAGAGACAAGGAGGCACGACGGATTACAACGGGGGTAAAGGCCTGCGTTAACTACCCTTCAGTATCTGCAAAGAGAGAGTACTACTAAGGCAAAAGAGGGGAGGGGGGGGGGGGGTGCAGCGTTCAAAGCACATCAGCGTGCATAAATACGAAAATGTTTTTATCTATCACGTACTTGACATTTTAAAGCTTTTCATATTTGCTATTAAAAAACCAATGAAATTCACAGAAAAAACCATAGGTTATAGTGGATATATAGTTAGGAATTTGCATTTACAAAACCTTGAAAATTCAATGAAAAAACCATAGGTTATAGGCCATATATAGTTAGGAATTAGCATTTACAAAACCTTATTTTACTCGCATAAAACCATTGAAATTCCATATATAGTTAGAAGCGCTAACTATATATCGCTCACCCGCAATCCACTGCTGATGATGTCACATATTACATCATTCATGACATGGTCAGTGACATCACTGATGACATCACTGATGACATCTCAAATGACATCTCACCTTCTTTGTTAGTGTTTCAAATGGGCATCTGGAAAGAACTGTGCGTTACATCATCTAAATTCTGCACACAATTCCTTTAGGGAAAAAACAAACTACTGTAGAGTATATACTGGCGAAACAAAAATGAATTTGTCTGATCTTTTTATTGAACATTTGAGGGATGTTGGGAATAAAACACCCTATTACCTGTGGCAAAACACTCGAATACAGATGGATGTGACACTAATGATATTGCACTTGGGTAGCAGGTAGCTCTGCTTTAGAGTCTGAATGCTGCAAGGGAACAGGCGAGAATATTACTCTGGTCTGAAACTATAAATGTTAACACTTTCATGCATCACAGCTGTGTCTTGAAAAATTAGAAAAACTATAGAAACCTGAAAAGTAGGAATAGGATTATTCTATCTATCTATCTATCTATCTATCTATCTATCTATCTATCTATCTATCTATCTATCTATCTATCTATCTATCTATCTATCTATCTATCTGTCTTCCGTCCGTCAGTCAGTCTATCTATCTATCTATCTATCTATCTATCTATCTATCTATCTATCTATCTACCTATCTGTCGTCCGTCCGTCCGTCCGTCCGTCCGTCCGTCCGTCCGTCCGTCCGTCCGTCCATCCATCCATCCATCCATCCATCTATCTATCTATCTATCTATCTATCTATCTATCTATCTATCTATCTATCTATCTATCTATCTATCTATCTATCTATCTATCTATCTATCTATCTATCTATCTATCTATCTATCTATCTATCTATCTATCTATATATCCGTACAACACGGGGGAGCAACCATTGAATTGTAATTACTGAACAATTCAGTAGGCCAGTGATGATAAAGAGTATCCCACACGGTCTGTTTTAATGCACTTACAAACTTGTTTAGAGTCACATGCATTTTCATTTTCTTTGTTGCTTGTGTTTTTCTCTATAGGTAGGACCAGTAAATCAGCTACACAAGCAGTAGGATTACTGGTTTCTTATTTCACTTTTGTTTTGTGTCACCTATCACTTACTTTTTCGCAGTAGCACATTCTCAAGGTCCTGACGAAATCCGTGACACCTTGTTGGGTCTTTGAGGCTGAAACATGTAGACCTATTTTTTGTCTGACACGTGCAGTTATTAATTCATGCTACATGTGCACTGTTTTTAATTCTGGCACCAGGAACGAGTCAATAAAACTTTTCCTGTCACTCTTGGTAGCTAGTTTTAAAATCACTACGACCGCATTTTGCATTTCTATTGCGCTGCTCTCTTCACCCAACCAGTTCTCTCTCTTCTCATCTGAGGTATTTAGTATATCTGAAACAGAGAAGAAATAAAAGATCCCTGAGCTCCTCCCTCTCAGAGAGGGAGTTGTAGCCCTTGGCATGGCTAGGTTTTCCCACCAAGAGGAGAATCCCAGATGATGAAGGTGGGTGATGGGATTTCGTCCTAAGGGAGGGATTCCCCCACAAGCACTTGGGGACAATCTCTAGTGTTTCGTTCTTGTTTAATTTGGTATTATAGACCAGAGGATTTCTTCTTTTTGTTATTTATTGTTTGGGGAGCTAATCCTTGCTGGTCTATAAACTTCCCTAGGACCCCCTCTCCTCTTTTGTATTTATTGAGATGTGGTAGCAAACCATGCCCCCTTTCCTTACCACTCTGCACACAGGCCTTCTGGTGCACTAGTAGTTAGGGGATCCTTGGGGGCCAACTAGCCCTCCTGTTACCTCCGGTAGGACCCACACAGTTGGATTGCTGCGAGGTACGCAGAGGCCACGCCCAATTTCCCCACCACTCTGAAAAAACATGCCTCCTGGTGCACTGCTGCTTGGGAGAAGAAGTCCAGTTTATTCCTGAGGCCCACAGGATCCAATGGGACCTCATCCCCTCACCAGCAGTGTGCCGGGAGGCGCATTTGCAGAGTATTGGAGAAAAGTGACATGGCATCTGACCACCTCTCACCAATCCCACTGTTTGGGGCTTCCTGGAGGTAGGAGGAGGTCTTGTTGGCCTCTAAGAACCCTCAGCAGCCAAGGGGACTTCATTCCCCAACCAGTAGTGCACCAGGAGGTGCATTTGCAGAGTGGTGGAGAAAGAGGGCGGTGCCTCGAGCAAGTTGTCAGGCTTTTTTTGGGGGCTTTCAAAGGGAAGGGGTCTGCATAGCCATTCTTCCCAGGCTGATATTGGCTGCCAGGGACCCCATCCCCGGGGCCAGGCTATATATATATATTCCACGTTATAGTTAGTTGGACTCACTATAACTTGCGTGTGTAATGCACTGCTGATGACGTCACATATTACATCACTCATGACATGGTCAGTGACATCACTCATGACATCACTGATGACACCATCCTGTGAATGTGTGTCTTTCTGAAAAATAAATATGTTTTATATATGTATATGTAAAGGTCGATGGAAGAATAAATGTTTAAATAAGTGTCTAAACGGATGTTTTTAAAAAAAAAAATTGATTGGGTAACTGGCTTATTAAGTGTATCTTAGTGAATACATATATTAGTGAGTAATGTTTAAATATTTAAATATATGTATCAGTGTTTCACTTTGTGTATAATTGGCTGCTTGGGTTGGTGAGTAGCTACATGTGTGTGTATATGGGTATTAGATGTTTTTTAAGTATCAGTATGAGTGTCTGTATGGTTTGGTGGGGGTATTACTTAGCACATAGATGCATCAATGACTGACTCACTGTTTGTATGTGTTTTGAAGACAGCATATGTGCAGGACTGTATGGGTGGATGAGTGTGTATATGTGTGTGTTAGTGAGGGAATGACTGTCTCACTAGTGTCTTTATCAGTAACGACATATGTTTTAATCTAGTATATGTGAGTATTGATGTATATAAGTGAGTATGTGTGAGAGTGAGAGATTGTAAGAGTTCCTGTTTAAATAAGTATGTGTTTCTATAAGTGATTGTTTTAGAGAGTAAGTATGTGTAAGTTTCCTTAGAAGTAAAGTGGTATTGGGTGTATAGCTGTATATGCAAATAAATGGATGTTCAATAGTTTATTTGCATGTGTGAGTATGTGTGTGAGTAACTTTTGGATGACTGTCGGTGTGTAAAGGATGTATAGGTGTTTCACTACATATGATGAGTGAATATATGTATGAGTGACTATATAGAACTGTTGGTGAATGAGTGGATGTGTATATAGATGGTGGTATTACTGAATTGGTTGTTGTAACTGGTATGGGTATCTCTATTTTTTTGAAAATTTTAGTTTCTATTTTTGAATATGTGTTTCTAGGGTTACATTACACTGAAAGGAGCTCTGTCACTCTGTCACAATGATGGTGTCATCAGTGATGTCATGAGTGATGTCACTGACCATGTCATGAGTGATGTAATATGTGACGTCATCAGCAGTGCATTACACGTGCAAGTTATAGTGAGTCCAACTAACTATAACGTGGAATTTCAATGGTTTTATGTCAGTAAAATTTCCAGCTAACTATAACCGGTGTGAAACCTATGTTTTTTCCAGTGAATTTAATAGGTTTTTTAAATGCTAATTCCTAACTATAACTGGTGTGAAACCTATGGTTTTTTCAGTGAATTTCATAGGTTTTTTAAATGCTTATTCCTAACTATAACTGGTGTGAAACCTATGTTTTTTTCAGTGAATTTCAATGGTTTTTTAAATGTTAATCCCTAACTATAAGTCCCAGTTTATAAGTAAGACTGTTAGCGCTCTAGTTGTTCTTTAGAACACTCTGTGCCATTCTGTCATTGGGCTATATTTGGGCTACATCTGGCTGATATTTGGGCTACATTTTTTTTTTGGTCTCTGGTGGCCATCGTTGGGCTACATTGGGCTACATTGGGCTACATTGGGCTACATTTGGGCTACATTTGGGCTCTAACATATATATAGCCCAATGTAGCCCAATATATATTTTTTCAAAGTAAATTTTTGTAAAAACCACTTGAGCATATATCTTGAGACATAGCAAAGTCACATCGGGCTACCAGTCCCTACAATTTTGCCAAATTTTTTTTTATATTGTTTTTTTAAATTAATTATTTTGCCTTGGAGTGCTCCAGGTGCGCGCCCCGGTGAGCGCCCCAGAAAGCGCTGTTTTATGAAGCCCCCCGGGGCGCGCACCGGGGAGCGTCCCGTAAGCACCAATATCGCAAACGAAAACATGATCGTGACATATCGCGTAGCCGCGACCGTGTGATACGCATGGCGTAAACGCACCCAGAGGCACTCGAGCAAATACGATCGCGCAACGTAGGCATCCGACGCGCTTACGGGACGCGCCCCGGGGCGCGCCCTGGGGCACGTAGCGTAAGTGCGTCGGGTCATGTGACCTGAAAATGACACTTTTCATTGGTTCATAACAGTTTTGGTTTCATAATGATGAAGCCCCTGGTCATGTGACCTAAAAATAACACTTTTCATTGGTTCAATACAGTTTTTTTTCAAAAGGATGAAAGACCCCACCTTTTTTCCTTATTCTGACTTTGTCCTTTGACTTAGGAAGACCTGTTTGTACCTCTCTGTACCTTTTTGATCAATATAATGGCTTCAGTAGTAGCAGCAGCTGGTGCATCTGCACCACAACCACCACCACAACCACCAAGAGGACCACCTCAAGATATCATTGGTGGTCAACAAGAAGAGGAAGAGGAGGAGGAGGAGAGTTCAAGATGGCTTCAAGAACAAAATACCCCATACCAGCCAAGACCACACATTATTTGGGAGTTTTTTTCTATCCCACAGGGGAAGAAAAAAGTAAATGCAGCAAAGGTGACTTGCAGAATCTGTGGCGTGGAACTTTCCAGGGGAAACCCGAACAATAAATATTCATTTGGAAACAACACGATGATAAGCCACATGCAGCGCAAGCATCCAATAAATTATTCTGCTGCAGAGATCAGGGAACTGGCCAGTAACCCTCCCCAATCCACAAGCACCACCTCAAAAAGGAAGCAACCCACTCCGTCTGCACCAGAGGAAAGTGAGACGATGCCGTGCATTCAGCCACGATTTGCAGATTTCAGAATTATCTGTAAATATTGTGGGAAGGCCATCTCCTACGGAGAACAAAGCGTAAAGCTCATCGTCCTTGCTGGGGACAACCATAAATGCCCCAATAAACCCTAATTATTTAGTTTCTTTTTTTTTTGCTCCAGTTGAGCCATTTTCAATTCCCTGTTTTTTCGTTTCTCCCCATGAAAAATCCCAAAAAATATAAAACTGTTCAGAAAACCCCAAAAAAGTACTAAATGTTCCAAAAAACAATAAAAAAATATAAAACAACAAAAAGAAGAAAAAAACAGTTCTTTTTAGAACTACCTCCAATTTATAAAAAAAGGCTAAATTTTTTTTAAAACTCTATTATTCATTTTTCCCCATGGGACGCTCCCCGGTCCGCTCCCCGGTGCGCGTACCGGGCGCTCCCCCCACGCAAATCAAAAAAAATATTTTTTTTGCCCCGCTGGGCCCTTTTATGGCCCCCACATCCAACCTAGGGGGTCAGGGGGGGTCTATCCCTGCCCCCTTATGGTCATTTCCCCCTTTGATTTTTCCACCTCTTATGTCTCAATTTTACCGAGACACAAGATGGCGGCTGCTCCGGACTGTTTCGAATGTTTACAGACACCCGAGAGCCAATCAGATTTCCATGCGCAAATCGCGTAGTGCGCCCGGAGCGCTCCCCGGAGCGCGTACCGGGGCGCTGCCATAGATATATATATTTTTTTGAACCTAAATTACTCAAAATCCACTGGAGCACATATCTTGAGACATAGCAAAGGCACATCGGGCTACCAGTCCCTACAATTTTGCCAAGTTTGGTGGAAATCCATTCAGCCGCTCGGGCTAAAAGTGAGTTTGACCGCCCGATGGAAATTAACATGGGGAAAACACGTTTTGGGACCCCCGTTTTATCTTGGCCCCCGCTTGATGAATCCCCTCGAAACTTTCAAGGAAGGACCGGAGCTCCGCGAGGCAAATTTGAGGAAGTTATCAGGCAGATTCATCAACCGGCGCCAAAGTTATTCCAAATAGAATTTTGAGATTTAAAATTTAAAAAAATCCTAACTATAACTACCTACTGGCGACCGCCAGTAGGTAATATATATATGTGTAAATATATATATATATAGCTATATATAAGTAAATTCGAAAATATCCGCCACCAGCATCTGTCATCAACAAACAGCCAGCAACCGATGTGCCAGAAATCAGTGAATCCGAAGTGAGTTCGGGAGCTGAGTCAGACCCAGATGCGGGTGGAAGCACAAGTTGTTTGGGAAAGATACCAACACCAGTTGATGAGTTTGGTTTTTTACATATAGAACAGCTGCTGAGCCTGCGACCAGGACCCCCAAGACAAGAACAAGTCCAGAACAAAAACCAATAACAAAAAGCAGAAGAAGGAAATACAGACGATGGAGGAGAGATAGCACAAAGAACCAAACCAATATACAGGAGGAACAGACGGAGATGACACATGCAACAGAGACATCAAACACAGTAATAAAACTAACCAATATTGTGCTAACACATGAGGAAGAAAATATACTTGCCCTAGTGCTTACTTTTTGCAGGGAGACAAACTTTGATTACACCCAGACCAGAATAGACCTATACCAGTTCACGCGCAAACTGAAATTACACAAACATTTCTTCAATTTAAAAGCCAGGAACACTGGGGGAATGGAGGAGCAAGCAACTATGGGAGCTTCAAATTCTCTGAGTGTATCAGACATGAATTTTCTTAAGGATATGACGGAATTGGAAAGAGGAAATGAAGCAGGCGAATTGACTACCAGCCAAACAGCGGTGGAATCATATCTCAACATTTGTGCCACATTTGAGAACACCATTCCGGCCCAAATCAGTCTTCACTCCATTAATGCCAAAGGACAATATTGGCATATTTGTGGATAAAGTAATCCAAGATTTGAAAACACTAGCTCTAACAAGCAGCAATGAGTTTAACAAAAATGAACACAAACAAAGGATCAAGTACTCCGAGGTCATAGAGAAAATAAAACAACGCCCAGACATTGTGGTGCGATGCTCGGATAAAGGGGGCAACGTGGTACTCTGGCCACTAGAAATGTACACTAAAGAGGCCATGTCACAACTACAAGACAAGGATTGCTACATATGTGTCAGCACAACCAACATCATCAACATAAAAGAAAGATACTACACTTGTCTATACAAATGGAGGGGGAAAGGCCTGATTACAAAACAAGAATTTGGCTTCTTGAAAAACGACTATCCTGTAACACCACAACTTTACCTAATCCCAAAAGTCCACAATAATGTTGAATGTCCCCCAGGCAGGCCGGTTATATCATATTTACAACAAGGGGTGGTGAGGGACAGAGTCTCTGAATTAAGCAGAAAGCTCTCACCCAGTCAAGAGATCAGGGCTAGATCCAACACCGTTTTTTAGCTCACTGCACCATCCCAGTTTCAGAACCTGGCTGCATGCAAATTAGTCTGTTCCTGTCCCAGTGCATGATGGGAACAGGGCAAACCAAACTACAAAAGCCAATTCTTACACTGGGAAGGAAACAAGCTCCCGGGGACCGGTTTCTGGCATTACAGCCGTCTTCGGCCCGGTTTGCTTGAATCCTGATGGTGCAATGAGCAAGGGTCTCACATCTGAGAATACCCTTCCACGCTTAGGGTGGACAAAAATATTTACAACAAGGGGTGGTGAGGGACAGAGTCTCTGAATTAAGCAGAAAGCTCTCACCCAGTCAAGAGATCAGGGCTAGATCCAACACCGTTTTTTAGCTCACTGCACCATCCCAGTTTCAGAACCTGGCTGCATGCAAATTAGTCTGTTCCTGTCCCAGTGCATGATGGGAACAGGGCAAACCAAACTACAAAAGCCATTGGCAGTCTGTTTGAGAACACGAGTAAATACATTTATTACTTTCTCCAGCCATTGGTACAGACATTGCCCGCATATATCAAAACCACTGAGGATTTTCTGTCATTAATTTTTGATTGTAACTGGAATGTTGATTATGTTTTTGTAACTCTTGATGTACAGAGCTTGTATACGAGTATAAGTCATAGAGACGAGCTTCATGCTCTCAAACACTTCCTGGGCACAAGGGACATCAGGTTTTACCAACAAACCCACATGCTTCTCCAAATGGCCAAATGGTGTTTGGAGAACAACACCTTCATAATCAACAAGCTGCTGTACAGACAAACACAGGGCAGAGCCATGGGTACTTGCTTCTCCCCAGCTATTCTAATTTGCTTATGGGCTGGTGGGAGGAGCAAGTACTCATGACCACATACCAGACTGAAATGAGCAGCAACATGGTCTTATACCAGCGCTACAGAGATGACATCTTAATATTGTGGCGGGGCTCCGAACAAAGTGCCCTTGACTTCACCAGCAAACTTAACGACAACTGATTATTTTTTAAATTCACCTGCACAACCAGTACCGAATCAATTGTGTTTCTTGACCTTGAACTATACCATGACAATACAGAAATACATACAAGAAAATTCAGTAAAAAAACAGCAGGGAATGCCATTCTACACGCCCAAAGCTTTCACCCAGCCAGCCTCATTGAAAGCATCCCGTATGCAGAATGTTTGAGAATGAGAAGAAACTGCAGCACTGAACTAGATCTGCAAGCGTCTACAAAAAGTCTAGGCAGAGATTAATAGAAAGAGGTTACAAGCCAAGACACTAGAAAAGGCAAAACAGAAGAGCATGCCCAAAACTAGGGAGGAGTTCCTCCGAAGTTGCACATCCACCAAGAAAAACAAAGAGGCAGGGACCAATGATACACCGAGAATAATCACAGTGTACAACAAATACCACTCTAATCTCTGCAGGATATTGTACAGGCACTGGCCACTGGTCCGGTGCGATCCCACCATTGGTTCTAATTGTGACAAACTGCCTCAGCTCACCTCAGCTCGCCTTTAGACGAGCAAAATCTATGCAACAGGAATTAATGACCAATACACCCTCGCCAGATAGGGGTACAATTGGTTCAAAACACAAAAAGTTTTTTTTAGCTGCACCAAGTGCAAAGCCTGCAGACATGGGATAAATACAAAACCAGTGGTCATCCCCCTAAGACAAAGTCCGCTAGAACTCAGGGAACACTACACATGAAAGACAGACCATGCAGTATATGTGTTGTGGTGCACATGTTATAAACTGTAAGTGGGCAGCACCATCCATCCCGCACACATCAGGATATTACAACACCTTAGGGCCATCGCAAACGATGATCCAACATATCCTGTGGCCCGCCACATTAACACACAACAAAATGGCAAAGCAGATGAACTCACCTAATTTGTCAATGACAATGTAAAGAAAAACATCAGAGGGGGAAAAGACAGCTAGCACTGAGACACCTGGAATCCAGATACCTAATCCTGCTCGAAAGTAAAGTACCACACGGTTTGAATGCTGACGAGGCCTTGAATGTACACCTCTGAACACCACTGAGATAATTACACCAGCCTCCTTGCAACCCAAACCTAATCCTAATAACATCTGATCCACTATCTCACATATTGTATAGACTTAATTTATTTTGTACTCGTTTAGGCACACATGTATATAACACAAACTTGTCCACATATTTCTCTGTGGCACAACAATTTTTACACCCACATTGTTTCTAAAGTCACCCTTCCTTTCTCTTTCGCATTCCACGCATGTTCCCGTGAACTCATGTAAACAGTGCCACTGTTGTTTACGGCTCAGGCTACTCCTACAAAACACTGTCAGTTAGTCCCACTTGGGCACAACTAGCGTACTGCTACATTGTAAACCCCGAAATCCAGTGCTTACACCAAACACGCATCAGCTTTATACTGTCTTCAGCACAACGGAATGATAAAACACACAGTTAGCAAGGGTTCACAATGCACTCAGATTAGCAGCCTGAAATGCCAGATCTGCAACACTGCACTCCAGCTTGAGGGCTTTAAACATTGTCAAGTAGTAGTAAACGCCAGACCTGATTCACAGCATACTTGATTTAGGTCCATGGAAACTAACAAATTGGCACAGGATGCGCACGCAACACAAATGTTTAGTGACCACTAGATGGGAGTGTTTCATCACTTTCAACTCGTAAGGTTTTCATTAACAGGGGCATTCCGATGTTTTATTAACAAACACATTGTTAATATGCAAACACACAGAACCCAGAGGTTTGAGGCTATATACAATTGCACCTATCCGTAAGTACCAATATTTGTCTATAGTTCTTGGTGCAGCGGACCAGAGATTCAGAACCCCTAAATATCCTAAGACTAACAAGTCTTAATCAAAACATAATATCCTTTGATCCAGCACTCTTTAAAAAGTAATGGCGATTTATATCACACAAAAAATTCTTTTTTTCAGTTATTAATATAACTAGATCACAGCAAATGATGAATCTTCAGTGGAGTAGTCGTAACTTCTTTATTAATTACAAAATTCTTTCTTCAATAAAAACAGACCGTAGCCGTAGCCAACGCGTTTCGTCCGACAAGGACTTCTTCAGGGCTACAAATGATACATATATATACATTATCTACACACTGAACATACAAGTTTAAAAGTCTATATACAACAGTTTTACGAATCATTCTTCTTTGAACACTTATACAATATTTACACACTTTTTACATCGCACTGGCATATCTCATCAATTTTATACACATTCTATAAATCCACTGAAGCATTTTACTTAGATCTGTTCACACTCCTACTGTTTTAACAGTAGAGGCGTGTTTTGTCTAAGGATGATTCTTAGTCCTTCTAATTCATTCTATTGTCTTAGTAAGGTCCGGTGTTTTTTTTTTGGACAAGTTGTTTAATTAGAAGTTACATGGTATTGAGAGTCTAAGAAGGTCAGCATTCCTTACCTAAGAAAGAAAAGTTATGTCGGTCTCTATAGATCAAATGGATCGTGTCTTTATTTATATCACTGTCGATCCAGATAAGAATCTCTGTTTAGAAGAAAAAGATATATAATTTTAATTTCTTGAACTTAACTTGATCTTAGAACAAGACTTTGTCATAATGAGGGTTTACATTCCTTACCAAAAATGGAAAAAACTCCTTCATTCCTTAAATATCGGAAAATGCACTTCTTCATTTGTAATTTGGAAGGAAGCATTCACTTTTCCAGTATGGGCAATATGGTGCTGTATAGGTCAATTTATATCAAGAAAAAAGGGGGGTTGTGCAAATTTCTTGAATATCTAACCTAAACGCCATTTGTAAATCAGCATAGTTTAAATTTGAATATTCAAGATTTGGGGAAAAATGTCCATACCTTTTAGTTATTCACAATCTCTTTCACAGTATCCATGAAATGTAGTCTCTTATTATGGTCTTCTAATGAACTCAATTTTTTGTATCCCCAACATGCTGAAAACAACAAGGTATACATATATGTATAAATATCATGAACCTCTACCCTTGTCTTCATACAAAAAATGTCCTATGGGTTTAGGGCAGGATTCATGTTTAATCTATTTGGCAACATATATCCTCTCTATGATAATTCCATTCCTGCGTTAAAGGGAACAATATTTACGAGGCAGCATTAAGCCAAAAAAGTGGCTTAGAGCTGCCTCGGACATTTGCACCACAGAACGTCACAAAAAGGGACGTTATGGCAGCACAAGGGGCCTCATAATGAGGCCTGAAGACTCTTCTAAGAGCCTCTCTTTAGGCAAATACTAGTTAATTTTATTTTTAAATCTCTTTTTTAAATATTTGTTTTTAATTTGCAAATCAGTTGTGATTTCAAAAAGCAAAAGCACACATTGAAAACACAACTGCAGTTTTAGGATTCATAAAACCAAGTTTGAATCTGTGCATTTGGCAATGGCTCTGTGAGTGGTTGTGTGAATGTCTAATTGGGTGTATGAGTGTGTGCATTAGTGTCTGAGTGTGCCAGTGAGAAGTGTGCAAGATTCTGAGGGGTCTGTGAGTGGGTACGTAAGTCTATGAGGGAATCTGTGAGTGGGTGTGTGAGTATCTGAGTGGGTCTATCAGTGGGTGTGAGAGTATCCAAGTGGGTTTGTGGGTGGGTGCATAAGTGTCTGAAAGAGTGTGTGAGTGGGTGTATACATTTCTGGAGGTTCTCTAGGGTTCTTGAGTCATTTAAGGTTTCAGGATGAAAGAGCAGCAGCGATTGTCCAGTCCTCTGGGCAGCAGGTAGTGTTTGGTGCAATTTTCTTCTGCTGCAGGGCGTCAGTTCATGAGCACTGGGTCTTCTTTATCCTGACCGTCTCTTGTCCAACAAAACTAATGTTCAGGCTTCTAGGTGGCACCTAAATATAAACTTTTGGGGCGTTACAAGGGAAGACATGTAATAGCCAATGGGTTACTTACCTTTAGGATGTCTACACCCTCTAGTGCAGATGGCCTTCAAACTGTGGGGCTTCCCCCAATGGGGGGGGCATGAATTGGTTCCCGGGGGGGGCGCGAATACTGCTGCAGATGCATGTAAATGAAGATGGCCTGGATGTGCAGCGATCTTTAATTGCCGCATTTCCAGGCTGTCTTAATTTACTCCGGAGTACAGTGAGGGCAGGGGTGAGTAAATGTGCTGGCAGGGTCAAGGAGGTTGCCTAAAGAAATCTGGGGAGCGCGAGGCACAGTGCACGCAGCGCGTGTCACTTATTAAATCATCCCGATGGCTCTGAGGTGCAGAGATTTTATCACGGGCGTGTGCAGCAGGGCCGGTTCTGGGATTCTCGGGGCCCTGGGCAGAAAGGGAATTTGTTAGGCCCCTCTAATTTACTTAGACATGACACATTTAGGGCTGCCTGCATCTCAATAGATGCCCCTGCTTCTGAAGATGCAGTCCATCCCTCTTCTGAAGTGCTTCTTAACAGCTCATAAAGGGCTGAAGGTGTGAGGGATGCTTATCTGCGCAGACTGCCCGGGAGCTAAACAGAGGGACAATAGCCATCACACTGTGCCTCTACATGGGTGGGGGTGGAGACCTAATTGCCAGACAAAAATGAGTTTTTTTCTGCAACTGGTACTGCCACCCACCCTTCACCCCCTCAGGTTCGCTTCCCTACACCAAAGCAAGGAGGCCAGGGGAGGGGCTCCCTAAGGTGGCGGCGGCGCACTTGCAAGGTCGCATCATTAATGCCATAACCTGGCTGTGTCTCATTGGTGCAAGGCCCCAAGTTGGAGGGCTGTCTACGGGGCCCTGGGTAGTGGCTTACACTGCTGATGCCTAGCGCCGCACCTGGTGTGCAGTGATTCAGTCAAAGGCCTCTGCCCTGTTAACACCATAATGCATACCATTGTATGTATTGTATTTTCAGTTGAGGACCATATAGCAGTGACCGTCTTGCAAGCTGTTGGGACAGAATGTTGAGCTATGTCAGTCAAGCTATGAATACAGAAATGTGATAGACAGAAACCCCCTCAATACAGGGTTCAGGTACCACTCAAACAGCAAAACAGCTCAAATGGGGATTATCACTGGTGTCATTTGTATACAGAGAGGAGCCACATGCAAGCGGGCACTGCTGCCTGGGAGTTTCTATCAGGTGTTCGCATTTCATACACACGAGAACCAATGTAAGTAAGTGTTTTGTGTTTTCACAGTAAAGGTCTGTCATTTGAAAAAGTTAAAGCTATTGGCGTCCTAAATTGTCATGTTTGTTATTTACTTTATGGGTCTGCAGTGGAGTGATTGTTTAAGGAACAAAGTGCACGTGATTCTATATTACTAGAATTAGTTGGGGCGTTAAGGAGTTGCGGGGTGGAGAGCTATGAAGACAGGAAGAGGAAGAAAGTGGACAGAGGTTTAGGTGGAAAAAGATGAGGCATGAGATAGAATAGTAAGATGAACTGAACATGCTATGGATGGAAAATGCAAATAGAAAATTGCAAGAGGATATGTAAATAAAAAATGGTGGACGGTCGGTAGGTATGTCAGATGTACACTCGGAGAGAAACAGGGAAATAAATGAGCGAATGTGGGTAAAATGCAGATAGATTTCCATGCAGCATACTCCTGTGCATGTGTGTTTATCAAATGGAACAACTACAAGAAGTCATCTTTAGCAGTCTACTGGCCTTAATGTAAGTTTCAATGTCCCCATGTTGTTAGTTTGCTTGTTAAAGTTGCAGATGTCAAAAGATGTTGTTTTCTTTTCCTTGTGGTTCTGTTTCAGTGGGGACACTTTGTAAGTTTTTTATTATGTTCAGTGAATTGAGTGTTTCATGTGTCTGTTATTGTGCACTAAGAAAATTGATAAATGTTCTCAAAAACACATATGGTGGACATATTAGTGACTCATTGTGGACAGCATTAATTGCATGTGGCGGCTAATTAGGTCTTTGAGTATGTTAAATTTTTTTCTGAATGGTACCTAGGAGTGCAATTAGTTTGTTAGAGTACCAGTACCTACTGAGGCACAAGTATTGTAAATATGGTTTATTTAGCTCTGTGATTGATTGTTTGTGGGGGGGGTGCCTGCCCCTGAACATAGCCATGTCCCTCCCGCTCCCCCAATCAATACATAATGTTTTGGAGGGGGCCCAACCTCAAAATATTTTGCATAAGGGGGGCTCAGAGCAAAAAAGTTTGAAGACCTCTGCTCTAGTGACCACTTCCTGTGGGAGGCGACACTAGCCCTTATTGGAGGTTTCTCCATGATTCCAAGATGGTGGAATTTCAGAATTGGGGTTTGCATCACCTGCCCCACCCTAGGTGTGGTTTAGTCTAAGTGTAGACCCTCTTTCTCATCTAACTCATTTTCCCACCTTTCCTCCCACCAAAAGTGGAGCAGGAAAGAGGGCTTGGCTTCCCCACTATCTGGAGGTTCCTGGGTTGAATTTAAAAGGCTATATTGCAGTTGCAGCTTCCCGCCCAGGAAGGACATCCTGTCCTGGAGGAAATGTGAAGCACCTTTGCCCAGAGCAGGCTTTGTCTTTGTCCTCTGAGAGAGCTGGCTCTTACCCCATGAGGTCAGAAGCATGTCTGGTATTGGTAAGGCTGGCAAAAACAAGTCAGGACCCACACCAGTGCTTGGGAGGTGTTCAGTGGACATCCTAAAAGGGTCTCTAATGTGGATTTGTTAATACATCCATCACTGGCAACAGTGAGGTTTGTTTAAGACAAGATGTATCAAACATCTCAGAAATCAGTGAAGCCATCATGAAGCTAGGAAACTTGTGTTGACAAGTATTCAGCCATGTACACTTTATGGCTTCCCAGTGCACTTGCAACATCCCAGAAAGGACTATAAATTGTAGGGGCATATCTGCTCATGCTGATATGCCCGCACCTAGAAAATAGTGCATCCTGCCTTAAGTGCTAAATGCTTGCAGTATGGTTGACTTACTTATATCCCATGCAGCATATGGAAGACATGGCAACACAGGGCTGTGTGTGCCATGTCAACTCCAGATTTTCCTGCACAAAGACACACAACCTGCAATGGCAAAGTGCATAGCCTTTGTGAAGGGTCCCTGTGTTGGTACAATCAGTGCAGCATCCCCAAAGGACCCTCCTCAGTACTCATGCCCTGGGTACCAGGGATACCATGTTTAAAGACTTTCAGGGGCCACTGAAGTTGTGCTAATTGTAGTACAATTTCAGAGGAAAAGATCAGTCACTGGTGTCCTAGTTAGCAGAGGCCCAGTGCATTTACAGTTCGAAATTACATCAGACAAAAAGTGGGGATAAACCATGTCAAAAGAGGCACTCTCCTACAGTCTGTGAGCGGGTTTGTGTGTGAGTGGATCTATCAGTGGGCGTGACAGTTTCTGAATTGGTTTCTGAGTGGGTGCATGAGTGTGTGAGTGAGTGAATGAGTGAGTGAGTGTCTGTGTGGGTCTGTGAATGGGTACATACATGTCTGAGTTGGTCCGTGACTAGATGTCTGAGTGGCTGAGTGGGTCTTGCAGTGGTTATGATTCTGTCTGAGTGGGTTTGAGATTGGGTGCATGAGTGTCTGAGTGAGTATGTGAGTGGGTACCTACCTGTCCGAATGGGTCAATAAGTGGGTGTCTGAGTGCCTGCGTGGGTCTGTAAATGAGTGTATGAGTGCCTGAGTGGGTCTGTGAATGGATGCATAAGTGTCAGAGTGGGTCTGTGAGTGGGTGTAAAAGTGTCTGAATGGGTCTGTGAGTGGATGTGTGTATCTGTGTTGGTAAATGAGTGGGTGTGTGAGTGTCTGTGCAGATCTGTGAGTAGATCTGTGAGTGGGTGCATAAGTGCCTGAGTGGGTCTGTAAGTGGATGTGTGTGTGTCTGAGTGGGTCTATCAGTGAGCGTGAGAATGTTTGAGTAGGCCTGTGAGCGGGTGCATAAGTGTTTGAATGGGTCTGTGATTGGATGTAGGAGTGTCTAGGTGGGTCTGTCAGTGGGTGTGAGAGTTTATGAGTGGGTCAATGAAAGGATGCATAAGTGTTTAATTGGGTCTGTGAATGGTTGTAAGAGTGTCTGAATGAGTCTGCAAGTGGGTGTCTGAGTGTGTTGGTCTGTGAGTGGGCATTTGAGTGTTTTTCTGTGGGTCTGTGAGTGGATGCATAAGTGTCTGAGTGGGTCTGTGACCCAGTGCATATGTGTCTGCGTGGGTCTGTGAGTGGATGTGTGTGTTTGAGCGGGTCTGTCAGAGTGTCTGATTGGGTTTCTGAGTGGGTGCATGAGAATCTGAGTGAGTATAAATATTTATTTATTTTCTGCAATATTCGCATATCTGCTGCAAAGTTACATGGGGGACATCGCTGAGCATTGCAATGGATTTGCGAATCCTCGCAAGTGGTAAAAACATTTCTAGGTATTTTCATACCCATCAGGAGTCCCTCACAGACCCTTATATTACACCTTGGAGTTTAGGGTATCTCTACCCTCACCCTTCCACTACATTTCATGCTTATTTTTGCTGCCATTTCCTGATGTCTAAAATGGGAGCTGCAACTTTCTACTAGGTTGCGGCCAGCTAATCATAGTAGTTCTAATGGTGCATGTAATTGCAAAGCGCCGCTAAGGATTCATGAAATGTCCTTGCCTCTAGATATACAAATTTGTTTTACTTTTATTATCTCAAAAACTACTGAACAGGTTTATACCAAATCACAAAAAGCACATTTTCTAGACCAAGATCTAGCTTTCTGCCAAATTTGATGTAATTCTGTCCAGTGGTTCGGGTTGTTGTTGTGTCTAAAATCCTCATGAGTAATTGCATGGGGAAAACAATAAAACATGTTTTGGGACCCCCCCCCCTTTTTCTCAGCCCCCACTTTATGAATTACCGGAAGCTTCCTGTGCAGAGACTGATGTGAATGACAAACTTGTTTTGGAAATTTCATGAAGATTCATCAAATGGCACTAAAGTTATTGGCAAAACAAAAACCTTTTTCCTATGGAAAGTAGGTCCTAACTATAACTACCTGGTGGTGACTGCCAGTAGTTAATATATGTACATACTTATAACTTAGGCAGATCATGATGAACCAATATACAGGAAGCAGGAAGCTCCGTCACTGTTGTGAAGGAGTGGCCCATCTGCCGAGAAGTAAATCAGGCTCCTACTCTAATGTAGTCCTTGTGAAACTCTAATAACGCCTGCATAATCAGAGGCATTTTCTAATTTAGAGTTACTCTTTTGATGTAAAATTTCTGAAAAGTACATGATTATGCCGATTTTGTATTCATGATTAGTCTGGCATGAAAATCCCACCACAGGAGCATATGAAGAATGAATTTAGTGAGTGCAAGCAACTTTTGACTGCTGTTGTTCTTGTTCGGTTGCATTCCTCTCTTTGTTTAAGCACAAAATGCACCCTCTGGTCCTTTTTAGGAGGAAGAAAATAGTGTTAAGTCCTGGGTTACACCCTCGCATAATCCAGTGTAATCTTGGGTACTTTTGTAGTAATTTAACATCATTACGGTATAGCAAAATATGCAGGTTACATGCACCCCTACTGTAATAGTCCAAAAATGTTTAAGATATAAGGGTAATCGCATAAGGAATGAACAGGATAATGAACAAATGGACGAGTAAAACTCTTTTGGAGTCTCCCAGCTAAATCCTCCACAGGATACAAGCAGATGCAAGTTCCCTAAAAGCTAATTGAACTCTCATAGTTGCTACTGATAAAACTTTAGGGAGGGCTTTATCAAGGAAAATAAACATGGGCCACAATCCACATCCTGCAAAAGACCCATGCCAGCCAAGTCCATCTCCTTGGAAGCTTTCAACTAGAGAAAGCTTTCTAAGTGAATAAAACAGGGATCTTAAGCACCAGATGAACAGGGCATCCTATGGTGCACTCCTGCAGTAACTGTAGTACCGCCTGACATACAGGCAGACAAAGGTGAAGGTTTACCACTGCCTAAAAGAGCACTAGAGTGAATGCAGCATTTCTTCGCAATTCATACAAAGCACCTGTCTACACGGCGTAGCAGGAAGAAGCAGGTGCTGATTTTACCAATGTGGGGATTTATGGATAAAATGTGAGGGTCATAAGTCAAGAAAAAGTTTTAAAAGACAGAAACCGCTGCAGTCTAGCTATGACTTGTTGGAGTTTTTCTAAATATAGTAAAATAGCATGAGAACTGCCTGTCATTTGGGTGGAAATAACCTCAAATTGTTAGGACTGTGACAAGAAAGAAGGTACTGGGAGGCACTGCCATGTGATGTGTAGCTAAATACCCACTGAGTATCAGAACGTGAAAAGGACAGATTAGTTAACATAAACTATCAGGGGCAGTTTAAAACACAGACACCCTTGCACCATGGTACAATGCTGCCAGCGTTGGTGCAAGGCATCCAAAATGGTGCCAGCGCAGTGGGAAAGGGCAAGAATGCGCTGTATATAATAATTACAACGCATGCCTGCCCTTTCCTTTTGATGCTGGGCAGCGCTGCAAAGTGACTTACTGCGCTGCCCTGAGTCTTAGATTCAGGCGGCGCTCAAATAGTGCTGCATTATGGTGTGCTGTATCCGGGCCTGTAAATGGTTAAGTACATGGACGCAGCGCTTTCCGTTGGTGTGCGCCACGCAAGTACTCATACAAACCTAGGGCCTCATTTATGAAAAGTGACGCATCGCTGCGTGAAAACAGCGATGCGTCACTTTTCACTGCGCACTCCTTGCGACACCAATGATGCGTCATATTTAATGTATGACGCATCATGTCGCAAGGACTTACAGATACGTCAGTATTTCTGACGTATCTGTAAGCGCAAAAGTGACGCATTGCTGGAGTGTGTCACAAAAATGACGCAACTCCAGCAATGCGTCCTTTCACATGGGGAAAGCCCCATGTGAAAGGGCTTGCGTCAGTCTTACACCTGCTGTGAGGCAGGCGCAAGATTTTGACACAACAGCATCCTAAAAGTGACGCAGTGAAATCTCATAGATTTCACTGCGTCACTATAACGAGGCATTTTGCGGGGGAACGCCCCCTCTGCATACATTATACCTGACGCAGGTATAATGTGTCGCAGGGGTTTAAAAAGTGACGCATCTACCTAGATGCGTCACTTTTTAAATATGGCGCAACAAGGCACATTTTTTACGCCGCTGGTGCGTCACAAAAAGTGACTCACCGGCGGCGCAAAACTGACGCAAGGCCTCATAAATAAGGGCCCAAGCAAATAACGCCCTAAATGTCAAAGACAGCACTGAAAGCAAACACTACAAATGAGTGGATTCTTCAATTCTTCACAAACGGATAGCTTTGTAATGGTTGCTGGATATGCAATCTGTTCGATATGAAACATGTATTCAAAAGTAGGGTCTGGCGTTCTTACAAATACTGAGGCGTTGGTGTGCAGGCCCCCCTACACTGTCCAGTTCTTAAAAAGCCAGCAAATATCTGTACCCTGAGCTTGATGCTTCAGCACATTAAAGGCGCAGCTCGCCTCTGCCCATAGCTTGGAAGTACAGGTTATGAGAGCGAAGGCATCTGCCAGTGTAAGGGGAGACTGGAAAACATGCACCTCTGCAAGCTGTCAGCGTTAAAAGACTTCGGGGAGGGCACCTTGGAAGCAGACTTTGAAAGAGAGCTAGCTGGTGATTGCCTGTCTGCAAAAGCGGCCAAACGAATCAGTTTGGACACTGAAGCCCGAGGAGTCTACCGTAGAAAGAAAGCAAAAGTGAGACAGAATCTGTCGGAAAATGGCAGGCAGCAGAAGGTGCAAAGTGAGCCCAATAAAGCTTTAGGAGACAGGTGATTAGAGAGTGTAGCCCTGGGGTGAAAGTCAGAAGAATACTACAACAGTCAATGCGTAAAAAAGCTGTTCCGGAAGTGGCAAGACAACAAAAGCTACACCTTCTGAAGTAGGTGGACAGAAGTGTCTTGAATGACGAACAAAACTGTTTTATCTCATTTTGTTTCTTTTGGTACTACTTCAAAGCCCTTTGTTTGATATGCCATCAAGCAAAAACTAAATAAATGAAATAAAAAACAAGGAAAAAAGTTTTCATTGAACGAATTGCACTCCTAATAAAAATATTGCACACCACATGCAAGTTCTGAACATGCTTGTTAGAAAAAATATTATTCATCTGAAACAAGTAACTGCTACTTTAATATTTTAAATTGGCTTCTGCTAAATGCAACAGTCAATCCACTATCAGCAGTTCTCATAATTCCGCGAGATGACAAATCAACAATCTCCATTTTTTATTGCTGAGAAGAAGTGACAGCATACACCAGTGCAACCATTAAAAGGAAAGTCTCTGTCAGCGTCTGCAACTTTAAGTACTCAACCTCCTCATTCAGCTCATTCACTCATGCCATTTACCTCAATCACACTACCGACCTTCACACTTCACTCCCCTACTCATAAAATTCAATTTCACATCATCAACTTATCAATTACAGGTTCCAATTTCCCCATTTATTGAGGAGCCCACATTGTATTTCTCAGAATATGTCATGTTAATAACTGGAGTTTAGAGTTGTCACTAGTATCTTGGTTTCAGTGGTTCTGCAGACAAATTCTGCGAGTTGAGTCTATTAACATTATGCATTGCTGTACCTGGGAGCATTAAAGGCGGGGGCCAGATGTATCAAGCATGTTTGCATTTGCAAATTGGCTCAGTTCTCAGTGTCAGGCCATTTGCGACCATAAAAAGGCAATTTGGTATGTAAGAAATCCAGATTGCGATTCAGTGACAAGTTACCAAATCACAATTTGTGTTAGTTAGTTAGTAAGAGGATTTGAAAAGCGAATGGCTGCCGCTACTTTTCCAGCACTGGGTGGGGAACTATATCTGTTAGTGTTACTGGGGGAATAGCCATGTCTTAAGCTTTTTCCATAATAAGGGTTCTGCCTCTAGCAGTCTTAATTTGCGGATCGAGGTTATTCTCGTAGTTCTAAGAAAGCGTTCTTGGGATGATCTTAGACTTCTAGTGGGGACATGTGGCAGGACTAGGCCTCAGATTTTAGGGATACCTCTGTTGTTTTTTGCTTTATGTGTCAGGCAAAGGGCCTTGAATGTGATCCTTGCATCAACACGCAGCCAGTGAAGCTATTTCAGGTGCTTCCTTTCTGATTCTTGTTTTGGAATTTTGCAAAGAGACCTGGCTGACGCATTCAGCACCGTATGGAGTCAGTTTATATCATATTTGCGGGTAACCAGATAAAGGGAGTAACCATAATCCAGGCGGGAGACCAACATAGATTGGATTACTGTTTTCCTTAAAAAATACTCTGGGATGAGTTCCAGAACCTACCAGATCATTCAAAGTAGTCCATAACAAGTTTCCACTAGCTTTTTTGCTTAACCCTTTCCATGCTGATGACGAACCCCAGCCGTCATGCACTATGGTGCTCGTGTGCTGATAACGGCTGGGGTTCGTCACGGCCCGCCCCTGTTCGTGTTGTTTACAGCCCACCAGGGGAATCGCGGCCGCATGGAAGGGGTTAATCGTCCATTGTCAGTGCTTTTTCCATCCATATTCCCAGATTATTAATAGAAGAGTTGGGGACTGGAGAGTTGCCCAGACAACCTGACGAAAGCATTGCTCCCCAGAATCATCAACTCTGTCTTGTCACCATTTAGTTTCAAGCAGCAGTTAGTCATGCATTTAGCCACTTTTTCCAAACAAGGAGCCAGTTGCTGGCATTATTCGTTTGCTCCTTTGTCAGAGAGACCACCTGTTGCGTGTCATCTGCATAGGAATTCAAGGACAGGCCAAACTCCTGGACAATTTCTGCCACTGGCCGCATGTAAATAGGGCTAAGGGCTAACTGATGAGCACTCTGCCACTACACATACTAATGACATACTGTTAGAAAAACACATGGACTCCAGGGCTTGGTAGGATCTGTATTTAAAAAAAAGATGCATGTCACTCCAGGGCTTTTTCCTGGATCCCAACACCCCTTAGATTGTTTAAAAGGATAACGTGAACTATAGTATCAAACACTGCGCTCAGAGTCAAGAGCAAAACTGCTGCTGAGCCACCTTGGTCAAGTGTGGTTTTGAGCTCCTCAGTAACTACCAGGAGGGTGTATTGAGTGCTATGTTGAACACAAAAGCCAATTTGAGTTGGGTGAAGACAATGATTGTCTTCCAGGAAAGCAAACAGCACCTGATTTACGTATTTATCTAGGAGATTTTCTACGAAAGGTAACAGTGAGATAGGACGGTAGTCATTGGGCAATGTTGAGTCTAGATGTGGTTTCTTAAGAAGCGGTCTAATGATTGCATGATTCCACATTTTTGGGGCAGTTCCTGAGTCTAACGAGTGATTGAGAATTTCAACTATTGATGTGATGGTTTACGACTACATTCTGATTCAGTATTTGGAAGGGGCATCCTTTAGGGAAATGGGATGTATTAATGTTTTACTGGCTGCTGAAAGGTTGCCGTAAGGTGTTCGCAAAAGAAGGGGGCTCCAAGGTACCTTCCCTTTAGCAATTTTAAAAGAAAATATTTTTATGAGTAGGCAATGGTCTCATAGGCCACTTCCTACCCTTAAAAATGTTAGTTATAATTCCATTTGTTTAAAAACATCTTGTTTTGATATAGGCAAAATGCAATGGATTTAGCGAAAAAAGAATTCCTTTATTTAAAAGCAAGCACACATATGATGTTCTGCTGACCTCAGCAGGCCTCCATTCCTGTGATGGTAGTGTTTCATTGTGAGTGCAATTTGCAACCTACCTCATTAATATTCATGAGGTAGGTTAAATTGTGTGACCCACTCCAAATTGAGATTTTGTGAACAAGCTATTAGTACATAGGTAGGTTCGCAAACGTAGAACAGATTTGGTAAAAGACGACTTTTACCAACTCAATCATTTGTACCTCTGGGCCTTGGCTCTGCTTTGGTACGATGGAGTAAGGTAATGTACAGAAACAAGTAGCTACCACTTACATTAGTCACTTATGGTATGACTTTTTTCTTGCAAAGTCAACACTCGCATGGCACAGCACTAAAAGGTAGCTGATAGATGGCGTGCAGGAGGGATATAAAATAAAAAAATAAGCAATAAAAAAATGATGTGCTGATAAATATTATCTGATTTATATCAGCAATATTTCTTTTTAGCTTCATCACGGTTATATTTTCCACTAGGTTTCCCTCCATTTCCATCTCCTTGTGTCTGAATATTTTTCATTTGTAGTTCTTGTTGCTCTGCTAATTTTACCTGGGCACCCACATTACTTTTACCTCTAAATTCTTTTGTTTATTGTCCAATTCATCTTCACAATATTTTACATATTTGAGTATTTCATCAATAGGTTTGGCCTGCCAGCAGATCTCATGATCTTTAATCCATTGTGAAATTTCTGGTTTTAATCCAGACACAAACCGATAGATAAAATGCGTCATGTCTTTAGGGTCAATATTTTCGATTCCACTATACTGTTTAAAAACTTCTAAAAGGCGTTCATAATATGCATGCACAGATTCAGCTTTGATTGTGGGTTTGTAATTGATTGTGGGTTTGTAATGCGCTAGAATCGACTCCTGAAGGAGTATCTCTGCTTAGTAGACCGCTGGGGAACCCATCCTGGCTTTCCCTGTGAGATGGTCCCTACTGGGTATCTCCAAAGTGAAACCAGGCATCCCCGGCGTATGTGGGGGGCCGTTGTGGAGATGAGGCAAGCTAATGCCCAGAGTTGCTGAGTGTGATCCCTGGTTAGAGCAGGCACCGAGGTGAGAATTATCGAGTCCGCTGACCCTGGTCCATGACCCTGCCGCATCGGGAATTGAACCCTGGTCCCAGGCCGTCCTCTGCTCCCGGGTCTGCCGCCTCTAACCAGTGAGCCACACCACTCCACATTATTCTGGGTAGTTCTGTCTATTCTAGTCCAGTCTGTCTCTTTTAGAGGTACCTTTCCCTTTAAGTACAGTATTACCTGATTATACTTTTTCATCACCTCATCTGATGGTGCTCCTGTTTTTGGGTCTCTGGGATACTCATCACTTGGCCAGTCTACTGCAATTTTGCATTCTGTCCATAAATAAAGAAGAACAACAACAAATAACCCATCTAAATATTTTAACAACACTTTTGAGACTTTTACAAACCTTTTGACCTGCCTATACCATTCTACAGGTTTCTCTCTGCGTTTTCGGAAATCATTTGTAAATGATAAAATATCCTGTCGGGACCATGGGACATGTACATAACCTCCACCTTGCACTTCTCTCATTGGACACATCCTTTCCACTTTTTCTGTTTCTTTCAACGTATATTCTGATGCAGTGCTTTTCCCTTGAACTTCTTTTTTGTTTATCCATCTAGCTTTCCATCTGTCTAAATCACCCCATTTTTGCAATAGTGATAATAATTCTTTGATATGTAGTTTACGAACTGACACATTCATATTTTCTAGATCTTTGTCAGAAAATTCATCTCAATATGGTTTCTGTAACACTTTCGATATACCAATGTCAATCCCCATTTCATTTGCCAAACTCATTAACTTTTCATGAAATGTTTTTGTATTTCGAGTGATACTTATATAAACAACAATTCATCTTCATTTATTGTATTTAATCGGTCTAACCCCACATTCCCAGCAAGCAGTTCTTCCAATTCAACTCTTAATTTAAATATATCCAATGTCTTTGGCTGTGATTTTGGTTTTTATATTTCACTAGACCATCTTTCAATTTCTTCTGGGGTAACTACAGTAGCACTTCTCGTACCTGAGGAAGTTTCCATTTGTACCTCTCTAAAATTTACTGGAGTAGTTTTCCTAGCTGAGCTACTTACTGGTTCTCCTATACGTAAATACATCAAAGAAATTTCTGACTCACATTCGCTTGAACATCCACTATCAGTGTTTCTTTTCTTGGCTGCTCTACAGGTGTAGTTAAAACAGGAGGTCTAGGGCTAGTTTGTTTATCTCCATATAAGGGAACAACAGCACCTATAGTTACTGGAATCGTCAAGGTTTCAGGATTCACATGTAATTGTGTAATTTTCTGAATTAATTCATTTCTTTGTTTATTTATTGCTTCTTGTTCCTTTTCCTGTAACACTTTTTCTAATGATGCCTCATGTATCACTTGTGGAACCAAAGGTGGCTTTAAGAACGGAGCACTAGAATTAACTTGATTTTGCTCTTCATTGTAAGGTGGCAGATTTTTCATTAACAAATCCTCCAAGAAATCATCTTCTTGGTCAGAACTTGTGATTAGATTTTTAGTTTTCTCTGTACTTTTACTCCCTTTTTGTGTCTAAAGCTCAGACAGGATATAATCCTTCCACTAACATGAACTGCCTCCATTGTGTCATCTGTTTATCTCTCGTCTCTTTAGGAAATTTTGGATAGAATTTATTAAAATTTTTATCACATCTAGATCTGTCTCACTCAAAAGCTTATGTTTCCCATTCCTCTAATGCTTCATATTGGGTTAATCTAGGTCTTGGATCTAATTCATTCATGTGTGCTATTAAATTATACAAAACGCTACCATTAAAGGTACATTTTTCTAGAAATACCAAAATTCCATCATCTTTTGTATATTCTATCCAGTTTTCTAACCATATGCAAGTGTGATAGCCCCTTTCAACCATCATGTATGATGCTGGCGTATTCGGTGATGGAATAATAATCCCTTCTCTGGTTTTTATTTGCTTATCCTTTTTAAAGAAATGTTTAACTTTCTTGACAAATGACATTTTTCTTTTATCTCCAGACATGATATAAGGTCTCCCTCTAATCATCTGTTCTTTAGCAAAACCTAGATATTTTCTATCTGGTCTATTTCCTATGAATCCTGGATCTAAATGCCACATATATTTTATGCTGCTTTACTTCCTGATAACACTCAGTTTGTTTACTAAAAACCTCCAATACCAATGTGTTTCTTATTTTCAATGACCAATCAACAATTGGAATTCAACTAAATTCAACCAATGGTTACGCTGCTTTTCTCGTGAGACGAGTTCTCACGCTCGTGTACTCACCCCTCCTTTACAATATTACCTCAGCTACACACCTGCTGTACCAACCAATACCAGCGCAGCACTGAGTGACGTCAGTGCAGCTCCACAACTGACTCCCTCCTTTGCAAGTTAATACAAGAACTTCCTTTTATTCACTTTAAATGTTCATTTTCATTAATTAACGATGTAAAAACATTAGCCACTTTGCCTGAGTAACTAATTCAAAGAAAAAGATGATTTGCTTTCACTGTGAGTAACTCCCTTCCGTTTACTCTTCATTCACTACAAGTAGATCCCTTCTGTCTACCTTTCACGCAAGCATCAGAGAACTTGTTACTCCCTCGAGCTTACCCTTTTCTAGGTAATGTAAGGCCAAAGTTTCACCAGTGAACCCCTTTGCTGACAATCAAGCTCAGAAGAACCTGCTACTCCTTCAGTGTGACCCTTTCTAGGTGATATCACACCAAAGTTTTAATAGCGAACTCTTCGCTATCAATTATTCACACATTTATACAGAAAATCCCTAAAACAGTGATTCCAGTTTAACCTAACAATGCACTTACTTCCTCAGACAAGTGACCTCACTACAGAGGGGCATCCATTTACTATCTGATATTCTGCCCCGGGGTTTCCAGACAAAACATAAAACAGGTATGAAAATATTTTGGTTAATAGATAAAGTCAAAAAATCAATAATCAATAATCGATCAATAATCAATACATAACTAATTACCTACCTTAACTAAACCCTAACCATCCTCTGCTACCAAAATAACTGATAAAACGCGGGCTCACCCGTTCTACATACTCACCTGGGCCCATATATCTATATCTATATATTAAAGCAGGTAAACCTACACTCAATCAATTTAGATTTTACCATTTAGGATCAATACCATTTGTCTTACCAATCCAAGTAATCGATAACTATAGTCCTAATGGATCAAGGGAGTTAGCAAGAAAATAGGCAGTAAATAACATTTAATATTTCATAAAATAACCACAAACTCGAGACAAAGTTTAAGTTCTTTTATCTAAGTAAATCTTTAAAAGTTTTGAAAACCATGAAATTAATAATTTCTTGTTCTATTTTGAGTGATGTAGATTAAAACATACATATGCAGAAAATTTGGAAAGAAATATCAGTAAGCATTCTGACGAAGGGTGGGTAGAGAAAAGGAAACGGTATAATGACAACCCCACACTTTATAGTTACCTAGAATGGTGTGGTGACCAACCCTGGCAACAGGCTGATGACAAAGAACAAGAATCCCAAAGTGCAGGTGCCAGCGAGAAAGGACAGGTGCAGACCAGAATCAGGAGAGGTTATGGACCAAATTGGATCAAAACAAGACCACCACAGGCTAAGACCAGCACCACAGCTAAAGTTCAAACGTGAGCGTTGTAAACCCTGACTGCAGCTAACAGACGAACCCCGATTGGGTTATCAAACTCCTTCCCAGAACCCCGATTGGTTATCGAATCTTCTGACAGAGTGCTCTGCCAGCAACTCTGTTCTCGATCACCTATTGAGTGCGTTGGGTCAGTGACAGGCCAGCTACTCAGACAAGTAGGACAATCTAACTAGCTAAACCTACCCTAGTTATACTATTTTCCAGGTCAGTGTACCACCCCAAATGTTGCAAATGTGTGAGTCCCACAATTTTATTGGACAAAGGACGAGGAGTAATCATCACACCATATTAATATGAGGTAACTTGTCAATCATGTATTCAAATGTTCCCTCCCATAACTTTATCTTCCCATGTAATTTTATTCCAGCTGGTAGTGAAATGTAACAATAAGACATTTAAACATATTATTCAATTTCAGCTTCCTCTGGCCGGGTGAGGAGTTCACTCTTCTCATAGTCTATGTCAGATTGGCATGGGTTCAATGCCACAGCTTCAGCAGCTTGGGGTTTCTTCGCACAGGCGCACTCTCGCCAAAGCTGGAGTTCAGAGGTACATTTAGGCCCAAATACGATGCATGCAAGAATAGAAAAGAAACAGTTTTAGAGACACAGAATAAAATGAATGCACTGTATACCACTTCTTTCTACTCTATTCCAATTATTTTATTTAAACTATTGCATTAAAAGTTTAGGCAAAACAAACAGCTTAGCCAAGTAGCAATGCAAGCTTCTTGCACGTTAGGACACAGAACAGCCATTTTAGTTCTAGTGCGCAGAAGCAAAAGTTTCCCACCAAGCATGTCACGTGAGTGTGACAGACGCATGCACAGTAGAAAATCCCACGTAGAAGCAGCCATTTTAATCCAAGCGGAATATAGTTAGTAAAAGAACATTGTCAAGCTTCCCCATGATACCTAATATGTTGTGTAATGCAATATTAAATATGACAAAATATGTTAGTTAGTACATTAATATTATTTTCGAGAGGGTTGAATACAAGTAAGTCACTTTACGTGTGCAACCTTGCTCCATCAAATGTACACCACTGAAAATGGAACATTAAAGTTAAGAAGAACTTTCAATATTAATCCCACCCATCCATATTTAGTTAAACACTTTAATGAGCACAATAGCACAAAAATAGGGAAGGAGATATCCAGGCAAAAATACGTATGTTTTCTGTGTTAAAAAAAAAACTCTCAAATTGAATTTCAGTACAAATGTGACACATTGTTTTAAGTACAGGCTCTAGCTGCCAGCAGAGAAGAGAATTTGTTTTCAGGTCTGGCCTAAAGAGTCTTGCCAGCCTTATGCTTTCTTCCGCAAAAAATGATACAAAAACGTGCACACATATCGGGGATCCCAAGCAACACTCTTTTGCCATCAGTCTGTAGGCATGTCACTCAAATGGTACTTCCCCCACCCCAGCAGAATGTACAGATCAACAGAACAGCCTGCTCCAGCCATTGGATACTTTCACATTGAGGCACTGTATTTTCCCCCAAAAAATAGTTCCCCCCAATTTAGAAATTGTAAGAAACTTTCACTTCCTAATGACTGATAGTCTCTATGTATAGTGGGATTACATCAACTACTTTGATAACTCTCAAAACATGTATTGCAAATTACAATGCTCATTCCTCACTATAAACCAGCTTTGATGTATCTATTTATATTACTGAAATTAAACACAAGTGATTAGACTGGCTAGAGAATATATGCAGAATTTTAGAATCAAACCACACCCCAACTAGAATTGTGATTGACATTTCAAATACGTGTATCTGACTTACAAGAGTCCTCTACTAACTACTTGTGGAACTTCATCTCCCCTATTGGAGTGTTGCACTAGCACTGTCAGTATGCAAAACCACACTTCTTTTAAATCGAAAGCCAAGCTTACACTCCCAGAAGCATAAACAGCTAAAAACAGCCCTCTAATTGTACTTCAAAACACACAAGATGATTTATGGAATGTTGCACAATGGTAAAACATTCACCCCCAGTCACAGATCTGGGTTTAATCCATCGTTATTTTACCCACCAAGCCACCCCAGTTCAGACATGGCCATATGCAAATCAGTCTTGACCCTATGCCTCATGGGAACAGTCCAGACGGAACTGCCAAGCCATGTCTTCCCTGGACGGGAATCAAGCATCCTAGAACCGGTTTCTGGCTATCAGCTGTCTTCAGCCAGGATAGCTTGACTCCAGTGGCTTAGTGAGCACGGGACCCACGTCTGGGCATACCCTTCCCACATAAGGTGATAGCTTGACTCCAGTGGCTTAGTGAGCACGGGACCCACGTCTGGGCATACCCTTCCCACATAAGGTGAACGGCAAAACACACAAGATGATGGACGGAATGTTGCACAATGGCAAAACATTCACCCCCCAGTCACAGATCTGGGTTCAATCCATTGTTATTTTGCCCACCAAGCCACCCCAGTTCATGGCCATATGTAAATCAGTCTTGACCCTGTGCCACATGGGAACAGTCCAGACAGAACTGCCAAGCCATGTCTTCCCTGGACCGGAATCAAGCATCCTAGGACCGGTTTCTGGCTATCAGCCATCTTCAGCCAGGATAGCTTGACTCCAGTGGCTTAGTGAGCACGGGACCCACGTCTGGGCATACCCTTCCCACATAGGGTGAACAGCAAAACACACAAGATGATGGACGGATGATTGCACAATGGTAAAGCATTCGCCCCCAGTCACAGATCTGGGTTTAATCCATGATTATTTTGCCCACCAAGCCACACCAGTTCAGACATGGTGTTATGCAAATCAGTCTTGACCCTGTGCCTCATGGGAACAGTCTAAACAGAAATGCCAAGCCATGTCTTCCCTGGACCAGAATCAAGCATCCTAGGACCTGTTTCTGGCTATCAGCTGTCTTCAGCCAGGATAGCTTGCCTCCCGTGGCTTAGTAAGCATGGGACCCACGCCTGGGCATACCCTTCCCACACAGGGAGAACAGCAAAACACACAAGATGATGGACGGAATGTTGCACAATGGTAAAACATTCACCCCCAGTCACAGATCTGGGTTTAATCTAATTGTACTTAGCAGTTGATTACATTTCTTAAAAATACTAGGGTGTGATCATAACTGAAAAAAAAATCTTGAAATATTTTGAAGAATGTAATTTCAACACATTATTAAGAAACAGCTTTGGCAAATAAATAATCCCATGGAAAACAAGCAAAACTGAATAAAATAGCAAGAGTGTGTATGCAGATGTATACACTAAGGCCACACAATCAAAGCTTGGTAAAGGTCTTTTGAAGCAGTTGATTCGGACTTGAGCTGGACCTCTGTTGACAACAAGTGAAACTACAGCTTCAGATAAGAATTTCAATGCATTTGCAGCTGACTCGATAGAAACCTATAGGAATGACTAGTAAAACGTGGCTTGATGTAAAAATTTCAAAGCTTTTGCATTTGACTAGACAGAGACATCTAGTAATGGCTTGTGGAACTGCAGCTTCATGAAATATTTGGAAGGCTTTTGCATTCAACTTTTGAAAGACACCTAGTGAATATTAGTGGAACTGCAGCTTCCTGTAAGAAGTTCAATGCTTTCGCACTTCAGTTGTGAGGGAAACAGTGTAATGACTTGTGGAACTACACATTCATGAAATAATAGGAACACATTTGCATTTGACTTGATGGACATCTAGTAATGACTAGTGGAACTGCAACTTCATGAAAGAATTTCAATACATTTGAATTCATCTTTTGATGGACACCAAGTAACCACTAGTTGAACTGCAGCTTCATGTAAGAATTTTGATGCTTTTGCATCTTACTGATAGCCGGACCTAGTAATGACTATTGGAACTACAGCTTCATGTTAGAATTTCAATGCTTTTTCATTGTGAGGAATACCTAGTAATGGCTTGTGGAACTGCACCTTCATGAAAGAATAAACATGTTTTTGCATTCAACTTGTGAGGGAAACATGGTAATGACTTTCTGAACTGCACTTTCATGTAATAACATTAAAGCTTTTGCATTTGACTTGAGACGAATACCTAGTAACAACTAGGGGAACGTGTTTCAATGTTTTTACATCCAGCTCAAGAGTGAACTGTAGTAGGACCTTGAAGAACTGTAGCTGTGGGAAAGAATTTGAAAGATTTAGCATTTGACTCAAAATGAAATGCACCTTTGCAGGTTTGAGTATTGCATGACAACCCTTCACCAAATATCTTTTACTATTTTTCTGCTTCTTTCTAACAGAACACCTAGTATAAGGCAGTGGCTATTTTACTGTACTGGGACACTCAATAATCAATTTCCAACCATGGCCCTTGAATTAAACAGGGATTGGTAATGCCCATATATACTCGGTTATATTTACGAATGCTCCAGAGTAATCAAGACATTTTTTGAAAGTTCTGATATTACTACATAAGGATCTACGATCATTGGATTATTTACTTATTCTGTTGAGCTCAAGCACAATTTATTAGAGTAGCAGAAGTGGCTATGTAGATTTTTATGTTGAAGTCGCACACTTTCAACATTTCAGGCAGTTGCATCTTACTCAAGAGGGACATTTAGTAACCATGTGAGCTATTGAAGCTTTGTGACAGACTTGTTAAGCAGTTGCTTTGGACTTGAAAGAGACATCTTGTACTGTTTTGGATGTTTGCAGTCTAACTAAAGACTTTACACTGTTTATTTTGGATTCAGAAATAAAATTCAGTAATTGGTTGAGGTTTTTCCAGCTATGTGAATGCCCAGACTGATTGGTTTTGCAAATGCTTGTTACAAATGAAGATAGCCCTACAGAAAAGGCTAAAAGAAGTTTAGTTTTTAAGAAAATATAATAATCTCTCCGTACTGAAATTGTATATGTTTCCAAAGATGGAGCTGTTCATAATTGATCTTCAAAATATATGGCAACAAGTTCTGTGACTCCCTATTCTCTAAATATTTACACACTCTTCTTATAATGCTGGGCCATAGATTCTTCATGGAGACAAAGGGAGTCATTAGTATAGCGGATGGACTGGAGCCTGTCCGCCATCCTGGGATCACACCCGATCAGGATGCCTCCTGCACCATGAAAGACGGATCCTGGATTTTAACATTGCGGCAGGTGCTGCTGTCAGCAGCACCCGCTGTGATGTTTAAATGCCATGTTGTGCATTTCACAGCAGTATGTGGCAGGCACCATACAGTACCTGCCACATTGTGCTGTGAAATGTAGCCTGTGCACCCCCACCTCCCCCCACAAGGGGAGCCCACAATAGGCTCCATCACTAATCCCCAAGTCTTTCCATAGCAGCGTCGCCACCATGGAAAGGCCTGAAATATCAAGCATCATGATTTAGTGGACAGTGCCTGCTAGGCACTGCCACCGTTTCTGGCCATAGGATCCGTCCGCCAGGCGGACCCGTGGCGGATGGTCTTTGCATCCTCCATGGTCCAAGCATGATTCCCTCAGCCATCGTAATATGGTGGGGGAAGAATTGTGGTATGATTGCAGAAGGACCATCACCTCATGGCTGGCGGGGACAAGCCTACCGCAATCATAATCGGACCCTAAGTTCGAAACCTTCTCTTCAGAGCCAAAGTCAAAAGTCTAGTTTGAGCTGGATCTGCTGGTTTCTTTAGGGTAGTGTGGTACATTATGACCTGTATTTTCAGGCTAAAGATGTTCCAAGTAACACTTACTCTTTCTAACACAGTAGAAGGGAGTCTTGGGCTTGCAAGACCTCCCTTGGGCATTCCCTTTCTAGTCAGTAAGCATTTTTGCCCCAATAAAAGAAAACCTACTCAAACTATTATTCTATCCATAGTTTCCGTTGGTGATAGATACCAGAGTATCTCCATGTAGAGCTGCTTTGAAGACCCATTCGTTTTGTGCCCTTTTTTTGACATGTGAGTGAAATTAGCAAGAGGCTAAGTCTTCCTGTGTGTCATAAAGCTGCCCAAACAACCCGCCCATATACATACTTGTCAATTACAGTAGTGTTTCATGCAGGTATCAACTCCAGCAATTATATTCTGTTATCTTGCAGATAATGATCTCTCAGCATGGATCACTAAGTAATAAAGGCCCTTTCATCTATTCAGAGCATATAATTACTCTACTTCTAGGCAGATCTCTGGGTGAGGTGATGTCTAACAGTCACAGAAGACGGTTCTTGGGCTGACTAAACTGGGTTTTTTCACACAGTCCACTTGAGACAAAATAAACAATATTTCGATGCATCTTTCTTGAGACCTTTGCACTAAACAAATACCACTGAATTCTATTTTTACTGCTTAGAACAATTTTGCCATAATGATAGTTCAATGGGTTCCTAGCTCAAGATACAAAAAAAGTTTTAGAAACATGGTGCAAAGTTTTTCAATGGCAACCTGGTTTCAATAAGCCTATTAAATACTGACACCTGGTGTGACTTCTTTTACAGAAACAAACTTGAAAGCTCTAGGCATTATTTATAGCAGACAATTACTGTTAGCCATAGGCTTAAACATGTCCAGACTATATAATCTGACATAGTAGCACTTCAGCTGTAGTTGCAGTACCACATATCTTCTTGTCAACTGTTTTGCTATGTAGTTAAAATTCTAAATATTGGCAGTGTGAGGTTCTGTATCGGGTGCTTGATGTCCATGCTACTCGTACACATTTACTACCTAAAGAACAATTATGGCAAGTGTTATTTAACAGATAGTCACCTTGTCTCAAAGGGGAACTCATTCCATGAGATGTTGATTGGCAGCCTCTGACTGTCCAGAGGTCCAAAAGTACCAACAAAGTATGCCCGTAAATACATACAATCTTAGAAGAACATAGAAAATGTATCTTTTCCTGCAAATATTCAAACATTGACAAAAGGAGACAAATACAAATAATTCAAGATTACCTTAAGAATGTTATAGTAACACAGTTAATCAGATCTTGCCGGAGTGAAAAAGAGAACCGTGAAAAAATTAATTCACTGAAATGAGGTGGTTGTCATTCAGGTGGAAGATATACAGTGACAATATTGAAATGACAGAATATAAGACAAATACAAGATTCTCAATGTCATTGAATACTTTACTTGGAAAATAGTAAACATCAATGGATCAGATGTATCCATTTGTTTTATTAATTTGTGTTGTGCAGTCTTGTAACAAGAAGTCAACAGATAGCATTAGGTTTTTGCAATGTTAAGTGTTGATTTACAGTAAGAACTTGTTTAACTCATGATGGTGTGATGGTGGAATGACCCACCAATTAAAGTTCTTTCCCATGATTTCACAGTAGTATTTAGTCATGCAAAACATATTACTCTGAAGATCTTTACTTTCATTTTTTTTCATGATAATTTGAATCTGTGTCTCAGATATGGTTTTTAAGAGTTCCATAATTAGGCGTATTAATTGTATTTTTAAAAATGTGTTATTCAATATCAGCTTACTTTGGTTTATCCCGGGTTTTGACTGGGCATGTGGGGGCAATTCAGAGTGTTTTAATTATTAGGAATTTATTAGCTAATAATTAGCAAATTGCTCTTTATGCTTATTGTTAGAAATAAGGTGTTTGGTTGTCAGAGTATGCACCCTGTACAAGCAGGAACCACCACCCTTGGGGTAAGCTAAATACACACTAAAAGATAACCTGTGCTCACCCTCTGGTAACTTGGCACAGAGCAGCCAGGCTTACCTAAAGAAGCAATGTGTAAAGTATTGTGCAACACACGAAACACAGTAACACAATGAAAACACTGTGCAACAATGAAAACACCACAAAAATGAAAAAATCTAATAAGTAGAATCGTAGTTATGAATTATAAAAGATTAAATCCAAATTTAGTGCTTAGAGTCAAAGAGCGCTTAAGGGTAACTAGAGGTCGCTCTGGAACGGGGTAGTTCCAAAGATCAGGCTGACCGCAATGAAGGGCAGGCCAGCTACAGAACTCATGCAGGTCCCACTGAAAAAGTACCTTGGATGGAGCAAACGCTGATGCTAAAGACAACCTGCATCAGTTCTGAAGGCTTTTGCACCGAACCCCTTTATGATGCAGGCTGTGTGTCATTGTCAAGCTGCGCTGTCCATTATCATTGTCGGAGGGCAATGTGTCAGTTCCAATTCGTGCAAAGTCATCACAATGTTAACATTGATGATTTTGGACAGCAGAAATCACCTTCACCAGGGCCCAGGACTGGATTGGAACCTCTTGCAGGACAGGATAGATTCTAGAGTCCAGGTGCTGTTGCAGAGCTGGAGGAAGTCTTGATGGCCCTGAAAATTCAGAATAGGGGGCAAGTCAGCAAAGCATTGGAGTCACTCTTGGTTCAAGTGAGATGGGTGCAGTACTTGTCCTCAGCAGGCAGAGATCAGCAGGCAGCTTGGCAGCACAGCAAAGCAGAAAATTAGTTCTTCCAGAGCAGCAGTCAAGCAGAGTGGCACTCCTTATAGCACAGCAGTCTTTACTCCTGACAAAGAGCTTCACAGATCCAGAAGTTTCCTGTCTTGGTAGGGTCAGAGACCCTGTGCTTATACCCAGTTGTACATTTGAAATGGGGGTGAGGATAAGGCCTTTGAACTGCACAGGTCCCACTTTCTTCCCAGTCCTGGTTCCAGACTATCAGTAGGGGTAATCAGCCCTTTTGTTTGGGAAACAAGAAACTGCCAATTCAGGTGCAAGTGTGTTCTCTGTCACACCCACCTTTCCTGTGTTTGTAGCTGTCTAGGGGGAATGCACAAAGTAGAGCTGTCACCCATCCCAGACATGTACTGGAGACAGGCTGCAAGGCACACAGAGCAGTAAGTGCAGCGCAATGATCATTTTCTAAAAGTGGCATTTCTAAAAAAAGTAATGTTAAATCCAACCTTACAAGTAAAGAATATTTCCCAAAACCATTCCAACGATATGAAGCATGATGTAGTTCCTCCTTTCTAATAAGGAATTTCAGCTTAAAAGTGTATTAAAGGATTCCCAATTCTACCCTATGAGAATAGTAGGCCTCACAGTAGTGAAAAACGAATGTGGCTGTTTGTCACTGTTAGAAATGGGGTTCTCTTGTTGGCAGTGGTATGAACCCTGTCCAACTACAGACCTTTATTTCAAGTCAGGGTAAGGGAGCCACACACTCAAAATAACCCCTTCTCACCACCTTGGTAGCTTGTATGTAGCACACAAAGTAAAGCATTGGAACTACTTCAAATGGATGTACGTTGTTACAACGAATGCTTTTACCACGCATGCCTTTACAACACAGGTTTTTCAACGCAAGTCGTTACAACGACTTGCGTTGGGGGGTGCTGGATAGTGAATAGTTTAATTTACTATTCCAACTCCAGTTCCCGTGGATAGTATGGAAGGTGTTGGATAGTAAATTAAACTATTACCTATCCTAGAGCGCCCCCCAGACCAAGTCGCTGTAATGACTTGCATTGAAAAACCTGCATTGTAAAGGTACTGTGTGGTAAAAGTTGCGTCGTAAAGGATGTTTCCCACTTCAAATGGACACCAAACATGTTTAGAAAAAAGAAATAATCTTCATCTAAACAAAACAAGACCAAAACGAAAAAATCCAACATACATAACTCAGAATATCACTTCAAAAAGGTTTAGGCAATTGTCCATGGAAGTCTATGGATGCAGTGGCTTTACACATAGTACCTGGGGGTAATGGAAATCTACAAGTAAAAACTGCTGCAGGGGAGGAAAGCATCGGAAAGCACAGTGATGCGTTGGTTCCTGAATACCTGGGGAAACAATGCCTCAGTTCTGCTGAATGCAGGAGAATTATTGCGTCGGTTCCAGACTGTTAGAAGAAGCAATGCATCGAAATCCAAGACGGTTCTGGTCTGCGGGTGACGTGGTGGAAAACTTGGTGCACAGGTATGATGCGTGGAAATCCAGATGTGCTGGAGGTTGATGTGGCTGCGGCAAACAGGATCCGCATTGATTCTTTCTTCCCGGTCCAATGGTGCGTTGGTTCTTTCAACCACCCAACAGGCCTGCATCAGAGTCAGTGCAGTAGTCTTAGACTTTGTAGACATGGTCCGCTGAACTCAGGCTATGGCGGTTTCTTCAGCCACGTGAAGAAACCTTGTCGATTTCTTTGGCCGCACAGTGGTGGTGCCTGGAGTTTTCCCCTGCACGGCGATGCTGCATTGGAAAAATAGGATCTGGAAGGGAAAACATTGATTTTGAAGTCTTTTAGCAGCAGGAACCATCTCCAAGTGCCAAGAACTGAAACTCCTTGATGGCCCGGAGACTTCTTAACAGGAGGCAGGCACAGGGAAGTCCTTGGAGAAACTTCTCAAGCAGGATACCCAGCAAAGTCCAGTCCTTTTCCTCTCCAAGACAGAAGCAACAACTTCTGGCCAACCCAACAAAGCAACACACAGCAAAGGGGCAGTCCCACTCCTCACAGCTCTTCAGCTCCTCTTCTTAGCAGAGTCTCATTTTGATCCTTAAGTGTTCTAAAAATGTGGGGTTATAGGTCCAATACGTATACACCCTTCTGTCTTTGAAGTAGGCATACCTAAAAGGAAAGTCTTTGTTGTTCACAAGATTCTGCCTTGTTCTTCCATGGCCCCAGACACAATATATGGGGGCAAGACAGCCTTGTTAGAGACCAGGCACCACCCTATTCAGGTGTCAGTGACAAATCCTCTCACCACTCTACCTCAGTATTAGATATTGGGTTTCTGTTTGGCTAGGGCATACACTTAAGCCAGGCAAACCCACCACTCTAGTCAGGGTAAGGGAGTTACATACCAAAGATAACCCCTGCCTACCCCCTTTGTAGCTTGGCAGAGTAGTCAGGCCTATCCCAGAGGCAATGTGTAAAGCAATCTCGCAACAGATACACCCACCAGTGACATACTAGAAATGCCGCTCAAGGGTATATAAAGAAATATTCTTTGTATTATTCAAAAAAACACATTAGACCACAATCAAATAAATCATTGTATCACTAGGCACTTGTCGTGATGTCACATAGGTCATAACTCACATAAATCAATCATCTCTTTGCCAAATAGGCAGAGTCAAAATACCCTGTGCCATATCACAGACGCTGGTGCAGAGTCAAAGCAGACCTCAGGAGGTGCACTGACCGTGTGCCATTTAAAACGTGGCTCACTGAGAGCCGCCCTCTGCAGAGGGTTAAAAGGGTCCCATGGACCCCCTAGACATCCGCTTGCAGGTGGCTGCAGTCACTGACTGCACCCGCCTGCAAGGGGATTTCTATTAGCAGCTGCTCCGTGTTTTCACATGTATTCGCGAGGTTGCGGCTGCCCCAGGGCAGCGCATATATTATAGTAGGGCGCAATGTGATAATATCCCTGTTGAGAGGGAAACTTTGGGAATCACAGAAATGTAATTGATATATTTAAGCCACGTCCCTTATACTTGGCCACGCCACTTTTAGAGACCTGTAGAGACCTGTAACTTTTTTCCTCTCGTGATCTTTCCTATTTCGCATTCTAACTGTGAGAATTTGTTACGTTACTCTTTGTTCTATGTAATTATAAAATGGTCTGACCGCAAGGCCCTTATACAGGTACATCTGCGTTGGCTGCGTATGGCAGATCTCAATAAATTTGGCATTGTGCCTAGTCCACAAATCATCCAGGAGCTGCAGTGAAGCTTTGTAGTACTCTTTTAGTCCAGGTTTGCCTACAATTAATCCAGACTGTGAAAGGTTGCTTCAGCCGCATCTGGTGCAGCTGAAACTGCGGGTGCATGTTGTGCTACTGAAACAGCCAAATACAAAGACAAACCTACTCAAAGCATCTCAAAAGCAGTGACATTTCGATGCTCTCCTTCCCTCCCACCTGAAATAGAAATCATGCTTCTAGTGGTCATGGTGTGTCCCCTTGCTTATGGTGCCCTAGAATGCTGCCTGCTTATGATAGCTGGCATCTGTCCAGCAGCAGCTCGGTGCACGTATATGGCGCCTGTAAGTTTGAGTTTTTATTGTGCAATGTATGAGTAGCTGAGTGATGGGGTGGGTGAAGTAACTTATATCTAGAGTGCTTTGTCCCAGTAGAATCTTAAGAATGCTGGTGATGCTAATTCCACCCGCATGGCCCCCTCTCAAAGTCGGAAGACTAGAGTGGTCCTGTAATAGAGAGTTGTATTGCTAATGCTTCCTTTGGAATCTAGTTGAATGGGTAATACTAGGCATTTTAAAAAACGGTCTTAAGATCTGGCGGCAACTGAAAAGCCTTTGGTTTCTGGAGGAAATGCTAAGTGCAGTGAAGAATCCTTCATTCTCTCCACCATTAGTTCATTTTCAAGGGGGAAGTCCCTGATACGTTCCCACTTCTTACTGGTAGGATCTGCAGATTTACCCATCCAAATAATGCCCCTGGCATAGCTAAACTTTTCATAACCTGATTAACATAGAAAGATGACTAATATAATCATTTATTTTATAAATGTTTTTGTTTGCTAGTCAAATTTGATTGCCTAAAGCTGTCTTTCGAATTGAATTGCAGACTGAACTAATCGAGTTATTTGAGAATGGCGTCCGAAAAAGATGTCATTGTTATATATTGTTTTTAAAAATGTCCTCTCAGGTTAAAATGCAACCCAAGTATTGGTGCTTAATGATTATACTCATATCACAAAAGCATCCACTACCAGAATGGTCAATGTTTTTCGATAGTCTATTAATTCTACTAATGGTTCTTTAAATGGTTATGCAAACTATCATGTAAATATCTGGCATCATGTTCAAGGAACAGATTATTCACTACTGACAAGCTCACTGGCACGTGGAAATGAGAAGCTCGTTACCCAAGAAGGTTTTAATGTAATACAGGAAAAAACACATTATATAGAGCAGTTAAATGGCAATTGATCTAACCACCGATAAAGTATACAAGCTATGCAAGGTGGTAAATAACATATATTGCGCTGCAGGATGTGCACCAATTTCAAATCAAAGATGATTATAGTATAGGATGAGAGGCAAGAGTTAAGATGAACATTTTGTTAATAGGGATTTATTGAGATCTGAATTGGCGAGAAAAAAAAGTATATTTATTGTCAGCTGTGACAAATTCTATCGGACTGTAGGAAATCCGCCGTTTCTGCATTTGTCACCCAGATTTTTGGTTTGTTCCTGGACCCTATTTTTGCTGTGGTCAATCTGTGTCATAGTGCACATGGTCTAGCCCTAAAATAGAACAGTCAAAATGGTTGCAGAAGTGGCAGCTTCTCCACTAAGGTGGAGGAGCGTCACCCCACCACTTTTCAGCTGTGAAATAATGGTAAAATAAAATGATAATAACTCGAGGTCAATATCATTTTATTTTTTCCCTGCTGAGGCAGCTTTACGGTCCTGGCAGGGGTGGAGTGGATTGCACTCACTAGGGGTGCATGAATGTTTGGCTGGCCGTCTGGTCCGGTCAATTTGTCAGGCACAGCGTGGTGATTAGCTTAGGACAGCCGCAGCCTGGGTGCTTCCTATTCCTGGAACAAAGGTCTGGAGAGATGATGGTGGGACAATGGAGAAGAGGCACAGCGAGGGAGTATTTTTTTCTCTTTTTTGCACCCTTCTTACCCTCCTACTCTAGCCCTGCACCCACTGCCCCACCAGCCTGATCCGTGCGGGCCGCTCCTGGGTTGCCCTCCAGTGATCTATTTAACTTTACTGTAAGGCCATGGTAGATTGTGCAGAAAACACATGACAGTAACATGGATGGACTCCTGACCCTGCAAAAGAAGACAAGGCAAGAAGAGGAAAGCATAATTGGCAGTGAAGAGAATGAGCCACTCATTCCTTTTTCTGAGAGTGATGTTGAGAAAGTGCAAATGACCTCTATTCAGCCTCATCCTGTACATCGCCTTCTAAGTGCATCATCTCTAAATCATAAAAAACAGCAACAACAAACCCAAGACAGTCCTTCTCCCAACAGACATGAGGCAGCATGAAACTTAGAGAAGATCTACTACAAATGTTCATGTAATTGGATCTCTATGGAAGAACTCCTCCCTGGTTTGGGAGTTCTATACAGTTAGGCCAAATGAGAAATACAACACAGACTGCACAGTTGTGAGGAACTGGCTATTTGCTAGGTTACCACCTCATTTTTACTATTAGGTATCTGTGCAATGACTCTGTGTTCCATTGGCTCTTCTGACCAGCCCTAGGTGCTTGACGCCTGACTCTTAAAAGTGTACTTTTAATTGCTTTATACCCAATTGCCATATGTTAATTATAAATCCCTAGTATGTGGCACTGGGGTACACAGAGCCAGTAGGTTCAAGTGTCCCTCATGGACTGCAGCACTTGCTGTGTAACTATGAGTGTGACAAAGTATAGCATGTCTCCCAGCCTGCAGACTGATAGTGCAGGTTTAAACTGTTAGCTCAAATGTGCCATTTAACGTAATGGCAAAGCTCAAAGGTTTATTTTTAATGTATCCAAGTCAGCCCTTAGACAGACCGAACCACCCTAAGGCAGGGTACTGTATATTGAAAAGTAGAACAAGTAATTTTACATGCCCTAGCAGTAAACCACCCAAATTGTCATTTTTACTGTAGATAAGATAGTAGCCCCATTGACGAGTACCTGGTTACATGCTGACAAACTCAGCCATGCTAACTTTTGAATTAGACTACTAAATATGATAGTTAAAGGTATCAATAGAGGTGTTGCATTAAACCCGACTTGATATTCAAGTTGAATGTAATCTTGTAATGTAACTTTTGCACAAATGGCAATTTTAGGAAGTTGCCACTTTATTGACCAAATATTTCCAGTTTCCTTGTATGGTTGCTGACCAAGAGACAATATAATACCTTGCTGCATGGAGGGGTGAGCAGCTTTCATGAAGGAACCCAAAGGGCCTGGGTTTGAAGACATGTGATCTCTCCCCGGCAGGCAGGCCAAACAGGGTATGAGCCCAAAAAGTGAGCTCCAAAGGGGAAGCCTCCTCTAAAGGGCAAATGGTGCACATACATAAGAGGGTCTGCTCTTTTTTCCTTACAGACAGGTTGGTGTCAAGGACAGAGAGGAAGAAGCCATTGTCAAATTACTTTTCCTGGGCCATGTAGCCCCCAGGTAGCCACACCTCTGGAATGAGCTAAGGAGCTCCACATGCCATGACCAAAAGAGGGGATCTGCCTTGTTGGGAGTAAGGAGAATAGTGCATTCTTTGATAGCTAAATGCAACACTTTAAAGGATGGTGTCAATAGGAGACCTGGTAATCCACTAGCTAGTAGTTGCCACATCCCACTAGGGCAAAAACTGGGCATAAAAGAGTCATCCTTAGCCCCCAGACCATAGATCACATCTGTACTGCAGAGTGCCCCAAAGAAGGACTGACCTGCCATTCCTAAGACCAAGCACAGAGAGGCTGCATCAAGACTGCGCTGCACCTGCTGCTCCTTGGGTTAGCAACTAAAGGACTGTGCTTGAGGTACCCTGATGGAGAACAAGTCATCTACAAGTCTAAGATAGAAGTGAATCAAAAAGTAAGTTGGCTGACTTCCTGTTACAGCTAAAGGGCCACAAAAGCTGAAGAAGCCTTTCTTGGTGAACTGGTAGCCAAGAACGTCTGACTGTCACTGGCAACCAATGTGGAGCCATGGAGACTGAGTCCTGATCCTCAACAGTTGCACCCGAGAATGCAGGACCCAGTAGAGTCATTGGAGCACAATTTGGTTGCCCAGTAATTAGGTTTTTGCCAGGTAAGGTGAACTGCTGGTTTTACTGTAACCAGCAACCAGTAGCCCAGTGGCAACTGTTTTTTGGCTGCACTTCAACTGGACTTCGAGGGACATCGACCCCAATGGTCAAAGTCACCCCACCGTGTTTGCGGACCAAAGAGTCGCCCCATGAAGACTCCTGTCACAAGATCAGCATGCTCTGCATCCTTCAGAATCTTCAGCATTCTGTTTCTCGTGTATCAGAACCACTCCATTAAAATCTATGGCTGTTCACCCAGAGAGCCAGGAACTGGACTGGAGGCTGCTTTGACTACGAGGTAACTGTTCAACCAAGCCTCTTTAGCCTCTGTGACTCGCTCCCAAAGGGGTAAGCCACCCAAATCGGCTCAGAGGTGTCGTTTACAAAGTTTGCAAATTTTGACTGTGAGCGCAATCCATTACAATGATTTTTTGCATTGAATGAAAAAACAGTGATTTATTGTTCCTTTAAAAACTCATATCAGCAGAACCCTCTTGTGGGTATTTGAAGTTGAGGTGTCAATTTGAAGCTAAAAATACAATCTATTTTTATAAATTGGTGTTAGATTATTATTGAGCCTTGTTTCTTTCTTTTTCAACTTTTTAGGTCCAACTTGCACTTGTTCCTTTGATAAAGCCTGACTTCTCCACTACAGCTTGTCACAAAATAGTGCATTGTGCAAAGTCCTAAAAGTATCCATCATATGGAACAACATCTAAGAAAAAAACATGTTGCTGAGAGAAAGAATCTAACCTGGTAGAAACAGATAATAATGATGAGCTTCTCATCAGGACAAGGAGCCCTTTTTGCTTGGTTGATGATGCAATGAAGTAGAGCCCTGCGAAGTTCAGGCAGGTGATTGCAGACATATGGACCAGTAGACAAGCAGCAAACTAAAAGTGCATCAGTAGACACTGGACCTCCTTCAAGCTTTATCATCTGTCTGGATACTAATACCAGGCTGCAGTGAAAGCTCTTGTCCTCTGTAGAGTGCATCTGGACAGCTCTATAAACAAGGCCTGTCTAATTCCCTATTCAGCTCTGGATGTCAAGTAGGTGGCTGAACTTAAAAGACTGGAACGTCTTGGGCAAGAGTATGGCACAGTGGAGGCTCAAGTAGTATGTTTAAACAGCAGTCTCTACCAGTAGCAACAACAACAAAAAAATCATATTTCCAAGTCATACCTTCGGCTAAAAAAACACACGCCAGCAGGATCAGTCGAAATAGCCTCTGCAGTGGATTGGCGTTAGTGAGTTCCAGGACTTACATAACACACAACATACAGGAACTCAGGATGAGCAAATATCAGCTATCGCAACAGAGAAAATGTTACAAAAGTGCTTGGATAACCAAATACCTTTCTCAGCAGAGTCATTGATCAGCTGGCTATCAACAATCTTGGCCATTAAAACCCCTATCCACTGAGTGAGTTATCAGTACAGCATGGGCAGTTGTCATAGAAGAATCAGCCTTTTGCCTCAAAATGTTGAGAGGCTCACAATAAGGAAAATGAGCAATATTTTATTGCTAAAAATGAAGTTCTTTCACAGGACATGGCCTACAAAAGATGATTTCACAGACATCTTGAGTACCGTACTGTACGCGTTGGACTAATCAGAATAGAATTCATTTTTATCATATTCATTTTTTGCCATGGGATGTTAATAATAATATGGACACAACCAAGGACGCAGTCATTTCTGACCTGGTGACAAACAAAGACAATGAATTTATCATTAAGGACAACAGCAGGCTTTGCAATGAAGAACTGCCTCTGCAATGGACATTCTGCAGCACACATAGAAAGGGAAAAATGCCATTACTCATTGTTTATGTGCAGGAATGTTTACGTTCCTGTACATGAAAAAATCATCCTGCAGTACACATCAAAGTAGCAAATTTCCACCATTGATTGTTTATATGCAGGAAGGGACACCTTCCTGCACACAAACAATAATTCGCTGCAACACAGGCACCCTTGCACTATGGCGAAAGGGTGTATGTGCTGGCGCTAGGGAGCTATTTTTAGTTCCAGCACTAGGGAAAACAGATGGGTGCACCCTATTATTGCAAATACAGTGCATCTCTGCATTTTGTTAACGATGGAATGTGGTGCTGCAAAATTTGTCGCTTCTCCACTCTCCGTCATTTCCTTGTATGTATGCCCCTCTGTTTTTTGTGAATTCAACTTTGAGCAATTGAAACTCATCCAACTAGCAATGGCTGTCATACACCTATTGAACTGATCATTACCTCCTCCACATTGCTGGAGATTAAATTTAACATAACGATCTGAGTGTCATCCATGTATTCTACTATGGCAAAACCAACAACTATAATAACTTGGTTAAAGGGGCCACGTAAATATTACATTCTGTAGGACAGAAAGATGACCCCTGGGGAACCCCACAAGGCAGGGTGAAAGATTTAGAATTGAACTCCCCAAGGACCACATTTTGCTCTTAACATCTTTAATGAAGAAAGAAGATCAACCGCTTAGCCGGTAATCACAATATCTGCCAACCACTCCAAAAGGACCTCATGGCTAACTGTGTCAAAAGCGGCAGAAAGATGCAAAAGGCGCTTCCTTCTTCTTCGATGCACCCACCAGAGCATTCTTAGATGCACCAATGCACAACCATAGCATCGCTCTGTCACCAAACGTTTGATGCCTAAGAGATTCATCTCTCAACCCAGGAGAAGTCGAGGGTGGGTATAGGGTCAGACTGATTTGTATATGGCCATGTCTGAACTGGGGTGGCAGAGTGGACTAAAGAACGGTGATGGATTAAACCCAGATCAGTTGACTGGGGGTGTGTGCTTGAATTGTCAACGCTCCGTCCATCATTTCCTTGGGTTTTTCTTTGTTCGCCATAAGTTGGCAGGGTATGCTCAGACGTGAGTCCCTTGCTTACTTTGCCACTGGATTCAAGCAAGCCGGGCAGAAGAAGGCTGAAATGCCAGAAACCGGTCCTCGGTAGCTAGTTTCCAGTCCAGGGAAGGCATGGCTTGGCAGTCCGGGCTGGACTGTTTCCATGAGGCACAGGTTCAGACTGATTTGTATATGGCCATGTCTGAACTGGGGTGGCAGAGTGGGCTAAAGAACGGTGATGGATTAAACCCAGATCTGTTGACTGGGGGTAAGTGCTTGTATTATCAGCGCTCCGTCCATCATTTCCTTGGGTTTTTCTTTGTTCACCATAAGTTGGCAGGGTATGCTCAGACGTGAGTCCCTTACTTACTTTGCCACTGGATTCAAGCAAGCCAGGCTGAAGAAGGCTGAAATGTCAGAAGCCGGTCCTCGGTAGCTTGTTTCCCGTCCAGGGAAGGCATAACTTGGCAGTTCGGGTTGGACTGTTCCCATGAGGCACAGGGTGAGACTGATTTGTATATGGCCATGTCGGAACTGGGGTGGCAGAGTGGGCTAAAGAACGGTGATGGATTAAACCCAGATCAGTTGACTGGGGGTAAGTGCTTGTATTGTCAACGCTCTGTCCATCATTTCCCTTGGTTTTTCTTTAATCGCCATAAGTTGGCAGGGTATGCTCAGACGTGAGTCCCTTGCTCACTTTGCCACTGGATTCAAGCAAGCCAGGCTGAAGAAGGCTGAAATGCCAGAAACCGGTACTCAGTAGCTTGTTTCCTGTCCAGGGAAGGCATGGCTTGGCAGTTCGAGCTGGACTGTTCCCATGAGGCACAGGGTCAGACTGATTTGTATATGGCCATGTCTGAACTGGGGTGGCAGAGTGGGCTAAAGAACCGTGATGGATTAAACCCAGATCAGTTGACTGGGGGTGAGTGCTTGTAATATCAGCGATCCGTCCATCATTTCCTTTGGTTTTTCTTTGTTCGCCTAAGTTGGCAGGGTATGCTCAGACGTGAGTCCCTTGCTCACTTTGCCACTGGATTCAAGCAAGCCAGGCTTAAGAAGGCTGAAATGCCAGAAACCGGTCCTCGGTAGCTGGTTTCCGGTCCAGGGAAGGCATGGCTTGGCAGTTCGGGCTGGACTGTTCCCATGAGGCACAAGGTCAGACTGATTTGTATATGGCCATGTCTGAACTGGGGTGGCAGAGTGGGCTAAAGAACGGTGATGGATTAAACCCAGATCAGTTGACTGGGGGTGAGTGCTTGTATTGTCAACGTTCCGTCCATCATTTCCTTTGGTTTTTCTTTGTTCGCCATAAGTTGGTAGGGAATGCTCAGACGTGAGTCCCTTGCTCACTTTGCCACTGGATTCAAGCAAGCCGGGCTGAAGAAGGCTGAAATGCCAGAAACCAGTCCTCGGTAGCTTGGATTCCGGTTCAGGGAAAGCATGGCTTGGCAGTTCGGGCTGAACGTTTCCCATGAGGCACAGGGTCAGACTGATTTGTATATGGCCATGTCTGAACTGGGGTGGCAGAGTGGGCTAAAGAACGGAGATGGATTAAACCCAGATCAGTTGACTGGGGGTGAGTGCTTGTATTGTCAACGCTCCGTCCATCATTTCCTTTGTTTTTTTTTTCTGGGTACCCCAGGATGCCTTGAATTTGGGTAAGACTTTAGGTCCAGAACAGATGGGTGATCAGGCAGTACCACCATATGTGGCGGAAGTCCCCAAGCAACCCACAGTCCCTCCAACAGAGATTAAAAGCAGAGCAAACGTACCAGTCGAAAAGTGTTTTGTTGTGCCCCTCTTGCATACACATAGAATGGGTGAATCTGGGGATAGCTCTCCAGATTTTGCATCATTTCTCCTCTGGCATTGTCAATTCAAAAGTCTACTTTCAGAAGGCGATGTGGCAGGTCTGAGGGGTGATATTAGTGTTGAGAAGTAAGGAGTATAGAAAGAAGATACACACTCTAGAACTCACAAACTGTTCAATAGGGGTGTTGTCAATGGTGGCTGTTAACCTGATGTACTGGTGGAGTACCCAGTGTTTCATTTTGTGTGCAGCGATAGCATTCCACATTCATGCTGACAATTCTCAAAGGTGAGGATGTCCCAACCATGAAACAAGTCAGAAATGGTGAGGCAGTCCCCATCCCTTCATAGGTCAAATGGGCCTGGTTTAAGCGCAGGCATGAAGACCAGGTTATAATGAATCGAGGTGAAAGTAGAGGGATAAGTGGTCCATTCAGAAATCTGATTTACCTCATCCTATACTTTAAGAGTTGTTTATGTTGGAATACTAATATATGCATGGGGGGACGCGCTTCAGTGGCTTCCATAGTACATCCCATATATATTAGACTACCACAGCTCTATCCATGTACAGCCATTTTTTGTTAGATTCTTGTACGGACCATTCAGAGATCTCCTTCAACAGTGCCACTTAATAATATAGGTGAAAGTCAGGCAGGGCCAAGCCTCCTGAGTCTTTTGGTTGCCTCAACATTTTGTATGGTAGACGAGCTTTGAGGTTTTGCTAGATGTAGTGGGTTACTAAGGAGCGAATGGTGGGCAGAAGTTCACAATCTATCTTGATAGGAAGCCCTTGTAGGTGATACAATAGTTTCGGCAAGATAATCATTTTGATTGCATGTGTGTGATCAAGCCATGAGATTTATATGGGTATCCGTCTCTTCAAGTCTGCTTTTAGTTGTTGTAAGAGACGAGGATAGTTTAATCAGTATAGGTCAGCTATTCAATGGGTGATTTTGCTTCCTATGTAATGATGTCATTTTTGGCACTTTGTAAAAGCATGGAACTCTCTAGTGTTTCCAATTCACGAGCAGACAAGGCCACATTTAGCACAAAGGATTTGTGCAGGTTAATGCAAAAGCCTGCCACCTCTTCCTGGGTCTGAAGCTCTGTTTGTAGAGCTGTCAGTGATGTCAGAGAGGAAGTAAGAGATAACAACACACCATCTGCAAAAATTGAGCCTTTGTGTTCCGTCGACTCAAATAGAAGGCTTCAAATGGAGGGACTCTTGTGTATTTTGGTCACTAAGAGTTTAACACTAACAGCAAACAAGAGTGGGGAGACCTCTGTTTCATCCCTCTCCCTAGGCAGAAAAGGTCCTTGCTTACTCCGTTGACCAACATGCACAATTGTGTCTTGGCATCGTTATCCTGCACCATGAGTATGAATTTTTCACAGAAGCCAAAACATTGTAGGGTGTGGAAGAGGAAGGACCAATCCACTGAGTCAAAAGCTTTCTCAGACTTAAGCATCAATAATGCTGCTGGAATACTTTTTTTCGTAACTTTTTTATCAAGTGTACCACCCTCCTACATTATCATGTGCTTGGATGCCCTTGATAAAACCAGACTGATCTCATTGGATCAGGTAGGGAACAATATCATCCAGTCTGGGGGCCAAAATCCTGGACTGCAGTTTGGCATTTAGATCGAGAAGTTTGATAGGTCTACATGAGCCACAGGAGTGTGGGTCCTTGATGAGTTTTGGTGTAACCAATATTAATGCCTCATTCATTAAAGGGGTGACTGCATGACTCTCAGACATGTAGTTGTAAAGCTGTCAGATGAGGTAGCATGTTGGACCTAAAGTTTTTATGAAATTGGGCTGTAAAACCATCAATCCCAGGTGATCTATGGAGTTACAGAGCATTAATTGCCACCTGGACCTCATCATCTTCCATAGTACCCCCTAAAGCTTTTTTGTGGTCTGCCGGCAACCGGGAAGCTTCACTCCATCTAGGTTATCTAATTGCGCTGCTTCTTTTACTGGGTCAGTGGAGTAGAGGCACTCATAGAATTGACTGAATGCCAGACAGCCGGCAGACTCTTGGTTAATGTTCCCAATGTATTCTTTCTCAGGTTTGCTTCTGAGTTGTCTCAATAAGTGAGATCCCACTTTATAACTTTGATCATGTGCCATTTCTTTAAGGCAAAGGAGAGTGAACTCTGCTCTATTGGTGTAGATTGTGTTGACATTCCCCCTCAGGGCTGTGATTTTCCTTTTCAGGGCTAATGTCGGGTTTTATTTAGGAGCTTGTTCAGCTCCTTGAAGTTCAGTCTTAATTGCAAGCCTGTCATAAGATCTGTGTTTTTTCAGGGTGGACAGGAGAGCTATACATTTTCCTCTTAGTACTGCCTTAAATGTGACCAACGTATTTGGTAGATTAGTGTCTCATGGGTCTTTCAAATAGAAGGATCGTCTAACTGTTTTGCAGATTTCATCCCATAAGAGGCGACCTCTAATAAGGGATTCTGGGAAAAACCAGTGACTTTAAATCTCCAACAGAATAGAAATATAACAGCACAATGCATCAATATAGGAATGTGTGTCAGAAACCACTAATGCATTTCAGTAGAAGAAAATTATTATCAAGGCAAACCAACATCTCATAAATAAGTATCTCAGGAAAAGAGAGCCTACCATCTCACAATCTATAGAGCCTCAAACAGATGGCAGCTGCGACCAGTAAGGAAAACACTTCCACTCACTCAGTCAACAAATATTTAACTGGCTGCAGCTTATCTTGGTACCCAATATGTGAGACAGAATTTATGTGGTAAACAATGAAGACACTGCCATCAGGTTAACACTTTCTCTGGTTACTCAGATGTCGCTATGAAAGCGATTGTCCCCTCTCCGTGGTGGCCGAAAGCTCCTAGCGGGGTCCTCCTGTTTGCCCTCAAGTCACTGACTCTCTGGGATCAACACTCCCAGCAAGGCTGCTGCATTTGAGAGATCCGTTAAGTGGTGAGTCTTGTTTTAAAAGTTGAAGGGGCGGCCAAAAAGGTAGGTCCATCAATACTTGATGGGTTCTCAATGAAGTTAGTCCTTGACTGAGCGAAGCTGGAGTTGATAGGCTTGTGTGGCAGTGAAGATGTCCTGAAAAAGAGAGCATGGGGCACCCTGAAATTAGATTGCTTCTGATTTTCGTGAAGCCTGCAATATTATGTCCTTGACTTCAAAGGAGAAGAGTTTTGACAGGATATCACAGGGGTGTCTCTCCCCTCCCAGAATTTGTGGGCCAACTCAAAGAACTGTGTTAAGCTTAACCTACTCAGCTCATTCCCAAACAGTTCGGAAAAAAGGCCCACAACAAAGGTCTCCAGATCTGGGTCTTTAGCACCTGCCTCCGTATTGCGAATTTAGTTGTTATCTCGCTTTGACCTGTTTTCTAGATCTTTAAATTTCACGATGGAGGCCTGGAGCTGCACCTGGAGAAGGTCAGTTGAGTCTTTCATTCGCGATACTCGGTGCTCTAGCCGTTGTACTTTAGTATCTAAGTCCAGTGTCTGGTTGCCCATGAAGTGCACATCCTGCTATAGGAAGGCTAGATTAGTATGAATTGCAGACTTGAGAGCTTCTAGTAAGGAGGCTAAATCAGTATCCGTTTTAAAGTCCTTAAGGAGTACAGGAGAACTTCCTTGGTGAGAGCCATCATATTACCCTGACAGGCAGCAAGAGAGTCAGCATTAGCCTCTGCTGACACAAAACAGTTTCAAACTCTATTGGACTGAGGTTTTTTCAGAGGCATTAAAGCAATAGGTGCGTTCAGAAGAAATGGCTGTCCATTGATGGTGTTTACAGCATGCTCATTATTAGGGTAAATAACAAGCAGTGCACCTTTGCGTCGCATTCTAGTGGTAGCTCCAAATGTATGAAGTGAGAGATCCATCAAACAAAACTCACACAATTGAACATCACTATCACTTTATAACCTGTAGGGCTGCCTCATACCCAATGCTGCTGTGATAAACTTAATGAGTTGTCTGGGGCTTGAGTGTCACTGTTTGCAATGGGTCAGCTCTCCTCTAGGTGTCTGATGTAACAGGCCCTCTATAGTTAAAGTTCTTCTGGGCTTTGGAGCCTTGGTAAGGGGGATAATCAGGACGCTGCAAAGAGAATTTCAGGAATGACTACAAGGACACCAGTTTGGCTGAGGTTGCTGAGAAAATAGGGCATGCAATTGTGTTCAGTGCTGCATAGCAGGGTGCCTACAAGCCATGGGTCACCCCTGGCCTCACTGCTATTAAGGGTGCTTGTGTTCATCAGTTGGGCTTAAAAAGGAAAAAAAAGAAGCCAAATTCAAGGGAAGCATCGGCGTACACAAGTCTCTCCTTTCCAAAGGCCCTGTAACGGGAGGCTGAAAGTAACACTTCACCATCTTTCAGCATGGCAAGTCTGCCATGTTAGGGTCAGGCGTCGGGGTCTAAGAACTGCCAGCCCCAGCTGAGCAGTTCTCGGCTCAGCCCCCCCATGCAGCATCACACAGCCCCAGATAGTGGTCTCCGCTTGATGAAAAGGGGCATCATGGGGCAGCGAATGCAGCCCTACCTCCGCATTCCCTGGCAAGACCACACATCTGCTGGTTGATGCTGCATGCTCGTCAATACCACCACACCATGTTGCAAAAGCACCTACTCACCTCAGATTGTGATTCCTTGTCTCTCCAGTTGTTGTGCAGTCTGCAGTAGAGGAGTCTGGAGTCCACCGTCCTTACTGCCAAACCAACGAGCATCCCATTAAGGGTTTGCCATGACCACCATACGTTCCCAACATGTTACCACTGTTTTGCTCTCCAACTGGTCTGGGGCTTAAAAAATGGCTCCCAAGGTGCTTTCTTCTTCCTCTCAGCACCGCTTTTCAGACAGGCTCAATTTACCACAGCAGAGTGTCAATTGCCTTGATGTTGAAATTAAATGCAGGTGGAGCCCATGTGGATCACGTCCACATGGCCATATTGGTTGGCCACATCCCCTAGCACACGCTCTGGGAGAGTTACTTGATTGGCCTTTGATTAACCTCTTTTTTAGTTTCTATGTTCTTAAGAGAGCTTTCAGTTTACCTTTACTCTAAGGTGCAGATTTATTTTAAAAAATTGCACACCACAGCACATAATCCAGAGTTGTTGGGCTTCAATGCCTTGAGGGTAGAGAGCATTCCAGTGCTAAATATACTAAGATTTGGCACTGCTATTCTCTTAACAAAGTACTTACACACAAATAAGCCACATATAACCTTGACACTACATTTGCACCATAGCAAAAAGATATGTGTGTGATGTCTAGCATAGGGTTTGTACTGGAGAGGTACCCTTTCATGGGTAGTAATCTGGAAACTCCCTTGTAAAACCCGTGCGATGACAACTTGATGCAAAATAGTACAGACGTAGATAAAGTAGTGCAACCAGTGCAAAGCGACATTTGTGCTACATTTAGTGCTAGTTTCTAGTGCAAACATGTGTTTCTCTGTAAAGTAAATACTTTATTGAGACTTTATGCCAATTTGCACCATTTTCTATGACTTTGAGCCAGTTCTGACAAAAACATACATGTCCAGTCCACAACTAGAAGAGGACCCAACTCTGTCTACTTAGTAGCAATACAGAGGCACCACAATATGGACTAGAAACTGGTAATTTTATTTATTTTGGAATATTATTGAGCATTAGTTCGAACCTGCAATGATTCAGTGCTTCTGCTGTGTGGTTCAGACCTGCTCCCACAAAGAACAATGTAACAATACAGTTGTACTATTTATGTGATTGTGAACTTACTTATTTATCCAATGGGAGGTGGATAACATGGCTAAGAGCATTAGCTCAGTAATGCCTGAATATTGCGGACTTTTTAGCGATATTCATGCATTGTGGCCGATTTTTATCGCATTTGCGATAAACCTTGGTAATACCAAGGTTTATCTGCGATAAAAATCGCCGTAGGTCGGCGATACATTGTTGTCTCTAACCAAGCAATAGCGATAATTATCGCTATTGCTTGGTAATATGCCCCACTGTATTGAATGATTCTGCCTCTGTTTTCGATTTGCCTTTGACCATGCTTTTTTTTCATGTTGTATTATACATTTGCTTTTTCATATGATTCACTTGAAACAAGACATATCATTGACTGCAGGGTCTTCCCTATTGTCTGTTGAACCAGCTAATTAGCTGGTTGGCCAAAATCTCTGCAGCAATGGCTCCTAAAATATGCACAAATATTGGTGAATTGACTGCAAACTCATCTCTTTGTATTAACTATCATCTTTCTTCTTTGACAAATGTTCATGTCCATGGGAGTGGAATAATGCTGTGTCTGTTTCCCTCTCACAACTTCTCCCAAATTTCCCCTATCTAACCATGTTTGGACTTGACCCGCTCTGCAGGCTCACTCCCCAATGGTATGCCTTCTTCCCTCCTGTTTTTGCTGCAGTTCATTTTTGTTGACCTTAGGACTCTGCACACTTTACCACTGTTCACCAGTGCTAAAGTGCTTGTGCCATTGTGACATTGGCTTAAACCCAATTGGCATATTTAATTCAGGGCCTGTAAGTTAAATGCTAATAGTGGGCCTTCAGCACTGTTTGTGCCACCTACCTAAGTAGCCATTAAAAGAATGCCTCAGGCCTTCCACTGCAGGTTGTGTTTGCAGTTCTAAACTGTTATTTTGACCTGGCAAAATAAACCTCTTGCTAGTCTTACCCTTTCAATTATATTACACATGTCACCTCTAAAAAACCCATAGGGCAGGATGCAGTGTATCTAAAAAGTTGGACATTTACTTTTAAATTTTACTAGTCCTGGTAGTAAAAACTCTTACATTTATTTTACACTATGGCTTTCCCATAGGACAAGATTGGATTACCTTATTACATTTAATAAGTGGTAGCTTTTAATTGGAAATAAGTAGGAATTGTGAGTTTGTTCTCTAAGGTATTGTAATTTAAAAAACCTTTGTAATGGTGAAGTCAGATTTTAAGTCACAATTCTGAAAATGCCCCTATTAGAAAGCTGATAAAAGGTTGAGGCCACTGTCCCTGCACTTCTCTCTGCAAGCTGTGTAGGCACGGGGAAAGAAGTACAGGTATGGCGGACTCACAAATGTTTGACTATAGGGAGCCGCCATCACTCAAAGACTTTTCAAGCCTCAACAAATGTGAAACTTAGTATTACCACAGTGTGTTTAAGCAGCCTGAGACCAGAATGGGTCTATCCTCAACCTACCAAATTAACGTAAGAAAGTAGGGGAATAAAAAGGATCTTAGGTCCTGACAAAAGCAGTAAAGACCCATGAAGGACTACCTGAAACTGGCTGAAACATGTTGACATAGATGCGGTTAGGAGGGTTGAAGGCCTACTAATAATCCCCGTCAGCACCATCAAATGTTATTTGAATCCTGACCAGGAAGTCCCGGAATAAAGCATATAGGCCGATGTTCCTGAGCCAGTTTTAAACTGTTCTGCACTAATATTTCTATTTTTGATCCCTAAAATGTTATTTTTGTATTTTCTTCCCCCTCCCTTTTTGCTCCACCACAGGTTGTTTGTTTGCATGGAGGTGTTGTTTAGTAAGCCATCTGATGAAGCATGCCACAATTTGTTGGGAAAGGAAGTTTTAAACAAACAACGCATGCTACCAAGTATAACAGCGTGATTTTAAATCCTCCTATTTCTCTTTTGTGTGTTTGGATAAAATACAAACCTCACCAGGTCAAACTGGGTCTTGTGCTCCGCATGCTCTCCTTCATTGTTGGCCTGAACTTGTGACTTTGTCCCGGTCTGCCGTGAAAGTTGAACGATGAATAAATACCTCTGCACGTTTCTTATTTTCAAGTTTATTTCATTTGTAGTAAAAGCCCACATGGAATAGGAAATGCAGCACCTCCCAACATCTCCTTCACAGTAACAACCCTTCCTCCAGGACAGAACCCCATAACACTCCACTACAAACAAAATAAACTTGAAAATAAGAATCTTTCAAAGGTATTAATTTATCTTTCAACATCCAAATGGCAATTGCCAAGGAGAATGGTTAGAGCTTATATATATTTCATATTTCTGGATTCCAATATCATTTTGTTTAAGCCAATTATAAGGAGGTTTGGTGGACAGCTATATAAAGGTATCACATCATCTGAAGCTATTCCTAAGAAGGGGTACACCTGCCTATTCAAAGGAAGTTGTATACTATCAAGGTACTGTACTTTTTTGGGATTTATCAAATCCCTTACTTACTTGTGCTTGAGTAGCCGTTATGAGCTTGTGCAGCTCCTTGTACCAGACTTGTGAGTTTGCTAATGATGATCTTGCTTTACTTGAATGTGCTGCTCACACTGATGAATCTTTGCAGTCTCTCCTGTTTTCTGATGTGTGCAATGCGCTGTGTGCTCCATTTCCATTAGAGCTCAGCGTATGCCACATTACATATTTGCATGGTGGCCATCCTGTGTTGGGAGCAGCTTCCTTCTGGAAGTACACCTCAGTACATTGTTTTTGTTTTCAGTGGCAGGCACACCTTTTGAGTAACAGTGGATATATTTGCTGCCTACGCTTTCAGTTATACGCACACCGGTCTTGTTGAGGAGCACTTTGGTCCCCATTTTTGATGTTAAGCACATTGTACAAGGGTATTACATAAATAACTTTCATTTTCTAATATACTACCAGATTTAAATTATTTTTTATTGACCTGTAATCACCAGTTTTACTATTGGTATTTTCTCTTATTGGCTAGAAAATTGATATTGGTAAATTGTTTGTCATCAGGGTTGAGCACACCTCAACACTTGACCTGAGAGTCTGCAATTTATTTTACCCTGCTTCATTTTATTGCTGTTTGTTTTTTCTTGTTGGTGGTGACTTCTAGCAAGATGTTCAACCAACTCAATTTATTTTTACAGACGAATGGTAAGCCCCCTTTGGTGTGGAAGAACTGGCTAGAACCTTTGAAAATGACTTTGTGGTGTTTGATGGTAACTTTTTTGCTGAACGCAAACCAGCTTTACTATTTAGTTTCCTTGGAAATGCTGCTAATGAGATTTTTGATGATCTTCATCCTCTTCCAACACCTGAAGCGGGTTAGAAAAGCAATTCACAGTGGAACTGTAGGAAAGTGCCTCTTTTTACATGGCTATACTTCTGTTTTTGCAGTACCATACAGTGATTTGTTTAACACTAATATATCATAGAAATATTTGGCCACAATATTCAAACTCTGTTTAAATTCTCGTTAATTGGCCATTTTCTGCTTTTTCAAATGCACTACCATTCTTTCCGACTACTTGTGCCTGTGATGCTGCTTGCAAGCATGAAATGTGAGCTCATCCACATGGAGAACTACACTGCAACTGAGCTCCAAGGATTCTTCCAGGCAAGAGGGCTCCCAGCCAAGAAGAGTTCAAACACGGAGGAGATCCAGGAGGACCTCAGATCCAGGGGAAAGGTACGCCAGTTTCAAATGAAAGTTGAGTATCAAGAGGAGGAAGTAGCTATGTAGGAATAGGATTTTATTAATAATGTGTGATTCGAGTCATCCGTTTGTTTTTCTATACTTAGATCCTTGAGGTTGATGCTGTATCTTATTCCATAGGAGATTGGCAAGCCAGTGGTTCACAGCCTGGCAAGCTCCCAACTGAAGTATGCTTATAGACTGCATCTGGGACTCACTGCTGTTTTAATTTGCATACTTCAGATAGTGCAAAATGCAGCAGAAAGGCTGATCCGAAGAATCCTGCATAGGCAGTCCATATCTCCCTATTTCAAGCAACTGCATTCACTGCCAGTAATAAATGGGATGAAGTTTAAAACTCTAACCCTAGTATTTAGAGGGTTTTCAGGCCAGGGTCCTGCCTATCTGTGAAAGAGACTCCATCCATCAAACCATCTCCTTTGGCTGCACTTCCCTAAATTCACCTAGGCAGGACAATGAGGAAGATCTTTCAGTCTTGACAAGCAAGCTGTGGAATACACTCCCAGTGAACCCGCGTAGAGTTGCCTCTATCATGACTTTCAAGAAAGAATTGAAAACCTTTCTCTTCAACAAAAGCTAACCCTTTTTTTATCTTACCTGCATTGGATTCACTGGTTGTCATAAAAAAGGAGTTTGATTGATTGATTGATTGATTGACAAGGACCTGGGCACAGGTCCTAAACTGCAGCAACCTGGAGAGGAGGAGTTCCCTACCAAGGCTGGTAGCATTGTGTCTTCTAACTGCCTGTCCCTAGAGGAGCTGGAGGACAGAAAAGCTGAAAGGACATTCTAGATCCAGCTGGCCAAGTTGAAACTGGAAGCAGCCAAGGAGAAAGCTGCTGTAAATAGGCCCTCGGGTAAAGAAAGGATGACCTGGAAAAGGAGAAGGCAGAGGAGGAAAGAGTCTTGGCAAAGGAGAAGGCTGTGGCTGAGAAGGGAGGCTGAGATGGCCTTGGCATAATGAAAGTTAATGTTGCTGCATGAAGTGCTGGAACTGAATGCAAAACAAACCTTAGAGTACAGTAGTAATGATGGCAGTGTACCTTGAGTGTCCACTGAAGAGGTGAGGGTCCTCAGATCTCAAGACCTGCTGCCCTATTATGCAGTGCAAGATGACATAAATAAATGCTTTTCTGCATATGAGGTAGCCTCAGAATGCCCAGGGTCCCAGAGGGGATTGAGGAGCAAACATTTAATGAAATGAGTGTGAGAAAAGCCAACACTCACATACCAGACCCAACTCAGGACCCCCAGATCCAACTATGAAGTCAAGAATGCATTTAATGGGGGCATCAGATCCCCAGAAATTCCCCCTGAAGATACACCCCTGGTGATAGTTTATAAAAAGGGTTGGAGTCCACCAGAAAGTAAAATATATTAAAAAATGTATATTTGGTTCTGAAAACAACTGAAAATAAAATCCAGGGTTGATGGCAATCTTATTATCCATATTTCAAATAAATCAATAATGCCGACTCCAGGATCTGGATTCATTACTCTTATAAAAATATTGGCACTAGATTTTTACAACATTCAGTGTGAAAAAATAACGACAGGAGAGCAGATATTTGATTTTTTAAATATTTTACATTTCTTTATTAGGTAGAAGAGTCACTGGATATAAATGCATTTGATTACTAAATCATACATAAAAGAAGTGAGTAGAAATTCATCAAAAGCACAATAGAGCTGTACATGTATCTGAACCTGAACCAAACAAACAAACCCTTACCTCATCAATTGATTACATACAAATTAATACTAATACGAAAATCAAGGACTAAGGCAGAAAAGGCAGCATAATACAGCACCTAACAAGTTGTATTGGGTAAGTATTTCCTGGTCTCAAAACATTTTTTTGAAGAACCAATTTTAGCCACATGTAGACTCTCAAATAGTTTTACCTGTTGTAGCTTACTGAACCATAAACCAAGTGACAGTACAGCCCCAGATTTCCACTTTTGGATTATTAATGAACTAGCATCCTACAGGGCAATAAATGCAAACTGTTGCTGCCTTACAGGGATATCAAACTCTGTGGTACTAATCCAAATAGTGCCCGCATGGATCTGCACCTAAGTTGTTCTGCAACCGCTGACATAAAAACTAGAAATTCCGCTACCAGACGTAACAAAGATGTGAGCAAGGAAAACACCTATGAAGCCAACCACACTTTGGAATTTCACATCTAAACAGCTGAATGAAGTGACCGGATACACCTTGGGCCATTGTTCTAAAATTTGCAGCACTAATTGCTCTGCTACCAATCGTGTTGAAGAAGTCACAATGCTTGAGATCTATCTGCTCATTGGTTACAGTAGTGATGGCACTTAATAATGCTGGTATAACTTCCTCTGTCAGTTTTGAATGTAGCAGGTGATACCAATTACCTATACTCTTGAGAATGGAAGTGAATATGACTTACCAATATCTTGTGCTAATTGAGATGAGTCCCGAAGGCTCTCAATGATGAATCTCCAAATTTGAATGTAGCTAAACAATAATTTGGGAGTAATGTTTGGACAAGTGAGTACTAGATAGTCCCATGGTATCATGGATCCTGATTGGATAAAATGTACCAGCAAAGGGCATCTACCCTCTTCCCATCTCAAAATTATGGATTTATCTAATGGTAAACCTATATGAGAAGCAGTTTTTAGACGCAAGGAGAAATGGATCCAAGGTACCTTGCATCCTGCCTGATTTTAATGAATATGAAACTCAAAGTAAACGGAGTCTTATACCTGGTACGCTTCTCAAGACTAGGTAATTTTAGAAACATTGCAACCTCAGTACCAGCTTCACCAAGCATCTTATTGAGATAGACACAGCTCTGGATGAGTAATGTCCGGAATTGTTCATGCGATTTAGCCAATCAAGTAGAGCTGCTTGATAATACATTTTGATCCTCAGTAATGCCAGTCTGTCTACTATGTCTAATTGTAGTACTTTGCAATTTGTGTGAGGTTATTTCCCCTGCCATACGAAACATCTAAAAATGCAATCGAATTCATCAAAATAGGATTGTGGAACCTTAATTGGGACATTAGTGAACACAGAGATAAACAAGGAGAGTGTGGTAATTTTGAGTAACGCAATTCAATCGATAATGCTGGAGATTGCCAGTGATTTACTTATCCGCAATCTTTGTTCATGGTAGATGTAAAATTCAATCAGAATATCTCAGAAGGCCTTGCAGTAACTTAAGTCTCCAACTATCTAATTAAGGGGGGGGAGTAAGCGCGAACTGAACCATGTATTTTACTGGAAGAACAGAAGAAGAACGAAACAATAAAGCTTCTTATTTACAATGATTAACTTTGTAGCCACGAATGTGGATTAGCTCCTCGATTTTGGCAAAATCATTTGGGGTGTTACCTTCCTCTGTGGCCAAATATACAATCATGTCATCATTGAACAGTTTCAGTTTCACCACATTCGTATTTGGGGGCAAAATTGTGTGACCACGTCTCAGCGCACAAGCATACGTCTCGATAAAGAAAGGAAACAACACCGGGGACATAGTACATCCCTGTCTTGTGCCTCACCTGGCAATAACATTTGATCTATGATTGATAACGATTTTCACCCGAGCGGCATTATAGAGACAGAGAAGGAGACTAGCAAAAAGCAACAGGAACCTTGACTTGGACAAATTATGAATTAAACGTCCCATTGCACCAAGTCGAACTCATTCTCGACAGCTAACATAATGATAGGTGCCTTATTTTGTTTAGCTGAAAAATAGCCTGAATCAGATAGTTTGTGCTAGTTGACAATAATCGTGTAGAGAGGAAGGCATTCTGATAAGGATGAAACAAGCTTTGCACTAACAGGCTAGTCAATATGTCAAAATATTCATAAAGATACGATAGTCACATTTAAGAAGACTAATAAGCCAATACTAACCAGGATTTTCTGGGGGGCTTTCCCCTTTTCAGAGAGCTAGTGACAACTGCCTCTTTGAATGTCTTGTGGGGCACCTTGCCTTCCAATAGCTCATTATAAATGATAACCAATTTACTACATACTTGTTGGCTAAATAATTTATACAGCACTGCCAGCAGCCCATCGCACCAGAATGCTTTGGTGCTCAGGGATGGTTTAATTGCTGATTCAACCTCTGTTGCAGTGATAGGAAGGATGAGAGCTTTCTGCTACACCTCCGATAAATAGCATTACAAAGTTGTTGACACTTTTCCGTGCCGGTCCATTTGCTACCGAATAGAGTTGAGGAACACCTCTCCAATTCCATTTGACCAAGTAACCAGTTTATTCAAAACATAATCAAAAATAGATTTAATGATGTTGCTATTATTCTTCTTCCCCATTGACCAAGCTAAGTAACAACCAGCATGCTTGCTCTCCTGTTAGCTCGTCTGAACACAAATATTCTGGTTCACTATCTCCACCACTGTAACATGGTCTTTAAAATGTGTTCAAGCTGTATTAAGCTGATCGCTGGCTTCATGCATGTTACATAGGATGACAGCTGCAGTTGCAGCTTCTAAGGCATGCTGCAAGGGTGCAAATGTGGCCTTACGTATTTCCAGAAGCTGCACTTTGTAAGAGATCGCTTCAGCAATAATAAAGGCCTTCAAAGAGCCCCATGCAGAAAAAAAGAGTTGACTCTCAAGTTCCTTTCCAAAAAGTCCCCCACAGCATGATGCATATGGGCAACCTAAGTGAGGATTGCTAATAGTGATCTATCTAAAGACCATCTACGGGGCCGTCAGTCTATGCAAGTTGGATATTTACTTTATATGCTTTTCTATATGTCTGTTTCTCTTCTTGGAATTCAGTTATAAAATCTTATAACACTGCATAGTTTGACACTTTACCACGTTATTGCTAACCCCTTTCCCCAGATTCTGAGCAGACATGAGCAATAATGATACCAATGTAGGTAGTGATCTATGCTTGTACAATAATTTTATTGTTGCCAATAAGACCAATACAATTCACGTTCAGACTAAAGCAAACATACCTTTGATAACACCAGTAAGAACAATGTCAATAATTGATTAGAAGTTCTGCTGAATCCACGGGGCGGAAGTCCAGCTGGAGACAGCTGTCACAGGGTAAGAGACTACATCTGATCCTTAGTCCCAACTTGTGGTCAATGGCAAACTAGGGCACGAGTGAAGACTGATTTTGTTTTTCCCTAATTATACGCTAGAAGAAAGCGGATTTAGCTACCTGATCTTGGGCATAGAACAAAAAGTACACCTCGTCCCGGGTGTTAGCAAGGGATAGATTGGCTTTGGCATAGGGTCAGCCTCATTCCCGAATGTTAGCTAGGGATAGCCTGACTTTGGGCTTAAAACAGGGCCTGCCCAGCCCCTGGATGTCACCAAGGGATAGCTTCCACCACTGGGCTTGGTGGCAAGTTGGTTCGCATGGGTTCTGGGTGTGACATAGAGCCAACATCTCAAACTTGGATTTTAGTTACAAAAGTTTTTAGGGCTGTCGATTCCAGCACAGGAAAGAAGTTAGAGGTGTTCCATTTTTTCTCTCTGCTTGGATCGTTGGGCATTAGGCAGTGATGCACGCAACCCCTTGGTGTAATATAACGTGTAATTCGGAAGTTAGGGAAAAAAACTTCAGATCTGGGTGGATCAGGTATAGCTTGCGTCTGGCCACCGAGGGCTGATAGTTTCCACTACGTCAGGCACAAAAAGAGAGACAAGCCCAAGATCCAACAAGTAGGCCTCCTCCAGGAAAAACTGAAAGTGTCTTAAAGGGCACCAGAAGCCTCTCAGTGTCCATGATGACCCCACAGTCCAACAGGCAAGAGCAAGGCCTAATGGAACATTCTGACTGGAACTGGATAGTACGGACAATTAACACAAGGGCCTCAAAGCCCTGACAAAATTCCCAACAAAACACAGCAACTCAGCAACACCTAAGAGTATGTTCTTGGAACATAAACGGCTTAGGAAACAAAAGAGACGACGTTCAGCTACTTTCCTATCTCCAAACATTTGACATAATAGCCATACAGGAGACCTGGCTAGAACAAGAACATCACATTCAAGGCTACAAGACATACCATCTCCCAGCGATAAGAAATGCTAAATAGGGGGTCTAACAATATATACTGCTATAAAGAGTTTCAACGAATCGAAGTACATACACGCGAAACAGACAGGCGATAATTGCACCCTCACAATAGAATTAGAAGTGAGGGGAAAAGACTCAAAACAAAAACTAAGGCTGATGAATGTATATAACATCCCCGGGAGAAAAAAACAGGAATGAAGTTCCAGGTGGAAGAGATCGCAAAAACATTGATAGAGACAGAAAGTCCCAGCCTCATTGTAACAGGGGACTTTAACATGTTCCTGGGAGGGCCTCAAACAAGGGACACACCGCTAGAAGAACTGTTCCTCGCATGGGACATTCCACAACAAGCTATAAGCAAATGGGGCAATCAAAACCGGCTGGCAATGGCAAGCACTAAGGATTTAGAACACCTTAACCTGGCAGCACTAAACGGCAGCTTCACAAACGACAGCCCACTGTCTGCTACTTTTCACAACCTAACAGTCAGTTCCACCTTGGACTTCATATTTGTATCCCTGCAACTTTTCATGAAAGTCACGGACTTCCGAATAGGTTCAATGCCAGTCAGCGACCCTCAGCCCCAAGAATTCGGCCTTAATCTCCAGGGGGTTGTGCAATCTAGGCCGGCGACAAACTTGGGATGTTCACTGCTGGTGGCACAGAAAAGAATTAAATGCATCACGTCAAATCTGGAAGGCTTTACAACTGATGCAAAAAGCTGGTGGGAAAAGTGCATTACAAACAAGTCTGAGTACCTAAATGCCTGGGAACAATTCACGAGGAGCCTGGGACAGGCCCATACAAGGAAACCTAAGATCCATTGTCAAAGCGCCAAAAACCAAGAAAAGAGAACCCACTCAACTGGTAACCGCGACAAGGAACCAAATCAAAACATCGAGATAAAGGCCCTTAAAAGTAAAATCAACAAACTATTGCGGAAACTACACCGCGAAGGACGGACACTGCAACCCAACTGGATCTGCAAAACTTAAAACAGAGCAAAAAGAGAACAATCTGGCAGGAAAAAAGGAAAGCAGAGGACGAGCTATGGGCGAGACTTTTACACGACGCCAATGGATCCAACACAAGCGGAAGATTCTGGAAAACAGTTAACTCACTCGAGAACTCCAGGACTCCCACCACTGACTCCTATGTAACCGAGGAAGCCTGGGCCAACCATCTTCAGGTACACTTCAATGAAGTGCAACAACTTGCTACAACCAGTCGATTAGATATGGGAAAAAAATGCCCAGCACGGCCAACACAATTGGCCAGTAATTCATTCGACCGAACTAAAAAACAAATAATAAGCAGGATTGCGAAAGGGAAAGCGGAGGGTGCGCCAGGCCCCAATGGGATTCCCCCAATACTGTATAAGCAAAACCCGGATTACTGGGCAATGGCCCAAGCGCCACTCTTCAAACAGATATCAGACACAGCAACAAACCCAGCGTCATGGAAAGGCTCTATATTAGCACCAATACACAAGAAGAGCAATGTTAAGGACCCAAATAACTACAGACTAATAGCATTAATCGATAATGAAGCTAAATACTATGCCGGTCTCCTACTAGAGGATCTCCTGGATTGGACAGAAGAAAATGAAGTAATTCCTATCACCCAGACTGGATTCCGCAAACAACTGGGTACAACATCAAACATGTTAGCTCTCTCACTGCTCATCGATGCCACAAAAGCAGCAAATCTACCCCTGTACGTATGCTTCATCGCTTTCACTTCAGCGTTTGACACCGTAAACAGAAACTTACTTTGGTCAAAGCTGGAAAAAAGGAACATTCCATCAGGCCTTTCACACAGCTGATCTTATTACACACAGACACATGGGTCGAAGTCAAGCTAGGGCCAGGTGACCTCCTCTCAAGGAAAATAAAGACCACGTAAGGTCTAAAACAAGGCTGCGTCCTAGCGCCAACATTATTTAACATCTTTTTGTCTGACCTTGCCCAGCAGCTGGACGAAACTAACTCTCATGCTCCTAGCATAGGCGGCCTCACTCTTTCAAACTTAATGTATGCTGATGATATTGTCCTAATCAGTAGAACACCGATAGGGCTACAACATCTGATCACCACCACGTATAAGTATTCTACAGATAACAGCTTAAGCATCAACCTATTAAAAACCAAAACAATGAGGATCAACGCAAAAACATCGTCAGCAGGATTTAACTGGTACATGGGAGGGACCACACTGGAAACAGTGGAGGAGTACAGGTACTTGGGGGTAATCCTCGACAGAAAGGGCTCATTCCACCAGCAATTAAAACGGAGGGGTATCAGCATAGGGATCAGGCTAGGGAGCCTCAAAACAAAAGTAGTTGGCCGAAGCTTCACCCCCCTGCTTCAAGTACTTCAGGCAAAACTAACACCGGCCCTAACCTACGGTAGCGAATGCCTACGAGAAAGGGACGCCCAGCAACTGAATAGCACAATCGCGAAGGCCATGAGAATAATTTTCAGCCTGCCCAATTACACCTCTCAGGCATAAATTAGGCTGGAATTTGGCCTGAGAAACCAAACATTTGAGCGAATGGGTGCCTACGCCAAAAGATGGCACAAGATCCAGAGAGGAGATGCCATAAGTCTAAATCATCATCTATGGAAAGAGTTGGAAAGTAAGAGAAACAGTGCGGCTGCGATATATCTCAAGCACTCCTTGTGCCTACAAGAAGCCTGGAAGATCGGTGAATATCACAATACCTTTAAACAGTTAGTTAATAAATCAGTCAGATCTATGTCGCTAATTGAGGACAAAGCAAGTCTAGCAACCGGGGCCCATGGCTGGACAGTTATCCAAAGCTCCACAAGCAGTCTCTGCCAAAGCTATCTAGGAGTTGGCTTCACCAGGCGCACAAAGGAGAAGTTCCTACGACTACGGCTGGGCCAACTTCCCGTACAAAACCCTCGCCCTCCATGGAAAAGGCCCCAAGAAACAATCAACTGCCGAGTCTGTGGGAAGGAAAAAGAAGACATTGTGCACCTACTATGTACCTGCAAAGGACTGGACACAGAACGCAAATACCATCTAAAACAGCACCTCAACAGGCTGGGAATAAGAACACGCCGGCAGGCGGTAAAGGCCTGCTTTGGCGGGACGAATATCCAGCTAGCAAGTCACGTTGTCAAATTCTTGGAGAAAGCAGAAAAGAAACAAAAAAGATAGAGGGCAGAAACAAGCTGACGCCAAGTTACGAAGCGAAACCCAAACGGACATTGACATGTGATAAACCACTCGAATGAGTATTGGACCGCCACCCGAAGGCTAAAAAGCAAGGTGTTATATAAATGTCTCACCTTATTTTTTTCTACGCTCAGCCCGAAACAAGCACAAATTCCTGTATAAAGTATTACTTTTTATACAAAATCATTCTTATTTTATACTTTTATACACTAATTGCATTTAATTAATGGTTTTATTTGCTAACAATTACAATGGTTTTAATTAACTGAGTAATAAAGATGATTACCTTGATAGTTTCAGGTTATGCCTTTTTCTCAAATCAAATTGTTCCCATTTTTTCCACCAAGCCGGTAGTGACAGACCATCAGGATCACCTGGCTCTGTGTACTACACAGAGTATCCCCTCCCTATGTGCTATAGGCACGAGAAGATGGATCAGTTTTGTGGACAAAATAATTTTGTCTGTCAACCCTTTGAATCTCTTTTAGATCTTTTCCATTGTTACATCAACCCACCGGTTGAGGAGTATTTGGACACCCCACAGGGCAGCAAACTACTAGGTGCGGAAGAGGATTTGAAGTCCCAGCAGCCCATGCACCATTGGCCTTACTCAGATCAGTACCAGGCCCCCTCGGGGTTCAGCCCTTTACCCATCGACCATGATCCAGCCAGCCTAGACCAAACAAGGAGTGCATACTCCTGAGTGCCAGACCGGTGGCCAAAAGGTAAGAGGGAGGTTTGTGGCCCTCCTAGAAAGTGATTCCACCAGAGAAGGAGAAGAAAGTAGCATCAGCCCTATAAGATATGACTCTGCAGGGGAAGCTACAGACTACACTCCACACGGGCAGCCTTATGGCACAGAGGAAGCATCAGGGAGTGAGCTTGAGGTCAAAACATTTGCCTAGAACAGCACTTAGCACCAAGAGCAGGAGGCAACCCAGGTGGGAGGGAGAGGAAAGGCGAGAATTAAGGATAGAAGGAGAGCGAGCTCTCACCTGCAAAGTCCAGCAGGGAGGGGGAACAATTTTCCCTTCCCCAGAGGGAACTGGAGCTACGCCACGGGTCCCACGTGAAGATGAACCTAAGGATGGGTCGGAAGGAAGGCCCCTAACAGAATCGCATACATTACCAGTCCATTAGCATAGGAGAGGGGCAGGCCAGGAAATAAGTAGTCAGGAGAGCCTGACAGTGACACAATTGAGATGTAGAAGGAGTACCATGGCACCTTTATGCATGTACAAGGAGAATGACAATGAAAACATCCACCACTCCACCCGAATGCGTTGGTCAGACAGACTGACTCAGAGTGAAATAATGTCCAGAGAAGAGGGTGACATCTTTGCAATGCCTTTTTGCCATCTGCTGGCCTGCTGGACCAAAAGGAAGGGCCAGCTGTATGGTTGCCCTTGGCCAGAGGAGTGATCCTTTGAACCTAAGGGCGTGGCCACCTCTGAGGATTGCATTCAGCATGGAGAGGGTGATCTGAAATAGAACTACCTCGACATGCAGGAATGCCTGAGACATTGAGAGAGCTATGTCAGGCAGAATCCGACTTAGCAGCTCCGAACCAGGATTTGCCTGTTGCTCCAAAAAGAACCAGCTGGGAACATATTTGTGCTGTGGGCATAGATGGACAAGGAAGGGCTCAGGAATAAACTGATCCTATTGATGGATGGGGCAGAAAAATGGATCTCATGTTTTGAAAAGAACACCACATGTATACATTTAGCTATAGGTGATGTCAAAAGTCTTCTCACTATCCACATTTGGAAGCAGAGGGACACAGTGTTCTCCCGAGCCCACATCCTCTCAGTCACACTCATCAATACCGGGCATGATGGGGCTGTATTTAATTTATTCAGACACCAGATCAGGATGGCCCTGAAGGAGCTGTTCCCTGACTACCCAGACTGATGGCAAAAAACATGAAGCCTGGGAAAACCATTACCAAATTCCCAGAGAGAATAAGAGAACAATGGGGACAGAGACAGGACAGCCCTAGAATCACACTGATCCCCAGATTGCATTCTTCTGCAACATCCTCCAGCGGGTTTTACCCATGGAGATCCAGATGGGATTAGATTATTTAGTAGCGTTAGACACTAAATCTTGGCTGGAAATACAAGCCCATACACTACACGATTGCCAATGAGACAGTAAAAGGACAGGGAAAAGCTGGGGGAGGCACTGAGAGATACTGCCAACTTGGTCCAGCATAAATTGGAAAGGACAGCCCTTCAAGGGTGCGCTAGCTGCAAGCATCCAGATGGCCCATCGTCTCAAGGGGAACTCCGCTCAAGGACCCCAGTGAGAATTTGTCCAGTCCTAGTGGCTGAGGCCAAAAAGGCTGGGCCCAACCCAGCCCAATAGAATGCTACTACTGTCACAGAATGGGCAACATGGTCAACCGATGCAACATAAAAATGTACCACGATCAAAATGGAATTGTACAAAGACAGCCCACATAGTGCATCCATTCCCAAAACCATACACAGGAAAACCCACACACATCATGCAATAAGCTCCAAGGAAGTCCGGCTGCGACTGCCCCACTGGGTTGGTTGCTGAACACAGGACAATCATTGCAGCAACCAGGGAATTTAGCCCATCAGGGGCCGGACCCTAAGTTACAGCAAGGTGTGGGGACTGGCTGAGGTGGAAATGCCCTAATACAATCCAGGAATAAAAATACACCATTGCCAAAATCATCCCCTGAATTAATATACCCCCTTCATATCACTCCCAGTCACACTCCATTATCTGCCCCTGTAGCCAGTCTTCATGAGGACCATGCCTTGTCAATCGAGAATCCCCACTAGAGTTCACCATCCAGAAGCCCACAGGGGGCCCAGTGTTCCCTCTGCTGCTGATCCCCGGATGAGGGGTTGGCTGAACACATCTCTTGGGGAAGTCAGACTGATGAGGGAGCAGGATGGCCCCAACCAGAACATAAAAGTAGGCACCCAGGACCACTCACCCAAACCCAACTTTGAGTGGGCTGTTTAATTCTCAAACACCTCTAGGGTACTATGTTAGAATGCCCCAGAATAGGGAACAGTGGACCATGAATCATAAAAAACAGCCGAAAGGTTCTTGACCCTTCCAGCAGAAGGGCGGGAGCCATAAATTCAGCCAAATTAGAGAAACCTCATTTCACAACATGTGCAAAGACCCAAGGGGTAAACATCAGCCTCGCCTCACAATCGCACATAGACCAGATAGGACACAATGACATCTCAGCACCTGCTAAAACATTTTGCTCTGAACAGAATAGCCTGCAGAGAAAAAATTGTCCCCGCTGTAGCAAGGAGAGGGGGAAAAAAATATTAAAAGAATTGCATTGAAATTATTAGTTTAAAGCACCCAGTCATCCCCAAAATCCTAAACGCATTAAAAAAAACGTATAACCTGGTCAGCCCCAAAATTTTAGCACTCAGTGAAATTGGCTTAAAAACCTCGCCAAAACCATTGAAAAGTCTTTCACCTCTGTCCAATCCCAATAGGGAAATTTGTTCCCCTGTTAAACCATATAGCCCCCGGCAAAACCATATAGCAGGATCATTTTCCGGATGAAACAGGAATGTTCCAATAAATTGCCTACAGATCTATTTTTCCAAGTTAACCTATCACCCGCAACTCTTACTCTACAGGTCAGCGATCAAAGTGTAAGTACACCAGTGTTGCTGACAAAGCAAACACAAGGAAATGATGGACGTAGGGCTGAAACCTTTCAGACACTCACCCCCAGTCACATATCTCTTGGTTGAATCCATCATCATTCTTTAGCTCACTTCGCCATGTCAGTTCAGACCCAGCTATATGCAAATCAGTCTTGACCCTGCGCCTCATGGGAACAGTCTAGCCTAAACTGCCCAGCCAGGTCTTCCCTGAACAGGAAACAAGCATGCTTGGACCGGTTTCTGGGAAACACCCTGCATCAGCAAAGGCTAGCTTGAATCCAGTCTGGGCATGCCCTGCCAACTTAGGGCAAACAAGGCAAACACAAGGAGATGATGGATGGAGCGCTGAAACATATCAGACACTCACCTTTAGGCACAGATCTGGATTGAATCCATCATCATTCTTTAGGTCACTTCGCCACCTCAGTTCAGCCCCAGCTATATGCCAGTGTTGCTGAAGCCAGTCATTCGTTTAACCAGGACTCACAAAAGTCTTTCAAAAGACCACTGACTCAAATACTTCAGTTCAATTGACATTGTACCTTTGAGAGACACTCTTTATGCACTGCACCAGTACAAAAAGCACAGTTGGGAGCCCAGACAATAAACATCATACACCAAAGCACAGATAATAGCCATCCTATACCATACCAGAGACAACAAACAACAAAAGACAGACCCAAATGACAGATATCTCTCCTGAAGACAACTCTACATTCTAGAAATGATTTTCAAGTTATGTACTCTTATATTTTTACACATGCTCTCCTCACCTGGGGTGCTTTTGAGCCCCTCCAGAACCAAAATGTACATGATTTTGAAAGCTGTAGGTCTACCTTTTTATAACACATGCTCAGAGACTTCTCTAACCTCACCTATACCTACACTGAACCAAACGCTAGTATAACTCACGCACTACACAGCACACTCCTACACAACACCTGAAGCCAGCATATGTCCGCGATAGGCACACAAACTATGAGCAGATCATGTTACATCTGTTTATTAATACCTCATGCCGTAGGCACAAACAGACTTTATTTAGAGCAAGAGATAGGCCCTGAAAGAAGAAATGCCTCTTTTGTCTCTACCTCTATAGGATCGAGGCAAAAATCCATCCCAATAGACTAGAACCCCGTAGGACATTAGTGAACATCATCCTATATGAGACCAACCCTACTGCATTATATCTCTTAACAGAGCTAAGTGAGATCCAATCTGAGGTAGACAGGATGCACAGAAGGGGTAATACAGGGAAGGACACTGTTTGGCACTATACTTTGTAGAAAAAAGTTTCTTGGAGGTAGCACAACCACCTCACCACTGCACAAATACATCTGCTCCAGGATTGGTCTGCAGTCAGCGGGCATCACTGAACATCCTTGGGACTACCTTCTGTAAAATTCAATGGACCCCAGAAATAGAATTCCAGTGCATGGGCGTCCAGCTTAATCATGCAGGGGGAAATTAGTCCCATGGGAGGTGGTCCAGTTCCAGCATAGACACCCTTGCCAAGAAGTCTGGGATTGCAAGATCAATAGGTACACCTGGTTGAAGGGGGAGGGCAACCTCTAATTATATTGAAACTTGCTTTGCGCTCTTGATGTTTCAGAGGCAAAGAAACCTTAACATTGGGTAGCAACGTGAATTGTGTCACAATACTGCACGTACCAAACCTGCAATGAGACACCTCCTTCCTGATGGTTATCTACTGGCAATGTGGTGAACTTGCCTACACCATGCTCAGCCTTGGATGACAGAGCCTCTGTGTCCTCAAGACCAAACACACCCAACCCTGGTTACCCCTGGAGACGATATGTCAGAGTTGTCTCAACATCTGTTACAGAGGAAAACAACTCTGTTGAATCCAGCTCAAACCATAACAACTGATTATTTTGGCTAGCCTCATGACAACAACATTCCAGAAGAAGTCAGACTGTTCACAGAAGCTCAAGTAAGTGCTGGATGGATATGCCCTTCTTCACCCTGCAAAACAAAGCCAATGCCTGCTGGTTACAAATAACCAGATGGGAACTGATGCAAATGATAAATATTACTGAGCTCAGCCTAAACACTAGCAATGAAGAACTGCAAGTCATCCGCCTTATGGTGATGCAACATTGGCATCTGTTGGACTTGATGACTGTGATGGAGGGTGGGGTGTGTGTAAGAATTGCTGTTTCCTCTTATACGTTTATCCCTAGAAATGACATGACCAATGGGACATTAGCCTGTGCCATTCAAGATCTGCATAATCAACAACCGATATGAAGAAGGAGGGAGGTTTTCCGGAGCAGGACTGGCTGCATAGTATTTTTTCATGGATCCCCTTGGTATCCATGCTACAGATATCCATGATGGCTGACTCATACAAAACCAGAGCAATTCAGCTATTATAGGTAGTGAGATAACTATAACTCATGCCCCTGCAATGCACTGTTTATGACCTCACATATTACATCACTCAAGACGTGGTCAGTGACATCACTGATAACATCTCAAATCACATCACTGATGACATCATCCGGTGACTGTGTTTTTGAAAAGTTTGAGTGTTACATTATGTACCAAGGTCTATTGGATGATTCAGTGGGTGCGTGCCTAACTGTGTAAGTGAGTGATTAGGTGTCTTAGTAAATGTATGGATGAGTGACTGGTTTTGTGAATGTTTGTATCTGTCTGTCAGTTGGTGTCTGAGTGGCTATATGGCTGTGTGAGTGGATACGTGAGTTTCTGTTCTCGGTAAGGGGTTGGTTGTCTGAGCATCTCTATGGGTGTCTGAGTATCTGTGTAGGTGGGTGATGAGAGAATGGGTGAGTCAGTGGCTGTATGGGATAGTGAGTGCATGTGTGTTGGGCTGAATGGGTGAGTGAGTGTGTGTATGGCTGTAGCGTTGAATGAGTGCACATGTTAATGGTATATGCTTGAGTAACTGGGTCTGGGAAAGGCATTTTCGGTGAGTGATAGGGTATATGATTGACCCAATGGGTGAATGAGTGAATGTGAGGGTGGCTGTATGGGTGAATGTGTGCTTGTGTCAGTGACTGTATAGATGAATGAGTATGTGTCAGTATCTGTATGAGTAAGTGAGTGAGTGTGTGTGCAACTGTATGAGTGAGTAAATGGCTATGTGATTGACTGTATGGGTGAGTGAATAGGTAGGTGTGAGAGTAGTGCTATGTATGACTGACTCAGTGTGTGAGTACTGTATGAGTGGATACATAAGTAGCTGGATTAGTGAGTGGGTGTATGAGTGGCTGTATGGGTAAGTGAGTGGATATGTGTTGAACTATGAATCAATGAGCGGCTGTGTAAATACTGCTATGCGTATGTGAATGGGTTTGAGAATGGTAGTGTGGAAGTTGAAGTGGGTGTATCAAAGTTTGCATTGGGGTCTGAGAGGGTTCATCTGAGATTATGTGAATTATGTCATCAGTGATGTCATTTAAGATATCAGTGATGTAATCTCTGATGTCACTGCCCATGTAATGAGTGATGTAATATGTGAGGTCATAAGCAGTGCATTGTAGGGGTGCACGTTGTAGTTAGCTCACTAACTCAAACCAATGAATGTCTTAGGAGTGAAACATCAACCTAACTATAACGTCCCTGTGACCTCTGGTTTTTTCAATGAATTTTAAAGTTTTTTTTAAATGCTAATTCCTAACTATAAATTCCCTGTAACCGTTGTTTTTAAGTGAATTTCTTAGGTTTTTTAAATGCTAATTCCTAACTATTCCATCCCTGTAACCTTTGGATTTTTTTATTGAATTTTCAGATTTTTCAAATGTTAGGTTCTAATTATCAGATATCTCTATACTTTAGTTTTCAAATTGAAATATGGATTTTTGTATTATGTTTTCTAACTTGAGCCTTCCTCTAACAAATTATTTCCTAGTAAATATTTATAACTTATTTTTTTGTTAAAAATTTTGAAACTCTATCGTTGTAGATTTAAAACTGAAAATGTAACTAAACATTCTTTATTTTTAAACTTTGAAATTAATAAAAATGTGTGACTGTGATTGTACAGTGGAATGCATTATTGTATAAAAGAGTGTATGTATAGATATGTAAGTATTTGATTGTATATGTTAATGAAATCTTTTTATGTTTTTTACATTTAATGCTTTAGGTTAAATGTTTCAATAAAAAGTTGATATGTTTTTAAGGAACTGTGTGGGGTCGATTCCGATTCGGGAAAGAAATCCGTACGACGATTCGTATTCGTAGCAGTTTCCGTACAAATCGTGCAAATCCGTCCGAATTGCATAGTACGATCTGTAGGCAGAAAATAAGTCAGAATCTTTGTGAAAAGTGCGAAAATCAAGTGAAAATCTGTACGATACGGAAACTGAAAGTGAACCGTACGAATCGTAAACATGCTGTTCGACCCGACAAGTATGATCCAGACCGGTGAATCCAAATGCGATTCGTACGGGGAAACATCGCGTTTGAGTTGTATGGAAAACGCCGCGTATGAGTGAGCCACAAAATCAAATATGAGCCGACCCCCCCCGAACGAAGTGCACGTGAACCCCGTAAAAACGTCACATATGAGGGAGCCACAAAATCAAATAGGAGACGAACCCCCTCTGAACGATGCGCACGCGAACCCTGTAAAAACGTTCCATTGCAGAAATGTAAATCCGGTTCCCCTAGTGACCCCTTGCCCGCCAAACAACACAACATCCTTGCTAAAATTCACAATCACCATTTAAACGCCATCTGGAAACTTTCCCTCAGATTGGGCTCTTATCAGGATGCGTAAAAACACGTGTTTCTTCTGCCCATATTAAAGAAAGCCAACACAGATCCTGAATCTCCGTGCAATTATAGACCTATCTCTCTTTTACCAGCTCCTGCCAAGAATTTAGACAAATTTATCTGTCAGCAACTGATGGCCTTTGTTGAAGATAATATCCTCCTTCACGCCTCTCAATCCAGCTTCCGTCCCGGCTCTAGTACGGAGTCGGCCCTCATTTAAATGTCAGACTCTATATGCTGTGCAGTTGACGGAGGTTCCAAGGCGGTGTTGGTGCTGTTTGCCTTGTCTGCATCATTTGACACCGTCGCCCATCCCATTCTTCTGAACCGCACTAAGACCATAGGCGTGGGGGGCTCAGTGCTGAACTGGATATTGTCCTTTCTATCGGACCGCACACAGCAGGTCCGGACCTATCCGTTCATCTCCCCAGTCAAACCACTGAAGTGGGGCGAACCGCAGGGCTCTGCTCTGAGCCCTCTGCATTTTAATATTTACTTAACCCCGCTGGCTGAATCGATTGCCATGTCTGAAGTCAAAATCATTTTATATGCTGATGATACTCATCTTCTATTCACCTTTAATGATGTGTTTACCGCGACTTTTGACCCACAGAAAAATTGTCTCAAGAAAATTGCGGCCTGGATGTACCGCAATTTCTTGAAATTTAATCAAGATAAGACCGATATCCTTTTTTTTAACCAACCTTCTCCCCTCTCTTCCAATCAGTGGTGGCCAGAGGAACTGGGCATTCTCCAGCACCAAATGACTCGGTCAGGAATATGGGAGTTAGATGGGACAATCAGATATCCCTTGCCATACAGGTACAAGTGGTGGCTGCCGCTTGTTTTGGCAAGATTAAAATCATCAAGAGATTTATTAACTATCTGCCCAATGCAACCTGGAAAATGGTGGTTCACGCACTGATTACCTCCCATTTAGACTACGCAAATGGCTCATACGTTGGTCTCTCATTAGGCTTGCGGCTGCACACCTGGTATGTGGAGTCCCACTTTGACAGCATATCTCCCTGTATCTTCAACTACTGCATTGGCTGCCCATGGCTAAACAAATAGGATTCAAGGCGCTGACACTCGCCTTCAGGGCAGGACAAGGCTGTGGTCCTGTCTACCTTAGGAGGAGACTCCGTCCCTATTGTCAATCGCTAGCTCTACGGTCCAATGACAAGCGCTTCCTCATTACTCCTCGGTTCGCAAAGCCAAGATCAGGAGTTTAAACCTTTCAGGTATGAACCACCCAATGTTGGACTAAACTACCTCTTCTGCTGCGTCTGATTCAGTCTGAATGTGAGTTTCATAAAGCCCTTAAGACCTGGCTATTTAGCCGGCTTGATTAGTTGGTGCTCGTATGCTGCCTCATTTTCTGCCCACTACAGCACCGGGACACCCCGTTGGGGTAGCTGTGCACTCAATAAATGCTTATTATTATTATTATTATTGTAGATAGCTTTGCGGAACTGTTGGTGTAGGCCTGGAGATCTGTAGATGATAGTTAGACTAAGGGTGGTCAGAGGGTTGGTGTGAAACCTGATGTCCAGCAGCTTCACAATGCTGAGTGTGTCTTTGGTGTTGTATGTGACTCTGAGGGTGTACTTCAGAATGAATTGCAAAGCATCCTCCTGGATTGTTGGTGCGGTCCCTGCGGGTGATCTTGCATCCGTCTGTGATGGCAATGTTGAAGTACTGTGCTGAGGATGCGTTCAACCAGGTTACTGTAATGAAGGGGATGTGTGGGGCTGTTGTGTTGATGAGGTAACAGAGTCCAATGGCGTGCTGGTGGATGGAGCGGGTGTGCCGTAGGAGGCACATGACCTGGTTGTACGGACATGGTCTGTTAGGCCAGAGAGCGCAGTGTTGGCAGTAGGAGTTGCACACAGAGCATGCAAAGCTGTTGTGTGTGCGCTTAGGGGTTGCCAGATAGAAGGTGGTTGATTGTCTGGTGTTCATTGTTTGGAGGGTGGCTGGAGCATGAGTCTGTTATGTTACTTGGGTCAAGCAAGGATCAGAGGGTCTTGCACTGTGCACATTGCAGGCGCTGACGGTCCTGCCTTTGGCATGGAGGTGGCGCAACAGTGGCACAGACAAGCTGCTGCCTGCATTAAGAATGGGTGGAGGGAGGGAGGAGCCTCTGGGAGGCGTGTGGGTTGCAGAATCAAGGCACTCAGTGGTGGGGTGCCGCAGGGGAGGCAGCAGCAGGAATGAGTGAACACCTGATGGCGGGAGGGATGAGACAGTGTGCAAAAACTAGCACACTGTAACAGGTGTATTGAAAGGAATGAGTGTCTGTTTACTCATGGGTCACTGAAAGAAAATGGAAGAACAAACACCAAAAATCATGGGCACAGGATCAGTCATCAACAGGCCAAGGTGCACCCTATACACAGCCTCAGCAGGTGTTGCCTGCCCGTTGTGGGTAGTAATCTGCACAAATACATACACAACCATGTACTTCATGCACAATAGAGATCATTAGCCGTGATAAACTACATGCATGTTGCCTCAGTACACATACTCTCATATGCACAATCGTTGTCAATTATGCCATAGATGACGCATGCAAAGTGGCAAGAGATCTGTGGTGACAGTGATGAGACACATTGTACTGTGGTGAACACATTTTCTACACAAACGGATCAAGTATGTGTTGAGGCCATGCTGCTTTAGCCAATGTCCATGGCCAGTGCCATTGCCCTGAAACAATGGTGAAACAATGTGCACAGGACTGCCGGGGACTGTCAGGTCCTTGAATCCTCAGAAACGTGCGATGCTCAAAGTGGTCCATCTCCTGATAGCCCCTTGGTCTGAGTAGAAATGACAGACTCAAAAGGGTGATCAGGCGAGGGAAGGAAAGGAAGGAAACAGCAGGGAGGGAGATCTGAAACAAAGGGAAACAAGCATAAGGATTTAACAATTCTTGTCACAGAATCGCAGAATACCTCAGGACCTATACTGTAACAGTTACACCTGTAAAGGAAAACAACAGCCACTGTATCCTAGTTGGGATCACAGTAATGAAAGTGATACTAGATCTGAGGATCGAACAAGGACATCGCTACACAAACAACTTAACCGAGAAGCCTTGCAAAGCAGTGTTCTCCACCGGCCCTGAGGAAGCGACGTGACAGTGACATGACATACTGGCATAAGGGACAATGCATCCATATGAACAGACTCACAGGACAGTTGACAGAACATGTGGGACATACGCTGGCCCAAACCTTCACAAAATGGTTGATGGAAAGCTAAATGTACCGGCACACAAGATTAAGTGGATGATTCTTAAACTGGGGGCAACATGTCTTAATCAAAGACTCTAGGAAGGGCAATTGCGTTTTAACCCAATTGCTTTGCCGAACCTCAAAGCTATCATAGCCCCCGAGAAGCCGCGCCCGACTTCTAAACACTTCAACACCCCTCACCTTACCTATGACGCAGAACAAAAACCGGCTTACTGCTCTCCTGCAGTTTTGCTGAGCTTGCACCGCTGCCTCCCACTTTCCGGCGTCTGTGCCTGTGAAGAGCGCCGATTCACCGATGAGGTGGCTCCGCTTCAGAGCACGAGAACTCAATGCGTCTGCTTCAACAGCAGGGGCTGGAGCGGGAGCTTGGGAGCCGAAAGGAATCAGCATGGGGAGACCGAAGACTAAAAGAGCACCCAACCTCTTCCAACAATGCAACAGGTAGGAGACAGGCGATTTTCTATCACACCACGGTGCTCCGCGGTGCTCAGCGGTGCTCCGTTCAGAGAGTCGGGGATTTTGCGCTGATATCTAAATGAAGAGCAGACACATCCCGCCTACCCTAAGAGAGACTCGGACTCATCAGGAACTAAATCTAAGTCTTGTTATGCCGTGACTTCAGTAGCACCCTCTCCACACAGCCCTGCACATGGAGCTCAGACACGGAGCTCCCGACCGGTCCAAGCGGCCGGCCGCCATCTTTCCCTCCGTCGATGATCGACTTGCCACTCAGGCACGGAGCTACCGACCGGTCTCAGCGGCCGGCCGCCATCTTTCCCTCAGTCGATGATCCTAGTTTGAGAGTCCTGTGCAAACTAAGTGACCCCGACAAACTGATTTTTGTAAATTACCCCATGGGAGTTTGGGAAGATAAAATACTGCTTCACTACTTGCAGTTTCAATATCAATACACTATCATAGGGAGGCTTGGTGGAGCAAAAGTGGAGGGGGAGAAAGAAAGCTCAGACTATGTTTCCTCATCTCCCGAAATCCCTGAATTGTTAGAGCAGACCCGAGTTTCAGCCAGCTTCCGTGCTACAGGTAAAATTGATACTAAAGTAGATAAAGTATTTATACCGGAACCTGAACCTGAACAGCAGGAAAAGTCCACTTACTGTCTAAGGAACAGGCAATTTCTTAAAAAAACAGCTCCTCCGGTTTTTAAACAACCTGTAATCCCGCGAATCACAAAGAGAGTTTCACGTAAGGCCCTGAAAATACAAAAAGGGATACCACTAAATAAAAAGGGGCCAATAGAAGGGAAGCTGGAAGTAGGCGAAAGGGGAAGAAATTCCAAAATAAAAATCACACCCTCTTTGAGGTCCTATTTCAAAGTGCAGGACAAAGCTCAATTGAAACCCGTTATGGAAAGCTCTGCCTCACCAGTACTATGTGAGCCTCTATTGGGTGACCTAAGTGACCCGAGTAACTCTCTGGCAGAGGTCTCCATGAGGGAGCTAGAAAATCAGGGACATGAGGGGCCACCGCCGTCGGCTTTAACTCAGGGCCTAAACCCGAGGCCATCTCCCTGCCAGAACTTGAGTCAAGCACTAAACACACCTCAGGACTCTTCTGGAACTGTATCTGCCCTTAGTTGTCCAGCTACGCCTTCTTCTTCAACTTCGGAGAATGCCATACCTATCTCTGACTCTAATACCACTGCTGAAACTAATATTAACTCTAAATCTGACAAACCTCAGAGTGAGTCTAGTAACAGTATGGAGCTCTTAATGGAAAAAATGTTTGAGGAGATGACATCCAGATTTAAAATATCAGAGGAAAATCAAATCAAACTTCACGACAGATTCGAATCTTTGGACTCAAAGCTATTAGCGTTAAATGAGTGAGTCTCCACAGTGGAGGGAGAAGCTGTGGGCCTGACTAAGAGAGTTGAAGTAACAGAACATAATATTAGATTCTTGAAAGCAAAGGACAAAAGCATAGAGGAAAAGCTGGAAGCTTTAGAAAATCAGTCTAGAAGGTCCAATATGAGATTTCTTAATGTTCCGGAAGGACAAGAAGGGCCGGATATAAAGAAATTTATAATATCGCTAATAGAAGAACATTTTCCATGGAGTAAAACCCTAGATCTGGAAAACAACATTCAGCGGGTACATCATGATCCTTTTGGGAAACCCAAAGAGAGAAAGAATCCAAGGAAGATCCTGGTGAACTTTAGATCATACAATCTTAACAAGAGGATCCTGAGCGAAGCTCTAAAAAGTGGGGAATATAACAGGGATGACTGTTCCTTTAGGATCCGATCTGACATTGCGAAAGTGACTCAAGACAGGCAATGGGAGCTGGGTCAAAAAATGCCCGAACTAAAATCACTTGGGGCAACAGTCCAAATGAAGTTCCCAGCCTCACTCAGGATAATGTGGAGGAATAAGATGTATAACATCAAAGATCCTCTAGAAGTTGATTCTCTTTTAGTACAGATGCGTGATCAAATTCAAATACAATCCCATTCCTAGTCTGAATACACTTGATCACACTATATATACTCAAAAATGTAGCAGTAGAATTTTGTAATAAGCTATACTTATAGCAGTAGCACCCTCAAATAGTTTTTTTTCAAGAATGCAGGCACGGGGCTCAAAGTGGGCTATAATTAAGGCCCAAAGGAAAGGGAGGCTTTCCCAGGGAGGGAGTGTGTCTCCCAATGCCTTCTTCTTTCTTTTTCTTTTGTTTATTTTATATAATCACAACCACAATTGGTTTTCAGCACATTTAAGAAGGGAGGAGGGGGGGGGAGCACACGGGGGATGGGAGCAAAGTAGGGAAAAATATAAAAAAAAGTCCTCATCTTAAAGGAAAGGAGACAATCAGGACCCAAAAGGTTAATAATGGATTTCAGCTACTTAACAGATGGAGATGGGAAGGAACCTAAAGAATATAAAAATAACTTCTTGGAATGTTAACGGTTTAAGAACTAAGAGCAGGAGACGGAAAATCTTTGAATATCTAAAATCTATTGATAGCGAAAATTAAATCTTACAAGAGACACACCTACTTAAAAAAGAATGGGAGGAGATAATTAAAACTCTCCACTGGGATGATGATTATGTATGCACTGACCAACAGTGTGTTATAAAAGGGGTTGTTATCCTCATAAAAAAACTTTGAAGGCAAGAATCTTATCATCTGAGACAGACCCTAAGGGGAGATGGGCGTTAGCTAAGATTAGTATACTCAATAAAACTTTTACTTTAGCTGGGTACTATGGACCTAACACAGATGATCCTACCCCACTACAACCACTATACTCCCAATTGATTTCAGAAAATGTTCCTGTGATTTTAGGCGGAGACTTTAATATCATTTTAGATCCAAAAGCAGATCGAAATCCTAGAGGAAAACAGGATAGCCTGCCAAAAATTAGGGAATGGTTGGGAATATTTAAAAGAGATTTAAGCCTTACTGATGTATGGAAAGAGAAGGGCATCAAACAGGACAGGTTTACCTTTAATAACAAAAAGCTTGGTATACAATCGAGAATCGATTATTTTTTAATAGATCAGGGGTTAGTAGAAAACATTCATAATGTGATTCACCTTCCCGCTCACCTCTCAGACCATTCGGCTGTCCAAATGACGTTAAAAATAAATAGCGATATAACGATACCGAGATGGACACTGGATCGTTCAGTTCTCCTAGACCCTGTAATAATTGACCAACTTATACAGGAGACGGAACTATATTTCCAGGACAATAACGGGAGTGCCCCACCCCTAAGGTCTGGGAGGCATATAAGGCATTAATAAGGGGCAAGATCTGTGGCCTAACTATATACAAAACAAGGGAGGCAAAAAAAGAGATCCAGAGAATAGAAGAGAATATAAAAACACTGGACCGAGAGATCTTGATAGATACATCATCTCCGAGATGTCAAGACTTATTTAGGGAAAGGCTTAAACTGAAGGAAAACTTATCAATATTACTAGAAGGAAAAATCAAGGAAAGATGGGAAAGTAGTAAACTTGCCCACTATGAATATGGAGAGGGTTGCGGGAAAATGCTTGTGTGGAAGCTTAAAACAGACCAAGCTAGAACCAAAATAAGCAGTATAGATCCAACAGACAGCTCTCAAAATGGGTCTGAAGAACAAGTAATAAAGGAAGCATTTTCAGCCTTCTTTGCCAACCTCTATACGGAGGACTATAATCCAAAAATTGAGGAAATAACCAAATTTCTAGAAGCACAGAACATCCCAGTCCTAACCCCTGAGGAAAAAGAAATTTTAAATAGCGAAATAAAAACAGAGGAGGTAGACCTAGCGATAAAAAACTAAAGAGAGGCAAAGCAGCAGGTCCTGATGCCCTCCCAAATGAATTCTACATAAGGCTAAAAGACACTCTGGCTCCCCAATTAACAGCGCTATTTAATAAGATTTTTATAAATAATGTTAAAATCCCGGAGTCATGGAATGATGCAACCATCTCTATCATTTTGAAACCAGGTAAAAACCCGGAAAGGTGTGAATCTTATCGCCCAATATCCATCCTAAATTGTGATTACAAGATCTTCACCCAAATCCTGGTAAAAAGACTAGGGAAAATCGCGGGGTCACTAATAAACTCTAATCAGAAGGGCTTTGGGGCAGGAAGGCACCTTCAGGACCTCACACACGAGTTGATTGGGGCAATTGACATCTCTATCGTAGAGAAAATTCCACTATCAATAATTACGATTGACGCTGCCAAAGCGTTTGATAGAGTTAACTGGTGCTACTTAAGTGAGGTATTGAAGAAGTTTAAGTTGGGGGATAACATCGTAAAAGTTGTAGAAAATATCTACAACTCTCCCAGAGCCAAAATATTAATTAATAGCAACCTAACAAATAATATCCTGATAGGTAGAGGAACATGCCAAGGCTGTCCCCTCTGCTTTTTATTTTCTCTATTGAGCCGATCGCAGAATGCCTTAGGAATCTCCCTTCAATCTCCCCATTTTGTTATCAAGGGTGGCATAAGAAAGTAGCTCTTTATGCAGACGATCTTATGATCTTTACTTCAGACCTAGAAGAGGCTCTTAAAACAACAGAAGAGACCTTAATAACCTTTGGGAGGATATCTGGTTACCAGATAAATCAAACTAAAACTGAAATTATAAGCTGGAATTTAAATTTTGTATCCCCTTTCTGTAAAGAAAAAATAAGATACCTGGGTATCGATCTGGTAAAGGATATTGATAGAATAACCCAAATAAACTTCCATAGGGTAGAGATTGAGGTCAAAAAGCTATTGAATGTATGGAGGGGTCTGCCTTTAACATTCCTGGGTAAATCTAACATCATAAAAATGGCAATATTGCCAAAATTTACCTTTATTTTTAACGCTATCCCGCTCGAGTTTAATAGAGCAAAGATAAAAAAAGATGCAGGGAGATTTATCCAGTTTTATATGGTCTTCTAAAAAACCAAGAATTGCATGGCATAAACTAAGGAGAACTAAAGAGCAGGGAGGTATAGCTAGTCCAGACCTCCTAGAATACTGCAGGGCCTTCCAATTTAAAAGTAGTAGAGTGTTGTTGGGCCCTTACGAAAACTACCCATTATTCCTACAAAATTTAACAAATAACACCAGCCACTTCTTGTATAAATTCGGTCACCCGAAGTTCTTTAAAAAAATTAAATTGAAGGTCCTGAAATCAGCCGCTAGACTGTGGTACTGTGTTAGATCTACAGTAGATATCCCCTTCTATAGAGATAAGGCCCCGATTTGGGATTCTCAAACTACACCAGACTGCCTTAGGGACAGTTTAGCGATCCCTCTAAAATCTGCTGGAATAACAGAATGGGGACAGCTCCTGTTTCAAAATAAACTTCTTGAATGGGAAATATTATCGCAATATACAAACTCCACTCTTTCGAAATTCAAATATTACCAACTATTGAGTTGGAGTAAATCAAAGAAACTAGGAAAGGTAATAACTCCCTGGAAATAAAGATGCAGACGACTAAACCATTTTTGAAAGAAATATCCTTCTGGTACTGGGCCCTAATTTCGGCTGGGGAGGACGACTTCCGAATTCCAGAGAGTATCTGGGGAAAAGACCTGCCGACGCTGGATACAAGCAAATCATGGCAAGTATCTATGAGCATATGCTGGTCGATTGTAACGTCTGCTGCTCTCAAAAGAAATCATTTGCTCACTATACATAGAGCCTACTGGACACCGAAAAGACTATCCAAACTGAACGGGGCCACAGTGAAGAGCTGCCCAAAATGTGGTTTACAGATGGCTGACGACTTACATATGTTCTGGCGATGTCCCAGTCTTGATGGCTTCTGGAAAGATGTGGGTATTACCTTAGAAGGGGTACTTGGAAGACAACTTTCTGTAAGTATGGACTTAGTTATTTTTGGGGTCACAAGTACGAATGCAGGAAGACCCTTTTCTAAAGCTCAAGAGAACTTAATTTTCATACTGTTTCTTTTGGCAAGGAGGGAGATTTGTGTAAAATGGATAAACCCTGTCCCTCCGACCCATAACAAATGGCTGGCGTCAGTTTTGAAAGTGTTTAACCTAGATAAAAATAAGAAGTTTGGCTCTAAAAAATATAAATTCTGGGATATTTGGGAAGAATTCCATAAGAGGTGATTTAAATGGCGATGTGTACATATAACGTATATATACCGTGGCAGTAATATACCTGGATTTCCCATTATACTCCACTGTAATGTCCAATGATTACGCTATCGCAACAATATTGAGGAAGGCTTGCAAGAGTAGCCATAATGGCTAGCTCACTTCAAGACGAAACAAGAATCCTCCTCCTTACAAGTATACGGATGTAAGGGGTTCCCTCTCTCAGAGATGCCGCGAAGCTGAGAAGGGTCCCTGAAAACTCCTTACTTTAAACTGTTGCGTAATGAGGACAAAAAAACAAAAATAAAAAATAAAAGATTAAGTGGATGAGCCAAACACATCCTGCTGCACACAGCGAGGCTGCAATTGTGCATAGAGCCTGTGGTTGTGATGTCCCACACAATGTCAACCCGTTGTATCCGCAATGTGTCAGGGGCATGGTTTACACACATCAATGCCTTCACCAGAGTCAACACTCCACTACAGATGACTGTCAAGAAGGGTGACTGTCCTATCATGGGAGTGGTGCAACATGTAATTTGATCCATGGTGATGAGACATGTATTGATGGTACTACACCATGCACAGAAAGAGTTCCCACACATTCACAAACCATACCAACTCCAATCAGCCTGTTTGGATCTCTTACCTGAACTGACATTTACACATGTCCTTGCATGGAACGCTGATTCGGCCCACGTTGCAATCATCATGAGGAATAGCAGGAGGACTAAGATGACACGAACAGACAACAGGCACAGCAACCTGGGAATGACAGACACACAAGGGGTCACCGGTAAAAATCTTTGCAAAAGACATTGGCATGTACGAAACAGGAACAATGTTGAACACAAGCAAATTTCAAGCTAAGCCATTGCGCATTATCATGTGGCATTACAGCAGCACTTGCGTGACACATCTAAAAACACATCAAAGTTACTTTGCATACAGTCAGCTGGACACACACATTGCAACACATGCCACTCAATGCTACAAGCTTGCTCACTTATTCCCAGTGACTCACAATTATGAGAAGAAGTTGCGTATGAGCTGACTCAGGATATCATCCTCCTGCTCCTCATCACTTGCATCGCGACCAAGCCCTTGATCCTCAACGGGTGGATGCTCCTGCTCCTCAGGAACCAGGATGAGTGGCACTGCCTTCCCAACTGCCATGTTGTGCAGCATGCAGCACACGATGAAGATCTTACAGACCTTGTCCGGTGCATATGGGAGGGATCCGCCCGTCTTATCGAGGCACCGGAATCGGCTCTTCAGGAGACCAAATGTCCGCTCAATGACTCGCCAGGTCTGCCCGTGTGCATTATTGTACAGCTGATCTGCGCAGTACTTGGGTTGGGGAGAGGTGTCATTACCCATCACATGTTGGGATATCCTGAGTCACATACAAAGATACATCATGTAAATAAGTGGGTCAGGAGATGCCATTAGAGCAAAAGATACTGAAACACACAGGACAAACAGAGTTTACCCACCAACAAGACATGCCCGATCGTTGCGCACTGCAGCATCATTTATGGCACCCTGCTATGCCTCATGATGAATGCATTGTATGCCGATCCTGGAAAACGTGCACAAACATGGGAAATCAGCATGTTAGCAAGACACACCACTAGGGCATTTATTGAATGATAATGTTTACTGTTTCAGTAAGCCTGCTCCTGAGCCTGTGGTTGCACCAAAGCCACATGTGTCCCATCAATGGACCCATGACATGTGGCATCCCTCCCAGGGCATAGAATTCACCCTTGACATCTCTCAACTCTTCAGGAGTTGGAAATTTGATGAATTCATCAATGTGCTCCAACATGGCTGCCAAAACATCATGCAGGACATGGCTGAACATCGTCTGTGACATTCCACCAACATCAGCTATGGCTAATTGAAGGATACCTGTAGCAAAAAAATGGAGGGTTGCCATCACCTTTATCTTGGGGGTCAGCGCAGTAGGATATCTGTGTTGTGGTTGGAGATGTGGTGCTAGCTTGTTCGTCGAGTCCTGAATCAACTGGCGAGTGACTCTGTAATGTCGGATGCAGGCACGTTCCCTCATGGTAGCCAAGTCTGGGAATGGCCTTGGTAGAAGCGGTACCCTGCAGGACATATTTGGAAATAATTAGCACATGCAAAACTGCTACTACTCATCAGGTCACTTTGGAGTCTGGCGTGTGCAATACATCCAGGTCACATATGGCAGCTTGCTGGCACTCCTATGAAAACCCAGATACACCTGTTGATTGACAAATAAACATGACATGCCCTGAAATGAGCTGCTGTACTGGTCTGAGTGAACAGTCCGAGATATTACTGGAGTGACACACATCACAATACCTGCAGTGGAAGCTTGTCATCCCATCCAGACAGCTGACTGCAAGGCACACGCACAGGTCACATGGAATGTCAAATATACATATCAAACACATTGTGATTAAGGTGTGCATGTGACAAAAAAATAACACAGTCATTGCCACGATGCAGACATGTATGCCTGGGAAAATATGCTGTCTGATGCCATCAGACCCAAAAGCTGTGGGAATGCACATGTGGCATGGTGTGCAACGATGTGAAACCATTCCCATATCAACACAGACCCATGTTAGATGCACCAACAGCAGATGCAGTTTACGGAACACAAACAGCAAGCTCAATGTTAAACATGACACACATCGGACTTAGGGCCCGATGTAGATAGGCAAATACCGGTCGGTTACGGCCGAACATCGGTAATTTCGGCCGTTACCGACCGTTATCTGGGAAATGAGATGTAGGTGATAAAAATGTATTGAATCGGAAAATATGAATCAGTAAAAATCCGATTCTGTATTCACCGATTCCATATTTACCGATTCGGTATTTACCTATTCCTTATTTACCGAGTCCTTATTTACTGAATCGGTAATTAAGAAATGGTAAATAAGGACCATCAAGATGTAGGAAAGGTCAAAAATACCGAATTACATGAAATTCGGTGTTTAAGAGTCGGTATTTACCATGGACTGCAAGCAGGTGGTAACCAGGTGCAGGCTATAAAAAAGGGCCCAAAATTCAACAGTGTTGCAAGAATGGCGGCATTCTATGTGATTGCGAGGCGACAAAGGCTACAGGCAGCAGGAGAGAGGGTCTGGCTAAGGGAGGAGAAGGTCTACAGACAGAGGATCACCATATTCCAACTGACTGAGCTTGAGATACTGCAGAGGTACAGGCTACACCCCAGAACCATCCTGGACTTAATTAGGGACCTCCACCCATACCTGGATCGCCCAACACCCAGGGCCCACGCCATCCCACCCCATGTGCAGGTGCTGTTTAGCCTACACCTGCTTGCCTCTGGGAGCTACCAGAGTGTGATTGCTGCAGTTGGTGGTGTATCCCAGAGCTGCCTGTCCCGTTTCTTCAGGAAGTTCCTGTATGCCATGACGCAGAGAATGGAAAATTACATCCGGTTCCCTGACACACCTGCGGAACTTGCAAAAACTAAAACTGACTTCTATGGACTGGCACACTTCCCGCATGTGATAGGCTGCATAGATGGCACCCACATTCCACTATGCCCACCTGCAGCCACTGAACACATCTACAGAAATCGTAAGTTGACACACTCCATCAATGTGCGGGTGATATGCAATGCTGCCAACATCATCACTGACATAGTGGCCAAATTTCCAGGGAGCACGCATGACTCCTACATATTCCAGAACAGCGGAATATACACACGGCTTGTTGCTGGAGATTTTGGTGATGGATATCTGCTAGGTAAATAAGTGTAACACACCCTGATATGAATGGCAGATGTATGTGTCATGTGTATGTAACTCATGGACCTCTTATTCTCTCCTAGGCGATATTGCATATGCCCTGCGTTCCTTTGTGCTCACACCATACCTCAATCCAACTAACAGAGGCAAAAGGTGTCACAATGTGGCACACAGGTCAACTCGCAAAATAGTGGAGCGCACATTTGGACTCCTCAAGAGCAGGTTCCGCTGCCTCCACAAGAGTGGAGGAGCACAACAGTACATCCCCATCATGTGTTGCAAGATTATAGTGACCTGTTCCATGTTGCACAATCTTCCCACCAAAGAAGGCACAGAGGTGGAGGTGACACATCACGAGGACATTGATGATGACCAAGAACATGTAGACCCCCAAGCAGCAGGAGCAGTAGCAACAGATGGAAGATTGAGACGGACAGAGATTACACGTCGATATTTCTAGGTAATGTATGACACACAGACAGGTATAGTGTTTGACAAGTGTAGTTTAATATTCACTACATCAGGATCAAAATAGAAAAGCCATTGACCTTTAATGTCCATGTCTACGACTGCGTGTGCTCAGTTGCCGTCACTGTGAGCAGTCCTGTGAATTTTAGGCAATGTTCAATGCTTACGCCCACGCACTACATTGCGGGATTGACGTGGCGGGGATTCCATATCTTGGCTGGGGCCTGACTCAGCATTGCTGCGCCTGACACTCCTGCACACCTCTGGTACAGGTGTGCTGGAGCCACTCCTGCTGGTGGACCCCTCTGTCTCCTCCACACCCGTGTCACCAGCATTGCCTGTTTGAGTTGTGAGCATCTGCTCCATCGCAGAGGTCACTCTTTCCATGCCCCGTGTCAAGTCTGTGCAGCAGTGCACAATTGCATGCTGCATGGATATTGAGCGGCGGCACAGTAGGGATGTGGATGTGGCAAATCTGTTGAGTGCCTTGGACTGCTGCCGCATATACTGCCGCTCCCTGCGACGCTCAAGTTGATTCCTGTCCAACTTATCAGACAGTACACCCATGTAGGTAGAGATGTCTGACATCCCCTTGGAAATTGCCTCCAAACTACAGGCAATGTGGCCTATTGCACTGTCTATGTTTGTCATTTTGTTGTTCATGCTGCGCACCTGCCTATGCACGCCCATCAGTGCCTTGACCTGCACGCGCTGTACTTTGACCATTGTGGCCTCCAGGCCACAGAATACGCTCCCATCTTCCTGCTCATCACCAGCCTCACATGCCCTCCTGCCAAGGACACTGGTGCGCGCAGCACCAGCAGTAGTCTGTGATCTGGCCTTGTCAGCCACAGGTGCAATTGTCTGATTTACAACATCCTCATCCTCCTCATCAAAGGTTTGCAGGATCCTCTGAGGGGGCACATCAGGCCTACTTAACCTTCCCAGCATGGACGACCTGGAAGTTGGTTTGGGTGTAAGCGGTGTGTTTTCCACCTCAGGAGATCCAAACAATAGAGGTGATAGCGGCACAGGTGTTGAGGATCGCTCTGGTGTTGATGTTTCCTGGGTTGTGTTGGTGCCTCCTTCTACAGCGCTAGGACCTGTGCTTTGTTTCTCCTTCTCACTTTTCTTAGTTGCTGGTGCCCTCTCCTCCCTTGCTGGTGCTGAACTGCGTGAGGACTCTCCTGTGGAATGAAATTGACATAGGGTCAATGTTGTTGTTCACCTGTGTGTACTTCTTAAATAAATAGTTTACACACCTTTGCCCAGTGTTCATTGTGTGTTTGGAGATGTGTGTGGCATGCCTTGCTGAGTATTGTGGTGTATGCATTGCATGTATTTACTCATGACTACGTCTACCATGATGCATTGCGGGCCCCAAGTATGAGCTGTTCTGCAGTGTATTGATTCTACTCAGTGGGGTACGGTTTCAGGGTAATGGTTGTGGATAAGGGTACATGCATCTTACCTTCTTTCCTTGATGCTCTGGCTGTACTGTCCAGGTCTCCAATCCCATGGATGCATTCAGGCTCCAGGGTTGTTTCAACAAGGTCCTCCACCTCAGACAGTTTTGGTGCTTTGCTCCTGCCACTCCTGTCACACCAGCATCCTTTTTTTGGGCAGCGATCTTCTTTTTGGTTATTATGCGAAGGTCATACCATCGCTTTTTAATGCCCTCGATCTCCCGGTTCGTCACACCAATGGCATTGACTTTGCCCTGTATGCCAAGCCATATGTTCCTCTTCACAGACTCTGCAACATGCAGAGACTGTCTTCCAAATATTTGGTTGTATTGACTTACAATTTCTTCTACAGCCACCTGTAGTTCTGCTGGGCTGAACTTTATCATTCTTTTGCGCTCCCCACCATCCTTTTGCCCTTCCTGAAACTCCAGTCTGTAGCACTGCTTGGCTCTGGATACTCAGCTCCTCTCACCTCAGCTCAGTTTGTTCAGTTGCTGTGCACCTGCATGGGTGTGGCCACACCCAGGTACTAGGGAGGGGTGCTTCATTTTGATTAGTTGAATTCTCTGGGCCTTGGTTGTGGGGTGTGTTGGGTGTTCCTGATTGGTTGGCAGGCTCACATGTCGATTTTCAAACTGCTGTTACGGTATTTTCCGTATCAGTATTTTCCGTATCAGTATTTTCCAATTCTGTAAATTCCGGTTCGGTAAATTCCGAATCGGTAAAACCCATTCATTCCTATGGGCCTCCTGGCCTAAAGGTATGAATGTGTTTTGCCGATTCGGAATTTACCGATTCGGAATTTACAGATTCGGAAAATACCGAAATCGGATACAGAGTCATTCCAAAACGGTAAATTTTACCGATTTTTTACCTACATACCATTTTCCGATTCTGAAATACCGATTCAGTATGAGTCAGTATTTAAGAAACGGAAAATACAAATTACCTACATCTGGCCCATAGTCTCATACGGTCATGCTGAATGTGAAATGTCAAGTGACAAAGTGCCCCGGTCCCTGGCATCATGAGACAGGTGCCAGAAGTGATGACTGTGCCATCCCAGTGTTGCTGTGTATGACAAACTCTGCATTATGATACACATGTAACAAGTTTCAAGGTGATGTGTGCTACATAGTGCCCCATCACACATGACATGTGTCAACAGGTCATTACACATCGATTGTGCAACAAGATTAGATGCGCTGGGCTATATCACTGGCTGCCACACCTAGGGCCTGCACATGGAAGTATATCATGGCAAGAACTTGATAGACATCCTTGTTTGAACCTTACCCCAACATCCCTGCTGTGTGTGCGCCTCATATCACTATTGCAAAGGTGCCATATGTGTGCGTGTGAAACGCACCGTATCCCTGCATTGGCATCAGCGTGTGAAACCCACCGTGTGAAATGCACTGTACCCCTGCATTCACATCACCGTACCCCTACATTGGGTGCGTGTGTGCGCATCATCTCACTATTGTAATCATGCCATACACGAGCGCACCGTACCCCTACGTTCCAGGCGTGTGTACGCATCGTCTCACTATTGTAATCATGCCATACGCAAATGCACCATACCCCCACATTCTGGGCGTGTGTGCACATTGTCTCACTATTGTAATCGTGCCATACGTGAGCACGTCGTACCCCTACTTTCCGGGTGTGTGTGTGCATCGTCTCACTATTGTAATCGTGCCATATGCGAGTGCACCGTACCCCTACCTTCCGGGCATGTGTGCACATCGTCTCACTATTAGAATCGTGCCATACGCGAGTGCACGGTACCCCTACGTTCTGGGCGTGTGTGCGCATAGTCTCACTATTGTAATCGTGCCATACGTGAGCACACCGTACCCCTACATTCCAGGCATGTGTGCGCATCGTATCACTATTGCAATGGTGCCATATGCGAGCACGTGAAACGCATCGTGCCCTGTCAACTCAGCAAAAAGTCTGGGAGTTGTCATAAGCAACGACCTTTCTATGACACCCCAGATCAGCGCTGTAGTCTCCTCCAGCCATTTCCAGCTCAGGAAAATACGCAAAATCTCCCGCCTACTTACCACCGATGCCCTCACTTTGGCCCTGCTTGCGTTAGTCATGTCTAGGCTTGACTACGCAAATGCACTTTACGTAGGCATTCCTGCATACCAACTTAGGAGACTCCAGCTGATCCAAAATCAAGCTGCCCGCTTGATCTATCATCAACCTAGAGATCAGCACGTCCAACCTCTCCTAAAAAGTCTCCACTGGCTTCCGGTTTCTGCCCGCTGCAACTTTAAGCTTGGTTGCATCATTTTTAAATCCCTCACTGGTCATGGTCCCTCCTTCATTTCTTCTTTGCTTCATCCTTATGTTCCCTCCCGCACTCTTCGGTCATCTCAATTGGCCTTACTTTCTGTCCCCAGATTCAAGCGGAAGAAACACGGTGGCCTCAGGTTTTCTTTCTTAGCCCCGTCTTTTTGGAACACCTTACCTCTTTCTCTTAGGTTGCCCTCCCCCTACACCACATTCAGATCCTCCCTCAAAACTCACCTTTTCACTGTAGCTTATTACTAGCCGTCATTCTGTGTTATGTTATCTTCTGTCTCTCCTCCCTGCTCCCTCTGTATAGCGCCAAGAAACCTAATGGTGTTAGCGCGCTCAATAAGTTAATTTAACATAACATAACAACATCGTACACGTGTGTGGATCTCAAAATCACTTAGGGGACACATAGGGGACGATTAGTAGGCCCTGAATGCATCCTGGGTGTCATGGATACTGAGATTTGAGTATGTGCTACAGGCGCCCTGCAAAAGTCAGTAGGGCAAAAAAATACAATGTTGCAAATTAATTGTGGAGCTGAAGCTCAAATTATGAACAATGCGAATGCGTGTCAGACCTGTATGTTTAAAGGGATTGGAGGAAACATACAATGCGAACAAATCTGACCTATCACTCTGTACTCCTCGAAAGGAAAGTCCCTCATCAGCACTGATTTAAGGCAGCAAGAACCCCTGAGAGGGCACTTGCCTGCACAACATTGGAGTGGACTACACTGCTGCTGTCTCTGCATCCTCTGGCATTTCATGGCTCGTACTATGGAGAGGGCCCCAGCTTTCACCGAGGAGGTAAACCAGGCCCTGCTGGATAGCCTCCTACCACAGTTCAGCAAGGTGTATGGGAGACCAGGGGAGCAGGTGAGTGCTGACTCCACTACCTTTGACTGTGCACCTGTTGTGTGAGTGTCACAACAGGCATTGTGTATTGGTGGGACAGACATGCAATGTGGTTTTGAGTGAGTCCCAGGGGATGTACATGGTGGTGTCTCTCATGCAGAGCATGATGCAGTTCATGTGTGTTCACTCCTCACTTGCATTGTGCTTACTGTGACATTTACTGCATAATGAATGACACATTCAGCCATGCCAGACCTTGGTGGCTTTATTCCCAAATGTCCTGAGGTGGAGCTGTGTTCCCCCCGGAGTGACAGTTGACTGTACTCACAGATGTTTATGACTTGAGGGGACCTGTTGTGAGATTGTCCAAATGATGTATTTAACCTCATGGACATTGAAATGTGTGAATGAGCCTTGTCATCTGGGTGAGTGTGTATGTGACGTGTTGCACCACTGCTGCATGGCGTATGCAGCAGCTCTAGCCATCTGACGTGACAAGTAAGCAGTGCTGTGTGCCTGACTTGCAAAGCTAGCCTGACACCTATGACACCCCATTGTCAAGTGGCACATGCGCAAAGTCAGGATTGTATCCGCTGTTGTCAGTGACAGGCGAGTGATCTGTGCTAGGGTGTGTCTGTCTGGTCTGCTGAGGGTTCTACAGTGGAGTGGGATATATGACTGCTTGGCACCTGCTGTCTCACACCCTGCAGTTGCATGTGTTGCCCAGTGTGTGCCACGATCAGTGAGTGTGTTGCACACGTTACACCATCGGGTGCCTTTCAATGCCATGTAGTGCACTGGGGCTTGCCCACAGGCCAAATTCACATGGACAATGATGCAAGTCCTGTAAGACTGCACATTGATTTCCACGGAGGGTGGTCTGTGACATGTGTTGGGACCTTGCCTGTGCCATGACCTGTGCACTGTGTTTGGGCTTCATATTTGTTTGCACTGATGATGAGTCTCAACATAGGAGTGTGAGGTTTACACTGCACACCCTTACAGCATGCGTGACCCATGTTGTGTTCTCAGACATGATGTACATAAGTGGGAGATATGCATAGTGCCATGACGGTTACTCATGTTACAGTCAACTCATTCCACACCCAAGGATCAGTGTGCCCACTAGAGTCCCCTGAGACATCCTGGCCTCCTAATCATATGTGTCATCCAACACTGTGCCCATTCTATGTGGGTTCAGCATGGGTCTGCCTCTGTGGCATTGATCCCTGGCAAAGTTTGTATTTTTCCTGTGTCTGATACATGTGTGCACTGGATAGGGATACAAGATTTGGCTTGTGCATACTCACACTGGGCAGTGCCTGTGTGCCTATTCACAACAATCTGTTGATGGTTGTTTGTCACAAATATGTAATGCCAGCCCCACGAGGTGAGCTTGGGTTACTTTTGGAATTGCACAGTTTTTGTTAACCAGATTCAGAGGTCTCACTTCTTAAGCTGTATCAATCACATTGACTGAGGGAGGGGGGTGTTGTGCAGGAGAGGTCTACATGGGCCTGCCTGATTTAGCCTTGCCAGGTCGGACCTGTGGGTGAGAATTGGCTGAACAATGATTCACCATGCACTGCCCCTGTGATGATGGCCAGTGATTTCAGTTGGGGCTTGGCAGCCTATGTCATTTTGTTCCAGTCTTGATTCAGGCTCATACATTTTTGCCACATGTATGTAGTTCAGATGCAACGCTGTTTTGTCTTAGTGTGCACACTTCTGTGTTGACATTTTGCCTGGGGATAACGGTGTGTCCACAATGCAGCAATGATTTTGTTCATCACAATTGCTGGACCAATTGCTTAAGCATTGTCTAGAGTTGGGACATGTGTGCAACTCCACATGACAGCCAGTAGATTTTATGTGCAAGCAACTGTGTCATCAGGGAATGGATGCCCATGTAAGGACTGACATATTTCAAGTTGTGTCACATAAATGATTGTACCTTGGCACTCACCACACTTGTTAAAAGTTGTTCATGTTTAGAATGTGTTAATCTGTCGAATTGTGTAAAGGACACTTATGTGCCTGCATGATAGTTGCCTCACAAGGTAGTGCACACAAAACGGCATTTCCACGTTTCTGAAAGAAGCTGGCACCTTTTCAAAGAGGCCAGTGTAGTGATAAAGGGCCCGATGTAGGTAAACGCGATTTTCCAATTTCAAAATACCGAGGCGGGCCGAATCGGTATTCTGAAATCGGAAAACGAGATGTAGGGAAAAAAAAACGAATGAATACCGAATCGGTCGGCATCGGTAATGAGATTCGGTACGTTCCGATTCTGCTCGGTCCGAATCGGAAAGTACCGAATCGGCCAACAACGAATCGGAAATCACCGAATCGGCTACCACCGAATCGGATATTCCCGAATCGGCGAATACCGATTCGGTAAAAGCCGATTCGGTAAAATCCGATTCGGCAATCATAGATTCGTAGCCATGAAAACACACCCATGGCGAAAAAGCCCATAGGAATGCATTGATTGAACCGAATCGGCTTTTACCGAATCGGATTTTACCGAATCGGATTTTACCGAATCGGATATTACCGAATCGGTAAAAGCCGATTCGGGAATAGGCGATTCAGCCAATGAGGTGGCTCCCCCTCCCCCACCCAAACAGGGAGTGGCAACCCTGGCAGGTGCAGCTAATTAAGAAGTTTCTGGAAAGCCTGCCTGAGCCCAACACTCACAGTTAGCAGCAGTGGGAGAAGGAGGTTGCCAACTGAACTGGAGAACATGGCAGAGCAGTCTGAAAGCCAGAAGTCCTCACAGAAGAGGAAGCCCAAGTTCACCACCACCGAACTTCAGGTGCTGGTGGAGGAGGTGGTGAGGGTGCACCGCCAGCTGTTTGGCAAGCTGTCCCTCAACGTGCCAGACAGCACCAAGAGGAGAATCTGGGCCGACATCGCCCAGAAGGTGAATGCTGCGGGTGTCACCCCCAGGTCCATAGAGGAATTGAAAAAGAGGTTTTATGACATCCGCAGCCTCACGAAGAGGAAGCTGGCTGACATACAAAGGCAGGCTGGACTCACTGGAGGAGGCAACAACCCGGCGCCACCCCTCACCGAGCTGGAGGAACTGGTCTCCAGCACCATTGAGAGGGAGAGTGTCGTTGGAATCGGGACCCTGGACAGCTCTGCGAGAGCTACAGCTACAGGTAAGAAGCATGCGCATCATGACACACCCTACCAGACACCTCCCCATTAGACACAATGCATAGGCAAACCCCAGCACTGTACTGTCACCAACATACAAGAGACAAGCATCATGGTACATGTAGTCAGCAGAAGTTAGCCAAATATGTCAGTGCAGAATCACAAGACAGGAAACAGTGTGACACAGTGTAAGGAGATGCAAGGACATGTGGAATGCCATAATTGTACTGACTGTAATACATCGGCACTCAGTTTACAAATGCTTCTTTGTACCTAGGGGCCCCATCAGGCGGAACAACAGCGACAGCAGAGGGAGCAGCACCGTCCAACGCTGCAGTCGCAGGGCCGAGCACCAGCCAGGCTGGCCAGGAGGAGGAGGAGGAAGGAGACACCACAGGGCTAGGTATGGAGGGAGTCCTGGTTATTGACTTCCATGCAGTGCACTCCCCAGTACTGCCCAGCACACCCCCCTTGCAATTCTCCCCGGAAAACTCCCCTACAAGGCACACCATTCCGCCTACACCAGCTCCTGCCACAACCGTGGCCTTGCCACCTGTTCCACCTGTCCTGGGAGCAGGGGCTCAGGGACCGGCCAGCTTCACACCCCCACCAGTGGCACCCCAGCCCACTCAGCAGGCCGGAAGCAGCAGTGCCCGATGCCGTGCCAACACCACCACTGCTGCACCAGCACGGGAGGGCAGTGTGTTCCTGGGCCTGGAGGGACAGATGGTTAAAATCCAGAGGCAACAGGCACGATCCACCATGGCCTGCCAACGCCAGCTCCTGCAGCACAACATGCAGATGGGAGAGTTGGTGAAGGGATTCCAGGCTGTTGTGGAAACCAACAAGGAGGTGGCAGCAGGGTTAGGCAGGCTGACCACTGCCATCACCCACTCATCTGCCAGACAGGAGGAGCATGAGCTGGTGCGCAGGCGGGATGCCCGGGTGCTGAACCGGGCCATGGCCCGCCTTGCAGCGGCGACGGCACAACTGTGCCATCGCAGCTCCAACCAGGAATCGGTGCTTAGTCAGCATACGGCTGAGCTCACTAGGGGGATGGCCAGGATCACCACGGCTATGGAGGCCATGATAATTTCAAACACCGCCTCCAATCCTGCCCTGGACCTGGGTGATGCTGGAGACAGCAGCAGCCGCAGCAGCCCGGCCAGCGCTGCGTCTGAGCCACGGAGGAGCACCAGGCGATCCGCTGATGCTGCGGGGCATTCAGAGGGGGCTGAGGGACACCCCAGTGGGTCTGGCAAACGGGCCAAAAAATAGCCTGGCAAGGGCGGATGAGGCAACCAGAACCCTGGACTTTATTTGATTTTACATACTCCATTTTTTGATGCACAACAGTGCTGTAACTGTGGTGCAACACTATTAAAATTTGTTTTTTCCAAGCAACATTTAGCTGTCTTTGCATCTGTACTCAGTCAGAAATAGTTCTCAGTGATCTCCTCACGTCTGTATCTGCCATCACTTGGCGTACACACCCCAGCTGGCTGTGTCAGTGGCACAGCTTCGTCGTCGTCATAGTCCTCGTAGTCAGACAACTCCACCTCAGTGCCCTTCTTGACCGCAAGGTTGTGTAACATTGCACATACAGCTATGATCTTGCAGCAGGTCATGGGGGTATACTGCCTTGCACCTCCACTCTTGTGCAGGCATCTGAATCTACTTTTCCAGATGCCAAAGGTCCGTTCAACAACATTCCTTGTGCGTATGTGGGCCCGGTTATACCTCCTTTGGCTGGGTGTGGAGGGGTTGAGGTAGGGGGTGAGTATGAATGAGCGGAGGGCATATGCACTGTCGCCTGGAAGAGAAAGGGGTCACATTAGACACATGCATACATGTATACCACCTACCTACTATGTGTTATGGGGGTCTGATGATGTGTCTCACCTAGGAGGTATCCTTCTCCAAATTCGCCAGCCATCAGCCGTGCATATATGCCGCTCTGTTGGAATATATAGGAGTCATGGGTACTCCCTGGAAATTTTGCAACCAGGTCTGTGATGGTGTACTTGGCATTGCAGATCACCTGCACGTTGATGGTGTGTGTAGATTTCCGATTGCGGTATATGTATTCGGTGTCCGCTGGTGGGCAAATCGGAATGTGCGTGCCATCTATGCAACCGATGATTTGGGGAAATTGTGCCATCTGGTAGAAGTCAGCTTTGGTTTGTAGCAGTTCTGCGTGGGTTGCAGGGAAAGAGATGTATTGGTCCATCCTGTCTATCATGGCGTCAAGGAATATGTGGAAGAACCTTGACAGGCTGCTCTGGCTCACCCCTCCTGCTGCTGCTACTCCACTTTGATAGCTGCCAGACGCAAGCAGGTGTAGGCTGCATAGCACCTGGACGTGCGCAGGGATGGCGTGTGCCCTTGGGGTGTGGTGGTCCAAGAATGGCTTAAGGTCCCTGATGAGCTCAAGTATGGTGTCAGAGTCCAGCCTGTATCTCTGTAGGATTTCAGCCTCAGTGAGCATGAACAGGGTTATCCTCTGTCTGTAGACCTGTTCATTTCTTAGCCATTCCCTCTGTCCTTCCTGCTGTAGCCGTAGCCGCCTCGCAATGACATAGAAAGCTGCCATCCTGCAAGTTGCAATGCATTTTGGGACTGTTTATATGGGTTGGAGTTGGTTACCACCTGATTGCAATCCATGGTAAATACCGAGTGAATTCTACCGATTTTGAGCCGATTTCGGTGTTTCTGTGCCTCCCTACATCTCCCCAACTGTCGGAATCGGGGAATTTCCCGATCGGAGATTCATACGAATCGGCATGTTTTCCGAATCGGCTCATGTCCGAATCGGTATTTGTACCGATTCGGTAATTGGACCGAATCGGTGATTTTCCGAATCGGTGTCACTTACGATTCGGTACATGGACCGAATCGGTGATTTTCCGATTCGGTGTCACTAACGAATCGGTAATTGGACCGAATCGGTGATTTTCCGATTCGGTGTCACTAACGATTCGGTACATGGACCGAATCGGTGATTTTCCGAATCGGTGTCACTAACGAATCGGTAATTGGACCGAATCGGTCTATACATCCGATTCGGTGTTTTTCCGATTCGTTACATATCCGATTTTCGGTATGTACGTATCGGATTCTTTCCCATTCGGTACTCATTCCGAATCGGTTTTCTATCCGATTCTTTCTGTTTTCGGTTCCCTACATCTCGATGGCTGTTTACCGATCGGTAAGGGCCAAAAATCGGTATTTTCGGCCGTTACCGATCGGTAACGCCCTACCTACATCGGGCCCAAAGGGTGTGCCTTGATCTCCATATGCATGTCCCCTCAGTGGTCTTGAGGTCTTGAAACTGCTTTGTTGTCAATTGTACAAACTAATGAGTGTCAAGACATCAAGACCTCTGTTGGACCATGTATAATGCAAATCTGCAACACCATTTGTTTCTCACAGTGTTTTATCTTAAAGGGTGCCAGCTGTTTCAATGAATGTGTAAATGTTGTTTGTGTACATTTCATTGTGAGACATCTTTCATAAAGGCACATACGTGGTCTCTTGACAAGATGGCAAGCTAACACATTCAATACATGTTGATTGTGTCAAGTATGGTGAGGCCCAAGATGCCAACATTTAGTTACATATATTTTTTGCCAAATGTACTTGCAGAGCTCGGAGTGTGGTGTCACCTTGGGGAGTGAGGTGGGTTAGTTTGCCCTGAGGAGCGCCACTACTGTTTATTTCTTTGTGAACTTTAATTTGCCCCCCTGGGACTTAATGAATAAAACGGACTTCTACTTTTTCTTACCTTTTCCACCACGTACAAGTACTGCACGAGTACCCCGCCATTTTTTATTTATTTTTAAATAAAAATTGAGCCTAAAGATCCATGTACCATTCCCTGGCCAAGACTATACGCTCAGAATGTTTCTACCCTGCCCCGTTTCCTTATTTCTTAACTTTGTTTTACTGTTTTCTTGTGACTCTGCTCTCCCGACAAACAACATGGCTGCCAACACTTCCTGGTTTGGAGTATTGAAAGCCAATCAGCATGCAGCTCCTGCTCGTAATTGTACGTATTTCCATACATGTACGCCGCGATTTTACTTGAAAAAATAAATTAAAGGGGGCATCGGGGCGTGGCCAAGATGGCGACGGAGTAAGACATGCCTGCGAGCTCCTCCGGCGCCTCGAGCCCTTCATTGCTTTGTATAGCTGTCCTGGGGCGATCTTTGCTCCGGAATCGACTTTATTGGGGTTGCTGAGGTGCCCTGATTGCTTTTGAGCCTTTCCCCGTCGAGTTACGACCAAGAACGGCGGACTTAGCCGAGGTGACGAGGCGGCGACGCACGAGGTTGGTGCGGCCTACACCGCATCGCCCGGAAATCTTCGGCTGCCTTTACCCGGGGGACCCTGGGCCACCGCGACCTGCGATGGGGAACAATCGCAATACTGGACGCCCTGACTGGGACCGCCCCGAGCTTACTCTATCCCCCTGCGGATCATTTCGGCTAACGTCATCTGGACGAGGTGACGGGGAGGCGCCGGCCTGTCTGGCAGCTGCTGGACAGCGCAGAGGGACGAGAGGAGAAGAGGTGCTGATCCGATCCTACCCCGTACAGCTCGGGGTCGACTCAACGAACATTGAGAGTACAAGCCGATCGCTGTCCCCTGATAGCTCCGGCCTCCCGGTGTCGGCAAGGCGGGGGTCCCGGGGGGTGCGAGGGAGCATGGCCTGATATCCCGGGACGCTCCTGGCAATCACGGAGCGCGAGGGGTCTAGCCACGGCTCCCCATCATGACGACGAGGAACCGCATGAATAAGCCGGGGAAGGAAGGTCCTGGGAAGGGTCCATCTGCATCGCCCCCTGGTTCCAGCAAGTCTCCCCCGAAGGAGGACGGGGACGGCCCTGTCACAAAGGCCTTCTTGATTGAACTTTTTGCATCCATCAAGGACGACATCACGGAGCTGAAGTCGCAGCTGGCCTCCGATCTGCGCGAGGTCCGCCGAGATGTGGATGGCATCGGAGAGCGGGTGGCGACCCTGGAGGACCACGATCTAGGCTTTGCGGGTGACGTCCATCAGTTACAGCAGGACATGCTCCGACTCCGGGAGCAAAATTTAGACCTTCAGGCCCACTGCGAGGATTTGGAAAATCGATCCCGCCGTAATAACATTCGAATCCGAGCGGTGCCCTGGGAAGGAGAAGGTGGAAACTTGCGGGAGTATGTGGAGGCCCTTTTTCTGCAGATTCTAGCGGAGGCGGATCTCTCGGAGATCCGCATGGACAGAGTTCATCGAGTTGGGGTGCCACGGGGTGTCCTACTCTTGGGGCCACCCCTTTTGGCTCATCTTAAGATGGCAGAACAGACTGGTGCAACTACGATCCCTGGCGGCTGCCAGGGAACTTCTGGGCATGGAGGAGGAGGCCGCGTCGGCGGGCGCCAGCGCTTCCCCAAGACGACGACGCCGTTCCCGCTCCCGGCATGGCAAAGAGTGGGCCGCATTGGAATGGCGGAAGGCCCGAATCCATCGGTGAGCCAAAGTGAAAGGGGAGAGGCCCTTGCCTCGGTGGCTTTGGTGACTGATTCGAGCCGGATCGACAGCTCTTCTGCAGCCTAGGCTCCCCAACCATCGGCCTGTGGGGCCGGAGGGGCTCTACCACCTCAGGTACTTTGAGGGACCTTGCTCCACTGGAGGGTTACCCCGACCCTGAACTCGAGGGGGGCATTACCTGGGTTTTCTACCCCCGACCCTTATGGTCATGTCAAGCTGCTTCTTCTTTTGATCTATTTTTTCTCTTTGAGGTTCTGGGGTTGTTTTCTTTGTATAGTGTATTGGGGTTCCTTTGGGTGTTGGATTGGAATGGGCTCAGTGGTGGTTGCGGTGAATCTGGTATGACTGTGGGTTTATTCGGGCTGTTTAGGGCCCTACAGGGGGCATTATGTGGAGCGGGGTGGGGGAGGGGAATGTCTAAATGATGCCAGTCACGATAGGTTCATGGAATGTTAAAGGCCTTAATTCCCCCCAAAAGCGTCAGAAGGTGTGGAAATACATTATAGATCATCATCTAGATGTGGTGGGACTGCAAGCGATTCATTTGGCTCGTAGGGACGAAACCAGGCTCAAGAATAGGCAATACCCACTGATTTACAGGTCTTCGGCCACCACTAGGCACAGGGGGGAGGCACTCTTGTTCCGCTCTACACTGCAATTCCAACCCATGGGTGTGCGTAGCGACAAGGAGGGTAGATGGCTGATGGTGAAGGGGATGCTCCTTGGCAAGCTCTGCACGTGGGTGGTTCTCTATGCACCGAACACGGGCCAAAACGGGTTCCTTGAGGCTTTCTTGCAGGAAGTGGGGGACTTTGGGGAGGGTGCTTTGGTGGTAATGGGGGATTTCAATTTGGTTTGGGACAAAGAACTTGATTGCTCGCACCAGCAGCGGACGGAGGCAGGCCTCTTTTCCTCCGAGTCGCGTGATGCTATGGGAAGCTTGGGTCTCATTGATAGCTGGAACGCCCTCAACCCCCACACTAGAGACTACACATTCTTCTCCCATGTTCACCACATGTATTCGCATCTTGATCACATCTTTCTGAACCAGTTGTTACAGGGGACCTGAAGGAAAGTAGGATATTCCCGCTCTCTGTATTGGATCATAGCCTCCTGGCAGTGTGCCTGACTTGGGCCCCGGGGACGTCCCCCCACCGCAAATGGTACTTCCCTGTCTCTCTTACGCGAGATCAGGAGTCATGCACTAAACTCAGGGCGGCCATTGGTGATTTCTTTGAGTTTAACAAGGAAGGGGACACTTCGGTTTTCACCCAATGGGACGCCTTTAAGGCGACGACACGGGGCACGTGCATTGCTTTGAACTCCGCCTTGAACAAACTTAGGCGTAAGGAGAGGGAGGCGCTGGAGGCGGAGCTGACGACACTTGAAACTGCGCACAAGCAGAATCCTTCTCGAAGGACGCTCAGTCCGCTTGCGGCAGTGCGGGGTAAACTCAGGGCCCACTATAATAACCGGGCGGAGTATACCCTCCTGTGCTTACGGCGTCTTTCTTACGCACAAGGCAATAAAGTAGGGAAACATCTGGCTCAACAGCTTCACGATAAGCGCGAGAGAGAATACGTAGGTGGTATCCAGGTGCCCTCGGGGGCCTTGGAGCATCAAGACGCGGCCAAGGCAGAGCTCTTCGTCAACCTTTATGCCGCCCTGTACTCGGCGGATAGCCTGTTGCCGGAGGATCAGGATGAATACCTGGAGGGTCATCCGCTTCCGCAGGTTTCCAAGGAGTGGAATGACCTCTTGGAGGCCCCCTTTACTAGGGAGGAGGTGTTGGCCGCGATTAAGTCTCTTAAGCCACTTAAGGCGCCTGGCCCGGACGGCTTCACGGCACCCTTCTATCAGACCTTTGCCTCTGAGTTGGGCGACTTTTTGGTGACACTCTTTAACGGCATGAGGGAGGCGGTCAGACTTCGGGCTCCATGGCGGAGGCAATGATTTCGATTATCCCCAAAGCCGGGAAGGACCCCTCGAAGTGCGAGTCCTACCGGCCCATAGCTCTACTGAATATAGATGCCAAGTTATACTCCTCCATCTTGGCTGCACGACTCCAGGACCTTATGCCTGCCCTCATTCTTCCCGATCAGTCGGGATTTATAAAGGGTCGTCAGACCCACGACAACACCAGACGACTGATTCACCTGATTGAGAAGGCCAATCGCTTCAAGATCCCGGCGGTCTTGGTGGGCCTTGACGCTGAAAAAGCGTTCGACCGGGTAGACTGGACCTTTCTCTTTGGTACGCTGGCGGCCTATGGTTTCTCCTCCAGATTCATAGCTATGCTGCGGGCCAACTACCACGGTCCTCGATCGAGAGTCATGGTTAACGGCCATGTCTCATCTTTGTTTGCACACTCCCGGGGTACGCGGCAGGGCTGTCCCTTATCTCCCCTTCTCTTCGCGCTCAGCATTGAACCCTTAGCTCTTAGGGTACGGGAAGATCCGAGCATCAGTGGTCTCCCCTTTTCAGGAGAGCAGCATAACATTTCCCTTTTTGCTGATGATGTTCTGCTGTCACTGGCGGACCCAGGAAGCTCCCTTCCACGGGTACAGGAGGTACTCTCTCAATTTGAGGCAGTGGCGGGTTTTAAGGTCAATCCTAGCAAGTCTTACATCCTTAACCTCAAGCTACCATCTGCTGAGGTGGACCGAATCCGGCCGCTCACGCCCCTGTCGTGGGCCAGCTCCTCTATACAGTACCTAGGTGTCCGGCTAACCTCGTCCGTCACCGCTCTGTATGCAGCCAACTTCCCGCCTTTGCTGACCCAGATACAGACTGAGCTTAATCGGTGGAAACCCATGTTCATTTCTTGGCTGGGCCGCATCCATGCTATTAAAATGACGATGCTCCCCAAGCTCCTGTATCTATTTCAAGCGCTCCCTATTACATTGGATGGGGGCTTTTTTAGGCGCATTAAGACCATGATCCTACACTAAATCTGGCAAGGGGGTCGCGCTAGACTTTCCTTCCTCACGCTGCGAAGGCCTTTGAAGAAAGGTGGGGTCGGCCTCCCAGATATGCACCTTTACTATAAGGCGGCGCAACTCCGAGTGCTTGTGGAGTGGATCCAGATGGAATCGGAGAAACACTGGTTGCATATGGATAGGAGTGTGGCGGGGAGGTCGATATGGGACCTGGTCTGGAAGGCAAAGGGGGATCGCCCTCGGAATGCCAATATTAGCACCCCGACGAGCACTACCCTGAAGGTCTGGGACTTGATTTCCAGAGATGAGAGGTGGACCTCCTTCCCGTCCCCCTTCACCCCTATACATTTTAACCCGGCCTTTCCGCCGGCACTTGTGGAGGGCCCCTTTGATATGTGGAGGGCGGGGTGGGTGTCACGCGCTCACGCACCTGTTTCACGGGTATGAGCGACTCACCTTCCATAATTGCATGCGTGACTATGCGGTGTTACCGTCAGAACGTTACCGGCATGCCCAAATGTTACACTGGGCGTTGTCACCTGAGGTACGGGACGCAGCGACAAGACCTCCTACAGATTTTGAATCCTTTATCACCCGCACAGCATCCATGAGAGGGGTGATCTCATTCCTTTATGGCCTTCTGCTTGATACGGCTATCTCACCTCGCCCTCGATATATGGGTTTGTGGGAAGAGCACCTGGGTCGGGATATCTCCGACGGGGAATGGACTCACCTCTGGCGTGACTTGCACAGATTTAATCATTCCATTGACCTTAGGGAGGCCCACATGAAAACGATGTTGGATTGGTATCTTTACCCAGCTCGGTTGAAAAAGATCTTTCCCTCTACATCAGATAGATGTTGGCGAGGATGTGGCCTCTTGGGGGATTTTCGCCATATTTGGTGGGACTGCCCTGTCATTTGCCCCTACTGGGAGGAGATTCTGTCCCAAATCAAAGATGTACTGGGTTACCCAGTACCCGACTCGATAGGCTTTGTTCTTTTGGGCCTCCGTGATCCGCTCCTGGAGCATCAGACCAAGGCGGATAAACAAATCGTTTAGCTCTGCATTGGTGCGGCCAAGCTGACCTTGGCGGCGGCCTGGAAAAAGAAGGAGGCCCCTGCACTTTCCCTCTGGCATGCGAGGTTGTGGAAAATGCTGAGTATGGAACGTATGGCGGATGTTTTCAGAGGAGATTTCAAAAACTTTGTTTTTCGATGGGGCCCCCTAGTCCGCTTCCTTTCTCAGGGTCTGCCGTCGGCGGTCTGCCCGCCCACTTTACGTGCACTCCATTTGTTCCAGGTGTGAGAGGATGTTTTGATGTGTGCCTGTTACTTAGCTGCCACCACTGGGGGGAGGGGGAGTAGGGGGTTGAAGGAGTTTGGGGGGGAGGGTGTTCTGTTTCTTCTGTCTCTATAGGGGTGGGTTTTTGTGTTTCACCTCGCTGCATTGTTTTCTTTCGGCGGAGAGATGAGGAGGCGCAAATTAGACTGATCGACTGAGCCCCCGACTTGGGTGGCTTATGCCTGGCGCCACTGTGAGCCGATGCCTATATATGGACTCCCCCTTGAGGCAACATTATTAGCTGGCGAACTTTGAGACCCATCCTGGTTAGGGTGGCCGCGTTGACCAATCTTCAGCAATGCTCAGCATCCTCTGCCATGTAGAGTGAGCTCCTGCGAGGGCTCTTGTCGCATTTAATGTGTTTCTATCTTCTTCTTACTTTCTTTCTTCTTCCCTCTTGTACTTTCAATAAAAATATCTTGAACAAAAAAAAAATAAATAGAGCCTAAAAATCCATGTACGACCCCCTGAGCAAGCCTAGAGGGTCAGAATGTCTCTATCCTACCCCCTTCCCTTATTTCTCAACGTTGTTTTACTGATTTCTTGTGACTCAGTTCTAGTGAGGCACAAGATGGCCGCCAACACTTCCTGGTTTCGAGTGTTGACAGACAGACAGTTCACAGCCAATCAGCATGCAGCTCGCGCTCGTAATTGAACAGATTTCAGTACGCGTACTGAACTCCGTCTCTAGATATCGCTATGATTTTACTTGCAATTTTCTCAGAAACTACTGAACGGATTTACACCATTTAGCAAAAAGCACAATCTGCGAACAGAACCCTACCTCTCTGCTATGTTTCGTTTAATTCCGTTTAGCCGTTCGGGCTGTAGCCCTGGCTAAATGTCCCTATGGAAAATTGCATGGGGAAAAGAGGTTTTGAGACCCCCCCTTTTTATTGGCCCCCGCTTAACAAATCACCCCCAAACTTTCAGAGAAGGAGCGGAACCGAGCAGGCCATTTTCTTGGAGAAGTTCACAAAGATTTGTCCACCGGTACCAAAGTTATTCCAAATAGAATGTTGTGGATTTCCTATGGAATCTAGGTCCTAACGAAAACTACCTACTGGCGACCGCCAGTAGGTAATATACATATATACACATATATATATATATATATATATATATATATATATATATATTACATCTCACAAAGCCCACTTAGGAGAGCCCACGCAGATAGCAGGTATTTCGTTTTTATTGGGAAGTTGCAGCACAGCAAAAGCAAGTCTGTTCCAGAAGAATTACACAGCCTGACGCGTTTCATGCTTAACACAGCATTTCTTCAGAGGCTAGAGTCCTTGTGAAGTGAAGCACTCGGCATTACAAAAATAGTCTCACCAGCTGCCCCAGTGGGCGTTGGCTCTCGCTTGGCCTGCTGGTTGTTGTAGTGCCGACAATAAAACTCCAGTGAGTTGCTTGCACTCGACAAACTTTGGACAAGAATTAAAAACCAAGTGGTTCTGGAAAAGAGTCCCGCTCTCACCATGTTGTATCTTGTTGCCTCCCAAACGGCTATTCTGCCTGCATTGCTGCCTCTAGTGAAAAGCAGCGCAGTCCATCCATCCATGGCAGGTCTCTCCCACGACCGGGACCGGCCGTCATTAATTACATCTCACAAAGCCCACTTAGGAGAGCCCACGCAGATAGCAGGTATTTCGTTTTTATTGGGAAGTTGCAGCACAGCAAAAGCAAGTCTGTTCCAGAAGAATTACACAGCCTGACGTGTTTCATGCTTCACACAGCATTTCTTCAGAGGCTAGAGTCCTTGTGAAGTGAAGCACTCGGCATTACAAAAATAGTCTCACCAGCTGCCCCAGTGGGCGTTGGCTCTCGCTTGGCCTGCTGGTTGTTGTAGTGCCGACAATAAAACTCCAGTGAGTTGCTTGCACTCTGCAAACTTTGGACAAGAATTAAAAACCAAGTGGTTCTGGAAAAGAGTCCCGCTCTCACCATGTTGTATCTTGTTGCCTCCCAAACGGCTATATATATATGTATATATCAATAATAATAATAATACCAAACAGTGAACTTAAACTGGATTAACACCACTTAGTAATGGTGGCATTCTTTGATGCAAGAAATGTGTCCTTTCTTTATGTTTATGAAACGATGTACTTAAATTCTGCCTAATGGTGGCGCCGGCCTCTAATTGACGGAGGCGGTTGCCGAAACGCGTCTTACAAGTGTGTTAGCCCTATAAAGAATATTGGACTTGTCCCTGCAAGTGCTGCGTACTTTTTGTACATAATTAGCTTTGGCCTGTAAGGTATGGTTTTTTCAGTGAATTTAATAGGTTTTTTAAATGCTAATTCCTAACTATAACCGGTGTGAAACCTATGGCTTTTTCAGTGAATTTAATAGGTTTTTTAAATGCTAATTCCTAACTAAAACTGGTGTGAAACCTATGGTTTTTTCAGTGAATTTCATAGGTTTTTTAAATGCTAATTCCTAACTATATATAGGGCCTCAAACCTATGTTTTTTTCAGTGAATTTCAAAGGTTTTTTAATAGCAAATTTCTATAGCTATGAAATGTAATATTTTTTATAATGAATCCTATATTGTATATTTATGTAATACTATTTTCTTTCTGTATATTGTTCATGTTTTTTTTTTTTTGCCCTGGAGTGCTCCCGGTGCGCGTACCGGTGAGCGCACCGGTAAGCGCAGTTTTGCGGCGCGCCCCGGTGCGCGTACCGGTGAGCGTCCCGTTAGCGCTATTGCCGCGAACGAAAACTTCATCGTGACGTATCGCGTAGCCGCGTCCGTGTGATACGCACGGTGTAAGCGCACCCGGAAGCACCCGAGCGCATACGATCGCGCTACATAAGCGCCCCGGGGCGCGTAGCGTAAGCGCGTCGGGTCTTGTGACCTAAAAATAACACTTTTTATTGGTTCAGGACAGTTTTGGTTTCCAAATGATGAAAGCCCTGGTCATGTGACCTGAAAATAACACTTTTCATTGGTTCAGGACAGTTTTGTTTTCCTAATGATGAAAGCCCCACCTTTTTTCCTCATTCTCATTTTGTACTTTGAGTGAGGAAGACCTGTTTCCAGAGCTATTATTACCTATTTGTACTCAGAAATGGCTACAGTAGCAGCAGCAGGAGCATCTCAGCCACCACCACCACCACCACCCCCACCAAGAGGACCACCACAACACCACAGTGGTAGAGATGAAGAAGAAGAAGAGGAGGAGGAGGAGGAGAGGCAGCGCTACCTGCCAGAAGAGACTACCCCATACAAGCCAAAGGAGCACATTGTGTGGGAATTTTTTTAAATCCCAAGGGGCCAAAAGAAAGTGAATGCGCCAAAGGTGACTTGTCTTATCTGTGGCACTGTACTTTCCCGGGGGAACCCTGCCAAAAAATATTATTTTGGCAACAACACCATGCAACGCCGGCACCCTAACAACTATAGTGCGGCAGAGGTCAAAGAACTGACCAGAAACCCTCCCCAATCTTCTCCCAGCACCTTCCAAAGTACCCAACCCACTCCATCAGGACCAGAGACAAGGGAGATGGTCCCAAACATCCAAACCTAGTTTGGAAATTTCAAAATAGTGTTGCGTATTTTGTGGGCGTACAATTTGCTATAGTGAGCAAAGTGTTAAACCAACCGTGCTGGTGACAACCACAAGTGCCCAAAGAAACCTTAATTTTTTCCTGATTGTTTTTGCTCCAGTTGAGCCGTTTACAATTCCCTGTTTTTTGTTTGTCCCCATAAAAATTCCAAAAAATATATAAAATTGTTCATAAAAGACAAAAAAAGTACAAAATGTTCAAAAAAACAACAAAAAATATAAAACAACAAAAAGAATAAAAAAACAGTTACTTTTAGAGCTACCTCCAATTTATAAAAAAATGCTAAATTTTTTAAAAACTCTGTCAATCTTTATTCCCCATGGTACGCTCCCCGGTACGCTCCTCCCGCGCAAATCGAATTTTTTTTTTTTCCCCGCGGGCCCTTTTATGGCCCCCACATCAAACCTAGGGGGTCAGGGGGGTCTACTCTGCCCCCTTTTGGTCATTTCCCCCTTTGTTTTTGCCACCTCTTGTGTCTCGATCCTACTGAGACAGAAGATGGCGGCCGCTCCAGACTGTTTGGAATGTTGACAGACACCCGAGAGCCAATGAGCTTTCCGCGCGCGAACTCGCGTAGCGCGCTGGTACGCGCCCCGGTGCGCGTACCGGGGCGCGCTTATAGATATATATACCTTTTTTTAACCTAAATTACTCAAAATCCACTGGAGCACATACCTTGAGACATAGCAAAGGCTACCAGTCCCTACAATTTTACCAAGTTTGGTGTAAATCCATTCAGCCGTTCGAGCTAAAAGTGAGTCCAACCGCCCTATGGAAATTAACATGGGGAAAACACGTTTTGGGACCTCCTTTTTATCTCGGCCCCCGCTTGACGAATCCCCCCTAAACTTTCAGGGAAGGAGCAGAGTACACCGTCAACCGGCGCCAAAATTATTCCCAATAGAATGTTGTGGACTCCCTATGGAAAACAATCCTAACTATATATATATATTACCTACTGGTGGTCGCCAGTAGGTAGGTTAAAGTTAGGACCTATTTTCCTTCCATAGGAAATCCGCAACATTCTATTTGAAATAACTTTGGCGCCGGGTGACAAATCTTCGCGAAATTCTGGTGGGGCGCTCCGGTCCGCTCCTATACTGAAAGTCTTCGGGTGATTTGTGAAGCGGGGGCAAAGAAAAAAGGGGGGACCCAAAACGAGTTTTCCCCATGCAATTTTCCGTAGGTACCGTTCATCGCGGCTACCGCCCGAACGGGTGAACGGAATAACACAAAATTTGGAAAAGTTGTATTCCTTGGTTCAGAGTTGTGATTTTTGCTTATATGGTTTAAATCTGTTCGGTAGTACCTGAGAAAATTACAATTAAAAGCACATATATATCTATGGCCTCAGTGGATCCGCGCACCTTGCGCAGATTATAAGCGCACCATCCTGATCTTGCGCTGAATGTTGATTGGCTGTCAAGTGGTTGTCAACATTCAGAACCAGGAAGCGTTGGCAGCCATTTTGTGCCTTGGTAGAAGCAAGGATTTGGAAATTAGTGGAACAAGTATTTAAATCGTATAAAGGGGGCAGGTAAGAAATACTTTGTTCATCTAGACCTGCTTAGGGGGTCCCACAAGGACCCCTAGGGTCCAAAAAAGTAGAGAAATGTGCGTTGGGTGCATGGATCCACCGTAATGAAAATAAAAACGAAGGGGAGCTCATGTGCTTGTTTAAAAATTAGCTGCCTGGGAAGGAGAAATCCCGGAGTCTAAAATATTGCATTTGAGAAAAAAGGTGGTCCCAAAACGTGTTTTCCCCATGCAATTTTCCATAGGAATCATTCATTGCGGTTACAGCCCAAATGGCTAAACGGAATTACACCAAATTTTGCAAAGTGGTAGTCATTGGTCCAGTTTCATGCCTTTTGCTTTAATGGTGTAAAACAGTTCAGTAGTTCCTGAGAATATTACAATAAAAAATGCATATATATCTATGACCTCAGTGGATCAGCGCATCTTGAGCGCACTCTAAGCGCACTGTGCCGATCAGAAGTTGAATGCTAATTGGCTGTCAAGTGGTTGTTAATATTCAAAACCAGGTATTGTTGGCGGCCATTTTGTGCCTCGGTAGAAGCGAGGATCTAGAAAATAGTGGGACAAGTGTTCAACAAGTATAAAGGGGGCATGTAAGAAATATTATGATCATCTAAACCTGCTTAGGGGGTTCCACAAGGACCCCTAGGGTCCAAAAGAGCGGTGAAATGTGTGTTTGATGTATGGATCCGCTGTAATAAAAATAAAAACGAAGCAGGGGCTCCTGTGCTTCTTTAAAAATTAGCTACCTGGGATGGCAAATCCCGGGGTCTAAAATATTACATTTGATGGGGTCCAGAGGGGCACTGTAGCCCGAGTACCGCCATTCCTCGGTGCTACAAAATAAATGGGTGAGGGAGCTCAAAGTTCTGTCTAAGCCACCCTCCGGGGCTTTTTATATTATGAGAGGGGGGCCACGTGGTCTCTATATTGGAACAGTCGAAACCCTTGGGGTACACCACCCCCCAGGAGCGGTTCCTGCTGTGTCTCTGGATGTCTACCCCGGAACACTGATGTTTGCTATGGCAGCAGGAGTCAAGGTTCCCGCTGTGTCATAGCAAGTTTGAGGGCATACTAACATGTGCCATTTCGCTGCAATTTTTTAAAAAGCCAAAAATGTGGTGAAAATTATATCACTAGGTGATGCTAAGATGCATTAATGCATGTTAGCAGCCGGTTTGCTAAGGGCTCATCTCGTATCTCCAATGATTTGCAATGTAGGTTTTCTCAGTGGTAAGGTAGGTGTTTCTATGAGAATATAAAAAGGAAGAGGGAGGTATGACAATAGCTTTTTTATTTACAATGCGGCCCTGGATTTGAGGACCAATAGGAAAACTCTCGCTAATTGCGGTTTATGTTGGATCCTAATATCTGTTCTGAAGTAGACTTAAGCATGTTTAATATGCAAGGTGGATTGATATGTTGAGACCACAGTCTTATATTATTAAGCTTTTCACTTGCAAACATAAATTATTGCTGTATTTCTCGCAATATTGGAGGCATATTTACAAGGACAGCGTTAAAATTATCGTCCCTTTAGCGTAAGGAAAGTGTCATTAAAGCGGCCAAAATGGCTTAAAAATAGGTTTTTGAGAATTCCAATAGAAGCCCTGGTTTACACCAGAACATGTTAACGCTGTCCTTGATAATATGCCCCCAAGTTTGCTTCGGCAGGGCGAGAGCCTCGGCTCTCACTCTTGCATAGCAAACAGCAATGTTGAAAAAATCTTTCTGTAAGATAACAAAGGATTTTGAAGTCCATTATCACCGTTTTAGTTGTAGTTTGCTGCCGTTAAAGCGTGCAAATTTTAACGCCATCCTTGTAAATATGTCCCTAAGTTTTGTAATGTCGAAAATCCCATCTCTCATTTAAATAGGCACAAAGTATTTAGTGCATTGTGAATCGTGAAGTAACACTGTCTAATTGTGATTGATAAAGAATTCAAAGAGTTGTGTACTTCTTTTGCTCGTAATGTGCATAGGGGCAGATTTACAAGTTCCTTGCGTCACTAGTGCATCACTTTTAACATGGGAAAAGTGACGCGAAAGTGGTGCAAGGGGCTTATAAATCTGCTTTAAAAAAGGAATAAGGTCCCTGAACAACAGAATGTGTCTTGTAAGTTGTGATACCGTCTGCTGCAGTAATATTGTTGGAGGCAGTAGATGACTCACAATTAACGCTAAAGTACTATTAAACTTCCCTCCCTATGAGTATACAGGGAGTACAAACAAACGTCAGTGGAAATTCTGTGAAAATACAGTATACTAAAAAGATTGAAAGTTATAACATCAGTTTTTATTAAAAATAGACCAAGGCATTACCCTGGGGTCAGTACATGACACAACAATTTCATACACATTTATATACATAATACATAAAAACCAAAAGTCGACGCAGCGTTTCGGTGCTTTGTAAAGATGAGACACCTTCTTCAGGATGGTTTTTATCTCTAAAAAGAAATACAACAATTAAAAATGATATTTCACAGATTTCCTACTTCTCCTGATGTAATTCATTATCATATTTATCATAGTAAATAATCCAATGCGGAAGTAAGGGGTAAAATCCCTTCGTTTGTATTGTTAAAACAGAGAACAACATTTTTTTTCTCCCCTATCCAATAAACCTATGCGGAAGTAAGGGGCAAAATCCCTTCGCTTGTATCGTTAAATCAGAGAACACATTTTTTCTCTCCTTTTAAAATGTCAACCTCTTTCTGATATCTTAATCAAAAATAGGAAAGGGATGACAAATATTTAATGAGCTATGCTCATGTAGTTCTTATGAATTTTTGAGAAAAAACACATATTCACACAAAAAACTGTTGTATAGTGTCTATATAATCACTGTGATAATCATATAATCATACCTCTAGTCTTTAAGGACTAGTCTGAGATTTACATACAGACGAGGAACATGTACGGCTGCTTGATCATTTTGCGCCGTGACTTGCAGTTGGTGAGACTCTATTTAGCATCCACCTGTCGTTAAACATATCATTGGTGAAAATAGGAGCTGTACCAGGGGTGACCACCGTGTAATTGGATAGAAGTCGGATCAACTTGATCGTACTTTTCTTAGATTAACAAATACGATACCATCATGGAGTCCAGCAGTAGGATGTCTTCAAACTGCCAGAAAGGGTTTGGAGGGGGATCACTTTGCTGCTTATTCCCTCTAGTATTATGCCTGTCTTTACGTATATGCGTTAAGACATTAGTCTTGTTAAAAACGGATGGCCTCCCTGTCACCGGATCTTGGTACAGCTTCCTTCCTGCTTATAAATCTGCTACACAGTGTTCTGTCTTAGTTTGCTGTCCTTTCTGTCACGTAGAGGCTCCTGGGGAAATATAACGGTTTTTGTACAGCCAGTACCTTTCAACCCTACCCCCAAACTGCTTACTGCCTGTAGTAACAGTTCATGGAACACTTAAGTAAGCTTCTATTGGAACTGACCCTATATTCATCCATAGTTGCCCACGTAGCTGTTGTAATACAGTGCTGTGAAAGGTTTAGGTTGCAGTTTCTGGCATATGAAGGTTAGATAATATATATATACGTAGTGTGGTCATTCAGGTATACTGTCTAACTAATTGTTGGAAATCATTGTTCGAAGCTCAGAGTCGCATCCATATCCTGTTATTGTAGAGTAATGACGTAATCAACGCGTGCCTGAAAATGTACTGTAAATACAGTGCTCATGTAAATTGTTGATATAGTTTTAGGTCGACTTATATAATATATGCTAAAAAAACAATAGTACACATTTATAAATTGACTATATGTTTCTTTGCAGTATTGTAAAGATCCACTTTGTACGTTCGTATTTGTAAAATGAATGAGAGAAAGTTATACCATTGAAGTTTTTGTTTTTGGCAGAGGTAAGATTGTTGCATACACTATTTACAGCACAATATAATGTGGTAGGGCGCAGGAGCAGAATTTTACAAACATAATAAGTATACAGACACAGATAGATAGTTAAAGTGGGTACGGGCACATGTGCTCGACTCCCTTTTATTACGTTGCTAGTGGTAACAAGTAGAATAGTAATCATGATATCATACACAGATATTCAATCATAAACGGTTTATGACTTCTGCTGTACAAAGGTAGGAGCACTATATGTGAAGTTATACACAGAAGATTCTATTGTAAAGTGCTCATGAGTTGTGGTACACTGAGGAAGGGGTGGTTTGAGTGGAGACTGCGATGATGCGTGGTTCAGGCAGAAGGCCCTGGTAAGAATGTCTTTTGGCAACTGAATGTTGCCTTAATAAGACCACGTGGTGATTATTTATGGTGCACTGAGTTAGTGCTACGTCAGGTGCTCAGCCTGTGCTCACCCTGCGATAATGCGTGGTTCTAGCTGTCTGTACTCAAAGCATTGACTTCTGCATACGGGACTGCATCAACTTTGAGGAGAAAAAACCTACCATCAATGGTTATCAATTGCTCTGCATACTAGGTCTACTGATTGCTCCCCATAACAAATTAAATGATTGCATTTCACGCAGTGCATTCTAGCTTTCTCTAAATGGGGACGTATGTCTGTTGGTGATGTTGAAGATGATGCCCCAGTGGTACTTGGTATTGACGGTGGTAGAGGTACATTTTGGCGCTGTGTTCTACATTCTTTATGAACATAGCTCACAGGATGTAGTGATTAAAGGTGCTTGCGCATACTAGCAATGCCATAGGAGTATTTATTCCCTACTGTCAGTAGTGTAGATACAAAGCTGAATTCAAGTTGTGAATACTAATGTCTGCAGTGTACATTGAAGCCACTAGTCAGCACAGTTATAGAAGAATGCTTTTTTTTCACTTATTTTAACAAAATCTGAATACATATAGTATAATTAAGTAAATCAAGGCGGAATACCCTACTGTCTATAGTGTAGATGCAAAGCTGAATTCAAGTTGTAAACCCTGCTGTTCGTAGTGCAGATCTTAGGGTAGACTGCATCATCTATAATCATGATTGAAATGAAAGATAGAACATGTATAGAATACATTGTTGAAATATGTATGTTTCAGGGACATGATAGTTCAAATTATGGCCTGTGCTGTTTGCAGTGTAGACTGACATTAACTGCGTCTTTGCACTTGCAGCGTAAATTTTATTATTCAACTAAATCTATAAGTGATATAAAAAAAGTTTTTGAAGGAAGCAAACTAAAGGGAAATTGTATAGGTTTGATAGGTGTTATACTTAGTTTGGTTTGCACTGAATTAGTGGTACCTGAAACAACAAGGTTCTGTAGAACCTGTGATGATGTGTGTTCCGGGTAGGCTGTACTGATAGAATTGTTTTTTGTCTGGTGAATTCAGTCTTAGAAACGCCACGTGACAATGATTTTTCGTTCATTGAATTACTAGTACCTTTGGAGCTTAGCGTGTACATATCCTGCGATGATGCGTGGTCGGGGGGGGGCACAATAATTGGAGTAATGTGTTTTTTTGATTGGATTCTGCATGAATTCCATTTAAAAGGGACAGTATGTCTCACTGTGACATAAAACTGTTCACTCTTCTTTGCAATAATTTATGGTGCACTGAGTTAGTAGTATCTTTGGCGCTGAGCTTCTATGTATCCTGCGATAATGCTTAGTGCAGGGAGGCTGCACTGGAAGCAATGTTTTTTGCCTAGTGAATTCTGCCTTAATAAGGCTACGGGGAGATGACTTGTGGTGCAGTGAGTTTGTGACACCGAAAGAACTCAGAGTGGGCGCACCCTGCGATGATTCGTGGTTCGGGGGGTCGCAGTGGTATAATGTCTCTTTTCTACTGGAATGCGTCATGAACAATCACCATGAATCGTAAGCCCTCACAATGTAGATCAAAGGCAGAAGTCATCACTGACATCAAGACATTATTTTTTTCGAATCTTTTAACAACATCTGAGGACGTGATGTACAATTATCACTACCTTAAAAAAATCAAGGCTAAATTTCATGCTGTCCGTAGTATAGATTCAAAGCAGAATTCAAGATGTGAACCCTACTGTCCGCACTGTAGATCAAAGGCAGTAGTCAGCAGACATATCAACAAATGATTTTTGTCACTTATTTTAACAAAATCAGAACACATACAGTAAAATGTTCTCTGCATTAAATAAATCAAGGTTGACTTCCCAACTGTCCTTAGTGTACATGCAAAGTTGACTTCAAGTTGTGAACCTTGCTGTCGGCAATGTAGATCGAGGACAGTAGTTGACACAGACATCGAGGAATGCTTTTTTTGTCACATACATTAACAAAATCTGAGGACACAGTACAATTGTCTCTGCCCTAAATAAATCGCGACTGAATTCAATTTTGTCTATAGTGCTGATGCGCCACTGGCATCAAGTGATAAACTCTGCTGATCGCATTGTACATTTGAAGGCAGTAGTCAGTATAGCTATTGAGGAATGTTTTTTGTGGCATCCTTTAACAAAATGGTCTCTGCCTTACATAAATCGAGGCTAACTTGAATGCTGTCCATAGTGTAGATGGAAAGCTGAATTCAAGTTGTGAACCCTGCTGTCCGCAGTGTAGATCGAAGGCAGTAGTTGACACAGACATTGAGGAATGCTTTTTGTCACTTATTTAAGCAAAATCTGAAGACATATAGTTCAATTGTCTCTGCATTAAATAAATCAAGGCTGAATTTCCTACTGTCCATACTTTAACAAAATCTGAGGGCATAGTACAATTATCTCTGCCTTAAATATATGGAGACTGAATTCAATGTTGTCTGTAGTGCTGATGTGCCACTGGTATTAAGTTGTAAACTCTACTGACTGCAATGTAGATCAAAGGCAGTAGTTAGCAGAGATATCAACGAATAATTTTTATCACTTATTTTAACAAAGTCTGAGGACATAGAGTAGAATTGTCTCTGCCTTACATAAGTCAAGGATAACTTCAATGCTGTGCGTAGTATAGATCCAAAGCTGAATTCAAGTTGTGAACCCTGATGGCAGTAGTTGATACCGACATAAGTCTGGGGTGCAGTGGTGCTGAGTTTGCAATGGGCTTTTATCGAGGAGGCATGTGGTCATGGCAGCAGCCAGGTGGCAGGGTGAGGACTTTCGCTGTGGCAGAGACTTTTTTCTTTACAGAAGTGAACCACGCCCAAGGCGTAGGCAAAATATTTATACTATTACACTGGAGTTGCATAAGTTGAACCAGGCCACTCCACTTCTGCTTCAAGGGGGGGGAGACAACACAGCTACATGACCGAGATATTCCCCAGAGTCTGAAATATTATGATTGCGTCCACTGTGTAGTACACTAACTTATCAATAGTATATGTACACACGGAAAAGTTTTTGGTTTGTTCAGTGAGTTGTGTATTGCATATCACTGGTAGTGTTAACAGTGTGTACATCATTGCTGATGTGTGAGTTCCTTCCCATATGCATAGTTGATTGCCAGATATCTGATCATTGAGCTAGTGTGCTGTTGGGGGTATATATTATTTTTGAATGGTCCGTTGTCCTGTTTTGCGCTGCCTCTGAGGCAGTACGGGGGAGGGATCCCGGGTAAAGTTTGTGGTGGTGGCTGCGCTGGGTGTTGCGATTTTGTTGTGTGTCAGAGGTGCATGATTGGTACTGCTATCACATATTCGTCTTTAAATATGGGTGCGAGTTGGATGTAATTCACGCAGTACATAGTTGATCTCCTTACACCATTTTAAATGTTGATATTAATTTGTTACTGGTAAGTGGTGCTATCACTTGTTTTTTTAGTGGTTTGTGGTGACTTTGTTGGCGGAAGGAATCAATTGAAGAGTGGTGATATTTGCAGTTTTTACTAGGTTGAGATTGGGATGATAAAAAAATAGAAAAAACAGATATGCTTATTGAACATTATAATTAGGAATTATCATTTAAAAAACCTTCAAAATTCACTAAAAAATCATAGGTTTCAGGCAGGTTATAGTTAGGAATTATCATTTATAAAACCTTTGAAATTAACGGAAAGAACCATAGGTTTCAGGCAGGTTATATTTAGGAATCATCATTTCAAAAAACTTTGAAATTAATTGAAAAAAATATGTTTATGGGGTGTTATAGTTAGCTGGACATTTCACTCATACAAAATCATTGAAATTCTTCCGTTCAAGACATGGTCAGTGACATCACTGATAACATCACTTATGACATCTCAAATGACATCACTGATCAGATACACCATACACTAGTATAACCTTTCATCACTCACTGTAAAATACAGAGTACTATATTTGAATCCATTGACACAGCAAAACAAGTATCTAAAAACCCACTCAGTGATTCCTAGATCTACACACACATCTAATCACTAACCTATAGATACACTCATACATGCTGTCAATGATCAATAGAACACTATCAAATATACTTATACACCTATATCGCCATTACACACCAGCACAAATCCTATTCACTTATGCAGTCATCCTACTCACTTTTGCAAACAATGTATCATATTTACATTTACTCAGCTACACACTTATACAAATAGCACTTCATTTATTCATATAGATAGTAACTCATACTTAGTGTGTTATGAAATCACTATTATAAGTATACAGTTATCTACACAGTCACTCATTCAATCAATGAGTTTTATGTATACTTATTTATATACAACAACTGTCACATACACTGCAATTTATTTTGATACTTTGTTGGACATGTACCATTGAAAAAAATATTTGCTCATCACCACACCCATAAATATATTCACTCACCAAAACAACTATTATAACATGTAGTCTTAACCTCATATACCTACTGAAATAAATATTCACATATCTTTGGGCAGTCACAGATCCCCCACCGAACCACACACACATTCACTCTCCCATACAAATAGTCAGTTAACACCATCGCTGCTGTTTTAATTCTCCCTGTATGCTGAAAATTACTGATTCACATTGTTCATGACGAGCTCAGCTTGTCATGAGCACACGAGAGGTGTACCTCATGACGAGCTGAGCTCGTCATGAGCATTGAAGGGGTTAACTAATAAATAACTAATATAGACTTTCATGTAGCTAGTAACCAACTGGTGCAGCAGTTTACACAACAACTGACAAAGTAATACAGATATTCACACAGTTTAGTCACTATCTAATATATTTAGTGAGACACTATAAATTAGTCAAGTAAACAGTCAATCACACTGCTACTAAGTCTTCCAACCATATATTTATATATCCACTGATTCTTCTATGCTATGCAGATTGGTATATATATATATATATATATATTTACATATTTAAATACCAAACCAAACTACCTTCACTGGATGATGTCATCAGTGATGTCCTTTGAGATGTCATCAGTGATGTCATCAGTGATAGTGGGCGTGAGAGTTACAGTTAGTACAACTAACTATAACAGAGGAATTTCAATGGTTTTGTATAAGTGAAATGTCCAGCTAACTATAACACCCCTGAAACCTATGGTTTTTTCAATAAATTTCTAAGGTTTTTTAAATGATAATTCCTAACTATAACCTGCCTGAATCCTATGTTTTTTCAGTGAATATATATATTAATCAATTATAAAGTCTTGAACAGTAAACATGTTTATAATTGTTATTTTTGAAAATAAACATGCATTTGTCTTCCTTTAATTTTCTCAATATTCGTGGTTTATTCACTAGTGTCTTTTTTCAGTTGATTTTATAAGCAACATTTTATTTTTATTAAAGTGTTAGTGGAGAAGTGTGGCTCAATGTTTAGAGGGGCAGACCCTGATGCAGAGGTCTGTCCCGGGACCAGGGTCCAATTCCCACCTCGGTGGGTCTTGGGCTCCATTTCGTCGGACCTGATAATTATCGCCTCAGTGCCTATTCTAATGATGGGTCCGAATCTGGGCAATAGCTTGCTTAATCTCCACAACAGCCCCAACAGCGCTGGGATGTCTGGCTCTACCTTGGGGGTGACCAGGAGTGGACATTTCACAGGGAAAAGCCAGGAAGGGTTTCACAGCGGTATGCGTTACAGCGCCAGGACAACCCTGTTGGGGTATTAGTGCGCTTTACAAGTACTAATTATGTTTACATTTACATTTAATTTGATTATTTCATTTATTTAGTATCTATTTTCATTTAGTTGTAAAAAAAATACCAAATATTTTTAGTTGCTGAGGCTATTTTGTTGATGTTGTTTTGTTGAAGTCTCTAGAAGCTGTATTTGTTAGTTATATATATATTTTTTAAAAATAATTATTTTTTATTAGTTTACTCTATTTGTTGGTTAAGTTATATGCTTACTTTGTTATATATTTTTTAAATTTAGATTTTCTTGTTGTTTTGGAAGTAAATCTTTGTTATGAATTTTGTAGTTGGTCTTTTAGTGAAGTTCAGTCTGTGACATATAAAGAAAAACATGTTAGTACAAAAAATGTTGAAGCTAATTTCCTTTATTTACTTACAGTTTAGTTTTATTCTTACCTTTAATTATAGTTTTTTAATAGTTGATTTTGATTATGTAGCTCTTTTTCAATTCGTTTTCTGTATCGCAAAGTTTATTGCTTCTTGAGAGTTTGCCTGTTTCACTTAAAAGTTTGTGTTAATTAATTTACTGCTTTGATAGGGCTTATTTAATTAGTTAGAGTTTTCTATTGGTTTGTGTTGGTGTAGTTGAAATGTATTGGTCGAGTTAACTTTTTGGGATTTTTTGGCACTTGCCATTTAATTTGTTTACTACTAAATATGTTAATTTTTGTTTTCATTATGTTAATTTTTGTTACAAATATGTTTTTTGTAAATAAATGTTATATATATTTTTTTAAATGTTATATATAATTAGGTTTGTTTACTTTTGATAGTTATATTTTTTAACCCCTTGCATGCTGATGACGAACCCCAGCCGTCATGCACTACGGTGCTCGTGTGCTGATGACGGCTGGGGTTCGTCATGGCCCGCCCCTGTTCATTTGTTTACAGCACAGGGGCGGAAACGGGCCAGCAGTGAAGGGGTTAAGTTGTAATATTTGTTTATTTATTTTTTTAGTGTATTTGTTGTTTTTTAATTTGATACATTTTGTAATGGTTTTAAGTGTTTGTTTATAATGTTTGGAATATGTTATTTAATTTTATTATTGAAAATGGTTATTTTTATGTTTAAATTGTATTTTTCGGTATAGTTTATATGTGTGTTGTCGATATTATTTATATCGTTTTTTTGTTGTGTTACATTTTATTTTAATGTTGCCAATATTTTTCTGTACTTTATTTTTATCAAATTTTTTTAACAATTTTTTTATTGATGTTTGTGTTATTTTTGTTTTGTGTATTGGGTGTCAATATTTTTGTATACAATATTATTGAATCAATGTTTTTGTAGTTCGATCTTATATGAGTCGATGTTTTATCAGGTATCCATATAACATAGTCTAGTGCGTCCTGATGGTTACTTTTATTTTCAAAGGGCTAAAAGGAAATAAGTATCCTCTGTACCCCTGGGTCAACATGCTTTAGCCATCACACTGATGCCTCACCGGGCTAGTTGACTTTTGTCAAGACGTCAGAAAGATCCCATTAGTATCCTCTTTATGTGCATTCAATTGTGAAACTTCCATTCACCATACTCATACATGCCATACATACTGACACATTTTGTCCCTATGTTTTCATTTCTCTGTAGGTATGGGAGAGACAGAGATATTTAATCAAGCACAACATCATTACATATATCTGGGTGTATCCTTATACATGCCTCCAAGTGATCCCTGTGATTATTTCACTTCAAGCAGGAACAGAGTGTAAGCAGTACAAAGTGTGAGTCTCTATCACACTTGCTTTCAACATGTGCACATACTCTGCATTGAAGCTTTCAGTCAGGAGCTGTGTGGTGTGCTCTGCTGGGATATGCATTGCTCAGCATTAGATCAAGTGAGCATTCAGTTAGGAGCTATTTGGCTCTGCAGGGCTCAGTGAAACCTTCATTTAGGCAGAAAGTTTGAGCTATCAGTTCATGTTCTAAACGATGTATTTTACATAACTGAAAAGTTTGCTATTGCTTTAAATATATTCTTAGTGCTATATGTAAATGTAAATTTCCAGAATGTGTAGAGTGCAAACAATTACCCTAAGGTGTCAAGTGGCTGGGGGCCGTTGGGAAGATTAAGAGAGCTATGTCCAGAGTCACATGGTGCTGGGCTGATCTGCCACCGGGGATCGAACCATGAGCCCCAGGGGTCCGGCGTCAGTCACGCTGGCCGCTGTGCCACACCTTTTCCACCAAATATGCTAACAATAAAGTGATGACTAAGGAGCTTTCAGTTTTGAGCTGCACAGCTCTGCAGAGCTCTGAGTTGGTTCAGGTGAGAAGTGCACTCTGTCTCCAGTGAAAGGTCTAGGACCTTGAAAGCAGCAGTTGCGGTTCAGACTCACTCCAGAGAGGCCAGCAAGCCCAGCTAGGTCTGACCAGCTGGGATACTGACAAGTATACTGGTACCTTGTTGTTTTCCTGTAGTTCACAGACGAAGTTCAGCTGACTGACCTTGGAGTCACTTCTTGTGCCTGGGTTCAAGGCCAGCAGTACTAATCTTCCTTCAAGCTTCAGACAGCAAGGCATTCCTTCTGAGTATTTACAGGTTCAGGAGTGTTCTGATTTCAGGTTCTTGTGATGCCACGTTTATGACCAGGGCCAGTCTGTGATGGAGGACAATTCTTTGTCTACCTTTTAAGCTGGGTCTGGTCAGGTCCCCCTTCTCAACTGGGTTTGACTCCAGAATGGCTAGTAAAACAAAGGTTGAGGCAGAACTGATGTCACGTTCTTCTGTTTGTGCCAGACCCCTTTGTAGTGTAATCCGGGTAGGGACATAGATCCATCCAAGCCATACAGTCAGGAAGATCCATTCCTCCCCACACCCAGTCCCCTATCCACAGCCAAGAGAAATACAGATGTCACTTCAGGGAGCCAGAAAGGGCCAGGTAATACTGGGACGCTGGTAGTAAGCTGGGTTTAGGTTTAGGCAGGAAAATTACAACTTTCCAAAAGTGTCAATTGCGAAATAATAAATTAAAATCAGTCTTGACCATTGGATTTTAAAATACTATTAAATAGGATTATTTTCAAGTTGTTCCCAAACTGAATTTAACCTTCATTAAATGCAATAGGGTAAACCAATGTTAGTCTGTGTTAGGACAGCTTTGCTACAGTGAAAATTGACTTTGGAGATATTTACTGCTAGAACATGCAAAACATTAAGGGCCTGATTCCGATATCAGGCGGTCAGGAACTGTAAACGACTGACCTCCTGTTACAAACCTGCAAGTAGGATGCGACCGAACAGGGTGCCTATACCTTTCAATGAGAGCATGCATTCTAAACGGAATGCATGTTCTCATTGAAAGAGCAGAGGTGCAGTTCATCCCTGCACCCCATGGCAGGCACCTCTAGGTGCCTACCACTTGGTGCAGGGATCAACAGGGAGGCAATGTACGCACCCCCTAAGCTGCCATTCAGCAGCCAAGCACCCATGGGGCCCTGCTGGGGTCCTCCAAAGACAGTTTCTCACAGACTTTTTTTGCCAGAAAGGCGAGCACATAAAGGCAGAGGGAAACTACACTGTACTCCCTTGGCCGTAAAGAGCCAGCCAGGGGAGTACTGAAGGGTTTCTGGATAGTGGACAGGATCTCCAAGCCCGTCATAAGCCATCCAGAAAACTGAATCGGAATCTGATTTCTTCCTCGGTTGGAAAGGAATCTGCATGGCACATTCAATATGGGCAGGAAAGGTTCCAACCGATGGTCGGAGCACTTCTGGTCCACATTAAAATCGGCCCCTAAATATACATGTCCTCCTTTTTCATATATCTTGCACCCTGGCCTATGGCCCACCTTAGCTGTGAATTATATGTATTAATTATGAAGGTTTATACCTGGTATTATTCGGCCGGACTGAAATGTTTTGTGAGTGGGTGAGTGAGTTTTGTGAGTGGCACAATAAATGCAGCAGCCCACTAGTAGTATTTAATTTACAGTTCCTGGGTAAATTTAGAACCATATACTAGGGACTTATACATTTATTAAAGTTAACAATTTAGTTTCAGCTACAGAAGGCAAAGGTCTGAGGGAATACTACACAAAATAAGGTAATTTACAAAAAACTAATGGGCTGATTACGATGGTGGGCACACTTGAGTCCGTACGTTATCGTAGCGGGATTGGGACCGCCAGCCTGTAAGGCAGCAGTCCTGCACCCCTAATTACGATGTGACCCCCCACCTTGGCGGTCGTATCCAGCGTTTTAACATTGTGGATGGTGCTGCTAGCTGCAGCACTGTCGTGGTGTTGGGTAAATCGCATGTTATGCATTTCCATGCATGACGTGGGAGGCACCACACGGTGCCTGCCACCTTTTGCATGGAAATGAAGGGGTGGGGGTACCATGGGTAACCCCAATTGCACACACACCGATCCCCCACACAGAGGGGGCTCACAACGCCCCCAAATCCAGCTTCTGCCAGCCATTCGCTGGCGGTCCAACGCCATGGAAAGGCTGGCTGATGCCAGCACTGTAATCTCACAATTTCACATATGCTGACTACTCCGCCAGGCAATTGTGACAATTGTCTTTGGCAGAAGCGTGGAGGGCGGACTTTGAGACCGCCACAGTCGCACAGCGATTCCCCACGTCATCATAATGTGGCGGGGGTAATGGGACTCAGATGGTGGAGGGATTGCCACCGCACGACTGCCGGTGGTGGTTCCTCCGCCATCGTAATCGGCCCCTTAATGTTGCCAAATTTGTGCAAAATGACTCATATTTATGCAAAATACAAATGCCTCATTTTGTGCTATATTGTAATGTAAAATGCATCCTTAAGTACATTTTTGATGCAAGTGCGCATTTTGCATAAAAAAGTGCAAAAAAACAAAAGCACCACAAACAACAGCTGCTTGCATCCTATTGTTCTCTTTCACTTGCAGGAAATTTTAGCACACATGGATTGTTTGCAGCATTACTCACAATTCCTGAAATAACATCAGTTATTCAGATGTATTTTAAAATTCTACCCGGCGAAATATGAAATTATGTAGGGTTTGAAAAATATCAATGGATTTTATACATGGTTCTCTTTTTTAAAAATGAGACCTAGCAGAAACAGTGTGACACCATACAGTTGTTAGAAATCTGTATTGCAATGGTCATCGCATATAGGTAGACAGTATATGTAACACAAGACATTTCTGATTTTGAGTCATTACAAAATATTGGGGGACAATATTGCCTGTATTTTTGTCAGTAACCTGCCTTTTTTTTCACAGTTGACTTATGGTTAAATACTTGTTTGTCTTTTTGTTGATTCTATTCTGCAGGCTCTAATTGTCTATGACTCTACGAGAGACCATACCGGTATAACTGTGAGTTGTACTACACTAATCGCTCCTCAGGTTATGGTGCGCCTTAGGGTGCGCATACCACTGTGGAACATACAGTAGGTCCTGAAGAATGCTTAGCTAATTGCATATACAAGCAGAAACATGTTGACCAATTTTTTACACTTAAATCGGATGTTACTGGCTACTTTATAGAACTAGTTCACATCCGTCCCACTCTTTTTAGTGCCCATTGGTCAGCCTTTAATAAATTAGTTGATAGGCTAGAACCAGTCACCTTTTAGATTCACATTCCTTTTTTCACCATCACGCACACACGTACTTGAATATCCTGCACCGCTGTAAACCAGGCGTAGAAGCACACCAGGGAGGCATTCAACCTCTCTGGTGGAACCCTATTATGAAGCATGTCACCGACCAGGTCGGTGAGTGGGGGTTCTTTTACAAACACTGGTTTTTGTACTTGGCTGTTTTGTTTAAGCAGGTGTTCCCCGGTTTTACAATAGTCACTCTTTTGTTGTAGTTTATTGATTTACAGGGGGTCTAAGAGTGCCTCTTTCCCTTCTCTCTTGTTGTTATACATGTCATTACAAAATAGACATCACAAGCAACGATTGGTTGGTAGTTGAAATATAGGCATTCCCACCATAGGAAGTAGTGTTGTGACATGTAACACAACCAGAGTGCTGGGTCTGGCCCTTTTTGCAGGGTCATCCCAGAACCTTTTTCCTTCCTCCTGTATTTTTATGACCTGCTTCTGATGGTTTTTTCGCTCTGGGCACTTTACCACTGCTGATCAGTGCTAAAATGCATGTGCTCTCTCTTGTAAACTTGTTGAGAATACCTGTTTGACATATTTAATTTACATTTAAGTCTCTTATACAGCTGTATTCCATATAAACAGGGCCTGTAAGTTAAATGCTACTAAAGGGCCTGTAGCATTGCTTGTGCCACCCACAGAAGTTACCTTTCAAACCTGTCTCAAGCCTCTGCCACTGCAGGCCCTGCATGCACAGTTTACTGCAGCAATGACTTGGCATGTAAAGTGTTGCTATGCCTAAAACTCCCCATTTTCTACACATATGTCACCCCTATGATTGGCCCTAACTAGCCGTACGGGACGGGTGCTGTAGAGGTAAAAGGTAGGAAATGTGTCTTAACTGTGTGGAGTATCCTGGTAGTGCCAAACAGCCTATTTGGTTTCTCACTACTGTGAGGCTGCCCTCTCATACGTTTGCATTGGAAATTCCCTGATATGTGATGCAGTGGTAAATTCTGATATGAAAAGGGTAGTATGACCATGTTGGGGATGTTTGGAATAGTAGTGATAAATCCGAATCACTGACAGAATATTGACAACAAGAATATCGACAAAAAATAGATCGGAAATGAAATATCAATGGCCGGAATATCAAAGTCCTATCTCCAGAAAGGTAAGTACAAAGATATTGAGAAAAAATCCTTTCGTTAACAAAAATATCACTGTTAAAAGTATAATTTTATAATGTTTAAAAAATAATGTAAAATAAAGTAAATAATACATATAATTAATAGAAACATAGTTAAAATTAATTAAAAATGTTTAAAATTACAACTAATACATATAGGGGTCGATTCTGATTCGGGAAAATGCGCTCTAAATAGTTGTACGGAGTATATTTCCCGTACGAATGGTCCACCTTTAAGTTCCTCGTACGTACAATCAAGTCTGATCCAAACCCAAAGCACATCCCTGTACGAATCATACCAAACACCGAGTGACACAACAATACATACGATTTGTATCCGGGTCTCGCAGAACGCTACGTCCGTTCGTAAACAAGTAGCAGTTTCCAGCCCAGCAAGTACGATTCGTCTCGGCGACACTCCGTGCGACCCTTTTTCTACAGGACCCGAAAACAGCCATAAAAGCAGAGTCCGGCCCGAACTGCACCCTGCTACACAACTTACACGCCATGAACCCCATCGCCCATGTCATCCCAGTCCTGTACGCTTACAACCTGGTGCATAGAAACCGACGATGGCGCAGACGGTGAGTACAACGTACCTCAACAACACAAGTGTACCTGTACGGTGCATAACACGCACTCGCATATACCACCATTGTAATAGTGATACGAGCCGCACACATGCCATCCATACTCCCATTATAGGCCTACAGTATTGAGGTGGGTGGATATGACTCCCAGCAGTGTCCAGACATATGAGAGGTAGGCTTACAGGACTCCCAGCATAAGCCTACAGTATTGGGGTGGGTGTATATGACTCCCATGAGTGTCAAGACATATGAGGGGTGGGTGGATATGACTCCCAGCAGTGTCCAGACATATGAGGGGTGAGTGCACAGGACTCCTAGCAGAGTCCTACAGTATTGGGGTGGGTGGATATGACTCCCAGCAGTGTCCAGACATATGAGAGGTAGGCTCACAGGACTCCCAGCATAAGCCTACAGTATTGGGGTGGGTGTATATGATTCCCATGAGTGTCAAGACATATGAGGGGTGGGTGGATATGACTCCCAGCAGTGTCCAGACATATGAGGGGTGAGTGCACAGGACTCCCAGCATAGTCCTACAGTATTGGGGTGGGTGGATATGACTTCCAGCAGTGTCCTGACATATGAGGGGTGGGTGGATATGACTCACAGCAGTGTCCAGACATATGAGGGGTTGGTGCACAATACTCCCAGCATAGGCCTACAGTATTGGGGTGGGTGGATATGACTCCCAGCATTGTCCAGACATATGAGGGGTGGGTGCACAGGACTCCCGGAAGTGCTCAGATATAGGGGGTCATTATCATCATCATACCCCAACTACATGGGTGTATGTATACATCCCTAACCTGTGAGTGTCCTGATAGTGCCATAGCAAAACATCCCTTACAGCAGTGTCCCACTACACAGAGGATGGATTTCTGTCACACACTGCGTGACAAACCACATGTGGGTGTGATGTCAGATCTCACATGCATAACCACCCATGGAGGTTGCAGACAGCCTACACACCCTACAATCATGACACAATAGTGTATCGTCATGTAACAGCCCACCAAACAAAGAGAGCGAAAGGGAACACACACTGTTGTGTACATCCCTGGGATGATACGAATGTCCAGGTGGTGGTGAGACCACCAACATGTACTCTCTCATGGAAGGAATAGGGTCGAAAGCCCTTAGATATGATGCACAAAAATGTGAGTCATGTGCACAAATACCCTGCAGTACAAATCCCAACATAGGGATAGGCTGTGATTACACATCTGCATAGTGGTAAAAAGGGTGAATGTGTCCATGAAGGCATTTCTACATACTCAAAACAGAAGTACAGTGAGTAGCATGATGGAACAGACTAATGAGCAGTAGTCATCTGTGAGCAGGCATGGCCATTACTGAAGGGAATGTTCAACAAAATAGGAAATCTGCACACATGTCAGCCCAACAATTGTGCAACTGTCTGTAGTGAAGATCTCATGTGTCACTGAGGAAGGAACACTCCTTGGGACAAGGTCTCTAGCCAAATTGAACACACACAACCAAAGAATAATTGCTGCGACATTGTGATGGTACATAGATACCATGGTCCACCTCATTACCATCATAAAATATACATTTTTCAGAACCGCAAAACATTACCATGACACCAACTCCTAGGCACACAGCACCTAAAGCAAGTACCTAAAATGCAATAGTTTTCAATGTAAAGTAAAATGCTTTATTCAGCTCAAAAGCAAAATGAGTGAAAAAATGAGTCCCGGCTCAAACAAGGCCAATGGCCAGTCCTGATGAAAGTCTGGTTGGGGGACGTTGGGGAGGTTGTCGACCCCAAACTTGCCTGCACATGATGGAGCTAAAGGGTTGTTGACCTGTGGGGTGAATCATCTGGGTCAGGGCCAGGCACTACCAGGGACAGTAGAGGGAAGGGTAGGTGTTGTGGGTGCAGGGGGTGAGGCATCCTCCTCAGTGGCTTTTGCAGCACCAAAGGTGGAAACAAATTCAGCGCTGCACACTGCTGCCAGTTCAGCCAGACCACCACCTGCACACGGGGACACAATAGGAGTGGAGGCAGAGGGCTCTGTCTTGCAGACTTTGTCTGTGACTGCGTGCCTACTGTCTGACCCCAGTCCCTGTGGGTGTGCCTGCATCCCCCTGTGATTGCGTGCCAGGGGTCCTGCGCTTACACGTCCGTGGTGGTGTGCTGGTTGTGTCTGTTGGTGTGCATGATCTTGTTGATCTGCGTGTGCTCTGGACAGGTATGGGAGACGGGGGTGTGGATGGGTCCGAAGGGGGGGGGGACTACTCCAGGAGGGAAACTGCTGCCATCAGTGAGGAGTCCATGGATGATAGAATCCGACGTTGGTCAGACATCTTAGCTGACATGCTCTCCACGAAACACAACAACTGTGTCAGTCTAGTGGTGTGGCTATAGCGGACAGTCAGCATTGATGTCTGACCAACCTGAATTTGCCGGAGTAGGTCCACAGACTCGGCACTGAGGGCAGCAGGGGAGACAGGGGCTGCAGTGCCGGGGCTGAAGGAGACATGAGGGGCAGCACGGACAGAAGGGACCTTAGCAACTGGGAGGGTGGAGATGGGTCTAGAGGAGGCAGGGGCAGACACAGTGATGGGAGATGGTGTTGCCGCGTATTCCCCCTCCTCCTGGGAGTCAGAAGCCGATCCGCCTGCATGGTAAGAAGTGTCGCCTTCCAAAGTTACGGCCGCCTGACTCCCCTCACCCTCCGTGCCACTGGCTCCCTCCGACTCCACAGCTGTGGTGGCACTGCGGCTTGGTCCCTCCTCTTGGTTGGTACTCATGTCTCCTCCTGTGTCGGGTGATGATGCTGTGGGCAAGGAGAGGAAACAAAAATGCATCAGTCACCTGTACACATCTGACACATGAGCACTAAATCAGTTGAGGATACCTACAGCATCATCTTACTGGTAGGCCCACTCCTTTGCCTTGAATAAACCCCTGTATTCACTAGGCTTTTACTCTCTTAATACCCAGGCTCCCTCCAAAAGAATATGGAGGACGTCCCGGGTTTAAATTTTGATGAAGACACTATAGCTGATGCTTTGAGATCTGCACCCTCGCTCTTTGGAGCTGGAGGAGCAGCTGGCTCAGGATCTACCACTGACGAGTGGGTCACTATCACCCAATTGAAAAAAGACTGGCTAAGGATCACGGTCCACAGTGCTCTAATGACCGAGTACCTCAGAGCCAATATTGCACCTAATGGTCTCATTGTGAATATCTTACCAAGACTCTTTCTCGAGGATGGTCCATTTAAGCAAGACTGGTGCCAAGTCTCATGGAAATGTACCAAAGATCTCCTCTACCTTATTGTCAAGACAGCTAAGAGACTGGCGGATGCCTTCTTAGTAAAAATACAAGCCGCAGAAACAGCCTTGAAAGGTACTCTCCCCAAGACCGCTTTCACAACGAAACTAACAACGAAATTGCTGACAATAAAGTCTTTCTACTGAAGCAAAAGATTGCAAAATTGCAGAAGGATGTCTCAAAGTTTGATAAGGAAAAGGTGTATACCTACCTTAAGGATGACTACACTACATCAAAGAATAGCTACTCATCAGACGAGGGCTCTGATACAGGCAGCAGAAGGGGTTCCTCGAGCAGTGACTTCAGTGGCGGAAGTTCTAACAACCACAACCAACGCCACTTTAACCCCAACCAAAATTATAACAACGGCCAGATGTTACACGGACCTCCCCAACTACCAGCCCCATGGCAGTAACCTTTCTTTCCACAAGGCCCACCACCATTCTACCCCATGAACCCCCCTTTTTTAGGCAGAGGAAGAGGGCGCAACAAAAGAGGAGGGCAGAAGGGTGTTCAATGGCAAGACCAGACGAACACAACCCTCACAGTAGAAACCAGGAGCACGACCAGGGGAAGGAGAGTCTAGTTGTGAACCTTTTGGACAGAATACTCACCCCTATTGAGACAACTGTACTTGAAAAGGGTTTGGGTTTCGTCCCCACCCCCATCCCAGACAGTTTCAACGAGATGTGTGAAATAAAGCGGTTCTGTAGAAAAGTTCAGCTCAGAGCATTCTTTCAGGACAAACAAGAAGATGAACAAACAGACACCGGGTTACGAAACCTGTCCACTTTCACTCCAGCTGATAACATGGGACCCCCCCCCCCGAGATACTGGCTTTTGAGGGGGCTGTTCTTAAGAGCCTTGAAAACAAACCAGCCACCAATTCTTTTCACAACCTGAAACAGATAGAGAGCCTGGCTATTCAATCCCTAGCTAATGACTCCACCATTGTTATCAAACAAGCTGACAAGGGGGGGGGGGGGAGGCAACTGTCATCCAGTCTGCTTGTGACTACCGAATGCAGACGTCAACATTCTAACGCCACCCACTATGCACTCCTCACGGTGGACCCGACTAAACGACTCACTACTGCAATCACCGCCCTGATGATGGAAGGGGAAACTAATGAATGGATCAGCAAGAATGAAGCAGCATTTTTGGTGGCATCTAATCCCAAAATACCATACTTCTACACTCTCCCCAAGATTCACAAAGGAGTGACACCTACACCAGGCAGACCAATTGTCTCAGGGATCGGGTCATTCTTAGAGCCGTTGTCCAAGTTTTGCGACAGTTTCCTACAGCCTTTGGTAAAGAAAATACCTTCTTACCTGCAAGACATTAGAGATATGCTTCGCCTAATAGAGAACATAGAGGGAAAGGAGGGAGTTGACCTCATACTCACTCTGGACGTTGAAGCACTTTATACTAATATCCCCCAGCAGGCAACCTTGGAAACGGTGGAATCATCACTCCGCCAGGAAGAGTGGCAATCACCTACTCCAGTCTCCTTCATCATGGCATGCGCTACTATTGCCCTGATGGAGAATTTTTTCCAGTATGATACACAGTTGTACCACCAAATCCATTGCACATTGATGGGTTCTACCTTTGCTCCCAGCTTAGCCTGTATCTATATGTCCACCTTCGAAGAAAACACCATTAGGGGACCCACCAACCCTTTCAGAGACAACATAACGCTATGGCGTAGGTACATAGACGATATCCTCATCTTGTGGAGAGGTGATCAGACCACCTACTTGTCATTTTGTACATGGATAAACTCACAAAACCCCTTCCTCAAGTTTACCAGTACTATCCTTGAGACAGACATTCCCTTCCTGGACCTGAGGTTCCGGCTCAGTGCAGAGGGACTGAGTACCAATTTACACCGTAAGGATACAGACAGAAACCGTCTCCTGATCTACAAAAGTCACCATCCCAAAGCCCTGAGAGATAATCTCCCTTTTGGCCAGTTCCTGAGAATTCGCAGGAACTGCACTATCCTGGGTGACTACAAACAGGAAGCCAAAACCTTGCAACATAAGTTACTAGCCAGGGGGTACCCCACAAGACAAGTCCTCAACTCATTCCAGCGGGCAATGAACAACGCACAGGAGGCCCTTTTAGAGGAAAAGAGAAAAGAAACATCAGATGTGATCACTTGTGTGACTAGTTTTACCAAAGACTCGGCTTTCATAAAAAAGACGATCACCAAACATTGGGAGGTCATCAATACCTGTGGCTTAGATATCCCACGACCGAGGTTTGCCTTTAAACGGACTGCCAACATCAAGGACGCACTTATACATACCAGGCCCAGGAAAAAGGAACTCAACAGCCAAAGTACCCTTTGGGGCCTTCCTCCTGTAGTGGGCCATTATCCGTGTGGTGGCTGCGCCGTGTGTCCCCAAACGATTCACTATAAAACTATGCGACTCACTGAAACATTCACCTGGCACCTAAAGTCACACACTAATTGCAACACGCCCAGGTGCGTTTATTTGCTCACCTGTCCATGCACAAAGAAATACATTGGCATGACCATGAGGCAGAATAAGCTGAGGATCACAGAACCCAAGAGTAATATTAGATGCTTGAAAACACACACAGGGCTATATGACCACTGTACTCGAAGCGGACACACTGCAGAGAGCATAAACTGGCTGATCCTGGAATCCCATCATGACATAAGCCCACAACCTTGTTTAGAATAGAGCAGAGATGGGTCCATCGCTTAGCCACTGACAAGAACGGTCTAAATTACTCTGTTCCCTGGTCTTCCCTTACACAGTAACTGTCATCCGTTAAACACTCCCCTACAACCGCTGGATATTAGATCACGAACACCCAGCGACTTTTTGCACTGATAACAACTACTATATGCAAGGGTAGATTCAGCTATGCATATTGGGCTCCATCCCTTTGACCTCATTCTCCGCCTGACATGTGGTAATACTGCTTTTTAAAACTACATTTTAAAACTACATTGAATTCCCCTTGAGCTGCCAGCCTTGAAATCTTGACAGTTCCACTCCCACTCCAAAATGGCCACCATGTATACACGCCTGGGCTTGCGAATATGAGCAGTCTAGCTGGAACCGCCGTCTGGATCCACCACGCATGCGTGGCTTTGCCGACGCCCCGCCCCTGTAGATACTGATACCGATGGTGGCCCCCGCAGTTATAAGTGACTCGCTCGGCTGCTCTTGTGCTCCGGTTGCAGTCCTGACCCGACACTGTGGGAGTAGGTGTAACGGTAGAGTCCGTACATAGGCAAGGTAAGCCACGTCGGTGCGAGAGCTGATTACTCGTCCTCGTCTTTGCCGCTCAGTGTGAGGGGCTATCCGTGTAGGTGAAGTGGGCCTTCTTTGCTCTCTTTTGAGTTGAACGGCAGGTGTCAAACAGGTCCGCTCTGGTTGCGACGTCCCAGCCAGTTCTCCTGATCTTAGTGGCGCTGCCTCCCCTGTCGGCAATTTGCAGTCGTGGGCTAGAATCTTTAGCCGCATTTTTGCCTGCAGCGGTTCCGAGCATGCAAGTACGGAGTAGGTTGTCTTCCAAAATTGGCGGTAAGGAGTGTGTGATCTGTCATTGAGCCAGGCTTGCTTTAACTCATGGGAGCGGGTTAACCCCTGAATCGACGGGAGCCTCCCTACTATACACGCTAACCATGGCATGCCAACACTAATCCCTGGTGTCTTCCTCTCCACAGGGTACCTAAGCCTAGGTGCCACTTATACAGGAGCAGACCGTAGAGGCACCCTAGGGAACTCTTTAGGGTAAGCATTTAAATCGCTAACCCCACAGTCTATATTCAAGCATCGCTGAGTGTCTTTTAAACTTTATTTTATAATTTTTACACTTTATTCTCCTTACATTGTGTATACATGACGCACTACCATTTGGTGTCTTCTCCCATGATCCTTGTGGTTGTGTGCACCTCACCTATTTTCTAGCGTGTCCTGTGATCTGATTAATGAAGTTATGTAGTCAACAAGTATCATTGTGACTACTACCTTGTCTTCTCCCTGTTATTCCTTTTAGGTCACAAAATAGGAGGCAGGACCATATGGCCTGCGCGCATACTGACCTGAATCATTAAGGTTGTATCTCACCGTCAATTGTGTGTAGTACAGTTTCCTTTGTAGGTCCTGATGAATTGCTACATAATGCATGAAACATGTTGACCTACGGGTTGTGGATACACTACTGTATCTTAGTAACAGTGCGTATCTCTCTCTGTTTTCACAGTTTTTAGCCACGGTAGTTAAACCACAACATTAAAGTTTTCCATGGATTGTCTAACTTTTTTAGCCTTCACTCACCACTCACGATTACACCACTTCCTTATACCATCTCCCTCATACCCGCATGCAAAATATGGCAGGAACAAAAGATCTTCGATAAAGAGCCCCTTCACGGGTGTCCGTCAGACATTGCAGCGCAACTCTGATGAGGAGCAGAACCCATATGATGAAGCATGCCACCTAGCTTGCTGGGTGTGTGAGGGTTTTAGTTCTGTAAGGGGAATCCCCCTTCCCCCCCTCTCCCCTTCCTGGTCCCCTCCTCTAGAGCACACGCTAGAATCACCATTTCCTTTCTTTCTTTTTTTTACTACCGGGGAACTTTGTACCTCCTTTTGTATTACACTAAATCAGTTGGTCACACTGCAAATCATGGCATGCAACATGAGTAACAGCCAGATAGCTCTGCACATAATTGAGACTAGTACTGCCCAGTTTGTATAGACACAATGCTACTTGGAAACAAGGATCCAAAGAACACACCAGACCACAACTTGAATGAGAGTTACACTGAGAAGCTTCTGTTTGTTTACAGGAGAGCAGATCTATACAATGAAGTGATGCCACCTCAAGTTCACAAAGAAATAAACAGTTGTGGGGCCACTCAGGGCAAACTAACACACCTCACTCCCCAAGGTGACACCACACTCAGAGCCCTGTAATTACATTTGGGTGAAAAATAATGTCACAAATTGTTGGCGTCTTGAGACTCACCATACTTCACACATTCTAAATGTATTGAATGTGTTAATTTGCCATCTTGTGAAGATAACACGTATGTGCCTGCATGAAAGATCTCTCACATTGAAATGCACACAAAAACATATACACATTCATTGAAACAGCTGGCACACTTTAAGAAGAAACACTATTATAAACAAATGGGGTAGCAGATTTGCCATATACATGTTCCAACGGAGGTCTTGATGGCTTGACACATATTAGTTTGTATACTTGACAACAAAGGAGTCTCAAGCACTCAAAACCACTGTGGGGACATGTATATAGAGATCAAGGCACTACATTAATCACTAACACTGGCCTCCTTCAAAAGCTGCCTGCTTCTTCAAATACATTGAAAATGTTGTTTTGTGTGCACTATCTTGTGAGACAAATAGAATGCAGGCACATAGGTGTAACCTATACAATTTGTCATATGAACACATTCAAAGCATAAACAACTCTTAACAAGAGTTGTGAGTGCCAAGGTACATTCATCAATGTCAGACAACTTCAAATGTGTCAGTCTTCACAGGGGCATCTATTACCTGATCATACAGTTGCTAGCACATAAGACCCACTGGCTGTTATGTGAAGTGGCCCAAATGTCCCAAACCAGGACAATGCTCAAGCTAATGGTCCAGCAAATGTGCAGAACAAAATATTTGCTGCATCGTGGACACACCATGATCCCCATGCAAAATGTCAACATAGAAATTTGCACAATAAGACAAAACAGCGTTGCACCAGAACTACATATATGTTGCAAAAATGAATTAGGCACATTTCTGGAAACAAATGACATAGGCTGTCAAGCCCCAAATGAAAGCACTGGCCACCATCACAGGGGAAGTTCATGGTAAAACATCGACCGGCCAATTCTCACACACAGGTCACAACTGCCAAGGCCAAATCAGGCAGGCCCATTGGACCTCTCCTGCACAACACCCCCATCCCTCAGTCAATGTGATAGATACAGCTCAAGAAGTGAGAACTGAGGATCGGGGTAACAAAAACTGTCCAGCAACAATGTAAAAGGAAACCCAAGCTCACCTTGTGGGGCTGCCAATAAATATTAGTCACAAACAACCAACAACAGATTGTTGTGAATAGGCACACAGGCACTGCCCAGTGTGAGTATGCACAAGCCAAATTTTGTATCCATGTCCAGTGGGAACATGTAACAGACATGCCAGGGACCAATGCCACTGAGGCAGACCCATGCTGAACCCACATAGAATGGGCACATTGTTGGACGACACACATGAATAGGATGCCAGGGTGTCTCAGGGGACTGTGGTGGGCACACTGATACGTGGGTCTGGAATGAGCTGACTGTAACATTAAGAACCGTCATGGCACTCTGCATAGCTCCCAAATTATGTACATCATGTCTTAAAACACAACATGGGTCATGCATGCTGCAAGGGTGTGCAGTTGAAACCTCACACTCCTATGTTGAGACTCATCAGCAGTGCAAACAAATGTGGAGCCCTAACACAGTGCACAGCTCATGGCACAGGCAAGGTCACAACAAATGTCACAGACCACCCTCTCACATGATGCGCTAATCAATGTGCAGTGTAAATACCTTGCACCCTAGATGAGCATGTGCATGTTAGAATACTCACAGACCAGGTGACACATGTGAAGGGGGGTAAGGGAGTAAAAAGAGCACCAGCTGATTATGGGGAATTTAAAATACACTGCACATATAACCTGTCTGACCAGACACCCCAACTGTGGAAGTGTTTCCAGGCTTCAGAGCACCTGAAGAAGCAGGTGACACAAAACTCAACAAACAGCCATGTACCTACCCCCTCCTTGCTACTGTCCCTCCTGCAACTGCCTATCAAGGTTAGGAAAGACCACAGCCAGGACCCAGAGCATGTGAGGGGTGAGGTGCCGGCTGCCGCCATTCCGGCATGGAGCTTCCAGCTTCAGCTGGACCTAGGGCGATACACCGGGTCCAGCACAGGATGTCCTGCCACCTTTTTTGAATGTTGTGCAGCTTCCGGCTACGGCCCCCCGCAGTCCTGACAGCCCTGACGATCTCCAGCCATATCTCTCACTTCTTGTAGGCAGATACCTGTCAGGAAGACAAAGTTAAAGAACATCACTACACCTGCTCCATCTCCCAGAGACACACACTTGCCCACCATTGATAATGTGAACAGGGCATAGGATGCTAACAGGACTTGCATCATTGTCCATGTGAATTAGGCCTGTGGGCAAACCCCAATGCACTACATGGCATTGAAAGGCAACAGATGGTGTAACAGATGCAACACACACACTGATCATGGCACACACTGAAGAACACATGCAACTGCAGGGTGTGGTGCAGTATGTGGCAAGCAGTCCCATGTCTAACTCCACTTAACAACCCTCAGCAGACCAGACAGACACACCCTGGCACACATGATTCACCGGTCACTGACAACAGTGGAACCAACCCTCACTTAGCACATGTGCCACTTGACAAAGAGGTGTCACAGGTGTCGTGCTAACTTTGCAAGTGGGGCACACACCACTGCTTACTAGTCACATAAGATGGCTATAGCTGCTGCAAACGCCATGCATCTGTGGTGCAACACTTCACATACACACTCACACAGATGACAAGGAACATTCACACACTGCAATGTCCATGAGATTAAACACATCATTTGTACAATATCACCACAGGTCCCCACAAGTCATACACAGCTGTGAGTACAGTCAGCTGTCACTCTGGGGGGAACACTGTTACACATCAGGACCTTTTGGAATGAAGACACCAAGGTCTTGTAAGGCTGAATGTGTCACGCACCATGCAGTGATTGTCACTGTAAGCACAATGCAAGTGAGGATTGTAAACACATGAACTACATCATGCTCGGCATGAGAGACACCACCATGTACACCCCCTGGGACACTCTCAAAACCACATTGCATGTCTGTCACACCAATAGACAATGCCTGTTGTGACACTCACACAACAGGTGCACAGTCAAAGGTACCGCAGTCTGCAGTCAGCACTAACCTGCTCCCCTGGTCTCCCATACAGCTTGCTGTACTGAGGGCATCCAGCAGGGCCTGGTTTTCCTCCTCAGTGAATGCTGAGTCCAGGGAATGCAGAGACAGCAGAAGTGTGGTCCACTCCAATGTTGTGCAGGCAAGTGCCCTCTCACAGCCACATGCAGCCTTAAATCAGTGCTGCTGAGGGGACTTTAGTCTCAGGAGTACAGTGTGATAGGCCAGATCACTGTGCATCCTATGTTTCATCCAATAACTTTAAACATAAGGCCCTGACACACTGGATGCATGGTTTAAAATTTTAGCTTCAGCTCCACAACAAGTTTTGCAACAATGTATTGGGTATTGCACCGTTACAACGCAACTTTTACAACGCACTACCATTACATCGCAACTTTTACAACGCAGGATCCCTTACAATGCATGCCTTTACAACGCATGTCATTACATAGCAGATGCTATTACAACGCATGCCATTACAACATAAGTATAGGTAAGTATATAATTTTTTTTTATTTTATTTAATATTATTTAATTAATTTGATTAATATTAAATGTACATAAATATATTTATTTTTAGGTTTTAGGGCAAGGTTTGGTTTTTGGGGTACAGGGGTATTTTTAGGTTTTAGGGCTGGGTTTGGTTTTTGGGGTACAGGGGTATTTTTAGGTTTTAGGGCTAGGTTTGGTTTTTGGGGTACAGGGGTATTTTTAGGTTTTAGAGCTGGGTTTGGTTTTTGGGGTACAGGGGTATTTTTAGGTTTTAGAGCTGGGTTTGGTTTTTGGGGTACAGGGGTATTTTTAGGTTTTAGGGCTGGGCTTTGTTTTTGGGGTACAGGGGTATTTTTAGGTTTTAGGGCTGGGTTTGGTTTTTGGGGTACAGGGGTATTTTTAAGTTTTAGGGCTGGGTTTGTTTTTTGGGGTACAGCGGTATTTTTAGGTTTTAGGGCTAGGTTTGGTTTTTGGGGTACAGGGGTATTTTTAGGTTTTAGGGCTGGGTTTGTTTTTTGGGGTACAGGGGTATTTTTAGGTTTTAGGGCTGGGTTTGGTTTTTGGGGTACAGGGGTATTTTTAGGTTTTAGGGCTGGGTTTGGTTTTTGGGGTACAGGGGTATTTTTAGGTTTTAGGGCTGGGTTTGGTTTTTGGGGTACAGGGGTATTTTAGGTTTTAGGGCTGGGTTTGGTTTTTGGGGTACAGGGGTATTTTTAGGTTTTAGGGCTGGGTTTGGTTTTTGGGGTACAGGGGTATTTTTAGGTTTTAGAGCTGGGTTTGGTTTTTGGGGTACAGGGGTATTTTTAGGTTTTAGGGCTGGGCTTTGTTTTTGGGGTACAGGGGTATTTTTAGGTTTTAGGGCTGGGTTTGGTTTTTGGGGTACAGGGGTATTTTTAAGTTTTAGGGCTGGGTTTGTTTTTTGGGGTACAGCGGTATTTTTAGGTTTTAGGGCTAGGTTTGGTTTTTGGGGTACAGGGGTATTTTTAGGTTTTAGGGCTGGGTTTGTTTTTTGGGGTACAGGGGTATTTTTAGGTTTTAGGGCTGGGTTTGGTTTTTGGGGTACAGGGGTATTTTTAGGTTTTAGGCCTGGGTTTGGTTTTTGGGGTACAGGGGTATTTTTAGGTTTTAGGGCTGGGTTTGGTTTTTGGGGTACAGGGGTATTTTAGGTTTTAGGGCTGGGTTTGGTTTTTGGGGTACAGGGGTATTTTTAGGTTTTAGGGCTGGGTTTGGTTTTTTGGGGTACAGGGGTATTTTTAGGTTTTAGGGCTAGGTTTGGTTTTTGGGGTACAGGGGTATTTTTAGGTTTTAGGGCTGGGTTTAGTTTTTGGGGTACAGAGGTATTTTTAGGTTTTAGGGCTGGGTTTGGTTTTTGGGGTACAGGGGTATTTTTAGGTTTTAGGGCTGGGTTTGGTTTTTGGGGTACAGGGGTATTTTTAGGTTTAAGGGATGGGTTTGGTTTTTGGGGACAGGGGTATTTTTAGGGTTTACTTTTTAAAAAATCACAACTTTAAATAAATTAAATTAATTAAATTAAATTAAATTAATTATATTATTTACAAGTTTTAAATTAATTAAATTACATTAATTAAATTAAATTAAATTAAATTAATTATTATTTTTAAATTATTAAAATTAAATTAATTATATTAAATTAAATTATATTATTTACATTTTTTTATTTATTTAAATTACATTAATTAAATTAAATTAAATACATTAAATTAATTACAATTTTAATATTAATTAAATTACAATACCTAAATTAAATTAAATTAATTACTTTTTTAAAATTAACAAAATTACAATAATTAAATTAAATTAATTAAATTAACTTAATTACATTTTTTTTAAAAGATATACTTACCTATACTTACGTTGTAATGGCATGCGTTGTAATAGTATCTGCTATGTAATGACATGCGTTGTAAAGGCATGCATTGTAATAGATCCTGCGTTGTAAAAATTGCGATGTAACGGTCTGCGTTGTAAAATAACGCGTTGTAACGTCATAGATCCATGTATTGTTTTGCCCAACGAGACTTTTGCAGGACACCTGTAGCACACACTCAAATCTCAGTATCCATGACAACCAGCCAACATTCTGGGCCTACTACTCATCCCCTAGGTGTTCCCCATGTATTTTTTGGGATCCACACACGTTGATCACGTCACGTATGGCACCATTTTAATAGTGAAACACTGCGCATACACTCACGTATTGTCGGGGTACGGTTCGATCGTGTATGGGCCGATTACAATAGTGAAATGCTGCGCACACACGCACGGATTGTCGGGGTATGGTTTGATCGTGTATGGCCCGATTACAATAGTGAAACGCTGCGCACACACGCACGTAATATCGGGGTACAGTTCGATCGTGTATGGCACCATTTTAATATTGAAACGCTGCGCACACACGCACGTAATGTCGGGGTACGGTTCGATTGCGTATGGCCCGATTACAATTGTGAAATGCTGCGCACATACGCATGTAATGTCGGGGTATGGTTCAATCGCGTATGGCCCGATTACAATAGTAAAATGCTGCCCACACACGCATGTAATGTCGGGGTACTGTTCGATTGTTTATGGCCCGATTACAATAGTGAAACACTGCGCACGCACGTAATGTCATGGTATGGTTTGATCGCGTATGGCCCGATTACAATAGTGAAATGCTGTGCACATACGCACATAATGTCGAGGTACGGTTCGATCGCGTATGGCCTGATTACAATAGTGAAATCCTGCGCACACATGCACGTTATGTCGGGGTACGGTTCTATCGCGTATGGCCCAATTACAATAGTGAACAGCTGCGCAGACATGCACGTAATGTCGGGGTACGTTTAGATCGCGTATGGCACCATTTTAATAGTGAAACGCTGCGCACACATGCACGTAATGTCGGGTATGTTTTGATCGCGTATGGCCCGAATACAATAGTGAAACGCTGCGCACACACGGACTTGTGAATGCTGGGGGACGATGTGTTTCACACAGTGCATTTCACATGCATTTGTGAATGCAGGGTTACGGTACGTTTCATACGCTCACGCATGGCACCATAACAATAGTGTTACGAGGTGCACACATGGCAGGGATGTAGGGGTACGCTTCAAACAAGGATGTGTATCAATTTATTTTCATTTCATACTTACATGTGCAGGCCCTAAGTGTGTCAGGCATTGATGTAGCACAGGGTATATGATGTTGTTGCACAATGGATGTGTGCTGATCTGTTGACACATGTCATGTGTGATGGGTCACTATGAGGTACACATGACCTTTACACTTGTCATATGTGTACCATTATGCAGATGTAGCCATGCACATCTACACTGGGATGGCACAGTCATCACTATGATCACCTGTCTCATGATGCCAGGGACCAGGGCACTTTGTCACCTGACATTTCACGCTCAGCATGACCCTATGTGACTATGTCTGGTGTGTGTCATGTCAAACCTTGAGCTTGCTGTTTGTGTAACGTAAACTGCATCTTCTGTTGCTGCATCTAACATGGGTCTGTGTTGAGATGAGGAATGGTTTCGCATGTACGCTCACCATGCCACATGTGCATTTCTACTGCTTTTGATTCTGATGTCATCAGACATCAATGTCCCCAAGGCACACATGTCTGCATCCTGACAAGGGCTGAGTAGTTTTTTTGTCACATGCACACTTTTATCGTTATGTGTTTGTGATGTACTTTTGATATTCCATCTGACCTGTGCATGTGTCTTGCAGTCAGCTGTCTGGATGGGTTGACAACCTTCCATTCCACTGCAGGATTTGTGACCTCTGTCACTCAAGTGATATCTTAGGTTCTTCACCCAGACCAGACCAGCAGCCTGTTTCAGGGCATGTCACATTTATTGAGGCAAACAACAGGTGTATCTGGGTTTTCATAGGAGTGCCAGCAAGCTGGCATATGTGTACGGGATCTATTGCACACTCCAGACTCCATAGTGACATGATGTCTGATAGCAGTTTTGCATGTGATATGTACCTTGCCATTGATGCTGTTTATGGTTATTCTCCAGTCTTTCCAAATATGTCCAACAGGGCACCCCCTCTACCAAGGCCATTTCCAGACTTAGCTACCATGAGGGAACGTGACTGCATCTGACGTTACTGATTCACTCGAGCGTTGATTCAGGACTTGACGAACAAGCTGGCACCACATCTCCAACCGCAACACAGGTATCCTACTGCGCTGAGCCCCAAGATAAAGGTTATGGCAGCCCTCCATTTTTTTGCTACAGGTAGGTTCCAAATAACCATAGCTGATGTAGGTGGAATGTCCCAAACAATGTTTAGCCGTTTCTTGCGTGATGTGTTAGCAGCCATGTTGGAGCATATTGATGAATTCATCAGATTTCCTACTCCTGAAGAGTTGAGAGATGTCAAGGGTGATTTCTATGCCCTGGGTGGGATGCCACATGTAATTGGGTTCATTGATGGGACACATGTGGCTTTGGTGCCACCACAGGCTCAGGAACAGGCTTGCCGCAACAGGAAACACTATCACTCAATAAATGTCCTGGTGGTGTGTCATGCTAACATGCTGATTTCCCATGTTTGTGCACGTTTTCCAGGATCGTGCCATGATGCATTCATCATGAGGCTTAGCAGGGTGCCAAGAATGATGCTGCAGCTGCGCAACAATCGGGCATGTTTTGTTGGTGGGTATACTCTATGTGTCCTGTGTGTTTCAGTATCCTTAACTCTGCCTGCATTTCATGAACCACTTATTGACATGATGTATATTTGCAGCTGAAGCAGGATATCCCAACATGCCATGGCTGATGACACCTCTCCGGAAACCAAGAATAGCTGCAGATCAGTGGTACAATAATGCACACGGGCAGGCCAGGCGAGTGATATAGTGGACGTTTGGCCTCCTGAAGAGCTGATTCAGGAGTCTCAATAAGACTGGCGGATTCCTCCCATATGCCCCAGCCAAGGTCTGTAATATCTTCATCGTGTGCTGCATTCTGCACAACATGGCAGTTGAGAAGGCAGTGCCACTCATTCTGGATCCTGATGAGTAGGAACATCCACTTGTTTAGGATGAAGGGCTTGGTCATGATGCAAGCGATGAGGAGGAGGAGGATGATATCCGGAGGCAGCTCATACGCAACTTCTTCTCATGATGGTGAGTCACTGTGAATGAGTGTGCAAGCTTGTAGCATTGAGTGGCATGTCTTGAAATGTGTGTGTCCAGCTGACTGTATGCATATTCACTTTGATGTGTGTTCTGATGTGCCATGCAAGTGCTGATGTCATGCCACACTGAAATGCACAATGACTTAGCTGGAATTTTATATGTGTACCACATTGTTAGTGTTTTGTTCTTGCCGATGTCTTCAGCAAAGATTTGTAACAGTGAGCACTTGTGTGTGTCTTAATTGCATGTTGCTGTGCCTGTTATCTGTTTGTGTCATCTCAGTCCTCCTGCTATTCCTCATGATGATTGCAACGTGGGCCGATTCAGCGTTCCATGCACGGACATGTGTAAATGTCAGTTCAGGTAAGAGAACCAAACAGGCATTTTTTGTGTTGGTTTTGTAATGTGTGGGAACTGTTTCTGTGCATGTTGAAGAACCATTCATACATGTCTAATCACCATGGATCAATTTACATGTTGCACCACTCCCATGACAGGACAGTCACCCTTCTTGACAGCCAACTGTTGATGGAGTATTGACTCTGGTGAAGGCATCAATGTGTGTCAACCAGGACCCTGACACATTGCGGATTCCACGTGTTGACATTGTGTGGGACATCACAACCACAGGCTCCATGATGAATTGCAGCATTACTGTGTGCAGCAGGATGTGTTTGGCACATCCACTTAGTCTTGTGTGCCAGTACAGTTTGATTTGTAATCAACCATGTTGTGAAGGTGTGGGCCAACGTATGTCCCACATGTTCTGTCAAGTGTCCTGTAATCCTGTTCGTATGGTTGCATTGCCCCTTGTGCCACTATGTCATGTCATTGTCCCGTTGCTTCCTCAGGGCCAGTGGATAACACTGCTTTGCAAGCCTTCTCGGTCAGTTGATGTTAACTTTCTATTCCCATGATGCCAGGAACGTTGCGCTGATGACCTCACAACCTTGTGCTGTAGCTGTTGTAAACGCTTACGTTGCAACAGTCGGGTGACGTCAATTTCAGGATTCTCTTGTTGAGTGGTTCATATCATGGTCACGGTAGGGTTTGTTTTGTGGCATTGCTCCTCATTACTCTCTGTTGATTGCCGGACCAGCAGCTTGCTATGTTAGACATGTCAAAGCCCAGTTGGACGAGACAATGACTGTCTATTGTGGGGCTTCCTTGAGTTTACATAATCCCCTCCCTCGTTGGATGAGCTTCTTAAGGACTTTTGCGGGTGATGTATAATTTCACTTCTTGACCCTCACAGATTGCCAGTGGTGACTACGGATTGTTGCCTTTCTGTGAGTACAACTGCAGCGCTTTCGTATTTTTAAACATTGGAGCATTATTCCTACACTGTGAGTACCTTTGTTACTGCATGGCTCTAATTGCATAGAAGCAGCCTGCACAGCATTAGACACCCTTCATTGTGGCTGAAAAACTCTGCTACCTTTTATGTGTCCATGTAGAAACATCAGATCTAGTAAAATTGTCATTACTGTGATCCCAAGTATGATACAGTGGCTGTTGTTTTCCTTTACAGGTGTAACAGTTACAGTCTAGGTCCTGAGGTATTCTCTGAATCAGTGGCAAGATGTCTTGAATGCCTATGCTTGTTTCTCTTTGTTTCAGGTCTCCTTCCTTACTGTTCCCTTCCTTTTATTCCCTCGCCTGATCACCCTATTGAGTCAGTAATTCATTCTCAGACCAAGGGGTTATCAGGAGGTGGACCACAATGATCATCACACCTTCATGAGGAATCAAGGAAACAACAGTCCCAGGCTGTTGTGTGTACATTGTCTCACCAGCATTACAGGTAAACTCCTTGCATGAGTGTTATTTTCTTCTGAACAATGGGACTGGACATGACATGGACATTGGCTAAAGCAGCATGGGCTCCACACAAACTTAATCCATTTGTATAGCAAATGTGTCCCACACAGTACAATGTGCATCATCACAGTGACGGCAAAACTCTTGCCAGTTTGCATGCGTCATCTATGGCATAATTGACAAAGATTGTGCATATGGGAGTATGTGTACTGTGGCAACATGCATGGTGTTCATCATAGCTATTGATCCACATTGTGCATGAAGTACATGGTTGTGTATGTATTGTTGCCGCTTGCTACACACAACGGGCAGCCCACACTGGCTGACACTGTGTGTCCTGTGCGCAGCTTGGTCTTTTGGTGCCTGGTCCTGTGTCCGACACATATGGGGACTGTTATTCCATTTCAGGTCTGTGACCCATGAGTAACCAGACACTCCTTCATTTCCATACACCAGTTACATTGTGCCTTTCAACCCTCCTTCTCTTTCTGTGCTACTTTTTGCATGGTGTCTCACCCCTTCCACCATCATGTGTTCACCCATTCCTGCTGCTGCCTCCCCTGTGGCATCTCCCCACCGAGTGCCCTGATTCTACAACACACACACCTCCCAGATGCTCCCTTCCTCCATTGTTAATGCAGGCATCAGCTTGTCAGTGACACTGTTGCACCACATCTGCGCCTGCAATGTACACAGTGCAAATACCCTCCGGTCCTTCCATCACACAGGTAACCCAACAGACTCATGCTCCAGCCACCCTCAAAACAGGGAACACAAGACATTCATCCACCTGCTATCAGGTAACCCCTAAGCACAACCATTTAAGCTTTGCTGGCTGTGTGTGCAACTCCTACTGACAACAACGTGGTGCCCCGCATGACAGACCATGTCCGTACAACCAGGCCATGTGCCTCCTACTGACCACCCGCTACATCCACAAGCATGCCATTGGACTCTGTGACCTCAGCCAAAACAACAGCCCCACACATCTCCTTCATGACAGTGACCTGGTTGAAGGCATCCTCAGCACACGACATCAGCATTGCCATCACAGATGGATTCAAGATCACCCACAGGACTCCAGGATGATGACTAGAAATACCATCATAAGTACCCCCTCATAGTCACATACTACACCAAGGACACACTCAGCATTGTCAAACATCTGCACTTCAGGTTTCACACCAACCCCCATACCACCCTCAGTCTAAATATCATCTACAGATCTCCAGGCCTACACCCAAAATTCTGCTACTCCATCTACCATTATTATAATAGTCAGGTACTGAGCGCACAAGTAAGCCAACGGGGTTGTCCCAGCGCTGTAGTGTGCCGAAAATTAGGCAGCATACGGGAGAGCAACTAATCTAGCAGGCTAAATATCCAGGTCTTAATGGCGTTGCGAGAATCACATTCATACAGAATCAGACACAGAGGAAGAGGTAGCTTAGTCCAATATTGGGTGGGCACTACCTGGGAGGTTTCACCTCCTGATCTAGGTTTAGCTAAGCAAGGACTAATGAGCAAGGGCTTGTCATTGGAACGTAGAGATTGTGATTGACATTAGGGACGCAGTCTCCTCCTAAGGTACACCGGAACATGGCCTTGTCCTGCACAGAAGACGAGTGTAAGCACATTGAATTCTGTTTGTGTAGCTATGGCAGGCAATGGAGTACTCTTTGACACGTGGAGATATGTAGTCAAAGTGAGACTCAACATACCAGGCAGTCAGCCGCACTTTTTCCCCCTCTGCAGTATAAGGAGCAAGCCTAATGTGATACGTACGTATGCGACTTCCGCATAGTGGAAATGGTAGGTAATCAGTGTGTGAAGCACCGTTTTGCAGATTACAATGTGCAGATAGTGTATAATTCTATGGATGATTTTAATCTTGCAAATACAAGCGGCACCCACCTCTTGTACCTGTGTGGTAAGGGATAGCTGATTATTCCATCTTACTCCTAGATTCCTAACCACGTCCTTGTGTGCCGGAGAAATGGCCAGTTCCTCAGGATGCCACAGATTGGAAGAGAGGGGAGAAGGTTGTTTAAATGAAGATGAACTTTGTGTTAACTGTATTAAGTTCTCAGAAATTGTGGTACATCCAGGCCACAATAATCTAGAGAATATTTGCTAGTGTGTCAAAAATTAGCGGCACACACAGCATTCTAGGTGAATCATAGCTGAGGCTCATCAGCATATGATATGAATTGGACTTCTGACATTGCAATCGATGCAGCCAGCGGGGTTAAGTATGTATTACAATACAGAGGGCTCAGAGCAGAGACCAGCAGCACGCCCCACTTCAGTGATTTGACTGGTGAGATGGATGGATATGTCTGGACCTGCTGTGTGCAGTCAGATATACAGTTCACCATGAAGCCACCCACGCCTATGGTCTTAAGGAGGTTCAGGAGAATGGGATAGGTGACGGTGTCAAATGCTATAGACAAGTCTAACAGCACCAACACCGCCTTGGAACCTCCGTCAACCGCACAGCGTATAGAGTCTGCCACTTCAATGATAGCCTTATCCATACTATATCTGGGCTTATAGCTGGATTGATAGCCGTGAAGGAGGCTAATATCTTCAACAAAGGCCATCAGTTGCTGCAAGAAATTGTTCACTCAAAGCTTGGCCAGAGCTGGTACGTGTGAGTTAGGTCTATGATTGCAAGTAGATACAGGATCTGCGTTGGCTTCCCTTAAGATGGGCAGGAGGAACACGTGTCTCCACACATCAGGATTACAGCCCAATTTGAGGGAAAGTTTCCAGATGGAGCTTAAATGGTGAATGGGACTCTTTGCAAGGATGTTGTATAGTTTGGTGGGCAAAGGGTCAGTAGGGTAACGTTATTTACACATCTGCAATTAGAGCAGAGGCTTCATATAAAAATGTGTAAGATATACTGAGACCACAGAGATGGGAAGGGGCTTTCCATTTTGGTCCACAGACATTGTACAAATACATCAGGATGCAGGCCCTCACCTACACAGAAACATGGGTCAGGGATACAGCAACTCCTGGCTGGAGGACAACCATGTCACCATCCTGCATTTGTACAACAACATTTGCATCCAGTTGCCCAAAGAACAGCACACTGAACAACACTCGTTACAGATCCACCAAGAACAATTGACCAAAGTCAACACAAACAAGCTGTGTGGCACCCACACACAGGACACTTCAACCAACAACACTGCCACACCATGCAACCGCACACACTAGATCAGCGACTGACCCAACACTCTTCCCACATTGGCAGATTTTTATGTGTAGAACAATAACAGTTAAGCCACCCGGGAAAAGGCAGACCTATTGGACTTATACACGTCTAGCGATACTCATGTGCAAACCTTGGAAAACAAACTACCATCAGTAACCTTTCTGCCCTGAAATCCACAACACACAGCCATCAGCATATCATCAGCACGGACAAGAGGACAACCTCCAGGTAAGGCCTAGACACCAACATACACAACATGAATGACCTCATTGGCATTGTGAGCGTACTATCTGATCCCAGCTCTCCATCCAAGAGACATCCCACTCTTGCAAGGCCAAGGGGTTCCCTTGCAACTTACTACCACTGCAAACTCGTGGATGTACACAACAGCCTTGCCACACAAAGGCAGTCAGCGTTTTTTCCACAGGACATACACCCCCCTCAGTTCCAGGACTCCCATCAGCAGCAAAGACACCTCCCGGCTCATGTACACCATCCGCTCCAGCTCTGGACCCTTCGGACACAACATCTCTATCACAGCATACCCCATTCTTCAGTCCCACCTCCGGGACATCATTATTGTCTCCTTTGAGTATGCCACTTTCCATGGGAGCTGTAGGCATGCTGGAACCAGGTTCTTCTTTGAGGATGTACGGCTGTACCGCAGGAACACTTGGAACGTCAGCCTGCTTCCATACCTGGAAAATGTCATCAAGAAGACAGTCACAAAGAAAATGACCATCTCACTCCAAGCAAACATCTCCAGCCAAACCACACCAGACCATCTTCCACAGTAATCACCCCACTGCAACAGACCTCATTGGCTCCAACAACAACATCTTGGACTGTGCTCAACAATGGTGAAAACACAACCCTCACCCAATTGACCCCTCATTCAGCATTCTACACCATGTGGTACCACAGTGTCAGTTCACACATCTCCAACACTGGGACCCAGAGGAAGGGCCCGGATGAAAGCCCCAAGTACTTCACAAACAAGTATACTGGGCTCATCGGACCCAGGCGTCATCTAGCTGTGTGACTATCTACATTATCTCCATGACCCCCCTCACCAACATCACATGCGCACACGATCTCATCATCATGTCCTCTGCCATTGACACCCAGCTGCTCCTTACCCTCACCAAAGACCTAGCCACTACCAGATCCAACATTCAAGAAGGCATGAGGTTCATTGACATATGAAGGTACCTCAGCCACATGCGGCTACAATTGGACAAGACTGGTCTCATCATATGAGGAATGTCCCCTTAAGGCTGGGACAACTCCTTTTGTCACAGCAGCCTCGGCAGCGCACAAGCACACATTGGCCACACAGGCAAGCAGGTGCTCATCGTACAGTCCTTGCTCACAATAACCATGGAAATGAACTCCATCTCTACCTCATGCTGAAAGCCCCTAAGCATGTAACAAATGTTCATCAGATAGATCCACTCCTAGTCAAGACAGACAGTCACCCAGGTACACGAAAACAGCCGGCTCTACTACAGCAACGCCCTTTTCACAGGAACAACAGCCAGACTCCGGAGGACTTGTGCACCTACAGGGTGCATTGGCACACCTCATCCTCAACATCCCCTGCCACAGTCACATGACCATCCACCTGACATACCTACAATGGACTCACTGTCAACAGCAGGATCACCTTCATACTCCTCAGCCACACTCAGGAGGCACTCCACAACCCCAGCCCTGAACACGAAAATGGATGTCTCCCATCCAACACCCCATTACACCAACTCCGTTCAGCCAACCTTGCCCTGGGCACCATTCTTCACATCCACAGTACAACTGCATGTAGAAGATAGTTCTCCCACAACATACAGACCTATACTCCCTCCCTGGGCACCTCCAAATGACCCATGACCTCTGCACCTTCATTGCACTCTTATAAAACTGTCTGTCTGAGCAGTATGCCAGACCCCCTCCCCCTCAGCAGATTGAAAACATCACAGGTGAATATTGCGCTCCATGTATGTATTTGATGCTACCTTGTGACCTATGTGTGTCCTCGACTGGACTCAGATCCCAGTGTATGGATGGGTTGTGCTTGTTCCACACTCTGGCATACTTTGACATATCCCCACACGTATGTTGTACAAAGATGGTAAATGACTGCAACATCAATTTCAGTAGTGTTGTATTTTTTATTTATCGTTCTTGTGCTTGAAACGTGAGTTAGTGATGGGTACTGTACAAAAAGAGGGGGAATCCAAAGTTCACAAAGGGAGGTGTGATGCCTTGCAGTTTGAGTCACTGAGTCCAGACCACAGTGCTTGGCATCATTGGTCAGACTGCAACCAACAAGTCCATGTGGGAGAGTAGGACAGTCAATGAGGTTATGCTGTTGCACACAGACTCCAGGTGCCAGACCAGGTGTCCTGGGAGATGCGCATGGCCCACTGCCTCTCACTGTCTTTTCCGTGGACGACCCACCTTCCTTGGGGACCCTTATATGCAGGCCTTGACAGTGCATGGGACGCTCCGTCGGACAATTCTTCCTCCTCCTCCCTCCCTGTGCCTGGTGGCGGTCTTTGCCTTGAAGTGGCTTGCCTGGTGACACAGGGAGGGTGCTGCATGTTGTCAATAATCCAACGGAGTGAGTGGCTTATGTCCCTTTGCACCGCAAGAAGCTCAACCAGTCTTGCCTCCATCCGTTCCTGGTGTTGTTGTTGACTGGCGTGTTGCTCAGCCTGCAGGTTCTTCATCTTTGTGAGGGCACCCACTACCTGGCTGAACTCCCTGGTGTCCTGCCGGTATGCCTCCATGATGTTGCAGAGCTCAGACATACCGGGACCTGCAGCTGTCTGGTCAGGTTCTAGCATCCACCTGCTGGCACTCCCGCCACCCCTGCCCACACGCACCTGGCCTGCGAACCTTGCCCCTCATTGTCAGACTGGCTCAGTTCTTGAGTGTGGGCAGGAATGGTGGTGGTGGTTGTCGGACGTGTGCCTGATCCAGATGCTGCACAGGTTGGGCCACCAGAGGTATCAGGTCGGTCGGGGTCATCCATGGAGTGGTGAGAGGCTTCGCTGTCAGTGGGATGAGGGTCCTGCTGAGCCTGGGACTGTGAATCATCTTCACCCTTGTTGGGGTTCGATTCCACACGTTGCCCTGTGGGTGTTAGAGTCAGACAATGTTAATGCCATGTAGTGCAACATCCATTTATCCTACACATTGTAGTTGGCACTGTTCCACCTGGTAGTTGTCAATGCTTTTGATTGTCCTCAATGTACATTTGTGGATGGGTATGTTGTGGGGTCAGATTGATATGTGCTCCAGAGTCATTGGCGTGTGGGGGCATATTTACTATGACTGGCACCGCCCTGCATATCAGCAGGGATTCACCAGTCATCATGCACCACACCTATGCCAGCACAGATGCAACACATGCACATTGTGGAGGACCATTTTGCATTACATGGGTCAGCTGCGTCACACATCTGTGCTATATTAGTAGGCACATTGCTGGAGTGGCGTCACCAGCACAAGACAGCTCCAGCAATGGTCTGTGGGGCCCTATCTGCACAATGTTAATTATGCCAGCATCAGCCATGCACCGGGTTTTGACGCAGCATGTGCTTATAAGTGACAGAGGGGAATTTTGAAGATTGCACATAGTCACTTTTGGGAGGCAAGCCTGCGCCATTACACCACCACCCCTCCACCCCGGCACCAGTACACATACTTGTGGCGCAGGGCTTTAGAACATGACACATCTCCCAGATGCGTCACCTTGTAAATTCCCAGCACCATGGTGCCTCTTTTGTGCCGCAGCTGTGTCACAGAGGTGACGCAACGGCGGCATGTAAGAAGCGCAAGTGGCTTGTGAATGTGCGCCATGATTTGTTGCTGGGATGCTTCATCAGATCGGAATTGCTTTAGTTGTGTTACATGACCATTGTGACAGTGGGGAGCTCCATTGCCTGTCCCAGGTGGGTATGTTTGTGTAAGGGGTGTGTGTGACAGCTCGTGGTGGTTGTTGGAGTCTGACTTGGCACTTGGCCTCTCTCGTGGTGTGGCTGTCCCCCCATGGAGCATGCTGCCACGACAGGGGCTGTGATTTCCTACCCAAAATATCTGACCTTGTTGTCCTGGTGTTTGTGTTTGCACTGGTCACAGGAGTGCCTTGTGCTGCCTACACCAGGTCCCAGTGTCATCTAAATTGTCAGTACATTCACACTCCATGTGCATTGGGCATGGTTGTATAACTGCACCATATGGGATGTGTACAATTGGACATGGGCATCCACAGAGGTGTTCATAGGAGTGGACAGATATTTTGCTTCTTCACCATCCTCCTTGCATCCTTCTCACCATCCCCCTTGCACCCTTCTCACCCTCCGCGTTGCACCCTTCTCACCCTACCCCTTGTACAGTTCTCACCCTACCCCTGGCACCTTTTTGGCCCTCTGCCTTGCACCCTTATACTACTCCGACTTGCACCCTTATGGCCCTCTGCCTTGCACCCTTCTGGCCCTCTGCCTTGCACCATTCTCACCCTCCGCCTTGCTCCCTTCAGGCCCTCTGCCTTGCACCCTCCTCCACTTTTTTCTTGCACAATTCTGGGCATCCCCCTTGCACCCTTCCCACCCAATGTAGGGTGCTGCCACCTGGACAATGGGACCATTTAATGCATGATGGACTAGGCCTGGCCCTGATTGGGCTGACACCAGTTACACTGGCAATCCTGGGGGGCCCAGGAGCTCACCTTGCACACCCCTGCCGTCACACAGTGAATTGTGTGTGATTTGGGGTCCCACAATGTATTTAGTGACACCCACTCTCCCAGAATACAGGACGTCTATTCTTTGGTCCGTTCTTCCTGTAGCATGAGACATGGCATTGCCATGGTTTGTCCATGGGCTATACACATGTTAGTGGCATTTGCGTTGTTTTTGGCTGTAGTTATGGGCAGCTGGCGCTTGGCGCTTGTTGCTGGCATTTTTCATACTTGGAGTGTAGATGCCATAACTCCCAGGTTACATGAGTTGTTTGGATAGTCACCCAGCTCTACGACTCCTTCAATGCCATGTACTCCCTCCGGTGGTAGCAGGGCCATGACCTTCTCCTCCCAGGGTTGGTACTGTACTGGTCTGCGGGGACCACCATCTTTAGTGTGCTGGCTCTGGGCGTAGTCCTCGTCCATCTTCTGTTTGACCATCCTCCACAGATCGTACCACCAGCCCTGGCATTCCTTCCTGGTGTGTCTGATGGGTGCAACAGCATTCACCTTATTGACGATCCTCTCCCACATGAGTGTTTTCTCCGCTATGCTGGTCTGTCTGACCAATGCACCAAACAGATGTGGCTCGACTCTGATTACTTCATCTACAAGGATCTCCATCTCCTCCTTTGTGAACTTTGGATTCTTCTGTGCGGACATGGTGTGGGGTGATTGTGATGGGGTGGGGTGAGGGTGTGTATGGATGTGGGTATGAATGTGAATGGGGTGGTGTGGGTCTGTATGTGTTTGGGACGTATGTGTGAAGGTGGATGTGTGTAGTTGTTTGTGTGTTGTCTGTCTCTGTGGCTAAATGGGTGTGATGCAAAGGATCATCGTTTGTGTGTGTGGGCCCTTTTTATTGGTCTATTTGTGGGTGGGGCTTAGTTTGAAATTTTGTGTGTGTTTTAAGGGGTGGATCTGAGTTAGGCCCTGTGTTTGCCGGTTTAGATCTGGCCAGGACATTCATTTCCAATGGTTTGCACACACAAGATATGTTATTTGGTGTTGTGCAAGTAATTTGCACCCTCCTTGTGCTGTTTTAATGGGTTTTCGTGCGCTTTGTTCAGGTGGGGGTTCGAATCGTATTCGGTTTATGTGGCTCGCACATGCACAACATTTTTCTGGGGTTCGCATGCGCTTCGTTCAGGGGAGTTCGAATCGTATTTGGTTTGTGTGTCTCAAACATGTGTGACGTTTTTCCGGGATTCGCGTGTGCTTCGTTGAGGGGGGGTTCGATTCATATTTGATTGTGCGGCTTGCTCATACACTATGGTTTCCGAACAAATCACTGTTCATATGTGACAACGTTTTCCCGTACGAATCCCGTTATGGATTGTACTTGTCGGGTCGTTCGTCATGTTTATGAATTGTACGGTTTATTTCCAGAGTACGTGTTGTGCGGATTATCGCATGATTTTCGTACAGATCGCAAGGATTCGGACGTATTTTTGGGAAACGGATCATACTACGCGATTCGGATGGATTCGTACGGAAACGGCTACGAATACGAATCAGCAAACGGTTTTCTTTCCCGAATCGGAATCGGACCCATAATGTAAAAATAAGTTAAATATATATTTAGATAAAATATAAAGTACACACTTACTTAATAACATTTATAAATAGTTATTTTAATAACTTATCAATTATTAAAAACATATTAAAAATTATAAATACATGTATATATATATAATATAAATAAAAATATATATAATAGATTGAAAAAATAAAATATGTTCAATCATTTTTTAAATACATTATACACTACCTTAACTAAAATAGTAGAAGAAATATTGGTTGGCGGAGGAGATATAATTACTTTTCCCTCTTCAGAGAGTGCAACATTAGGAATAGTGTTGGATAGAGAAGCAGTAAAAATTACTATTCCCACTCCAAAGAGTGCAACAGTAGGGAAAGTGTTGGATAGAGTAGGGGTAAAATTACTATTCCCACTCCAGAGAGTGTAACAGTAGGGAAAGTGTTGGGTAGCTTAGGGGTGAAAATTACTATTCCCATTCCAGTGAGTGCAACAGTAGAGAAAGTGTTCGAAAGCTTAGGGGTAAAAATTACTATTTCCACTCCAGAGAGCGCAACAGTAGGGAAAGTTTTAGATAGCAAAGGGGCTAAATTTACTATTCCCACTCCAGAGAGTGCAACAGTAGAGAAAGTGTTGGATAGCGTAGGGGTAAAAAATCACTATTCCCACTCCGGAGAGTGCAACAGTAGGGAAAGTGTTGGATAGCGTAGAGGTAAAAATTACTATTCCCACTCCAGAGAGTGCAACAGTAGGGAAAGTGTTGGATAGCGAATGGTTTAAATTTACTGTTCCCACTCCAGAGCGTGCAACAATAGGGAAAGTGTTGGATAGCAGAGGGTTAAAATTAACATACTTATCAATTAAAAGTTTTTTTAATTTAAAACATAATAAAAATGAATTAATACATTCTTTATAAATGATAATAAATAACATTTAATAATTACTTTATTAAAATTAAATTACTGCCCACCATATTCACCTATAAACCCTCAACCCGCGCCTAAAAAAAGAACACAATTAATACAATTATCAATTAATCAATTAAAACTAATTAGTTACCAATTGATAACTAATTAACAATACATTAATGATCAATACCAATAAATACAAATTAATAATTATTTTATCAAAATTAAATTACTTCTCACCCTATTCCCTATAAACACACAACCCGCTCCACAAAAAAATAACATAATTATTATAATTATCAATTAATCAATTAAACAAAATTAATTACCAATTAATAACTAATTAACAATACATTAATGAGCCAAACCAATAAATACAAATTAATAATTACTTTATTATAATTGCATTAATTCCCACCCTATTCATCTATAAATACACAACCTGTTAAAAAAATTATATATATATATATATATATATATATATATATATATATATGTATATACACTGAAAAAAACCATAGGTTTTAGGCCTTATATAGTTAGGAATTAACATATAAAAAACCATTGAAATTCACTGAAAAAACCATAAGTTTTAGGCCTTATATAGTTAGGAATTAGCATTTAAAAAACCTTGAAAATTCACTGAAAAAACCATAGGTTTCAGGCCTTATATAGTTAGGAATTAACATATAAAAAACCATTGAAAATCCTCCTATATAGTTAGCTGGACATTTTATTGATATACAACCAATGAAATTCCACATATAGTTAGTTGCACTAACTATATATTTCGCGCATCCGCAATCCAATGCTGATGATGTCACATATTACATCATTCATGACATGGTCAGTGACATCACTGATGACATCACTGATGACATCTCAAATGACATCACTGATGACATCTCATTTAACATCAATGATCACACCACTGATGATATACTTCATGTGATAATACAATGCACCTCCTTACACTCTAATATAACCTCTGTTACACCTAGTGTAAAATACAGAGCATCATTTTTGAAACTATTGACACACGAATACCATTTACTACATACGCACTCACTGATTCCTACGTCTACACACACATTCATTCATTCACCCATAAGGTCACTCGTACATAGAGTCACTCATCATTACAACACTATCATATGCACTCATACACCTATGCAGACACTCACACACTGCCACTCATCCATGGAGTTACTCACACACCTAGTCAGTCCTGTAAAGAATCAATCACACTTTGATTTCTTCATCTATACAGTTAAACACAGAACAGCTTACATTTTCACAGATATACTAACACATACTTACTCACTCATACAATCAAATCCTTCATCCATACTCTTATACATCCACTCATTCTTCAATATGTAAAACATATTGAAACTTTACAAAAACACACAGACACTGGATGATGTCATCAGTGATGTCATCAGTGATGTCATGTGAGATGTCATCAGTGATGTCATCAGTGATGTCACTGACCATGTCATGAATGATGTAATATGTGACATCATCAGCATTGGATTGCGGATGCGCAAAATATATAGTTAGTGCAACTAACTATATGTGGAATTTCATTGGTTTTATATCAATAAAAAGTCCAGCTAACTATATAGGAGGAATTTCAATGTTTTTTTATATGTTAATTCCTAACTATATAAGGCCGGAAACCTATGGTTTTTTCAGTGAATTTTCAAGGTTTTTAAAATGCTAATTCCTAACTATATAAGGCCTAAAACGTATGTTTTTTTCAGTGAATTTCAATGGTTTTTTATATGTTAATTCCTAACTATATAAGGCCTAAAACCGATGGTTTTTTCATTGAATTTCAAAGGTTTTTTAGATGCCAATTCCTACCTGAATAAGGCCTGAAACCTATGGTTTTTTCAGTGAATTTGCAAGGTTTTGAAAATGCAAATTCTATTAGCGGATAACGTTTAAATATGTTAATATCCTTGAGGCATGCGATCACAGACAGGAGTGCAGTCAAACACACAGGCTTCGACTTAGCACTGATACATATAGAATTTCCGACAGGCAGGCATGGAGTACATACATCACCATCAGTGTTAAATAGAATGTAGCGCCATAGACTTGGTAAGCATCCAAGCGCTACATATCAAACTGACTATCAAAACCAATCAGACACTTGCCGCCCGGGCGCTGCCACCAGCACAGCAGCTCGGTAACAGTTAATAAATCATGCAAGTGTGCAAATCATTGTACAAGATGTGTTGCATGACTCAGTTAGGGTTAAAAGATGTAGCAGTCACATATCCCACATAGCTCACTGTGCAATATTAAAAGGCTTACTAATTATGAACTGCAAGTAACAAAAAGATCTGTGTTCAAAGCAGAAGCCCACTAACCTAGCTACATTAAAAAAAATCTGTCATCTGAATATTACATGAGGTGCTTTGCAGGAGACACATTCACCTTCTAAACTACTTTGATTCAGATCTGGGACTACACAACACCGAGATCTCTCCAACAAATACTTTAACCTCCAGAGTTCTCACTAATTATTATTCCCTGATATTTACTGGGCACTTCTGCAGAAGCCTTAACATCATAAAATGTTTGCAACCAATTAAGCATAACAGATGTATGACCATGTGCATTATGAGATTTAACAAATTTTGCTTTAAACTTGCTCTGAAAAAGTGGCATTGTCTGGCCTTGCCCCATCACACACACTAAGGGACTCACTCATTTATGCATAATCTGGTCGCAATGGTACACTCTGGGGTCTAGAAGCAATCCATTCTGACAAATTATCTGGCGTGTAGTGCACTGGGCCTGACGGCGTGGGGAACACACAACCTTTAGCTGCCTCTATCGCTACGACTAGGACAGTGAGTTTGTGCTTGGTCGCCCCTTCCTAATTACCAGTCAGAGTCCCCATCTCCTGGGCCCCTCCCCCAGGCACAAACTCACTGGCACCTAATATAGACTCTGCTGTTTGTGCTAAGCTTTACATCCTATGATCCTACCTCGTTGTCGACGTCCTCCGCACAAGACACTTCACACTTGTGGACTCACTTCACTGCAGGGCCCCGGTCAGACTGCTCTGTCGAGTTTCACCAGTCCTGGACTGCCAGTTCTCAGCCAGGCAGCAGCAGGGAAGGATGGAGCCGGGACACGCCCGCTGGGCCACTTCAGCACGCAGGCCATGTGCCAGCGGCCAGGCTAGTGGTGCACGCCATCTCCGGGCCTAACTCTGCGTGGGTGAGGTCCGGTGTCTGAGCGTGACTAGTCTCCACACACAGTGAGTGAGACTCCAGCCAGACTCGGGGACCTCAGCGGGACAGGACTATGAGGAGTAAAGCAGGACAGGGCAGCCAGGAGGAGGACTGTGTGTGTCGCAGGCTCGCAGCAATCAAATAACCAGAGCGGGCCGCGACTACACAGTACCACGTGTCCTCCAATGAGTCCGGTCCACTGTCTGCACTACCGTGGTATGGCGCGCGAGAGACGGTAGGGATCCACCCTCTCCACCCTCATTACCTTGCTGTTCTGCTTCCCTGCGATAACAGTAATGGATCCTAGGAAGTGACACTGTATTGGTAATCCTGTTACATGCCTAAAAGCGGCCATTCCCTGGCATGACAATATCTGCCTTCTCTTGTGCCTCCAATAAGCGTGGGCGTGCCTATAAAGTGACAACACACCGCCGATTACTCTTTGAGCAGGGTATCTTGTTTAGGCTGTGAAAGGGTGCTGGAAACCACAATCCTGGAAGCGTTTTTGTGCAGCTCAAACTTGCAATATAATTTCCTCTTTGCAGACACTTTTAACACTGACAACGATTTCACCGGATCTGGAGCGTCGACGAAGCGTCGCAGCCCAAGTGCTTCACGCTTCTCTTAGCCCAGTCGTAAACACGCGTGGGCCGTGGCGCTTGACTGCTTTTAATAAAGAGCGCGGGGGATGGGCAAATAGTATTCTCAGGGCCGTCATTAGTAGCGCTTTCGTGTGCTACTAGATTGACGGCACTCTTACCCAAAGGGACTGTGCCCAACACTCCTCATTGCTAGAGTGACGTTTGGCAACAGCAGCAGGTGCGCTTGCACACACACCCACTGCTGCCTTCAGCAGAACATGAACGTCTCTTGAAAGTATCAGGGACACGTCACACCCATGCTCTGTCCTCCTCCAATGAATGTCTCAGCCATGCAGCGTGCTTCGCGTTCATTGGCTGCTGACATTCGTGCCACTGCCCACAACTGGTTGACTTGACATGCCTCGGTTGCTGCTGCTTGGTTCCCATCCATATTGCCTGGCCTGCGAGTGACAAACATGCGGCGCCGCCCCAGTTAAAATTTTGCGCACAACCAGTGAAAATAAGCTCAAAAAGTAGCAACCCACCAGGTCGGATTTTTTCCCGCACAAATGGGAAAAATGTTGCCCAATTGTGCGGGAAATAGCCCAATCTGACAACACTGCACGGGAGACCGGACATCTAAGGGGAAACCACGTCCTCCCGGCCCCACCCACAACCAGGCGGCGGCCATCTTAAGGCAGCTCGGGCCGCGGCGGTAATCTCGGGGGGCAAAATGAGGAGTGGGCACCCTCGATATTACAATAAAAACATTACAATAAAAGACAGAAGCCCACCAAGCCCTCCCCCCCCAATTTTTTTCCCGAAAAATCGCGGGGTGCCAACACTTCTTGGATGAACTGCTGACAGCCAATCAGATCTCACGATGAGATGCTGACAGCCAATCAGATCTCGCGATGAGATATGTGGTTAGGCTCCGCCCAGATATATAATTTGATTCTCTTCTAATTTTCTCAGGAACTACTGGAGGGATTTACACTATTTAACCAAAAGCGTGATCTGCGTACCAGACACTACCATTTTGACAAGTTTGGTGTAATTCCCTTCAGCGGTTCAAGCTGTAGCCGTGTCTAAAGGTCCTATGGAAATTAACATGGAGAAAACACGTTTTGGGACCCCCCTTTTTTCTCAGCCCCCACTTGACTAATCCCCCCCAAACTTTTAGGGAAGGAGAGGAGCGGAGCAAGCCATCTTCTTTGAGAAATTTGCCAACATTCTTCAACCAGCGCCAAAGTTATTCCCAATAGAATGTTGGGGATTTCCTATGGAAACTAGGTCCTAACTATATATACCTACTGGCTACCGCCAGTAGGTAATACCAATTAATTATTGATAATTAACAACCAATTAATAACTAATTATTAATAAATTAATTAACACAATTAACAATATAAAATATTACACACATAAATAATATTCAATACAATATATTATTTAATTAAGTATAATTCTACTACTTCTCACCCTATTCCCCAATAAACCCACAACCCACTACAGAACTAAAACGCAAAAATTACTCTAAAATAATTAATAACTTCTAAAAATGTAATAGATATATTAAAAAATAAATACAATACTTACACAAAAATATAGAATACATACATTTAAAATACATACAGGCTCAGATCAAGAGGCTAGTAGACTAGCCCTTTGAGTCAGTCCGGGGTCCTGGGTTCAAACTGAAGTTGCAGGTGTAATTCCTCTTCCCAGGCAAGAGGGTAGCGGGTTAGCACAGTAGGGCACAAGTAACTTTAGATCAGCAGTCCATTACAGTTCTAGTCCTCATAGCAGCACAGCAGTCCTTTTTCCTAGCAAGGTATCCACCGAACGAGAAGTGTACTGAAGAGTTGGTGTCTGAGGTCCAGTATTTATACCAAATTGTGCCTTTGAAGTGGGGAGAAGCTGCTAGAGGTTTCCCTTGGAAGTCACCATGCAATCTGCCTTCCTTGTCCTTGCGATACACAAGGGGTATGCAGCCCTTTTTGTGGAGACAGGACACAGGCTTTTCTAGTGTAAGTGGTGCTGGACCCAGTTCCTCCCACCCCTCCTGTCAAACTTAAGGCCCTCATTCAGTAAGGTAGCTAGGAGGAATACACAAAGCCCAACTGTCAGTTACGCCATGTGACCAGAGACAAGCTGCAGACACCAAATGGCTAGGGCAAGGAAATATCTGAATGAGTAGTAGTTGAAGGCACTCCATATTTTATCTATTTATTTAAGATGATTAAAAGGTAAGTAATTGGTGCGCAGCACTTGGGTTATATTCTGCCCCACAGCACAGTTAATATTCTATAAATTAACTGGTGCGCATGGAGAGCACCAGGACCGAGACACACATCCTAGCAACATAAGATGGGTTTAAACCAAGTAATCCATAGTAAACCACGTTTTATTCCATTTTCTTCAAAAGTTTTAAAGTTCATACAGAGGCAACATAATTGCATGAGAAATGCCAGTCCAGGCTTTATTTCACAGCATGTCAAAATTCACGTTTCATCCTGGGTAACTGTAATTACGTACAACTAATTCATCTCAGGTTACAAGCTTTTTGTCAGGGGTAACTATAATGTAAAAAGAAGCGCTTCAGCAAACGTCAATGACGCCATACATTTGGCCATAAATAAACAGTTAAACATTTTGTAGCATTCCCTGCATGGACACTATTTACCTGATCCCCCCACCAAGACCTACTGTGAATAATTTAAACAGAAAATGCATACTTTGCTTCACCCCAGAAAAGTAATTTCTTCAAGAAAGAAAATAGCAAGAAGTGATCAGTGCTTCATGCTTCCGCAGACGCAGTGAAATTAAAAATATACTGTGCTGAATGAAAATAATGAAAGCAACCATGCAACCAATTTAAAAATAAACTGAGTATAACCATGCGCTCTACTTACGCATATCTTCCAAGGTTTCAGATTTGTGTGTGTGCCATTTTCATATTTTCAGTGTAATCATGATTGACATTTTTTCACAAGCAAACTTAACGAATGAAGACGAGGGAAACACAAATATCAGAACTAACACCCATCTGAACAATGAGAAACTCCCACTACCGACCGCTACTGCTCTTGGCCTGGGAGGCAAGGCTTTGTCGATTTTAACATCTTTTTTATAGGATAGGTCTCAGATAGTGCAATTAGGGGATTTTAAATCTTTACCTTTTACATTGCCGTGTGGGGTGCCTCAGGGCTCCTCTTTGAGCCCCACTCTCTTTAATATTTATGTGTCAGAACATGCACCTTTGATTAGAAGTTTTAACATGATTCCGACTTCGTACACAGATGACACTCAATTGGTTGTTTCAACCATTGATAAGGTGGTCAATCATGCCAATAATCTGCGCAAATACATGATTACCTTGAGTTCCTGGATTAGCAAACATTGTTTGAAGCTCAATTCGAGTAAAATTGAGGTTGTGCTTTTTGGTAAACTAGCCCCTCTTTGGTCCCCAGTGTGGTGGCCAAGTGTTCTGGGCCCCCCTCCTACGCCAGTAGTGAAAGCTAAAGATTTGGAGGTCATAATCGATGAAAAACTGAATTTTAAATCCCAAGTCTCCAAGGTGGTGTCCGCTGCATTCCTTACTATTAGAACAGTGCGCAAAATCCTTCCATTTGTTCCAGAAAGCGCTAGAAAAACGGTTTTAACTTTCCTTGTGTTGTCTAAACTCGCTTATTGTAATGATTTATACATTTACAGTCTAGTCAAGTTAGAAGACTGCAGTCAGTGCAGAATGCTGCTGCTAGAGTGGTACTTAATGTAATACAAAATTTGCACTGGCTGCCAGTTGCTCATAGCATAAAATGTAAAGCCTTGTGTTTAGCACACAAGGCCCTATACAAAGTGAGCCCATGTTTTCTTTGGCAGATTTTTAACTGATATTGCCTTCGAGACAACTTCGTTCGGCTAATGCCTTCTTAATGCCTACCTACAGAATTAGGACAACCAATTGGAGTGGCAGTCATAGCACCATTAGTCTCTGGAATTCTCTCCCAATTTCTCTTAAAAAGATACCTACTCTGATGGAGTTTAGAAAAAATCTTAAAACATGGCTATTTAAGAACTAAGCTTTTTTTAAGCGCCTAGACACCTAAGGGTAGTAGTGCTCTATTGATATTGTGATAATATAACATAACAGTACAAGCAGGTGTCTGGGCCCAGTCAGTGCATCGCTACGTGCCCAGCACTGGCTTAACCAGCGGCCCATTTGAGTTGTTTAATGAGTCAACAAACTTCAAAGTCACTGGCTAACAGCCACTTAAGCACAAACACCAGTCCGGGCATTCATGGGGGGATGAGGCTTAGATGCATGCACACAAACATCACAGCAGCTGAGTGAGCCAGTGCAGTGTATGATTGATTTCAAGTAAGTTGCAGCAAGCCGCCCTACAATATAAAGCAAGTTTTACTTGCATTGACACCCGCCAGAGGTGCACTGTGAAGAATACTATTGAATAAAATTGCGAGCAGCAGCTGGGTAATTCAGTTTAAGGCCTGCCTCCTCAGAGTGAGAACTCCAGGCCGCAATAAACTATTGGACTCCCTTGGCAAACTTACAACCCGGGCTGCATTCAAGGCTTAGCAACAGCTACAGCACTGCAGTGTGTGCCGGAGCTCCAGCGGCAGTCGCAGGGATTCAATTACCATGTGGTGGTGACAGCAGTGGCATTGCTCAGCCTCAGTGCTTCAAAACTTTAGCCACCCGCTCGCACCGCCACAGGGAGCAGCAGCGGGACATAACGTCCTGTGCAGCAGTAATAGCATTTGAGCACTGACTCACCTGTGACATAGATCACTCAGTCAGGAGGTAATGCCGCGCCCAGAAATACTTGATACATTGTAGCCAAGCTCCGCTTCAGCAAGCCCTTGAAGCCTGATTGGAGCAGCGCCCTCGTCACAGGGCCACTCCATCTTCTAGTTTCACAGTCTCAGCATAGCAGCGCTACGGTTTGATAGCGGAGGCAGAAGCAATGCCTATCATGCGTGACTTTGCATTTCAGTTCGGTGATGCGGATTACCACACTGAGTTGTTTTAGTATAATGCCTGATGCCTGGCACTTCACAGGACTGCTTATGATATGTGTAGAGATAAGATCTAAGTCCAGTGTGGAATTCAATTTATTCACGTCATTATCAGCGGCAATCATCAAACTCTTTGTGAACAATTCAGATGGAAACAATCCTTTTGAACATGCCGTGGAGATAATCTTCAAACACGGGATCGCAAGTTGAGTCCAAAAATAAAAGAAATACGTAACCTTCTGCAGTGATTCATGCCGTGCTCACCATGCTTACTACATGAAAATAATGTCAAGCACTCCTTAGAATATATAAAAAAAATTATTCATCACAACAACTATAAAAAACAGAAAATACAGCGATTGCTGTTTAAATTAACATTAAAATATGAATTTTAAGTCTGACAATGCAAAAAACTCACCTTGCGGTCAAATGCTTCAAGATTAACTCCACAGCATGTTCAAAAGGATTGTTTCCGGCTGTGTTGTTCAGGAAGAGTTTACTGACTACCTGCCTACCTTACTGGTGAGTTTTCGTCAACTGGAATGAGATATATTATGTAGACACAGTCTTTGCGACTGGTAACACTGCATAGGATTCTACTCACAACTCACATGGGCCTAAAACTGGCAAGGAGGCATGCAATGTAGGGCAGCAAGTACAGTTGCTGCGATGCGTTGTGTGAAAGTGAGAGAGAAGATCTGTGGCATATCATCTAAGCCAGAGTCCTTCAAACTGTGGGGTGCGCCCCTCCCCAGGTAACAGTTACTTGTAATCGTCCTGGGAGGGGGTTAATTGGTCGAGCTGAAATACTTCAGCTGCAGTGGAAGGCAGGAAGTCTCTGCTAAAACCTAAAGCAAATGAACTGACAGTCCTGTTCCTTTGCATTAGATTTCGTAGCAGAGGATACTCCTTGCCTCCCACTGCAGCTGAAAGTGACTGTTACTTTCTTTCAGTTTCAGCAGAGGAGACATCCTGCCTCCCACTGCAGCTGAAACATTTCAGCTCTATGAAATTAACCCCATCTGGGGAGGGTTAGTCTTAGCAGAAAGGAGACAACGTTTATTTTAAATTTACACAGGCAGGCACACAATGCCCCACAGGCTAAAAGGGCTTCAAGTTGCCAAAAGCAAAATGCCAGCCAGCCATGTGTAGTTTAAACAGCCTGCAAATTACTTGTCTTGACAATAAATATGCTTATAATTAAAGAAATATGTATTCCTTTGTAATGTGACTTTTCTATCTTTTTCCCCTTTTATTATTACAAGTCATGGATCATTCAGGCAGCCCTAGCACACAATTAAAAGTGCTCTCTATTTATGTCCTGTTCCAAGTATGCACAGACAAGTGCTGACAATTCAGCTTTAGGTGACTGCTTATTTTTGTATCACCTGGGACATCGAAAAATGACCTGGCACCCTTAATTATAAAACTGGAACAGGTATATTATCAAGCAGCAGTGATAATTATCGCTGGCTTCGCTTTGGGTGATATTTGTTATTGCCGGCCATCGCTGGACAATAATGCCATGCTACCGCTGTATTAACAACGCATAGCGCAATGGTGATAATTATTCCAGCGATAGCGGAGTTTTCAATAGAACATCGCTGGTTTTCCAGTGATGTTCCATGGAAAACGGCGAGAACCTTGCTGATACGTCCCTGTGGCCGTATCAGCATGATCCACCCCCAATGTAAAGTATAGGTAAGTCAGCATTTTAGCAGATGTTAGTTTTTCGCCGAAAACTGCGATTTTCGCCCAAAACTAACATCTGCTAAAATGCGTGGGCCTCCTTGTAAATATCAGAATGTGCACATCAGCAATATTTTACAAGCAGTACTGCCCAGTGACTCCCACTTTGCATCTCATTAGAGATGCCAAGCAGGCGTCGGGAAAACGGGCGCTAACATGCGCTAATGCATGTTAGCACCCACATGTAAATAGGGCAATAGTATCTCCGCATTTTTGGCTTTTAAAGCCAAAAAAGTGGAGATAAGGCCCTTGTTGATATGCCCCAAGGTTTGTTACAAGATAAGCACTTTTATTTCCTTCACCCTGATCCCTGGTAATGCCATAATAGCAATAACTTTAGCTTATATCTGAAACCCTATGCTGCAGTCAATAACATGCTGAGTTACTTCAAGTGTCAGGGAATGCACCCTAAATACAGACAAATCGCTCCTCATTCTCGCCATTCACTTTCACGCTCACCTTGCACTAACAGTGATCACAATGCACTCACACTGATCACCATGCACTCACAACATTCACTCGCTCACTCTGCACTCACAGTGATCACTCTGCACTCACAATGCACTGGCGCTGTTCACCCTGTACCTCACCCTGCAGTCACACGAGCACACTATTCAACCTGCAATAATGTGACACTTCACTCACCTGTCCCCCTCACTGCTCAATCTGGAATTTCACGCAAATAAGCCCATCAATAACCGTACATTCATTCGTCCCACTCTGCCCTTACACCCTCACCCAAATTCATATGGTCACCTCACTCACCCTGCAGTCACTCCCCTTTCCTACTCTCACACTGTCACATGGGTCACGGTGCCCTCATGTGGGTGCTCTTGCCACCTACACAGTGCAGAGGGTTAATGTGCCTGCTACAAAGAACGTGTACTATGCAGATCAAAGAACTGAGTGTGAGTAAACAATGAGAAGTGCTATAAAAAATGAAATGTTTGCCAGAAAGGTGCTATAGAGAGATGAGGTGCATTGTTGGTGAGTGACAGTGAGGGAATTCATGGAGGAGGAAATGGAGGAGGGGGCACCAAAACAGACTGTTGCACTGTGTGTGACCAGTCCTAGGGCCAGCCATGGCTGGGTGTTATTAGCCCCCACCTGAAGTTCAGGTCTAGTTGCGCTCCGGTACACAAGTATGGCCTGTCGTGTCCCATCAAGGTTTTTGTCCTAAATGACAAAAGGACCAAGGATAACAAGAGACGATGGGACCTTATCACCTAGGGATCGGGAAGAGGTCAGCACATGGTCATGGTTGGCAGGCACTTTGAACACAACTCGAATTTTACGATGACAGCCCCACACGGAACATGGTCAAGAAACGCCTTCTCTAAAGATTTGTTCATGGAACATTAACGGTTTGACAAACAAACTGGAGGATAAATCTATAATCTCCTACTTTAGGGAATTCGATATATTGTTATTACAGGAGACATGGCTCTCTGAACCGCAGCAAATAGAAGGCTTTAAAACTCACCACATTCCTGCACAAAAACTGAACCGCTCAGGAAGAGGGAGCGGGGGCCTAGCTATCTACATATCAACAAAAAATGCAGTCGCCTCCTGGGACCTTTCAGGTTTGTCACACTGCCTTCAGTGTGTGGGAATTTCTTTTACTTCTAGAAAAGGCCAGCATTGGTCTCTGATCCTAATGAATGCCTACGTTCGCCCAAACTCAGCATCAAGACAATCATTTTCAGAAGAAGTGACTGCGACAGTACTAAGAGTGAAAACAGGCCCTCTAAATCAGGAAATACTCTCATCTGGCGATTTTATTATGTGGCTAATGTCCGATCTACAAAAAAACGAGGTCACTGAATCACATGACAGTATCTGGGAGATACCACCGCTGGTACGGCCAGGATGGCACAAGGACGACTTGAAGGGTCGTTCCTTGCAAGGCAACCTAGAAAATCTGGGACTAAGAGCCCTTAATGGGCGCTATTCTTTAGACAAGCCTCCTTGCTTCTCTTATTTATCGAAAAATGGTGCCTCATTAATGGACTACACCTTCGCTAGCCTCCCACTCTTTCATCTAATAACAGGCTATCGTCTTGGGAGCAGAACTGAAAGTGACCATTGCCCCCAAGAAATATCACTGAGGACCAGTCTAATTCAACATGAAGAAGAAAGGGGATTGCCATCCGAGAGCTACACAATCAATCTAAAACGAATCAAATACTCTCTCAGTAATTTTCACCAAGTAGCAATAGAGGCCAAACAAATTATCGAGCGTTACAGCAAGTGCACGGATGATAAAATAGTCAACTGGGCATCATTTGCAATCGAACTCATCGACAGATATGCAAAACCGATAAAGTATGCAATCTTGACTGGGCAAAAGCAGATGCCCCACTCAAATCTAGCGATACAATCTGCAACAAGATCTATGAATCGTGCATGGCGGGCACTAAAAATAGATCAAATGGACTCTACAAAAATAACAAAATTGAGAGAGGCTCGCAGCTACCTTAGAAAAGCTAAAAGAGAGCAATGTAGAACACAATGGAATTCGTTCTGGGCTATACTTCAGCATGATATTAAATCAAACAATTCTGTCAGGTTTTGGCGAACTATAAACAGCATATCAGGGCAAGTACCCAAAGTAGCTTCTTCTTGCATATTGGAGTCGGAGTGGGTTGATTTCCTTAATCTTCACTTTAATGATCGTAAAACAAAAATCTTACATCAGAATTTCACCCTTGTAGACTATGAAGACCTGAACATTATCAATACCTCTATGAAGGAATCCCTCAACGACGGTCAAATAATAGCATCACCAAATGAGTGCTCTTCGACTGGGAGCAGCAAAGATCTCGTAACAGTGCAGGAGCAAGAAATTGGAAAATTGATTAAAAAGGGTCGGAAGGACGGGGCTCCAGGTCCAGGTGGAGTCCCTCAAGCTTTGTTTAAGGAGGATGTACCCTTCTGGGCTGGGAAACTATGCACTTTATTAAATTCCATTCTGCAGAAAAACATCATACCGCCCTCCTGGCGTGGATCAGTCCTCGCTCCAATCTTTAAAGGTGGGGACAAAAAATCCCCTGGGAACTACCGTCTCATTGCCCTAATCGACAATGAAGCAAAGTACTTTGCAGGAGTTTTGCTCAACTCACTTAGGGCATGGACGGAGGACAACGCTATCATTCCTCCAAATCAAACTGGCTTTACAAGCAACACCGGAACCTCGGTCAACCTCATGACCCTCTCCTGCCTGATTGATCAGGCTGAATTCAGCTCCTGCCCATTCTACATGGGATTCATTGACTTCCAAGCGGCCTTCGACAATGTGAATAGAGCTAAGCTCTGGCAGAAGCTGTCTAGTCTCAACATTCCAATTGACCTCCTAAGAGCCATACAACTTCTACATCAGGATACATGGGTCAGGATCAAGATCGGGGACGGCTCACGTTTGTCACGCCCAATTCCAACGAAAAAAGGTCTAAAACAGGGCTGCGTCCTGGCCCGACACTTTTTAACTTATTTCTATCCGACCTTCCTGATACTCTTAACAAGGTCAATTCACATGCTCCCAATGTAACTGGTCTCTTGCTGTCAAACATACTATACGCCAACGATGTTGTTCTTCTTAGTAAAACTAAGATCGGCATGCAAAGGCTCCTGGATGCTACCTCCGATTATTCTAATAAGAATAATCTACAGATTCTTAATATGAAGACAAAAATATTGGCGGTCCGTTCAGGGAAAGCTAAGAAACTGTCTTGGACCCTTAATAAGGAAAGCATTGTCGAATCTAAGTGCCATAAGTACCTTGGAGTCATCTTTAACAACAACAACAGATATAAATCTCAGTTAGAAGAACAAAAAAGGAAGGGTGCAGCACTTGCCTTCGCAATTGGATCCGTTCACAAGACCCAACTTTTGCACCTACTTTACAGGCCGCTCAGGCAAAAATCATTCCCACACTAACCTACGGTAGCGAAGTCCTAAAAGGACTGGACAGTGGCCAATTGGACAAAATAATTACAAAGATTTATAGAACAGTGTTCAAACTACCAATTCAAACATCTCCAGCACAAATCAGGTTGGAACTGGGAATCTGCCATCAACCATACGCCAGAGCCATGACCTTTCTTGTGTGCTGTCACAAACTGAGATCATCTAAGGAAGGCAGTCTAGCACACCACCTTTGGGTTAGTCTCAATACTAACTCATGGCAAGAAGGGAATGACTATTGGAAAAAAGGCCTAACAACCTTATGCCTAAATGAACTTTGGAGCATGCATGTAAGCCAAATGGAATTTAAACGGCTAGCGAAACTAAGCACAAAAAAGTTGTCAATTGTGGAAGATAAGGCACGGCTGGCAAAAAGAAGTCATGGGCGGTTGACTCTGCAATCCTATGCTCTGTTGATTCCACAGCAGTATTTAACCGTATCTTTTACTGCACAAACTAAATCAAAATTCCTAAAATTGAGACTGGGAGTTATTAATCTGTTGGCCCATTTCTCAAAATGGAAAAGAGATCATAGACGAGAACTTTGTGGGAATCACAAAGAAGACATCACGCACATCTTATGTCTTTGTCCAAAACTGCTGAATGAAAGACGGTTCCTTCTGAAGCACCTTTGGAACACAAACATGATCAGATCTTGCAGAGCAGCAGTTCTGGCCTGCTTTAACCCCAGGAACATCAAATTAAACTGTGCCTTGGTAAGGTTCATGGACCTCGCAGAAAAAAAACTCTGCGAGGGGCCAAAAGCCAGTGATCTGTTGTTGGCTTAAAGTTCTGGCAAGCTCCATCGGCTGTCCCTATCCACATTGGATCTCAATCAGTCGCCACTTTTTATATAGATTTTAAATGTATCTTTTACAAATTTTAAGATTCTGTATTTGCAATGATTTTTCTTTTAATCACGCAATAAAGTTCTTTATATAGACAAAAGGACACATTTACATGTACTGCAATCCAGCCTTTAAGGGGGCCCCTTGATAGAGGCAGCTCTGTTTTTGCCCTGATGGCCTGGAATAATTCCTAAAGAGATTCTTATAAATACCGTTTTGTTTCACTTCTTTTTAATGTGATTGGTGTAAGAGAGTCTATTACTATTTGCAGGGAAATGTGTTTGTTTCATGTAACGACCATAAAAAAGTTTAGTTTAGATCAAAACCTGCAGTTTACTAAACACTCTTATTGTGTTGAACATTACTTGCCAGATATGGCCCATGATATGCGTGTGGCGGATGATTGTGTAGTGTACCAGATTCCTGAAATTTCTGTTAGGTGGTGGGGGGGCCCAACATCTAAAGAAATTCAGCTGGGGGGGCTCAACCTACAAAGGTTTGAAGACCTCTGATCTAAGCTGTGGCTCTCTTATGATCGCTCACTGTACTTAGCCAGAGCCATAGCTCAAGGATATCTGCGCTGTCTGAAGCATCGGTTTTGTGCTCAAAGGGGTCCATTCGAGTACAAAGCCAATGCTTTAAGGCTTTTCCCCCTTTCTTTGTTCTTTTTATGATGCAGCACACATGCAAAATGAGAAAAATAGAACCATGCCTTCTCATTCCACCCGCTTCGCTACAATTTTTGTCATATAGGGACCCATGGGTGGTTGCAATGGAATGCTGATGGACCACATCCACGGAATAAGCCCTTGACTTAAAATAATGGAAGGCAGAGATCCTTGCACAACTTTGCGTGACTTTGGGTTATTATCCAACACAAATCATGATTAGCGTTTGAATAGTAAAGCACACTTGAACACAACGTGCCTGAATCTGAAAAATATACTTACACTTCACAGTACGTTTCCTAATTCACAGCATTTACAAACTGGGTGTGGAGTCTTATGACTCCGCACTCCCTATTATATGTGAATTGAAGTTTGAGGTAAGTTTTTTAGTACTACAAAACATTATAAAAAGCGAAGCTTGAGAATCCGTCCTTTTGCGTCAGTTCTGCATTAGAAACATAAAGCAAACCTGATGTAAAGACTTTGTGAAAATGATCCTGATGATACCTGAATTCCCCAGTATCTGGGACAAAGTGCAATTTGAACTGAATTTGCAATCAGGCAAAAAAAAAAAAAATTCCTGACTTCACAAACGCCTCAAAATTTAAAGTGAGAATGAAGAAGGACATAAAAATGAGGTTTCACAATATTCGGGAATTACAAAAAAACTGTTTGTTTTGTGTTTATTCTATGTGATTTATTCTGTTGGAGAACAATACAACAAAGCAGACGACCTATGCGAGTGGAGCAAACACAAGGTAGAGGGAAATTTGGGGCTTATTTACGAGCCCTCTGTGCAGCTGGAACATCACATTTTCTGACGCTACGATGGTGCAGATTACAAAATCATATCTATGCAGACATGAAAAGCCACAATGCATGAGTTTGAATGGCCTCATAAGTATGGGCACAGGAAAGGCAGTGCAAATCATTGCGTTGCCTTACTCTGCACTGGAGGCTTCCATGGATTATGATGGTGCCCCAGATTTACAAGATCATGTAAACCTGGGGAAGTGACAAATCATTATGCCTACCAAGGTGAGGCGTAACCAGAAGGAAATTCTTTATTTCTCCTCGTTATTTCCTCTTTCTATGTGTGCTGAATTCTGTGGTACACATAGAAAGAGAAACACGCATCTTAAGATTGTTTCTGTGCAGGAAAGTTTCCAGGGCCGGACTGGCTACCAGGCGTTTTGGCATGCTGTCGAGCTGGGGGCTGATGTCAGTGCGGTGGGGGCTAATTTCGTTGAAGGAGACCTGCGTGTGCTTCGAAATAAACTAAGCAAAACGATTTTCGTTCAGCACACGTAGGTCCCCATCAACAAAATCAGCCCCCAGCTCAGCAGCATGCCAAAACGCCCGGTAGCCAGTCCGGCCCTGAAGGTGTCCCTTCCTTGAAAAAACACAATCCTGCCTTCAAGGAAGGCTACCTTGCAGCATGGTACACCATGGTGCAAGGGTGTCTGCGCTTGTGCTAGGCAGCCGAACGAAGCCAGTGCAGGGAGAAATGACAGGAATGCACCCTGTTTCACTTTTGCTTAGGGCAGGCAACAAGATGACTTGCTGCGCTACCCTACGCCAAATCCACGCAAATAAGGGCCCTTATTTATGAGGCCTTGCGTCAGTTTTGCGCCGCCGGTGTGTCACTTTTTGTGACGCACCAGCGGCATAAAATATGCGCCTTGTTGTGCCATATTTAAAAAGTGACGCATCTAGGTAGATGCGTCACTTTTTAAACACCTGCGCCACATTATACCTGCGTCAGGTATAATGTATGCAGAGGGAGCGTTCCCCCGCAAAAAGCCTCGTAATAGTGACGCAGTGAAATCTGTGAGATTTCACTGCGTCACTTTTAGGATGCTGTTGCGTCAAAATCTTGCGCCTGCCTCACAGCAGGCGTAAGACTGACGCAAGCCCTTTCACATGGGGCTTTCCCCATGTGAAAGGACGCATTGCTGGAGTTGCGTCACTTTTGTGACACACTCCAGCAATGCGTCACTTTTGCGCTTACAGATACGTCAGAAATACTGACGTATCTGTAAGTCCTTGCGACATGATGCGTCATACATTAAATATGACGCATCATTGGTGTCGCAAGGAGTGCGCAGTGAAAAGTGACGCATCGCTGTTTTCACGCAGCGATGCGTCACTTTTCATAAATGAGTCCCCTGGGCCTTAGCTCATTTGATGCGCATTGGTGCAATTTAGAGATTCATGACACAACAGTTGAACTGCTTTTGAGGAAAATTCATAGTTAATCATATGCTTATTGGAGAAACTTGGGTATATGTTATTGCGAGATTGGTTGTGTTCAAAGGCTTATTACGTAGGAGCTCGTACTAATCGGGTTGTCATAGAGCACAGAGTTAATGCTGATACTGTACGAGGCAGTGGTTCCCGGCTGCAGTATTACTGCATCCTTCTTATGTACACACCTTTGAATTTGGGAGAAAAGTGATACGGCATGTCTGTCCTCATTCGGAGGTGTGCAGACTCCCAATTAAGGTTTTTTTGCCTGTGTGAACTCTTTAAACTTTCAAACCAAAAAGAGAAGCGTAGAGGTACTGACAGAATCACCCTCCAAACCCCTATGATGAAGCATGACACTAACGGTTTTTTATTGTGTGAGGGGTATTTTAACAAGCACACTGTGCTCCCATCTTTCCATGCTTAAGAGAGAGCCTAGTACCACTTCCAAAATAGTTAAAAATTAAAAAACCATCACTTATTCACTTTTTTGATAGAATCTCTTTGGTTATACAACTCTTTAAACTTTCGCCTGGCAGAAAAACTTGCATGCGAAATCCCTTAGTTCCAATAATTAAAGTGAAACTCAAAGTTCTGGTTAGAGCTCAAACTGGAGTCTGCAACCGAAATGGTATTTGTGTGCACGCAGAATAATAGATATTCGATGAGAAAGATATTAAAACTACATGAAGCTGTAAGCGTTGGTGTGGCATCCTAATTAAACACAAATACTCTAATAAAATATTTAAAGATGGTCAACAAATAAACATGAATCATGCGTCTAAGTAACAGTTACATTGCATCAATTGCCATTAACAAAATTTGCATTTTCATGTGAAACAACCTAATTAGCCACAACGTGTTAGAGAAGCCAATTAATCATATTCTTGGTGGAATGGCACATACCACACTTTGGAAAAACTGTACTTTGAGCAGAAATGTATTAAAATACCTTTTTATGAAGATGATAACTCTTTGGCTTGCAGAAAAAAGTTGTTTCATTTATGTCTAATAGGTATTCTATCTTTCACATCACGTTTTAATTAAGAAGTTAAATATTCCCTCTAATATTTATCTACCAAATTATAAACCTAATAACACATGTGTTGCTAATCTCATTTTCAACTGCTTATATTGCAAGTAAATTAACTTCAGTATAATTTCCAAGTGTAATTCAGGCGAACATGTGCTACATCGGGTGACTCAGAGAATGTTCTGCAGCATTAAATAAGAGAGTCTCGCCAGCTCACAATTGAAGAACAAATCATTTCAACATGGCATCTTGGCATCTCTATGTCATACATTAAATTCATTTGAATAGTCGGTTCCTGAGCCCAAATCAGATAAATCCGCTAGTCTAACAAACTGAGATTGTTATTCAAAAATAACATCCAATACAAGTACTTCCTAACTGTCTCAGGTCTAGTACCTCTTATAACCAGCAGCTTCCTATGCCCTAATTTGAAAGAGTTTGATCATCTTCCATTTTTTCCATGAGATAATATATAAAACATATACAGTGTGGGCCCCAGTATACAAATTTAGCAGAAAGTTAGAACTTTACTCAGAAATTGTGCTTTTCATTACCTGTTTTCAAGATATTTGCATTTATAGTGGTGCTTGGGGTGGCCATGAAGGGGTTGAAATTTAGGTGTTTGTGGATGGTTAGTTTCACGTGAGTCCGGCAGGAGTACTGTTGTACCATCATGTAAAAAAAAAAGTGCCCACTGCTTGGCTCACTGAGCTTTTTCTCCCAATCTATGTGTGCTAAGAGATCTGATTGGCTGGCCACAACTCAGAGAAAAATGTTGTGGCCACCTTTACAGGCCTCGAGGACTCAGTCCGTGTGTCCTCAAGTTAAAATAAAGGTATTGCGGGCAGGGTAGGGATTTCTTTACTCGCTAACACTTGTAGTGGGGGCCCAGATGACCGCCCATAGAACAAACATGAAGAAAAGCATTTTTGTGATGTGGTGACTAAGCTACTCTGCACGAGATGCTGCTCGAACTTCATATCCATGACACAGCTGGAATTTGCAAGCTTTATTGGGTACTGAAGCCTGTGTGCAGAAGGCTGTTTGTTGACTGCCAGAATAGGGTTGGGTGCAGGGACTTGCTTTTGGCCAGGCCTTGAGTCCAATCCTGCATGACTCACCTGCACTTCCTGGTCGGCTCCCAGACCCTGCCCACCCCACCCCACCTTCTGTTGTTTAGATCCATGCCTCTGTCCCCTCCCTCCTGCTCTGAGTAGTCCGTTCTGCTGCCACTACCTTTGTGGGTTGGCATCCGAGGTTAGCTTGCTTCCCTGAAGCTCCTTCCTAACCCTTCATTGTCTGAGTCACTGCCCCTGCCCCTTTCCTTCCCACCCTTCATGGTTCATTGTGCTGCCACTGCCACTTCTTCATGCAATCTATGGTTAGCTTGCTGCCCCTGCCCCATCCCATGTACCCTTAGTTGTGTGTGCATGTGCACCTGCCCCTCCTTTGTGTCTTGGGTTATGCTGCCGCAACACCCCCTGCTTGCCATAAATAGCTTGCTGCATTGAGCCATCTCCCCTACATTCTGTTGTCCATGTTCCTACCCTTGCCCCTACCTCCTACCCCGTGTAGCCAATTGTGCTACAACTGCCCCTCTTGCTTGCCTACCATGGTTAGTCTGCTTCCCCTGCCTCCTCCCAGTGACCCTCCATTGTCTGAGTCCATGCTCCCACCCCCATCCTCTTGCCCTGCATGGTCTGCTGTTTCTGCCTCTGACCCTGCCGACTTGCCAATAATGGTTAGCTTGCTCTCCCTACTCTTACTCCGACCCTTACCATTACCCTGGTCAGCTTGCTGCACTTGCCTCTGCCCCATCTTCTCTTCCTTCCGGAATGGGTATTTGCTTTTCTTTTTGGAGTAAGATTGGGACTGTGCTACTCCTGCTGTACAGGGAATGGAGCTACCCTAGAACAGTGGATGAAAAAGGTATTTACCAGGTACCATGAGAGTACTGCACTATCCATACATATTTTTTAAAGAAAGATTAAAATGGAAATAACATGTACAATAGTGAGAAAGGGTGACTCTTGACAAGAGAGCTTGGGGGTCATTAAGATAGCATGCGGATCGCCACCGCCCGTATGGCGGTGGCGATCCGCCCGCCAAAAACCACCGCCTGCATATAAATTCCACCGCCACATTATATGGCGCGGGGTACCCCAGCGGACGGAAGACCGTCTGCCGGTTTTCCGCCGGTAGGCAATCCGCCCGATTGCCTACCAGGCGGAAAAACCCAGAAATATGGCGGCAATGCCCTGCAGGCACCGCCATCCATATTAGCATAATGCTGGTGGAAAGGCATGTGCACTTCATCTATGGGGGCCCGTAGAGTGCCCCCAGGGATTCTGGGGGGTGGGGGGTGCAAATGGGTTGGTACCTATGGTACCCCCCTGCATTTCAATGTACGAGGCAGTCACTGCGTGGAGCCTGTTACATTGTGCATTGAAACGCACAACTTGCATTTGTGGCATTGAGACGGGCGGTGCTTTCAGCACCGCCCGCTGCAATGTTACAAATGCGGGAAATTGCTTGATACGGCTTCCAAACATAGGTGTCTGAAAGATCATAATGAAGAACAGCCAATCAGTACAGGGTTGAAAGTGGGAAAGTGCTTGTGGTACAAAGTTAGCTTGGTTTGGGCTTGAGTGTCAGACATCTGCAAACTATTTCATTTACAGGCATCTTTAACTGCCTCTCTTATGTCCTGAGTAAGAAATTGGAGTTAAACCCATGTAGAACTCTTTGGAAACACCCTCCACAGAGTGCAAAAAGTGGGCTGCTGCTAGGATTACTGAAGTGGTGATATTCACCTTTGCAAAGTGGAGTCAACAGTTACTTTGCACTTTACTTGTCCACTCAGCATGAGCTAGGTACATTACTACTACATCTGTAAAAAAATGTAAAAAATGTAGCTTATGTCCAAAAGTATGTGAAATAGTTCATTACTAACCTGTCAAAACGTTCACAACTGAAGTTTGAAGATTGGCCTAAAAGCTTTAGAGACTTGCTTAATGTGTAGACAGTTGTAGAATTTAAAATTCTTGTGGTTTCAGTAATGACTGCAGTACGTAAGAAAAGTGAATTGAGACTGATTCGGAAGTCACTTTCATCTGCTTCCAAATATAGGCATCTGGAACCCCTTTGAATGTGGGAATGTGTGTGTTGTACAAATATAGCATGGTGTGGGATTGAGTGCAAGGCAGGTGCAAAATATTGCATGTTCTGACATATTTGCTTTCCTCTCTTACATTCTTTGAACAAAATTAGAACTGTACCCACAATGAACATCTTGGGAACACCCTTCAGCAATAGCGTGAAAAGTGGGCTGCTACTAGAGATACCAAGGGGCTAATTAGGATGACGGTCGGATAGCCTTCGACCGCTGGTCGGAGGATTTCCAAAAGACATCACTGTTTTGACTTCTGACGCTTAATTAAAAAGTAGGCGTTTGGAATTCAAACCAGCCGGTCAATCTGGCTGACTTCTGATGGGCTCAAGGAGCCCGTCGGCCAGCCGGAAGGACAGCATAATCCCATTGTGCCTTTGGGATTATGGTTGCACTTTCCTAGAGCAAATCCATGTTGGCCCTTCCGACATGGATTTGCTGTCAGAAAGTGCCTTTGGGGCCCCCTAGCGGGGCCTTCTTCCCCCATGGCCCTCTAGTTGGGGCCCTGAACTGTGTGGCTGGCACCATAATGTTCCTGTCACACAGTATCACAATAGCAAAACGGTTACTTTATTCCTTCAACTGCCCACCGTTTGTCCCAAATGTTTTTAGATATGCTCACTATTTTGGGTCAACCGAAAAAACCCAAATCTATCCATATAGCCAAACAAAGTGAGGAGCACCACCGGAAATATTTACGAGAGTCTAAGAAGTTCTCTTACACATCATAATGTCAATAGTCAAATTGTAAGATGTGCAAGAGAACTTCTGAGAATATCTCGTAAATATTTCTGGTTGTACTCCTCACTTTGTTTGGCTGCCTGCCACACAGTGCATGGATTTGCAAAGGCTCAAATTTCTCAATGGGAACTTGTACTATGGCTTGTTTACGGTCGCAGCACAAGCTCTCATAGAGAAATGGGAGTATGCGACCGCACCATGTGCAGTCACATTGAAATTACGGTGTCAGGACTGGCCGACAGGAGGTCAGTCAGTCCCGAGACTGCAACAGTATCGGGCAGATGTGAGTCCCCCGATATTGCAATCATGCCTTAAGTGGTGAGATTCAGCGTTACAAAGTGGAGTGAATACTTATTTTTCACCTTACTCATCCACACAGTGCAAATAAGCTATGCAACTACTACATGTGAAGAAGTAGAAGTAGTGGTTTAAGTTTGAGAGACTATGAGACATAATTCATTACTAACCAGTGACAAATTGCAAACTAAAGCTTAAAAACTATTGAAAGATACTTTGAAGACTGCAGTAGAGCTTTAAGTTCTTGTGGTTTCCATGATGACTGTAATGGGGCTCATTGTCAAACAGAACAGATCAGCATAGAGGTACAAAAAAAATAAAAATGAAAGCAGTCATATGATTGGCTACTCATGAGACACTACTAAGAAAATAAGACCACACCACGTAAAAGTGAACAAGCACATCATTAAATATGCCTACCATAGCTGCATCATCTAATGATCCCATCTAGGTTTGTAGCAAGACTTACAAAAGCCTTGTTTCAGGAATAATACAGACACAACTAGTAGGGAATGGATTGCTCGATCTACTCAAGAAAATTTTTAGCGGCAATTCCTTTACTGCTTGTTTCAGACTGCTGCCTGACCTTAAGATGGGTAATGTGAACAATCATTGCCTGGTGAGAGAATATGTCTCAGATGGCTGCCTGACCTTAAGATGGCAAAGGTGAATAGTCAATGCCCAGTGAGTTAATATAAGAGATAGTGATAAAACATGGAATATTACAAAGTACGGTGAGGTAACAAGGCAGGAAACTGATAAATTCACAACCATGAAATACACTAAGGTGGCCTCTGATGGAGTGGACTTACCCTAGAAAGCTCCAGGCTGAAGATAATGTTTCTGCTTTAAAATCCCCACCTAACCTAGCCATCCTCCATCAAAGCCTATGTGATTGGATTTAGTCTTACCATTATTACTGGCAACCAGTTCACATACCGAGGGTGATGAGGGTTGTCCTAGAGAATGTGTGACATGCAACGGTGCATCCTTTGAAGAGCCAGAGATGGGCTCAAGTTAGCTCATCAACCAGAGAGTGATTTCCTACTACTGTATCTCAGGTTGTTCCCTCTGATGAAACACTTTGTTACTCCTGCCATCCCTGAGCCCCTAAAGTTGTTGCGCTGCTATTCCTGCGGTCTTGTCACAAAACACCTGGTAGTACTTCAGTTTCAGTTATGATACTGCATAGTAAACTAGGTACATGACTTCTCAGCCTTTGCTATTCACTATGCCCCACCCCCTTTTTCGTGGGTCTCTCCTTACAGGACCCCCTTCTAATTGGAATACCTCTCGACCCTCACCCTTTTGGGCTCCTACGCTACCTCAATCAACATGGTACAAAATATTTACCAGGCCTATAACTCCTTTGTCCAATTGGGCATTAACTCTGTTAAGATCATTTACCCACTCAACCTATCGCTAAAGGCTAAGAAATCCTTTAAGCACAATACCCTCAAGAGATGGCCCTAAACACTGATATCAGACACATATACATCAAATAAGAACACATTACTAACTGATCTCATCTTCTACACAAACAGAAGAGCACCGTGGAGAAAGGCCCTCACCTTCATGCTGTGCATAAAACAGACCAAAACTACACATGGTTTCCGTCTATCCACGCTTCCATCCACGACCCTTATGGCGGAGCTGACTATCTCCCTTTACAATAATGGTAATATCCTCATCCAAGCGTCTGACCTGAACCTCAAGCATTCTGCCTTTTTGAGGTTCAAGAACTCTCTAACTCCAACGCCTCTATTGACAGCCAAAATGTGCCACTCAATGGCTCTGATACAGAAGCGATTGACAGCCCCTCCTCCCCACTGCCCTCACTCACATCTGCTAACACGGTCCTCTCAGCTCAACCCAATTTAACAGATGCTATGTCAACTCCCCACACCACGAACTTGGAAAACCTACGTCTACCTTGTGCCGATGAAGGTTTAACTGACCAGAGTACATCCCACCTGGTTGATAGCAATACTAATGTTCCTCCTTTACCTTGCATCACTTCTTACCCTCAATCCCTGGCATTACACACTATTCGCTCCAATAACGGGAATGATGACCACCCTACCAACCCTAACTATCAGACAGGATTGGATACTCACACCTTAGGCCTTGAATCTTCCAATCTCAAGGCCAGGAACCTTGTGGATGTCTCCTACACATTGAACAAAAACACATATTCACACTCACTATCACCACAGGCTTCGCCACACTCTACTCCTCCTAACACCACTCCGCCTCTCCCTACTTCCACGCTAAAGTCTGATCCCTATTGCGGGTAGGACCCTATCTCTTTATGTAACAGTGCCAATGGTCCTACCCAACCATCTACTAACTGTACCTCAGCGGAACCTATCCCACCTGCGCGAGCTGCTCTTGCAAACAATTGCTTATACAATCAAGGCCTTGAGAAGAAGATTGATGACCTCAAACATGATATATTGGTAGTCAAAGAACTAGTGCAGTCTGCAGCTCCCCTTGAAGATGGAGAAACAGGTGGTTTCATCCCCCACGCAGAGGTATGATAGCTGTACCAAAAACACTACCTCATTCTTCTCCTATCCTAACTCCAGCTGGTGATCGAGGGCTCTACCCAACCACCTCTCTCAGCCCCACAGACCCCTTCCCCAGTTATCTAATGAAGACAATCTTGAACTACTTGGGACCTACACTGAATCAAAGATGGTCTCCCAAACCAACTCTACTCTTAACATCCCCTCAATCATTGCTAACCCTGACAGGGAACCAATCCTTAACCTCAGAAAGTTGAACACAGAGAACGTACTTCACATAAACACCTCAACTCAAGAAATGGTCACTTCCAAACGGCACATCAATGCGATGCTACTCAATTGTAGATCAGTGGTGAAACACACAGCTGATATTTCTGATCTCATCATTGCGCATAATTTGGACCTTCTGATCATCACTGAAACCTGGCTCGGTAATACCTCCTCCCCAATTCTTGATATCTTAATCCCTTCTGACTACTCTATTCTTAGAAGTGATCGCCTGGATAAAACAGGGGGGGGCATTGCCTTCATTCATCGCTCCAACCTCACAATAAAACAATCCTCCTGTACTGTCTAATCCACGTGTGAACCTCTAGTCGCTGAAATCTGGAACAAAGGCAAGAAGATCTGTGTGCTACACTCGATATATATCACCCTCCTGGTGACAATCTAGTCTTCACTGAGCAAATCATGGAGGTCATCAGCTCGAGCTCGGACCAACTCTGCCACATATATCTCGGAGACTTGAACCTCCATTGGAATGACACAAATGATCCACTTGTCCATTCCTTTAAGACCTTCCTCTCTGACCTCAATTTCTCACAGCTCTGTAAAAGACCTAATCACAATAAAAGCGCCACTCTAGACCTCATCATTGCCAAAGACAACTGCATTCAAATAGGGGAAATCCTACCCCGTGACAGGTAGGATCAAACTCTCTAAACCATGGTTTAATGGTGCCCTAAATGATGAACAGTGCAATCTAAGACTCTCTGAGAGACTCTGGAGAAACTCGCCTTCCATGACAACACTCTCTCAATTAATAAAGTTGAGAAGCGTTTACAACAAACAAAACCAACCAAGCTCTTGAGGCGGAAAGCCGGGAGCGAGACTCTTTTAAAAAAAACTGCTTTTAATTCTATTTTGCACAGAAAGTCACTGAATTTCTTGTTGTCATCACCTACCTACTTGCTCCCACTTTGCTTAGCTCGTGCTGCAGATTTAGCGCTGCCGAGGCCCCCAAGTAAACCATCCCATACCGCCACTCGGCGAGCCCGGAGGCCACGCCCCTTTCCCGGAGGCCACGCCCCCCGGCCGTCGCACTACTTATTGACGCTGATTGCAAGCGCCCAGACCTGTAAGAACCAAGCTCTTGAGGCGGAAAGCCGGGAGCGAGACTCTTTTTAAAAAAAAACTGCTTTTAATTCTATTTTGCACAGAAAGTCACTGAATTTCTTGTTGTCATCACCTACCTACTTGCTCCCACTTTGCTTAGCTCGTGCTGCGGATTTAGCGCTGCCGAGGCCCCCAAGTAAACCATCCCTTACTGCCACTCGGCGAGCCCGTAGGCCACGCCCCTTTCCCGGAGGCCACGCCCCCACGGCCGTCGCACTACTTATTGACGCTGATTGCAAGCGCCCAGACCTGTAAGAACCAAGCTCTTGAGGCGGAAAGCCGGGAGCGAGACTCTTTTTAAAAAAACTGCTTTTAATTCTATTTTGCACAGAAAGTCACTGAATATCTTGTTGTCATCACCTACCTAGGACGCTAGACCTCCTACATAAGGCAGCCATGCTAACGCGCAGCGGGTACGCGCAGCGGGACCGCCGTCATTCCGCCGGAGTTACGCCAGAGTTCAGTCCGTCTGTGCCCGTCCGGGCCCAGACGGGCTTAGGGCTAGACACGCTGGTTTTTTCCCCTAAGGTTAGTATTACCTACACAGGAAATGATTTGATATCATTACGCCCTTCGGGTGAATTGCCTTGCAATTTTATCCATAACAGTGATTTACCTTTTGTAACATGTAATCGATGCAGGAAGGTCCAGAGAGTTATAGGAAAGAAGTCTTTACTAATGGCGTTATTGAATTGTAGGTCTCTCCCTAGCCATTCCATTGAAATTAATTCTCTAGTCATGGATTTCGAGTTAGATATACTATTTTTATCGGAAACCTGGACCACGTCGTGTTCGGGCCCAGATATGGTGCAAGCCCTCCCCCCTGGCTATCTAATTTACCATCTAGATAGGCCTATTGGGCGAGGAGGCGGTCTTGCTATCATCTCTAGGGACCCGCTGGCCTGCAGAGCTCAGGATGGAGGGGTGCTTGACTGTGAGAGCTGTCAATTCTCACTATTGATATCACCTACGACCTCCATCTCAGGCCTCCTAGTGTACCGCCCCCCCGGGGTGTGTAGGTAACTTCGCCAGTTCGTTGATTGAAACTGTCACGCTTTTGGCATCGTCATCCGCCAATTTTGTGGCACTTGGAGATTTTAATCTCCATTTTGAGGACCCTGCGGACACACTTGCTGCCGATCTGAGAGGTGATCTGAAAGCCTTTGACATGAGCCTAATTAATTCAGGGGCCACGCACTGTAAGGGCCACCTACTGGATCCAGTCTTTTCGAATATGGATAGGATTGAAGCCTCAACTCCTTTAGCTTTACCGTGGTCAGACCATTTTTTGGTTCCTTTCAATTGGCAGTTTGACCTAACGGACGCAACTATTCCTAGGACCTATTTGGTTGACAGGGCTTGGTCCAGGCTCCCAGTTGAGCGCTGGATTGCCAATCTAGATGGGACTCGCCCTTGTTCGGTGCAGGATCCATTAATGGCTGATATAAACTTGGAAAATTGGCTAAACAGATCCTTAGACGCTATTCTTCCCAAAAGGAAAATGCCAAAGAGGGAGAAAAGAGTGGGTTCAGCCCATTGGTATTCCCAGACGTTGAGAACCCTTAGGAAAGGTTGCAAAAGGCTAGAGAGGATTTGGAGAAAGGATTGGGGAGAGGCAACCCGGAAGGAGTATCGTAAGGCAATAAGAGGATACAAAGCCGCTCTCAGGGATGCCAAAGCCAAGTTCTTCGAGGAGAGAATTGGCAACTCGGCTAACTCCCCTAGAGAGTCGTTCAAGGTCTTCAGAGACCTTCTGAAAACTCCGGACCCGCCACTGAGCCATTAGAGCCCTCAAAAGAAATGTACAGAACTGGCTAACTACTTTCATATGAAAGTAGCAAACATCATAAATTCCTTACCACCATCCCAGGAATTAGATATAGGCAAACAGCGAGCTGATGTTCGATTAAGCTCGATGTTTTTGGCCCAGTGACCTCTGATGAAGTCCTTAGGGTTCTAGGGGCCATGAAGAGTGGTTCACCGAGGGATCCGGTCCCGATGAGATATCTTAAGCAGATAACAACTACCATCGCGGAACGAGTAACAGATCTTATCAATGCATCCTTGGCACAGGGGTCGGTTCCACCTAGTTGGAAAAAAGCGGTCGTAAATGCCCTTTTGAAAAAGCCTGGTCTAGATCCATCAGACCTGGCTAATTTCAGACCGATCTCTCTGCTGCCTGGGTTCGGTAAGATTGCGGAGAAACTGGTGAACAGGCAGCTGTCACACTTCTTGGAGTCCAATGGCCTGTTGTGGAATTCCCAAACGGGATTCAGGCCGGGCCAAGGCACTGACACCGCCCTTCTGGCAGTCGTGGAGGAAGCCAGGAGCATTCTGGATACAGGAGGATCAGTGGCAGTGATCCTCCTGGACCTTAGTGCGGCTTTTGATACCGTAAACCATCAGGTGCTGCTCCAACGACTATCAGAAGTGGGCCTGACTGGAATGGCCTTGAAGTGGCTCGCGTCGTTTCTTCACCAACGAACCTATCAAGTCTGGGAAGGTAGTGCTCAATCCGCCCCATCCCTCTTCAATGTGGTGTGCCTCAGGGCTCCTCCCTGAGCCCCACATTGTTTAATGTCTATATGGCACCGCTAGAGGATGTGGTGGCACCACTGGGCATCAAAATAATCAGCTACGCTGATGATACCCAGTTGGTGGTGGCCCTCTCCCAATTAGGGGACCATCCTGACCTTTTGCACTCCTGCTTGTCCAAGGTGTATACTTGGATGGGCAACTCAGCATTAAAATTGAACAGCGCTAAAACAGAGCTGATGCTGCTGGGACATGCGGGGCCTTCGTTACCGCCAGGTAGCTGGCCGACTTGCCTTGGCGATCCTCCAACTCCCAAAAAAGAGATTAAAAGTTTGGGCCTGTGGCTTGAACAAAAGTTGTCGTTCAAGACCCATGCAAAGAAAACCGCCGGAGTCTGTTTTTCCTTGCTTCGATCGGCCCGCAAGATCCTACCCCTTCTCCCTCCGACCTCCAGGAAACTCCTTATTCAGGGGCTGATTGTCTCGAGGTTGGACTACAGCAATGCGCTTTTTCTGGGTGCCCCGGAGGCAACGCTCACTAAACTTCAACAAGTGCAGAACGCGGCAGCAAGACTGCTGTTGAATATTCCTAGGAGACAATCGGCAAAACCAGCATTAAGAGCGCTGCATTTGCTCCCAGTACGGGAGAAGATAAAATTCAAATCTCTCTGTACGGCTCATAAAATCCTAAGAGGGAAAGGCCCGCCCATCCTGCATAATATGGTTCTCCCCTATAAGGCTACTAGAGCACTTCGCTCGGACCATAAATCCCAGGTAAAAGTGGCCAGAGTTAAAAGAGCCCGGACGGGCGAGAGAAGATTCTCGGTGAATGTGGCCAAGTTATGGAACGCACTGCCCTTGAATTTACGAACAGAGACCGGTATCATTCGGTTCCGAAAGTTGCTTAAAACTCACCTATTTCCCGCCTAATGATGTCCTTTTCTCAGCCCCATCCCTCTGAGCTATGAACGAGCGCTGGGATGCCCGAGGGTAACCACGCGCTATATAAGATTCCAAATAATAATAATAATAATACGCTTGGCAAAAATCGACCACTTCAGATCTCAACTGGATGGAGCTAAAAATAGACCAAAAACACTCTTCGAACTCATCAAGGAATAATCTATCCAATATCCTTACCGGAGCTCGGCTTCGCTATCCATGCTCTCTAGTGGTGATGATTTTAGAGCTCACTTCGCTGATAAAACAACTAAAATAGAGCTGGAGCTATTACCCACCACCCCAACTTTATTATCCAAAATACCACCTGCAGAATCAGGGGAGGGGGCTGAATCCTTGACAATTTACCACCAGCCTTTGGGCAGCTCTCTCAAAAACAATGCTATTTGGAGCAGTTTTCTCCTACTAGACTACACTGAGATACTTTGCAATATGACATCCATCAAACCCTCCAACCCCTTTCAAGATCCACTACCCGCCAAGCTCTATAAAGATTTAATCTCAGCCGTCTCCCTCTTTGGTCCAAGATCATTCATGAATCTCTCATACAGGGAAAGATCCCGGACTGCCTAAAAGTTGGGCAAGTTACTCCCATTCCTAAAAGGCCAGATGCCGACCTATCAGATCCTAACAACTTCTGACCTATCACCAGCAGTATGACGCTAGCGAAAGTGCTGGAAAAAAGTGTTCATTTACAGCTCTGCAAACATATTGAGAAATATCATCTCCTGGATCCTCACCAGTCAGGATTCAGGGCAGGTCACAGCACTGAAACGGCACTAACGACCATCGTGGATGACGCTGTGAGAGCCCTTGACCAAAATGTCCCTTGTCTCCTGATCCTTCTAGACCTGTCCTCAGCCTTCGATACCATCCAACATAAAAACTTGATTGATCTCCTACAAAATAGGATGGGATTGTTGGGCTTGGAGATAAATTGGTTTGCCTCCTTCCTTCACAACCGCACCCAAAGGATCAAAGTGAATCATGCCCTAGCTTCCAGTACCCTGGTCATAATTGGAGTCCCCAAAGGCTCGACGCTCTCGCCCTCTCTCTTCAATCTATTTTTGGAGCCTCTTGCAGTCATTTTGAATAGAGCCAACATCCAATACCACATGTATGCGGATGACACGCAATTGTGCCCGAAGATCTCATCACAGGAGTACATAAAAACTTTAAATTCTGAACTTGCACAAACTCAACAATGGCTAGCCTAAAACCATCTCTTACTAAATACTCTCAACACAGAATTTCTTTTGCTCACCCCACCTAATCAATCAGCTACTACCCTTGACTGGAATAAACATCTAACTGCTCTGAACTGAACACCTCATGTTGTAGACTGTGCCAAATCTTTAGGTGTCACCTTGGATAAGCTTCTAAATATGCAAGCACTACTAGGCGAGGCAATTTCCAACTCAACACACTGAAGATAATCAAACCATTCCTCCCCCCCTTAAAGACCTCAGGCCGGCAGTACAATCCTTGATTATCCCTAGATTGGAATATGGATTGGTGAGCCTAGCAGGACTTCCCAAAGCCAGCTTAGCCCCACTCAGAGCAACCTTGAATGCTTCAGCTAGGCTTTTAACGGGATCTAGGAAATTTGATCATATTTCACCCGACCTATTGCAGCTAAACTGGTAATCTATTGAAGCTAGAATCAGACTCAAATTTGCTTGTTTGACTCATAAGGCCATACACTGCAATTCCCTATACTACCTAGCAAATAAACTATGGCTATTGGGCAATATCAAGACCCTTAGAAGTACGTCCACCCTTCTCTTAAAGCCGCCAAGATTCAAAAAGAAAAGATCATACAACCGTGCGTTCACCAGTCTTGCTCCTAGAATCTGGAAATCCTTACCATCCGAAATCAGATCAAATCCTTCTACTACTTCCTTTAAAAAACTGGCAAAAAAACTACTAATGAACAAACTTTAATTGCACTGATCATATTCGGGTGTTTTTGTAAATAACCAAATTCTTGATGTACTCTCACTGATGTTCTTTATGTCTTTACCTTCTTTTTGCATTTGTTTTTTCCCAGTCCTCCGATAGCTCCTTTAACTGCATCATTTGTTGATTTTTGCTTGATCCCCTTTTGTTAATATTCTTCGATCGGACTTCTTGGTTCCTTCTATTGTATGATGTTTTACTCTGAGCAATACATGGCGCCTCTGATACACCCTACTCAATACTCTTGAATGTTCTCCCACAGTTTGTACTCTCACTTACCTCCTTTTGTTTGTTTTGTATAATGGCTGAAGACTACTCTGTACAGCACTCGGATACCCATTTGGGTCTTGTTCGCGCTCTATAACACTTTTAAAAACAAATTACCTCCACCATGTGAAAAAAATTATTGCACAGGAGTTTTTGTGCCCTTTGCACACAAATGCGCTGAATAGCAGGAAGCCTGGACAATATTCAATGGAAAAGAGTGAGATGTGGAAGCATCCGAGGGCTATGCCCCAAACAGCTTGTGCAGAAATGAGGAAGAGGTGAGCAGTAGAAGAAGGATTGACTGCTCTGCATGAAGTGCTATATGAAGAATGGAAAACAATGATGAGTCTGACAAGATGCAGCATTTTGAAACTTTCTACACAGAACACAAAGAGTTGTGAAAAAATTAAATGAAATAATAAATGTTTAATAAAACCTCTAAACAGTATAAAACATTTAAAAAATAAAAGTTGTGCCCTATAAAAAAACTTTTTTTAAAACCAGAAAAACATTACAAAAATCTATCAATCAATTAGGCGCTTGTTAAGCGCAAATACTGACCAGTAAGGGTCTCAAGGCGCTGTGAAAGAGGGGTGGGGGGATGGAGGTTTAGCAGGCTCCAGTCCATCAAGAGGGGGGTCTGTCGAAGAGCCAGGTTTTGAGGTTTCTTGCAAAAATGGGGAGCGATGTTGTCTGTCTGAGGTGGAGCGGACGGGCATTCCAGGCACGGGCTGCAAGGAAGGAGAAGGAGCGGCCTTTTTATCTGTTCTTTCTGGTACGTGGACCCACGGTGTGGGAGACCTGGGCAGATTGTAGGGTCCTCTGGGGGCATGGAATTTGAGTCCGCTGTTCAGGTATGCTGGTCCAGTGTCATGCAGGGCCTTGTGGACGTGGGTGTGCATCTTGAAGGTGACTTTAGCTTCGCTAGGGAGCCAGTGGAGAGTGTGCAGGTGCTAGGAGATGTGGCAGTGTCTTGGAAGGTAGAGGACTAGTCTTGCTGCGGTGTTCTGGACTTTCTGTAGCTTGCGGATCAGGATTTTGTTTATTCTGGCATTGAGTGCGTTGCTGTAGTCGAATCTGCTGGAGACAAGAGTGTGAGTGACTGTCTTTCTGTGTTCAAGGGGGATCCATTTGAAAGTCTTAGTAGGAGGCAGAGGGTGTGGAAGCAGGAGGATGAGATAGAGTTGATCTGGTAGTCCATTTTGAGTTAGGAGTCCAGGATGATTCCCAGGTTGCATGCGTGGTCCGTGGGGGTGGAATGGCTTTCGAGGGTTGGGGGGCCACCAGGTGTCGTTCCGGGCATTGGGGTTTGGGCCCATAATGAGTACTTCTGTTTTGTTGGTGTTTAGTTGTAGGCAGCTGTTTTTCTTCCATTTGGCGAAGGCTTGCATGCCTTCTTGTGTCTGGCGGTATTGGGTTTATTGGATAGGGAGAGGATGAGTTGGGTGTCGGCTGCATATGACACAATGTTGAGTCCGTAGGTTCTAGCGATGGGACGAGCGGAGCCATGTAGATGTTAAAGAGTGTAGGGCTGAGGGAGGACCCCTGGGAGACTTCGCAAGTGGTAGGTGTATAGTCGGAGAGGAAAGGGTGGAGTCTGACCGGCTGAGCTCTGCCATAGAGGAAGGAGCAGATCCAGTTGAGGGCCTTGTCTTGGATCCCTGCGTTGTGGAGTCTGCATATTAGGGCGCAGTGAGAGACTGTATCGAACACCCCTGAGAGGTTGAAGAGGAGGAGGGCTGTTGTTTCTCCTTTGTCCAGTAGGGTGCGGATGTCATCTGTTGCAGCGAGGAGGGCAGTTTCCGTACTGTGGTTTTGTCTGAAGCCGGATTGGGAGGCGTTGAGGATGTTGTGCTCTTCGATGAATGTGACGAGTTTGGTGTTGATGGCTTTCTCGATGACTTCCTCTTGGAACACTCAACAAAATATATAAATACACATCCACTGTCTTCTACAAACAGCCACAGGCTGTGTGTAGATAGGAACTCTTTGGATTAGAAGGTTATGTGCAGCAGGGCAGTTGGCTTCCCATGAGGGACTTGGACAAGATGCCAAGCCCTTCAGCCCAGTGTGCATGACACAATGACTTTGCTGAATATGAGATATGAAAATGATTCTTTTTAAAACAGACATTCACTAAAAAAAAATGAAATGTGTCATTGTAGTTAGATATGGAAAAAACCTTAAGTTACAAAAAAACTCAAAACTTCACTGAAAAAAGTAAAAGTGAAAGTGACATTATAGTTAGGTTACAAATTCACATACAGTGCAACATTTAAAATAGAAAAACACACTGAAATTTGCTAGTTGTAGTTTAATGGGTTAACAATAACGTGTGCCCCAGTCATGTCTTGCTTGCGATCTCACATTTTATATCCCTAATGATATGCTAAATGACAACATTGATAACATTACACGTTTTATCATTGATGAAAACTCCAATGGAATCCTTGAATATATCATTCAAGCTACTTCTCAAATTACTCAACAAACCACTGAATCATTTAAAAAAAACAAATTAGGCAGTAAAGGGCTAGTAAATATATACTGTATAGATTGACTATATGTAGATCCATGCATGTAAGAAATAGAAATGGTGTTGCACTGAAGACACATATGATTCACTGTAGTAAAATGTACATGGGTTAACATTTAACTATCAATAAAGTTTTAAGTCTAACCCGTACTTCATTGGTATAACAGAATAAGAATGCCTAAGTGAATTCATGAGTCAAAGAGAGATATGAGCCTCTTTTCATCAGTGCACACCTAGTGCTTGAATATATAGATGTAATTCTCATTATGGGGCTCATTAGAATAGTGTAATGATTGCCACTGCCAGGCCGGCCATATTAGGATAGCAGTGGGTATCACGGCGGACACAAAGTTTGTCAGCCGCTTTCCCGCCGGTGGCAATCATCACGATTGCCTGCCGGGCGGAGCTGGGCCACTAATATGGTGGCGGTGCCTAGCCACATTAGGATGTGGGTGTGTATAGGCCTTTCCATGGTGGCAATGCCGCCAAGGAAAGGCTGGTGGGGATCGGCTTTGGGGGCCCGTTGCGGGCCCCCTTAGGGGGTGGGGGGTGCACTGGGGGTACCCATGGTACTCCCTGCAGTTCCTTGCACCACGTGGCAGGCATCGCGTGGTGCCTGCTACATGGTGGAGGGGAATGCTGTGCATGCTCTTTTCCCATTGCGTACGGTGCTGCTGGCTGCAGCACCGTCCGCAATGGCAAAAGGCCATTATGCGCCCTGTTGACGTTGCCTCTGTGGCTTGGTATTCATGTTAGATGAATGACTGTCCTCTCAGTTGCAGAGTGGAGAATGGAGAGGTAGATAAGCTATGGAGTGGCTTTTCCACTGTAATTAATGTCCATGCTGCCTCTGGAGTGTTGATTTTTTTTTGTTGAATACTACTTTTAGATGGGCTAGAAACAGCAATCTATAGGGAAGATTAAGGGCCTGGAGCTTTTGCTTGACAGCGGTGAAGGAACTGCACTGTAATTATGCTTCTTTGGTATAGTCCGCAATATATAAGCACTTTATTGCCTTGGATGCAGAGTTCTGGATGGGAGCGTGCCTCTTGCAAGATGTTCATTCATGCCTGGTGTTATCAATGTTCATTAGTGCAGGGCAATGGATAATATTTCCGCCTCGCATCAATATTTATGTTTATTATTTTATGGAACCACTGAGGACCATTACAACCTTTTTATTGCCACCTGGTGTCCTTTAACGTTCCTTAGTCAAGAGGGGTCATGAAGTCCTGTAATTGCTTGGGTTCTTGAGGGTCATTAATGCCTGTATAGGCTCGGGGTCATTGCTGATAGAATACACACAGTTAAAGCAGTGCAATAAGATAAAACGACATTTAATGTATTTTAATATATTGCCAACTCACTGTGAGGTCACTGTAACCTGCAATGTGAGAGGCAGGAAGCAGCACATTTCACCTTAGTTTGGCTGTTGTCTGTGCTGTAGTGAACGCGTGAAATGTAACCTTTGCACCGTAATAATAAATAGTAGACTGAATATTGATTAGAATACCATTTCCAAATAAAATGTTTTATTAGGCTGCATTTATTTTCACTGGCATGGCATTTATGTATAGTGACATTGTATTCCTCAATGCTGTCAACTTGCCACTTTCAATAAACAATGTAATCACATCTGCAAACATAGAGGTAGAAAATCTAAATTACCATATGTTAGGGAAAGCAAATTAAGGTGGTACCCTTTTGAACGCGTTGATTTGCATTACCAACCAACATTTGAATTCTGAGTCAGCTTTTGCATTTGAACCTTGCTGAGATCATCTAAGTAAAAGATAGCTTTCTATTCACCATTAAGGTTCTCAAACTCATTGTCCAATGATAAATACCAATACTGCTGGGTGTGCTCCCTAGTGTGTTATGGAGTATTTAATGGTAAAACTGAACGCTTTCTCCCTTATGAGCTGCAAAAATCAAATGTGCAATATTCTTCTCACATTAACTCCACTAAGTTTAACCTTGGAAAATTTGCTTGGTGAAGAAATGTGGTATTATAATGCCATGGGCCATTTCCTTATGGTGCTCCGCCACTGCAGTGAAAAGCAGAACACCTGTTTTGTATACCTTCAGGGCTTAAAGCCAATTAATTTAAACCAATATTTCTCAGTTTGGGGTCTATTTACTAAGATTTAACGCTGTGTTTGCGTCACAAAGGTGATGCAAATCGACACTAAGGGGCATATTATCAAGGACAGGCGATACATTATCGCCGCTTTTATCGGCAGGAAACTGCTGATAAAGCGGCGATGATGGCCTTGATGATATGCTCTATGAATTCCAATCGAAGCCCATGTTAGATGTGTTCACATCTAACATGGGCTTCGATTGGAATACATAGAGCATATTATCAAGGCCATCATCGCCGCTTTATCAGCAGTTTCCTGCCGATAAAAGCGGCGATAATGTATCGCCTGTCCTTGATAATATGCCCCACAATCTTTTTTTACTAATTTACTTCCCAGAGCTAAACTTCTTTAGTACTACACTAAATACTCAAAAGTAGAGCATTACGTAGCGCCAAGGGGGAGTACCATGAGTGGTGCATGGGCATTCCCATACAACACCCAAGGTTTCTGATGCTAAACCCTATTTAAAGGTAGACAGGGTTTAGGTTGAGAAAATAGCACCAATTTCAAAAAAGTGCGATGAAGGAGATATACTTTATTTTCTTCTCCATTTCTGACTTTGTATGCACAGTACAGCATACATACACATTGGAAAAAAGTTTAAAGTTAGTCTGAGCATAACATTTGGTACTGGAAGGCTATCCCTTGAGTACAAAACCTATGCTAGACTCATGCAGACATCCTTGCACTATGGTGCACGTTAGCTAAATTCAGTGCCATCACTAGGGAGATGAGAGGAGAGTGCCACATTTTGGTGAATATGCCATGCTCCCACTCTCTTCTTCAAGCGCAATGCAGCCCAGCTATTTTGACTGCTGCTCTGCATGACATTTCTGAAAATCGGCCCCTTCGGGGAAGATTTACGAAAGCTTAATGTGAGGCTGCACTGCCTTGCGCAACAGGGAGGGACCAGGAGAGTGCCATCTTTTCAAATATATTGCTCTCTACTCCCCTTTCTCTTGCACACCTTACTGCCATAGTGCTAGGGAGTGTGTATGACTCCAGCATAGGTGTTGTACAGGAAGGATAACCTTCCTGTGCAAAATTCTGTGCCTAGACACAAGGAAAACTTTTCCCACTTTTTATGCATGCTGCACAGTGCAGTACGCATGCAAAGTTGGAAAAGGAAGGAGGAATTAAAGCATTTCTCCTACCTTATGCTGAATCCAATCTAATGTGTTTAGTAACCATGGGTGGTGGCGTGAGAGCGCCCATGCATCCTCCTTGGCACGCCCCCACAGCGCAAAGTAGTGCGAAGCAGCGCTATGCACTGCTTTGCATTACTTTTACTTTTGCTTTTACGTAATTCCACCACTATACAAGTTTAGAGCTGGAAAGTGAATTCGAAAAAAGATTTTGTATCATTTTGCGTCACTTTTGTGACGCAAACACAGCACAAAAGCTTAGTAAGTCTCCCTCTTAGTGTATTATTTTATAGAGCAGAACTAAGAAACAAACAGGCAAACCTTGCTCACTGTTTCCAATCTGTGCTGTCCAAAAACGTGCATCTAACACAGTAAAGATAGCGGTTAAATGAAGTGAGTTTACACAGTGCAGGTGCTTTAAGGTAGTGGGGCCCCATCCTGATTCGGTCCCAGATGTCACTATGTGGAAGGTGCAACTCTCAGTTTTGTCTGTATTAGGATCACTTTTTTACCACTCCTCTAGCCAACATGCCTACATTAACTAAGAGACCACATTGCACATTTTAAGCTCAAGGTGCATTATTTAAACTAACTATATTGAAATACGCCTACATGGGTTAGCACTTTTAATTTTAAAATCTTTGAGCGGCAGCATGCCATGGATTACTGGGAGTGGTGTTTGCTACCTACATATTCACGTTAGCAAGAAAGCTTCCTTCGAACGCTAGCTCAGCTGCTAATATGATGTTGTTCCTTAATGCTCCGCCTAAAAGAATGCCACACATTACAATAGCAAATTAACAATAGAAACAAGTGCATTTATAATATGCGGTGTGTGATCACAGTCCCATGCTCATTATTCAACGAGCACTGCATGTGCAAACCACAGACTCTCATCTCCCCAGGGAAACCTTCCATAACATCATTCATGAATATTCAAAAATAGATCCCCCCGGGGAATGTTGCCACTGGTAAAGATGCTGTGAATATTTGCAAAGGAACTCGATGGCTGTGTGAGTAAAACCACCGAGAGTGTGAAAATATAAATGAACATTAGATAGAGGATGGAAATCCAGGTTGTGAATACATCAGGCACAAAATAAAAACAGGGGAGTCAGTGATCTGATTTGAAATGTGAGGCACACTTTTAGACATCAGAACCAGGAATAGATTAATTCTCGACGGCGTCTTTGCATGTATTCATGGGCATTCTGCATGGTTGCTAATGCATTTGAGGATCAGTAGCGCCTTTGCATTTCATTCTTGGAGAGAATAACAAAGTGAGAGGATGTGGCCTAACGTCCGCATCGGTGTCGGCTCAACATCCTGAGATTGTGAGTAAATCACTTAAACTCTCAGTGCCTACCAAAAATTAAAAATGAATGTGCCTTTGTGTAATATAACTGGTGCTCATGTACGGGTCCAATTCTTTCGGGTCGAGTTTGCGCTATGTAAAACTGCAACAAAAAAAGTGATGAGAAACAAAGGGTGGGCCTATCTGAATCACCAATAGGCGATGTCCCAATTCTGTGCGATATAACTATGACTTTTTAAGGAAAACAAGAAGGCGAATGTCCTAGTGCAGAGACAGTTTAACAGTTTTACTTCTGTGGACCCCACTTAATCATTTCAGGAACCAAGGACCCCCACTGAATCATTAGTGGAACCTGGTAACTCTCACTGAGACACTACTGGAAGTAGGGGACCCCAGCCTAAGCATTTTAAATTATTTAAATCACAAAACAATACACAAAAAATGCACAAACATGCATTCATAAAAAAATAAAAATATTAATGAAATATTTTGTTGAATTCACAAACAAATATATTAAAATAGGAAGGTTGGAACGTTTTTAAAGTCAAATAAGGCCTCTCATGGTTTGATGGTTTGCAGTGCTCCCATGAATCAATCTGAGGATACTATCTTAGGGGGTCATTAGGATGGCGGATGGACCTGTGTCCGTCCGCCACCCCCGAGGAAGAGGGACCGTCCGCATGGGCAGCGGCGGTCCCTCCATGCAAATTAGGATGTGACCGCCACCCTGGTGGTCACATCCTGTTCCTTTAACCTTGCGGCGGGTGCTGCTTGGATCAGCAGCCACCGCAAGGTTAAAAATGCATGTTTAACATTAACATGCACAAAGTGGCAGGCACCGCGCGGTGCCTGCCGCTTTGTGCATGTAAATGCTGGGGGGTACCATAGGTACCCCCCATGTGCAGCCCCCACCCCTCGACACCCTGGGGGCCCGCAACGACCCCCAAACACCAAAGACCACATGCTTTTCCACGGCGGAAAACCCGCCGTGGAAAAGCATGTTTCCGCATGAATCCTAATATGGCTGGCGGTGTCTGAAAGACACAGCCACCATATTAGAGCTTTTCCACAGCGGGACCGCGGCGGAAAAGTGGCGGACGGTCTTCACGTACGCAGATGACCCCCCTGCCATCCTAATCTGGCGGGGGGTCTTTGCAATCACCGCAGCGGTGAATCCGCATCCTCCGGGTCGGCGGTGGATTCCGCCGGCCCGGAGGATGCGGATTCATGGCAATCCTAATCGGCCCCTATATTTTTATCCTTCAATTTCAAATTTCTTCACTTCAACAGAATGCTTTAAAATGTTCTGTTTTATATTTTGTTTCTTAATTTGTTTATACTTTATTAATCTGTGAATACTATTTACTTTTCTAAGCAGTTGCGGACCCCCTGAGTGGGATTTGCTGACCCACAGCGGTCCCCAGACCTCAGGTCATGAACCACTATTTTAGCAGAATATTACTCATTTAGGAGTGGTCAAACACAAGGCACCTGAGGGGTTGTGGATTTTTAGCGCATCTTTTTTCATTACCAGGGACATGGGCGCAAGTGTAACATTGGCCTTTGCAGGCCCTTTGAAGCAGAGGAGCAACCCTTCAGGAGGCCCCAACTCTTCAGTGGCTCTCCATTTAACCTAGGGCCAATGGATAGCTGTGAGACAATGGGACTGGGAGGCCCTCATGACATTCTGCAGGGGGATCATTATGCCACTGATCAGGGATGTCTTGATTTGGCCAGTCACATATATGAGTGCATAGTTCACAAGTAGAAGGTTGCAGAGCCAGCAATACTCTGAAAGTGCAAGAGTTACCAATACACAGCACCTAGCATATTTATTGGAAGTGCATGCACTTTGTAATATGCAAATTGCAGCACAAAGGGATTCAAAATACATATTGTTGAATGGCAACACATGACTTCACTTTTGGATAGTTTTTTTGGATCCGCCTCTTATTTATTGTTGATTGCAAGTATGCTAGTCTGATAAATCTTTAATCCTGCAAATGTTTTGGATTAATGATATATCAGAAATAATGTGTTTTCAGTGTCTAGATGTCCATGTTTGTGGTTGAAAAAAATAATGAATTCAGTAGAATGTAAGTGAAATCAGCAAGGGAAGATTTCTCCCTTTTAATCCTCTGTTAGTTAGGCTACTGCTTGGGAGAGGTAAATGTATGTTTTGCGTAGAAACAGCGAGGATTGTCATATTGGAGATTACTAAATCTGCATTGGAATAACAATACAAAAGACAAGATAAAATGTTTGAATGGTTTTATACACAATATGGAAGCGTGAACACATTGCAGTTGACCCTTCAACTCAACAAACATTGAAATGTTTCCCTCTCCCCTGTGATAGAGCCTGCCTGAAATTGCAACTAGTGGCCAAGCATTTTAAATACAAAGATAATCTCCATCTTAAAAACCTCATTTCATGCCCTATATCCTAAATCAGAGATAATATGATAGAGGACTTTTCCTCTTGGACAAATCATTCACCACCATTGCAGACGTAAAATTTCATGTAGTTCTTTATTTGTTCTCACCACATTATCAGTATCCTTTCTTTGAGGATACAATTGCAAATCTCTGAATAAAAATAGTTTTTTTTTAATTTAACATAAGGCCTTAGTGAATGTTCCCACAATTTAACTCCAAATAATTGCAGGCTACCAATGGAAGTCAAGATAACCGGCCAACGATTATGCATTGATCTGGAGCCCTAAACGTTGTCATGAATTCTCTTCAATTGTAATTCAGGCAATGAAGTTCAATATGTATGGAAGAGCCCAGAAGGCCAGGGCAGAATTTGTGTTCAACGTTGAGGAATGAGAGGGTCCCCGCTGAGCAGTGTGACATTTTAGGACAGACACTGGCCCCGTGGATATGATGCAACTCCAATCACAGCTTGAGAGGAGATCACAGCAGCCATTTTGAGATCTATCCAATGGTGAAGGCATGATAAAAAGTCAGCAATCTAGTATAGTACAACAGATGGCAGTCACTAGGCATCCAAAAATCCTAATATCTGCTGTAGTTTAAGGTACTATCTTTTTAATGAATGACGTACACAATAGAGGCACAAACATCAGGCTTTTCCAAATTCTTATTTTGTGAAAAATTGTTTTAAAGTACCTATTATTTTGAAACCCATACACCGCTTTTCATCCATTAGAATTTGGAAGGGTCAGCCTTAAGTCTACTGCAGATGTATTTAGATCATGGAGTTAAACATCATCCCACTCACATATTATTTGAAGGATTACACGGATAATTGCCTGGTAGAAAATAGTTCTATTTAATCCTTGTCTTGGTGTGGGTAAACTCTCAAACTCAGCTGCAAGTATTTGCAGGCCATGGGAAATCCAGGTTCTGGGGATGGGCGTAATTAGGTCAATTCCATTTACAGTAATCGCTCAGAATTACCTAAGAATTCCACATGATTACACTTGAACTACATTAGAAAAGTAATTCTGCCTAAGCACCATATCTTAGCACAAAAATGCTACAAATATCATTAAATATACCAGAACATGAATCTTGCTAAATGTACTCTTGTAGGATTTTCCTCCAACTTACTATCGGCAGTTACACTATTTACTTACTGCAAAATGCACCCTTGCATCCAAAACGTAAGCAAAGATATATTTTGCGCTATGAAACAGCGCTAAAAGCAGAAGAACAAGAATTACAAGTGCAAATGGCCTCTCACACTTGGTAAATGTGCTCCAACGGCAAGTTTTCTTCTGCAAATTACTCTCACTAGCTTGAGCAGGAGTAATTCCGTACTTATTGGCTATTCCTCATCATCTACTAGTAAACCACGGGGCATATTATCAAGGGGTTTTATCTCCGCTTTTTTGGCTTTAAAAGCCAAGAAAGAGGAGATAAAATTATCTCCCTATTACCAAGCTGTCGCTAACACCAGTTAGTGACAGCTAATAGGAGATAGCGACCATCTTGGGCCCCGCTTTGCATGTCAGTGATATTTATCACTAATGACATGCAAAGTGGGCGTGCCAAGATGTTAGCGACTGGAAACAGTCCCTAACATCGCTATCTCCTATTACCAACTTTTGGAGATATTCGCGCTAAGCGCGAATATCTCCAAAAGCTAACACCTGCCCTGAGCAGTTCCTAGCCATGTTATCCAATGGGAGGTGGATAACATGGCTAAGAGCATTTGCTCGATAATGCATGAATATCGCTGACTTTTCAGCGATATTCATGCATTGCGGCCGTTTTTTATCGCATTTGCGATAAACCTTGCTAATAGCAAGGTTTATCTGCGATAAAAATCTCCGATGTGCGGCGATAATTTTTGTCTCTAAACAAGTTAGAGACAAAAATTATCGCTAGTTGTAAAACCATCAGCACTACTACTCTGAGAGTCTCTATTTATTTTACAACTATTAGTATGACTGCTATTGGATGAAAATGATTAGAACTAACAATAATAAAATATCTCATATTTCTATGTGCATTTTTTAAACGATCATCTTTACTACTACTATATCTATCTCCCAACATGGAAACATATTTACTCTGGATTTTAGTAGAATCATGTCCAGGGAAGAATAACACGTGGAAAGCTTTGTAAATACTAACAAACACCATACAAACCCTCCTAAATACACTCGCTGCTCCTAAGAGAAGATTAACATTATTTAAATTTACATTGATGTCAAAATGAGGGTGTTGCAGCCCCAGTGGTTGACCAGAACGTGTGGTGCTTTACTGGGCAAGCTCTAGGGCGGTGCGACCGGTGCCACTGCACTGGGTGCTGACTCTTCGAGGAGGCGCCGTGTTTGGAAGTATTTTATTGCTTTAAAAGCACCTGCTGCTGCATTGCTGGCCTGCGCAATTTTCATACAAAAATAAAAATGTCACAATAACTCAGTGATTTATGTTCTTCCTGGAGATAAAAGGAGTTTTGTTGAGTGGAAGTTTTAACTCATCTGATGGTAGCAGGGAAAGTTACTGTGCCTGCTGCAAAGAATGTGTACCATGCAGATCACAAAGTGCATATAGTTTAAATAGGTCAGTGCTTTTGTCAGAGAGATCATTTTGTTACTAGCAGTGTAGATGTTAAAATCCTAACATGTAACAAGGAACTGTCATCAAAGAGCTGCATGCAAACTGCAAGGTATAGCTTAGAGCATTATGCTGTTTTCCTCTGTCCTTCTTTCTTCTAATGATTCAAAAAGGGTTCACTTTGGTAAAAAAAAAAAAAAAAATTGTATTATCAAATTTAGCACCCAACCAAGGGGTTATATTTCAAATTCTGAGACTGTGCTTCTCCAGACCAAGCACTCTTAAACTATAATGTCTACCAGTATGGTTGAAATGGGACTCACCTTGTAGTCTTCTGGCTTATGTAACATTTCCTATACACTGATTAACACACATATTATTGATTTCTCTTTATAATGTGTATGTGATGTAAAGTGCTTTGACACCCTACACTGGTATAGGTGGCACTATATAAATAAATAAATACATCTGAGATAGAGAATGGTTATGGAGACTCGATGGGGCACGGTTAAAGGGTAGTAGTGAGGGAGTCTTTGGGGAGCACCTGTGGGGGGCGCAAACAAACATTATCGTACAAGGGGCCATTAGTGCTAAAGCCGGCCCTGGTGCTTGACTTACTCCAAGGCTAGGCGGGAGTGCATTTACGCTTGTTTTGATACCTTTATGATTGTAATGTCAGAAGTGCAGTTAATGAACAGCATTAGTCTTACTATGTTGACAGTGTGTGCTTTGAATTACCATATTCCTTTGAAAAAACTCCTTATATTTTCCTAAACCACGCCCATTAAGTAATAATTGTTTCCCATTATCCAGTCAATCTTCCTTGCCCCTCCAGCATTTACTACCAAAAAGTATTCTTACAGGTTGGAGATCGATGCCCGTACCTGTAGCAGAGACCTCTGCAAAGACAAGATAGGAGAGGCAGTGACCATAGATTTCTGAATTTCATTTTGTAATGCATTAATATTGCTACTGTAGAACTAGCTTACACACTACAAAAGCAGTCTTGGGATCCTCTGACATAGCTTTGTGAATAGCATTTTGTAGTACATGTTCAGTACTACTGTAGTATTTTACATACGGAGGTACTTGCTCGCTCATTTTTAAAAATCTATATTGTGTTTACTTGTATTTTAAAATCGTTGTGCACTCACCCTGAGCACTTGCCCCGCATTTTCATTGACCAGCTACCCTGTTACAGCGGATTCTAGCGCTGTGTCAGGGAAGGATTGCACGGCCGCCATCGCGGCTCGAACGCTGGGACACGCCCACTCTAGAGGCCACGCCCACCCCGACCCAGTTAAAGCGCTGACTGATAGCGCGCCAATTTCAATACTGTTGTCCTCTGAGGCGGAAGCCGGAGGTACTTGCTCGCTCATTTTTTAAAATCTATATTGTGTTTACTTGTATTTTAAAATCGTTGCGCACTCACCCTGAGCACTTGCCCTGCATTTTCATTGACCAGCTACCCTGTTACAGCGGATTCTAGCGCTGTATCAGGGAAGGATTGCACGGCCGCCATCGCGGCTCGAACGCTGGGACACGCCCACTCTAGAGGCCACGCCCACCCGACCCAGTTAAAGCGCTGACTGATAGCGTGCCAATTTCAATACTGTTGTCCTCTGAGGCGGAAGCCGGAGGTACTTGCTCGCTCATTTTTTTAAATCTATATTGTGTTTACTTGTATTTTAAAATCGTTGCACACTCACCCTGAGCACTTGCCCTGCATTTTCATTGACCAGCTACCCTGTTACAGCGGATTCTAGCGCTGTGTCAGGGAAGGATTGCACGGCCGCCATCGCGGCTCGAACGCTGGGACACGCCCACTCTAGAGGCCACGCCCACTCCTTTTTTCCTATAAATGTGCCCCTCACGCAAGCGCAGCGGACGAGCGCAGCGGACGAGCGCAGCGGGAGCGCCGTTTGCGCGCCGAAGGCACGCCTAAGGCAAGCCCGTCTTCGCCCGTCCGCGATCGTACGCGGTCTAGGGCTATACCCCATGTCCCTCGTGAGAACCACATACGGTGGAGTAAGCTAGAACTGCTAGCTCTCTGCCCTAGCACTGCTGAGTTGTGTAAGCACAAATTAAAAGTAGAGGATAACATAGGCTGTGAACACTGTCACTTCTCCTATGATCCTGGTAGGAGTATGGTCACTACGGACAATACCTTACAATGCGGACTGATTAATGTCTGCTCTTTACGCAAACACAAGTTAGATCTATACGATCTACTCACTGAAACACATTGGGACTTGGTATTTCTAATGGAAACATGGCTAGATGAGGAATCCACGCCTGATGCCCTAGAGGCACTCCCAGAGGGATACACAATATATAGACAGGATAGACCCACAGGTAGAGGAGGGGGTATTGCAATAGTTGCACAGGAAAGTCTACAATGTCAGCTTGACCATGTGCCTATCCTGGACAGTGAGGCAGGGAGTTTGACGATTAAAGTGAATAACAACTACACACTGAAAGGAATGTTAATTTACAGACCCCCTGGCCCCTCAGCCAGGTTTGAGGAGAGTCTGGTGGAATGCATTATAGAGACCTCGATATGCAAAAATAAATTCATGGTACTCGGTGACTTTAACCTACATCTCAATAACCCGTCCGACAACGCTAGTAAAAACTTCTGTCAAGTATTAGAAGCTTTACAACTGAATCAAATTGTAAGTGGGCCCACCCACCAGTTAGGGAACCTGCTAGATCCCATATTTGTTAACTGGGGGGAAGTAGAAGCGACGACTCCCACCCCCATCCCCTGGTCGGATCATCACCTGGTACCTTTCACCATCCAAATTCCTGAAGGTAGATCCCTGCAACCCACAGCGCTGTATCATCTTAGGCGAAAATGGGCCACCTTCTCCCAGTCTAATTTCTGCGAGGAACTAACCAAAGGAGGTGACCCCGGGGGGGATGATGCAGACACGGCTAACTTCTATCTCTGCAAGCGCATCAACGATGCACTAGATCTTACAGCCCCTCTATCCAAAACTAAACCTAGTGGCCGTGTTCAAAAAAACGCACCTTGGTTTAGTATTGAACTGCGAAACGCAAAAACCTTATTGAAGAGAGCAGAAAGGCAATGGCGTAGGGCTTTCTCCAAAGATACTAGAGAGGCCTACTTGTCAGAGAGACGACTCTACCATGGATTGATCAGAAAGGCGAAAGCTACACATTATGAGACCAAGATCAACGAAGCTGGTAACTCAACGAAGGAGCTGTTTCTGCTTTACAAAACTCTTTCTAGTGGAAAATCTGTCATTGTCCCTGATGACTGTTCGCCTGAGTCTTGTGACAGAATCGCAGATTTCTTCGCCGAGAAAATATCAAGAATTTACTCGGCCTTCCCAACTCAACCCACGAATGGGATAGAGTTTGTGGAAAGCCCAAGGGAACGGGGAAACTCACCTAGTCTGACCAATTTTGTCACCCCACCCCCAGAAGCTCTCCTAAAAATCGGCAGATCTGTGAAGTCAGGTTCTCCACGGGACCCTACCACACCTAAACGTCTAAGGGATAGCCTGGGGGTCTTGGAGCCCTACATTAGGCATCTACTGGACGTGTCTTTTAATACAAAGACAGTGCCTAAAGAATGGAAAAAAGCGGTGGTCCTTCCTCTCAGGAAAAAATCCACTATCAGCTTTGATAAATTAGACAATCTACGGCCCATCTCTCTCTTACCTTATCTGGCCAAGGTGGCCGAAAAAACGGTCAATCTCCAACTTATGGATTTCGTAGACAAAGCTGCCTTACTGCACGACACCCAATTTGGCTTCCGCCCCCGCCATTCTACGGAATCGGCACTACTGATGGCTGTGGAATCCCTACGGCAGGTGGTGGATGAGGGTCACACTATGGCCCTTATCCTATTGGACCTGAGTGCGGCATTCAACACTGTAGCTCATTCCACCTTGCTACAGTGTCTGAATAATGGAGGTATATCTGGAGCCGCACTCCAATGGATCCAATCCTTCCTAACTGGGAGAAGTTTCCAGGTCCGTCAAGGTGAGCACTACTCCCGAGACATAGGACTGGGTCAGGGCGTTCCGCAGGGATCGTCCCTGAGCCCAACCCTTTTCAATCTTTATGTCTCCCCTGTTGCTCCGATCGCTGTGGGGCACGGATTACAAATTGTATCCTATGCCGACGACACACAGCTGGTTGTCTCCCTCTCGCGTGCACCCGGCCTTGCCATGGACAGTTTCAGGGCTTGCATGCAAGATCTAGCAACCTGGATGTCCACAAATTGCCTGAAATTAAATGGCAACAAGACTGAGGTGCTCGTGGTGGGAGGGAACCCATCTGTCTGGACGTCGGCATGGTGGCCACCATGTCTAGGTGAGGCCCCCACACCACGGCAGGAAGTCAGAAATCTCGGGGTCTGGCTCGATGCTGACCTGTCTTTCGGACCACAGATAAACAGGGTGACGGGCATCTGCTTCAGCATTTTAAATATTCTGCGGAAGGTCCTAGCTCTCCTCCCCACGGCCGCCCGCAGAACGCTGGTGCACGCCCTAGTCACTTCACGCATGGACTTTGGTAACCTACTCTATATGGGAGCTACCTGTAAAGCAATAAATCGACTTCAGGTGCTACAGAACTGAGAGAGCGCAATTTGAATAAAACGCATATCCGAGCCATATTTACAAGCATATCGTATAACGTAGGAATGAAATGTATATCGTAACGTGAAGTTAACACTTATAGCATAAAGTTAACCGATGGTATCAAGGTAATATAGGAAATGTAACTGTATTTACTCTTGAACATGTATTAGATTTAGAAGGCCCGTATACGTAGTGGGCTAATGTAGAAATGTGTAGAAATGCTTATGAACTGAAGAACGTGCCAAGTAGAATTCATGTACGTGTGTAACTTTAAATGGAGAAACGGCGAGGAATGTAACGTGGAGAGATGTGCAGAGAACATATATGGCGATGTAACAAATGAGAATATAAAGTTATACTCTATGTAATTTATATTCTATGTACAATGTATTCACTTATACGTAAAGGATTTGCTAAATGTGATTATATATAAATGAGTGTTAAAGGTTATGCTGTGTAGAAAGCTTCTTGTAAGAATGTTAGAAGGGTTTAGGTCATGTGTGATTTTAACCTAGCTGACCAAGGGTTCGCAGGAGGGTAGTCCGCTGTATGCAATTTAGTGGGCTCACAGGAGTCGTGAATAGCCTTGCTGTGAACGTGAGAGCCAAGGAGTCTAGTTCTTGTTAGATTTAAGGTGACAATGTCGGACGAAGTTTATGGCCTAAACGTGATAAGAGGCGCTTGGAAGTTGAGTCTTGTTTTGAAAGGACCATTCACAGGACCAAGAAAGGTTATATACATAGTCATAAAGATTAAAGTTCTGCTGAGGTTATAGACTTTTGATCCGAAAGTGTCAAATGAAATCACCAGCAAGAAGACGAAGATGGCGTCTAAAGAAGAAGGGTCAACTTAACGGACGACGGAAGAGATGAAGCCATAGAAAAGAGCAAAGAATGACCTCACGGGGAAAGTCCGTGGTGGGCGTTGAAGGGGCGTTCCACCCACACTGTGATTGTGTATTTTAGGGACAGCACCCCGGGGATAAGCTAGCGAACAGCTCCGAGCAGAGGCCATCATAGAGAGCTCAGAGAAGATAGCGAAGGGCGGAAGGCGAAGGCAAAGAGTAGATGACTTGAGCAGATGCGCTGAGAGAGATCAGAGCGCAAGAGAGCAGTAGGCCGAGGACCCTTAGTGAGCGGATGGGTAGGCAGTAAGGGTACTGCTTCTTAAACCTAAGTTACCTTTAGAGGCTAAGAGAGTTTGAACTTCTTTGGGAGTCAAACTGCTGACACCTTTTTTAGGTTAGGAACTTGCGAAGTAGGGATGTCACGTAGTATAGAGTAGGGACAGATTTAACTTGAATACTTTTTTTCTCTTTCTGTAGATGACGCAAAGGAACCACTTCATATCGATGCTTTAATTTGCTGATTCTTGAACTGACTTTAATTGGATTCGTTTATAGACTGAGGTTCTTTCAGGGAATATATGTTCCTTCTAGTTCCTGTATAAATTGTTGAATTTGATCCTGAGAGGATTGTATTTGCAACTTTTCTTAATTTTATATTAAACCTTTTAAACTTTATCAGTTGTAAGTGGTTCTTCAGAGTGGCGTCAGTTTATGGGGTTTATCTAACCTATGCGGGGTTTGTCTTTTACTCAATGACAGATAACAAGCGATCCAAAATTGACGAATGAGATAAGTTATTAAATCGATCAAATTGATATTAAAATCTCATTCCCCGCAGTTGGTAGCAGAGAAAGATGGTTCTCTTCTTGAGGAAGACAACCTAGGTCAGGTCTAGATTACCCCAAGGTCCCTAGTCATCGACGACCAGAAGAAGAATCCCTGCCGAAGACGGTGCTGACGGTGCGTCGAGAGAAAAGCAGCAGAGTCGGTCGAGAGTGAGTATAAGGGTCATGCGTTGTAAGATTGCGGTATTTTATGTTGCACTTGTGTTGTAATGTCAAGCGGAGTTGAATGCCTGTAGTGTGATTGAGGGAAGGTTGTGAGCGCGCGCAACCGGATAAAATCTTAAGTTCAAGGAGAGCTTAAGTGGTTCGGGTGTATCGAACACCCAGAGTAATTTGTCTACCATTGAAAGGGAGTCATGAGGTACCATTGATCGCCCGACAGACCGATGATAGGGGGAGCGTAAGAGTGAGTGTATGAGTAACGGACGCTGGTCGTACGTTTACTGTGTGTAAGTAACCTATCAGTTGAGGCAAGCGTCTGACCGTAAGAGGGAAGACGTTTCGCCAGTTGAGGTGACAATTACAGTTAGACTGTGGCCGTACAGTCAGAGAAAAGTGATCGCTTGGACGGAAGTAGTCATTTTTCAGCGTATGAATGAAAACGCATGCGAGATCGTGAGACGAGTTGAGAAAGAAGGGGAACTGCTGCAGAGGGAACGAGTGACGTCAGCATAGAGCCGCGCTGAGATTGGTTAGTTTGTCATACGTCAGCGTAGAGCCGCGCTGAGATTGGTCGGTCAGCGTAGAGTCGCGCTGGGATAGGCCGATTAGCGAGAGCCGCGTAGGGATTGGTTGGTTTGTCATCGGGACGAAAACAAGGAAGGAAAAATGGTCCAAGAGGGGATCTGTTAGAAGGAGTACACTCGTGAAGTCCCAGGATACAGACCTAATGCGAATAGAAGCTTTCCCTTTGCGAGAAATCGCGAACGGAAACTACGTTCATGTACCTTGGAGTAGGGGGGATTTAGCGGCATTCACTAACTCTTTCCCCAAGCTTAGAGAAAACCCTGTAGATTGGTACAAGCAGGTAGAGAGGTTCGTGAAGATCTCTAAGGTGTTGTGGATTGATTTGAACACATTGTTCGATATCGTAGTACCCGGAGATTTGTGGACGGCATGCAAACTTAGTATTGAATGGCCCACTTGTGAGCCTCCGAGAGATACCCAGACAAATGGCCCATCAGATAGAGTCATGGAAAAGTACGAAAGAGTAAGTGCCTGGTTAAAAGAGAAAGTGCCAGTGCAAGACATAGACTGGGTTAAGATAGATCGAACAACTCAGGAACCTAAAGAGACAGTCCACAAATTTTACGAGAGATTGCTGAAAGCATTTAAACAGTATAGCGGGTTGGATGTCATGGATCCTAAAGACATAGGACCGTTTGTGTTGAAGTTTGTTCTAGGATTGAGACCAGACATAAGTCTAATGATTCAACAGCATTTGATTTGTTGGCAGAACAAACCGTTAGATGAGATTCTGAGGTATGCGAGGTACTGTAGCGACGAAATAGACTCAAAAGCAAAGAAACTTAAAGAAAAGCTGATGTTGGTGCAGATGCAATCAGCTGGAAAGGGTGGACAGCGGCAACAGGGAACAGGAACACCAGTAAAGAAGCAGAATAATCAGAGCAGAGATGAGGAAGAACGACCGAGACCGAGAATGGATATCGTGACACTGAAAAAGACAACGAGGTGTCATCAGTGTAACGAGGTGGGACATTGGCGACGCGAATGTCCTTACAATGTTGAGACAGGGGAATTAGAACAAGAGGAGGAAGAGGTACAGAACAACGTGGTTAAGGGAGCCGCAGTCCCGAAGGGAAAGTTTAGCAAAGGGGGGACTCAGACTCCTCGAGCCCCGTTTCCTCAACCACCTCGCATTACAAATGGAGCAAAAACCTATAGACAAATGCCATTGTTCGTCGGAGGAGAAGAATGCTACTACGTTGATCCTCTTACAGGGCAACGAGTGAATAGGGAGGAAGACTGTACTCTAGGAGCAGCCCTGGAAGTAGATCAGAGAGGACCCTACGTAGAGGCTGAAGTAGCAGGATGTCCTACGACCTTTTTGGTAGACACGGGGGCAACTCGATCCACGCTGAGATCAGCGGTAGTCCCAGGTCTGCCAATATCGGGAGAGACGATTCAGGTGGTAGGAGTCGCAAACAAGAGGATGACGAATCCTCTAACTGAACCAGTGTCAGTGAAGATAGGGAATTACAGTGACGAACATCAGTTTGTAATCTGTGATTCTAGCCCTGTGTGTCTGTTAGGAAGAGATCTGTTGTGTAAACTGAATTGCACAATACATTGCACACCTGAAGGAGTAGAAGTGCAAAGCAATGATGAGGATGCCGATTTTAAGGTTGTAAACTCGCAGGAGTGCGTGGAACTATATCCTACCTTGACAGTGGAGGAGCTTCCACAGGATTTGAGGGAGAAAGTGTCAGCTGAAGTGTGGGATTTTACTGGAGAAGAAATAGGATTGATCAAAGGGGTAGAGCCAGTAAAGATCATGGTAAGACCCAATGCCGAGTATCCGAGAATACCACAATACAAGTTGACACCGGAGACGATTGCAGGAATAAAGCCTGTGATCGAATCCATGATTAAGCAGGGAATACTGAAGGAGATCGTGGGAAGTCCATGTAACTCCCCGATTATGGGTTTACAGAAGCCTAGTGGAAAATACAGAATAGTGCAGGATTTACGAAAGATTCATAATATTGTTGTTTCATGTTGTCCAGTGGTACCGAATCCATCAGTGATATTGTTTCAGATACCGTTCCAAGCTGAATGGTTCACCGTGATAGACTTATGCCAGGCTTTCTTTTCGATTCCTTTAGATGAGGAGAGACAGTATTTGTTCGCTTTTAAGCTAGAAGATCGCGTTTTAACATGGTGTCGTATCCCTCAGGGGTATACAGAAAGCCCATCGATTTTTAACCAGCTGCTGAAGAAGAATCTTGAAAGTCTAGTACTGCCCAAGAACTCGGTTCTAGTCCAGTACATAGACGACCTCCTAGTTGCGTCAGAAACTGAGGAAGCTTGCAAAGTAGACACCATTACCTTATTAAATCACTTGGCCGAGAACGGACACAAGGTGTCTCCAAGTAAATTGCAGTATTGTAGGACTGAAGTGCAATACTTGGGCCATAGGATTGAAAAGGGAAAGCGGAAGGTGTCTCCAGACACAATAGAGGCGATCATGAAAATGAATGCGCCTACAACACAAAGAGAAGTCAGGATGTTTCTAGGCATGGTCGGTTATTGTCGGCAGTGGATAGCTAACTTTTCACTGAAGGCAAAACCGTTACTACAACTGACGCACAAAGGAGTAAGTGATCCGGTACCATGGGACAAAGATTGTTTGATGGCGTTTTTGCAGCTGAGGGAGGACTTATGTCGTGCCCCGGCTTTAGGAATGCCTGATTACACAAAACCATTTTTGCTTTACTGCTGCGAAAGAGAGGGATGCGCTTTAGCAGTTTTGGCCCAGATACACGGCGATGCGCGTAGGCCAGTGGCGTATTTTTCGGCTACATTAGATCCAGTAGCCGCTGCGTTGCCCGGATGTCTCAAATCCGTTGCTGCAACGGGTGTCAGCATTGAACGTTGTGAAAGTGTGGTAATGGGACATCAGTTAGTGGTGTACGTACCGCATTCTGTAGAATTGTTAATGACCAGGACTAAGACTCAGCATCTGACGAATAGCAGGCTCACACGCTACGAGCAAGTCATACTGGCTGCCGAGAATGTGACCCTAAAAAGATGCTCCGTCTTGAATCCTGCAACTTTGATGCCACTTCCAAATGATATTGATGATGAAATTTGTACAGATCATGACTGCCTTGATGTGACTGAACTATGCACCAAACCGAGACCAGATATCGTGGATGAGCCATTGACTGACCCCGATGAAATATTCTTCGTTGATGGTTCATGCGTAAGAGACGATATTGGTCAGCTGAGAGCAGCTTATGCAGTTTGTACTATTACCAGAGTTGTAGAAGTGTAATTGCCTGGTTAAAAGAGAAAGTGCCAGTGCAAGACATAGACTGGGTTAAGATAGATCGAACAACTCAGGAACCTAAAGAGACAGTCCACGAATTTTACGAGAGATTGCTGAAAGCATTTAAACAGTATAGCGGGTTGGATGTCATGGATCCTAAAGACATAGGACAGTTTGTGTCGAAGTTTGTTCTAGGATTGAGACCAGACATAAGTCTAATGATTCAACAGCATTTGATTTGTTGGCAGAACAAACCGTTAGATGAGATTCTGAGGTATGCGAGGTACTGTAGCGACGAAATAGACTCAAAAGCCAGTATGGTTTCGGGGTAGTTCACGATTACGGGCAGTTATGGTCTCAAAGAGGTTACATGACCTCCTCGGGTTCTCCCATTAGGAATGGAGAATTCGTGAGACTCTTGTTAGAGGCATTGCAAGGTCCGACAGCCATTGCAGTTGTCAAATGTGCTGCGCATACGAAAAATGTAGATTTTGTGTCCCAAGGTAACCGCTATGCGGATGAAGTAGCGCGTTACTGCGCAGAACAGGGATATTCTCACACCGATGTAAAAGTGGGGGGAATCCAAGAAAGAACGGAATTGACAATGTTGTTAGATACTGTAGATACGTGGGATGAGTTAAGGAGTGTTCAGGAAAATGCACCAGATGATGAGAAAAAGAGTTGGGAAACAGCGGGTTGTACTAGAAGTGAGATGAATTTTTGGATCTCTGCAGATGGGAGAGCAGTGTTACCAAATGAACTTGTTAATCCAATGGCAAGGAAATTGCATGGATCAGCACACATAGGTAGAGATGCTATGGTGAGAGTATTCAGACAAACGTGGTTTAACCCGAAGTTTAGAGTAGCGGCAGAAGCAGTATGTCAGCGATGTGCGATCTGTCAGCAGCTAAACGTAGGAAAGAGAACACCAGTCACATTGAGTCACATTGGGAGGTCTGGGGGGCCTTTCAATAGAATGCAGCTTGACTTCATAGAAATGCCTAAATGCAATAGACTCAGATACGTTTTAGTGATTGTTTGCATATTTTCTAGATGGGTTGAAGCTTACCCTACACGTAGGTGCGATACACTTACAGTAGCAAAATTGTTACTTAGAGAGTTAATACCGAGGTTTGGGGTGCCATCCTCTTTGGAATCGGACAGAGGAACTCATTTTAACAGCGAAATAGTGAAGATGCTATGTTCAGCTTTGGGTATTGATCAGAAACTACATTGCAGCTATCGACCAGAAGCTTCAGGGATTGTAGAGCAAATCAACAGTACAATCAAGTCCAGACTTGCCAAAGTTTGTTCAGCAACATCCCTGAGTTGGCCAGACGCACTTCCAGTGGTTCTTATGAGCATACGTAGCACACCAGATAGAAAAACAGGTCTCTCTCCTCATGAAGTGCTAATGGGGAGAGCCATGAGATTGCCATCGGTTCCGACTGCAGCCCTAGTGAACATCACAGACGATCTGATCTTGGACTACTGTAAGGGACTATCTGATGCCGTTAATTCTGTGTCCCTCCAGGTCCAGGCTGCGGAGGTTCCATCAGCACAAGATTTGTGCCATGACCTGAGTCCGGGGGACTGGGTTTTGGTGAAAAAACACGTCAGGAAGAACTGCTTAGACGTGCGTTGGAGAGGACCGTTTCAAGTCATACTTGTGACGAATACTGCAGTAAAGTGTGGAGGCCTGCCAAACTGGATACATGCCTCACACACCCGAAGAGTGCCAACACCTCTAGAAGAAACAGCTCCTCTCTCGGATGAGAATCTAGCAGAAAGCGGAGAAGCCACAGAGGGGGAAAGCCAAGCTGTGGAGGTGATCGAAGAGGCTGAGACTGAGACGGAACAGGTCGACGAAGGTCAGGACACCAGTGGGACCGAAGTCGCCTCAGGAGAAGAGAGTAATTGGGAGATCGAATCAGATACTGAACAAGCAGAGAGTGACCAAGAGACAAGTCCAAGAACAAGGAGCGGGAGGACAAGGAGTGACGAAGCTAGTTGGCCGGAGAGAAGGAGAAGGCCAAGCTTAAAAGCAGATCAAGAAAGAGCTCTTGTCCCGATCGCTGAAGAGTCGGATCAAGACGAAGAAACTACAGACTCAGGCACTGAGAGTCCAAGAAGATCGAGAAGGGTACGTGTGCCCTGCAGAAGGTACGCCACCCCAGAGTGGACCTATCTAGCAGATGTCTTGGGGACAGAAATCTGGGAGAGTGAAAGAGGTGAAGGTAATCGATCTCGATCCATTTGTGGCAGTGGAGATATGGATGTTGACGCCTGGGCTCGAGACTGAGGGGTTACTGACTTTCACACTTCCCATACCCCCATACCTAAGTCGGATCAAAGATCTAGTGCTAAATCGATTACAGTTTCCGACTTTTGGTCATCAAATTCCAGAAGAAGAAGAAAAAGTCATTCGTTTTGAACTATTGGAACATGTTGTAAAGGCTGCAGGTACGAGAATAATTGCTGATGCATAAAAACTTTTGTATATAAGCTATAAAGAAGAAGATAACCTAGAGCCGAGTGGAAAGAAGAAAAAATTTAGGGATTACATTTAGAGGACGGAGAAGGGTTAGGGTTGTCTGTTGTTAAAGAGAAAAAGACATTGTTGCGAAAAGAGACTTTTCTTATAAAGAGCACTTTACAGACTGAGAAAGCAAATAAAGCAAACAGAGACTGGAAAAGAAAAACTTTTTCGCAAAAGAAGGAGCTACGCTGTTTTGATAACATGGAGAACAGCAACCCAAACCGAAAAGCCAAATGCATAATAGGTACACTAATAGCAGTAGTAATTTTTCTTATTATTACAGTAGTTACCACATCATACATGGTAGGACATGAAACTGATAAAAGAATAGAAAATGTAAAGCCTGTAACGACTTTGAAACCTGCTCTTGTTGGGAAGAAGGAGGAGAGCAATGTCATCCGTGAAAAGGCGTTACTGGCAGATGAAGCTCGTAGGTTACACGTAGACGAGTCACAGGGAAATTTTAGGTCAAATGCATATGCCAAATTGTTGTATGAGTATATCGATGCCATGGAGGCCAAGGAATGTTACGTTTGTATGCAATTGCCGGCTTCCGTAGATGAAGGCATCAGATATCATCATCTCCCACTGACTTATGGGATAACATGTAGTTTACTGCTTAGTATATTTTATGGCAGGGAAGGATTTGAGTACTACTTTTCAAATTATGATTCGGTACTACCTGAAGTTCCGAATTATAAGGAAATGAATAAGTGGGACTATTATAAAAAGGAAGATCGATTAGCCAAGTTCTTTCTTCCTTGGGATACATTAGATACATCATACGCACGCAGAAATAATCTGACTTGCAAGGTGTCAGAGGTAGAGAAAAAATTCATAGGACAAGTAGACGATAGATACAGAAGGCAGAAGATTCTGAAAATATCAGGACAGTGGAAAACAGATTGGACCGAAGAAGAAAAAGCACACAAGAAGAAAGGTAGCAATGGTCCAATAGCTTTGGATAGAACGCAGAAAGGAAAGTTATGTTTAACTCGAAGCAAGACGTATTATGAAAGTGTATTTGTAGGTGAAGTAAATTGTGAACATGCTTTTAGGTTAGAGTACTACACAAAGGATTTTATGAAAGGGATGCAAGTGATTCCTAATGTATATTTTGTATGTGGAAGAAATGCCTATGTAAAACTGCCTGACAATTGGTATGGTTCGTGTTACTTGGCAATTGTCTTCCCCAAAATATATCATGCAAAGGATTTAGTGATTATAGAAGGAAAGGCTTCGACAAGAGCGAAAAGGGAAGTAGGAGATGCAGAAGTAGTTGGAGACATATTTGGAGCGATGTTTCCTATGTTAGGTTTGATACTTAACGATGTTAAGATCAGGAGACTAGCTACAGTTGTAGATAGATTATCTGCAAGTACTGCAAGGTCATTAATGTTAGTAGAAGGAGAGATGCAGTCGATTAGAGCAATGGTTCTTCAGAACCGACTTGCTTTAGATGTATTGCTAGCAAAAGAGGGCGGAGTTTGCAAGGCTTTGAAGGTCCAAGAATGTTGTACTTACATTCCAGACAATTCAAAACCACTTGAGAAAGTCATAAAGAACATTACACAGATACATAAAGAAATCGAAGATTTATCAAAAACAAATGTTTCGGAAAAAGTAGGTCATGGAGTAGGAAAGGTTGGAAGTTGGTTTGCCAACCTTGGTAAAAGCATTGTGTGGTACATATTAAAACCTGTTTTAATAGTATTGATTTGCATAATCACATTGTACAAATGGTATAGGTCGAACCGGTTACAAAGATCCATGAGAGAGCAAGAAAGAAGATTAGCTGCTTTACAAGATCAACAGTACAAAAGTTTAAGAGCTCTCGAAACGATAAAAAGAGGGAATATTGTAACTAGTTCTGTGTAAGGGTGCTATTCAAATTGCATTTAGTGATGACTCCCAGAAGTCATCAAAGGGGGGAACTGAGAGAGCGCAATTTGAATAAAACGCATATCCGAGCCATATTTACAAGCATATCGTATAACGTAGGAATGAAATGTATATCGTAACGTGAAGTTAACACTTATAGCATAAAGTTAACCGATGTTATCAAGGTAATATAGGAAATGTAACTGTATTTACTCTTGAACATGTATTAGATTTAGAAGGCCCGTATACGTAGTGGGCTAATGTAGAAATGTGTAGAAATGCTTATGAACTGAAGAACGTGCCAAGTAGAATTCATGTACGTGTGTAACTTTAAATGGAGAAACGGCGAGGAATGTAACGTGGAGAGATGTGCAGAGAACATATATGGCGATGTAACAAATGAGAATATAAAGTTATACTCTATGTAATTTATATTCTATGTACAATGTATTCACTTATACGTAAAGGATTTGCTAAATGTGATTATATATAAATGAGTGTTAAAGGTTATATTGTGTAGAAAGCTTCTTGTAAGAATGTTAGAAGGGTTTAGGTCATGTGTGATTTTAACCTAGCTGACCAAGGGTTCGCAGGAGGGTAGTCCGCTGTATGTAATTTAGTGGGCTCACAGGAGTCGTGAATAGCCTTGCTGTGAACGTGAGAGCCAAGGAGTCTAGTTCTTGTTAGATTTAAGGTGACAATGTTGGACGAAGTTTATGGCCTAAACGTGATAAGAGGCGCTTGGAAGTTGAGTCTTGTTTTGAAAGGACCATTCACAGGACCAAGAAAGGTTATATACATAGTCATAAAGATTAAAGTTCTGCTGAGGTTATAGACTTTTGATCCGAAAGTGTCAAATGAAGTCACCAGCAAGAAGACGAAGATGGCGTCTAAAGAAGAAGGGTCAACTTAACGGACGACGGAAGAGATGAAGCCATAGAAAAGAGCAAAGAATGACCTCACGGGGAAAGTCCGTGGTGGGCGTTGAAGGGGCGTTCCACCCACACTGTGATTGTGTATTTTAGGGACAGCACCCCGGGGATAAGCTAGCGAACAGCTCCGAGCAGAGGCCATCATAGAGAGCTCAGAGAAGATAGCGAAGGGCGGAAGGCGAAGGCAAAGAGTAGATGACTTGAGCAGATGCGCTGAGAGAGATCAGAGCGCAAGAGAGCAGTAGGCCGAGGACCCTTAGTGAGCGGATGGGTAGGCAGTAAGGGTACTGCTTCTTAAACCTAAGTTACCTTTAGAGGCTAAGAGAGTTTGAACTTCTTTGGGAGTCAAACTGCTGACACCTTTTTTAGGTTAGGAACTTGCGAAGTAGGGATGTCACGTAGTATAGAGTAGGGACAGATTTAACTTGAATACTTTTTTTCTCTTTCTGTAGATGACGCAAAGGAACCACTTCATATCGATGCTTTAATTTGCTGATTCTTGAACTGACTTTAATTGGATTCGTTTATAGACTGAGGTTCTTTCAGGGAATATATGTTCCTTCTAGTTCCTGTATAAATTGTTGAATTTGATCCTGAGAGGATTGTATTTGCAACTTTTCTTAATTTTATATTAAACCTTTTAAACTTTATCAGTTGTAAGTGGTTCTTCAGAGTGGCGTCAGTTTATGGGGTTTATCTAACCTATGCGGGGTTTGTCTTTTACTCAATGACAGATAACAAGCGATCCAAAATTGACGAATGAGATAAGTTATTAAATCGATCAAATTGATATTAAAATCTCATTCCCCGCAGAACGCTGCAGCTCGCCTCATTTTAAAACTCCCAAAAAGATCGGACTCCAAAGCTGCCCTCCAGTCACTCCACTGGCTGCCAGTGAGGAGCAGAGTTGAATTTAAATCCCTCTGTACCTGCCATCGTATCCTCGCTAAGAAGGCGCCAGCACCACTCCAGAACCTAGTCACCAGGTATGTACCATCTCGCGCTCTGCGCTCCTCGCAGGGAGGCTTACTTAAGGTCCCTAGGGTGAAAAAGGCCCGTATGGGAGGAAGATCCTTCCGATACCTGGCGGCTAAAAGCTGGAATGCTTTACCTCTTAATCTCCGTCTGGACCCCTCCGAATCTAGTTTCCGGAGGAAACTAAAAACTCACCTCTTTTCAGTCAGCGCGGGGACACGCTTTTAGCGTAACCAGGCGCTCTATAAATGCCCCTTAATAATAATAATAATACAAAAGGCCGTTTGTGAATTGGCCCGATGAGTACACCTAATAAACAGTTTGAGGGATTCGAGACACTTGCAGTCATTGGGCGGAACTTTCCTATTAAGTCTGAACAGGAGATCAGCTATTAGTGGTAGAGATTCTGGCAAAATGTCTGGATGTACACTATGTAGTTATTAGCAAGCTGTTTTTTGGCATAAACGCTTTGGGGCAGATTTATGAGGCCGTTGCGCCTCTTTGCGCCGCAATTGCGTCAGTTTATTTGACGCAACTGCGGCGCAAACAATGCACCCTATTTACAACGTGACGCATCTAGGAGATGCGTCACGTTGTAAAGCACTGCGCCATAAGGAGGCATTCCTGTGCAGGGGGGGCGTTCCTGCGCAGGAACGCCTCCTGAAAGTGGCTGAGTGAAATCTATGAGATTTCACTCAGTCACTTTCAGGGCAATGCTGCGTCAAAACCCTGCGCCTGCTTTAAGCAGGCGTAGGTCTTGACGTAGCATTGTGCAGATGGTGTACCCCCGAGCCTTGCTGGAGCTGCGTCGCGCTTGCGACGCAACTCCAGCAATGCGCCACATTTCCGGCACAGATGCGTCACGCATCTGTGCCGTTTTTGCACCATGGTGCGCCGCATTATAAATGCGGCGCACCATGGGGGGCGGAGCTGTGGCACACTGTGGCGCAGGTTAACTGCCACTCATATAATTTACTACCATAGTCAATGGACTCCTCGGAATGGATGGCGTTTTATTAGACAAATGGGCATAATAAAGATGTAAATACATAGGAATTTTCGATTGGACGAAAAGCTTATTAATAATGTCCATGGCGGTGCCACAATGAAAGTTGAGGTCACTAATAGGTTATAATTTTTTTCTACAACCTGGTAAAACATGTTTTGTTCCATTGACAAAAAGGAACGGTAATTCAAGCATCTTTCAAATCATTTGAATAGTGAAATAAAACACAGGATGAGAAAAGAAATAGAAATCCTCTCAGATACGTTTTTAGTTAATCAAAATCTTGCATATGAGCGTAATACATAAAAATAACAATCCAATTGAGTGCTCCGAAAACTCATACTTATGAAATAAGAAACCGTATTTGAAACTCTAAGTGCATTGGAGATGTAAAATTCAAAGGGAACTTTTCTCTCTCAAACGATGCAACAAATGTCTTTAGAAAGAAACGCAGGGAAGTCAAACTCATTTCATCCATAGTGATTTCCACAGTTTTCATTTGCATTTTGCTTTATAAAAATGCCCCAGATAGTGTGCATGTTGACATGTGCCAGAAAGTCTGCTATCCTCCTTCTATCCACCTTTTGTCGGCTTGAGACAGCCTGTCAGGCTGTCAGTGGGATCCTGTCTTCAAGCACAGCAGGGTTCCAAACTCAGGAGTGGGAAGTCTAGAAATTGTAATATCCCAATGGAGCCCATAGGACAGTGACGTGCTACAGGCATGGTATTGCTCGTTTAATCGAAACGGACCACGGGATCTTTCAGGAAGGGCAGATGTCTTCTCGGGTCATATATATCATGTATGTAATCAGAAAAGGTGATGAATAGTTTTTAATTTTATATACTAGCGACGTTTGCATACACTGACATTTTCAAAAGGGCAAGAATGATTTGTCTTATGAGATATACATAAGACACTTTGGAAACTTTGAGTCATTTATGTTCCATAAAGTACAACAAAAAGCCAACATTTAAAGATCGATCCAACATTTAAAGATGCATGGTTATGTAGTAGTAAGCATAATCTGTCATTCACTGGAGAACATTATTTGAATCCCTTCACTGAACTCTTACAAACTAAATAAATTCCAGGCAATACCACTGACAGTGCCTGAACAAAGAGTGCTCTTCCATGCAAAAAAGACACCACTTCCCTAGATCTTTCCTAGATACCACTCCTCACGGCCTGATATGCAGGAGTATGCAGAAGAAAATGTGGTCAATTCTTAATGTCTACAGGCGTAGAGTTCTCACACTTGCATACAATTTAATGGGCAACACCAGCCTGCCCACCATTGTTTGCGCTAAGAATTTTTGAAGACTAGTGAACAATATGGTGTAAATTTAGCTAGAGTCAGAAGAAAACTACCTAAAAAATTGCGGATTCTGTACCAAAACATACTACATAAAACCTAGGCAGACAGGGCAATCTGTAGGTGTTTTGAAACTATAGTTAAGGTGCATATTTACAGCCCCTTTTTGTGTAGGCAAAGCATATTCTTCTCCCCCCCTCAAATTAAATTACGATCTACATAGAGCTTGCAAGCTGCAGGATTATGATTCAATACATGGAAGAATGAAGACATTTTAAGGTGTCAAGATAGCCCAGTGAGTTAGATATCCACTGGCAACTATGTTCACTCTGCAAGTCATAAGCTTTAAAACTCACAGAGAGAACTCAGGCACAGACTTTCATACTTCTGTGGTCAATAAAATGTACACCATTACATTGCATAGTAATACTATTAATACATATTAGATAAAGTGTTTAGAAATGGTAAAACTGCAGCAGTACATGATAGATTAATACCAAGATACCATTTTTTTAGACTATTACCATGCAGAGGCTTATATGATTCTCTGAAAAGAAATGTTTGGCAAAAAATAGTGGCACATTTTGCATTTTTAAGTATATTTGGAATTAACTGTGCTGATACATTGTAGAATTTATGCTCCTCAATAATGAGGATTCAGAGTTTCTCCCCAAGGGCACAAAAGGAATATAAAAAAAAATATTAGGCCACTTACATCAGCCATATGTCACAGAATTCGAATTTAACCACGACTTTGCTAGTTGTTTTGTGGCATGTACAAAAATGATTCTTCGGTAAGTGTAACCATAACCTTTATGACAATTAGACAAGTAGGATTACAAGACCATGCACAAGATGGATTAAATAATGTTTACCTTCGCAAGGCATCTTTTTTTCAAAATGACATTGGAACTCACACATGTATGTGCAACTGATTATATAAGGATGGAGTCAGTATTTTTGTTAATTTGAACCATGTATAGAAGAAATTACAAACATTGTTTAAGGCAAACAAGTATCCCATTAACACATTTTACCATCTCCATTCAGCTATAAAAAAGGAACACAACACCATTTTGTATCATTTTTATTATAAAATTCATTCATTTATAAAATCTTTATTTCAGTGATTAGCCATAAAAGAGTACAAAAACAGATAAAAAGCGGTATATAGGATGATAATTCAATTCAATGTTCAATATTACATACTTATTGATTATTTAAAGCACGGGTTCTGAAATAGTACATGATTTTAGTAAGGCTAGTCTTGTCGGCTAAAAACTAATCACTATCATGCGGAAACAAGTGAAACATCATTATTCCATGTTGGAGGTCCAATTCATTGTTACATAAATGTTAGGTAGTTAAAAGCATATGAGCTAAAAGTAATACATGATTTTGGTAGGACTACGCTGGTCAACTAAAAACTAATAACTATCATGCATTACCAATTAGGTACCTGCACTTATGCCACATAGCTGCCAGGAATTTAGAAACAGCAAATATAACATGCCTGGTCGTGCCGGTTTTTAAAACTCTAAAAGCATGCACACACTGTGGAAAACCCATATTCTTGCACAGAGGCATGAGCCAATACTTTCTTGATTTACAATAGGCTGGACAAAAGAAGAGGACGTGCAGTTCATTTTCTATGTTACAGCTACACCCTGGACAATTTATTGCTGCTGAGGCGGACCATTTACTAGTAAAGGCTCTCAGCGGTAGAGTACCATATCTCCATTGTACATAGAGTTTCCTGGCTAAAATAGGGTAAATATCATCCATAAAGTGCTCAAAGTGATAGAATACTTTAGTCGTTAAAAATGAATCAGGTAGTGTGCCAACATGAGGGTTGGACAAAGCAGCGGAAAGTTTGTTCTAAGCAAATGTCCTAGTGAGAGACTTTCACGAGACCAACTTCCAACTCCTCTCAGGGTCATGCCATAGGGCGGGTAGTCCCAGTCTTGTGAATTCATTCTTTATAAACATGAACCAATGAATTTTAACGGCACTGTGATGGGTTAATATTTCTATAAGTTCGAGCCTATATTTTTGCAGCTCTGGCGTTGTCCAGATACTGCGCCAGAACCTGAGGGGCTTGAGTGCTAGTTCATCGTCAATAGGTTTCAGCCCTAGGTCAGACCTCAGGGGGAGGAGTGGGGTACTAGGTGGGAGGGCCAGCAGTTGTCTCAAGATTTTTGTTCTCTGTTTTAACAATTTCAGGTCTGCAAGAATATCCCCATAACTCACTGCCGTACAAGACTGCACCCCTTGCTTGCGTTTTTTTACATCTCCAAAGGGGGACCAACAGGTTTAAATGTTGACGAATTGGAGAGCTTGAGGATTCCCCCAGCGAGCTGAGCCAATTTCATTTGTGACTTGATTTGCTGGGGGCCCCATGACAAGTTCTCATTGATGGTAACCCCTAGATATTCAAAAGTTGATAACCTTTCTAATGTGGTTGTGCCCAAGCTTGGATTTGGGCTAGTAGCTGCAGGCGGGTTGAAGATCATGAATTTTGTTTTGTTGGCATTTATCTCCAAGCCCCTGCCTCTGCAAAATTCCTCGAAACCCTCCAATATACGCTGTATCCCCATGGAAGACTTTGACAACAGAAGGGTGTCATCTGCAAACATGATTGCCGGCACCCTACTGCCTGCCAACCTCGGGGTATCATTGTGATGTACTTCATCTAAGTGGGTGATTACCCCATTAACATAGAGGCAAAACAGGGTATGGGCCAATACACACCCCTGCCTTACCCCCTTTCAACGGGGAACCTAGCTGATAACACCCCCTTATTCCCACACCTGACCTGGGCGAAATTCGCCTCGTCTAACATCATCAGAATAGTTAAAAGTTGAGCCGGTATCCCCAGTTCAAGGAGCACAGACAATAGTTTCCCGCGGGGCACCAAGTCAAAAGCAAAGCGCAGGTCCACAAACACCATGTAGAGGCTGCCACCCTCTATCCTCACCGTTTTCCAGAATAGTAACGCTAGGCAGAAAATTTGATCCAAAATTAATTCTGAGAGTGAGATTTTACTTTCACATTAAAAGTGCCATTAAAGCTATAGTTTAAGACAGCATTTTCTTCAAGAAATTTGTGGCAATGAAAGATATAAACCCAATATGCCCTATCCAAAAGCAATCATCACTGGCCTAGACGCACTGAAACTGCATCAGATCATCCACAAACCCACACACATTGCTGAAGACATACTAGATGTCATTTTTGCAAATACAGAAATAGTTACCTTTCAAGCAATTTCTCCACTCAGATGGTCAGACCACCATTTGTTTGCTTTCCAACATAAAACAACACTACGCACACACTAGAAACCACCTTACGTGCATCCACCTATCGAGCATGATATAAACTCAATTTAGAATACTTAGAAACACAGCTACCATACATTACAGATCTAGACACAATAAATTCCGTTCACAAACTATATGAGTGGCTACAGGAAGCTTTTGATTTCATAATACAACAAAAAATGTTGCAACAGAACAAAAGAAAAAAAGCTCCCTGAGTAAATACAGAGATAAAAGAGATAAAACAACAAATTAGAAAGCTGCAACGTGTCAATCAAGACAAACTTTGCCTACAGAAACATAACAAATTATACAAGTCAGCTATCAAAAAAGCTAAAAAATTATACATTTCGAACAGAATTCAAAATGCTAAATGTGCAAATAAAGACTCCTATAAAATTCCCACTGAATTTCGCAAACCAAACTGCCTAGAAGGAATTCATCCCGATACTCAAGATTTCACAGACAATCTGTCAAATCATTACAAGGCCAAAGCATACACGTTGAACTTATATTTCAAACAAAGAACAACCACCAACACCAACCCTTTTCAAAAACAAAAATCCAAGTATATGCTAACCTCGCCTCTCCATTTTTTCCAACAAATTGTACACAATAAATGTATGGACCTAATCAAAGCAAGCAGGCCAGCCAGCAGCCTTTCTGACACTGTCCACCACAAACCTTCAAGAAAATTATTCTAATAACCTCTGCTGCCACACCAGTAAGAAGAATCATCAACAATGCCTTAACTGCTGAAATATTTTCAGAACAAAAAAAGTCATTTATATGGCCACTACTGATTAAAACAAACTTGGACTCGTTGCACCCTGACAACTACAGACCGATTACAAATTGACCTTTCCTGGGCAAGCTGATAGAAAGAGCAGCATTCACCCAAATGTCACAATTTATTGAAAATAATGCCTTACTTTCAGACTTCCAAACAGGATTACATCCAGGAAGAGGCACAGAATCTGCCCTTGGTGCCATCTGGGATGACCTTAAGAACACAGATGACAAGAAATGGGTTGCTCGCTATTTCTTTTGGATCTCTCAGCTGCCTTTGACTCGGTTGACCATGACACTCTGATACAAAGACTCTACGATGCCAGCATAGAGGGGACTGCTCTCGACAGGATCACATCCTACCTTCACAACAGAACTAATGTCATTCATACCCTCCCTTTCTCTTCCAAACCATACTTCACAAAAGTAGGTCTATCTCAAGGCTATTTCATCTTACCCATGCTTTTCAACATCTACATGAATTCATAAACGGCACTGATCAATAATTGTACCTCACATGCTACAACTATGCAGATGATACACAAATACTTCTTCAGCTAGAATGCCCTAAAGACATTGTAAACTCGCAATTGACTTAGAGCCGTGGATCAATGGATGACATGGAGCCATCTCAAATTGAATGCTTCCAAATGAAAATACTCACATGTGGCGATTGGAAAAAATATGAACCACTCGTTGCGTGGCCTGATGATCTGGGAACACCACCTAAAGTATCAAAGGAAGTAAGAAACCTTGGAATGACCATGGACTCCGAGCTGGTAATGAATGCCCAAGTGGACAAACTGGCAAGAAAAAGCTTTGTTACTACAAAAACTCTGCGACCCATCTTGCCCTACCTGGGATTCCCACACAAGGTCCAGGCTACCATATCTCGTGTACTGTCCAAACTCAATTATGTAAATAGCATCTATCATGGATCACTGTTAGCAAATATGATTCAGAACTCAGCTACCAGACTACTCTTAAATATAAAACTGTTAGCCCACATCTCCCCTGCCTTGAGAGCCCTAAATTGGCTACTAGTTGCTAGCAGATCCATATTTAAGCTGATTTGAATCACCCACAAAATGGTACATGGAATGGGACTGCTCTGCATCAGGAATAAAATCACAAAATACATTCAACAAGGAACCTTTACTCTAGAGTGGCACCTAGACTCAAAATCCCATCATACAAGAAAGAAACAATGGGTGGCTCATCCTTCTTTGTTTAAGCAGCCAAACTATGGAACTCTTTACCTCCAAACCTAAGATCCACGGATAACCACCTTATCTTCAGAAGACTACTCAAGAATTGTCTCTTTCCTACGTAAACCCCCATGCTCAAACATAAATATACAGCATATCCCTTTGTATGTAAGCATTTATTTGGAATACAGATGTTTTCTTACATATGTGTATTGCATTTTATAAATATACATAATAATTATATTTTAAAGAAATAGATATTTGGAAATTCTGTTTAACAGATGTACATATTACTTATAGTTACATTATTCTATGTTTAACTTGTATATAAGTGATTGCATAAATTATTAAAGCTTTTATCATAGCTATTTATCTACAATTGCTTCACTATTGCATTACAACTCCCACATTCTTTTTCAAATACAGCAACACTTGAAAGTCTGACTTTATTAAATGCAACTTTAAACTACATATATTACCTTCCTTATACATATATACTTTCCATGTACTTATAGTATGCCTTCCATGTACTTATGTATCTTTATATGTATTACTTTGCTTCTAATTCAACATAGCCAATGGACTACCCTATATCTCAGCCTATATCTCTTGCAGTATACCCTCTACCTCCAATATGACTCATCTCACACCTCATTTCACTACTCTCTCAAATACACTACCCTATTTCTCTTTCAAAACCGCTCTCAATATATCCTCTACCTCAACTCTCTGACTCATCTCAAACCTCATTCTGCAACTCTTTTCAATGGCTACCCTATCTATTTCTCACCCTATGCCTCTCTCAATATATCCTCTACCTGCACTTTCCCATTCATCCAAAACCCCATACCACTACTATGATCTGAAATATATCCCTTTCTAGACTCTTCCCTCCTCTACCCCTCCTGTATCATCGTGTACCTCTTTTGCTATTCAGATCTCCCAATCAAGCCTTTCTCAAACCTTCACTCTGACTCCCCCCCTGCATCTATCCTTTACTCATCCCAAACTCCCTCCTACAGCTATGAACTCAAAAAAAGATATTTCAGGACCCTTCCTTCTTCTATCCCTCCACTAATCCTTTGGCAATCCAAATAACAGACTAACATGTCCACAAAACACATTAATTCATATTTTCCTACACTAATTCACCACTAATCCTTTTTGGGTTCCACAGTAGCCTGCTACTCCCTGAAAGGTGCTACAACACCACATTAGGGAAGCAAGCGCTATATACATGCAAACCCTTCACTCTTCAATCCCTCTACTATCCTTTTCAATCCAAATAACAAACTAACATATCCACTTCTCAAATTAATTTCATACTTCCCTAGACTAATTCAACGCTAATCTTTTTCTGGCTCCAAAGTAGCGTGCTTCTCACTGAAAATTGCTTCAAAACCTCAACAGGAGTAGCAAGCGCTATATAAATGCAAACCTTTTCCTCTTCTATCCCTGCAATATTCTTCTCAATCCAAACAACTGCCCAACATATCCACTGCTCAAATTAATTTCATATTTCACTAAGCTAATTAAGCACTAATCCTTTTTGGGTTTTGGAGTAGCATTCTACTCGCCAAAAAAGTGCTTCAACACCTTGTCAGGGGTAGTAAGCGCTATTTAAAAACAATTACAATACAATACAATGGCTGCCACAAGCTCTGTCTCGTCCAAGAGCTTCTAGTCCCTGCCACAGGTTAATAGGAAAAACTGAGGACAGTCTTCCAATGTGTGCCCTAGTAAATGTATCACCTTCACCAGTTGACAATTACTAATCAGAATTTTCCAAAAAGGAACTGTGAGTCCTTAGATAGCAACACTCACTGTTTCACTGGTTTATTTATCTTTAGACAGCCATGTCTCTCCTGCATATCATGCAGTAACTCTGGTTGCGTCATCAGAAATATTTTCATCACTGTGGAGCAGCGGGGAGGGAAACATTTCCTTAGGCTATTGAAAAGGTGAGCAGCAGCATGAAGTGTTAAAGATTTTTAACTCTACATCTACAGACGTCTTCTTTGTTTTGCTTTCTTTTTACTATAACAGTAACAACAGGCAAGCTCCTGTTTCTGGAAAGTAAAAAAATCCTACCTTCCCCCAGAATAGACAGCCTTGTGACTGAACTAATTTCATTCCCTCTTTTTCCTGCAAGTCGCTGCCGGAAGTGGCTGCACATGAGAGCATGCAAATAGCTGTAGCCATGTGCACATGTGGTGCAGCTTGCTGGCAGGTGCCACTGCTTGCGGCTGCTGCTCTGAGGTTTGTCACCCAGAAACAACACCCTGACACGGATGACAGCATGTGCACGGGGCTCTGATGTTCCCAGTAAAGTTAATTGCCAGACTACCTCAGATGACCTAGCAAAAATGTCTCTGTCTCAGCAATTCCCTCAGCGACGCAGTCTGGCAGATTGGCATGATAACATGCTGGGGTACTGATAGAGTGCTGGCAGATTTATGAATGCCATGTGCAGACCATAGGCAATCAGTAAGGTTATGCCTTGATTAGGTAACCACAAAGTGTAAGCATCTGTGTATTTGCATCAGTGTACAACACCTATTGTTAGAGCTGTCACCCTTTTGATGGTCTGCCCCCAAACATTTTGCTGCCCTTCTCCATTTTTTCTGATCTTACTTTTTTCTGGTCTTATAGCTCTGCACACTTCAACTATGCTAACATATGCTTAAGTGCATGTCCTACCTCCTTAAAACATGCATAGTAACATTGGTTTATACCCAATTGGCATATTTTATTTACTGGTGAGTCCCTAGAAAAGTGGTGCTACAGGGGCCCAGGGATTGTACATTTTAAGGAAACAAAATGAGCTCCATCCCCTCTGACTGAGTAGTAAAACACAGCTATAATTTAGGGTGTGTTACGTTCTTCACTACCCGGGGTTCCGGTGCAACTGCACCTCCTGTGCTAATGATAGCTACGCCATGGTCTGCATGCCAGACTCCTCGGCTCTCCTGACACCGTGCTTCACAGTTTGTACACGCTGATCTCTGTGTTCATCTTCGTCTCTCCCTGAACTCTGCTCTGTTTCTCCTGGTAAGTGAAGGCCTTCAGGATGCCACACGCATTCAAAATGAGGGATCAATCCTTCAAGATAATGCTTAAACTGGCTGGAAAGTTTTCAGCTGACTACTGCTCCTTCTGGCACATGTTAAATTCTGTGATGGTAATATCTGGCTTTCCTCTGAGGGGTAAAAACTTGAAACATGCTCCAGGATTTAAGAAAAAGAAGCATTTATAACTGTAATCGAGGGGGAAAGAGAATGAGAGTGATGCCATGTTTGTTACTGCACTTGCTACGTCATTAAAAAAAAGATGCTAAAAGAAGCTCTGTGTACAACAAACAACACAACTCGTGGCATATTCACAAGCACTTTCAGTGATGTTGTGGTGGCGATAAGGGCTTCACCTTATTCACAAGGCAGCGTTATACCACGTGTCTTACGCTGCCTTGTGAATAGGCCCCATTACAACGAAACTTTTACAACACAACATCCATTACATCGCATGCCATTACAACGCAACCATTACAACGCATGAAACTACAATGTATACCACTGCAAAGTATGTCATTACAATGCAGTCATTACAACGCACACCATTACAACGCATACCATCACAAAGCATAGTACCCTTACACTATCCAACACTTACCCTACTGTTGCACCCCCTGGAGTTAGAATGGTCATTTTTACCCCTACACTATCCAACACTTACCCGCTTACTCACGCCCCTTTCACGCTGTGTTTAGCGTGAAAGGGGCGTGCAGTGGGTGTTGTGGTGGGCATTCCTCCGCAACACCCCTTGATATTTATGCTGCCCCCTATTCACAAGGGCAGCATAAATAGGATCTAATGCCAAACTTAAGACCAGGAAAACCTGCGTCTTAAGTTGGCAATATGAGTAGAAATGCTTTATTTTGCCTCGTTTTTGCATTTTCCATATGTGCTGCCTTGAGCAGCACACATGGAAAATGCAAAATGGCGTTTATGTATTGGAAGGTGTCCCTTCCTGTACATAAACAAACCTTTTTTTAAAGTGCTGTTTTGTAACTTACATGTGTGCTGCATGAAGCTGCTCACATGTAAGTTACAAACCGTCATTTTTGGTTTGTTTATGTGCAGGAAGGGACACCTTACTGTACATAAACAAACCTCTATGCTTGCAGACACCCTTGCACTCTGGTGCAAGAGTGCCTACGTTGGCTCTAAGTTGCGAAACTTGAGGGGCAGAGCTTGCACACCAGCAAGATGGCCACTTGAGCTAAACAATCCGCACCACCATCACTCTATCCTGCATAATTCCTGCATCTGTGCATCGCTATTGTCCTGCTTTTGACTGCCGCCGGTGTCGGAGGGGCACAGGAGTGTAACGAGCCGTCTCTGGCCCCTGTACACCCACGCACTGCCAGGCGGTCGGACGGGGCCTACTGCGTCTCCGCGAGAGGCTGTGATCCCGGATGTATGACTTTACAACGCATACTTTTATAACGCATACCTTTACAATGCATTTTTTACAACGCAACATCCATTACAACGCATTCCATTACAACGCATGCCATTACAACAAATTTTTAAAAACTAACTTTACAACGCATTCCATTACAACGCATACTACCTTTAAAACACATACCATTACAACGCATACCATTACATTGCATGTATGGTAAGTATTGGATAGCGTAGGGGTAAAAATTACTATTCTAACTCCAGGGGGGTGCAACAGTAGAGTAAGTGTTGGATAGTGTAGGGGTAAAATTACTATTCTAACTCCAGGGGGTGCAACAGTAGGATAAGTGTTGGATAGTGTTGGGGTAAAAATTACTATTCTAACTCCAGGGGGTGCAACCGTAGGGTAAGTGTTGGATAGTGTAAGGGTACTATGCGTTGTGATGGTATGCGTTGTAATGGTGTGCGTTGTAATGACTGCGTTGTAATGACATACTTTGCAGTGGTATGCATTGTAGTTTCATGCGTTGTAATGGTTGCATTGTAATGGCATGCGATGTAATGGATGTTGCATTGTAAAAGTTTTGTTGTAATGGTAGTGCGTTGTAAAAGTTGCTTTGTTAAGGTTGTTTCCCGTGATCCCAGCCTGTCATGAAGCAGGCGGGGCTACCCGGGACTTTGCATCTGCATTGCTGCCGGATGCTCCGGCTCATGTTGCAGAAGAGACAAACCAGCATTGTGAAGGAGATGGCTGAAGTGGGCTTTGGCCGTTGGAAGAGGCCAAGTAGAGGAGACTCTGGGGGACCGAGGCACTGACACCTCAACGTAAGCCGTGGCGTGCTGCCTAGGGGGCCTGCAGTGGTGCGTGCGATGCGTCCTGCCTGGGCGGTGGTTTTGCGCTGGGTGAGCACACGGACATGTAGAAGTGAGCAACCCTGATGTGTGAGGCGCAGTGAGTACCCTGCAGGACTGGCGATTGTAGAGCATACACGGCTGGAACACCAGCCATTTTGACTACTTGCGAGTGACGAGGCCTGCCTGGGAGAGGAAGTGGCTCCTGCGGTATTATTATGCTTTGCTAGTCTGGGTTCGACGCGGGCCCGGGAGAGTGATGAAGACCTGCCAGCGCCTTGGTCCCAACAGGTGCCTTATGCGTGTTTGGCTATCAGTCTTGTTGATTGTGCCGCCATCTTGAGCGTTGGGCTGAGATACTGGAGCAGCGCGGAGACCTGCCTGTGCTACCAGCCACTGGAGGGCTGGACTCGCACCCCTGTAGTGACACACCTGTGTTTGGATTTGGGCCTACAGCGCCTCACCCCGTACTTCTCATTGGACAGGGCACGGTGCGGAGACTCCCTTCACACATGCTAGCTAGGATCACATGCTGGAGCATTGGTTCAATTCCCGATACGACTACTATGAATGAGATTCCTGGGGGACTGAGGTGGTCGTAAATGAAGATCGGCAGCCTTAGTGAGGGAACACGCAACTGGCCCTCTGAAGGGTGGTGCACCTGCGAAGTGACGGCGCCATTCGCCTGCGTTGGTCTCGCAGAGTTGCGCTCATTGGAAGCTAACTGCCTCGGTGCTAGCTGGATTTAAGTGCTGGTTGTGGCAACGAGTGGGCCGCGATGGGCAGAGTTGACAAACCCCAGCCTAAAATCACTTCAGAATACAGAAGGACGAAGGTGCGGGAGAGTGCTGCTGATGAGGGGAACAACATGCACGATCAGGTGCAGGAAGAAGCGGATGGTGACATTCGCACCATGCTGGCCACTCTGGAAAAAGGCTTGCAGGGCAACCTCTCTTTGTTGGGCACTAAAATAGACTCCCTCTCGCACTGGATGGACAGAATGTCTGGACGACTGGATAAACATGCAGAAAGGCTAGACATGATGGAGCTCAGAGTTACAGAGGTGGAGGAAGCACAGACAACAATGAACACTGACCACAAGCAAATGGGGAGAGTACTGTAGGTGTTGCAAGATAAGGAGGAGGACCTGGAAGCGCGGTCTCAACGCTACAACTTGAGGATCACGGGCCTTCCAGAATCGACTCAGGCTAGCAACATAAAAAAAATTGTCGAGAAACTTCTGGTAACCCTCCTCAGCTGTGAAACGTTCTCTCCCATGTTTGTGGTACAAAGAGCTCACCGCTCCTTGGGCCCTATCCCAGTTCTTGGTGCTTCCCTATGACCGATAATTGCAAGACTGCTGAATTATAGGGACAGAGACTCGGCATTGAAAGCTGCCAGAGACAAACAAACATTACAGTACGATGGGCCAACATCTCTCTGTATTGGATTTCATGCCATGAGTGCAAGAGGCGCACAGACAGTTCATGCCACTGAAGTGCCAGCTATGAGACCAGCACATAGACTACACTATGCTCTATCCAGCCCTACTGCGTGTTAACTTGCAGGGTCACTCACGGATCTTCACTGACCCAAAGGCACAGCAGAAGGCCCTGAAGGAGTGGTCCAGGGAGCTGCCTAGCAGTTCAGATCGTAGTTCCTTGGAGGGAGCTGTTTGAGGCCAACTGGACGATCAGGACTGACCTCTTGCCAGCACGATTCACAGATAAGAGCGTTGCAGCTGGGGGTAGTGGGCAGACACCATACTGTTTCGCAGGGACCCCTGGGGGTAAGGGTTTGGTTATCCGAGCTTCAATATTTGGTGGACACCACACGATTGGCTGAGATACAGAGTTAACTGCAATGTGACTAGTTCTGGGTGGGAGTACCGTAAATGTATATTTTGATTAATCAGGTTAAAGGATGCAGATGGCGGATTCGTCTCATATATAAGATGCACTATCGATGTCTGATGGCGGTCGGGGTAAGAACAGTGTCTGGTTGGGACACATAGCCCGGCTAGGCGAGCAAAGTCCGCCGACGAGGGAATTACACAACTTGGGTACTGCTTTGGGGGGGAGGGAGGAGGGTATCCTGAGTTAATGTTATGTTGTTTTGAATTGTTGACTATCCTGATGACATAAGAGGAGTTAATGGAGGTATTTCATCTGGGCACAGTTGGGGCAGGCCTGACGTGGGTGGGCGGGGTATGAGACTTGAAAAGCATGGCATTTCTTACTTTCTATTCATGATTACACACGGTGAGCGCACACCCTATCTGTTCCATAGGTGGGCTCGGTGGGACAGGCAAGACACACCCGGTAGGACCCACAGTGACATAACTATTGTCGCACTCCGAGCACTCACTTGGAACATCAGAGGTCTTAACGACCACAGAAAGCTCCAAAAGGTCTTGACTTACTTGACAACACAAGAAATAGATATTGCATTGCTACAAGAGACGCATCTCCCTCTCAACGTCCCTTTGCTGCGATATCGAGGTTTACATGGTAATATACATGTTGCAGGATTCACCACACACGAGCGTGGGGTGAACCCTAGATCCGCCGTCAAACTCGTACCATAAGATGCGGACAGTGAAGGTCGATTTGTGATTACCAGGTGTGGAGGAAAGGGAATGGACGTTAACATATACGGCACAAATTTCGATAACCCTGACTTTTATACTACACTGTCAGATAAGGTCAGTTTGTGGGGAGAGGTGCAATAACTGTGGGGTGGGGATCTCAATTTAATCAGGAACCCACAGCTGGGGTGCCAGCGAGACACATCACGATGGCAGCTAGAGCAGTGGACAGTGCAATGGGGAGGTTTGACTTGTGTGATGTGTGGCACCAGAGTTCAAGTTCAAGTTCAAGTTCAGTAATTTGTATAGCGCACTACTCACCCAGAGGGTCTCAAGGCGCTTGAGTTAGGGTGGGAGCATCACTTATCGAATAGCCAGGTTTTTAGCTGCTTTCTGAAGGAGAGGTGGTTCTGTGTGAGGCAGAGGTGAGTGGGGAGAGAATTCCAGGTTTTGGCCGCTAAATAGGAGAAAGATCTTCCTCCCATGGTGGATCTATTGATGCGCAGGATAGTGGCGAGGGCTTGATTGGATGAACATAGTTGGTGGGTGGGTGTGTAGAAGGATAGTCATTTGTTGAGGCATTCGGGTCCTAGGGCATAGAGGGCCTTGTGTGCGTGGGTGAGGAGACGGAACGTTATTCTTTTGTTGACGGGAAGCCAGTGGAGATCTTTCAGATGGCCGGAAATGTGAGCTTGACGGGGGATGTCCAGTATGAGTCTGGCTGAGGCGTTTTGGATGCGTTGGAGTTTTTTCTGTAGTTTGGCTGTGGTTCCGGCGTAGAGGGTGTTTCCATAATCTAGTCAGCTAGTGACTAGTGCGTGGGTGACTGTCTTTCTTGTTTCGGTGGGGATCCAGCGGAAGATTTTTTTGAGCATGCGTAGGATGTTGAAGCAAGATGATGTGACGGCGTTGACTTGTCTGCTCATCGATAGGGAGGAGTCTAGGATGAAGCCCAGGTTACGTGCGTGATCTGTAGGTATGGGTGCTGTGCCCAGAGCCGGTGGCCACCACGAGTCGTCCCATGCAGAGGGGGATGATCCTAAGATGAGGACTTCCATTTTATCCGAGTTTAGTTTTAAACGACTGTTCTTCATCCATTCGGCTACTTCTTTCATTCCATCATGTAGATTGGTTTTGGCGGTGTTAGGATCTTTGGTGAGGGAGAGGATCAGCTGGGTGTCGTCAGCGTAGGAGATGATGTTGAGGTTGTGTTGTCGCGCAATGGATGCGAGGGGACTCATGTACACATTGAAGAGGGTGGGACTGAGTGAAGACCCTTGTGGTGCGCCGCAGATGATTTCGGTTGCCTCTGATTTGAATGGGGGGAGGCAGGGTCTCTGGGTTCTTCCGGCGAGGAACGAGATGATCCAGTCCAACGCTTTTCCTTGAATTCCGATGTTGCTGAGGCGTTGTATGAGGGTGTTATGACAGACTGTGTCGAAGGCGGCGGAGAGGTCAAGTAGGATGAGGGCAACTGTTTCTCCGTTGTCCAGTAGCGTTCGGATGTCGTCTGTAGCAGTGATGAGGGCAGTTTTGGTGCTGTGTTTGGCTCGGAAGCCGGACTGTGAGGGGTCAAGTGAATTGTTGGATTCAAGGAATGCGGCAAGCTGACTATTGACGGCTTTCTCGATGACTTTGGCCGGGAAGGGGAGGAGTGAAATGGGGCGGTAGTTCTTAAGTTCAGAAGGGTTCGCTGTGGGTTTCTTCAGAAGGGCGCTGAGTTCGGCATGTTTCCAACTTTCTGGGAAGGTAGCGGTGTTGAAGGAGCAGTTGATGACATCGCAAAGATGGGGTGCGATGATGGAGTCTGCTTTGTTGAAAATGTGGTGGGGACATGGGTCGGTTGGTGATCCTGAGTGGAAGGAGTTCATCAGGCGGATGGTGTCTTCAGTCGTGATTGGGTTCCAGGCGCAAAGGTTGTGAGAGTGCTGTTTTGTTTCGGAGGTGGGTGGAGTGGGTTGTTCTTCGGATAGGTTTCCAAAGATGTTATGAATGTCGGCGATTTTGTTGTGGAAGAAAGAGGATAGGGAGTCGCAGAGGTCTTGGGAGGGAGTGATGTCGTTTGTTTCGGCGGTGGGGTTGGTAAATTCTCTGACGATGTTGAATAATTCTTTGCTGTTGTGGGTGTTGTTGTCGAGTCGATCATTGAATGCTGATTTATTGGTGGATCGGATCAGTTGGTGGTGTTTGCGGGTGGCGTCCTTGAAGGTGGTCAGGTTGTTAGTGGTTAGGTTTTTTCTCCAAGTTTTCTCGAGGGTACGACATAGCTTCTTGGGTTTCTTAAGGTCATCGTTGAACCAAGGGGCCTTTTTGCTTCCTTGTTTGATCTGGTGGTTTTTCAAGGGTGCTAATTCGTCAGCGCTGTGGGTGATCCATTGTGTGAGTTTGGTGGCAGCTTGGTTTGAGTCCGATGATATGGTGGGAGGGTTTTGGTTAAGCGATGTGAAGAGTTGGTCGGTGGTGACTTTGTTCCAGTTTCTTTGACGAATAGGTTGTGGTGGTATGTGGGTCGTGGTCACTTTGTAGCTGAAGTGAACGCATCTGTGGTCCGTCCAATAGGGAGCCGTGGTGTGATCGAAGGAGATATGTTTGCTGGAGGTGAAGATAGGGTCGAGCATGTGTCTGGCAAGGTGGGTGGAGGTGTCAACAAGTTGTTTGAGTCCTAGATTAGCCAGATTGTCTAGAAGGGTGGTGGTGTTGTTATCGTTATTCTTTTCCAGGTGGAAGTTGAGGTCTCCCACTAAAATGTAGTTCTCGGAGTTGAGGGAATGTGGGCTGATGAAGTCAGTGATGTCTTCATTAAATTGTGTGCGGGTTCCTGGTGGTCTGTAGATGAGGGTGCCTCTGAGTGTGGTCCTGGGGTCGGTGTGGATCTGGAAGTGAAGGTGTTCGGCAGTCGCGAGGTTATCGTCGGAGCTGGTCGTGATTCGGATGGTGTTCTTATGGGCGATGGCAATGCCTCCTCTTGTTTGGTTGGTGCGGTCTTTTCGGATGATCTTGTAAGTGTCCGGGATGGCTATGGCGATGTCAGGCGCTGATGATGCATTCATCCAGGTTTCTGTAAGGAAGGCGACGTCCGGCGATGTGGTGTCGAGTAGGTCTCAGAGTTCAGTGGCGTGTTTGTGGACCGAGCGGGTGTTCAGCAGGATGCATTTCAGGTGGTTAGGGTCGGAGCTGTGTTTGGAGGAGGAGGATTTGGTGTGGGTCCTGATGCAGTCGAACTTGCATGAGAGGCATGAGAATGGTCCGTGGGTGTGTCCTGGGGTAGCTGCGCAGCATTGTGGGGTGTGTCTGGGGTTAAGGGCGAGGATTGTAGCAGCGTCATACGTTAAGCGAGGGGGTGGGTAGTTCGAGGACCAGGGGGTCTGGCGCTGGGCGCGGTCCAGGCGCGGACGGGCATAGACAGGCTAACCTTCGGCGCACCTTCGGCGCGCATGGGGCGCGACCGCTGCGCGTGAACGCTGCGCAGAAAGGCAGCTGTCATATGTGGATGGTGTAAGGGGGAGGGGCGAGGGAGGATCAGCTGGGAGGCGGGGAGCGGGGCGAAGAGCCGGGCTGGGGGTCACAACAACAACAACAAAATGGCTGCAAGCCAAAAGGCGACCAGGACGAGCTTGGGGCACAGTTAAAGGTATCGGTGGTCAAAACAGCAGTGAAATCGGTACAATCAGGCACGAATTGGCACGCAGGCACAGGCAGCAATGTGCAAATAATAAATAAACAATGAGCAGTCTAGCGGCACAGCGTGACAATGATATTGAAGGCAGAAGCAGCAATGTCTAATTAATCTACAATTAATGCGCAGTCTCTAATTAGGCAACGGCAGAGCAGCTTAATCCAAACGAGTGCAGCAGAAGCAGTGCAAGCAGCGCTACGATACCAGGTCAGGGCTTGGAGCAGCGTGGGGAGCAACCGCCTTCGTGGATCTCAGGACCGTCACCTGAGGTATCCTGGCAAAGGGATTTACTTATTGCTCAGCCTGTCATGACCTGCACACCCAAATAGATTATTGGCTGGAAGCCAGAGAGTTAAATGAGAGAACTTGTGCCTGTGAGGTACTTCCCCATACACTTTTGGACCATTCCCCGATACTGTTAGTACTAGACACCCCAGAAAGGCTATTTCACCTTTTACTTGGAGGTTTCCTCCTTACTCTTTGCTTGATGCGGTTTTTAAAGAAGAACTAGCTGAAGCAATAAAAACGTTTTTTTGTGACCAACGTGGGATCGGTTGATAGTTTTCAGGTATTCTAGGAGATGTACAAGGTCTGGCATTCTTCGGGCGATCCACAAATGACTCACTGACTTAGAACAGGAACTAGCGACCTTAGAAAAACGTCTTCAGGCAGGTACGAAGTTGCTCAGGAGATCAAAGTCCAGTTGGGGGAATATCATAAGGCCGCTGATGCTGAAATAAAGCACCTTGATAAATACGCCATAGCTCGTGTATACAGAGAGAGTGAGAGGTCTGGGGTGGTCCTAGCCCAACTACTCAAAAAGGGGCGGGAAAAAACAGTGGTGGCAGAGATTAGGTCGGCAGAGGGCGACACCTTAACTGAGGAGGTGGCTATTGCGGGCAGGTTTCAACAATACTACTATGAGCTCTACGCTACCCATAACGGAGGCATTGAGGCAGAAATTTACTACCTCGCACACATAAAGCTGCAATGGCTTACAAACACGCATCGTGAGTTTCTTATGCGACCTATTGAGAGAGAGGAAATCATCTTGGCACTGTCGGGCATGAAAGCGGGTAGTGTGCCTGGAGTAGATGGCCTCACTGTTGCCTTTTATAAGGCATTCTTGGATTTACCAATACCCCAGTTAGCTACACTTTTTGATGCAATGTGCGTATCTGGAACTATGCCGCCCTCGATAAAGGAAGCTATTATCGTTGCTATCCTAAAACTGGGTAAACGCCAGGAAGAATGCACTTCTTATCGCCCGCTCTCACTGCTTAATGTTGATACGAAAATATTTGCAAAGATCCTGGCAAATCAGTTGGTCCCTTTAATTCCGCACCTGGTTGCTCCGGAACAGGCAGTATTTGTTCCGGACAGAAACCTGACTTATAACTTGCACACAGTGTTCTGCGCTCTGCAACACACCAAGCCGGAGACACAGGCAATAGCAGTATTTCTCGATATGGAGACAGGTTTTAGCTAGGATGTGCTTGGGACCGGTTTTTCTTTAACTGCTGGGAGTATTGTATAGCGCTCCCACAGCTAGAATTAAAATAGGTAATCTAGTGATAAACTCTATACCTATTACCAGAGGAACCTGACAGCGATGCCCTCTGTCCCCGATATTATATGCACTGGTGGCCAAACACTTAGCCTGCGCTCTCAGAGAATATCATAGACACAAGGGCATCAGGTTTAGCGATACAGGGCGCGCTACAATATTTGTTTTATTTATTAAATTGTTTACTTCCCTTCAATTATCCATACTCCAGTTTTTAGCACCCCCCACCCTGGCCCTCCCCCGCCCTGCCTCTCCGCCCCACCGAAACTCCTGCTGTGGCTGGGTGTTAAGCCAAGAAGGCTAACACCTCTCTCCGCCACCTCCTTGTGAATATCCCCCATCGTATTCTGTTATGTTCTCAAATCAACCTTCCATCTGTCCCAGGTATGAACTGAATACCACTTGCTGGTACAACTGTTAAATACAGTGCTTATAAACTACAGACGTGCTGTGTGAGGTGGGATTATTATTATTATTATTATTATCAGATTGTGTACCTTGATATGTGCTCATTTAATGCACTCATTACTATATGGAGGTAGGTGCTGTTGTCGAAGACACTTTTTTTGTATGTTTTGTGTTGGACTTAGCCCTCTCTGCAGGGTCATTCCCAAACCTTTGCCTTCACCCTCCAGTTTCTGATCCTGTTCTTGTAGGCATTGTGGACTCTCTGCACTATACCACTTCTAAAGTGCTTCTGCTCTCTCCTTTAAACATGGCAAAATTACTCCGAACTGGCACATTTAATTTCCTTGTAAGTCCCTAGTAAAGTGGTATTACAGGTACAGGACCTGGAAATTAAAAGCTAGTAGTGGGCCTGCATTACGGATTTTGTCACCCACTAAAGTATCCTTTCAAACTTATCTCATATTGTAGCCTATGTGTATAGTTTTAAACCAACATTTCAACATGGCAAAATAAACCTTTGTTGAAACCAGGTTTGTTTTGCTGTGCGCTTTGCAAGAGCACGGATTGTTCATCGTACCCAAATTTGTGAATAGTATATTAGGGACAGTGGCAGATCCAGCATACGAAGCTGCATGCACTGTTTCATTTTATTTATTAGCAAGAACATTGCTGTTATTCACATTATTGAAGGTGTACAGGTTGAGACACATTCATTGTTAAAATAAACCTTTTGCCAGGACTAAACCTTCTTTTTAATACATATGTCACCCCTAGGTTATTTCCTAAACAGCATAAAGCGCAGGGTGTATTTAAAAAGTGGGACATATACATTTGGGTTTTACATGTCCTGGTAGCGAAACAAGCAAATTTGATTTTCACTACTGATAGACCTACCTCTCCCATCAGATAACATTGGGTTACCTTATTTCCTTTATTTATTGTCTTTGGAATTGTAATGAAAAATCCTCTTTAATGGTAAAGTTGAATTTTAATTCACAATTCTGAAAATGCCATTTTTAAAAGTTGGCATTTTCTTGTCCTAACCATTTGGTGCCTGCAGCCTTTTCTTGAGTCATATGACTAGTTGAAGGCCCAAAGACTTCATTCTCCACAATCCCCTCCTTCTGGGAGAAGGCAGGGCTGTGGGAGAAGTGCTACAAAGTGTGTGGCAGTTCCACGCCCAGGCACAGCCTATACCAAATGAGGTCCTGTCCGCACATGTCAGGGCCCGAAGAAGGTCAGGCTAGGTCCTTTCTCTTGGCCTGACTCCATGATTTGTGCCTGAATTAAGAATATTCATTCTTCCCGTTGTCCATATATTGGGAGGTACAATTTGGTTTTATCATTTACATCCCAGTGGTCTGCTTATGGGGAGACAGAGCTGGCCCAACATAGGGCCTCATGATTGGGCCCTCAGATCTTCATGTGGGCAAGCATAAGCTCAGTTGCATTAACCCTGCTACAAAAAGAAACCCAACCAGAAACTCACACCTGGACGGCTTTATTGAATGTTTGGTCGGTGTCATTGACAAAGAGATATCAGCTCGCTGAGAGGATATCATCTCTTGTTTCAGGCAGCCCTGTTTTGCCACTATTTATCAACCACAGGTATACACCCGCACACTGGGGAGCCACTAAGTATCGGCAATGGAGATGTTGTCACTACGATTCAACCCTTCCGTGACGGTGCTCTTATACACACCACAATTCTATATAGAGGTGATAGCTCCACTCCTAAAAAGTGCAAAATAAAGCAAATTACCTACATCAAGAAGTACCCAGCTTGACCCTCTGGCCCATACCCAAGTGACCTCGCCTATACCTCAATTGCCTTGTCTTTGAGCTTTGACATTAATGACCACCTCTCCAGTTTGATTGGCTCCTTCAAGTCCATCCTGACAAATAGCCCCTCTCCTCTGCTCACTTCCCTGTCTGTCATAGAAAGCAAGCTGTCAGAGGTTTTGGTGTTTGGTATTGGTACATGTTGCAGAGGGGTGCCTATGCCTACTGTGGGTACTACGGCCTCAAAGACAATTTCCGCTTTGAACAAGCCTAGAGCCCTCCCTCGAGCTTCTACACTTCCTTTTTCAGTATCATCTGGAGCCCTTCAAGAGGCCCCAGCATGTCATCACCATCAGGGACCTCCTTTTCCCTTGGACTCACTAGCTACTAGCTGTCATTCAACCTCCGCCAGAACTGGATCTCCATAGGGGAGGCTATCCTGTGTTCCACCTATCTTCAGCTGCCTGCCCTTTTGAGGTGATTCTTGCCAATGCACCTAGACTTAAACCACAGACAACTGAAAGTACTGAGCAGCTATTGAACAAGGCCACCCATTGGCTACATTCATAACATAACACAACAAAGAATAGCATAATAAAGCAAAACAAAACATAACATAACAGAGCATAAAAACACATAACACAACATAACATAATGTGTATTTGTAAAGCACATGTTCATCCAAGGGTATCTTGGTGCTGAAGAACAGATTTTTATTGTAACCCAACTCAATGGTACTCACATGTTTGATGCAAATCTAACTTGTTTTCTGATGCTTTGTTTCCTCATAGAGTTCCCTGGGTGAGCCTTATGAGAAAGGAATTTGAAGAAGGCTATATAATTATCAACTTTGCTAAACAGTCTGTAGCCAATGAATTGATCTGTACCACCTATTTGGGCTAAGCACGATAAAGTAATGTGAAGGTACTGCCATTAGGGTAATTCTACAGTGTCTTGGGATCAAGGTGTGATACAAAGAGCTAGAAGACTGCCCTTGAGCAGTCCCCTGTGGAGATGTTGAGTGACCTTTATTCAGTGCCCACAGCCAATCGTTTTTCCGCAGAATTCATAGCTATGACTGACTTCACTATTCCTCCTTCTCGCGACCTGAAGGTATGATGGTGCTGACTGCGGCATTGAACCCAAGGTCCCTGTATGGGGTAATAAGATGTCATCTGAGTCTGGCCTCAACTTGGAAGCATATTTTGAATCCACATTACTGTCACAATATTTTGCTTATACGGTTGAGTTGCTAAGCTGGCAGATAGCCGGCCTCCCTGCCAAAATCCAAGTGAAAAGTTGGGTCGACTTTGATCCACTTTACGGTATTGTCAGCGTACAGGAGACTTGGACACTAGGAATTTATTTTGTGACGTCTTTATTTGTAATTATGTTCCTGCTATTTCCTTGGGCATCGAAGGACATGTGCTTGGCTTGCTTTCTGATTTTAAACCTCCCTTGTCTGTACTATCATGGCAATTTCCACCAATAGCAGGTTAATTCAAGCGTTCTAGGTCACAGTCGTCAAAATCTTCCAGCCTAAAGATTAACCCCAATTTCGTTATTCTTTTTTATTTCATTTGTAACCTGGAATTTAGTTAGTCTCAGCATGATTATAGCTTAACAGTATACTTGCTGGGGATTTTTTTGCCGAATTGGGTTCAGAGGAGGGTGGTTCTGTTGGCCTTGAACCCTATATTTTAATCCTTTTTTCATGGCTGCCCCCATTTGTACTAGAGATTGTAGAGGCTTGATGTTATCCCCCAATTTGTTTAGGCATGATCTATGTAATGTGTTTGAATGGGTCACCCCTCATGGTCTTTTTTCACCTACTTTTGTTGGAGGGGCAAGCTCCTAAACTATTGACTACATCTTTGTTGGTAGGAACATGCTTTGTATTTTTGAGGCATGGTGCCAATATTCCCAGCATTTTTTGTGATCATAATCACCTTTATGTTACCTTGCCATGCCTGAAACCCTGTTCACAGGTCACCACGGTAGGAGGAATGAATCACTTTACATTTTCACCATATTCCTGCACTTTTATATTTGCAGTCACTTCACACACTCAAGATTTGCGTAGGTGTGACCACCTTCCTTAAGCATGCGTTACAACACAGGCACTCTTTATTGTTTTAACTAGTTGAATAACCCCGCTTTTTAATAACTCTGAATGTGAAAGGGATTAAGCATGGGCGGAAAATCCGTTCCGCTCGCAAATTTTGCGGATTTTTGGTAAATTTGCAATCCGCGAACGCTCGCGAATTTACCGAAAATCCGCAAATTCGAACGCAGCGGATTTTTTTCCTTGGTGATACAATGTTGCGGCGTGCTGTGTAAGTTCGCAATTGCGAACATGTAGGTGCAACAATCTCGCACTCGCGAAATTACAAAAATTGCAATTCTGCACAAGAAATCCACTAGCAAGCAGCATAGACCTTCTGAAAATGATGATTTTTATCAGAATAACTCCTCAGGTTGACATTTGCCTGCACTTTTTTGGATTTGAGGCCTTTTGACTTTCTTTGGATCACTTTTGGATTAGAAATCAATTTTCACAAGTAAGCTTGTTTGGGGCATTACAGTTGCTGTAATGCTGTTCTGCAGAAAAACGAGTTTTGCAAAAGTGAAAGCATTCAGCAGGTTCAAAAGTTCAAACTCATCATTAGTAACCATTCCCTGTAGTGCTTCCTGACTGGGGCCCCTCCAGAGTTCAGTTGCTAGTTGCAACAATTGTATGACCCTGCTCTGACCCTCACAGCAGGCTCATAGAATAGCTACAAGTAGGCCACAAAGGTCCTGGAAAAAAAATTGCACTGCAACAGTAAGCAAATTACAGATAAGGAAGCAGGTGCCAGACTGGAATTTTAAAACAGTGACACATTAATAAATCAACCCCAAATTAATTAATGTCAGTTGAAGCAGGGCAGGTGTGCTTGCTTTTTCCCCCCATAATCTACAGTGATGATGAACCAGAGGGTGGCATTGATGTACCAGAGGGTGGCATGGGTGAAACAGAGGGTGGCAGGGGTGAAACAGAGGGTGCTGGGAACCTGTGATGATGAACCAGACGTAGAAACAACATAATCGCGACCGTTGCGAGCCGACATGTAAGTTCGCAATTGCGAACTGGTACAAAACCCTCGCGAACTGGCAGAAATCCTTGCGAACACAAAAAAAATCAAAAATCTGCTAATTTGCGAGTTCGCAAATTCGCAAAATTCGCGAACGCCAGATTCGCAAAATTCGCTCATGCTTAAAAGGGATAAGCATATTGTTTTTTAACTGCTGAGTGTACTGTTGGATTGGTACCGAGCTGAATTCGTTTTTTTTAAATATATTGTACTTTTTGTTGGGCTGCCATCGCAAAACATTTTTATTGTTGATGCTATCTGGGACTGGTTGGCATTTTAATTACACTCTGTGGCGTTGGCCCTATGCCATGTACTTTGCCATTTCTATCTTGCTTTTATAATCTTTTATGGATGGTAATGTTTTTATGTGCTTGTACTTCTATGGTTTGTTTTTTATCAAATGAACAGAGTTAATGAATAAATGACTAGGTGTAGTTGGCAGTTGGCCTGTGACCTCCCTTCATCCCAGGCTCCAAGGATCAGCTGACTTCCCTGGTCTGAGCTACAGGACACACCAAGTTCCAGAGGCTTCCCTGCAACTGCCCAGCTGACTTGCTGCACTGGCCCTGCTTGGACATCCAACTGGACCTGCCTGGAACTTCAGCTGGACCTGCTTACGCCCTGCTGGCCACTGCTGGCATGAATTCCTGATCCCCAAGTGGTGCTTCCCCAGGTCCTAGACCCTTGGCTGAAATCAGAGGAAGCTCCTTCCGTCCTAACTGAAGGTTCCATCAAATCCAGTGTGAAGCACATAATCCCACAAAGCCCGGCCACACAGCTGCAAGCTTCATCAGAACTAATACCAGGAAATGCAAAGCCAGGCAAATCATTGCTGCACAGCTTTCAGCCTCAATGGAATTGAAGAAGAGTGTGAGGACTGAGAGAGGCAGTTCAGTGCACGGAAGAGAACCCTAATTACTATCAAATAGTCACACAGCTGATCTGCACACGGTACAAAATATATGGAATTACATCTAACAAAGAGCAGTCTGTGAGTCCTACTTGAGTTTTGAGGAAATAATCTGCATGGCTTGGTTCATCAACAGTGCTCAACTACAAAGCTCAGACATAAATGGACATCAATGGTGGTGAATTCAATAAACTTGGCGAGACACCATCACTCATGTTAAAACCAGTCGGCACGCATACTTTTCTCTGCTCCGTTACAGAGGCAAACACTGATTTTGACAACACAGATAATTGCATCAGCCTTAAGTTTGTCAGACTAATACAACAGTTATGCACAAGCACTCAGATGTCATTTCTTATGTGTTTTATTTTATCCAGTATGCGTTGAATTTTTTAAACATTTCACTGAGTGAAGGTCCTCAATGAAGGTAAAGTGAGCTGAGCAGATATCTTACTATTGCACTATTCATTTCAATTTTAATATGGTTAAATGTTAAATTGTATAACTTGGGCATTGTCCCCCCATTTTTAATGCACTTTAAATAGTTAGCTATTTTGCTAAAAGTTTTTTTAAAAATTGTAATGTTTTGATTAACCAAACAATAACAATGACACCATATTTATTTTTTATGAATTGAAGCTGAGCAACGCAAAGCTCTGCAACACTTTGCCACACATCTGCCAGCCTCATCAGAACTGATGAGAGTGACGCAAAGCTCTGCAAATCCTCACAGCTTCACTGAACCAATGCTGCACAACATGAAGCCTTGCAAAGCAACACCATGCAGATCACACACCAAGGGCATACGGTGTACAATCCTCAGCAGGTCAAACTTGCTCCTGTGCCTGGCCCACATTCCATTGTGGTCAGTCTGACCTTGTGACTTTTTCCTGGACCATTGCAACCAGAAACTCTCAGTTCTAGTAGTAATAGTTGTTTATTCGATCAATTTTGACCATAAAACACAATTTGCATAAAACATCAGTAATACAAGATACATCATTAAAAAAATTAAAGCTACAACATCAATTAAAATGCAAAAATATTCTTAAGTCAATGCCAGAGTAGTAACATCTATCTAGATTACTCACAATCAACAGGTATATATGTCAATAATCAATATTCCTTTTGAGAAACATAATTTCCATGGGCATTAAAACTTGTGTATATGATCAATTTGTAAGACATATCAAAATATAACTGCAAGTGCCTAGATATATCAGAAGTCATAATAACAAATACAAGCCTTTGTCAACTTACATAAAAAGGAAAAAAAAATCAGCAGTAAAAGTACATGCACCTGATGTCGACAACTACCTTAGAGATTTACATTAGCATCTAATATCTTAAATCGTATATACCAGGCATACAAAAAATAGCTGGAGACTGAAAACATGATCCAGTAAGTATTTTCTTATCTTAATAAGCAAATAGTCATGTTATGGAGAGTTGCCGACAAATGGTGATATTTGGTGGAATTAGATCTCTTCAATTTCTTTAAAATTGCTGCCTCAGCATGTTGCAGGGTCATCAGGCATTTCAATATCCTGGCAGAGCATGTTAGATTACTGGCCAGCCTTGCACCCAAATAATCAAAATATTTCACCTGTTCCAGATTCCTAGATCCAAGACTTACTTTCCCTCTAAATGTCTTATGTGGCCAGACCGGAAAATCATAAAAATTGTTTTAAGTGCATTCACTTCTAATCCACATTTTTCAAAGGCTTCTGAGAAACGAATCAGGATAATGTGTAATCTCATAGGTGTTTTAGATATTTACAAGGTATCATCAGCCAATAAGAGGGAGGGGATTTGTTGGCCTCCTATTTTGGGGGAGTCACATTTACAATCATAAAGTGTGTCTATTAGCCCATTTATCTATAGTGTAAACAATGTTGGGGCTAAGACACATCCCTGCCGGACCCCGCAGGAGATATCAATACGTTCAGTTAATCTACCTCCCCTGCCCCACCTTAACTGCACATTATTCCTATTATGTAGGTGGATTATTAAGTGTAGCAGATCTAATGGCTTCCCCCGGCTCTTTTAATACAACCCACAATTCATTTTAAATCAATCAACACTACATCAATCGATCAATAGATATCAGAATACCTAGTCTATAGTGCTTGAATGCACTCTAAAGCCTGTCTGCAGAAGGGATAGTACTTGGCTATCCTCCCTCCAACTTTCGAACTTCCTCAGTACCTGCTTACTGTAGATTTTGTGAGCATTATCTCTCAGGCTGATGGACCTGTAATTGGACGGGTCACCTTTATCCCCTTTTTTATGAATTGAGATTAGCTCAGTACCCATCCATGTGCTTGGTTTCTCTGCCCCCTCGCTATAACTTTGGAAATCTAGTTTAATATATAGCCCCATATAATTGGCTCGGATCTGTAAAGATCACCAGGTATTCTACCTAATACTGGCTGCTCGCTACCCCCTTCCTGGTTTAGTCAAGCCCTCCCTACTAAAATCAGGTCTGCTACCTATCATTTTGATAGAGTAAACCTTATTAAAATGCTGTTCCCAGATATGTGACTGGGTCTTAAAGTAATTTTCGTTTACTGTATATAGTACTCCATTAGTGAGCAAATGCCAAAAAGCCCCACCATCTTTCATTGTGCCTCCACTGTCCAGTTCAAGCCAATTTGCCTCCTCCCAGTTCCTCTTAGCTGGTAGCTGATATCAATTATATGATTTCCTCCCTTCTGCTATAGCATTTGAATAGCCTTTCATGGAGGTCAGCAATTTATGTTTGGATAGTTTACAATGTTTATTAAACCATTCTGCCCCTTTCCGCCTAGTTGTTCTGGCCTTTGATATTCTATAAAAATATTCCTTATCAGAGGTGATTAAGTTGTTAAATATAAATATAATAGCTGACTCAGTTTGTACTTGGTTATTAAGTAGGCTTAAGGAGGAGAAAACTATGGTATATATAGTAGAAAGGGTTTCCTTATTTGATTGTATACTAGCCCATTTTCTCCTCCTAAAATCATTCGAAGATACAATGGGTCCACCCTACAGGGATTATGATTGTCAGATAGATATAGATTATTCTTCAACTCAAGGGACAGGACGTTATGATCACTGCCTATCCTGTCAATGACCACCATGTCCTGCAATATGTTTAGATAGATCAATTTATCATTTATCCTACTTCTGGAGCCTGCTCTTTTAAATGCATATGTTAGCATCTCTATCTTATTTTGTGCGCCCATTATATGCACATAATCCTTTGTTAGGGAATAGAGCTGTTACCTACAAGGCTGCTTTAGAACTTCTCTTTAGGGGACAGTTCAGCAGCCCGGGGATGCCCCTTCCCTTGTCTTCCTCTTGTGTGAGGTTTTGAATGAAGTCCGCTGGTTTGAATGTAACATTCAATCAATCAATCAATCAGGGTTTATAAAGTACAGCTACTCACCCAAAAGTGTCTTAAGCTGGTGGGGGCGCTGTTGAGTGCTGGGATCACCCAAAGAGTCAGGTCTTGAGGTCCTTCCTGAACTGGTGCTGTGTGGGAACTTGCCAGAGGTGGAGGGGGAGGTCATTCCTAGACTAGGCTGTGAGGTAGGATAAGGATTTTCTTCCCACTCTGGTCTTGTAGATGGTGGGATGGTGGCCAGAGAGACGTCGGCAGATCAGAGGTGTCTATTGAGTGCATGGAAGAAGAGGTTGTTGTTCAGGTGTTCTGAAGGGCCTTGTATGCATGGGTGAGGAGTTTCAAGTTTATTCTTCTTTCGACTGGAAGCCAGTGGAGATTGCCGAGGGGTTGGGTGATGTGGCTGCAGCAGGGGATGCCACACATCTGTCTGGCTGAAGAGTTCTGGATGGTTTGGAGTCTGCGAAGGAGTTTCCTGTTGATTCCGGTGTAGAGAGCATTGCCGTAGTCCAGTCCAGAGTGTGTGACATTTTTTCTGGATTCAGATGGGATCCATCTGAACGTCTTTCAAAGCATGCAGATGATGTTAAAGCAGGTCGATGATACAGCGTTGATCTGACTGTTCATTGTGAGTGATGAGTCTAGTATTATTCCGAGGTTTCATGTGTGGCCCTTTGGGCTAGGACATTGAAGTCCCCAGCTATAGCACAATGGTTACCAGTATTGGCATTTCCCCGAAAATCTTCTATGGCCAAGAGTAACATCAATGTCATTTTTCCCCCTAAAAATATATTATTATCTTCTCAGTCCATCCCACGAAGGCCATGACATTACTTCTCAAAGTAAGAGCATTTACAAGTTCTCTTGCATTGTTTGCCATGAACATTTTACTCAAGATAGGCAAGTTGACTTTAACCTTTTTTAGGGATCCCTGTGATGGAGATGTTTGTAAATCTAGGTTCACTAGTCCAATAGCATGCTCCTCCTCACTCAGCTTTAAGTATATCTTATCAAACTGCATATTTTGTATGGGGGTCGCTTCAGCCCTAGTACATCTGATCTTATAAAGGAATAACAGCACTTGTGATTCGTAACTCAGTGTATCACTTTATTTTTAAGGGACCTTTCCATTCTGCTTGATTAAGGCAGGCAATTTGGGAATGTCATATATAATCTTTTGGGGGTATTTCCATAAAGGGTAGCTTCATTGTTCAGACTTCTTCTCCATCTTATTGTTAGATTAGGCCTGTGGATGCTCACGCAATGCCATGTTTTAGTTAGCATTTGCTGCACCATTTTCTTTTTAGACTCCATTTTGCATGCTGATCGAAGCTAATCTTTTTTAGTTCTGTAAAATTCCTTTCTTTCGTTCCTGCAATAAAGACTGTTAGTACCAACGCATACCTTTTCCATTTGATAAAAGTCCTCTCCCACTTGTCTGGCAGTTTGATCGCAGCCATGATGAAACGGCCTTGGACTGTGCTGGGTTGTGTGAAGAAAACCTTTTTTTGTCTTTCACTGTCCAGTTACATCTGCATGGAAAATTCCACAGTGGGCGTGTTCTTGTCTAACCAGGAAATGTACTTAATGTATCTCTATGCTTACTATTCCTTAGTTTCCTCTATAGCACTCTCTTGAAACTGTGTAGATGGGGGCCGACTCCGAGCATATATAAATAAACTGTTGTTGGTATATATTCTCCACTGTCTCTTTTACTCTTCATTTGGTACGGAAGGCTGTGAGGTGGCCAGTGGTGACTCGGGTGGCCTTAAAGTGGGTCACTTCCTTCATTAAGGGTCTTGCTCCTAAATTCACTGCTCTTCCTGGTATTCCTCGCTGCACTGAATGCTGAATAGGAGGGTTTTGTGGTGGACATCTATATTTCTTTGCCTGTTTCCATCTATTTTTTTCCTAGCAGATTGAGTGGGTCTACTTAGGGGATAGGGGGATACATGTGTCCCTACTCTCTCGGGCACGCTCCCATTGGGCACCACCTAATATCACATTATCCTTATTTGGGGTTGGTTCCTTTTTGGGCACGTTAATCACTGTGTATTAATCCCTCCCCACTTGGACTACTCCATTATTCTTTGAGTCTAGCCCCCCTTGCAGGCTTATACTTTCTCTAACTGGAAAATCAGGTTGGCTCCCCCAATTACCGCTGTTTATTGATCAACTTAGGTTTGTATGTTGCAACTTCTCCTTCTAGCTGGTCAAGATCTCTATGTTCTTTTGCATAAACACAATCCTTCCTTGTGCCAGTCGTTCCACCCTCACCCACATGTGTAGCCCTAACCTGTAGGACCAGAACTCCGTTATTGGCAAAAGGCTATATAATTTGCACAAGGTTACTCAGAGATGTAAATGGTGGTATCTACATTACCTCCATCCAAACTACTCTGGCTTTGTTGCTCATCATTCGCGGTACTAACAGCACTATTAATCTCTGTTCCCTTGTTGTTTACAACATAGCCTCCCACCTCATTGTTAGACTGCACTTTGGTAGTATTCTATGTGAATGTCTTATCAGCTCTATGACCCTTTCCTAAAATACCAGAAATTTGTATCAAGTATCAGGGCAATCACGAACATCTCTTTATTAGGATTGGTTTCCACTTCTTCGATCAGATTTGTTTATCTCATCTATTATGCAATTCCCGGCTGCATGTTGGGTTGCCCTTTTACTATTTACTATGCCCTGAGGGCTACTCTGATCTTTCCTCTTACCCATTATTCCACAGTTAAGACAAGCCCCCAGAACAAAATAAACCAGTCTTCTCAGTCAGTCACTTGAGTCGACTTTTTATTGGTTCAATGTTCCAGGGTCATTCAATTAACAATTGACAGCAATGTTTTTCCTCATTTCAGCATGAATAAGCCTTATCAATGCAGTCTCTTTACAAAGTCCTCCAATTCTCCAGGGCACATTAAATACCGAATTGTTAATGAGGGTAGACCTACAAGGGTGGCAGGGTGTCACATTGACACCCTGTTGCACCCCTGTATAGTGCATGGATGCCGATGTGGCAGACATACTTGCCCTAAGGGCATGTATGTCTGCCACATGGCACTGAATAAAAAGCAAAAAATGGCTTTTCAAAAGGTATTCGGAATTTACCACCAACTAATAGTTGGTGGTAAATAATGAATCCTTAAATGTAAAAAAACACTCACTTGAGTGCTCTCTACATTATGAATTTGGTAATTTACCGAATCAGTATGGTAAGAATTTGGTAATTTACCGATTCCTTAAGTTACCAATTCCGTAAATTACCGAATCTTACAAATTGGCCACCTACATCTGAAAAGCTTAATTCCGGTCGGTAACGGCCGAAAATCGGTAGTTTCGGCCATTACCGACCGGAATTAGGCTTCCTCCATCTGGCCCTTGGTTTTGTAAATAACAATAATTTTTACCTTATGTGTTTTGATTTGGATTGTGGTGGATTTATATGGTGTGGACATGTGTTTGGATCAGCTTTCTGATTAAGTGAAAGTTCCTGTGTGTGAAAAAAGAATTCCATGCACTTTAAATTGAAGTGCTTAATATAGGCACGTGGTAAAAAGAAGGCTGCAACATACTTTCATTGAATTTGTATTTTGGGTCTGCTTTCAAATGGGAAATTTGAGTTTTAAATGCATGTTTTTTTCGTAGGTGCCAGAGAGTGGCAAACTACATTGGCGCACAGCCTCTCATTGGTATGATGTTGCAGCGGATGCCAAAGTCAGCTTTTTAAAGGTTTCCAATAGCATTTAAGCTTTTGGATTTTAGGGCAGAATTGTGGCTTCGATAAAACTGAGAACAGTATATTTGCACAGGGAATGCCCCCTGCTAGCATGTAACTGCAAGACCCTATGCTCTCCGGATCACTGAATAGAGAATCAAATCTTTCCCGTTCACTCTTAGAATGGGTGAGGTGTTTTTTTGAGATGTAATTTACCAGCGGTATTTCAACTAGGCTGCCATCAAAATGAGAACAAGAAAATAGGGAGGCATATTATCAAGAACGGCGTTAAAAATTATCGCCGGTTTAGCAGCAGAAAACTGCAGCTAAAGCGCCGATCATGGGCTTGATAATATGCCCTTGAGAATTTCAATAGAACTCCAGGTTCTGGTGTGAACATGGGCTTCTATTGGTATTCTCCAGGGCATATTATCAAGCCCATTATCGCCGCTTTAGCAGCAGTTTTCTGCCACTAAACTGACGATAACTTTAACGCCGTTCTTGATAATCTGCCCCAACGTTTCCAGGCCAGTGGCGATATTTCGTATTTAATGGATAGTGAAAGGAAAGGGGGAAATGGGCATTCTCAAGTTAAACATGTTTTAAAGGGAGGAGATGTATGATTTTATTCCAGGACAGATGTGGAGTCCTCAAATTGTGAATCTTGGTTTGAATTCTTGTATGAATAGGGTAATATTATCTCTACAGAAGCTAAGGAGGATATGGGAACTGCAGATCCTAGATAAAAGTCTCCCTCGGGTGCTGTAGTAAAATGGAGAGGAGGCACTTTTAACACAATCTGATAAATGAGAGCGGACGACACTGAGGGCTCCAGTCCTCGTTCCATAAATCACCTACTCTGCCAGCGCTACTTAATTTCTCAATAAAGCAGATTACTACTCAAGAACAAGAAATACGGTGAGTTTAAGGGCAAGATGCCTGCCCTTGTTTTTCTCCTCTAGCCTTCCCCAACAAACCTGCCCTGAGTGCACTCACTATAATCTGAGATGTCTTTTCTTTACATGGAAACTCAATATGTTTACTAGTAAGCTATCAGTTTGCTTCCGAACAGCACCATATTCTGTGTGTCTAGCGGGAGGTTGTGGCGGAGGAGGGCACCACACGGACTGCCATAGTTAAACATTAAGAGTGGTGTGCCGCGTGAGGTGGTGGCAGGGGGAGGAGGACACTGCACGGACCACCATAGTTTAACATAAAGAGTGGCGTGCCGTGGGAGGTGGTGGCAGAGGGAGTGCACCCCATGGGCCACCTTAGTTAACCATAAAGAGTGGCATGATGCAGGAAGTGGTGAAGGGGAAGGGCACTACACAGGTCCCCATAGTTAAAAATAAAGAGTGGCATCCTGAGGGAGGCGTTAGTGGGGTGAGGACAATGCAATGGGAATCTACTTAGCAAGAGCAGGGGCACCGAAGACACGAGCTGGGCTAGTGGTGTTGGGAAGGGCAGTCTTCCACAGAACTGACGTATGGGCTGCTGAAACCAGTTAGGAGCCAGGAATCAAGAGCAATGGAAGAGCTAACCAATGGCAGCCAGCAGGCGGGATTACACTCTTGAAACTCATTACAGATGTTCTTCCAAACAGTGCATGCGAGCTGTCTAAGCTCAACCTAAAAAATGTTGGTGCCCACATTCACAAAAGGGAAGGGGTCCTTTGGGGATCCTTTCCCATTTGCAAATGGGTTTCCACCAACTTCATGGAGTTGGTATACTATGAATGTTTTGAGACCAAATTCTGGTCACTAAGCAATCATATACATGCCCCTGCAACTCGTTATTAGGAAGGGACACCCTTGGCACGCCCCTTCCTAATAGTGAACTTGCAAACCCTATTTGCGATTGGGTAACCAATCACCGTTTGCAAGCTGATAAAGCTTCGTACATCTGGCCACAAAAGCCTGGCACAGAGGAGCGAGTTCATAGCATGGCCTGTGCAGACAGAGACAGCCAAACTTGCATGCTTTCAGAAAGTCATTCAGAATGCTACTAGCCTTCTGTTTATGTTTAATCTACTTCCTACTACTGTATAGCTGCCCCAGTGGTGTGCAGGGCAACCTATTCATTTTCAAATAGCTAGAAAAACAGAAATAGTTGCAGTCTCCAAGCAGCCGCATGAGTCATAATACAAAGGTTCCAAAAGAACATTGAAACAAGCTAAGAGATATGATATGACAGCCATCTGCCTCTTTTAAATCAGGCGAAGAGAAAATAAGGAAATTCAAATGTATTAGGACGAATGAAGACTTGAAGGCTTTCATCCAAAGGAGATGTGAAGAAAGTAACCGAACAAGGAGATATCTATAAACGTAGGTTAGGAAGAACGATTATCTGGAAAGAAAGAAAGCAATGACAATCTTGTGACCAAAAGAGTGTCATCACAAACAGTACAAGATAACTAATAATTTAATCAAAGTATAACTTGTCAATGAGAAACAATTCAAACAACATGTCCATGAGAAACAATTGAAACAATCAAACTGTAAGTGTGTATAAACAAGAAATCACCAATCACCAAACACAAGAGAATGGGATGGGAGGGATAATGTCAGCCTCCGTGTCTTTAATGAAATCCAGATTCTCTAGGCATGGTAATAGGAGATTCGCAATTTCATTACAAGAACGGAGGCTATATTATGCATGTTGGTAGCCTTGTAAAACGACATTGCACATGTGTTCAATTGGTTTACAATAGTGTCTCGCAAAGGTTCTAGCATTAGAGCAGTCTGCAGCTTTAAGAATATCATCCAACTCACCTCCAGCCCATAGTGATTTACTTGCCAGATCACCTCTAATTGTATGAGCATGAAATTTGGCCACATTAATACCAGCTAAGTTCATAGCCAACTTAACCCATCGAGCAATGGAAGTAGAGGATATGACTTTATGAGGTTTAATAAATGAAATAAGGAGTTGTTTCTCATTAATAGGGCGAAGGTTAGACATTTTTTGATCATACGTCTTCACATTCAACTACACAAAATTTCAGGCAAGGATTGAAACGAGGATAAAAGATTGAGCCAGACATGATTTTGGTTCTTCTGTAAACATCAAATTTTACTCCAAATAAATTGTAAGATCTGTTAGAGATCTCTAGAGCTTTAACGTCAGAAACTCTTTGACAAAAGATAAGGCAAAGAAGAGTAGCGAGTTTACTGGAGAGAAGTTTTCTATTCAAAAAAGAATTGTCGGGCCATGAGATGAAAAGATCTAGAATCAAGTTCACATCCCAGATGGTATCATATTTTGGTTTCGGGGTTCTTTTCAGACGAATGCTCTTCATCACTCTAAAACGATGACATTTTTACTGACTTTTTTCCCATTGACAAGAACATGACCTGCGGAGATAGCAGATCTATAGCAATTAATAGATCTATAACTTATATCTTTGTGAAAAAGTTCTGCCAGAAAGTTCACCAAATCAACGATAGGTGCCTATATGGAATCCAAATTCCTTTCCATTATTATTATTATTATTGGGTTTTGTAGAGCGCGTAGTCACCCGTAAGTACCCCAGCGCTAAGATCCTTACAGACAAGAGGGTAACGGGGGAAGTGACAGGATGGAGGAGGAGAAGGGATCAAGGAAACAGGTGAGTTTTTAACTGTTTCCTGAATTGGAGATAGTCTAGTTTAGTCCTGAGAACAAGCGGAAAGGAATTCCATAGGCGGGCTGTATTAACGGAAAAGCGCCGTCCACCCGTACGGACCTTCTTCACTCTGGGAATAGTGATGAGATGTTCATGGGCAGATCGGAGGGATCTTGCGGCTTTATAAGGCCTTATGAATTTTTTTAGGATGGAGGGGCCTTTGTCCTGTAGAAGTTTGTGTGCTAGACAGGGAGCTTTAAACTTCACTCGTTCTCTCACTGGGAGCCAATGTAAGAATTTCAGTGCTGGTTTAGCCAATGATCTCGACGGAGTGTTGGTGAGGATCCGGGCAGCAGCATTCTGAATCCTTTGAAGTTTATTCAGGGTTGCTTCGGGGGCACCCAGATAGATGATGTTACTGTAATCCAGCCTTGACATGATAAGGCCTTGGATTAACAGTTTCTGGGAGACAGGAGGGAGTAGTGGCAAAATCCTCCTGATGGATTTAAGAAGCCCGAAGCAGGTTCCGGCGACTTTATTGGCTTGTGTCTTAAAAGAAAGATCTTTTTCAAGCCAGATCCCTAGGCTCTTGATCTCAGGCTTGGGGGCCGGAGGATCACCCAAGCAAGGTGGCCAAAGGTTCTGCGAGAGGGAAAGCCCTTTCTGGCCAAGGAGGAGAATGTCCGTCTTTGAGCCATTGAGCTTTAAGGCCGAACTGTTCATCCATCCTTGGATTTCCGTAAGACAAGTATAAAGATCCGAAGGTTTTTGGTTAGGGTGAGATAAAGACACTACTAATTGTGTATCATCAGCGTAGCTGATGATTTTCACCCCGAACAGGTTGACAACCTCCTCCAGTGGGGACATGTAGACATTAAATAATGTCGGGCTTAAGGATGAGCCCAGTGGCACACCACACTGGAGGAGGGTGTTGGGGGACCGGATGTCATTCTCCCAGACCTGAAAGGAGCGGTGGTCGAGGAAGGATTTAAACCAGATCAGAGCAGTGCCCTCAACACCGATGTTCTTGAGTCGTTGGATTAAGACCCGGTGGTTGACGGTTTCGAAGGCCGCACTGAGGTCCAGGAGGATCACTGCCACTGATCCTCCTGCGTCCAAAAGGGCTCTAGCCTCCTCCACTGCTGCGAGAAGGGCGATGTCGGTGCCCTGCCCTGGGCGGAATCCAGTTTGCGAATATCTGAGCAGATTGTTAGACTCCAGATAGTGTGATAGTTTTTTATTCACAAGTTTTTCGGCAATTTTACTGGTTCCCGGAAGGAGAGAAATTGGCCTATAATTGGCCAAGTCCGTGGGGTCTAGCGAAGGTTTTTTGAGTAGCGCCTTGATGACCGCCGCCTTCCAGCTGAGGGGAACTACTCCCTGGAGCAGTGAGGTGTTAATGAGATGAGTTAGTGAGGGAGCGATAGTGGGGGCCACTTTCTTGAGAATACGTAGGGGAGCTGGGTCCCTGGGAGAACCGCTTTTGATCGTATCTAGCATGGTTGAAACCTCTTCAACAGTAACTGGTCCAAGAGAGTTTAAACAGGGTGTGGTAGGGTTTGGGTTTATACAGTCTTCTGCGCTAAAATCAATAGGTGGCAGAGAAGCAAGGATTTTCTGGATCTTATCCTCAAAGAATTTGGCCAGCTGACAACATTTCTCTTCAGCTATCTTGGGGTCTGGCAGAATCTTTGGTGCGGGATCTGGGATTTTAAGTAATTCTTTCAGAATGATGAATGTTTCCTTGCTAGAGCAGGAGGAGCTTTCTATCCTTTCCTGAAAGAAAATACTTTTGGTGTTGCGGAGAGCAGATTTATAGTTTTTTAGGGAAACCCGGAAAGCGTCTTTATTGACTGTAGTTTTATCTTTCCTCCACGAGCGTTCAGATCTTTTGCATTCCTTCCGAAGGAGGTTAAGCTCAGGAGTGTACCACAGAGCAGGGTTCACTCTTTTAGTTCGCCTCAAGATGGAAGTTTTAGGGAGAAGTATGTCTAATGATATAGTGAGCCAGGAGTTGAACTGATTATCAGCGCTAGCTGGATCCGAAACAAGGGGAGAGAGCGTGGCCCTAAGATTGGCAGCCCATTCGTCTGACAGGAGTTTGTGCCAGCGTCGGTCAGTAATCCGGATTTTGGCCTGTTGGATAGGTGGAATATAGAGGTTCCACACTATGAGTATTAGAAAATGGTCTGTCCAAGGGAGGGGAATGGGAATGCAGGTAGTGAGGCCCGTAATGTTGGTAAGAACTGGGTCCAAAAGATGACCTTTATCATGGGTGGGCTCTGAGTTAGCTAGTCTGAGGTCAAAGGACGAGAGATCCATAAGAAGTTCTGCTGCAGTAAGGTCCTTGGGGTCTAATAGGTGAAGATTGAGGTCTCCCAGGATGAGGAAGTTGGGAGAGGTGCTAGCTATCTGTGTGACCGTATCGACAAGAGAGCTTGCGAAATTCCCTGGAGTTCCCGGCGGGGGGTATATCAGCAGCCCCGACACAGAGTGCGTAGGGGATATTTGTAAGCCAAAATGGCAGCTCTCGCACTCATCTATATTGGCATTGCTAGCTCTACATGCAAATTGTTCTCTATAAATTATTGCCAGACCACCTCCTCTGCCAAGGGGTCTATTTTGGGAATGGATTTGATAGCCTGGGGGGAGAGCACTGATGATGTCTGAATCCGACCCAGAAGTGAGCCACGTTTCCGAGAGGAACAGAGCATCAAAATCATACTCCTGAGGTAGGAGGCAGATTTCATGAGCGTGTTTGGGGAGGGACCGACAATTTAGAAGGCCCAGCTGAAGGCCGTTATTATTTAAAGTAATGGAGGCCGGATTACATAGAGCACAGTTGATGAACGGTTTACCTTCCGGATGGATATAGCTACACTCAGGGTGTTTCCACGAGTTGCATGCTTGGAGGCTGTCTCTCGAATAAATGAGTCGTTCATCGTGGGAAACGGACATAGTGACTGGGCCTGGGTCCGGCTGGGCCCGGATGGGCCCAGACGGGCTTGCCTTAGGCGCGCTGACGGCACGCCCGCTGCACCCGTCCGCTGCACGACCGAGGAATGCACATCTTTTTGTAGCAGGTAAAGGTCGTGACCTCGGGCGAGTGGGCGTGGCCTAAAGATCGGCTCACTCGCTGATGGTGTCCAATTAATTGTTATTTCCGCAGCAGCGTTTATCTCGGCTGCACGGATGTTCTAATGTGCAAGCAAGTGCCCAATGAGGTGCAGCAAGGGAACGAAATGACAACAGTTAAAAGTGATCTTTAGAGCAACAGGTTTTAAAAATGGCGCTTTACGTAAACAAACAACACTCCCGGCTGTGCCTCAGGAGAAGGATCTAACCCGAGCTATCAGTCAGTTCATATATAAAGGCTGGAGGGGCGTGGCCTCGGGCGAGTGGGCGTGGCCTAAAGACCGGCTCACTCGCTGATGGCTTCCGATTAATTGTTATTTCCGCAGCAGTGTTTATCTCGGCTGCACGGATGTTCTAATGTGCAAGCAAGTGCCCAATGAGGTGCAGCAAGGGAACAAAATGACAACAGTTAAAAGTGATCTTTAGAGCAACAGGTTTTAAAAATGGCGCTTTACGTAAACAAACAACACTCCCGGCTGTGCCTCAGGAGAACCCACGATTTCCAGATGTTATTGTATCTGTAGTGAGTTCCTGGCGCCCATGTCTCTCAGAGGAGAGTAGCATCTGATGTCGAAAGTCCTGAGACTTTGTTGGATCACCTGACACTCTCCAAGGAAGAAGGTTCAAACTCCCTGTCTGGGTCAGGAGGTCGGAATCTCCGTTTACGTCTGTAAGGAGGTTGTCTAGAGAAGGTATTAGAAAGGGAAGGTCGAATGTTAGCTCCAGAGTTGTGAGGAACCATGCCTGGGACGGCCAAAAGGGAGTTATTAGATCTAGAGAGCATTGGTCTTTTCTCACTTTCTGTAAGATTCTCTGGATCATTGCAAATGGGGGAAATGCATATGCATTGATCCCTGACCAGGGTTGAAGGAATGCATTCACTGCTAGAGCGCCGGGGTCCGGCATCCAGCTGAAGTAATGCTCCAGTTGAGAAGTGAGACAGCTCGCCAAAAGGTCTATCTCGAAAGGACCCCGGATTGAATTCATCGAGTGGAAAACAGCGACGTTGAGTTTCCAGTCGCTGAAGTCCGAAAGGAATCTGAAATTCCAATAGGCAGAGACGTTCGATTTCCCTGGGTAGTATTCCACTTTGAGGGCATTTTTGTGTTCTAGAACGAACATCCAGAGTCTCTTGGCTAGGTTTGAAAGGTCGGCAGGCTTTGTACCTCCCAAACAATTGATGTAGCCCTCTGCGGAAATATTGTCCATCTTTAAAATGACCGACCTCCCTTGGAGGGAATGTTTGAAGATCATAAGAGCATAAAGGCCAGCGGTGAGCTCGAGGAAATTTTTGTGGTGAGATGATTCTTCCCAAGACCAGATCCCTAACGTGTTCTAGTCCAGGAGGCATGCACCCCAACCGTGAAGGGAAGCATCCGATTTCAAAACAAAATCTGGTTCTGAACCAAAGATTGCCTTCCCATTCCATGCTTCCAAGTTCTCCAACCACCAGAATAGTTCTGATTTGGCCTCCAAATCTAGGGTGATTCGGTCTTCGTACCAGAGACTGGACCTTAGAGCTCTCTCTTTTATCCTTTGCAAGGCGTGGTAATTTAGAGGGCCTGGAAAAATTGCCTGAATAGAGGAAGAAAGGAGACCTAGGAGTCTGGCTAGTTCTCTCAAAGTGAGATCTTCTTGCTTTAAGACATGTCTTATTTCTTTCCTGATCTTTGATATTTTAGAGTGAGGTAGGAGAAGGAGAAACTTGGAAGTGTCCAGAGTGAAGCCCAGAAACTCCAGAGATTTCGAGAGGGTTAGGATGGACTTTTCTTTGTTGATAATGAATCCTAGTCTTTCTAGAAGATTCATAACCATTTCCAGATCTAGGAGAATTTGTTGGAGGTCTTGAGACATTATCAGAATGTCATTGAGGTAAATGATAAGGGGGATACCCCGTTCCCTCTGGAAGGAGGCTACGGCCCTCATGACCTTGGTAAAGCACCATGGAGCGGAAGAAAGACCGAAAGGAAGGGCCTGGAACTGGTAAATGTGATTTTTCCACATGAATTGGAGGAATGGTTGATGGATCTGGGCCATAGGAATGGTGAAATATGTGTCCTTTAAATCTAATTTTACTAACTAGTCTTCTTTCAGGAGAAGGTCTCTCAGGAGGTGGATACCCTCCATTTTGAAATTCCTGTAAACAAGAAATTTGTTGAGGTTTTTCAAATTACAGGTCTCCACCCTTTCCCTTTTTTCTCCATGAGGAACAATGTACTTACGAAAGTTAAAGAATCCAAAGGAACCTCTATTATTGCACCTTTTTTGGAGCATGGAATAGATTTCCTCCTCTACTATTTTCTCTTTCTCTAAGGAAATAGGGATGTCTCTTGGTAAGGTAGTTTGAAACAGAGTTTGAACGAAATCTATCATAAATACTTTTACAGTGGAAAGGACCCAACGATCTTGAGTTAATATTTCCCATATTTTCAAAAAAAGTATGAGTCTGCCTCCCACCTTTAAGGGGATAGAAGGGGAAGGGGGGAAGGGTGGAGGACTTATTTGGAGTGTTGAAGGTGAATGAAGCACGAGATCTTGTTCCTCTCGGGCGGTTTCCTCTTCCGCGTTGAGAGTAGAAGTAAGGGGTGTTGTATTGTTGATAACCTCTTCCGAAGCCACGGGTTCTCTGATAGGGCCTCTGGTTAAATGGGCCGGAAGAAAGACCCCTTCTTCCGGCCCTCCCAAAAAGGTTACTATTAAACACCCTTTTAATGTTCTGTTGGGACTTATCAAGGGCTGTAAAAGTAGAAATGTACTTTCCAAGTGATTTGATAAGCTCTTCTCAGAAAAGGAGGCCTTTAGGATTAGAAGAAGGCTCTTTCTATGCCATGTCGGAACGTTTGGGGTCGAGCTTATGTTAGAATTAACCTACGCCTTTCAGTGTTAATGCTCGCATTAGCATTGCCCAGAAGAAAAGGGGCTCTTTGGCTCCATCCTCTAATTAGATTGGTATTAAGAGGGGTAGCATGAAGGTGGCACTCTTCTGCAGAGTCAAGGATCCTAGTAAGGGAACCAAGGACATCTAACAGACGGTCTTGACAGCCCTTGAATGATTTTTCTAGCCCCTTCCTGGGATCACGCCCAAGCCTGAAGAGGAATTTTATAAGCTTAGGATCCAGATTAGGGGCATGACAAGCTTTTTCGTCAATAGAAGGCCTTGAGCACTCTGCTCTAAGTATTTTTCTAGTCTCCCTTTCAAGGGAAAAACGTATCAATTTTTTAAGAAACTTTGAAACATGATCCTGAGGGGATCATTGAGAGAATCGAGGATATTTTAAGTTTAGGGGAGAAAACATCTCTTTCCCTAAGGGGTTTAGAATATAATCTTTCGAGGATGTAGGAAGTTCATCCTCTGTGTCAAAAAGGCCAACATCCTCATCGTCTAGATCTAGTATGTACTCATCAGGTACGTCTGAATTATCATCGTTGAAGTCTCCCATGATATGCTGAGCACTATAAGACAACGTGCCGCTAAGGGCATCTAAATTATTTGGACCGCAATGTGCACCCATAGATGATGTGTCGCTAAGGACAACCTTCTGGTTCAAATTGCGAGGACCTCCAATTTGTTTTGAGGTACTAAGATCTCCCATATCTGAAGAGGTGCTTGGACCTCCTCTGCTCGCAGGACAGTAAATTCGATATTATTAGATTTTTTACTTTGTTTGCCTGTCATAGGTAGATTATCATAGGAAGGGGTTTCATTAAACCCATCCTCTTGAGAAGGCAGTGGTCTTTTGCAGGGAATGACCTGGCCAAGAGTCTCTAACATGCATGACCTCGTTTCCCTTTGGAGTAAGAGTCTAAAACCCTCCTTATCAAAATTAGGAAGAGTGGTGCTAGCCTGCTCTGAATCAGAGTCAGACATCTTTCCTTGGCTTTTTTTTTAATAATAATCTATAAAGGCAGATTTGAAGGAAGGAAAAACCTTGCCTTATTTCTTCCTACTGCCTTATTTCTACTTACTTCCTTACCCTTTTTATTTTTTTTATTTTAATAGAATGAGCATTAAATAAAAGGGGGGAGGCCTGTTCTCATGCGAGGCTCGACGAAGGAGAAAAACAGCTGATCGTCAACTGACGATCGAGAAGGGTGAGGAAAGGCCCTTGACAAGCTATGCACGAAGCGTGCTTGTTGCTAAGGGCAATTCCTCTAATATCGGTTACCCGCGACTCGGCCGAGGCAGGTTTTATTGCGGTATACACAGGAGAAGGTAAACCCGCTTTTGCATGACCCCGCACTTGTACAGGAGTCTCCCAAGTACACCTTGTACAAGCGGGGGGTGAGAGAAAGACTCCCACCTTGCTCGCGTCAAAGCATTAGGATGATACTGGCAGAGTGAGCGGGAAAGTGACCCGTCTACCGGCAGCGCGAGCGCAAGCGGGGAAATATGGATTTGCCCGCCGCTGCATAAGGCGCTGCCGGTTAGCGGTATGGATATAAATACATCATTTTAACAATGAACTTAGTAAGAGCTGAAAAAGAAAATAATTATTCACTGTGAAATACATAAAAAGACACACAAGGTGAATGAAAAGGGGGAGGATCTCCATAAATTGCAGATCATCGGGTAGAGGGGGAGGGAGGTGAGGGTGGGGATTAGGCCACCAATATCTCTTGTAACTATATAATTAACCACTAACAGTAAAATAACGAAATTTCGGTTAGAGAAAGAGAGAGGTTACTTATCTGCTCGGAGCCACATTTAAAAGAGGCAGATGGTTGTCATGTCATATCTCTTAGCTTGTTTCAATTTTCTTTAGGAACCTTTGTATTATGACACATGCGGCTGCTTGGAGACTGCATTAAAATTCTTTGCATAATGTCAGCCTCCGTTCTTGTAATGAAATTTAAAGTAGCGCTAAGGCCCCTTTAACGCTGGATGTTAACTTCTGCTAACATTTCTACTTAGTTATCTGTAACATGAGAGGAGGATTGAAAGGCTAGGTCCACACAAAATATTATCAAGGTTTTCATTCTTGCAGGATAATTATTGCTGAATTTTGCATGCCAATGCTGCTTCTCACCCTCCATCGCTGGATTTCACATTGCCTCGGTGTAAAGCTTTGATAATACTCCGCTAACCCGGGACAGAAATCCAGCAATAGACTGCGATAATGCAAATTGCGTTAAGCTCGATTTGCAATGATTATCGCATCTCCTTGCTAATATGCTCTCTGTTATCTTGCTGAACAAGATGCACTGATCAACTTTATTGAAATATGAAACTGACGTAAATCACTCAAGGCTGTTATATTACATTGCACCCACTCCAGTCTCAGATGATCCTGAATTCATTGGTCATCAACTTGACAGAACATCTACACAGACATACAGACATACAAAAGTGTTGATGTGTAAACGTTACTCTAACTTAATTTTAAACTGAATGTATACATTATACATCTGTTTGATGCCTACTGTATTGTTTTCAATGGCTTTTAGTTTTTCAAAAAGCCTCACTCATGTCACATTTATAATTGTGGTGCTTTGCTATTGGAGGCTGACAATTCTGCCAATTATCATTCCTGCAGGAGTAGATCTTGTAATACTTTCCAACAGTGATAACAGTTTACATTTGACATGCTCATTCACATTTGATGGAGAACACTGCAATGGTCCACCTGGTTGGCCCTCGAACTGGAGGTTAGACTGAACAGATGTTTTGGCTCACAACAGAGTTGAATTGTATAATGAGATTTAACTAAATGTTTAGAAGACCAATTGCATTTTAAATTTGGTGTAAGAAGAACAACTCATTTTCAAGTACTTATAGATATGCCACAAGCACCAGTGACATACTCCCTTCTATATGGGAATAGTGTTTCCACAAAACAACCATGTTCTGTTTTTTATTGTTGCTGGAGATCAGTGTCCTGGTGGTGGCACCTGGCATCCTCACATGACTCCTAGAATAGTACAGAGCTAGTCAATTTTAAATGGCTTTCTGTCAGTCAAACTACTGTTGACCAGGTCTGCACCTCAAATTTCAGGGCACTTGTCTGTAGGTTTCCAGGGGGCATCTCTAAGGTACTCTCTGGGTGCATCTACTACTAACTCCAGCACTGGCATCAGTGTGGGTTTATTAAGACAAGGTGTTTGTCACCAAACACCTAGGAGTACAGTGAAGCCATCATGTAGCTGGGGAACTTGCAATCACGGGTGTCCAGCCTATTTGCTTATCATGACTTCCCTGTGCACTCGTAAATACTAAGAGTGAACATTGATATCAGATGGACACATCCACTCAGTCAGATATGCCCACACATGGGTATAGTGAACCCTGCCTTTTGGCTTTAAAGCCTGTCGTAGGGGTGACTTACCTATACACCACACAATGTTGTGCTAGCATGGCACAAAGAGGTGTGTGCCATGTTGACTCTTCGGTTTTATCTGCACCAAGACATGCAGGCTGCAATTGCAGTTTGCATGAGCTGGGTGAGGGATCTCTTATGGTGGCATATTTCATGCTGCAGCCCTTAGGGACCCTCTTTAATACCAAAGCCCTAGGTACCTAGGGTACCACTTACTTTGGACTTTCAAGGACCCTAAAGCAGTGACAATTGTGGAACAATAGTACATTTTAGGGAGTACCTTAGAGATGCCCCCTGGAAACCTACAGACAACTAGTGTGTTGACTGATTGTCTCAACTAGCCAGCCACCATAGACAGATTGTATGGTGCTTTCTGTTGTATCTGAGACAATTCTCTTAACCCGCAGAGTACGGTAAGTTATATTTGAGGTTAGGTCTGTGAAAGCTATTGAAATGCAAAATACTGTTTCTATCTGTATCCTTGCCAAAAATGGTGGTTTGAAGATAATCCTGCTAACATTGTATTTGAACATCCAAGAAGTGTATACCTTTTGTTGAATTTGAAAAGTAAACTGAATGCGTTCATCGATGTTGTTAAGCTGTTCTAGTGATAGTAGTAATTTGTCTCTGGCTCCTGACCATATGATAAATAGGTCATCAATATATCGGAGGAAAATTCTCATATGTGTAATCCATAGTTCTTTGTTGAGTATGTGGCTCTCTTCAAAATGATGCATGAAGATGTTGGCGAATACTAGGGCTGCACAATTCCCCATTGATGTACCGGAGAGTTGTAAAAGCCATTTGTTGTCCCATTTAAAATAGCTTTGGTACAATGTGAAATGTAAAAGTTCCATCAATAAGACCAGTAGTTCTGTGTCTATGTTTGATCTTAACAATACATTCTCAATGGCTTCGATGCCCAAGTTGTGGGGTATAGATGTTAGGGGTGGGCAGAATTCGCGTAATCGCGTTAAGCAAATCTCCGCGAAACGGTAAAAAATCTCTGTGAACACGCTGAAATTTCGCGAACATGCGGAATTGCTTGTTCGCGAAGCTTTTTTATTGTTTGCAATCACTGTTTCCGTGCTGGGGGGAAATATCTTGCGAACACACATTTTGTGAACGCGAAAAATTTCGTGAAGTCGCGGAATGCAGAATTTTGGCCCATCTCGCGTTCTCAGCGTAATGCAAAATTACCCAAATTCCGCAAATTCTGCTAACGGAATTTACAGCCCAGGCCTAATAGACGTATAAAGGGATTTTACGTCTGCTGTGCACAATCATATTTCCTCTTCAGTGGAAAACCTCAAGTGCCTGATTTTGTCAATGAAATCTGTGGTGTCCCTTATATAGGTGCTGATGTTTGCTACAAAAGGTTGCAGGTGTCTATCCAAAAAAATTCCAATTGGCTCATGTATGCTGCCACGGGTAGAGACTATGGGTCTGAAAGGTGGGTGTTACAAATTTTTATGTACCTTCGGCAACATGTACATTGACGGTGATTTTGGGTTAGTTTGAGTCAGGTATTTTATAACTCTTTCAGTAATAACTCCATTTTCTACTGCTCTTAATATGATTTTTTTAAGTTCACTCTAAAATTCATTTGTAGGATTATATTCTAATGCCATATAGGTGTTGATGTCATTCACATGTTTGTCAACTTGCTCCTTGTAGAATTGGCTATCCAATATCACCAAGGCGCCGCCCTTATAAGCATTTTGACAGACAATTTTAGGTTTGTTGGCCAGGTTGCATAAAATGGCCTTTTCTTTAACAGACATGTTGCAATGTTTGGATTTGTGTTGAAATTTGAGATTAGATAAATCTTGTTTCACTAAGTTTTTCAAAAAGATCCAAACTTTTGTGACTTACTGGAGCCAAAAAAGTGCTCCTTGGTCTTAACCCTTTCAATAAAGTGTCTTCATCTGACTGTACGTAGGTTACTACTTTTTCAAAGTATTTCTTCAATCTTAAATTCCTCATACATTTGAAAAAGCTGATTTCAAGTTCTAAAGTGTTGGTGAAGGTCGTAGGAACAAATGATTGTCCCTTTTGAAGAGAGCGTATTTCACAGGATGGCAATTGGTGCGATGAAATATTCATAACTAGGTTATCATGATTGATTATTTCCTGCCTCGGCCCTTCCTGCCTGTGGTCACCAGAGTGTTCTCGGTCAATGCATCTTTTTCTGGACCTGTTTATACTGTTGTTTCAATTCTCAGGTATATGTTGCCATGACTTCATGGTCGTAAGTAGCTTTGTGTTTACATTGAGCATGACTTCACAGACACATGCATTCACTGTGTTTTTGCACTCCCCACTCTTTTTGCGTATTGCGTTTTTGTACAGCACGGTTTTACACTATTGTTTCACATTGGGTTATCCGTCTTTAATATCACCGTTCATCAACCAGTGATTCTATATACTTTACCCACAGCACTAAACTCTTTAGAGACAACCACTGACCACTGTGAAACACCCTCAGCAATAACATATGCATGTGCATGTTTATAAGATTGGAATAACATCAAAATATATTGAATATATTGAAGTTGAACACATCATGAATACGTTTAATCATGTGTTGAGTACTAGCGCATATTATTGGTTTCATTTACAGATGAACCCCTGAAGAAGGGCACTCAGTTGCCCGAAATGCATCGGGAATATTTTATGTTGATTGACAAATTTTTGTGAACATATGAAAAATTAAACATCTGAGATTATACATCAGATCTCAGAAAAGGAAAAAGCAAGCGAACACACGCAATTAAAGCTTTTCAACCTAATCCTGTTTAGATTGATGCAATCATTGTAATTAAACATTGTATGCCTCTATGGCCAAACGGCTGTGCACTGAGGGAGATCCCCTAATTAGGAGATGCATTTTGCTTTTTATTACGTATAACACTTCAAAGGATTGGAGAGTGATACCTCGGGAGCACGCGACAACCTGTTGAATCTGGGAACAATTAGGCTGTGCTTGGAATTATTGATTTTTGTTCACAGTATATTGAGAGCCAGTTTCCTAAACTATTCTTAACCGCATGTGCGCTAGGGGTTTTCCCGCTGAGCGCTGCGATTTTAAAAATCCCGCGTTACGTGACAAGGTCAACTCGTCACACGCACAGCGCAGGTAACGCCCATGACGAGCTAACCTTGTCACACGCATCGAAGGGGTTAATATTAATGACGTCTCCCAGTACATGCAAACCGATGGCAACTGTAACCAACCGAGAGCTACAACATAAAACTAGCTTGCAGATAACTCCAACTAGAAAAGACAAGCTGGGAGAGAGCCGCTTATTAATTTTATAGAATGTTAAATCAACTAGGAAGCAAATATTTGATGTATATGATGTATTAGTATATTACTCTCTCAAACTACATACCACTTAGGAAATGTGTTTGAGTTAAGACTAACCTCCCAAATTATATTATCTTGTCCCAAAAAGGAAGACAAGTGTCTTGAAATAGTGTTATCATGAGGCAAACAAGTCTAGCAATAATATTAAAAGAACAAATTGGGCAGCATCACGTAAAGTGTGCACTGCATGTGCTAATTTAAGCCAAGTTCTCTCTCACTTTTGTTGCAGCCTCAGGAATTGGACGCAGCTGTAAAGTAGCATATGGAGGACACCTCTCCCTACATTTTCAGTGACCACATGTGTCCTACTCCCTGGGGCTCAGCATATAGATTCGTTATGGTGCTACTCAAGGCCAGGGTGGAGGGAAGTTAAACCAGCACCTCTTTAATTCAGGTGGCCTGGTTGGGTTCTCAGCCCTGAGCGAATCATTGACCATTCGTCTCTCAATCAGGGAAATGCTAAGTACTTAGAGCTTGGGTTTTATTATGACATTAAGATGTCACTTGTTAATTATCCACTGGGGGAACCCTCAGTATTCACCAACTCATTCCCTTCCCCCAAACGAATTCTGTGTGCAGCAGCAAGAATAATTACAATTCACAGGCTAATTCTCAACAGGCTTTACATCCAATTTTACATTTTGAATTTGGCATAAATTAAGCCTGGACTAGAGGTTTAATATGCTCAAATACATACATGTGTTGCTTGGAGGAATTTGCATTGGGAAACAATGCAGAAAGTCTAATAATTCATTAATTTGCCAGTTGATAAATTGATAAGTCTGTAATCGCACATTACGAGAGGGAAAACTTGAAATTAGGTAGAGTAATCTCCCAGAATATTACTACAGCTGTGTTTGTTTTGAATCAGGTGCTTTTGCACACGATATTACCTCCCCACACAAATTGAGGGGATACAAGGATAAAAGCCTCATTTAGTCCATCAGCCCACTGGGATTAGTGGAGGCCCTGGCCTCCATCACACTGCTGTAAACCTCCTGCCCAATGTAGAGATCCTTGCAAGGGGTGTTGATTCTTTCTGCCTTCAGTAAACCCGTTGAAGCAAAGGTTCCATAGAAGACATTGAACTTTACTGAGCAGCCCACTAAGCAAATAAAAAAAAACATATTTAAAAAAAAAAACTTAAAAAGGAATGCGTAGGGAGTTTTCTCACTGTGCATAGGGCTTCGACCATCATGCCATGAGAGGCTGAGTGACAGGCTCCCCATCTGTAACCTGGCACTGTACACTGTAACCTAGCAGCCCAGTCGTGGATAGGCCGCCCTAGAAGAGGTTTCACACTGAGGAATCAGCTCAAGCACCCCTGGCATGAACCCAGTGTTTCCCGGGCAGTAAACAGACCAGGTTTGCCAGCACTAGAGTACCACTAGCTGACATTGTCCTGCTCTGCCACTTTATAAATTACTTCGAAGTATTTAAGAGTGTTTAAGATGCCGCATCCTTTGGCAGAGTTTTCTCAATTCTCAACCAAGATCTGAAATGTTACACCTGGTTCGCCCTGACACAGAACTGGTTAAAATGTAGTCTGACTTTCAAAGTAGGTTAGCTGCAACTTGACAATGACATACGGGTTCCATCCGTCGCCTGCAGAAGTATTTTTATTTCAAAAGACAAACTAGAAAATCATCCGAACTGGGTCAATACTGTGTACCTGTGCCTTTTGAGTGCATTAAACTCGAGGGACACAACATGAAAATCTCACCCACTGAAAGTGTGCTTATTAAAAGCAAATCATCTGTTTAAAATAGATGTTAATGAGGTAGCCCCTAATTAAAAAGCGAATTGAATCTCTGATATCACCACAGGAGGTACGCTGCGAGCTCCCATCCGCTGCCACGCAGACCTCCTCCGTGCAGTAGAATACATGAGCACTGTCCCCTCTCCCCTCCCAGCTCAGCGACAGTGACTCAGTGAAAGCTGAGAAGGGTTAGAGGAGGCAGCGAGCAAGGTAGGAGAAGCCGCAGTACCGGCGAGGAGTGGGAGAACCACTGGGGAATCGCTGGAGATTGTTTCCATGGCAATCGCATTATTCACTGCAACCGAAAATAATGGGAATTATATCTTGGCTGTAAATAACAAGCGAGAGCAGCGGCGGCTAGCCATTCAGCGCACGAGCTGTTTGTATATTGCGTCGAGTTACATAGTTTTCTGACATGCATCAGTCAGGAATGCACTGCTTTTGATTTCCATTCGGTTTACTAAACACTCTTACTTTTGTAAACTCTAGGGAAAGACGTTAGAGATCAACGCTACCACTGCGATGGGACATCTTTGGAAAGATCCAATTCTTTTAGCATTAGGCACATCTTTGTAGAGATTCGATAAATGCCTAACAAATAATGTGTTTTCGACTTGCAATGGCTTGAACACAAAATATTCAGAAGTATTAAGATAAATACCAATTGCTTCATAGACGCAAGTCTAGATTCACTAAAACATGCCAAGTCCTTCCACCGTACAGCGATTTAGAAGTACCAGTGGGAAAAGTTAACGTATTGACAACTTTCTGAAGAAAACACGATTGCAATCACAAAGGCAAATGATACGCTGCAGCTTTGGACATTGTAGATGTGCAGAGGGTATTTCGTCACATTTCTCCTACATATTTTTGCAGTTTTATACAGGGCACAAGTCCTAAAAAAATAAAGTGGGGGGGGGGGGGGCGCTGATGTCACGACAGAAAGTGACGTCACGAAAGGTGTCTTGCACCATCAGACTCATTGCCTCCCCTCGCTCGCCCCTTAGATGCGATTGCATCAGCGAAGTCAGCACGTGAGCAGCGTTCTGAATGGGCTCCGATCTCGCCTCAGAGAGGCCAAAGAGTGAATGTGTGGCTCCATTTACTCCAGTTATCGAGCTCCGGGTAAAATAAGTGTGGGGACGCCGTCCACCCGTGTGGTACCTCGACTCGAGCCCTTGTTTTATATAGTGCAAACACAACCCAAAGGTCGTAAAGACCACATCCAGCGACTTTGGAACTGGAGAACCAGTTAAGAGTCTTGGCTCAACAGCCTGTGATTCTGGGAAAATCCCTTAGGGTGCATTTATTAAGAATTCATGTAGTAGAGTGCAGTAGTGCAAGTTGCTGCACTGTGCTGCATGAATTGGAGTGAGCTGAAGAGCGCTATTTTTACAAAGATAAGGCACTCCTCAGTGCCCTCCCAGTGCTGGCGCACTTGTGTCTGCCTAGTTCCAATGCAGACACCCTTGCGCCATGCAGCCAGGGCGCCTGTGTTATGAGTAGCATGTTTTTATGCAGAAAGGGATACCAAAAACAATTCAAAGAGGCATTAACCTCTTTCTATGCATGATGCAGGATGCATCACACTTTAGAATTAAGCAGGAGAAAAAAACATTTCTCCTCCTTACACCTCACTGTAGTAGGCATTTCAATTTCACACAATTCCAATTTTGAAAATCTTACTCAATCTGGAATTGTGTTAAGGTTCTTCGATTTTGGATTTTGTCCCATATCTAGCCGCCATTTTGTGGTTCATCGTCATTTTGTGTTGCCCTCACTCAGGCAGCTCGGCGAACGTTGTGCTTTTGCTTTTCCAGCTGCTATGTGTCCTTTCAGTTAAAAAGTAACTTCATTGCCTTTGTCTACGAAACCTGATGTCAGAGTCTGGCTGAATTTGTTAATCCATGGCTGGCTCAATTGATCCCTGTCTCGGCCGACTATTTGCCCTCTCCTATTCTTTCCTTATACTATCTTATCCGACTGGCCTTTGCTGTTCTCTCCTTGTATGCTCCTATTACACAACCATCCTTTGAGACAGACAATTGCGTCCTGCCACCTGCAAGAGGGGATTGTGGACGCCATCACTTATTCATTTGTTGGAAGGGGTAGCACGCGGGGTCTGAGAGAGGGGCGTATTTGAGACACCTGATAGCTTGTTTTTCAACTTTTCCTATTGGTCTGTTTTGTATGTGTAAAGAGTGAGATGCTGTAAATATGTTCCTATAAAAGACTGTGCGCTACGGATTGAAGTGGCAGTCTCCTTCGAATCCACCTCGAGTGTAACTTCTAGGACAACTGTGCTTAGCTGCAGCTAATAAACCTGGCTTCCACGCTCAACGGAGTGCCTCGTGTCTCTGTTTTGTACAAGGCAGGTGAACTCCGGGATTTAAGGCGTGCCATGCGCCGCCCGGCCCATAAGGCCCGGTTCTCCAACTGGCGCGCTCGTGGGGCGGTTCAGTGGTAGCGGTTCAGCCGGAGGATTCGCGAGCCACGTCAAGCAACCCCTGTATGTCGAAGTGGACCGAAGGTCTTTTGCAGCGCGGCTACTTCTTTCCGACGTCTGCTGATGACTGCTGCCCTGACTACCGCCCTGCCTTGGACCCTCTGGTGATGATTGGTATCGCGAGATGTTAGATGGACCTCTGTTGGCGTGAGAAGACAATTTAGTTAAGTATTCGTGGGTAGCGCCCCCTTCTTTGTTTTGTTTTTGATTTTTGTTATTCATCTGTTGCAATGGTCGAAGCCGAGGGGTGAGTACCTTTGTACTGTGTTCTTTGCTTTCACTCCTTGAAGTTAGTAAACCGATCAGTATGCTTAAGATGCCTGGTCTGAGTGGATTTAGGAAATTTTGTTGCATTTGCTGTACTAGGGATTCCCGGCTTGAGGATTCATGTCCGATTCCTCCGGTTGGAACTCCCACCTATGAGCTCAATTCCAAACATGGTGTTGCTCCCATTGCCTTTAATTGCAGAGGCCGCCGCACCCGCCCGAAGGGTGGGGGAGGCTCGAAGGCCGGCGCCATAACCCTCGTGGTGCCACCAGCGGGGGTAAACTGGTTCTGGGCGCTTCGATGCGCACAGGAACCAGCGGAAGCGGGGTGCGCACCAGCCACCCGACCGGAAGTGACCTGTTGACCTGAGCGCCCCCAAAGGGCGCCCAATGGTCAACCTGGCTTTGTTTGAACCCCCCAATCAGGGGGACTCACCTGAGACCTGCATGGAGGGCTCAAGAGGATTTAAGCGACGACGCCCTCCCAGCAGAAGCACATCGCATTCGAGGAGCTGGGAGAACGGCGCGACAGCAACAACGACTGAAGAGGAAGAGAGGCGACGCGGCGAAGGACGAAGAGGAAGACGGCAAGGCTCCAGTTGAAGATCAAGATCGTCATCACCGAGGACGCCTTATGGAGCGCGGCGCTCCGTGCCAGCTCCCCCGAAGCAGCAGCAGGTAAAAACCGCAGCAAGCTCAGAGCCCGGGAGAAGCACACGCAGCTAGTTGTGCCCCCAGCTGACGGCCTGACGCAGACGCGGGAAACCAAGAAGCCACACACAAGTGCGCAGGGACTCACGACATGTCGGAAGGCCAGGCGGACGAGATGGCAGAGGTGCTGTTGAAGATCCGAGAGTTATCGGCCATCCACGGCGACGACTGGCTTCACCCCCACCTGGGCAAAGGGAAAGAGAACAGACCGGTAGAACAGGCGGACGAAGAGCCAGGGCCTTCCGCACCCAAGAAGTTGAAAAACACGCCGATGAAGAGAACATCGAAGAGGAACCCTCCGAGGAAAGTGCGGCAGAAACCCCTCCCGCCGAGACCAGAGGGCGGCGACCAGAGCGAGACCACCGACCAAAAGAAAAAGGGTGAGCATATTAGCAACATCGTAAGGGAATGTATAAAATCGCTGGTGCCGGGGCTACTTAATGGCACATGGCAGGGGGTACCAGGGCCTAGGGAGCAGCGTGCGGAGGAAGCGGCAGGTCTCACGTGGCATATGGTCGACCCGGGGTGGGCCCGTCAGACAAGAGTGCAAGAACAGGTAAGCTTGTCCACCCAGGGGGAACAAATCTCCCCACTACCCGGTTGGGGTTACGGCCCCGTTTCGGGAAGCCCGCCTCCGAGTGGGGTAGTCAATGATCATTACATCAGGCCATCCCCCGGTCCGGCGTCCCTGACTACGAAAGCCACCGGCTTGGCATGTCTCATCCCCCTAGCGTTGAAAGAGAGGATATGGCCCAAATAATTCATTGAGATATTTTCGCTGCTCGAAATACAACTAGAGGGACTTGATCTAACTACGTGCGACAGGAAGGAAGAGGACAGGAGAGAAAGGCGTGGGGCCAGAAAGGAGCGCAGTTTCGACAATTGGTTAGATGCCTTTAGAATCATGGCGTGCATTATAGTGGAAAGGTTCCCCCATTGCGCGGCTGACTTGTGGCTTTACGAGGCCAATATCCACCTAGCACAGAGGCAGTTCCCGGGGGATGCCTGGTTAGAATACGATAAAGGGTTTAGATTAAAAATGCAGATGCACCCCGAAATGGAGTGGAATGAGGAGGATGTCTCGGGTTTTATCCACAAGATGCTCACAGCCAAAGATGTTAGGGCCTGGGCGGGAAAAGGCGACCAGCCCTTTCGGAGCTCCTACCGAAAGGGGAAGAGCGGTTCTTATCAAAGGCGGTCGAACGGGAGATCATACTCCCCAACCGCAACCAAGGCGATCTGTTGGAGATACGAGGCGGGGGACTGCTCATGGGGCTCGTCTTGTAAGTTTCAACACGCATGCGCTAGCTGCGGGGGCAAGCACGCCACCGTTGCGTGCAAAGGTTCCAAGCACGAAGCGAAAAGAGAGAAGAGAGAAAAGAGCAAGAAGCGTTAGCCCCAACGCAGGGGAAAGGAGGGGACTGGTGGACATTTGTAGGCGCCAGCTGGCCAGATCCCCCATTGTTACGCAACAGCTGCGCAGATTAACAAACAAATACCCGAACAAAGCAGAGGCCAGATCACTGGTAGAGGGCTTCGAGCAAGGCTTTGTTATTCCATTCCAGGGCCCGCTCCCCTCGGCGGGAGCGAGTAACCTGAAGTCGGCAAACCAACACCCCGAAGTGGTTAGCGCCAAGATAGAGAAAGAATTGAAACTGGGTAGAGTTGAGGGCCCCCTCCCAAAGGAATTGCATGAAGGCATAGTCATCTCCCCGCTAGGCGTGGTCCCCAAGAAGGAACAAGGTCAATTCAGGCTGATACACCACCTATCGTTTCCGGAAGGTTCCTCCGTGAACGACGGTATCGACCCCGAAGCTTGCTCAGTGAGCTATGCGTCAGTCGACGACGCTATCGAGCTGGTTAAGGCGACAGGCAGAGGAGCCCTCATGGCGAAGGCCGATATTGAATCTGCGTTCCGACTATTGCCGGTCCACCCCTCCAGCTTCCATTTATTGGGTTTCCAATGGGGCGAGGTCGTGTTTATTGACAAAGCCATGTCCATGGGATGTGCAATTTCATGCGCATACTTTGAGCAGTTCGCCACTTTCTTAGAATGGGCGCTGCATGACCGGCACCAGGAAGGTGGAAAGCTGCACTACCTAGACGACTTCCTGTTCACAGGCCCGTCAGGGTCCTCAGTGTGCGCAAGCTCATTGGCAGCCTTCGAGGAGCTATCTAGGTCCCTAGGGGTCCCCCTCGCAAAAGAGAAAACTACAGGCCCGACCACAAGTCTCACGTTCCTGGGCATAGAATTGGACTCTATAGCGGGAACGGCCAGGCTGCCTCCCGACAAGGTGAAAGAATTTCGCGAGGAAGTATCGAAGCTACGGGGTCGGAGCAAGGCCACCCTGAGGGAAATCCAACGAGTGATAGGGAGACTTAACTTCGCGGCTCGGGTAATCCCGCCCGCCAGGGTATTCTCAAGACGCCTAACAGGGCTAACGTCCGGCGTCACCCACAAGCACCACCACATCAGGCTGAGCGCAGGCGTGAAACAGGACCTGCAGGTGTGGGACGAGTTCCTACAAGATTTCAACGGGGTGCTGATTTGGAGGGCAGGTTGGGTAACGGCCGAACAGATAGCTCTTTACACAGACGCGGCCGGAAGCCTTGGCTTCGGCGCGGTCCTGGGAAACAGTTGGTGCGCCAGCCAGTGGCCGGATGAATGGCATGCGCAGGGGCTCACCAGGAACATCACGTTTCTCGAGCTGTTCCCAATCATTGTGGCTCTGACCATTTGGAGCGAGAAAATAAAAAACCTGAAACTCACGCTTTGGTCAGATAACATGGGAGTAGTACAGGCCATTAACAGAGGCGCAGCGAGATGCCCGGACATGCTGAGGCTAATGCGACGGTTAATTAAATTGCAGCTGGAAGGGAACCTGGAGCTGAAAGCACGCTACGTGCCAGGGGCAGAGAACTCAGCAGCAGACGCGCTCTCACGGGCCCACGGGCTGCTTTCAGTACTGAAACGGCTCTGGTGGAAGTCTCAGAGGCCATTAGGGAGTGTCTTGACGGAGGCGGCAGAGCGGTCCTGGTTTTGCTAGACTTATCTGCCGCCTTCGACACGGTGCCCCATGCCCAGCTGCTGACTAGGCTGGCAGAGGTGGGGCTGTCGGGTGCGGTTCTGGCCTGGCTGTCCTCATTTTTGTCTGAGCGGTCGCAGCAGGTATGGTTGCCTCCTTTTTCCTCATCACCCAAGAAGCTCACCACCGGGGTACCACAGGGCTCGACGTTGAGCCCACTGCTGTTCAACGTTTACATGACTCCGCTGATCTATCTGGCTGAGCAGTGGGGAGCCAAAATAATGTCATACGCTGACGACACGCAGCTGTTGTTCACCTGGCCTAAGGACTGCTTAGACGCTCAGACAGTCTGTTCCTGTTTGACCAATGTCTTCCGTTGGCTTGTCTCAGCCCAGCTTAAATGCAACGAGGACAAGTCTGAGCTACTATTCTATGGCAATTTTCCGGCCAATTTTAGAGAGCTTATTTGGCCGACAGATTTTGCATGCCCTAGCTACCATGGAGGCCCGGCTAAAAACCTGGGGGTCTGGTTTGGACAGGATCTTAAGTTTGAAGCCCATCTAAAAAAACTTACTGCAACCTGTTTTGCCACCTTAAAGTCACTCAAGCGATTCCTTCCACTTCTCCATAGGGAGGCGAAGGAGACTGTTTTGCGTGCTCTGATTCTGTCTAGGCTTGACTATGCCAATGCTCTCTATAGTGGTCTCCCCAAATACCTTGTCAAGCGAATGCAGATTATTCAGAACGCGGCCGTACGACTTCTGTTCCATCTTCCTCGAAGAACTAGTGCGCGTGCCCATCTTCGTGAGCTCCACTGGCTCCCTGTGGCGCATCGCATTATGTTTAAATCATTGGTTCTGGCCTTTCGGGCCCTGCATCAGCAAGGCCCACAATATTTGCACAAGAGGTTTTCCTTTTACACGCCTCATCGTGCTCTCCGATCGGCCAATCTTCGTCTGATGTCTATGCCTAAAATCAGATATGCGAGACTGGGCGGTCAGTCAATTTCAGTCCAAACAGCACGGGCCTGGAATGCCTTGCCGCTCTCTCTGCGATCAGCAACCACATTGGCAGGATTTAAGAAAGGGCTAAAAAACCCATCTTTTTAATCTTAGTATCTAGTTCTCTGCTTCTTTCTTTTTGGACTGGGTCAGTTTAGTGCCTACATATCGCGCCAGGATACTTTGTAGTAGCAGAGCGCGTAATAAAATATTTTATAACATAACATAACATAACATATAACAAATGAAACGTTTCAGAGAACTGGTGCCCGGGGCGGACAAGGAGATGACCCCCCTTTCCATCGTCCCTTTGGGACCTGGGGGAGTAGACTTATCATGGCTAATAGGGCAATCACTTACCGCAGAGGCTAACAGAAGGTACAAGACATACGCGGGCACGGTAATGAGAGTGGGGGGCCTAAGATCGCTGGAAGACAGGGCAAAAACTCGCACAGCAGTCGAGAAATTCGTGCAATGGGCATTCGAGTCGAGAAAAACGAGATCGTGGGCCCAGGCGCATTTATCCGCCATCGCCCATTTTGCCAGGCTTTACACAGGCGAGGACCCCACTACCTCGGCCTATCTAAAGGCGGCCTTAAAAGGCTGGAGGAGGGTTGAAGGTAGAAAGAAGGACGACAGGCGTCCCATCAATTTTGCCAAACTGGGCCAGCTCCTTGGAGCCCTCACAGGCTTAATATCGGATAAATATGAGCTGCTGCTGTTTAGGGCAGCTTTCACGACGGCTTTCTTCGGAGCATTCCGTATCAGCGAACTGGTAGCCCCCAGCAAATCGGGCCCAGCGCAGCAATGCCTGCAGGCAAGAGACATTAAACCAATGGAGAGGGCAGTCGAATTAACGCTGAGACAGTCCAAAACGGACAGGGCAAGGAGGGGGACGACGATACGTCTCCATTGCATCCCAGAGTCGGGGCTCTGTGCGGTATGCTGGTTATTTAAGTACATGGGGGCTCGACCAGCCGGTGAGGGCCCTCTCTTCATACATAAGGACGGGAAGAACCTTAGTAAGTTCCAGTTTACAGCCATAATGCGCCAAGGCTTGGGTAAAGCCGGGTATTGCGCGGCATCTTTTGCCTCTCACTCCTTCAGGATCGGCGCAGCGACCTCGGCAGCGCAGCATGGCATGCCAGAGGACAGGATCCAGGCAGTGGGCAGATGGCGCTCCAGGACGTACAAGTCGTACATACGCCCTCACCTCATATAAAAAAAAAAAAAAAAAAAAAGAAGAGAAAAGAGAGAGAAAGCCACGGGGGGGAAGGAACGAGAGGGATTCGCCTTGGGATGCCGCACGGCAGGGTGACAGCACCCCCCCTCCCTCTCCTAAATGCACACGGTGCGCAGATAAGCCACCTAACAGAATGCTTTCTCTCGACAGGGGGACGCCCGCAGCTGGTCTGGGTGGTGGGGCACTCATTCGTGTCCCGGATGGAGTCTTGGTGGCGGCAGGGGGGCCGCAGCATAAACAGGCCCAAAGCGACGTACATCCGGTGGATAGGGCAGCCAGGTATGAGATGGGAGCAGCTACTGCCGACGCTGGACGGCCTCATGGCAGATTCGGCCTGGTTGCCCGACGTCCTGATCATCCACCTTGGGGGCAACGACCTGACCCGGCTAGGGCGAAAAGCAGTCGAGCAAGCCATCCAAAGGGATCTCACCAAGACAGCAGCGTGGCTGGGACCCACGACGGTAGTCTGGTCCGAAATGATCAGCAGGAAACATTGGAGAGGGGCCGATTCCAACAAGGCCATCGACAACGCAAGAAGGAAACTAAATGTGGCAATGCACAAGTTTTGCCTCGCCAATGGCCTGGAATCAATTCGGCACGGACTCATCCACCCGGGCCGCCCGGAGCTCTATGGGCAAGACGGGGTACACCTATCCGAGAAGGGGATGAAGGTGTTTTGGGATATCTTGTGGGGTGCAATGTCACTCGCAGGTTGCATATAAAAAAAAAAAAAAAAAGGGAAAAGATATGGTGAAAGGTGGGAGCCACGAACCAGGTGCAGGGGGGGGAGCCACAGTGAGACGTGGGCCTCCCTGCGGCGTGGCGGAAATCCTACACTGGTTGGCTAAGAAAACACACCGGCGGGCAGTGTGTAAGAGGATGGCCACTAGCTTTTGAATGCCGCACGGCAGGGTGACGTGGCGGCATAAAGGAGGGGAGTAACAGGAGGAGACGGCACTCGCGGCCCAGACCCGGCCGGACGGCAGGGCGCAATTTGGTAGCGAGCTGGGGACCTAACTCCCGACTGGAAAGCTCCCCTCCGCAACACGCAAAGGGCGTGGTCAACCAACCACTGGAGCACCAATAGACTGGCAACAAACTGGTTTGGGTACAAGCCCCATTTTCGAACTAAGGAGGGCACAAAGAGACTGACACCCGCTATCACAAGAGGGTGTCATAATGTGTAATATGCCAATTATGATTGATAATTATGATTGATGAGTAATGTTCGCAAAAATGGAAGATTGCTTGAAACCAGTTTGTGTTATTAATATGTCTTTGGTTATTAATAAACTGCGGCCAACAACGACCACTAATGATACCAGGTTTTGTTGGCTGACATTATTTCCCACCTTTGGCAACAGCAGAATGTGGGGGCCGGTAAGTATGGAGACTGGGGTCTCCGCTGAATAGGCACATGCGAGGGTTATTGCAGAGGCCGCCGCACCCGCCCGAAGGGTGGGGGAGGCTCGAAGGCCGGCGCCATAACCCTCGTGGTGCCACCAGCGGGGGTAAACTGGTTCTGGGCGCTTCGATGCGCACAGGAACCAGCGGAAGCGGGGTGCGCACCAGCCACCCGACCGGAAGTGACCTGTTGACCTGAGCGCCCCCAAAGGGCGCCCAATGGTCAACCTGGCTTTGTTTGAACCCCCCAATCAGGGGGACTCACCTGAGACCTGCATGGAGGGCTCAAGAGGATTTAAGCGACGCCGCCCTCCCAGCAGAAGCACATCGCATTCGAGGAGCTGGGAGAACGGCGCGACAGCAACAACGACTGAAGCCCACCCACCCACACCTAAGGAACAGCAAAAGTCGCAGTGCTGGATAAGGGAAAGGGTGTTAGCGGAAATCCTACACTGGTTGGCTAAGAAAACACACCGGCGGGCGGTGTGTAAGAGGATGGCCACTCACTTTTGGATGCCGCACGGCAGGGTGACGTGGCGGCATAAAGGAGGGGAGTAACAGGAGGAGACGGCACTCGCGGCCCAGACCCGGCCCGACGGCAGGGCGCAATTTGGTAGCGAGCTGGGGACCTAACTCCCGACTGGAAAGCTCCCCTCCGCAACACGCAAAGGGCGTGGTCAACCAACCACTGGAGCACCAATAGACTGGCAACAAAGTACAAACTGGTTTGGGTACAAGCCCCATTTTCGAACTAAGGAGGGCACAAAGAGACTGACACCCGCTATCACAAGAGGGTGTCATAATGTGTAATATGCCAATTATGATTGATAATTATGATTCATGAGTAATGTTAGCAAAATGGAAGATTGCTTGAAACCAGTTTGTGTTATTAATATGTCTTTGGTTATTAATAAACTGCGGCCAACAACGACCACTAATGATACCAGGTTTTGTTGGCTGACATTATTTCCCACCTTTGGCAACAGCAGAATGCGAGGGCCGGTAAGTATGGAGACTGGGGTCTCCGCTGAATAGGCACATGCGAGGGTTATGAGGCATGGATCCAATACACGAAGAAAGATGGTGTTTTGCGGTGGCCACAAAATAGTAGCTTTGAGCCTGACATATTAGATAATTTGGAAGCAATTCTGTTCAAAAGAAAAGCCCGGCCGGCAATATTTGACTCTTTCCGCCTTTGGCGTAAGGAATCCAAACAGAGAGAAATTAAACAAGCAAAAAGAAATAGGAAAATGAAAGTTATGACGGTTATACAGGCTGCCCAGCAATTTAAAGACGATGAGACTGATCGTGCGATTGAGGTCTCAGATAGACAGCATCAGATGGCAATTGATAGGTGCTATCCCGTGTTACCTCCACAGCGCAAAGATCTTGATGACGATCCTTTAATGTCCCATTTGTTGAAATTACCTCCGCCTTATGCGCCAGGTGCTAATGCACCTATATTATTGCCACCTGTGCAGCAACCTGTTGTTCAGCCAGGAGCTCCGGCTCCCACGCAATTGCCTCTTCCCGTATTACCGCCCGCATCTCCTTTGCCACCAATTTCTGTACCTCAGTCTCCTTCGCCTTCTGTTTCTCTTGTAACGGCTAGCTCTTCTCTTCCTTTGTTTAATACTGCGTCTCCAGATTTACTCTCTACTTCTTCTCCGATTTGTAATCGGTTGGTTGATACTGTTTCTGGTCTTTTCTCCCCTCTCTTTCGGCCGTTTAATAGGACTCCTGCTTTTTCCCGAAGGCAATCCCGTAGCCAAATTCCAGATTCTGAAGAACAAGTTATATTTGACTCTCTCGCTCATAAATGGATGATGAATGGTCCACTGTATAGTGTACCCGATATATTGAGTACCTTTCTCCAGTGGAATGCGCTTATGGAGAGATACATTTTTAATGTTATGTGTGACACACTTGTTAAAGGATGGGAGCATATGGAGATGGATCTAACTCCTCAGGGTCTATTGGATATACAGGATAGGTTTGATAAAGGACTCATTGTGGGTCCTGACGTTGAGGGTGCTATAAAGACACTTGTTACTTTTAGGTCCTTATATTCTTCCCAGACTATTCCTGAACCTGATCCTGCAGTTAGACAGAGGACGAAGAATTATCCTATGAGAGAAGTTCCTCCAATATGGAGAGAAGCGGTTCCGCAAGCGGGCGTTGTTCCATGTGTCCCTGCTCCTTTCCAGAGTATATGGGTACATGTCCCTTGGAACCGAGCTGAAGTTTTAGCACTTAAGCAGTCTTTGCCGGACCCTCGTAAAAATCCTGCTGGTTATTATAGAGAGCTGTCCCAGACTGTTGACGCATGTATTATGAATTTGGCTGATATTGATATGCTGATGGGGAATGTAGTTCCACAAGCAATGTGGGCTCGGATTCCTAGAGAGGATCAGGACCAAGCCTTAGGTGGTAGTTGGGCTGATATATCTGCCGCAGATGCAGCACAAGTGGGTGGTGCTAAGCCAGATGATTTGATTACACATTTGCCTGGTAGGATCTTTACTTTAATGAAGACGATGATACCTGCCTTACGCGTTAACTGGGATAAGTTAGCTGCATGTAAGCAGAAGAAAGATGAGAGTGTCTCTGATTTCTTTACCCGGTTTGAGGAGACATTTATTGACCATAGTGGTCAGGATTTAAGTACTGAAGGCGGACAACGATCATTTGTGGATAAATTTGTATTTAATCTGCTCCCTGAATTGTCCCATAAGTTGAAAGATTCGGAGAGCTCTTGGGCTGTTTCTTTGTCTGCCCAAATATTAGCCACTGTTCAGTATTATGAGACTAGGGACAAAGAAGAAAAAGATAAAGCTGAGAAGAAGACTAAGGATTTAAAGACGAAGGTTCTTCTTCAGCTGGCTTATCCTCCTCGTTCTGGCCAGGGTCAGTTTCAGCAACCTACTCAGCCTCAGAGGTTGCTACAGAAACCTGAGCCTTTTGTTCCGCAACCTTTGCTTGGTCCTAATCAGTGTGCCTATTGTAAAGTAGAAGGCCATTTTAAGAATAGCTGTCCGGTTTTATTGCAGCGTAATGGTGGATTTCAAGGGCCGCGAGGTCGTGGTGGTTTTCAATCAGCACCTAAGGGTAGAGGGGGAGGTGCGTTGCCTCAAGGACAGCGTTCCTTTCCCCCTCAGAATTCTTTGAATTATTTTGATCAGCAGAATATTCAGTCTGCGCAATATTACAATGATGATTATTGTGTTGAAGGTGAGGTTCAGGATTTTCAATCTAGTTAGGACAGCCATGGACAAAGTAAAGGAGTCGTATCAGTTCCAGTGGATCAGAATGGGCCTTATGTTGAGGTAGTTGCTTTGGGTGTTGCAGAGCCATTTCTTTTGGATACTGGTGCAATGAGAAGTTTTATGATTTATTCAAAACTCCCTGGGGCACCTTTGTCTGGCTTAACGAATGTTTCTGTAGGATTATCTGGCGCCCCAGTTGCTAACCCAGTTTCTTGTACTTTGCCTCTTTCGATTGGTCCTTACGATTGAGAAGCTCCATTTATTTTAATGACTGGTTGCAGAGAGAATTTGTTGGGTTTGGATCTGTTGAAACGTCTTCATGCGACGTTGTATTGTTCCCCCTCTGGTGTGCGTCTCACTTTGGGTGAGAAATTGGTTTCTCCTATATATCTATCGAAAGATAGCTTTCCGCCTGAGTTGCAATCTCTTCCTGCTACACTGTAGGCTACAGGTCCGAATGATGTTGGTTTGTTGCAGATTCCTCCTTATGTGGTTACTATTAAGCCTGATGTTAAGTTACCACGTATTCCACAGTATAAGATTTCTAATGATGGTGAACAAGCTTTGATGGCTATTATCTATGATCTGGTTCAGAAGGGTGTGGTTGAAGAAATGAGGGGTAATGTTTGTAACAGTCCTGTTCTTCCAGTTCTTAAATGCAGCAATCCTTCTCAGCCTCCTGTGTATCACTTTGTGATTGATCTTCGGGAGGTCAACAAGATTGTTGTTCCCCAGTTTCCTGTTGTCCCAGATATCACTGCTTTGCGTACTATGATTCCCGCCTCAGCGCCATGGTTTTCTGTTACTGATCTAAAGAATGCTTTTTTTAGTATTCCCGTTGCTGAGGAAAGTAGGGATATTTTTGGCTTCTCTCTTGAAGGCCGAAGTTTTCGGTTCAAGCGTGCTCCTCAAGTATATTGTGAAAGTCCCTCCATTTACAGTCAGGCTTTGAAATCTCTGCTGGATGCTTTCATTTTGCTTCCAGGTGCCACTTTGATTCAATACGTTGACGATTTGCTGATTGCTGCTGATTCGGAGGATATTTGTAAGGATGTGACGGTTTCTTTGCTGCGTTATTTGTCTGATCTGCATCATAAAGTGTTCCCTTCTAAGTTGCAATATTGTCGCCAAGAGGTTACCTACTTAGGTCATCTCTTGTCGAAGGAGGGAAGACGCTTGAACCCAGAACGAATTCAAGCGATTGCACAAATGTCTGAGCCAACCACACAGAGAGAGGTGCGTGCCTTTCTGGGCATTACCTCATATTGTAGACAACGGATTCCGAATTTTTCTTTGTTAGCTAAACCTTTGCTGGCGCTTACGTTGAAAGATACGCCACAACCTCTCCCTTGGACTGACGAATGCCAAAAGAGTTTTTCTGATTTACGTACTGCTTTGTGTTCTGCACCTGTGTTAGGTACTCCAGATTACAGTAAGACTTTCACACTCTACGTTCATGAAAGAGAAGGTTGTGCGTTGTCAGTTTTAACACAACAATTTGGAGACAAACAACAGCCATGTGCCTATTTTTTGGCTATGTTGGATCCAGTAGCTAAGGCATTGCCTAGTTGTCTCAGAGCTACAGCAGCGGCAGCGATTTCTATTTGTCAATCTGCTGGATTGGTATTAGACAACACTCTTGTTGTTATGGTACCACATGCAGTAGATACTCTTTTGAATCCAGCAACATTGTTGCCCATTCCGGATGAGAAAGGCATTCAAGAACAGCATGATTGCTTTCTCCGAACATAAGGTAGAATAGATCTAAAAGACACACCACTTGTGGATCCGGATGGGATCCTATGGGTAGATGGATCTTGCTTCAAGCTTCCAAATGGCGAGACAACTGCAGCTTATGCTGTTACTACTTTGCATATGATAGTAGAGACAGGGCGCATTGCACAGAATTCAGCCCAAGCAGCTGAATTACTTGCTTTGACAAGAGCATGTGAGTTGGCAAAAGGAAAGAGAGTAAACGTCTACACTGATAGCCAATATGCTTTTGGTGTGGCTCATAGTTTCCGTCGCTTGTGGAAGGAAAGAGGATTCTTTACTTCCCATGGGACTAAAATACAGCATGGTCAGTTGGTGACTGCCCTTCTCGAATCACTTGCTTTGCCTACACAAATAGCAATAATCAAGTGTAGTGCTCATAAAAAGATTACTGATGATGTGGGTCGTGGGAATGCTTTTGCGGATGAAGTAGCAAAGGAGACAGCGAGAGATGTTAAAAGTCGTATGTATGTTGCGGGCCCTGCAAGATGGGTCGAAAGTGTGGGAATGAATCAAGAAGAGGCTACTGAGAAAGAGCTGAGTAAGTGGAGAGAAAGTACGGGAATGTTGGACGCGACTGGGTGTTGGACGGAGTTGTCAGAACATCAATGATGGCTGTTACCAGACGCCTATGTACTACCTGTAGTTACTATGGCGCATGATCCAGCCCACATTAGTGCAAAAGGCATATGCAAGGTTCTGGCTCCAGTATGGCAGAATGAAGGAATTCCTAAATGTGCAGAAAATGTAGTGAAGCATTGCATTGTTTGTTTAATGCATAATCCAGGAAAGGGAACCCCAACACCAGCAGGTCATTTTGCTCCCCCTACGTATCCTTTCGAGATATTACGAATCGATTATATTCATATGGATCGTTGTATTAACCTCAAGTATGTTCTGGTGGTGGTCTGTGCCTTTTCCAGATGAATAGAGGCCTACCCCCTAAAGGACAATACTGCTTTGTATACTGCCTAAGTCCTTTTGAAGGACTTTTTCCCAAAGTTTGATTTACAGCGCATTGTCTGGTCTGACAATGGGAGTGAATTTGTAGGCCAAATTATGCAGAAAGTGTGTACAGGTCTCTGTATTAAACAGAAATTCCATGCGGCAAACCACCCTCAGTCAGCAGGATTGGTAGAGTGTTATAATGGCGCTCTCAAGCTTAAATTGGCAAAGATGCAGGCTAGCACAGGTCTCGCTTGGCCAGATGCCTTGCCATTAGCACTTCTGTCTACGAGAACTACTGTGCATTCTCGTTTAGGTCTGAGTACGAATGAGGTCGTTTTCGGGCTCCCAGCAAATGTTTCGGGAGTCCCTCGACCTAAAAAGTATTCTGATATTCCATACCTAATGCTGATTGACTATTCGCATGACCTCACCACTAAATTACATGTTCTTCATCAACAGGTTCAAAACCAAGAGACTTCCGCAGACCCAGGTCATTCCATCCAACCTGGCGACTGGGTCTGCGTGAAAAACTTTCAGCGGGAAAAGAATTTGGAACCTCGTTGGGGCCCACCGCGACAAGTGCTGTTGATGACACGTACGTCAGTGAAAGTCATTGGAAAAAAGAACTGGATCCATGGCGTGCACTGTAAGAGGGTACCTTTGCCTTTACCCTTTGACCAGTGGACTTGTGAGGGCATAGGTGATAACAAAAGTGAAAAAGTACCTAGATTTATACCGTTTAGTAGTGCACGCCTGGAACAAACGAACGCTGAGAAAGAAGACGACAACGTGTTACAGGAGGCAGTCCCAACACATATGCGTTTGAACACAGCAAATCCAGAAGCCTTGTTTAAGGACCAGACGATCCCTAATAAGACTCGATATAATTTACAACCAAGAACGATCAAAGACAATTGAACTTTTCTTTTTTCCTAGATTTTTTGGATTATACCTTTTTTTGAAAGACATTGATGTTTTCTTCCACTATCCATCAAGTTGCAGGGTCACAGTAGGAGTCTTAAGCTGTGTCCTGAGTAGTGACATAGGTCTGCAGGACTTGCAGTGTCATAGAACGGCTAACAACCACAGCTAAGTGATCTAGGAAGATTATCGTGAGCAACGCTTTAGAGTAATGGATCATAAAGTGGAAATTAATGATCAGATTGTAAACATGAAAAGTAGATTTAAGAAATTAATGGTTAGTCCATGTGAAATAACCTTATGTGCTCTGACATGTTTATGTACTTTATTAGCGTGTGGAAGTTGGGTTGTTTACGTTATACAGCCATCACTTGTCCCTACTTCTGTCTCTTTATCTTTTCCTACTAGTGCCTCCCCACATCGGTTTAATACACTTTCAGAACATGAACAGATTAGGCGAACAGAATATTTAAACAATTTGTTTATTCAGTTATTGCATCAACATCAACTGGTGATGAATACTACTGACTGTTGGGTTTGTGGGCTCATGCCTCATAATACAGAGAGAGGTATGCCATATTTAGTCTTTCCATTCTCCTATGAAGGTTCCTCCTGGGCTTATTTGGCTATGTTCTCTAACATTTATCAGAATCAGCTACGGTATCCTCCTGGTATTCCATATGGTGGCAGAGCAGACTTCAGTCACAGTTCCTTGATTAAGGGAATAGTGACTATGGCTAAAATTGCTCAGATTAACAAGATTCCCATAGATGAGAAAGGAGCATATGATGGATGAAATATAACACAATATGTTACTAGCCTTACAGAGAAGGCTAAACGAAGGAGCTCTCCGCCAATTTGGACTGTACTTCATCGAGGTGATTTCTGTTTACAAATTAATGGCCAGAATGTTAAAAATCAACAGGAGAATAGTGTATGTTCTCATACTTATGTTTATACACCTCAGATTCCCTCACCCCTAGTGCCATCACAAGGCACATATTTTATCTGTCACGACAGAACCTATACATGGCTTTCTACTTATTTCTCAGGAACTTGTTATGTGGCTTTTCTTCGTCCCCCAACGTATACTGCTCCTTCAGGTCATTTCAGGAAAAGACATGGCAGGGGAGTTATTGATCAGACAGATATAGCAGGACAGGAGGAAGGTGACTTTATTAAAGGGTTACTTCCTTTCTGGGGCCCAATGGCCAATAGCAGAGACATCAGACAATTGGTTTGTGTTGTTGAGGCTACCATAAATGAAACTTCTGGAGCCTTGAGTAATCTGACAGCCGAACTTCAGGCGGATCGTCTTATGACGTTGCAGAATCGGATAGTTTTAGACATTAGCCTTGCAGATCGTGGAGGAGTCTGTAAATTGATCGGGTCTAGTTGCTGTGTTTACATTCCTGATAATGCCCCTACAGTATACCAAGCTATCTCCAAGTTACATATCATCTCCGAGTCTATACACCAGGACACGGGAGATTGGTCTGTGATGGGATGGTTTTGGGGACTACTGTCCACATGAGGATGGAAGATACTAACTTTCCTTGGAATGATCTTGGCCATAATTTTCTCTTGTAGTCTCTGTGTACATTGCGGACCTGCAATATGTGGTCTTTGTGCCACTTTGTGTGTCCTGAAGCCGCGTCACAGAAAACAGAGAATATTAGAATGATGCTACAGCAACAGCGCGATGACCTCATGACCATTGACAACGACTCAGATTGACTTGAGTCCCTGGTGTTTTGCCTGAGTAATGGCAAAAGGAGGGTCTGAGGTTCTTAGATTTTGGATTTCATCCCATATCTTGCCGCCATTTTGTGGTTTGTCGCCATTTTGTGTTGCCCTCACTCAGGCAGCTCGGCGAACGATGTGCTTTTGCTTTTCCAGCTGCTACGTGTCCTTTCAGTTAAAAAGTAACTTCATTGCCTTTGTCTACGAAACCTGATGTCAGGGTCTGGCTGAATTCAATAATCCATGTCTGGCTCCATTGATCCCTGTCTCGGCCGACTATTTGCCCTCTCCTATTCTTTCCTTATACTATCTTATCCGACTGGCCTTCGCTATTCTCTCCTTGTATGCTCCTATTACACAACCATCCTTTGAGACACACAATTGCGTCCTGCCACCTGCAAGAGGGGATTGTGGACGCCATCACTGATTCATTTGTTGGAAGGGGTAGCACACGGGGTCTGAGAGAGGGGCATATTTGAGACACCTGATAGCTTGTTTTCCAACTTTTCCTATTTGTCTGTTTTGTATGTGTAAAGAGTGAGATGCTGTAAATATGTTCCTACAAAAGACTGTGTGTCACTGATTGAAGTGGCAGTCTCCTTAGAATCCACCTTGTGTAACTTCTAGGACAACTGTGCTTAGCTGCAGCTAATAAACCTAGCTTCCACGCTCAACGGAGTGTCTTGTGTCTCTGTTTTGTACAAGGGATTTAAGGCCCAGTTCTCCAGTGTGAAATGCCTGGGTAGATGCAGGGGAATTCCCTGTTTCCCCTGCTCCACCCATGGAATGCCTACCACGGGGAAACATAATGTAACGCAGAACAAGGTATCAGCAGGGGGTGGCAATACAAATATAGGGTGATAACATGTGCCCAACTCATCTCAATAATACTCCCACCCGGTGAGGCACTCCCGGCAATGCTGGTCTGATGTCTATGAGCAGGAAAGGGAAGGACTTTCCTTGCTGCCCAGTTGAATGTGACTCCTGACCAATCCTGGAGCTGCCCTCACCATGAGAGTATCTCCAGGACTGGGGGAAGCAGGCTAAATCAGTGCTCATTTTGAGACTGGGGGCCTATGCCAGCAATCCCCAGGCTGTTTCATAGCCCAGGGATTGCTAGATGTACAGTGCAAATGTCGGGCTGGCGTTAGGTAGTCAGCCGGTCAAACCGATGATTCACACTCAAAGGGGCAGCAGTAATCCTTCAACAGCAGCAATGTGTCCCCCCTGTCTCACGAGTGCCCTGTACACAGCGCAAAATGGAGGCAAATAAATAAAATTGCATTATAATGCCATTTTATTTATTAGTGTTTGCCTGCTGCACTCACCACTGGCGGGGTGATGCTTCTCCGCCATTTAGGAGGAGCCGCCCCTGTAAGGTATTGCATTGTCACATTTGTTTACAAACCATGCAAATCAAGCCTTGCGTGGCTTTGCAAATTCCAATAAAGCCTTTGAGTTACCCTGCATTGCTGTAAGTAACACGAGGGTGATGCGAAGGGTAAGAAAATTGTGGTCCTCAATCTCCTCATGCTTATAAGATGAATGTAGCTGGTGCTCATATAAAGTACTCCAATACCTTTGGGTCATGTTTGCAATTTAGAAATAAATGGGGTAAACCGCTGTTACGCCACATTCACTCCCCTTCACATCACTTGCAGGGGTGTAATGCAGGCCCAATCAGATACTGTGGTGCGGTGGGGGGCCATGTCTCCAGGGGCTCCTACTCGGCCCCATAACTATGATTATCTGTGAGGAGTAGGGAGCACATCATTTTGCATTAAGCCACTGATCTCGAGTCATATACTACAGATATACCAGTGGTTGAAGTGGGCAGAGGAACGAAAGAAAAACGTTTGTAAGCTTTATTCATTTGATCAAAACAGTTCCCATAATTTTATTTAAAAAGAACAACAGTTCCTGAATGGTGAGTTCCCCCTCGCTGAAAATCGGAAGTGAAGGGTCTCTTCTGATGTGAAGGAAGAGCATTGAGTGGTTGCTAAGCCAGAAACAAGAATTCCCACCAGGATGGCTGCTACCTGAAAGAAAGGAAAATGTGTGCAATTGGTCAGGAAATCTAAAGGCTGCTAGGAACCAGTAAAAGTGTTTAATTAATAGACTCTGGAACTTTAATGGGACCCTATTAAAAAAGGTATATACTAGGTACAGTCAGTGTCTTACTAAAACTTAACTTTCAAAATTATTGTAAACATTTGAAGAATCTTTTTGCACATATTGTGACAGCCTATTTATATTGGGTGTAACCTTATACTGTGTACAATATATTTTTCAATTAAGGACACATATTCACAGTGTGTTGAGCCGCAGGCTTAGATCTCTTAGCAGCATAAATAGTCAGCAGTATAAATAGTCACCAAGTGCACCAACCACAATACAAATAAGTAACCGTCTTGTTTTAACCAGAGACATCAGAAGTGATCACATTACCACAGCAAGCTTTCCTGACTGAAAAATGTATTTCCCATAGATAAATGTAAGTTACATATCTTTTTCATATAAGGTGTGTGCATGGGGCATGGCTTAGGCAGCCGCGATGGCGGATGTGTCTGAGTAGAGCTCCGTCTGACAGCCCAAACAAGCGGCAATTGCAGTTGCCAGCGAACCCAGATTGCCAGGACAGGGCGATCTGGGGAAGAATGAGGAGCCCCTGCACTTGTCCCTGATCTAATTGGAGTGAAGGGGACACTAAATCAACCCAAGGACAGGACAAGCGGGCCAGCGGACCGCAACAAAATGACGGCGCCCAGCTCACAGATCTTCACTATGGCGTAGATGGGACTTGTGGCCGGCTCCGAGGAGAGCCAACACTGACCTTGGGGGCAGGCGTGGAGCAAAGCCAGTGGATCGCTAGGGGACCATATGGCAACAGCGACAAGAAATACGTGAGGCGAAGCCCGCAGGCATTATAGGTTGGGTCATCGAGTTGGCGACACCCAGAGATACAGTACTGTCGCCATGACACCTCCGATGCAGCATAAGGTGCCCGAGGCAGCAGTGATGGCGGCAGCCCACTGTGGCTGATTAAGGTGAATGGGGGCAACCACTACCTAGGGGGATAACTTTCCAACTGCACGCAATTGCAGGGAACTGCCCCCAGTTGAGCAGATTTCAACTGAACTACCGTTGAGGGATCACAAGCCTATGCACACTGACATCCGACCCAGACGGCCAGAGTGTAGACGCGGCAGAGGTGCGCTCACGATAGAGGACCCTGAGTTCCCATACAGGGGGAGCAGGAAAGGGGCCAGGTGGCGAGGAAGACACAGCAGAGTGAGTGGCCTTCGCAGAGGGCATCAGGAGGACACTCCCCCCTCCCAGGAGAGGGGTGACACAAGACGAGAGGGTAGAGGGCTCTACACTGCCACATGAGAACTGGAAATCTTGAACCGACAAAGGGCAGTGACACCCTCTGCACCCGCAACACCAAAGTCCATGTTGCACTCATCGCGCCCCCAACCACCTGATTACCAAGAAGGACACAGTGCAGATCCCCCCTCACCGCTTGCAACCAAGGGGGCCCCCAAAAACAAACCAACAGAGGGACATGGAGGATACAACCATCCGTCAGGTACCCTTCTGGACCCACTGTCTCATTGAGAAGAGCACGGCACTCGGCAGCAGGACCCAAGACGCGGTGAGTCAGTTGACCAGTGACACATAATGGAGAAGGCACGTGATGGTGATATGGAGGAGCTATCATGAAGAAGAGGGAAGCCAATACCCTTCCTAAACCAGGGATACAAGCGTTTGGCGCGGGAGAGCGTACAGTGAACCAAGACATCGCAAACAGTAATATCCCTGAAGCCTCTCAGAATGGGTAGGCAGCGCGCAGCCATGAACCCGCAAACACCTGCCCACACAAGGCAATCTTCCCATCAACAAAACACCCAGAACAGAAGACAATAAAGCCACGACATCAGCATCAATGTCCGACAAACTGGACAAACTTTTAGCAGCAATTGAACACTTGCGAACAACGATGGAGGATAGATTTGAAGCATTAGCCATGGATTTTAACTTGCTTAGGGATTACCATCGGAAATTGTTGGATAAAGTGACACAAGGAAACCGGGTCCTCAAGAACATAGAACTTCAATTCAAAACTCAACTGGAAACCCTGATTGAACCTCAATGCAGGGTTAAGATCCTGGAAGATAAGAAGGACAATGTAGAAGGTCGCTCCCGACGCTGCAACATACAGGTGGTTAAACTGTCGGAGGGAGTGGAACACCCTAAGTCTTACGAGTATGTGGAGTCATGGCTCAAGTAATTCTCCCCGGCCACAGAACAGACTCCAAACTTCGCGATGGAAAGAGCACACAAGGTGCCAGCTCGGAAGCCACAGACTGGAAACCCGCCTCCACCACTCCTGCTTAAACTCTTGCACTTTCGTGATAGGGATGCAGTGCTCCGAGCAGCCCGACAAAAAGGAGCCATACAGGTCGAAGATAAGACAGTCAAGCTGTTCTCAGGCTATTCCTGCACAGTGCAATGACAACGAGCATCATTCTTAGAAGTCAAATGCTTGTTTTGGAAAAAAGGGATTCAATGTTCACTACTCCTCCCGGAACGGCTTAAAATAATGCATGACAGACACACCAGCTTCTTTACGTCCCCCAAGGATTCATATGACTGGGTGGACAAGCATCTACAAGCAGAGAAACCCCGAGCTAATCAACATGACAAGCGAAGCCCCAAAGGCAAACTTCACCATCCGAACAGAGTGACCCAAGGACATACCACATCCCGCTCAGAGACGCCAGGGAGGGGCCCCCCAAACCTAGAACAAATTATCAAGGAACATAGGAGAGCCTTACAAGCAGCGGCAGAATTAGGGCCAACAGTGGGTAGCTTGGATGGAGAGAGGGGCCCTCAAATCTTCACCTCCAAAGATGAAGTAGACAATACCACCACGCCCAGAGATGGCTTGGGCACCCCACTAGAGGTGACCCCACAGACTGCAGACACGCTCATTTAATTAGCATGCTATATAGTGGTAAGATCTGTACTACATCGGATGCACCATATTACATTCCGGGTTGGAGATAGAGAACACTCAGGCAACCCCCTTACCACTTTGGAAGGACTCTGGGTAGACCACCACAACCTTATAGTAGGGCTCCAATGTGCATTGATGGAGAGAACTGCTGGCACCATACACAACTCACCAATCACCTAGGGTGGATCAGAATACATATCCCCGGTGCCAGAGGCCATGACCCCCCCCTGTTTAAAACAAATTAACGTTAACATAGTATGTCAGGTTAGGACATAACGCCACGTGAGGTAGGTGCTCAAAGTTGGGACGAGAACCCCATGTTGAGTTCAATCCCCCTTCCCCACAGACCCTTGCATTACTAGTTCACAACACTACACAGACAGGTAGCTCTGCGCATTCTACAAGAACACTAATCTGACTGGGAATCACCGGGAACTCTAGCCCAGCCGGGACCGGCCTCACAGCCCCCATAGACACCACAACATTACACCCAGAGTAACGAATACAGATATCAGCCTCTTGATGTTGAATGTTAGAGGCCTGCACACACCAAGTAAACAATATGCAATTTATCCCTACACCAAACATCAAAATGCACAGATCGCTCTCTTGCAAGAGACACACTTAACAACATGGGAGACAGACAAGCGGTGGGCAAAATGGCGGGGGACCTTATGTGTCACATCATATTCCGCTTACGTGTGAGGGGCATTGATCTGGGTCAGACCAGGGACCCCATTTCAAGAACTCTGAAGAATGGTGGACAAAGAAGGGAGATGCGCATTTTTAGAGGGCCTACTCGATTGACAGATGATACTTTTAGGTAGCATCTACGCCCGGAACACCGAGCAAGACCGGTTTTGGGACCACCTAACCGGAGTCCTTGACCAATTCACAAATATACCATGGATATTGGGGGACGATTATAACTGTGTATTGAATCTTACCCTGGACCGCTCCCACCCGCACACTGACCTGCTCACATGCAAACGGGACGCTATCAAACATGGGTCACACATTGGCCACTCACGGATGCAGGGAGAGACCGCTACTCGCAGACAAGACTTTACTCATTTCACTCCTTCCCACACAATCTATGGGTCAGACTAGACAGATTTTTAAGCAAAAAATCGTTAGTCCCCAAAAATCAGCAGGTGAATCACCTAGGCCGGGTCCTTTGCGACCATGATGCCCATATGTTACAACTACATTGGAGACCCCCAGTACCCGCCAGGCGGTTACCAAGGGAATGCCTGACAGACCAGGTTTTTAAAAACGACTAGAGACACAGCACACAAGAGCACTTTTTTTTTACAAACGCTGTAACAGCGACATCCAAATTAATAGAATGGATGCATTTAAGGTAGTAGCTCAAGGAGAGTGCATAAAACAAATAGCAGGGGTAAAGAGGACACTGGAACGCAAACTGACACAAGCTGAACTGACACTAGCAACCTTAACAAAGAAGGATGATGTGAGCAGGGCGACTATAGGTCAGGTAGTGGAAGCGAAAACAGCCCACACAGCCGCCGCTTCGGACTTACCTAAATACAACTTCAGGGCATACGCAACCAGAATACACAAGGAGAGAGATAAAACAGTAAAACTACTAGCATGGCTAGCCCGACAGGATACTGAAATAAAACCCATTACAGAAGTGCTTGACCACATCGGTACACTAGCTCTTTTCCAGGCAGAAATAATCCAGTTATTCCGACAGTACTACACTGAAAAGTATACAGAAATCCAGTACGGACCGGGCAAGGTACAGTAAACCATTTCCACCACCCATTGACACTGCCACAAATGAAAGTGGCAGAGAAAACTGCACTAGACACAGATGTCCAATCTACGGACATTACCCAAGCAATCCATGCCCGGGCCTGTAGCAAAGCACCAGGGCTAGATGGTTTCCCCCTAGAGTATTACGCAGACTTCTCCCTCCAGCTGGACCGCTGCCTTGTGGAGGTATTCGCAGAAGTGCTAGGAAAGGGTGAGCTCCCGGGATATATCATCTGTGTTTCAAGTCGAGAGAGGCACGAGACAGGGCTGACCATTCTCATCCCCACTGTTTTCCATAGCGGTAGAGCCTCTTGCAATTTGATTGCATTGGGGGGGGGCATCTATTGCGGGCATCACACATAGTGTCTACATGTACGCAGATGACCTTTTAATATATGTGCAGGATATCACTGTGGACCTGACGTCCATATGGACGGCACTTGAAGAATTTGCAGAGGCATCCAGGCTCAAAGTGAATTGGGACAAGTCCATAGTCTACCCGTTGCATCCAGACCTTGCCCCTCGGGACATTCAGATAGGGAAACAGAGCATAAAATGGAGCATGAGTGCCCCCCCAATACCTAAGGGCTTGCTTGTATCACTCCCCGTCTGATCTCTTCGAATGCAATTGCCGTAGAGCGCTAGCTGGGATTAAATTGGCAGTGGGATTCTGAAAGAGCCTACCTTTGGCCCCAATAGGACGTACAGCCCTAGCAAAAATTATCATATTCCCATGTCTCTTGTATCACTCTACAAATTTACCAGTAATCCCACCCACGCTTTATTTTCAAGGATTTAGACTTGTTACTCAGCTAGCTAATCTGGGGAGCAGGCAGATATAGAATAGCACTGACTAAGTTACAACTGCCCACCACTCAGGGAGGGCTAGGCGCACCTTCCTTCGAGTCATACTTTCTGGCGGCACAATTGCAGTGGCTATCCTATTGGAAGGGGGCAGGCACAGGGGGGAATCCCACGCAGAAACAGGCCCCAAACCCATCCAGAACTCTACCGCTTGCTGCTGCCCAGCACCAAACCGCGACACACGCACTTTGTTATGGTCTACCCCTGAGGCGGAAGCCGGGGGCTGAAGTGTGATTTTTAAAAAGTGTGCATTCATTTATGTTTGTGGCATTTCCTTTACAACTTTTGTACTAGTTTTAAAATGCGAGCCTGATTGTTAGGACTTCGCTGACTCCCCACGCTGTTCTCAGCGCAGCAGACTGCGTGCTGGCGCCGAGAGAACGAAGGGTAGCGTCACAGTAGCTGGACCGCCCCGCCCTCCCACACTACTTAAAGAGCGCATGCGCAAAGCGCGCTGACTTTGTTATGGTCTACCCCTGAGGCGGAAGCCGGGGGCTGAAGTGTGATTTTTAAAAAGTGTGCATTCATTTATGTTTGTGGCATTTCCTTTACAACTTTTGTACTAGTTTTAAAATGCGAGCCTGATTGTTAGGACTTCGCTGACTCCCCACGCTGTTCTCAGCGCAGCAGACTGCGTGCTGGCGCCGAGAGAACGAAGGGTAGCGTCACAGTAGCTGGACCGCCCCGCCCTCCCACACTACTTAAAGAGCGCATGCGCAAAGCGCGCTGACTTTGTTATGGTCTACCCCTGAGGCGGAAGCCGGGGGCTGAAGTGTGATTTTTAAAAAGTGTGCATTCATTTATGTTTGTGGCATTTCCTTTACAACTTTTGTACTAGTTTTAAAATGCGAGCCTGATTGTTAGGACTTCGCTGACTCCCCACGCTGTTCTCAGCGCAGCAGACTGCGTGCTGGCGCCGAGAAAACGAAGGGTAGCGTCACAGTAGCTGGACCGCCTCGCCCTCCCACACTACTTAAAGAGCGCATGCGCAAAGCGCGCTGACTTTGTTATGGTCTACCCCTGAGGCGGAAGCCGGGGGCTGAAGTGTGATTTTTAAAAAGTGTGCATTCATTTATGTTTGTGGCATTTCCTTTACAACTTTTGTACTAGTTTTAAAATGCGAGCCTGATTGTTAGGACTTCGCTGACTCCCCACGCTGTTCTCAGCGCAGCAGACTGCGTGCTGGCGCCGAGAGAACGAAGGGTAGCGTCACAGTAGCTGGACCGCCCCGCCCTCCCACACTACTTAAAGAGCGCATGCGCAAAGCGCGCTGACTTTGTTATGGTCTACCCCTGAGGCGGAAGCCGGGGGCTGAAGTGTGATTTTTAAAAAGTGTGCATTCATTTATGTTTGTGGCATTTCCTTTACAACTTTTGTACTAGTTTTAAAATGCGAGCCTGATTGTTAGGACTTCGCTGACTCCCCACGCTGTTCTCAGCGCAGCAGACTGCGTGCTGGCGCCGAGAGAACGAAGGGTAGCGTCACAGTAGCTGGACCGCCTCGCCCTCCCACACTACTTAAAGAGCGCATGCGCAAAGCGCGCTGACTTTGTTATGGTCTACCCCTGAGGCGGAAGCCGGGGGCTGAAGTGTGATTTTTAAAAAGTGTGCATTCATTTATGTTTGTGGCATTTCCTTTACAACTTTTGTACTAGTTTTAAAATGCGAGCCTGATTGTTAGGACTTCGCTGACTCCCCACGCTGTTCTCAGCGCAGCAGACTGCGTGCTGGCGCCGAGAGAACGAAGGGTAGCGTCACAGTAGCTGGACCCGCCCCCCCCTTAGCACTGGACAAAAACAGAACGGCTGTACGTCCGCGCAGCGGGCGGGCGCAGCGGGCGCGCCGGCGGCGCGCCGAAGGCGCGCCAAAGGCAAGCCCGTCTGCGCCCGTCCGCGCCGGACCCGCGCCCAGCGCCATAACCCCTGGCCCAATCGAGCCAGATGGAAGCAGATACTCTGCGGCCGACTTATACCGGCTCAGACCTATGGAAGGATCAGACTGCGTCCAACACAGCCCTGATAACATCCATGATGTAAGTACCTCTTGTCCGGGATGTAAAACCAAAATACCGTTTAATAATAGGAGAAGTACACCAACTAAATCTCCCAAAAGCAAGACCAGTGAAATTACCATCGCACTTATAAATGCCCGCTCTGTAGGAAAGCATAGGCAAGAAATCTCTGATCTAATTACCGATAAAAGCTTAGATCTGCTTTTTGTCACCGAAACATGGATGGATGACTCATCCGGTCCGGATTTAGTGATAGCGGTACCTAGTGGTTACTCTGTATATCGACAGGATAGACAAGGAAATAAAAAAGGAGGGGGCCTGGCAATCATTACGAGGAACAACTACTCAGTTCGAGTCTCGCCAATATCATCTATTACTTGCGAAGCCCTACATTTTGCAATTAAGCCTTCTCCTTCACACAACCTTCAAGGAGTACTCATATATAGACCTCCTGGAGCACGAGCAGATTTTCTGGCCTCTCTACTCTCCTGGATGGAACCTCTAGCAATCAAAGATACCTTTATGGTACTGGGGGATCTAAATTTCCATCTGGAAAAATCTGATGACTCTGACACCTCGTCACTGGTGGCTGATCTTGCTACCATGGGTTTATCCCAATTGGTGACGGCACCGACACATGAGGCCGGTCACACCCTAGATGGGATCTTTACGAATATAAATAACATAACTATAAAAGAAATATTACCCCTAACCTGGACTGACCATTTTGCTATTGTGAGTAGCTTTAGCATAAACAAGGCCATTAAAACTAATCAGAACACCCTACCTTCAGAACCTTTCAGAGTTTGGAAGGACGTGGATACAAAGATGTTGAGAACATCGCTAGCCGATACCTGGCCATCCATTTCTGAGGATTCCAACGTAGCTGTGCAGCAATTCTCAGATTGGCTAACTTTGGCAGTAGAAACCTCGGTGCCACTAAAAACCATCTCTAAAAACCGGAGGACGCCCTCAGCCCCTTGGTTTTCGGAATCCTTGAGAAAACAGAAACAGGTTTGTAGGAGTGTCGAGAGGAAATGGCGTGAAAACTACGATAATGATTCAAGAACACTATATAAACAGACACTGGCATTATACAAAAATATGATCTTGGAGGCCAAGAAAACCTTTTATGAGGAACAAATTAATGGCGCGAAAAATTCCAGCAAACAACTATATGAGGTAGTGAAATCTTTAACTGGAAATCAACCTGACCTGACCCCTCCCCCTTCACAGACTTTCTGTGACGCCTTAGCAAACTTTTTCTACTCCAAAGTGAACGATATCTATGCCGAGTTTTCTACGATCAACCCGTCAAGCAATTCGGCACCTACGATAATTGATAAACAAACTACATGTTCACTCACTCAATTTAAAGAGGCGACAGAGGATCAAATAATAGATTTGATTAAATCTGTTAAAACAGGTTCCGCTCTAGACACTTGTCCACCTAAGATTTTTCCTCCAGTGATGGACCTGATCGGTGCATTTGTAAAGCAAATTTGTAACAATATGTTCACCTCGGGTGTCTTTCCGGATAAATTGAAGACCACACTATTAAAACCACTATTGAAGAAACCAGGCCTAGATAAAGAGCTATTAAAAAACTATAGACCTATTGCAAGTCTTCCCTTTGTAGCGAAAGTGGTGGAAAAGGTCATGAATGCCCAGCTTTCGGAATATATTGATCAAAATGACCTGCTGGATGAGTCGCAGTTTGGTTTTCGGAAACTACATGGAACCGAAACTGCGCTCATCAAGGCAGCTGATGATATCAGGGCCATTAAAGATCAAGGTGGCACGGCGGTCCTAATCATGCTGGATCTATCGGCGGCCTTCGACACGGTCAATCATTCTATATTGATTGACCGTGTCGAGGAGCTGGGCGTCCAGGCCGTGGCCAGGGCTCTGCTCGCTTCCTTCCTTTCAGGAAGAACACAGGCAGTAACAATGGGGCCTTTTCGATCAATGAACCTGGCTCTCCCATGTGGTGTGCCACAAGGCTCATCCCTAAGTCCGACCCTTTTTAACATTTATGTGGCGGACTTAGCTAAGGTCATTAACACCTACCGGATGAGCCTTACCACCTATGCGGATGATACTCAGCTGGTCCTGGCCATCAATGACGACGGCGAGGAGGTGGCAGCCAGGTTTCAAGAAGGCATGCTGGCCATCAAGGAATGGATGGCTTGTAATTGCCTAAGGTTGAACTCAGAAAAAACTGAGGTGATCATTTTTGGAAAACTTTTCCCGATTTGGTCCTCAATATGGTGGCCCCCGTTGCTAGGGGCACTGCCATCCCCGGTGCAGAAAGTCAGAAATCTAGGTGTGATTTTTGATGAGAAACTCAACTTTGTCCAACACGCCAATCAAGTAGCCTCCACAGCTTTTTTCAAGCTCAAACTCCTTAGAAAAATTATACCATTTCTTTCAGACAAAGGAGGAAAAACAGTGGTGAGCTCACTAGTACTGTCCGCCTTAGATTATTGCAATGGCCTGTTCTTGAATGTTCAGGCCCGGGTTGTGGCTAAAATGCAAATGGTCCAGAATGCGGCTGCGAGGCTGCTGTCTGGTACCCCTAAATTTCAACCAATCAAACAGACTATCAGGAGCTATCATTGGCTGACGGTGACGAATAGAATCAAGTTTAAAACTTTGTGTATCACCTTCAAAGCCACTCGTCACCAAGGGCCAAAGTTCCTGAAGGAGAAGCTTATACTCTACCGCCCCGCTAGACAACTAAGGTCAGTAAATTCTCTCCTCCTCACTGTACCGAGAACAAAGACTGTTACTTGGGGAGACAGATCTTTTACCATCGCCGCAGCCAGACTCTGGAATACACTCCCACTGGAAATCAGATCCTCTCCCACTCTGCTACAGTTTAGGAAACGGTTAAAGACGTGGCTTTTTAACCAATAATACCCTCACTTTCCTGCACGGTTAAAATTAAAATATATTCTGAGCCTAGGCCATAATGAGTCACAGCGCCAAGACGCCCATGGGCATACGTCGCGCTTTATAAATTTTAAAAATAAATAAATAAATAAATAAATAAATAAATAAATACAAGTGTCGGTGGCTTGTAAATGCATTCATAGGATACACCGAATGTCCACAGGGGTACCTCTGTACTCTCCCTTGCTGCCTTTGGTGGGCTGGCCTAGACGAGAGCTGTACTACACGACTAATATGCTCCGCATATGGACAGATCACTCCCTCACCGAGATAGAATCCTTCTCTGAGGACAGACAACTGCGACCGTTCCACCAACTGGTGGAAGAATATTATCTTCGCCCTGGTCAATTTTTACTCCGCAGACAAATTCGAGAAAGCTACCGCTCACTACACCATTTGGCAGAGGGAGAACCAGCAACACATCCGGTCCTTCACGCAATCCTGCACATGGGGGGGGGGAGTCGACACCTGGTCACTTAGCTTTATAAAGCCATACAGGAGCTTCTAAACAAACCATTGGATGCGCCAGGGTAACATGTGAGGAAGAGCTAGGATGCCAGCTGCACGACAAGGAATGGGAGCAGGCGCTCAAATATCCTAAGAAGGTTTCCCGAAACGTGCGCTTTAAAACATACACTTTTACAACTTACACAGAGCCTATCAAATGCCAGCATGTCTCCAGCGATTTTATCTGTCCACACACTTTCTTTGCCCCGGATGTCAAACAACAGACACAGATTTTCACCATATGTTCTGGGCCTGCCCTACAATAGGACCATATTGGCACACTATTCACAAGACTTTCAGGGAACTCACGGGTCTTCCTAACATGAACACGTGGGAGGCCTGCACACTAAGAATTTTCCGGAGACGGGAACATTACAAAGTACCAATTGGCTTTGCTTCGCTGGCAAGACTATTGGCAAAAAGAGGTATAGCTATGCACTGGCGAGCTCCTGGGGGACTACTGATAGCAGCCTGAGTGGGAGCGGTGAACAAATGGGCAGCAGAGGATGAGGAAACGCTCAGGAAGGAGGAGGTAAAGGGTACCCCATATCCATTGAGTGGACCCTATTGCTACACCAATTAAAACAGCAAACAACGCCAGACAATTCCGACACCCCGTTACAAACCCCGATAAACCTGTAACCACAGATCTAGATCAATAACACACACAGTGGTTCCCATAAAACTGCATGTGCGCACCGGTCCACAAAAATGCAACCACTCACATCCTAGATCAACCACATAGACAGTAGCCGCTAGGCAGGTCCCAACCCATTGACTTTACACGTTAACGCAAGAAGAATATGCAGAAGCCTCAAAACCCTGTCTGAATCATACACCTCAGAATTTATGAACACTACCCCACTTAGACTCCTCAGTTAGTAATTAAGCATTGTAACCAGTAGTTAACGCACTAGCAACAAAAGGGAAGGAGATGCATCTTCATGTGAAAGGACATGCAAAGTTGGGTGATACCGTTTATGGCAGCAATTTTACTATTTATTAGATAATTATAAACCCAGAGACATGACCGTGGTTCCATAGATTGGAAACACACGAAACAATGCCAATTTTCATGTACTATCATGCAATGTGTTTCTCTTAAGAAAATGTTAAAAAAAATACTTGGCAAAAAAATAAGAAGTGTGCATAATATTTTAAATGCAGTTACCTGTAGATGAAAGACCATCAAAATAGAGAATATTTTTTTCTTTTCAGCCACATTTCTGACCCTGTCCCCAAACTCACTGACCACACTCAGATCACTGTTTCCATACTATTCTTTATGCATGTCGAACAGTAAGCTCAATAATACAAAAACTGCAATTTAACTGCACATATAAAACAATTATTTGTGTAGTTCAGTTTTAAAGTGCTGCATGCTGCAATAGCAGCCTTGGCGCTCATTCAGAAATGTACAGGAAACATCTGCTTGTGGTGAGCACTTTCTGAATCACATTTCAATGGAGAAAGTCAAAGCTTTTCTTGATGGTGTGCTTTAAATGAAGGCTTCCAGCGACTCTTTTCTGAAGTATGGGCCATTCTATGGTGGTTCCTGAGAGGGTATCAGTATATGAAATCAACATGTTGATGCAACTGGAGAAAACAGATAGAAGTCATCTCCTTCATTACATTCACCATGTATATTGAATCTGCCTCCGATTACACTGCTGTAAATATCCCAACTTTAGGTTCCTCAAACTTACATGAGTGTCTGACCTTCTCTTTGAGAACTCCTATCTCACAGAGACCCTGTAGGAGGGAACGACCTACAGGGCACATGCAGTAACATATACAAGTGTTATGTAACTCTTTCAGCTCTGCCACCCACTGCTTTAGGTAGGGAGGTGGAAACTAATGAACATGCCACGAAAGAAAAGAAAGAGTGTAAGGGAGATTGCCATATGTAATCTCAACATTACCCCATCTCATCTTTTCCTCCTTCTTTTAAGGAAATCTGAGGATTTACTAGGAGTTGGTGAATAATTCTGCTCTGTCTGTATGGTTTGCAGAGTTTTACCCACAGGAGCACAGAGTTCCGCAAAAAATAGAAGATAAGGAGCAGATGTTTTGTTCTCCCGCGGATTGCCAACGTTAATTGGGCGAGTGCTTGTGAGAAAAAATCGCAGGTTAGACCTCCTTCTGAAGAGATTTCTCAAAGTGGGTGGTATTGGCAGGTCACAACCGTTCACGTTGAGAAACCTTCTGCTCATATTGAGGAAGCTGCCACTTGAGAAGAATGTCCACTTGAGCGGCAAAAATGTGGCAGTGTCCTCCGGCACAACGCAGAGTGATGTTCATGCTGATTTTACAGTGCAGGGGGTGCTGCTCGTGCAGAGAGATTGGACTGGTGCATTTGAGTAGAGACTCTCACATGACCCTTGGAAACTGCTGAAAGACTCACCCGGCTGTATTGTGGACCCTGGGCTAGAGATCGTGTTGGCTGCTGTTAAGCGGGACTGTGAGGACCAGACTGCAGTGCGGTTCCTAATCCGCCGCACCTGGCCCTCTTCCCGCCCTCCATCTTCTGGCAGCACAAAATTTCTCGCGGACCCCGCTCCGTGGGAGCCGCTCATGCTGAGAGATTGGACTGGTGCGTTTGAGCAGAGACTCGCACATGACCCTTGGAAACTGCTGAAAGACTCACCCGGCTGTATTGTGGACCCTGGGCTGGAGATCGTGTTGGCTGCTGTTAAACGGGACTGTGAGGACCAGACTGCAGTGCGGTTCCTAATCCGCCGCACCTGACCCTCTTCCCGCCTTCCATCTCCTCACATAAAGGTACAGCTAGAGCTGCGCACGCGGGCCGCGCACCGGGCTAAGCCCGGGCAAAGGGCGGGCGGTCTGTGGCCGTCCGGGCCTGGCAAAGGCTGGGCTGGGACACCCTATTGACTTTTGCTGCTGGACATTTTGCGACATAAGGAAACATTGTCATTTCATTATTTACTGTCATCTGCACTCTTTTTCTTCTCATTTGCCATATATAAGCTTTCGCAATCTGTGTAAAAGGTGCTAGTTCGCCATTCGTCAATGAGTTTAGGATTTTCCTAATCCCTTGCACTTTTCTCACGCTTATTTAGTTGCTCACAGTTTGTTTAGTATAACCTAAGCAGGAAGTATGAGTCAGCGTAGTAGTTTAGGACGACCCTTCTTGGTGGGGGGCTCGGTTAGGGGGACTCTCGATGGTTTTATTACCAGGGTGGCTTCCGTACTAGAAAAGGAAATAGCCCTGACTGAAAAACGTCTTTCCCTAGAGCTAATGAATAAAAAACGCTCTTCTCTGGGGGCAATACATTTAGCAGTTACTCCCCCAAGGCAAAGCGAAGAAAATATCCAATCACTACCTCAAGGTTTACAAGGGGTGGGGGTTCCAAAGCTGCCGCCGCAAATTGAACTTCCTACACGTGGCCCCAATGGAACAGACATAACATTGGATACTTCTGTAGACATTTCTTCTGTTTCTGAATTAACGTCATCGGTTAATAAGCCCTCATCAGGACATAGTACAGTCTTAAAGAATCCAGACACAGGTCCAATGTCAAAAAAGAGGAAACGTGGGAGGGCCAGTAATAGTGGTAAGAGTGCTAAATACTTAAAACCATCTCAATGCTCGGTGGGGAACGTTCGGGCAAATACTTTCAAAAACATCCCAGTCCAACAGCTCCCCCCACCTCTATCTGTTAATGATTTAATGGCGAGCCTGGAAGTTATGGTTAAATCATTAATCCTGCCCCTCATAGAGAGGGTTAAGAGAAAAGGTGTGCAATTGGGGTCCATAGAAAAGGAATTGGTAAAACATACGGAGTTGTTTAGCAATTCAGCTCCTTCTGGATCTATGGACCCCAGGGAGAGCACTGAACCTGGACAGAGACTATCACCTAAATCTCTCAGTAAGGACCGACCTCCTCCTCAAGTCCAGAATACCTTGGTCCGCCATGTCACGGCTAAACCTATTATAAACAACACTAATAAGGGGGAAAGATCCGAAGGGGTGGCTAAAAAACAGGAAACTCGTCAGTCAATGGCAAACGGGCCTACTGTCCCTAACAAAAGGAATAGACCAATCCATAAAACAATAGACTTACCTCCGGAGGATGCACCTTTTGTCGTAGTGATGGCAGGGGTCCCGGCACTTCCGGAGGGAATAATAGAGGATAATCGAGTATTGAAAAACAAAGTAATATTTTGGTTGAGTAATAATAGACCTTTACCAGCACATATCAACAGAGAAATCCTTAATGTAAGGTGTTTGGGCTGGGTGGGGAATCGGCCTAAGGACAGAGGGGGGGACATCGTTATCATCAACTCTAAGGACCATAGAGCAGTGAGACATATCGGTGACTGGTATAACATGGGAGGTAGTGAAGGCATTTCAACGCACAACCTAAGTTACTTCTACCCCAGTCATTGTTTCCTCACCCGCCAAGATATTCCCCAAGGCACATGGTCTTTAACAGGCCCAGTTTAGAAGGTTTTGATTTCAATATCCCCACTTTTAACCATTTTTTGATGCTTTCTGGGCTGGAAGGAGTCGATTGACTCAAAAAAGAGGCTGTTGTGGATAAACCCACCTGCGCTTTGTCCATAGCTCCTGAAAGCTTTCCATCAGGCAAGACAGGTATTCCATCTAATTTACTAGGCGGTGACATTCTAGTGCCCGAATCTTGCCATTCAGGAACTGGGAGAGGAAGTGCGGTATTCTCCAATAATGATTCAATGCCCTTAGGGCATGATTCACCACCCAGTAGTAGTAAAAACATGGCAGAACCCACTAGGGCTAAGGCCGGGCAGGTAGCTCACTCTACCCTCTCATTAGACAGTTCCTTAGCTAATGATTTTCCATTAATAAAATTCCTCCCATCCACTCCTAAGGTAGTGGATGGGAGTGGCCTGAATTTCCTAAAGAAACATAATGTAGTATGTCTCCAAGAGACGTAGTCCATGTCCGAAATTCATTTGGTAGGATTTAAAACCTATTTCTCGCCCGCACTAGCTGTTTCATCGGGCAGGCCCAAGGGAGGTCTGACTATTTTTATAGCGAACACACTAGGGGGACTGAAGACAACAGTTATAGAATTGGATGTAAACTGCCAGCTACTCACCCTTTCTTTTAGTAATAAGGACACCATCCTTCTGCTTAATTTTTATAATAACTTAACAGAAGGAGAGGTGCTGAAGGTTTTGTACAGTCTACGGGAAAAGTTATCCTCTTTGACGCGGGACGCGGGACTCAGGAGGTAGCGCAGGGGTAAATATTATCTGGGGGGGCGATTTTAATCAACACCCCTGTCAACTTAGTAACAGTAATCTCTGTGGGTTCGTGGACGAAAATGAGGACCCTATTGTCCACTTTAATCACTCTATTAGCGGAAAGTTTTTAAATGAAACTCTCTCAGATTTGGATCTTGTCATTGCTAATAAAACAGATGATATTACACGACAGTCGGATCCAGCATTTCTGGGGAGGGGGCGTGAAACAACAATCGACTATATCCTAATATCAAATGTCTTGGTCAGTCGTGTAATGATTTTTGCCCCATTAATTAATGCTCTAAGCGATCATTCTGCCCCTTGACGTGAACTCAGTTTAATCCATCATCATGTCACTCAAAGTATACCTAGCGTGTTAAGCCAGAATGCTTTGCAATTGGATAAGATTAACGGATTTTCTCTAAAATGGGAGAAGGTCGACCTGTTAGAGATAACGGTTAAAGTTATAAAAGCTGCCTATCCCTCAATTATTAAATGCTTAGATCAGCAAGTAACGAATGAGGAAGTTCTAAGTAACTTTGGGGTCATCCTAAGGACAATTAATGAATCACTTATGGTCAAGCACAAAACAGTCGACCTAAGAAAGCAGGGTGGTTTAATCACAGATGTACAGCAGCACATACAAAACTAAAAATAGCCCTACAAAAAACTATTAGAGTGCCACAGGAAATTGCAAGTCTAAGAAAGGAATATAATACTGCACTAAAGGAGAGGAAGGCAGAATTAAAACAGGCACTATGGGACCAACTACATAAAAGCTGCATGGACAAAAATAGCGCAGCATTTTGGGCAGTGATTAAATGTCCCTTCCTGGTGGACCCTAAAAATTGCCCGACCCTCGATGTAGCTATTGAGGAATCAGTTTGGGTGACCCATTTTGCAAATATATTCCGGAAAGGCCAAGTGCCAATGGGCATAGATCTAGTTCCCACTAGTAGCCTTCCTGCGGTGTCCTACCCCATCGCACTAGAATTTACTATAGATGAGGTTCTCCAAGCCCTAACAGCAAGCAAAAATGGAAATGCCCCAGCCCCAGATGGGGTTCCCATAGATCTATTTAAATACAACCCGGACCTGTGGGCCCCAATGCTGACAAGAATATTTAACGCAGTTATGGAGGTGGGTCTGTTGGACTTTTGGACCAAATCTATCATGGTCCCTATATTTAAAAAAGGAGACCGCCACGAGGTTGCCTGCTATCGCCCGATCTCTCTGCTGGATTCGCTGGGGAAATTGGTTGGCAGAGTTGTCCTTGAGCGTCTCCAGCGGTGGGCGGACGATGGCAGGGTCCTCTCGGAACTCCAATTTGGATTTCGGGAGGGTTTTGGAACAACTGAACAAGCCTTGAATCTATCTATGTGACTGGGTAAATACGGTTGCGCTAAGCCGAGTAGACTATTCATGGTATATGTTGATTTGTCTGCAGCATTCGATTGCATCTCTCACGCAAAAATATGGTCTGTCTTATTATCAATGGGGGTCGACTCACCTCTGGTGGATTTCCTAGGAGAACTATATTCTAATGCCTTAGCGAGGGTGCGGTTTGGGGTGAAAGGCGAGTTGTCGGCGTCGTTTGGAGTAGAGCGGGGAGTTCGGGAAGGGTGTGTCCTGGCCCCCTTTCTCTTTTCTCTCCATACTAATGGCCTGTAGACGGCCATGCTGAGGGGGGGCCAGGATCTTTCACAAGTAAACAACCGTCCGATCCCCGCTCTGCTCAACGCGGAATACGCCGTGACATTGGCACGTACCCCCGTGAACTCCAGAAGGCGTTGGATAGATACTTAGACTTTATGGGGAAGCTAGACTTACACATAAATATAAAAAAACATATGTAATGATAGCTGGTCCAGGGAATAAAGTTGTAAAGGACATTTACCTCAACAAAGAGAAACTTGCAACCACTGGCCAATACCCTTATCTGGGTATTATTATTGATCATAAACTAAACTGGAAACCGGCGATTGAGGCTAGAAAACACCATCTTATGAGAGCAATTGGTGCACTCTTAAATTTTTCTCAAAAGCTGTGTAAGAGGCCACCTGTAGAATTGTTAAGGATATACAGAGCCAAATGCCAGGCAATTGCTCTTTACGGGGCTGGTGTGTGGGGGTACGCGAACATTAGTATTCTGCAAGTGGCTGAGAACACTATTTAAAAAAATTTTTTAGCGGTACCCAAGAGCGTGTCTACACTTGTATGCCATATGGAATTGGGGCTCCCCCGCCTATTAGATTTGGCCAAAATTGAACCTTTTCTTCTCTGGCATCGAATTTGGTCCTCAGAAAAAAATGTATTTACCCAACCAATAATCGCAGATTGTATGTCACTGGATTACTCGTATAAAATTAGATGGCTATCATATGTAAAAAAGTTTCTGAATGATTTAGGACTAGGGAGCTATTATACTGCTCCTGGTTCGGTCCGGGCAATATCAAGGAGGACCTTAAAAGTAATGCCCCTTAGTCACTTAGAAGAACTACAAATAGCCAAGGAAGTAACCAAAGCTTCGGTGCAACACGCAATGGCGGTTCAAACCACCCTTCTAATCCAGCCGTATTTAGCCTATGACCTCACCACATTTGAGAGATTGCTCCTGACGAGGTTCAGGCTAAATATCTTTCATTGATGGGTTACCTTCCCAGTGAGAAACAGTTGGTACTTAACTTTACTGCCTTGCCCATGTGACAAGACTTCTGTGCAGGCAACCATTCACACTTTTTTGTTCTGCAAATTTCATGATGGGCATCGAAAGATTTTGCTGGTACCTCTGTTACAATTGTTGGGTATTAGAAGATGCCGCCCAGCATTGCTACGCCTTCAGTTTTTAGAGACGGAATGGATTTCTAAACCCATAGTCAAATTTCTGCAATGTATTCTAAGACATAGGATGAATTTGTGACAACCCTCTAATGAATTGTTTTAGATAAATTCAGTATTACTATCTATTAGATATCATGGTTAGGGTTCTGTGTTGTTCCCTCTTGATATTGTCTGTTATACTGATTTGTATCTATTTTAAAAGTGAATTATCTGTTTTTTAACCCTTGATACTGCGTTTATGGTTTTTCAAATTTTAAAAAAACGAATAAAGAAACATTCATTCAGTGCAGGAAAAACTCGCGACGCTTACAATAAGTACAAGCAGAGCGACTTAGTAAACCCTGCCGCTGGCAGAACTCCATGGAGTGTGTCAGAGTTTTTGAGGCACTTCACGGAGATCAGAGAGTAGAGCTCCATTAACTACATCCAGGTATAGGATTTACAGAAGTCACCACTTAAAGGAGGCAAAGGATGAAACCAATATGCATGCTACAATGGTTCGGATACACAATCAAACAGAGAACAATAATGATTTTACACAATAATCAAAATACATAAATAATGAGACAGTACCCTTCACAAATTATATCTAAAAGATCATTATTTATCTTTAGTAAAAGTGAATTTTGTATAATTACAAGACAATATAAAGAGTGCTCTAAAGGTTACTATGTCACTAACAAGGACACTGCACTTTCAAGAGGGGAAAGAGATTCCCATGCAGGAGGGTTGCAGTGACTGACTGCACTGGCCTGCAGAGAGGGATCCGGGGGTCCATGGAAACCACTTTCTCCCACCAGAAGGGTACCTTTAGGAGGTAAACTGAAAGTGTGTCACCTTTTTGTGGTGCACTTCCAGTATGCATGCTAAAAGCATGTTTGCCTCTATGCTCACATGGGAAATATGGCATAAGCGCAGAGGAAAAGTGATTCCCTCATTTGCACAGCTTCATGCCTATATGCAAATGAGGGAACACCCTTTCATAATAGCGCTGGCACTACATGTGCACCAGTGCTATCAGTATAACAAAAGGGGACGCACAAGCATCTGCAGCCCCTTCCGTAATACAATTGTGACTCAGGGGCAAGAGACTGCATATGCCCCTTACACCGCAGAGAACAATGTTTAATATCGCCCCAGAAGGTGACCCAAACACACTCAAGAACAGAAGAAACCAAACCCCACAAGTCCAGGGATGGTCTACCAGTAACAGCCCAACAAAATCAGGCAAACAAGAGTTTACAACACTCCTGCCAACCAGACAAGGAGAAAGACACACCTTTAAACTGAAGGAACTGCCTTGCCTGCCCAAGATTCCCAAAAGAGGAGCAGGAAATAATGCTCCAGTCTTTCTCTCTGAAGCCAGTGCCCAAGGAAGGCCTTTGAGTAGGACTGCCCCATCAGAAAAGAGAGCCATGTGAGCCAAAAACATCAACCAGTGACTCATGGTCCAAAATGCAGAGAGAGAAGGATGTGGGATAGTTGACAGGCCATAACTGCCAAAAACATCCACCAGTGACTCATGGTCCAAAATGCAGAGAGAGAAGGATGTGGGGTAGTTGAGAGGCCATAACTGTCAGACCTGGCCCTTTCTGCAGGGTCGCCCCAAACATTTTGCCTTCCTCCTACCTTTTTCTGAACACGTTTTTTGGGGTTTTAGGACACTGGGCTTATCCACAATTGGTATATGACAGTTCCTTTTAAGTCCCTAGCAAAATACACTACACGTGCCCAGGGCATGTACGTGAAATGCTACTAGTGGGTCTGCAGCACTGGTTGTGCCACCCGCACAGTGGCTCAGGATAGGCATTGCTGAGCCTGTGTATGCAGTTTTAAACTGACATTTTGACCTGCTAGGTTAACCTACTTGCTCGGCCCAAACCTTCTGTTTTATTACATGTAAGCACCTCTAAAAGCAGCCATAGCTAGCCCAATGGGCAGGTGCAGTGTATTAAAAAAGTAGGACATGACATTTACTTTTAAGTTTTACATTTCCTGCTAAATTCAGTTTTCACTACTGCAAGGCCTATCTCTCCAATAGGTAAACATTGGGATTGCCTTAAACACCTTTTAAGTGAAATTTCCAATTGGAAGCAGATATATATTTGGAGTATGATGTCTCTGGTCTCACAATTTAAAATCACAACTGATGGTGATGTCGGATTTTAAATTGGAAGTTAGAAAATGCCACTTTTCAAAAGTTGATGTTTTCTTATTTGAGCCATTCTGTGCCTCTGCCTGTTTAGGAATACTTGTCTGGGTTGGGTGACAGCTCGGATGTGTGCATTTCCTCTAGATAGTTACACAAAGGGATAAATCGTGTGACATTTGCATCCAGATGTCCGATCAACAGTTTGATGGGTCACCCTGAGGTAGATTGAGTAGAAGGAGCTGACACTTGCACCTCGACAGTGCTGTGCATATCCACACACAAAGAGCTGCATACCCCCTGTAGTGAGTCTGGAGCCTGGGCAGGAAATGCATGTGATGTTCAAAGGCCTCTTTGATATCTCCCCTACTTTAAGGGCACATTTGGGTATAAGCACTGGATCCCTGATACCACCCAATCAGAATTTTGATGGAAACAAGGATTTTCAGCATAGAAGAAGAGCTGCTGTGCTGCAGGAATGACTGCCACTTTGCTACCTGCTCTGCTGTGTTGTGTTGGCCTACTGCTTCTTGCCTGAGAGTGAGAGGGACAGTTCCAGCTCCCTTTATCCTTGAACCCACATTTCTCAAACGGCCTTTTTTGATTGCCTCTTAGTCTCTGAAGTCTCAGGGTCATAAAAGACTTCTTGCAACTCTGCTAATGCTGCTGGACTCTGTCATCTGTGAGCCCTACCCTTGCCTGAGGTGCCCCCTCCAGTCTTGGGAGTCATTTGTGGGTTCTGCAGCTGTTTTCTGCAACAAGTGATGCTGTGACACCTTTGTGAAAGTCAGAACCAGCTCAGTACTTTCAGACGCAGAAGCAGTGCTGATTCAACGACAACATTGGTCCCATCTGCGAGGTTTGGTGACCACATAGCACCTATCCTTCACCACCAACCTCGAGCCTGGACGTCGACACAGAGCCATTCCTTCGACACTGACTGCAAGGCTCGACTCTGACGCATTGACGGACTGATTGGATCGAAAACAACTCAGTGAAGCCTTAGATACAGGCGCTTACTTCGTACAATGTACTTTTTCAGCACAATGGAACGCTGATCCAAACAACTGGAAAGAGGATGACGTACCAGCAGAGACGATGCAGTGAGCCCTCAAAATATACCATAAATGATCAAAAACGTGAAAAAAGGACACCCTTGCAGACTGCATCGAGGCCAGCACCAACCACACCAAGGAACATTTTACCATCATCAGAGAGTTCTCTTACCCAACAGCCACCGAAACCTGTTCTCTCTCACACTGGAACTCTGCAACTCTCTAGCGAATCACTTACATAACAAGAAAGTCACCATCTACAAGAACTTCAGATGCCAACCCATCAACCTCCTTGGCCTCCTCACTCCAAATGAAGACTCCCCTAACAAACATTTTACAGCATGGGAGCAGCTCACCACACCGAACACCAAATCCCTCATGAATTCCATCCACTCTGGAGCACCCACTGACCCATGCTTTCACTGCCTTTTCAACATACGAAGCAACAAGATCAGACACTAACTCACGACCATCTTCAAGGTATCCACCACCACAACCACCTTTCCCAATAAATGGAACAACACAGAGGTCAGACCTCTCCTCAAGAAACCCTCCGCAGATGCCAGAGAACTCCAGAACTAGCCTTCCATAGTGCTGCACCTGTTTCCTGCCAAAGTCCTGGAGTAGGCCATCAACCAACTGCTCACCAAACACCTGGAGAGGAACAACCTGCTACATGCGTACAAATCCGGTTTCTTAGCCAACCACAGCACCAAGACTGCCCTGATCATTGCCATGGATGATATTCACACCCTACGCAACAGAGGAGAACTGGTGGGCCTGATAGTCCTCGACCTCTCCACAGCCCTTAACACCATACCAACCACACACTCATCTAGAGACTGCACCAGATCGGCATCAAGGGAGATGCACTCAGATTGAATGCATCATTACTTTCAAGATGCACACAGAGAATCCACCGACCAACCTTTACATCAGAACCTACATGCACCATCTGCAGTGTCCCTCAGGGATCATCCCTCAGCCCCCACCTACTTGACATTGTCAGAACCCTCGATATCAACATCATATCCTACACCAACTACACCCAGCTAATCCTATCTCTCTGCAAATGCCACCACCACCAAGACCAATTTCCACAAGTGCATAAAGAACATTGCAGCCTGGAGGAAGGCCAACTGTCTGAAGCTCAACCTGGACAAAACTGAAGGTCTGATCTTTAGCAACCATGCCTCCCTCTGGAATGACACCTGGTGGCCCGCTGAACTCAGACCCTCCCCCACACCAAAAGAGCACACCCGCTACCTCTGCATCATCCTCAACAGCAAACACATAATGAAAAAGCAGATCAACACACACTCTTCTGTCTGCTTCCACACTCTCTGTATGCTCCAAAGAATCTTAAAATCACATCTGAACTACGGCAATGTACTGCACACAGGAATCACCATCAATCTGATGAGAAGGCTTCAGACCATACAGCATCCAGCATCAAGATTGATCCTAAACCTGCCCAAATGGGTCCACTTTGACCATAAACTTGATGAACCTCTACTGGTTCCCTGTCCAGGAAAGAAGGCAATTCAAACTGCTGACACGCCCACAAAGCCCTTTATGACCAAGGACCAACATCTATGAACCACACCTGAACTTCCATCAAACATCCAGAAACCATCACTTCACCTCCCTTGCCCAAGCAGAGACACCACACATCTGCTGTAGCTACAGTGGATGCAGCTCCTTCTCCCACCTCACCGTCAAGTCCTGAAAAATCCTCCCTCTTCACCTTCAAACATCACCCTCACTGATGGACTCCACGAAGAGACTAAAGACTTGGCCCTTCAACTATGCCCAGATACCCAGGGCCTGGATACTCTCACAGTGGATACACCATGCTCTACAAGTACAGAGTGAGTGACTGGTTAATTAAGGCACTTAAAATGGATGTAGTTAAGCAAAGTTTATCATATTATATTTCCAAGTTACACACAGAATTATGTTAAGGTTTTCTCTTTGAGTTTTCTTAAACACAATATCACAGGCTTGTCAGATTAAAGCTTATCATATCAACCATAAAAGTACTACAGCTTTCAACTAAATAACTAATTAATTGATATTTTTTCATATATAATAATATTGGCAGAAAAATACATAAAATAAAGCAAAACATTACTTCGTCAACAGAGTGCTGAGTTTTTCAACAGGTCTGTCGTTTTACTACACAAGTTGGTTCATGTTGAAATTGGAACTGAAAATTGAGTTGATGTAGAATTTAAGGGCCATTTCCTCATCATTCAGAACTATCATATGGGATTGTATTCATGGTTATGATTGGGAGATAATGAACAGAATACTCCACTGCTTGCCTTTATGTTTAAGAACGTTTTATTTTTTCAGCTCTACACAGTATCACCTACAACCATAGGGCTGACAACACAGCAGTGCTCAAAAAGCCATTAGATATACTGCACACCCCCCCCCCCAACATTCAGCATGACCACTACATCTAACTACATAATTCTGTATTTATACTACCATCATTGTGTCTCTTTCTCTAGAGGAAACATGCTGGGTGTTGTCTCTTTAGAGTATCTGTAAAATAACTGGTTTGTGGAAGAAGCTCAAGTATTTGCTGTAGCATCTTAAGACAGCCCAAGCAGGCTATTTTGCAGAAATATTGTTATAAAATAACCTGCAACGGTGCATTAAATGGTTTAAGTTGCTTTACTTTTCACTCAAACAAAGAGAAGACACTAATCTCAATTCATTAGAACTCCAAAGTAGTCAACTACATGGGAGTCCACCTATCATCTTCAGTGCCACAAATCATTGTCCTCATCTTTTCTAATCTTCTGAAGTAGCTTAAGCATGACCTCTAGAAGTGGCAGTACTCCCTCTTCTCCTTTATGAGCAAAGTAGCAAAGCCCAAAATGAAGATCCTTGCCAGAATATTTTATGTTTTTCAGGTGATTTCTCCTGAGAGGTCTGCACAAACTAGTATTTCATCACAGCTGATTGCTCCCAGGAGTGAAGGCACAATGCAGAACCGATGTAGGTCCCATACATCCTTGCTTTTTTAAAGATGACCAGTACTTCTTTGATTGTATTTGTCTACTTGGACAATATAAGGTAAAGAGGACAGAAAAGAGAGAGCAATAAAATATTTTCTTCTCAGAGATAAGCTCACACCTCAATGTCTTTGAATGACAGGAGATTCTTTCTTTGCTTTCCTGACCAGGAAAAAGAAACATAAGTCACTTCCTTAATCCCACAGTCACTTCCTTAATACCTTCTCTCTTTAATTAATTATGAGATGAGCCTCCTTAAATTTGAAACTTAGTCTATGGTTTGGTCATAAGTTCTTTTCACAATTTAAAGAGTTGTTACTGTGGTATTGGGTTCTCCAGGCCTACATATTCCGCAAAAACCCCCTACACCATAAACAGGCGTTGGCACGGAAACTGGAAATGCAAAAGACAAGTTTAGTAAGACCCCATGGGGTGGTGGTACATTCCTACAGCACCCTTCGGCAATGCAAGAAGTATCACACCGAACATCGGTGCGAGACATCTTTTATACAGTTTTACAGTAATAAAAAGAGTAGGCGGAACACATTTGCTCAGTTTAGATACATATAAGGTCATTTTTGGAACACAGCCAACTCATGGGAGGAGTTACAACACCACTGGTCAGTTTGAAAGGGCATTCCTAAGTGATGACTGTCCACTAATACAGAGGGTTTGACTACGCATGTGCAAGCTTGACCAGTACTAAAAATAGCCTGTTGCTGGGCAAGTTAGGTGGTCAGTGGTGCAGAGAAAGGACAAAAGGGCATGCTGACCACGAGGCAGCGCGTTCATATAAAATGGACGCCAGTGTTCTCAAAATGGCCTCCGAACACATTAGTCAAGATAAGGGGAAATTTGTGTAGCAAAGCTTAACGCTAACCCGATCACTGTCAAATTACGACAGACGACCCTTTTAGCGTTTAGCTGAAGCTACCTCATAGTGGACATACTCAGGATATTCATCATCAATATTGATTGACATAATGTTTGCTACTTCTCTATGAATCATTTGTTCATTCTTAACAATAGCTTGTTTGGAGGGAATACAAGCAGAAAGGCATATGGAACATAACATAGGGCCGCACTGAATACACAAACATAGAAAGAATAGTAACCCAATTATTATACATAAGATCGTTAACAGTTTCCGGCCCCAAGTACTAAGCAATGTCCAAAACCAACCCGAAAGTGTCCAAGCGCCATTATCAGGATGTATCTCAGCAGCCATTTTGTGTAATTTAGAAATAGCATCATATACAGAGGGTGAATTATCTGGCACGTACACGCAGCAACTACTTCCGATAATGCGGCATGCACCCCCACGATCGGCTAACACTATGTCTAGAACCATTCAGTTCTGGGGTGTTACAATTCTGGTGATTTAAAGTTCCTCAGTTAAGTTCCCTAAAGCAAAAACTGTCTCATTAGCAACAGCTTCTACAACACGTGTCAGTCGTCTAATTTTTCTGCTATTTAGGGCAGCACCAACAAACGAAAAGAGACCTAAATTGAAATCGACATACTGCTGCAGAGAAGTATCGGTCTGGTCAATATCATCGAGGGCTAATGTTCTCTTCACTCTATTCAATATAAAATCATGATAAAGCACGAAGTCATTATGGTACATAGGCGGGGCAATAAACACAGGAGGTAATACAAAGGATATATAACATGTTCCTAACCATCCTAGAGGGAGACAGTGATAACCTTTATTTCCACAGATAAAATAAGTATTTCCTGAAGCCACAAAGGTGATACCATTTGGTGTGTCAAAGGTGAGAGTAGTGTTACTTTCACTTCTTCCTACTGGGATTGTACCTTTATTACGGACATATAGATCTGCTTTTGTATCAATGACTGTATCAATGAATAAATTCAAGGCGAAGATACATTATCTGGTCGATATTCTTCCCATTCAAATTTAGTTCCTTCAGCTTGTGGATACCATCTCGATCATTAAAATAGACTTTATTAAGTCGGAAAAGTAGTCCACCCTTTGTTGGCCATTTCAAAGTGAACAGAAGAGTGTACCAAGCATTACAGGAACCATTGTGAGAAAACGGGAGAGGAATAAGCGGAGTGCCTCCTTTCTTTTGATGTCCAGGCAACATTCCACACACCCAACAGTTCGAAGTGTTCGTCATATTATGGGTGTGATGCAAAATCTGGATGAAACTATTATTCAGATAAGTCTGTCTATGTCGTTCTTCATGATAGGGCGAAGTGAAATGAAAATGTTCAGATGGAATTGGGGTAGTAGGCAATAAATGTTCTCTTGCCGGCACCAGTAGTTCTACCACCCAAGCTATTACTGCTATTACCACAATTGTCATAACAAAAAGTACTGCACCAAGAATTCTCTTATTCCGCATCGCAGAAGATGCCATAGTTCAAAGTACAAATGTCTCAAAAAAGAAAGCAACTAAAAAAAATAAAAATATGAGTGCTGAGCTCCGAGGCAGCCATTGGTTTCTTCTCCGAGATTCAAGACGGGTGTCGCTACACTTGGCAGAACTGATCCCCCCCCTTGATATTCCCGGCTTCCGTTTCACAAACCTGGAGCGGTAACTCAACCAGTCTCGCACAAAACAACTGCTTTTCTTGGACGTAGATTATATCTCTCTCTACCAGTGATGGTGTAGTCCGGGAAGGCTTCCTGTACCTACCCCAGATCTCCTAAAGCGTCTCCGGGAGCAACGTTTGATTTTAGAGACTTTGCTTTACTTCACTTGGAAAGTTTTAAAGCCGCCTACCGCCTACCTGCACAGCTATTTCAGCGCTCCGGACCTAGCGCTTTGATCCTTCCTGGCTGCCCCCTGTCCTGCACGTGACCCAGACCGCCTCCGCTGATCGCCCCCTCCTTGCCTGACTCTCGGAGTGGGAAGGGCGGCTCCACCATCTTGGGTGGGTCTGGGCTCGGTGTTGCAGTTCTTTGGCCCCTCCCCCCTTGCCACGGCCCCTGATCCTCCTCCCCATGTGCCCCTACATTATGGCTACTCAACCCTGGCCGTGCAGCGGGTGAGCGCAGCGGGCGCGTCGAAGACGCGCCAAAGTTGCGCCTAAGTTAAGCCCGTCTGCGCCCATCCGTAACGGGCCGGGACCTGGGGCCATACATTCTGCTCCTTCTTTGGTTTATACCTCAGCTAAACTTATGGCCTCCTCTGCTTTCTCTCCACCTTCCCCCTCACTTCTGCGACATCTTGATTCACTTGGTATTCTCGTTTCCTCCCCCTTTCATCCGACCCCGGTCTCTCACAGTCCTACCCCTCCCTTTGTTTCCCCCCTCTCGTCCCCCATCCTTCCCTTGCTCCTGTCCCCACTGTAGCCTCCGCTTATCTGCTCAATGCCCGTTCTGCAGTTAAACACCAGACAGCACTCTTCAACCTTTTGACCACTGATTCCCCAGATTTCCTTTTCCTGACTGAAACTTGGTTCACCGCTGATTCCCTTCTCGACCTTCTAGCCATTCTCCCCGATACCCATTATGCCCTCCGAGCTGATCGTCCGGACGGTAAGGTGGGTGGAGGTGTGGCAATGTTCATTCGGTCGACTCTCAAATTTCAGCTTCTTACTCACCCCCCCATACCCAACGTGGACTACCTGGTGGCCCGCTCCCTCAACCTTTCTGCCCCCCTCACTGTTGTCCTTGTGTACCATCCCCTTCAATCTATGCCTTCCTTTGTAGCCTCCCTTCAGGACCTTTTGGCCACTCCTGTGGTCAACAATTCCTCCGTCCTTTTGCGCGGCGATTTTAACTTTTGGCCGGGCGACCCTAGGGAAGACCTTCCCTCCAAAGATTTTTCTGCCACTCTCCAATGTTTAAACCTCACATCTCATGTCTCAGTCCCCACTCATACCCAGGGTCACATCCTGGATCAAATCCGGTCCTCACGTCCTGTTGTTTCACCTCCTCTCATATCGCCTTGTGTCTGGTCGGATCATTTTATTATTTCTTTCTCTATCTACTTGGGAGCGGTCGACAAGCCTCCCCTCCCGAAAAACATTCTAGCCCGTAACTGGAATCAGACCGACCTTGACTCCCTCTCGTTTACCTTGGCTTCCTCAGCCCCTAATCTCACTGATCTTCCGCTCGAATCCCAGGTCAATGCCATTGGCACTTGGCTTTCTTCCTCGTGTGATCTAGTCGCCCCGCTCAGAAAGATCAAGGTGGTCCGCCCCCATGACGCGCACAAATGGTTTTCCCCAGAGCTTAAAACGCTTAAACTCGACCTTAGGCGGTCGGAACGCCATTGGAGACGGAACTACTGTCCCTCTCTGCGTGCCAAATACAAACTACTCCTCATTGAATATAAAAAAGCGATCCTAGCGGCCAAAACCACATATTTCACTGAGAGAGTAGCTCTCTAGGCCAATAAATCTCGCGAAATCTTTTCTTTGGTTCACAATCTTGCCACCTCTGATCGCTCTACTCCTAGCCTGGTCCCCTCACAGTCCCTCTGTTCTTCACTTAATGATTTTTTCATCAACAAGATCATGAAGATCAAAGCCAACATCCCCACTGTGCCTCAACCCCCTCTTACCTGTGCCTCTACTCCCCCTCTACTCCCCCCCTTTCCTCTTTCGCTCTTTTCCCCTCTATTTCTACCGATCTATTTCTAAAACTTCTGGTCAAGGTCAAGTCTGGCTCTCTCGCGGACTGCGCGCCGGCACGCATTCTCAAAACTCTTTTCACTAACTGTCCCGCCCCTCCTCTTTTTTCTTAATTCCTCTCTGGCTCTTGGTTCTGTCCCCTCTTCTTTTAAATCCGCTATAGTCCTTCCCATTCTAAAAAAAACGGCCTGGACCCCTCTCTCCCTTCCAATTTCCGACCCATCTCTCTTCTTCCCTATCTCGGCAAGATCCTTGAAGCCCATGTTACCTCCTGCCTCTCCACTTACATAGAGGAGAACGGCCTCCTGGCATCCCATCAAGCGGGATTCCGCCCGGGCCATTCTACGGAGATGGTGGTGGTCCTCGCAGTCTTGGACGAGCTCAAGGGGAAGGCCGACTCTAACCTCCCTCAAGCCCTGGTCCTTCTTGATCTGTCCGCGTCGTTTGGCACGGTTGACCACTCCATCCTTCTCGACCGTGTCAGCGCAGCGGGCATTTGGGGCGCGGCCTTTTCTTGGCTTGCTTCCTTCCTTCGAGACAGGTCCCAGGGAGTTCATCTCCCCGGTTTCTCTGCCCCTCCCCGCCCAGTCACCTGTGGCGTCCCCCAAGGTTCCTCTCTTTCCCCCCTTCTTTTCAATCTTTATATCCATCCCCTTATCACCTCCCTTCTTGAGCTGGGGGTCTCTGTGTATAACTACGCAGACGACCTCCAGCTCGTTTTTGATCTTTCCTCTACTCCTGACTCTCTCCCCAAGTTTTGTTCCACTTTAGTTTTTATTTCTGACTGGATGAGCGCTAACCACTTGAAGCTCAATCCAGACAAGAAGGAACTTGTCCTCACTGGTGGCCCCTCGAACCCTTGGTCTCCTGCACATTAGCCCCTTTCTTTTGGTCCCCCTCCCTCGCCCGCTCTGCCCCCTTGTTCATCACTTCTCTCATCTCCTCTTATGCCCCTAGCCGCACTCTTCTCTTTCTCTTCTGCACATCCCTCACTTCCGTAAATCCAGAACGGGGGGTACCGGGTTTTCAGTCCTGGCCCCCCAGTTCTGGAACAGTCTTCCACTCTCCATCCGCTCCATCCCCATCTACACTCATTTCCGCAAAGCCCTCAAAACCTTCCTTTTCTTTCAGGCTTTCCCTTCCTAGTCTCCCTGGGTCTCCTCTGTGAGTTCTGATCAGGTCCCTAGCGCCAGGAAGCCGCTTGGCCGCAGTGCGCTCTATTAAATATTTTATTCATTCATTCATTCCCTCCGATTCAGTAGACGTAACAGCTGGGCTCTTCTCCTCGTCCAAGATGTCTCGATAATCAGACAGCACAGTTGGGCTCACCAGATCCGGAGAGACACGACGACAATGAGTCGAATGCACCCATCGTTTCCTGTTAGTAACTCGCACAACCGTTCGAGTCGCCAATAGCACTTGCTCGGGGCCATGCCACCTCAGCTCCAAGCTGCTTGTTCTCTCAAAGGACCGGACCATCACATGGTCGCCAGGACGAAGATTGTGAGCCTCTCCAATGGAATTGTCGGGGAGCGCTTCTTGAAACTGTTGATGAATAGAAAGTAAATAATTTGTTAATCGTGCCAAATAATCGTTCATCATTATACAAGGCACATCATGTAACAATCGAGGCTTAGGAAATCCCTATATATTCATAGGCCTTCCAAACACCACTTCAAAAGGTGTGAGGCCAGTTCGGGAATGGGGCACTGATCTAATAGATAGCAATGCCAGAGGCAGAGCATCCGGCCATTTCAAAGACGTGGATGCCACGATCTTTGCTAGCTTCAATTTCAAAGTAGCGTTGTACCTTTCCACCAGACCTGCTGACTGCGGATGGAATACAGCATGGAATTTTTGCTGAATTCCTAATCCCTTCATGATGTATTCCACAATTTTCCCAACAAAATGAGGACCATTATCGCTCCACAAAAATTTACAAACACCATAGAGCGGTAAGTATTTGAGGAACACCTTGGCTGTTGTCAGCGCTGTATTATCCTTCGTGGGGAAGGCCTCAATCCATTTACTGAAAGCACACACCACCACTAAGACATAATTAAGGTTATTGCAACGCTCAAGCTGGATGTAATTAACTTGTAGCACTTCGAATGGTGCAGTAGGTGGAACAAACCCTCCTTTCGGAGTATATGTCCCTTTAGCAGGATTGTGCTGCAAGCATATCAGACAGGTCTGCACTACTCTTTTGGCTGTATTGGCAATCTCAGGATGCTCCCATACTCGCGTAAGCAATTTATTAATTGCGAGAGCTCCAACATGTGCCAATCCATGTGTCATTTGAACCATTGCTTGCAAGTAAGCTGCAGGCAATTTCCATCTCTCCATATCTTTGCTTCTCCAACAACCCTCATCGTCCAACACTCCCTCCGTTGCCCAGGTTGCGAGTTCTGCTTCAGATGCTGATTTCTGAATGTCTAGTATTTCCTCTCTAGCATCATGCCATCGCTCAGCCTGCGATTTCACTACAAACATTGGCGAGGCATTTCGTAACATAGCAGTTTCCCTCGCTATGCAATCTGCAAAGGCGTTTCCTTGTCCTACTTTGTCTGTCACTTTCCTATGTGCACTGCATTTAATTATCGCTACTTTCTTAGGACAGAGTAACGCATTCAGGAGATCACGCACTAGTTCTCCATGCATGATGTGCACTCCGTGTGAAGTCAAAAACCCTCGCTCTCTCCAGAGTAGGCCAAAATCATGCGCTACTCCAAAGGCGTACCGGCTATCAGTGTAGATGTTCACACATAAACCAGCGCTTAATTCACATGCTCTTGTTAGGGCTATCAATTCCGCTGCTTGGGCCGATTTCTGTGGTATTCGTTCTGCTTCTACCACTGTCTTAAGTGTCGTGCTGCAGAAGTTGTACCATCTGGCAGCCTCAAACACGATCCATCAACCCACAGTTCCCCATCCACATCTGGAAGTGGCGTATCCTGTAAGTCAACACGACCCTTTGTTTGTTCTTCAGTCAGGAAAACACAACCATGGTGTTCTTCCTCCTGGCCCTCAGCAACTGGATACGGCAATAAAGTAGCAGGGTTCAGAGTAGCACATCTCTTTAGTGTGATATGCGGCGCCAACAGTGTTAGCTCATATCCTGTTAAACGTGCACTCGTTAAGTATTGGGTCTTCGTTTGGTTTAGCAGAGCGTCCACTGCTTGGGGAACTAGCACCAACAATTTATGTGACAAAACTATTCCCTCACTCTGTCGTATAGCCACTGCTGTTGCTGCAACTGCCCGAAAACACCCAGGTAATCCTTGTGCTAAGGGGTCAAGCACTGCTGAGAAGTACGCGCAAGGTCTCTGTTTATCCCCGTGTTTCTGTACTAGGACTGACAATGCACACCCATCACTCTTGTGTACATATAGTGTAAACATTTTCATATAATCTGGTGTACCTAACACTGGTACGGAACAAAGGGCTTGTCTCAATTGTTCAAAAGCGTTCTGACATTCATCTGTCCATTCAAGGGGAATCAGTGTAGCTTTGGACAACAATGCTAACAAAGGTTTTATAATGTGTGAAAACCCCATTATCCACTGCCTACAAAAAGACGTTAAACCTATGAAAGCCCGAACATCTCTCTGAGTGCGGGGACTGGTGTATCTAAAACACTTGGATTCGATCAGATGTCAATGCACGTCCCTCCTTAGACAAAAGATGACCGAGGTAGGTCACCTTTGGTCTACAATACTGAAGCTTTTTCCTCGAAACCTTGTGATTATTCTGGGCAAGAAAAGAAAGCAAAGCAAGACTACTCTCCTCACATTGCTCCTGCGTGTCTGCTGCAAGTAAAATATCATCGACATATTGAATGAGAGCAACTCCAGACTGTAGATTGAAAGAATCAAGCTGTCTTTTTAAAGCCTGGCTATAAATGCTAGGACTTTCTGTATAGCCTTGAGGAACTCGACAAAATCTATACGATTTATTATTTAATGTGAAGCCAAATAGATATCGTCTATCAGGATGGATGGGAATGGAAAAGAAGGCCTTTTTCAGGTCGATCACGGTGAACGTGGTGGTTGTGGGTGGAATCAAAGTAAGTAAAGTAGTAATATCAGACACCACCGGGTATTGGGGCACTACTATCTTGTTAATTTCTCTCAAATCAATAATAAATCTATAGATTTTGTCATCAGTATCTTTCTTTAACATCGGAAGAATAGGGCTGTTACAGACATTATAGGGGACTTTCTCTACTATGCCTGCAATAATCAGATTGTGTACAATATGCGTTAAGGCAACTTCACCTTCATACTGTGGCACATGAGGCAGAGACGCTCCCTCCTTTACAGTTATTCGAATAGGAGGTATAATCATCTGTCCCACATCCGTGTCTGAAGTAGCCCATAACGTTTGTGGGAGAGAGGCTAACGCCTCGATTTCTTGCATAGAGCACAATCTCTCTACATCTGGGTAATTGTCATTCAAAATAACCCGCACTCCTTCAGGAGCGCAGCGTATGGTCGCTCATAAATATTTAAGCATATCTATTCCAATAATATTGTCTGGAGTGCTTGGTGACAATAAAAACGGGCACGGGCCAAAGAATCTGTCAATGTAAAATGTAAGGGGTTGTGACAATGGGCAATGGGCTAAGAGAGGGTGTTCCATCGAACCCTATCGATGTAATCATTTCGCCAGACAGGGGAGCCCTTGGAACCAAGTTTTTAGACAGAGCACTACGAGTAGCTCCTGTATCAACCAGGAACTGATCAGTAGAACCCAAAACGCCCGCTGATACATATGGACCTCTTTGATCTACTGGTACTTCAACCGATTCCACACCCCATCCTACGCAATCCTATGCATGGACATAGTCCTGAGACTCTGCATGCTCGCCCTCCGTTATCTGATACTGATTCCATCGATCGAAAGTATTATCGTCAACCTGACCACGACCCCTCGCTTCAAACCTGCCACGATCACTTGCTCCGTCTCTCGCTCCTGAATAACTATTCCGTGTCCTTCCACCTCCTCGACCACACTGATTACGTTGTTCTCGAAGCACCGGACAGTCTGAGGCCCAATGTCCAAACTTTTTACAGTATGCACACTGATCCTCAGAAATGTCGGTACGACCAAAAGACGTACCGTACGATCCACGCCTACCTCTATCACTCCCTCTTGGTTGTGTAGCATAAACCTGAGCAACATCACTTTCGTCTTTAATTCTTTCGCTTTCTTATCAGTACTTTCTTTAGCCTCCAATTCCTGTCATTCATAATACTGAGCCATAGTTAGTAAAGAAGCAGGGGTCGCCGTGGTCCAGGAACTTTCACTAGTCTTTAAACATTTTGCAATCCCCGGTAGGAGATTCGCTACATACTTGTCAACGAACAAATGCCTACCCGTTTCGTCTGTTAGTAACTGCCCACTATAGTCATGAAATGCTTCTTCAAAACGTGAGAAGAAGTCAGAAACGGACTCATCCGCCTTCTGTGTACAAGAGGCTAGCATGGTCCAATCAATCTTTTTAGGGGGAACAAGCGTTTTTAATTTATTCAAAATAGCCGTCCGGAGGTCTAAGATTAATTGACATGGCTTACATGCAGGCTCCCTATCTAAATCAGCTTGGACTAAAGTTTTCCAATCCGCCCCCAGGATCGCTCGATCATCGAACTTACGAATCACCCTCCACATATCAGGAGGCAATATTAACCCAAAGAAAAGGTCAATATCAACTTACGTCATAACACACAAAGAAATAGCCCCTTCCACTCCTTCATAGAAAGCTGCCGGATTCTTACGGGGGTCAGGCAAAGCATTTTTAAGTGCCATAACATCTGCTCTATTCCACGGTGTGTAAACCCAATTATATATAAAATAACCCTTTGCATCCACAGACGTTTTATCATCACTTGTACCTTGCCCTTTAGGAGGAACATATAAAGGTGCAGCTTCACGCATGGGCATAACATGAACTGTAGAACGCTTATCTGCTCCAAAGATAGAACACTCTTTGGATTGCTCCGTCGATCCCGGCGCAGGCGCATCTGATGCTTTTCTCGCCTTCCGTAGTCTTGACGCCTCATCCCGTAGCTGGACCAACCGCTGAAAAAAACGATCCGCATCTGCAATAACAAAAAGACCTTTACGCATATCCTCACAACCCACTGATACATCCTTAGGCTCCAAATCATCTGAATATTTTCTAAATCGGTCTACAACTTCCTCTCCGAACTGGCTCAAGAAATACAACTGTTCTCACTCGGACCACTTACGCATTTGGTCATCAATCTCTGCAATAGTTATTGCATTAGGATTTAGCTTACGTGCAAAACTACGCAATTCCGCAGCTTCACCAGCACTTAGCCTAATACGACTACCCTCTCGATCATCTCCGTCTGAATCCTCAGCTGGGGCCGTAGGTGGAACATACGGAGGCGGGCAACGATCTAATAATGAAAAATCATCAGTTTCATTAGTAAGGACAGGATAAAGAGGACGTCGAATAGGATATTGACCATTCGTTTGCAAATTACGTTCCCGTGCCTCCCTCTCTTTCTTTTCCTGCAACTCTTTCTCCTCCAGCTGTAAAGCCTTATCCCGAGCAGCCTTCCGCTGCTCCTTGTCCGCCAAGGCTAATTCACGCTTCATTCGTTCATGCACCGCTTTCTCCCACATACGTACACAATCAAACATATCTTGTCTAGACCTGCGCTGAAACAAACATTGCTCCACATACTGAACCTTTCATAAATCAAATGACCCATGTAGTGGCCATTGCAATTCGGGATCAGACTTGGTATATTTGTGCCACAATGTACTGTATAGAATAGGGGGAATGCCAAATTTAACGTACATTTCGCGATCAGGTGTCCCCTCTGGGGGAGCCGGCTGAGATACATTTAATCGATAATTGGTACCTTTTTCAAGACAGCACATTCCTCGGAGTGTGCTTAAAACGGGCATGTCAAAATATCACGGAAAGGTGATATTACAAAAATGGCACTTACTATACTTCACACAAGGTATGCCGTTCAAACAAATACAAAGTTAGAGAAATATCTCCACATTGCCCGCCTATGTGAAGTGCACTGCACATATAACTCAAATCATAGAATCAAATGTTAGCTAACTCAAAACATATTCAAAAAGCCACAGTAAGCGTCCGTAGACTATCTTACCAATCACAAGCTTACCAAATTCTCAAATATCCAGGTTCCAACTGCCAAGTTCTTTAATCGAATCAGCCAAACCGGCACTGTACGACACTCGAGCAATCAGGATCTCAGTCGAGGACCGGCGCCACCTGGAAGGTCAGATCAGAAGGAAAGGAAAAAACACAGTGGGTGCCAAGACTCGGGTCACTCAGTGGCAGCGTACGCGTCCATGGCGAGTTTCCAATCCTTCGTCATGACCTCTCCTTCGGGCATCCGAGTCGCCGATGAGTCCCTTCGTGGTCGCCAATTTGTGGTATTGGGTTCTCCAGGCCTACATATTCCGCAAAAACCCGCTACACCATAAACAGACGTTGGCACGGAAACTGGAAATGCAAAAGACAAGTTTATTAAGACCCCATGGGGTGGTGGTACATTCCTACAGCACCCTTCGACAATGCAAGAAGTATCACACCGAACATCGGTGCGAGACATCTTTTATTCAGTTTTACAGTAATAAAAAGAGTAGGCGGAACACATTTGCTCAGTTTAGGTACATATAAGGTCATTTTTGGAACACAGCCAACTCATGGGAGGAGTTACAACACCACTGGTCAGTTTGAAAGGGCATTCCTAAGTGATGACTGTCCACTAATACAGAGGGTTTGACTACGCATGTGCAAGCTTGACCAGTACTAAAAATAGCCTGTTGCTGGGCAAGTTAGGTGGTCAGTGGTACAGAGAAAGGAGAAAAGGGCATGCTGATCACGAGGCAGCGCGTTCATATAAAATGGACGCCAGTGTTCTCAAAATGGCCTCCGAACACATTAGTCAAGATAAAGGGAAATTTGTGTAGCAAAGCTTAACGCTAACCCGATCACTGTCAAATTACGACATTACAGTTAACTTGGCCCTTGACTCTGTTTCTTAAATACTTCTCAGTTTGTTTGCTCTTTTCGTAAGATCCACAACAAGGATTTTCTCTCACCAATAGTTTGGTTTTTTCATTGATTACCTTTTTCTTAGTTAGTGGTTTTATCTTAATATCAGTCTTTCATATATTGGTATTGACTCATGCCACTTTAAATTCCAAAAGTCACAATGTTTCAAAGTATTTATTTTCACACACAATGTGCAAGATTCAAAGTTTTTAATCTGAATTCTATTTCCAAAAATGTTAATCTTTCTACACAATTGATTTATTTCACAAATATGCTGTGAAAAAGTCCAGTTCATTTTTGCTAAGTCACTGGCCTTTTTTGTCAATTTCCTGGTGATGAGCAGCAAAATGAGTAAGCTCTGTCTAGTGGTGAACAGCTACAGACTGAACATTATTGAAGCTCTGGGCACGGTTTATATAGAACTGCAAACTAAATGGACACCATCTCTCACTGAAAGTCACTGAACTCATGGGAGAGTTAGAGAAGGTTCTTTTGAGATGAAGTACAGACTTTTCCAAACCTAGCAAGAACTGAACAACTTATTTGGGCACAGAGAAGTCACAAATTGCTTGAGTGCATCAGGTTTCCCAGTGACGTAAGATTCTACCCTTGCGCAAGAAGCAAACAATTTCCATCATTGGCAAAATGTCAGAGGCTTATTAGTCAGCTCCATGCTTGCAAAAGGAGTGATTACACATTTTAAAGCCATTAAAGAACAATATAAACTGCCAGAAACAGAACTCATTTGTTAGCTACAAATCAGGCAGTCAGTTATTCAGTCATGGGTAATAGAGGGTACCAAGCAACCATTAACGACATTTTAGAGGTGGCTATAAGAAAGTAGCGGTGTTAGCTACATAGTGTCAATACTGCATAAAACCATAGCAGGAAATAGCCTCACTAGATAAAATACCAGGCCAAAAGAGGTTGGAAAGACACTTAGTGATGGAGCTCAGCAATAGGCAATCGACTAGGCTGCATTGCATGACTCGTATATCCAGAGGCAACATTAAGGGAAATTAACAAAATATAAAATACTTACATATTAGTCCAAGCACCAAAAGAACTGATACATTGTGTCGAAAGGCCCTTCCACCTTAAATAAAAAACATTAGCCTGAGTTGTGGGTGAGTATTTGTATAATCCTCGGAGCGCCGGGGAAACGCTCTCGCTATCTCGGGGTCCGGCCGCTAACTAAAATGGCCGCCCTTCCCGTTCCGGTCTCCGCCTACATGGCACACTAGACCGTCACCACATATCTCCCCCCTTTAGCACCCTCAACAATATGTAAACAGTTCAACGGAACAGTCTTACTCGATGCTCATTGTAAAGTCATCGAACTTCTTAGGAACTCTTACGACTCTGCCGGCTCTAGTTCTCACCGCTTCCATCTCACTCGCACCTCCGTTTGATCTATGGGTGGTGTTCTGCCCATATCTCTCGCTGTTGCTTCCTTGCTCCAATTCACGTTTACTCTAGTCCAGTTCCTTCCTACTTTCCTTCTGAGTCGTCTCTTCGCCAGTTCCTTTGTCTTCTCCTTCCCAGATGTTGTCATTCTCTCTCTCCTCTCTTTGCTCTTCTTCTCTTCTTCCACTTCCATGCCCTTGCACATCTTCTTCAGGGTCCAGTCCTCCTTCGTAGCCGTCTCCCATTTCAGGATCTTGTTACATTTAGCCATCCGGTCTTGTGACCATACTTTGCCATCGCTTAGCAGTGCTGATCGGGCGTATGGTTCAATGACTTTGAGGGGTGGCGTGAACTTACTTTCTCCCTTCTTTTTCAACGTTGCAATTTTCACCTTCACCCACTCTCCTTTCTCTAAGGTCACTCCTTGCATGTTGCGCCTTTTGTTGTAATGTTCTGTGTATACTTCCTGTGCTCTCTCCAGGTTTCTTTTCACCACTGCAGGGGACCATTTGCTTTGTACTACCATGTGTTTCCACGCCAGGTTGTCCTTGGTGAACTGTTCTCTTCCTTTCAACACTTTGAATGGACTGTATCCTGTGCTTCCAGGAGTGATGCGGTATGCCCATAGCATTTTGTGTAGTTCCTTCTCCCAATCTTGACCTGCGCTGATTGCTGCTTGGATGGTTCCCATTATCACTCTGTTGAACCGTTTGGTCAACCCATTCCCTGCCGGGTGGTAGATGGGGGTGTGTTTCACCTCTGTCCCGTTCCGGGCCATAAACTCCTCCCATTTGGTTGACACAAACTGCGGGCCATTGTCGCAGGTTATCACTTTGGGGATCCCTTCCTTCACAAATATCGCATTCAAGAATGACAGCACCGCTTCCGTGTCCACAGTTTCTGTTACTTCCACCTCCGGCCACTTTGAGTACCTGTCTACCATCACAATGGCGTATTTCTGCACTCCTTTGATGTTGAGGATAGGCCCTATGATGTCCATGGATACCATTTCCCAGCGGCTGCTGGGCACAGGAATTTTTCCCAACTGCGGCCTTATCAAAGTTTGAGATGTGTTCGCCCTGGAGCATAATTCGCACATCCTCACATACTTCTCCACTTGGGCGTCAATTGCAAGCCACCAGTATGCCTGCTTTGCCAACGCCTTGGTCTTCGTGATTCCTTGATGTCCTTCATGCAGAATCGCCAACAGGTGTTCCACCAGCTTCTGGGGAGGAATGACTTTGTCCCCACTCAGCAAGAATGTGGGATGCTCCCCTGTCGACAGTTCTTCTCTCACCTCCCAATACTTCCTCATCTGGCTGTCTAGATGTATCTTTTCCAGCCATCTATGAGTCACATACCCTTTGATTGCTTCCAGGGTTTCATCTTGGCTGTATGCCTCCGCCCATTCTTGTTCGCTGATGACTTGTTCCAGGTCCTGCATGGTCGCCACCATGTATCCTTCCCATCTGGGGGGTTCCTGTTCGTCCACTCCCTCCTTAGCTGCCGCTCTGCTTAAGAAGTCAGCGACTCTATACCTCCGGGCGTTTGGTATGTACTCCACCTCGTATACATAATCCAGCAGCCTTAGCATCATCTTCGCTATCCGTGGTGTAGCATGTGCGCGTGTCCATTCGAGGTTAGCACTTTTATCAGGGGTTTGCGGTCCGTGCGCACCAAGAACTTAGCCCCCCATAGGAATTGCCTGAAACGTTCCATCGCCCACACTACGGCCAACATCTCCTTTTCTATTACACTAAACCTTTCTTCATTTGGGGCCAGGGATCTGGACGCGAAGCAGACCGTAGAGACCTCTCCAGTACTTGATTTTTGCATCAGCACTGCCCCCAGGCCTCTGTCGCTGGCGTCTGTGGTTAGTATGGATGCAGCTGACTGATCAAAACCCTTGAGAGGTATGGCCTCGCTCATCTCCTTTTTCAAAGTCTCAAACTCTTCTTGTTCTTCCTTGTCCCACTTGAACCCGTTTTTCTCCTTCAGTAGTTGTCGTAGATGGAGTGTTTTTGTAGCAAAGTGTGGGATAAACTTGCTGTAGAATTCAGCCATCCCTAGGAATGACCTGACATCTTCCTTTCTAGAGGGGGCTGGTGCATCTTTTATCGCCGCCAAGTTGGCCCTCTTTGGCTCAATACCTCTCTCACTGATTTCATGTCCTAGGTATGTCACAGATGGTACACCAAACTTGCATTTTCCCCACTCAGCTGTGAGTCCGTTGTTCTTTAGTATCACCAGTACTGCATGTAGCTTGTCATTGTGCTCAGGTTTGGACCTCCCCATTACGAGTATGTCATACTGGAAGTACTGTAATCCTTCCACCTTTTGGAACATTTTATGCATCAGTTTTTGAAAGACTGCTGCCACTGACGCTAGTGCAAATGGCATCCTCTCGAATTTTTAACACCCGAACGCTGTTATGAAGGATGAGTGGTGGCTGCATGTGGGGTGCAATGCTACTTGATGGTATGCCGAGGAAAGGTCCACCGTAGAAAACCACTTTATTCCTTTGGTTTTCGTGAGCATCTCGTTAATGCGTGGCAGGGGGAATTCGTCAACCAGTATGTTCTTGTTGAGCTCTCTGAGGTCCACGCACAACCTCACCTTCCCATTGGGTTTTTGTGCCACCACTAAGGGCGATAGCGATTCCGCACTTTCAATGGCCTTTATCATGCCTCCTTTCTTCAACCTTTCTAGTTCGTCTTGTACTGCTTCTCGACATCGGAACGGTTTGTTTCTGGCCTTGTGGCTCACGGGTTTGGCTCCTGCCTTCAAATGTATCATGTGCGTGAATTTTGTTAATTTTCCTATCTGCCCGCTGAACACTTCAGGATACTCTCTCTTCCATGCCTCTCCCTCGTATCCTTGTTCCGTATCCGTAAGCTTCACCTTCTCCACTCCTCCCGGATTGAGTTGAATGCCCAGGGCACCTTGGTCTTTCCATCCGATTACCGAAGGCCCCTTTTCCGACACATACAGCTTACAGTCGGCTTGGCGTCCTTTGAATTCAAACAATAAAGGGCAATATCCCAACATAGGTATCCTTTGTCCTGTGTAGGTGACTGGTCTCAAATCCATGGGATGTATCTCCTTCCTTATTACCTCTTGGAATTCTTCTTCCCATATCTTTCTCTGCACAATCGTGATGGGAGATCCTGAGTCTGCCACTATGTCGATCATCACTCCTCCTATGGTCATTTTTAGTACCGGTTTGCTGGAACCTTTGCAGTCCTCATCCAACACTTGGTCCGCTATGTAGAGAACTTCTTCAAGGTACTCTTCTACTCCTTGCGCCTCTTTTTCGTCAGGGCTACCTTGGTCGATGTACTTGACTGCTGCTCCTCTGGATTTTCGTCTACAGACTTTTTCGTAATGGCCAAATATGCTGCAGAATGCACACTTCGCTCTGAATGCTGGACACACTTTGTCATTGCCCACATGTGATGTGCTCCCACACCTGTAACAACTTGTCCTCTTTTCCCCACTCGTCTTCTGTGGCGCTCCCATATTCTGCTGGTTTCTTTTTGCGTATTGGCTTCTGGGTGGTCCCAATTGTTTGGATTTGTCCCCTTTGTTATTCACCATCACTCTGCATACTGTTTGTTTGCTCCCCGTGTCCTTCCTGGCTGCTTCCGCGCACCTTTTGGACAGTTCAGCTTTCTTCACCAAGGCCCATACCTCCTTGAGGGGCGCATCTCCATTTACCTAGAACTTTTCTTGTACTGCTGTGTTTGACGTATGCATGATGATTTGATCTCTCACCAGTTCATCCTGTAGGTCACCGAACTTGCATGTTAAGGCCAATTTTTGTAGCGCTGCAATGTATTCGTCAATAGTCTTGCCGCTCTCCTGCTTCCTCTGGAAGAAATTGCACCGATCTATGGCCACACACACGACTGGTCTATAGTGAGCATCTAGATCTTCTATCGCGTGTTGGAATACGTCTGTGTCCGTCGCTTGCCTTGTTATCTTCACTATGTTATCGTAGACTCTTATACGTTCCGGCCCAAAATTGTGCAGGAGTATCTTCTTCCTCCTTGAGTTGGAGTATTCTGTGTCACCCTCTTCCTCCAGTGCCGACAAATAATTGACAAAGTACCTCTTCCAGTCCTCCCACTGCATCGTGGGTTCTCCTCTTTTTGGCAGGAAAGGCACTATGCTGGTGAGTTATGTGGAGGGTGTAGCCATCTTTTCGTTGCCCCTTGGATTAGCTTGGGCTTGACCATTGACACTAGGCGGGCTGCCCGGTGCATGCCTTTCTTCTGTTCTTCTCTCCTGTTTCTGGCTGACGTCGTTGCCGCCTGATGCCCATCGGGGTTCCAGGTTTGCTTCCTGCTTTTTCCCCCCCGGGCTGAGATGTCGACTCCCCTTTTGCGCGGTCTATCTTCTGTGCTCTCGAGCCCTCACTGCTTGGGCTTGTTTCCTCCCTTTTTTTTTCTCTCTCACCGGCTCCGTTTGTGCCCAGCTCGGTGTTTCGCCGCTGCGCGGTGTCTGCTCCGGCCCTACGTACTGTGTCCTGTGGCCCCTTATGACTCTCAACCTCTGCCATGCTCCGAGGTATACGTTTGATTTATTTCTTTATTTATTTTCCGATTTGACTGTGTGCTGTTCGTGGGTCCTCGTTGTTTCCTGGATCCCGCCTCGTCACCATTTGTCGAAAGGCCTTTCCACCTTAAATAAACACACATTAGCCTGAGTTGTGGGTGAGTATCTGTTTAATCCTCGGAGCGCCGGGGAAACGCTCTCGCTATCTTGGGGTCCGACGCTAACTAAAATGGCCGCCCTTCCGGTTCTGGTCTCCGCCTACATGGCACACTAGACCATCACCACACGTTGAAACAAATGCAGGAGATCCCCTGCTGGAGGTTCTGTGGTTCATTGGTACCGTTATACATTTGCTATGGCGTTGTCTAAACCTAATGACGCATTCACAATGCAGATGCCACGAGAACAGTGTGTGATCTTGCTGTTCTGGGATGAGTGGTCATGCAGATCAAAGATAATGAAACAATATAGTCTGCCCTGAACAAATGCATTGCAAGCTGTGCTTGCTATGACGGGAAAACGGAAGGTGGAGAAAGGAACAGGGTGGATCAGCTGCAGGACACATCAACAGTGGACACAATTTCTCATAGCCTGGAAAATAGACCCCTTTACTTTGAAAACATTACATTTCCTCTGTATCAACAATGACAATCCCCTGTTCCCAAAGCAAACAACATTTTCCTTTATTTTTATATCTGGTTTGACAGTGCAGGTATAGGCAGACCTTATGTGATCAATAAAAAATAAACTTTATAAAGCACTATTGAAAGTGGGACTTCCTTCATACTAGATTTCATTGGTCAAATGTTTTGAGTTTCTGCTAACACATTATGTTTCTATTGCAGATTATGCTAAATTTGATAGGCCTCAGAAGTTTATTGTGACAAGCCAATGATAAAGACTGTTGGGCTGATTTGTTCATAGGGCATAGGTATGCCAGATACCTTAGCTCCTATTTCTTTAATATGAAAAGTTATAAGGGGTGTATTGGTATTAAGGTGTGTTAACACCTATTGAATGTATTTTCTAACATGGATTTCCACATATTACCATAGTAGACAAACCGTGTTTCTTTGGAATTTCATTGGTTTTTAGGCTTAGCTTTCTTTGAGGATATACGTGATCACATGAAAAAGAACTATAAGAAGAAGCACCATGAGATGGATTCTGGTTTTGCCTACAAGTTAACTTTGTATACACATTTGTTCTAGACCACCTAAGAAGAGGTTCCATTGCTCACAACTGATGCTGATATTTTTAATGTAATCTCTAGACCTAAAACAGAAGGAAGAGGCTGTGCATGGTGTAATCATTTGCCCTATACAAAATGTTTTGTGTTGCAAACTCTCTGGCAAATATTATAGGAAGGGACTATAATTTACCTGCTTGCCAAAAACCATAGGAAATGGCTTTACATTGTAAATCCTTTGACAACTACGATAGGCAGGGTTTTTCAACTGTACTCTGAAAAATGGAATAGCAAGGGGTTTTGCATTGTAAACCATGACAAACACCATAGGAAGAGGTTTTACATTTTGGACAATTTCACAAAAGAAAATGATTTTATATTGTGGGCTCACTGTCAAAAGTAATAGTGAGGAGGTTTATTAAGTAATCCCTTTTTAGGTCTGACCACAGTAAATGCTTGCTGTCTCAAATAAAAGACTTAGGGCTCAATTCACAGAAGACAAGTACTACTTTACAACTACGAAATGCAGTTCACAGACCTATGGCCACAGATATCTACCTCCACCACTCTTATCTTATTTGTATGGAGAACTCTACCTGGTGGCAGAGATCTGTGTCCACATAGGTACGAGATTTAGTAGTGGATGTGGGAGGTATATGATGGGATGGATGAATTGGAGTAGTGGACAAATAGGAAATTATTACTGGAGAATGGGTGAGGTTAAGAGAAATGTAAGAAGTGGTTTAGGAAAGAGCATGCCTATACAAAACACACATCCACATAAGAGTAAGGCAATAGCTATTCACAAAATACACTTCAAATTCTACCGCAGCTGTCGTAATGACAAAGCATGATTAATTATATTCCAGCCAGTCTTTGAAGTAAGTCAGGCAGCACACTAGACCATCTGCTGGTACTACAACACACTCCCAAAGGATCAGGCTATAGCACCTCATATGAAATAATGTAAAAGAAATTAAGTTAATTCTAAATTTTATGATAATAGATTTAAATTTAAAGTACATTCCATAACATTTTAACTTAGTTAAAAAAAAGGTCGAAACATATTTAAATTAATTATAAACATAACTTTGTTACAGATTACATTAAAAATTTAGTCAGGGTGTGTAATTTTTAATTTATAATTATTAGTCCAAAATTGTATTTTACAAATGTATAAGTGTATGTCAATTATTTTGCAAATGAATATTAAGTTATTTTTACAAAGTAATGGGTTCTTTTTCCCTAGTTTGTCATAGTTTAATTCCATTTGTTTAAAATAATTTTACATTTTTACTTTGCATCACATTTTATGCTAAATTGATTTTATTTAATTTTAACAATAAATATTTAACTTTATCAAATCCCCCTGATCTTTTTAATTGGGGAAATCTCTGCCCCAGTGGTGGAGATCTCCATGAACAGGTAGAAAGTTACTAATAGTGAAAATAACTTTATAAATTCATTTAAAAAAAAATATTTTTATTGGTTCAGTTCAAAGCCAGTTATACAAAACATTAAATCAAAGCCGGACATCATATATACGAACTTATGGTGCAAATATACACAAAAACTAGCAAAACAAGAAAAACAACAACGGGTCTAAATGGTCTATCATTGCCTGCCAAATTTATACCGCCTTTGCATTTTTCTAAGTGATTTAATATGATAAAGGTTATACTCTAAATAAAAAACATGATAGAACTTTGCCCGCCACATTTCATATACAGTTGCTTCTGGTTTCAAGCACATTGAAGAAATACATAAGCGAGCTACGGCCATAAATAAAAGATATCTATTTTCATGATAACCTAGGTGTCATTAGATAAACCAAAGATAATCAACTCTCTGGAAATAACCACTTCACAATTTAAAATATGTGACAAGAATTTTCCGATAGATGAAAAAAAGGATTTTAGCACTAAGCAATCAGCAAAAATATGCACAATATCTGCCTGATCTGATTGACACCTATAACATTTCCCGTTATAAGCATTACCCCATTTCATCATTTTAAAAGTTATATTATAAAGATTAAATAAAGTTTTATAGTGCTGTGAGTATAAATTGGCAGACAGAATAGTTTTAGCAGCCGTATAGATTGAATCTTGAAAGGGTACTACAGAAGTACCCAATCTGTTACACCATTTAGACTCCTGTGACCCCATGTCGTCCTGCTGTAAATTCAGCAAATAATTACATAAAGTCCCTATTCGCGATGGCTTTTTAAGTATTTCAATAAAGTCATTTGGACACAGGGGTAGAATATTTGGATGTTTAAGAGTAAAGTCGCGTAATTGTAAATACTTGAAAAAATCATGATGGGAAACAATATATACATCTTTTAGCTCCTGAAATGAAGCAATTGTACCATCTTTAACCAAAGAGGCAAGAAATACCATGCCTTTTTCCCCATATACGCATCATACGATCCCAAAATATTGGAGGAAAAAGTTCTGTAGAGTTACATGGAGTATACAAATGAATGCGTCCTAAAGAAATAAGCTTCCGAATTGATCGCCATCCTTTAAAGGCAGACAATACTAGTTTGAATCTTGTTCTTTTGTAATAACCAGGTTCTAAAAAGCGAAGCAAAATTTGTCGTGATTGAGAGCCAAGTAAGAGAGAAAAAATATCAGGGCTCTCGAATGTAGGTAGAGTCCCCCCAATCACAAAATATTTAATATTCTGCATAAGACAAGCCAAATAATATAATGCTAATTTTGGAACCCCCCACCCACCACGTAAAATTGGAAGTGTCATAAATTTGGAATCCCTACTCGCAGATTTTCAGCCCCATAAAAATCTATCAACTATGGATTGTAATTTCCTTTGTTGTAATACAGGTATCTCCAAATGTACCGACCGAAAATAGTACAGCACTTTAGGCAGAATAAACATTTTTAGGACATTGCGTCTCTCAACCAACGACAGATGTAGGCATTCAAGTTTCTCCAGCTGATTTTTAACAGATTATAATATATCTGTCCAATTCACCATAACTAGTTCTTGGAGCGATAGCCTAATTTTAATGCCAAAGTATTTAGCCTCCGGGATAACCCGGCAGTCATTAGGGCTGAGTCCTGTTGAGCAAATAACCTGCGTTTTATGATTAGTAAGCTTGTACCCCAACACATTACCAAATTCGCTAGTTCCCAAATTACCGTTCCCATGATGCACTGGGCCAGGGTCAGACTAATTTGCATATAGCCAAGTTCTGAGCTGGGATGGTGCAGTGAGCTAAAAAACGGTGATGGATCAAGCCCTGATCTTTGGACTGGGTAAGAGTGGTCTGCTTAATTCAGACACTCTGTTCATCACCACCCCCTTTTCTGAATCATTTTTGTCCACCATAAGCGTGGAAGGGTATACTCAGATGTGAGTCCCTAGCTCATTGCACCATCAGGGTTCAAGCAAGCCGGGCCGAAGACGGCTGAAATGCCAGAAACCGGTCCCTGGTAGCTTGTTTCCTTCCCAGTATAAGAATTGGCTTGGTAGTTTGGTCTGCCCTGTTCCCATGATGCACTGGGCCAGGGTCAGACTAATTTGCATATAGCCAAGTTCTGAGCTGGGATGGTGCAGTGAGCTAAAAAACGGTGATGGATCAAGCCCTGATCTTTGGACTGGGTAAGAGTGGTCTGCTTAATTCAGACACTCTGTTCATCACCACCCCCTTTTCTGAATCATTTTTGTCCACCATAAGCGTGGAAGGGTATACTCAGATGTGAGTCCCTAGCTCATTGCACCATCAGGATTCAAGCAAGCCGGGCCGAAGACGGCTGAAATGCCAGAAACCGGTCCCCGGTAGCTTGTTTCCTTCCCAGTATAAGAATTGGCTTGGTAGTTCGGTCTGCCATGTTCCCATGATGCACTGGGCCAGGGTCAGACTAATTTGCATATAGCCAAGTTCTGAGCTGGGATGGTGCAGTGAGCTAAAAAACGGTGATGGATCAAGCCCTGATCTTTGGACTGGGTAAGAGTGGTCTGCTTAATTCAGACACTCTGTTCATCACCACCCCCTTTTCTGAATCATTTTTGTCCACCATAAGCGTGGAAGGGTATACTCAGATGTGAGTCCCTAGCTCATTGCACCATCAGGATTCAAGCAAGCCGGGCCGAAGACGGCTGAAATGCCAGAAACCGGTCCCCGGTAGCTTGTTTCCTTCCCAGTATAAGAATTGGCTTGGTAGTTTGGTCTGCCCTGTTCCCATGATGCACTGGGCCAGGGTCAGACTAATTTGCATATAGCCAAGTTCTGAGCTGGGATGGTGCAGTGAGCTAAAAAACGGTGATGGATCAAGCCCTGATCTTTGGACTGGGTAAGAGTGGTCTGCTTAATTCAGACACTCTGTTCATCACCACCCCCTTTTCTGAATCATTTTTGTCCACCATAAGCGTGGAAGGGTATACTCAGATGTGAGTCCCTAGCTCATTGCACCATCAGGATTCAAGCAAGCCGGGCCGAAGACGGCTGAAATGCCAGAAACCGGTCCCCGGTAGCTTGTTTCCTTCCCAGTATAAGAATTGGCTTGGTAGTTTGGTCTGCCCTGTTCCCATGATGCACTGGGCCAGGGTCAGACTAATTTGCATATAGCCAAGTTCTGAGCTGGGATGGTGCAGTGAGCTAAAAAACGGTGATGGATCAAGCCCGGATCTTTGGACTGGGTAAGAGTGGTCTGCTTAATTCAGACACTCTGTTCATCACCACCCCCTTTTCTGAATCATTTTTGTCCACCATAAGCGTGGAAGGGTATACTCAGATGTGAGTCCCTAGCTCATTGCACCATCAGGATTCAAGCAAGCCGGGCCGAAGACGGCTGAAATGCCAGAAACCGGTCCCTGGTAGCTTGTTTCCTTCCCAGTATAAGAATTGGCTTGGTAGTTTGGTCTGCCCTGTTCCCATGATGCACTGGGCCAGGGTCAGACTAATTTGCATATAGCCAAGTTCTGAGCTGGGATGGTGCAGTGAGCTAAAAAACGGTGATGGATCAAGCCCTGATCTTTGGACTGGGTAAGAGTGGTCTGCTTAATTCAGACACTCTGATCATCACCACCCCATTTTCTGAATCATTTTTGTCCACCATAAGCGTGGAAGGGTATACTCAGATGTGAGTCCCTAGCTCATTGCACCATCAGGATTCAAGCAAGCCGGCCGAAGACGGCTGAAATGCCAAAAACCGGTCCCCGGTAGCTTGTTTCCTTCCCAGTATAAGAATTGGCTTGGTAGTTTGGTCTGCCCTGTTCCCATGATGCACTGGGCCAGGGTCAGACTAATTTGCATATAGCCAAGTTCTGAGCTGGGATGGTGCAGTGAGCTAAAAAACGGTGATGGATCAAGCCCTGATCTTTGGACTGGGTAAGAGTGGTCTGCTTAATTCAGACACTCTGTTCATCACCACCCCCTTTTCTGAATCATTTTTGTCCACCATAAGCGTGGAAGGGTATACTCAGATGTGAGTCCCTAGCTCATTGCACCATCAGGGTTCAAGCAAGCCGGGCCGAAGACGGCTGAAATGCCAGAAACCGGTCCCCGGTAGCTTGTTTCCTTCCCAGTATAAGAATTGGCTTGGTAGTTTGGTCTGCCCTGTTCCCATGATGCACTGGGCCAGGGTCAGACCAATTTGCATATAGCCAAGTTCTGAGCTGGGATGGTGCAGTGAGCTAAAAAACGGTGATGGATCAAGCCCTGATCTTTGGACTGGGTAACAGTGGTCTGCTTAATTCAGACACTCTGTTTATCACCACCCCCTTTTCTGAATCATTTTTGTCCACCATAAGCGTGGAAGGGTATACTCAGATGTGAGTCCCTAGCTCATTGCACCATCAGGATTCAAGCAAGCCGGGCCGAAGACGGCTGAAATGCCAGAAACCGGTCCCCGGTAGCTTGTTTCCTTCCCAGTATAAGAATTGGCTTGGTAGTTTGGTCTGCCATGTTCCCATGATGCACTGGGCCAGGGTCAGACTAATTTGCATATAGCCAAGTTCTGAGCTGGGATGGTGCAGTGAGCTAAAAAACGGTGATGGATCAAGCCCTGATCTTTGGACTGGGTAAGAGTGGTCTGCTTAATTCAGACACTCTGTTCATCACCACCCCCTTTTCTGAATCATTTTTGTCCACCATAAGCGTGGAAGGGTATACTCAGATGTGAGTCCCTAGCTCATTGCACCATCAGGATTCAAGCAAGCCGGGCCGAAGACGGCTGAAATGCCAGAAACCGGTCCCTGGTAGCTTGTTTCCTTCCCAGTATAAGAATTGGCTTGGTAGTTTGGTCTGCCCTGTTCCCATGATGCAATGGGCCAGGGTCAGACTAATTTGCATATAGCCAAGTTCTGAGCTGGGATGGTGCAGTGAGCTAAAAAACGGTGATGGATCAAGCCCTGATCTTTGGACTGGGTAAGAGTGGTCTGCTTAATTCAGACACTCTGTTCATCACCACCCCCTTTTCTAAATCATTTTTGTCCACCATAAGCGTGGAAGGGTATACTCAGATGTGAGTCCCTAGCTCATTGCACCATCAGGATTCAAGCAAGCCGGGCCGAAGACGGCTGAAATGCCAGAAACCGGTCCCAGGTAGCTTGTTTCCTTCCCAGTATAAGAATTGGCTTGGTAGTTTGGTCTGCCCTGTTCCCATGATGCACTGGGCCAGGGTCAGACTAATTTGCATATAGCCAAGTTCTGAGCTGGGATGGTGCAGTGAGCTAAAAAACGGTGATGGATCAAGCCCTGATCTTTGGACTGGGTAAGAGTGGTCTGCTTAATTCAGACACTCTGATCATCACCACCCCCTTTTCTGAATCATTTTTGTCCACCATAAGCGTGGAAGGGTATACTCAGATGTGAGTCCCTAGCTCATTGCACCATCAGAATTCAAGCAAGCCGGCCGAAGACGGCTGAAATGCCAGAAACCGGTCCCCAGTAGCTTGTTTCCTTCCCGGTATAAGAATTGGCTTGGTAGTTTGGTCTGCCCTGTTCCCATGATGCACTGGGCCAGGGTCAGACTAATTTGAATATAGCCAAGTTCTGAGCTGGGATGGTGCAGTGAGCTAAAAAGCGGTGATGGATCAAGCCCTGATCTTTGGACTGGGTAAGAGTGGTCTGCTTAATTCAGACACTCTGTTCATCACCACCCCCTTTTCTGAATCATTTTTGTCCACCATAAGCGTGGAAGGGTATACTCAGATGTGAGTCCCTAGCTCATTGCACCATCAGGATTCAAGCAAGCCGGGCCGAAGACGGCTGAAATGCCAGAAACCGGTCCCCGGTAGCTTGTTTCCTTCCCAGTATAAGAATTGGCTTGGTAGTTTGGTCTGCCCTGTTCCCATGATGCACTGGGCCAGGGTCAGACTAATTTGCATATAGCCAAGTTCTGAGCTGGGATGGTGCAGTGAGCTAAAAACGGTGATGGATCAAGCCCTGATCTTTGGACTGGGTAAGAGTGGTCTGCTTAATTCAGACACTCTGTTCATCACCACCCCCTTTTCTGAATCATTTTTGTCCACCATAAGCGTGGAAGGGTATACTCAGATGTGAGTCCCTAGCTCATTGCACCATCAGGATTCAAGCAAGCTGGGCCGAAGACGGCTGAAATGCCAGAAACCGGTCCCCGGTAGCTTGTTTCCTTCCCAGTATAAGAATTGGCTTGGTAGTTTGGTCTGCCCCGTTCCCATGATGCACTGGGCCAGGGTCAGACTAATTTGCATATAGCCAAGTTCTGAGCTGCGATGGTGCAGTGAGCTAAAAAACGGTGATGGATCAAGCCCTGATCTTTGGACTGGGTAAGAGTGGTCTGCTTAATTCAGACACTCTGTTCATCACCACCCCCTTTTCTGAATCATTTTTGTCCACCATAAGCGTGGAAGGGTATACTCAGATGTGAGTCCCTAGCTCATTGCACCATCAGGATTCAAGCAAGCCGGGCCGAAGACGGCTGAAATGCCAGAAACCGGTCCCCGGTAGCTTGTTTCCTTCCCAGTATAAGAATTGGCTTGGTAGTTTGGTCTGCCCTGTTCCCATGATGCACTGGGCCAGGGTCAGACTAATTTGCATATAGCCAAGTTCTGAGCTGGGATGGTGCAGTGAGCTAAACAACGGTGATGGATCAAGCCCTGATCTTTGGACTGGGTAAGAGTGGTCTGCTTAATTCAGACACTCTGTTCATCACCACCCCCTTTTCTGAATCATTTTTGTCCACCATAAGCGTGGAAGGGTATACTCAGATGTGAGTCCCTAGCTCATTGAACCATCAGGATTCAAGCAAGCCGGGCCGAAGACGGCTGAAATGCCAGAAACCGGTCCCCGGTAGCTTGTTTCCTTCCCAGTATAAGAATTGGCTTGGTAGTTTGGTCTGCCCTGTTCCCATGATGCACTGGGCCAGGGTCAGACTAATTTGCATATAGCCAAGTTCTGAGCTGGGATGGTGCAGTGAGCTAAAAAACAGTGATGGATCAAGCCCTGATCTTTGGACTGGGTAAGAGTGGTCTGCTTAATTCAGACACTCTGTTCATCACCACCCCCTTTTCTGAATCATTTTTGTCCACCATAAGCGTGGAAGGGTATACTCAGATGTGAGTCCCTAGCTCATTGCACCATCAGGATTCAAGCAAGCCGGGCCGAAGATGGCTGAAATGCCAGAAACCGGTCCCCGGTAGCTTGTTTCCTTCCCAGTATAAGAATTGGCTTGGTAGTTTGGTCTGCCCTGTTCCCATGATGCACTGGGCCAGGGTCAGACTAATTTGCATATAGCCAAGTTCTGAGCTGGGATGGTGCAGTGAGCTAAACAACGGTGATGGATCAAGCCCTGATCTTTGGACTGGGTAAGAGTGGTCTGCTTAATTCAGACACTCTGTTCATCACCACCCCCTTTTCTGAATCATTTTTGTCCACCATAAGCGTGGAAGGGTATACTCAGATGTGAGTCCCTAGCTCATTGCACCATCAGGATTCAAGCAAGCCGGGCCGAAGACGGCTGAAATGCCAGAAACCGGTCCCCGGTAGCTTGTTTCCTTCCCAGTATAAGAATTGGCTTGGTAGTTTGGTCTGCCCTGTTCCCATGATGCACTGGGCCAGGGTCAGACTAATTTGCATATAGCCAAGTTCTGAGCTGGGATGGTGCAGTGAGCTAAAAAACGGTGATGGATCAAGCCCTGATCTTTGGACTGGGTAAGAGTGGTCTGCTTAATTCAGACACTCTGATCATCACCACCCCCTTTTCTGAATCATTTTTGTCCACCATAAGCGTGGAAGGGTATACTCAGATGTGAGTCCCTAGCTCATTGCACCATCAGGATTCAAGCAAGCCGGCCGAAGACGGCTGAAATGCCAGAAACCGGTCCCCGGTAGCTTGTTTCCTTCCCAGTATAAGAATTGGCTTGGTAGTTTGGTCTGCCCTGTTCCCATGATGCACTGGGCCAGGGTCAGACCAATTTGCATATAGCCAAGTTCTGAGCTGGGATGGTGCAGTGAGCTAAAAAACGGTGATGGATCAAGCCCTGATCTTTGGACTGGGTAAGAGTGGTCTGCTTAATTCAGACACTCTGTTCATCACCACCCCCTTTTCGGAATCATTTTTGTCCACCATAAGCGTGGAAGGGTATACTCAGATGTGAGTCCCTAGCTCATTGCACCATCAGGATTCAAGCAAGCCGGGCCGAAGACAGCTGAAATGCCAGAAACCGGTCCCCGGTAGCTTGTATCCTTCCCAGTATAAGAATTGGCTTGGTAGTTTGGTCTGCCCTGTTCCCATGATGCACTGGGCCAGGGTCAGACTAATTTGCATATAGCCAAGTTCTGAGCTGGGATGGTGCAGTGAGCTAAAAAACGGTGATGGATCAAGCCCTGATCTTTGGACTGGGTAAGAGTGGTCTGCTTAATTCAGACACTCTGTTCATCACCACCCCCTTTTCTGAATCATTTTTGTCCACCATAAGCGTGGAAGGGTATACTCAGATGTGAGTCCCTAGCTCATTGCACCATCAGGATTCAAGCAAGCCGGGCCGAAGACGGCTGAAATGCCAGAAACCGGTCCCCGGTAGCTTGTTTCCTTCCCAGTATAAGAATTGGCTTGGTAGTTTGGTCTGCCCTGTTCCCATGATGCACTGGGCCAGGGTCAGACTAATTTGCATATAGCCAAGTTCTGAGCTGGGATGGTGCAGTGAGCTAAAAAACGGTGATGGATCAAGCCCTGATCTTTGGACTGGGTAAGAGTGGTCTGCTTAATTCAGACACTCTGTTCATCACCACCCCCTTTTCTGAATCATTTTTGTCCACCATAAGCGTGGAAGGGTATACTCAGATGTGAGTCCCTAGCTCATTGCACCATCAGGATTCAAGCAAGCCGGGCCGAAGACGGCTGAAATGCCAGAAACCGGTCCCCGGTAGCTTGTTTCCTTCCCAGTATAAGAATTGGCTTGGTAGTTTGGTCTGCCCTGTTCCCATGATGCACTGGGCCAGGGTCAGACTAATTTGCATATAGCCAAGTTCTGAGCTGGGATGGTGCAGTGAGCTAAAAAACGGTGATGGATCAAGCCCTGATCTTTGGACTGGGTAAGAGTGGTCTGCTTAATTCAGACACTCTGTTCATCACCACCCCCTTTTCTGAATCATTTTTGTCCACCATAAGCGTGGAAGGGTATACTCAAATGTGAGTCCCTAGCTCATTGCACCATCAGGATTCAAGCAAGCCGGGCCGAAGACGGCTGAAATGCCAGAAACCGGTCCCCGGTAGCTTGTTTCCTTCCCAGTATAAGAATTGGCTTGGTAGTTTGGTCTGCCCTGTTCCCATGATGCACTGGGCCAGGGTCAGACTAATTTGCATATAGCCAAGTTCTGAGCTGGGATGGTGCAGTGAGCTAAAAAACGGTGATGGATCAAGCCCTGATCTTTGGACGGGGTAAGAGTGGTCTGCTTAATTCAGACACTCTGTTCATCACCACCCCCTTTTCTGAATCATTTTTGTCCACCATAAGCATGGAAGGGTATACTCAGATGTGAGTCCCTAGCTCATTGCACCATCAGGATTCAAGCAAGCCGGGCCGAAGACGGCTGAAATGCCACAAACCGGTCCCTGGTAGCTTGTTTCCTTCCCAGTATAAGAATTGGCTTGGTAGTTTTGTCTGCCCTGTTCCCATGATGCACTGGGCCAGGGTCAGACTAATTTGCATATAGCCAAGTTCTGAGCTGGGATGGTGCAGTGAGCTAAAAAACGGTGATGGATCAAGCCCTGATCTTTGGACTGGGTAAGAGTGGTCTGCTTAATTCAGACACTCTGTTCATCACCACCCCCTTTTCTGAATCATTTTTGTCCACCATAAGCGTGGAAGGGTATACTCAGATGTGAGTCCCTAGCTCATTGCACCATCAGGATTCAAGCAAGCCGGGCCGAAGACGGCTGAAATGCCAGAAACCGGTTCCCGGTAGCTTGTTTCCTTCCCAGTATAAGAATTGGCTTGGTAGTTTGGTCTGCCCTGTTCCCATGATGCACTGGGCCAGGGTCAGACTAATTTGCATATAGCTAAGTTCTGAGCTGGGATGGTGCAGTTAGCTAAAAAACGGTGATGGATCAAGCCCTGATCTTTGGACTGGGTAAGAGTGGTCTGCTTAATTCAGACACTCTGTTCATCACCACCCCCTTTTCGGAATCATTTTTGTCCACCATAAGCTTGGAAGGGTATACTCAGATGTGAGTCCCTAGCTCATTGCACCATCAGGATTCAAGCAAGCCGGGCCGAAGACGGCTGAAATGCCAGAAACCGGTCCCCGGTAGCTTGTATCCTTCCCAGTATAAGAATTGGCTTGGTAGTTTGGTCTGCCCTGTTCCCATGATGCACTGGGCCAGGGTCAGACTAATTTGCATATAGCCAAGTTCTGAGCTGGGATGGTGCAGTGAGCTAAAAAACGGTGATGGATCAAGCCCTGATCTTTGGACTGGGTAATAGTGGTCTGCTTAATTCAGACACTCTGTTCATCACCACCCCCTTTTCTGAATCATTTTTGTCCACCATAAGCGTGGAAGGGTATACTCAGATGTGAGTCCCTAGCTCATTGCACCATCAGGATTCAAGCAAGTCGGGCCGAAGACGGCTGAAATGCCAGAAACCGGTCCCCGGTAGCTGGTTTCCTTCCCAGCATAAGAATTGGCTTGGTAGTTTGGTCTGCCCTGTTCCCATGATGCACTGGGCCAGGGTCAGACTAATTTGCATATAGCCAAGTTCTGAGCTGGGATGGTGCAGTGAGCTAAAAAACAGTGATGGATCAAGCCCTGATCTTTGGACTGGGTAAGAGTGGTCTGCTTAATTCAGACACTCTGTTCATCACCACCCCCTTTTCTGAATCATTTTTGTCCACCATAAGCGTGGAAGGGTATACTCAGATGTGAGTCCCTAGCTCATTGCACCATCAGGATTCAAGCAAGCCGGGCCGAAGACGGCTGAAATGCCAGAAACCGGTCCCCGGTAGCTTGTTTCCTTCCCAGTATAAGAATTGGCTTGGTAGTTTGGTCTACCCTGTTCCCATGATGCACTGGGCCAGGGTCAGACTAATTTGCATATAGCCAAGTTCTGAGCTGGGATGGTGCAGTGAGCTAAAAAACGGTGATGGATCAAGCCCTGATCTTTGGACTGGGTAAGAGTGGTCTGCTTAATTCAGACACTCTGTTCATCACCACCCCCTTTTCTGAATCATTTTTGTCCACCATAAGCGTGGAAGGGTATACTCAGATGTGAGTCCCTAGCTCATTGCACCATCAGGATTCAAGCAAGCCGGGCCGAAGACGGCTGAAATGCCAGAAACCGGTTCCCGGTAACTTGTTTCCTTCCCAGTATAAGAATTGGCTTGGTAGTTTGGTCTGCCCTGTTCCCATGATGCACTGGGCCAGGGTCAGACTAATTTGCATATAGCCAAGTTCTGAGCTGGGATGGTGCAGTGAGCTAAAAAACGGTAATGGATCAAGCCCTGATCTTTGGACTGGGTAAGAGTGGTCTGCTTAATTCAGACACTCTGTTCATCACCACCCCCTTTTCTGAATCATTTTTGTCCACCATAAGCGTGGAAGGGTATACTCAGATGTGAGTCCCTAGCTCATTGCACCATCAGGATTCAAGCAAGCCGGGCCGAAGACGGCTGAAATGCCAGAAACCGGTCCCCGGTAGCTTGTTTCCTTCCCAGTATAAGAATTGGCTTGGTAGTTTGGTCTGCCCTGTTCCCATGATGCACTGGGCCAGGGTCAGACTAATTTGCATATAGCCAAGTTCTGAGCTGGGATGGTGCAGTGAGCTAAAAAACGGTGATGGATCAAGCCCTGATCTTTGGACGGGGTAAGAGTGGTCTGCTTAATTCAGACACTCTGTTCATCACCACCCCCTTTTCTGAATCATTTTTGTCCACCATAAGCATGGAAGGGTATACTCAGATGTGAGTCCCTAGCTCATTGCACCATCAGGATTCAAGCAAGCCGGGCCGAAGACGGCTGAAATGCCACAAACCGGTCCCTGGTAGCTTGTTTCCTTCCCAGTATAAGAATTGGCTTGGTAGTTTTGTCTGCCCTGTTCCCATGATGCACTGGGCCAGGGTCAGACTAATTTGCATATAGCCAAGTTCTGAGCTGGGATGGTGCAGTGAGCTAAAAAACGGTGATGGATCAAGCCCTGATCTTTGGACTGGGTAAGAGTGGTCTGCTTAATTCAGACACTCTGTTCATCACCACCCCCTTTTCTGAATCATTTTTGTCCACCATAAGCGTGGAAGGGTATACTCAGATGTGAGTCCCTAGCTCATTGCACCATCAGGATTCAAGCAAGCCGGGCCGAAGACGGCTGAAATGCCAGAAACCGGTTCCCGGTAGCTTGTTTCCTTCCCAGTATAAGAATTGGCTTGGTAGTTTGGTCTGCCCTGTTCCCATGATGCACTGGGCCAGGGTCAGACTAATTTGCATATAGCTAAGTTCTGAGCTGGGATGGTGCAGTTAGCTAAAAAACGGTGATGGATCAAGCCCTGATCTTTGGACTGGGTAAGAGTGGTCTGCTTAATTCAGACACTCTGTTCATCACCACCCCCTTTTCGGAATCATTTTTGTCCACCATAAGCTTGGAAGGGTATACTCAGATGTGAGTCCCTAGCTCATTGCACCATCAGGATTCAAGCAAGCCGGGCCGAAGACGGCTGAAATGCCAGAAACCGGTCCCCGGTAGCTTGTATCCTTCCCAGTATAAGAATTGGCTTGGTAGTTTGGTCTGCCCTGTTCCCATGATGCACTGGGCCAGGGTCAGACTAATTTGCATATAGCCAAGTTCTGAGCTGGGATGGTGCAGTGAGCTAAAAAACGGTGATGGATCAAGCCCTGATCTTTGGACTGGGTAATAGTGGTCTGCTTAATTCAGACACTCTGTTCATCACCACCCCCTTTTCTGAATCATTTTTGTCCACCATAAGCGTGGAAGGGTATACTCAGATGTGAGTCCCTAGCTCATTGCACCATCAGGATTCAAGCAAGTCGGGCCGAAGACGGCTGAAATGCCAGAAACCGGTCCCCGGTAGCTGGTTTCCTTCCCAGCATAAGAATTGGCTTGGTAGTTTGGTCTGCCCTGTTCCCATGATGCACTGGGCCAGGGTCAGACTAATTTGCATATAGCCAAGTTCTGAGCTGGGATGGTGCAGTGAGCTAAAAAACAGTGATGGATCAAGCCCTGATCTTTGGACTGGGTAAGAGTGGTCTGCTTAATTCAGACACTCTGTTCATCACCACCCCCTTTTCTGAATCATTTTTGTCCACCATAAGCGTGGAAGGGTATACTCAGATGTGAGTCCCTAGCTCATTGCACCATCAGGATTCAAGCAAGCCGGGCCGAAGACGGCTGAAATGCCAGAAACCGGTCCCCGGTAGCTTGTTTCCTTCCCAGTATAAGAATTGGCTTGGTAGTTTGGTCTACCCTGTTCCCATGATGCACTGGGCCAGGGTCAGACTAATTTGCATATAGCCAAGTTCTGAGCTGGGATGGTGCAGTGAGCTAAAAAACGGTGATGGATCAAGCCCTGATCTTTGGACTGGGTAAGAGTGGTCTGCTTAATTCAGACACTCTGTTCATCACCACCCCCTTTTCTGAATCATTTTTGTCCACCATAAGCGTGGAAGGGTATACTCAGATGTGAGTCCCTAGCTCATTGCACCATCAGGATTCAAGCAAGCCGGGCCGAAGACGGCTGAAATGCCAGAAACCGGTTCCCGGTAACTTGTTTCCTTCCCAGTATAAGAATTGGCTTGGTAGTTTGGTCTGCCCTGTTCCCATGATGCACTGGGCCAGGGTCAGACTAATTTGCATATAGCCAAGTTCTGAGCTGGGATGGTGCAGTGAGCTAAAAAACGGTAATGGATCAAGCCCTGATCTTTGGACTGGGTAAGAGTGGTCTGCTTAATTCAGACACTCTGTTCATCACCACCCCCTTTTCTGAATCATTTTTGTCCACCATAAGCGTGGAAGGGTATACTCAGATGTGAGTCCCTAGCTCATTGCACCATCAGGATTCAAGCAAGCCGGGCCGAAGACGGCTGAAATGCCAGAAACCGGTCCCCGGTAGCTTATTTCCTTCCCAGTATAAGAATTGGCTTGGTAGTTTGGTCTGCCCTGTTCCCATGATGCACTGGGCCAGGGTCAGACTAATTTGCATATAGCCAAGTTCTGAGCTGGGATGGTGCAGTGAGCTAAAAAACGGTGATGGATCAAGCCCTGATCTTTGGACTGGGTAAGAGTGGTCTGCTTAATTCAGACACTCTGTTCATCTCCACCCCCTTTTCTGAATCATTTTTGTCCACCATAAGCGTGGAAGGGTATACTCAGATGTGAGTCCCTAGCTCATTGCACCATCAGGATTCAAGCAAGCCGGGCCGAAGACGGCTGAAATGCCAGAAACCGGTCCCCGGTAGCTTGTTTCCTTCCCAGTATAAGAATTGCCTTGGTAGTTTGGTCTGCCCTGTTCCCATGATGCACTGGGCTAGGGTCAGACTAATTTGCATATAGCCAAGTTCTGAGCTGGGATGGTGCAGTGAGCTAAAAAACGGTGATGGATCAAGCCCTGATCTTTGGACTGGGTAAGAGTGGTCTGCTTAATTCAGACACTCTGTTCATCACCACCCCCTTTTCTGAATCATTTTTGTCCACCATAAGCGTGGAAGGGTATACTCAGATGTGAGTCCCTAGCTCATTGCACCATCAGGATTCAAGCAAGCCGGGCCGAAGACGGCTGAAATGCCAGAAACCGGTCCCCGGTAGCTTGTTTCCTTCCCAGTATAAGAATTGGCTTGGTAGTTTGGTCTGCCCTGTTCCCATGATGCACTGGGCCAGGGTCAGACTAATTTGCATATAGACAAGTTCCGAGCTGGGATGGTGCAGTGAGCTAAAAAACGGTGATGGATCAAGCCCTGATCTTTGGACTGGGTAAGAGTGGTCTGCTTAATTCAGACACTCTGTTCATCACCACCCCCTTTTCTGAATCATTTTTGTCCACCATAAGCGTGGAAGGGTATACTCAGATGTGAGTCCCTAGCTCATTGCACCATCAGGATTCAAGCAAGCCGGGCCGAAGACGGCTGAAATGCCACAAACCGGTCCCTGGTAGCTTGTTTCCTTCCCAGTATAAGAATTGGCTTGGTAGTTTGGTCTGCCCTGTTCACATGATGCACTGGGCCAGGGTCAGACTAATTTGCATATAGCCAAGTTCTGAGCTGGGATGGTGCAGTGAGCTAAAAAACGGTGATGGATCAAGCCCTGATCTTTGGACGGGGTAAGAGTGGTCTGCTTAATTCAGACACTCTGTTCATCACCACCCCCTTTTCTGAATCATTTTTGTCCACCATAAGCATGGAAGGGTATACTCAGATGTGAGTCCCTAGCTCATTGCACCATCAGGATTCAAGCAAGCCGGGCCGAAGACGGCTGAAATGCCACAAACCGGTCCCTGGTAGCTTGTTTCCTTCCCAGTATAAGAATTGGCTTGGTAGTTTGGTCTGCCCTGTTCCCATGATGCACTGGGCCAGGGTCAGACTAATTTGCATATAGCCAAGTTCTGAGCTGGGATGGTGCAGTGAGCTAAAAAACGGTGATGGATCAAGCCCTGATCTTTGGACTGGGTAAGAGTGGTCTGCTTAATTCAGACACTCTGTTCATCACCACCCCCTTTTCTGAATCATTTTTGTCCACCATAAGCGTGAAATGGTATACTCAGATGTGAGTCCCTAGCTCATTGAACCATCAGGATTCAAGCAAGCCGGGCCGAAGACAGCTGAAATGCCAGAAACCGGTCCCCGGTAGCTTGTTTCCTTCCCAGTATAAGAATTGGCATGGTAGTTTGGTCTGCCCTGTTCCCATGATGCACTGGGCCAGGGTCAGACTAATTTACATATAGCCAAGTTCTGAGCTGGGATGGTGCAGTGAGCTAAAAAACGGTGATGGATCAAGCCCTGATCTTTGGACTGGGTAAGAGTGGTCTGCTTAATTCAGACACTCTGTTCATCACTACCCCCTTTTCTGAATCATTTGTGTCCACCATAAGCATGGAAGGGTATACTCAGATGTGAGTCCCTAGCTCATTGCACCATCAGGATTCAAGCAAGCCGGGCCGAAGAAGGCTGAAATGCCAGAAACCGGTCCCCGGTAGCTTGTTTCCTTCCCAGTATAAGAATTGGCTTGGTAGTTTGGTCTGCCCTGTTCCCATGATGCACTGGGCCAGGGTCAGACTAATTTGCATATAGCCAAGTTCTGAGCTGGGATGGTGCAGTGAGCTAAAAAACGGTGATGGATCAAGCCCTGATCTTTGGACTGGGTAAGAGTGGTCTGCTTAATTCAGACACTCTGTTCATCACCACCCCCTTTTCTGAATCATTTTTGTCCACCATAAGCGTGGAAGGGTATACTCAGATGTGAGTCCGTAGCACATTGCACCATCAGGATTCAAGCAAGCCGGGCCGAAGACGGCTGAAATGCCAGAAACCGGTCCCCGGTAGCTTGTTTCCTTCCCAGTATAAGAATTGGCTTGGTAGTTTGGTCTGCCCTGTTCCCATGATGCACTGGGCCAGGGTCAGACTAATTTGCATATAGCCAAGTTCTGAGCTGGGATGGTGCAGTGAGCTAAAAAACGGTGATGGATCAAGCCCTGATCTTTGGACTGGGTAAGAGTGGTCTGCTTAATTCAGACACTCTGTTCATCACCACCCCCTTTTCGGAATCATTTTTGTCCACCATACGCGTGGAAGGGTATACTCAGATGTGAGTCCCTAGCTCATTGCACCATCAGGATTCAAGCAAGCCGGGCCGAAGACGGCTGAAATGCCAGAAACCGGTCCCCGGTAGCTTGTATCCTTCCCAGTATAAGAATTGGCTTGGTAGTTTGGTCTGCCCTGTTCCCATGATGCACTGGGCCAGGGTCAGACTAATTTGCATATAGCCAAGTTCTGAGCTGGGATGGTGCAGTGAGCTAAACAACGGTGATGGATCAAGCCCTGATCTTTGGACTGGGTAAGAGTGGTCTGCTTAATTCAGACACTCTGTTCATCACCACCCCCTTTTCTGAATCATTTTTGTCCACCATAAGCGTGGAAGGGTATACTCAGATGTGAGTCCCTAGCTCATTGCACCATCAGGATTCAAGCAAGCCGGGCCGAAGACGGCTGAAATGCCAGAAACCGGTCCCCGGTAGCTTGTTTCCTTCCCAGTATAAGAATTGGCTTGGTAGTTTGGTCTGCCCTGTTCCCATGATGCACTGGGCCAGGGTCAGACTAATTTGCATATAGCCAAGTTCTGAGCTGGGATGGTGCAGTGAGCTAAAAAACAGTGATGGATCAAGCCCTGATCTTTGGACTGGGTAAGAGTGGTCTGCTTAATTCAGACACTCTGTTCATCACCACCCCCTTTTCTGAATCATTTTTGTCCACCATAAGCGTGGAAGGGTATACTCAGATGTGAGTCCCTAGCTCATTGCACCATCAGGATTCAAGCAAGCCGGGCCGAAGATGGCTGAAATGCCAGAAACCGGTCCCCGGTAGCTTGTTTCCTTCCCAGTATAAGAATTGGCTTGGTAGTTTGGTCTGCCCTGTTCCCATGATGCACTGGGCCAGGGTCAGACTAATTTGCATATAGCCAAGTTCTGAGCTGGGATGGTGCAGTGAGCTAAACAACGGTGATGGATCAAGCCCTGATCTTTGGACTGGGTAAGAGTGGTCTGCTTAATTCAGACACTCTGTTCATCACCACCCCCTTTTCTGAATCATTTTTGTCCACCATAAGCGTGGAAGGGTATACTCAGATGTGAGTCCCTAGCTCATTGCACCATCAGGATTCAAGCAAGCCGGGCCGAAGACGGCTGAAATGCCAGAAACCGGTCCCCGGTAGCTTGTTTCCTTCCCAGTATAAGAATTGGCTTGGTAGTTTGGTCTGCCCTGTTCCCATGATGCACTGGGCCAGGGTCAGACTAATTTGCATATAGCCAAGTTCTGAGCTGGGATGGTGCAGTGAGCTAAAAAACGGTGATGGATCAAGCCCTGATCTTTGGACTGGGTAAGAGTGGTCTGCTTAATTCAGACACTCTGATCATCACCACCCCCTTTTCTGAATCATTTTTGTCCACCATAAGCGTGGAAGGGTATACTCAGATGTGAGTCCCTAGCTCATTGCACCATCAGGATTCAAGCAAGCCGGCCGAAGACGGCTGAAATGCCAGAAACCGGTCCCCGGTAGCTTGTTTCCTTCCCAGTATAAGAATTGGCTTGGTAGTTTGGTCTGCCCTGTTCCCATGATGCACTGGGCCAGGGTCAGACCAATTTGCATATAGCCAAGTTCTGAGCTGGGATGGTGCAGTGAGCTAAAAAACGGTGATGGATCAAGCCCTGATCTTTGGACTGGGTAAGAGTGGTCTGCTTAATTCAGACACTCTGTTCATCACCACCCCCTTTTCGGAATCATTTTTGTCCACCATAAGCGTGGAAGGGTATACTCAGATGTGAGTCCCTAGCTCATTGCACCATCAGGATTCAAGCAAGCCGGGCCGAAGACAGCTGAAATGCCAGAAACCGGTCCCCGGTAGCTTGTATCCTTCCCAGTATAAGAATTGGCTTGGTAGTTTGGTCTGCCCTGTTCCCATGATGCACTGGGCCAGGGTCAGACTAATTTGCATATAGCCAAGTTCTGAGCTGGGATGGTGCAGTGAGCTAAAAAACGGTGATGGATCAAGCCCTGATCTTTGGACTGGGTAAGAGTGGTCTGCTTAATTCAGACACTCTGTTCATCACCACCCCCTTTTCTGAATCATTTTTGTCCACCATAAGCGTGGAAGGGTATACTCAGATGTGAGTCCCTAGCTCATTGCACCATCAGGATTCAAGCAAGCCGGGCCGAAGACGGCTGAAATGCCAGAAACCGGTCCCCGGTAGCTTGTTTCCTTCCCAGTATAAGAATTGGCTTGGTAGTTTGGTCTGCCCTGTTCCCATGATGCACTGGGCCAGGGTCAGACTAATTTGCATATAGCCAAGTTCTGAGCTGGGATGGTGCAGTGAGCTAAAAAACGGTGATGGATCAAGCCCTGATCTTTGGACTGGGTAAGAGTGGTCTGCTTAATTCAGACACTCTGTTCATCACCACCCCCTTTTCTGAATCATTTTTGTCCACCATAAGCGTGGAAGGGTATACTCAGATGTGAGTCCCTAGCTCATTGCACCATCAGGATTCAAGCAAGCCGGGCCGAAGACGGCTGAAATGCCAGAAACCGGTCCCCGGTAGCTTGTTTCCTTCCCAGTATAAGAATTGGCTTGGTAGTTTGGTCTGCCCTGTTCCCATGATGCACTGGGCCAGGGTCAGACTAATTTGCATATAGCCAAGTTCTGAGCTGGGATGGTGCAGTGAGCTAAAAAACGGTGATGGATCAAGCCCTGATCTTTGGACTGGGTAAGAGTGGTCTGCTTAATTCAGACACTCTGTTCATCACCACCCCCTTTTCTGAATCATTTTTGTCCACCATAAGCGTGGAAGGGTATACTCAAATGTGAGTCCCTAGCTCATTGCACCATCAGGATTCAAGCAAGCCGGGCCGAAGACGGCTGAAATGCCAGAAACCGGTCCCCGGTAGCTTGTTTCCTTCCCAGTATAAGAATTGGCTTGGTAGTTTGGTCTGCCCTGTTCCCATGATGCACTGGGCCAGGGTCAGACTAATTTGCATATAGCCAAGTTCTGAGCTGGGATGGTGCAGTGAGCTAAAAAACGGTGATGGATCAAGCCCTGATCTTTGGACGGGGTAAGAGTGGTCTGCTTAATTCAGACACTCTGTTCATCACCACCCCCTTTTCTGAATCATTTTTGTCCACCATAAGCATGGAAGGGTATACTCAGATGTGAGTCCCTAGCTCATTGCACCATCAGGATTCAAGCAAGCCGGGCCGAAGACGGCTGAAATGCCACAAACCGGTCCCTGGTAGCTTGTTTCCTTCCCAGTATAAGAATTGGCTTGGTAGTTTTGTCTGCCCTGTTCCCATGATGCACTGGGCCAGGGTCAGACTAATTTGCATATAGCCAAGTTCTGAGCTGGGATGGTGCAGTGAGCTAAAAAACGGTGATGGATCAAGCCCTGATCTTTGGACTGGGTAAGAGTGGTCTGCTTAATTCAGACACTCTGTTCATCACCACCCCCTTTTCTGAATCATTTTTGTCCACCATAAGCGTGGAAGGGTATACTCAGATGTGAGTCCCTAGCTCATTGCACCATCAGGATTCAAGCAAGCCGGGCCGAAGACGGCTGAAATGCCAGAAACCGGTTCCCGGTAGCTTGTTTCCTTCCCAGTATAAGAATTGGCTTGGTAGTTTGGTCTGCCCTGTTCCCATGATGCACTGGGCCAGGGTCAGACTAATTTGCATATAGCTAAGTTCTGAGCTGGGATGGTGCAGTTAGCTAAAAAACGGTGATGGATCAAGCCCTGATCTTTGGACTGGGTAAGAGTGGTCTGCTTAATTCAGACACTCTGTTCATCACCACCCCCTTTTCGGAATCATTTTTGTCCACCATAAGCTTGGAAGGGTATACTCAGATGTGAGTCCCTAGCTCATTGCACCATCAGGATTCAAGCAAGCCGGGCCGAAGACGGCTGAAATGCCAGAAACCGGTCCCCGGTAGCTTGTATCCTTCCCAGTATAAGAATTGGCTTGGTAGTTTGGTCTGCCCTGTTCCCATGATGCACTGGGCCAGGGTCAGACTAATTTGCATATAGCCAAGTTCTGAGCTGGGATGGTGCAGTGAGCTAAAAAACGGTGATGGATCAAGCCCTGATCTTTGGACTGGGTAATAGTGGTCTGCTTAATTCAGACACTCTGTTCATCACCACCCCCTTTTCTGAATCATTTTTGTCCACCATAAGCGTGGAAGGGTATACTCAGATGTGAGTCCCTAGCTCATTGCACCATCAGGATTCAAGCAAGTCGGGCCGAAGACGGCTGAAATGCCAGAAACCGGTCCCCGGTAGCTGGTTTCCTTCCCAGCATAAGAATTGGCTTGGTAGTTTGGTCTGCCCTGTTCCCATGATGCACTGGGCCAGGGTCAGACTAATTTGCATATAGCCAAGTTCTGAGCTGGGATGGTGCAGTGAGCTAAAAAACAGTGATGGATCAAGCCCTGATCTTTGGACTGGGTAAGAGTGGTCTGCTTAATTCAGACACTCTGTTCATCACCACCCCCTTTTCTGAATCATTTTTGTCCACCATAAGCGTGGAAGGGTATACTCAGATGTGAGTCCCTAGCTCATTGCACCATCAGGATTCAAGCAAGCCGGGCCGAAGACGGCTGAAATGCCAGAAACCGGTCCCCGGTAGCTTGTTTCCTTCCCAGTATAAGAATTGGCTTGGTAGTTTGGTCTACCCTGTTCCCATGATGCACTGGGCCAGGGTCAGACTAATTTGCATATAGCCAAGTTCTGAGCTGGGATGGTGCAGTGAGCTAAAAAACGGTGATGGATCAAGCCCTGATCTTTGGACTGGGTAAGAGTGGTCTGCTTAATTCAGACACTCTGTTCATCACCACCCCCTTTTCTGAATCATTTTTGTCCACCATAAGCGTGGAAGGGTATACTCAGATGTGAGTCCCTAGCTCATTGCACCATCAGGATTCAAGCAAGCCGGGCCGAAGACGGCTGAAATGCCAGAAACCGGTTCCCGGTAACTTGTTTCCTTCCCAGTATAAGAATTGGCTTGGTAGTTTGGTCTGCCCTGTTCCCATGATGCACTGGGCCAGGGTCAGACTAATTTGCATATAGCCAAGTTCTGAGCTGGGATGGTGCAGTGAGCTAAAAAACGGTAATGGATCAAGCCCTGATCTTTGGACTGGGTAAGAGTGGTCTGCTTAATTCAGACACTCTGTTCATCACCACCCCCTTTTCTGAATCATTTTTGTCCACCATAAGCGTGGAAGGGTATACTCAGATGTGAGTCCCTAGCTCATTGCACCATCAGGATTCAAGCAAGCCGGGCCGAAGACGGCTGAAATGCCAGAAACCGGTCCCCGGTAGCTTGTTTCCTTCCCAGTATAAGAATTGGCTTGGTAGTTTGGTCTGCCCTGTTCCCATGATGCACTGGGCCAGGGTCAGACTAATTTGCATATAGCCAAGTTCTGAGCTGGGATGGTGCAGTGAGCTAAAAAACGGTGATGGATCAAGCCCTGATCTTTGGACGGGGTAAGAGTGGTCTGCTTAATTCAGACACTCTGTTCATCACCACCCCCTTTTCTGAATCATTTTTGTCCACCATAAGCATGGAAGGGTATACTCAGATGTGAGTCCCTAGCTCATTGCACCATCAGGATTCAAGCAAGCCGGGCCGAAGACGGCTGAAATGCCACAAACCGGTCCCTGGTAGCTTGTTTCCTTCCCAGTATAAGAATTGGCTTGGTAGTTTTGTCTGCCCTGTTCCCATGATGCACTGGGCCAGGGTCAGACTAATTTGCATATAGCCAAGTTCTGAGCTGGGATGGTGCAGTGAGCTAAAAAACGGTGATGGATCAAGCCCTGATCTTTGGACTGGGTAAGAGTGGTCTGCTTAATTCAGACACTCTGTTCATCACCACCCCCTTTTCTGAATCATTTTTGTCCACCATAAGCGTGGAAGGGTATACTCAGATGTGAGTCCCTAGCTCATTGCACCATCAGGATTCAAGCAAGCCGGGCCGAAGACGGCTGAAATGCCAGAAACCGGTTCCCGGTAGCTTGTTTCCTTCCCAGTATAAGAATTGGCTTGGTAGTTTGGTCTGCCCTGTTCCCATGATGCACTGGGCCAGGGTCAGACTAATTTGCATATAGCTAAGTTCTGAGCTGGGATGGTGCAGTTAGCTAAAAAACGGTGATGGATCAAGCCCTGATCTTTGGACTGGGTAAGAGTGGTCTGCTTAATTCAGACACTCTGTTCATCACCACCCCCTTTTCGGAATCATTTTTGTCCACCATAAGCTTGGAAGGGTATACTCAGATGTGAGTCCCTAGCTCATTGCACCATCAGGATTCAAGCAAGCCGGGCCGAAGACGGCTGAAATGCCAGAAACCGGTCCCCGGTAGCTTGTATCCTTCCCAGTATAAGAATTGGCTTGGTAGTTTGGTCTGCCCTGTTCCCATGATGCACTGGGCCAGGGTCAGACTAATTTGCATATAGCCAAGTTCTGAGCTGGGATGGTGCAGTGAGCTAAAAAACGGTGATGGATCAAGCCCTGATCTTTGGACTGGGTAATAGTGGTCTGCTTAATTCAGACACTCTGTTCATCACCACCCCCTTTTCTGAATCATTTTTGTCCACCATAAGCGTGGAAGGGTATACTCAGATGTGAGTCCCTAGCTCATTGCACCATCAGGATTCAAGCAAGTCGGGCCGAAGACGGCTGAAATGCCAGAAACCGGTCCCCGGTAGCTGGTTTCCTTCCCAGCATAAGAATTGGCTTGGTAGTTTGGTCTGCCCTGTTCCCATGATGCACTGGGCCAGGGTCAGACTAATTTGCATATAGCCAAGTTCTGAGCTGGGATGGTGCAGTGAGCTAAAAAACAGTGATGGATCAAGCCCTGATCTTTGGACTGGGTAAGAGTGGTCTGCTTAATTCAGACACTCTGTTCATCACCACCCCCTTTTCTGAATCATTTTTGTCCACCATAAGCGTGGAAGGGTATACTCAGATGTGAGTCCCTAGCTCATTGCACCATCAGGATTCAAGCAAGCCGGGCCGAAGACGGCTGAAATGCCAGAAACCGGTCCCCGGTAGCTTGTTTCCTTCCCAGTATAAGAATTGGCTTGGTAGTTTGGTCTACCCTGTTCCCATGATGCACTGGGCCAGGGTCAGACTAATTTGCATATAGCCAAGTTCTGAGCTGGGATGGTGCAGTGAGCTAAAAAACGGTGATGGATCAAGCCCTGATCTTTGGACTGGGTAAGAGTGGTCTGCTTAATTCAGACACTCTGTTCATCACCACCCCCTTTTCTGAATCATTTTTGTCCACCATAAGCGTGGAAGGGTATACTCAGATGTGAGTCCCTAGCTCATTGCACCATCAGGATTCAAGCAAGCCGGGCCGAAGACGGCTGAAATGCCAGAAACCGGTTCCCGGTAACTTGTTTCCTTCCCAGTATAAGAATTGGCTTGGTAGTTTGGTCTGCCCTGTTCCCATGATGCACTGGGCCAGGGTCAGACTAATTTGCATATAGCCAAGTTCTGAGCTGGGATGGTGCAGTGAGCTAAAAAACGGTAATGGATCAAGCCCTGATCTTTGGACTGGGTAAGAGTGGTCTGCTTAATTCAGACACTCTGTTCATCACCACCCCCTTTTCTGAATCATTTTTGTCCACCATAAGCGTGGAAGGGTATACTCAGATGTGAGTCCCTAGCTCATTGCACCATCAGGATTCAAGCAAGCCGGGCCGAAGACGGCTGAAATGCCAGAAACCGGTCCCCGGTAGCTTATTTCCTTCCCAGTATAAGAATTGGCTTGGTAGTTTGGTCTGCCCTGTTCCCATGATGCACTGGGCCAGGGTCAGACTAATTTGCATATAGCCAAGTTCTGAGCTGGGATGGTGCAGTGAGCTAAAAAACGGTGATGGATCAAGCCCTGATCTTTGGACTGGGTAAGAGTGGTCTGCTTAATTCAGACACTCTGTTCATCTCCACCCCCTTTTCTGAATCATTTTTGTCCACCATAAGCGTGGAAGGGTATACTCAGATGTGAGTCCCTAGCTCATTGCACCATCAGGATTCAAGCAAGCCGGGCCGAAGACGGCTGAAATGCCAGAAACCGGTCCCCGGTAGCTTGTTTCCTTCCCAGTATAAGAATTGCCTTGGTAGTTTGGTCTGCCCTGTTCCCATGATGCACTGGGCTAGGGTCAGACTAATTTGCATATAGCCAAGTTCTGAGCTGGGATGGTGCAGTGAGCTAAAAAACGGTGATGGATCAAGCCCTGATCTTTGGACTGGGTAAGAGTGGTCTGCTTAATTCAGACACTCTGTTCATCACCACCCCCTTTTCTGAATCATTTTTGTCCACCATAAGCGTGGAAGGGTATACTCAGATGTGAGTCCCTAGCTCATTGCACCATCAGGATTCAAGCAAGCCGGGCCGAAGACGGCTGAAATGCCAGAAACCGGTCCCCGGTAGCTTGTTTCCTTCCCAGTATAAGAATTGGCTTGGTAGTTTGGTCTGCCCTGTTCCCATGATGCACTGGGCCAGGGTCAGACTAATTTGCATATAGACAAGTTCCGAGCTGGGATGGTGCAGTGAGCTAAAAAACGGTGATGGATCAAGCCCTGATCTTTGGACTGGGTAAGAGTGGTCTGCTTAATTCAGACACTCTGTTCATCACCACCCCCTTTTCTGAATCATTTTTGTCCACCATAAGCGTGGAAGGGTATACTCAGATGTGAGTCCCTAGCTCATTGCACCATCAGGATTCAAGCAAGCCGGGCCGAAGACGGCTGAAATGCCACAAACCGGTCCCTGGTAGCTTGTTTCCTTCCCAGTATAAGAATTGGCTTGGTAGTTTGGTCTGCCCTGTTCACATGATGCACTGGGCCAGGGTCAGACTAATTTGCATATAGCCAAGTTCTGAGCTGGGATGGTGCAGTGAGCTAAAAAACGGTGATGGATCAAGCCCTGATCTTTGGACGGGGTAAGAGTGGTCTGCTTAATTCAGACACTCTGTTCATCACCACCCCCTTTTCTGAATCATTTTTGTCCACCATAAGCATGGAAGGGTATACTCAGATGTGAGTCCCTAGCTCATTGCACCATCAGGATTCAAGCAAGCCGGGCCGAAGACGGCTGAAATGCCACAAACCGGTCCCTGGTAGCTTGTTTCCTTCCCAGTATAAGAATTGGCTTGGTAGTTTGGTCTGCCCTGTTCCCATGATGCACTGGGCCAGGGTCAGACTAATTTGCATATAGCCAAGTTCTGAGCTGGGATGGTGCAGTGAGCTAAAAAACGGTGATGGATCAAGCCCTGATCTTTGGACTGGGTAAGAGTGGTCTGCTTAATTCAGACACTCTGTTCATCACCACCCCCTTTTCTGAATCATTTTTGTCCACCATAAGCGTGAAATGGTATACTCAGATGTGAGTCCCTAGCTCATTGAACCATCAGGATTCAAGCAAGCCGGGCCGAAGACAGCTGAAATGCCAGAAACCGGTCCCCGGTAGCTTGTTTCCTTCCCAGTATAAGAATTGGCATGGTAGTTTGGTCTGCCCTGTTCCCATGATGCACTGGGCCAGGGTCAGACTAATTTACATATAGCCAAGTTCTGAGCTGGGATGGTGCAGTGAGCTAAAAAACGGTGATGGATCAAGCCCTGATCTTTGGACTGGGTAAGAGTGGTCTGCTTAATTCAGACACTCTGTTCATCACTACCCCCTTTTCTGAATCATTTGTGTCCACCATAAGCATGGAAGGGTATACTCAGATGTGAGTCCCTAGCTCATTGCACCATCAGGATTCAAGCAAGCCGGGCCGAAGAAGGCTGAAATGCCAGAAACCGGTCCCCGGTAGCTTGTTTCCTTCCCAGTATAAGAATTGGCTTGGTAGTTTGGTCTGCCCTGTTCCCATGATGCACTGGGCCAGGGTCAGACTAATTTGCATATAGCCAAGTTCTGAGCTGGGATGGTGCAGTGAGCTAAAAAACGGTGATGGATCAAGCCCTGATCTTTGGACTGGGTAAGAGTGGTCTGCTTAATTCAGACACTCTGTTCATCACCACCCCCTTTTCTGAATCATTTTTGTCCACCATAAGCGTGGAAGGGTATACTCAGATGTGAGTCCGTAGCACATTGCACCATCAGGATTCAAGCAAGCCGGGCCGAAGACGGCTGAAATGCCAGAAACCGGTCCCCGGTAGCTTGTTTCCTTCCCAGTATAAGAATTGGCTTGGTAGTTTGGTCTGCCCTGTTCCCATGATGCACTGGGCCAGGGTCAGACTAATTTGCATATAGCCAAGTTCTGAGCTGGGATGGTGCAGTGAGCTAAAAAACGGTGATGGATCAAGCCCTGATCTTTGGACTGGGTAAGAGTGGTCTGCTTAATTCAGACACTCTGTTCATCACCACCCCCTTTTCGGAATCATTTTTGTCCACCATACGCGTGGAAGGGTATACTCAGATGTGAGTCCCTAGCTCATTGCACCATCAGGATTCAAGCAAGCCGGGCCGAAGACGGCTGAAATGCCAGAAACCGGTCCCCGGTAGCTTGTATCCTTCCCAGTATAAGAATTGGCTTGGTAGTTTGGTCTGCCCTGTTCCCATGATGCACTGGGCCAGGGTCAGACTAATTTGCATATAGCCAAGTTCTGAGCTGGGATGGTGCAGTGAGCTAAAAAACGGTGATGGATCAAGCCCTGATCTTTGGACTGGGTAAGAGTGGTCTGCTTAATTCAGACACTCTGTTCATCACCACCCCCTTTTCTGAATCATTTTTGTCCACCATAAGCGTGGAAGGGTATACTCAGATGTGAGTCCCTAGCTCATTGCACCATCAGGATTCAAGCAAGCCGGGCCGAAGACGGCTGAAATGCCAGAAACCGGTCCCCGGTAGCTTGTTTCCTTCCCAGTATAAGAATTGGCTTGGTAGTTTGGTCTGCCCTGTTCCCATGATGCACTGGGCCAGGGTCAGACTAATTTGCATATAGCCAAGTTCTGAGCTGGGAGGGTGCAGTGAGCTAAAAAACGGTGATGGATCAAGCCCTGATCTTTGGACTGGGTAAGAGTGGTCTGCTTAATTCAGACACTCTGTTCATCACCACCCCCTTTTCTGAATCATTTTTGTCCACCATAAGCGTGGAAGGGTATACTCAGATGTGAGTCCCTAGCTCATTGCACCATCAGGATTCAAGCAAGCCGGGCCGAAGACGGCTGAAATGCCAGAAACCGGTCCCCGGTAGCTTGTTTCCTTCCCAGGATAAGAATTGGCTTGGTAGTTTGGTCTGCCCTGTTCCCATGATGCACTGGGCCAGGGTCAGACTAATTTGCATATAGCCAAGTTCTGAGCTGGGATGGTGCAGTGAGCTAAAAAACGGTGATGGATCAAGCCCTGATCTTTGGACTGGGTAAGAGTGGTCTGCTTAATTCAGACACTCTGTTCATCACCACCCCCTTTTCTGAATCATTTTTGTCCACCATAAGCGTGGAAGGGTATACTCAGATGTGAGTCCCTAGCTCATTGCACCATCAGGATTCAAGCAAGCCGGGCCGAAGACGGCTGAAATGCCAGAAACCGGTCCCCGGTAGCTTGTTTCCTTCCCAGTATAAGAATTGGCTTGGTAGTTTGGTCTGCCCTGTTCCCATGATGCACTGGGCCAGGGTCAGACTAATTTGCATATAGCCAAGTTCTGAGCTGGGATGGTGCAGTGAGCTAAAAAACGGTGATGGATCAAGCCCTGATCTTTGGACTGGGTAAGAGTGGTCTGCTTAATTCAGACACTCTGTTCATCACCACCCCCTTTTCTGAATCCTTTTTGTCCACCATAAGCGTGGAAGGGTATACTCAGATGTGAGTCCCTAGCTCATTGCACCATCAGGATTCAAGCAAGCCGGGCCGAAGACGGCTGAAATGCCAGAAACCGGTCCCCGGTAGCTTGTTTCCTTCCCAGTATAAGAATTGGCTTGGTAGTTTGGTCTGCCCTGTTCCCATGATGCACTGGGCCAGGGTCAGACTAATTTGCATATAGCCAAGTTCTGAGCTGGGATGGTGCAGTGAGCTAAAAAACGGTGATGGATCAAGCCCTGATCTTTGGACTGGGTAAGAGTGGTCTGCTTAATTCAGACACTCTGTTCATCACCACCCCCTTTTCTGAATCATTTTTGTCCACCATAAGCGTGAAAGGGTATACTCAGATGTGAGTCCCTAGCTCATTGCACCATCAGGATTCAAGCAAGCCGGGCCGAAGACAGCTGAAATGCCAGAAACCGGTCCCCGGTAGCTTGTTTCCTTCCCAGTATAAGAATTGGCATGGTAGTTTGGTCTGCCCTGTTCCCATGATGCACTGGGCCAGGGTCAGACTAATTTGCATATAGCCAAGTTCTGAGCTGGGATGGTGCAGTGAGCTAAAAAACGGTGATGGATCAAGCCCTGATCTTTGGACTGGGTAAGAGTGGTCTGCTTAATTCAGACACTCTGTTAATCACTACCCCCTTTTCTGAATCATTTTTGTCCACCATAAGCATGGAAGGGTATACTCAGATGTGAGTCCCTAGCTCATTGCACCATCAGGATTCAAGCAAGCCGGGCCGAAGAAGGCTGAAATGCCAGAAACCGGTCCCCGGTAGCTTGTTTCCTTCCCAGTATAAGAATTGGCTTGGTAGTTTGGTCTGCCCTGTTCCCATGATGCACTGGGCCAGGGTCAGACTAATTTGCATATAGCCAAGTTCTGAGCTGGGATGGTGCAGTGAGCTAAAAAACGGTGATGGATCAAGCCCTGATCTTTGGACTGGGTAAGAGTGGTCTGCTTAATTCAGACACTCTGTTCATCACCACCCCCTTTTCGGAATCATTTTTGTCCACCATAAACGTGGAAGGGTATACTCAGATGTGAGTCCCTAGCTCATTGCACCATCAGGATTCAAGCAAGCCGGGCCGAAGACGGCTGAAATGCCAGAAACCGGTCCCCGGTAGCTTGTTTCCTTCCCAGTATAAGAATTGGCTTGGTAGTTTGGTCTGCCCTGTTCCCATGATGCACTGGGCCAGGGTCAGACTAATTTGCATATAGCCAAGTTCTGAGCTGGGATGGTGCAGTGAGCTAAAAAACGGTGATGTATCAAGCCCTGATCTTTGGACTGGGTAAGAGTGGTCTGCTTAATTCAGACACTCTGTTCATCACCACCCCCTTTTCGGAATCATTTTTGTCCACCATAAGCGTGGAAGGGTATACTCAGATGTGAGTCCCTAGCTCATTGCACCATCAGGATTCAAGCAAGCCGGGCCGAAGACGGCTGAAATGCCAGAAACCGGTCCCAGGTAGCTGGTTTCCTTCCCAGCATAAGAATTGGCTTGGTAGTTTGGTCTGCCCTGTTCCCATGATGCACTGGGCCAGGGTCAGACTAATTTGCATATAGCCAAGTTCTGAGCTGGGATGGTGCAGTGAGCTAAAAAACGGTGATGGATCAAGCCCTGATCTTTTGACTGGGTAAGAGTGGTCTGCTTAATTCAGACACTCTGTTCATCACCACCCCCTTTTCGGAATCATTTTTGTCCACCATAAGCGTGGAAGGGTATACTCAGATGTGAGTCCCTAGCTCATTGCACCATCAGGATTCAAGCAAGCCGGGCCGAAGACGGCTGAAATGCCAGAAACCGGTCCCCGGTAGCTTGTATCCTTCCCAGTATAAGAATTGGCTTGGTAGTTTGGTCTGCCCTGTTCCCATGATGCACTGGGCCAGGGTCAGACTAATTTGCATATAGCCAAGTTCTGAGCTGGGATGGTGCAGTGAGCTAAAAAACGGTGATGGATCAAGCCCTGATCTTTGGACTGGGTAATAGTGGTCTGCTTAATTCAGACACTCTGTTCATCACCACCCCCTTTTCTGAATCATTTTTGTCCACCATACGCGTGGAAGGGTATACTCAGATGTGAGTCCCTAGCTCATTGCACCATCAGGATTCAAGCAAGCCGGGCCGAAGACGGCTGAAATGCCAGAAACCGGTCCCCGGTAGCTTGTATCCTTCCCAGTATAAGAATTGGCTTGGTAGTTTGGTCTGCCCTGTTCCCATGATGCACTGGGCCAGGGTCAGACTAATTTGCATATAGCCAAGTTCTGAGCTGGGATGGTGCAGTGAGCTAAAAAACGGTGATGGATCAAGCCCTGATCTTTGGACTGGGTAAGAGTGGTCTGCTTAATTCAGACACTCTGTTCATCACCACCCCCTTTTCTGAATCATTTTTGTCCACCATAAGCGTGGAAGGGTATACTCAGATGTGAGTCCCTAGCTCATTGCACCATCAGGATTCAAGCAAGCCGGGCCGAAGACGGCTGAAATGCCAGAAACCGGTCCCCGGTAGCTTGTTTCCTTCCCAGTATAAGAATTGGCTTGGTAGTTTGGTCTGCCCTGTTCCCATGATGCACTGGGCCAGGGTCAGACTAATTTGCATATAGCCAAGTTCTGAGCTGGGATGGTGCAGTGAGCTAAAAAACGGTGATGGATCAAGCCCTGATCTTTGGACTGGGTAAGAGTGGTCTGCTTAATTCAGACACTCTGTTCATCACCACCCCCTTTTCTGAATCATTTTTGTCCACCATAAGCGTGGAAAGGTATACTCAGATGTGAGTCCCTAGCTCATTGCACCATCAGGATTCAAGCAAGCCGGGCCGAAGACTGCTGAAATGCCAGAAACCGGTCCCTGGTAGCTTGTTTCCTTCCCAGTATAAGAATTCGCTTGGTAGTTTGGTCTGCCCTGTTCCCATGATGCACTGGGCCAGGGTCAGACTAATTTGCATATAGCCAAGTTCTGAGCTGGGATGGTGCAGTGAGCTAAAAAACGGTGATGGATCAAGCCCTGATCTTTGGACGGGGTAAGAGTGGTCTGCTTAATTCAGACACTCTGTTCATCACCACCCCCTTTTCTGAATCATTTTTGTCCACCATAAGCATGGAAGGGTATACTCAGATGTGAGTCCCTAGCTCATTGCACCATCAGGATTCAAGCAAGCCGGGCCGAAGACGGCTGAAATGCCAGAAACCGGTCCCTGGTAGCTTGTTTCCTTCCCAGTATAAGAATTGGCTTGGTAGTTTGGTCTGCCCTGTTCCCATGATGCACTGGGCCAGGGTCAGACTAATTTGCATATAGCCAAGTTCTGAGCTGGGATGGTGCAGTGAGCTAAAAAACGGTGATGGATCAAGCCCTGATCTTTGGACTGGGTAAGAGTGGTCTGCTTAATTCAGACACTCTGTTCATCACCACCCCCTTTTCTGAATCATTTTTGTCCACCATAAGCGTGAAAGGGTATACTCAGATGTGAGTCCCTAGCTCATTACACCATCAGGATTCAAGCAAGCCGGGCCGAAGACAGCTGAAATGCCAGAAACCGGTCCCCGGTAGCTTGTTTCCTTCCCAGTATAAGCATTGGCATGGTAGTTTGGTCTGCCCTGTTCCCATGATGCACTGGGCCAGGGTCAGACTAATTTGCATATAGCCAAGTTTTGAGCTGGGATGGTGCAGTGAGCTAAAAAACGGTGATGGATCAAGCCCTGATCTTTGGACTGGGTAAGAGTGGTCTGCTTAATTCAGACACTCTGTTCATCACTACCCCCTTTTCTGAATCATTTTTGTCCACCATAAGCATGGAAGGGTATACTCAGATGTGAGTCCCTAGCTCATTGCACCATCAGGATTCAAGCAAGCCGGGCCGAAGAAGGCTGAAATGCCAGAAACCGGTCCCCGGTAGCTTGTTTCCTTCCCAGTATAAGAATTGTCTTGGTAGTTTGGTCTGCCCTGTTCCCATGATGCACTGGGCCAGGGTCAGACTAATTTGCATATAGCCAAGTTCTGAGCTGGGATGGTGCAGTGAGCTAAAAAACGGTGATGGATCAAGCCCTGATCTTTGGACTGGGTAAGAGTGGTCTGCTTAATTCAGACACTCTGTTCATCACCACCCCCTTTTCGGAATCATTTTTGTCCACCATAAACGTGGAAGGGTATACTCAGATGTGAGTCCCTAGCTCATTGCACCATCAGGATTCAAGCAAGCCGGGCCGAAGACGGCTGAAATGCCAGAAACCGGTCCCCGGTAGCTTGTTTCCTTCCCAGTATAAGAATTGGCTTGCTAGTTTGGTCTGCCCTGTTCCCATGATGCACTGGGCCAGGGTCAGACTAATTTGCATATAGCCAAGTTCTGAGCTGGGATGGTGCAGTGAGCTAAAAAACGGTGATGGATCAAGCCCTGATCTTTGGACTGGGTAAGAGTGGTCTGCTTAATTCAGACACTCTGTTCATCACCACCCCCTTTTCGGAATCATTTTTGTCCACCATAAGCGTGGAAGGGTATACTCAGATGTGAGTCCCTAGCTCATTGCACCATCAGGATTCAAGCAAGCCGGGCCGAAGACGGCTGAAATGCCAGAAACCGGTCCCAGATAGCTGGTTTCCTTCCCAGCATAAGAATTGGCTTGGTAGTTTGGTCTGCCCTGTTCCCATGATGCACTGGGCCAGGGTCAGACTAATTTGCATATAGCCAAGTTCTGAGCTGGGATGGTGCAGTGAGCTAAAAAACGGTGATGGATCAAGCCCTGATCTTTGGACTGGGTAAGAGTGGTCTGCTTAATTCAGACACTCTGTTCATCACCACCCCCTTTTCTGAATCATTTTTGTCCACCATAAGCGTGGAAGGGTATACTCAGATGTGAGTCCCTAGCTCATTGCACCATCAGGATTCAAGCAAGCCGGGCCGAAGACGGCTGAAATGCCAGAAACCGGTCCCCGGTAGCTTGTTTCCTTCCCCGTATAAGAATTGGCTTGGTAGTTTGGTCTGCCCTGTTCCCATGATGCACTGGGCCAGGGTCAGACTAATTTGCATATAGCCAAGTTCTGAGCTGGGATGGTGCAGTGAGCTAAAAAACGGTGATGGATCAAGCCCTGATCTTTGGACTGGGTAAGAGTGGTCTGCTTAATTCAGACACTCTGTTCATCACCACCCCCTTTTCTGAATCATTTTTGTCCACCATAAGCGTGGAAGGGTATACTCAGATGTGAGTCCCTAGCTCATTGCACCATCAGGATTCAAGCAAGCCGGGCCGAAGACGGCTGAAATGCCAGAAACCGGTTCCCGGTAGCTTGTTTCCTTCCCAGTATAAGAATTGGCTTGGTAGTTTGGTCTGCCCTGTTCCCATGATGCACTGGGCCAGGGTCAGACTAATTTGCATATAGCCAAGTTCTGAGCTGGGATGGTGCAGTGAGCTAAAAAACGGTGATGGATCAAGCCCTGATCTTTGGACTGGGTAAGAGTGGTCTGCTTAATTCAGACACTCTGTTCATCACCACCCTCTTTTCGGAATCATTTTTGTCCACCATAAGCGTGGAAGGGTATACTCAGATGTGAGTCCCTAGCTCATTGCACCATCAGGATTCAAGCAAGCCGGGCCGAAGACGGCTGAAATGCCAGAAACCGGTCCCCGGTAGCTTGTATTCTTCCCAGTATAAGAATTGGCTTGGTAGTTTGGTCTGCCCTGTTCCCATGATGCACTGGGCCAGGGTCAGACTAATTTGCATATAGCCAAGTTCTGAGCTGGGATGGTGCAGTGAGCTAAAAAACGGTGATGGATCAAGCCCTGATCTTTGGACTGGGTAATAGTGGTCTGCTTAATTCAGACACTCTGTTCATCACCACCCCCTTTTCTGAATCATTTTTGTCCACCATAAGCGTGGAAGGGTATACTCAGATGTGAGTCCCTAGCTCATTGCACCATCAGGATTCAAGCAAGCCGGGCCGAAGACGGCTGAAATGCCAGAAACCGGTCCCCGGTAGCTGGTTTCCTTCCCAGCATAAGAATTGGCTTGGTAGTTTGGTCTGCCCTGTTCCCATGATGCACTGGGCCAGGGTCAGACTAATTTGCATATAGCCAAGTTCTGAGCTGGGATGGTGCAGTGAGCTAAAAAACGGTGATGGATCAAGCCCTGATCTTTGGACTGGGTAAGAGTGGTCTGCTTAATTCAGACACTCTGTTCATCACCACCCCCTTTTCTGAATCATTTTTGTCCACCATAAGCGTGGAAGGGTATACTCAGATGTGAGTCCCTAGCTCATTGCACCATCAGGATTCAAGCAAGCCGGGCCGAAGACGGCTGAAATGCCAGAAACCGGTCCCCGGTAGCTTGTTTCCTTCCCAGTATAAGAAATGGCTTGGTAGTTTGGGCTGCCCTGTTCCCATGATGCACTGGGCCAGGGTCAGACTAATTTGCATATAGCCAAGTTCTGAGCTGGGATGGTGCAGTGAGCTAAAAACGGTGATGGATCAAGCCCTGATCTTTGGACTGGGTAAGAGTGGTCTGCTTAATTCAGACACTCTGTTCATCACCACCCCCTTTTCTGAATCATTTTTGTCCACCATAAGCGTGGAAGGGTATACTCAGATGTGAGTCCCTAGCTCATTGCACCATCAGGATTCAAGCAAGCCGGGCCGAAGACGGCTGAAATGCCAGAAACCGGTTCCCGGTAGCTTGTTTCCTTCCCAGTATAAGAATTGGCTTGGTAGTTTGGTCTGCCCTGTTCCCATGATGCACTGGGCCAGGGTCAGACTAATTTGCATATAGCCAAGTTCTGAGCTGGGATGGTGCAGTGAGCTAAAAAACGGTGATGGATCAAGCCCTGATCTTTGGACTGGGTAAGAGTGGTCTGCTTAATTCAGACACTCTGTTCATCACTACCCCCTTTTCTGAATCATTTTTGTCCACCATAAGCATGGAAGGGTATACTCAGATGTGAGTCCCTAGCTCATTGCACCATCAGGATTCAAGCAAGCCGGGCCGAAGAAGGCTGAAATGCCAGAAACCGGTCCCCGGTAGCTTGTTTCCTTCCCAGTATAAGAATTGGCTTGGTAGTTTGGTCTGCCCTGTTCCCATGATGCACTGGGCCAGGGTCAGACTAATTTGCATATAGCCGGGATGGTGCAGTGAGCTAAAAAACGGTGATGGATCAAGCCCTGATCTTTGGACTGGGTAAGAGTGGTCTGCTTAATTCAGACACTCTGTTCATCACCACCCCCTTTTCGGAATCATTTTTGTCCACCATAAACGTGGAAGGGTATACTCAGATGTGAGTCCCTAGCTCATTGCACCATCAGGATTCAAGCAAGCCGGGCCGAAGACGGCTGAAATGCCAGAAACCGGTCCCCGGTAGCTTGTTTCCTTCCCAGTATAAGAATTGGCTTGGTAGTTTGGTCTGCCCTGTTCCCATGATGCACTGGGCCAGGGTCAGACTAATTTGCATATAGCCAAGTTCTGAGCTGGGATGGTGCAGTGAGCTAAAAAACGGTGATGTATCAAGCCCTGATCTTTGGACTGGGTAAGAGTGGTCTGCTTAATTCAGACACTCTGTTCATCACCACCCCCTTTTCGGAATCATTTTTGTCCACCATAAGCGTGGAAGGGTATACTCAGATGTGAGTCCCTAGCTCATTGCACCATCAGGATTCAAGCAAGCCGGGCCGAAGACGGCTGAAATGCCAGAAACCGGTCCCAGGTAGCTGGTTTCCTTCCCAGCATAAGAATTGGCTTGGTAGTTTGGTCTGCCCTGTTCCCATGATGCACTGGGCCAGGGTCAGACTAATTTGCATATAGCCAAGTTCTGAGCTGGGATGGTGCAGTGAGCTAAAAAACGGTGATGGATCAAGCCCTGATCTTTTGACTGGGTAAGAGTGGTCTGCTTAATTCAGACACTCTGTTCATCACCACCCCCTTTTCTGAATCATTTTTGTCCACCATAAGCGTGGAAGGGTATACTCAGATGTGAGTCCCTAGCTCATTGCACCATCAGGATTCAAGCAAGCCGGGCCGAAGACGGCTGAAATGCCAGAAACCGGTCCCCGGTAGCTTGTTTCCTTCCCAGTATAAGAATTGGCTTGGTAGTTTGGTCTGCCCTGTTCCCATGATGCACTGGGCCAGGGTCAGACTAATTTGCATATAGCCAAGTTCTGAGCTGGGATGGTGCAGTGAGCTAAAAAACGGTGATGGATCAAGCCCTGATCTTTGGACTGGGTAAGAGTGGTCTGCTTAATTCAGACACTCTGTTCATCACCACCCCCTTTTCTGAATCATTTTTGTCCACCATAAGCGTGGAAGGGTATACTCAGATGTGAGTCCCTAGCTCATTGCACCATCAGGATTCAAGCAAGCCGGGCCGAAGACGGCTGAAATGCCAGAAACCGGTTCCCGGTAGCTTGTTTCCTTCCCAGTATAAGAATTGGCTTGGTAGTTTGGTCTGCCATGTTCCCATGATGCACTGGGCCAGGGTCAGACTAATTTGCATATAGCCAAGTTCTGAGCTGGGATGGTGCAGTGAGCTAAAAAACGGTGATGGATCAAGCCCTGATCTTTGGACTGGGTAAGAGTGGTCTGCTTAATTCAGACACTCTGTTCATCACCACCCCCTTTTCGGAATCATTTTTGTCCACCATAAGCGTGGAAGGGTATACTCAGATGTGAGTCCCTAGCTCATTGCACCATCAGGATTCAAGCAAGCCGGGCCGAAGACGGCTGAAATGCCAGAAACCGGTCCCCGGTAGCTTGTATCCTTCCCAGTATAAGAATTGGCTTGGTAGTTTGGTCTGCCCTGTTCCCATGATGCACTGGGCCAGGGTCAGACTAATTTGCATATAGCCAAGTTCTGAGCTGGGATGGTGCAGTGAGCTAAAAAACGGTGATGGATCAAGCCCTGATCTTTGGACTGGGTAATAGTGGTCTGCTTAATTCAGACACTCTGTTCATCACCACCCCCTTTTCTGAATCATTTTTGTCCACCATACGCGTGGAAGGGTATACTCAGATGTGAGTCCCTAGCTCATTGCACCATCAGGATTCAAGCAAGCCGGGCCGAAGACGGCTGAAATGCCAGAAACCGGTCCCCGGTAGCTTGTATCCTTCCCAGTATAAGAATTGGCTTGGTAGTTTGGTCTGCCCTGTTCCCATGATGCACTGGGCCAGGGTCAGACTAATTTGCATATAGCCAAGTTCTGAGCTGGGATGGTGCAGTGAGCTAAAAAACGGTGATGGATCAAGCCCTGATCTTTGGACTGGGTAAGAGTGGTATGCTTAATTCAGACACTCTGTTCATCACCACCCCCTTTTCTGAATCATTTTTGTCCACCATAAGCGTGGAAGGGTATACTCAGATGTGAGTCCCTAGCTCATTGCACCATCAGGATTCAAGCAAGCCGGGCCGAAGACGGCTGAAATGCCAGAAACCGGTCCCCGGTAGCTTGTTTCCTTCCCAGTATAAGAATTGGCTTGGTAGTTTGGTCTGCCCTGTTCCCATGATGCACTGGGCCAGGGTCAGACTAATTTGCATATAGCCAAGTTCTGAGCTGGGATGGTGCAGTGAGCTAAAAAACGGTGATGGATCAAGCCCTGATCTTTGGACTGGGTAAGAGTGGTCTGCTTAATTCAGACACTCTGTTCATCACCACCCCCTTTTCTGAATCATTTTTGTCCACCATAAGCGTGGAAGGGTATACTCAGATGTGAGTCCCTAGCTCATTGCACCATCAGGATTCAAGCAAGCCGGGCCGAAGACGGCTGAAATGCCAGAAACCGGTCCCCGGTAGCTTGTTTCCTTCCCAGTATAAGAATTGGCTTGGTAGTTTGGTCTGCCCTGTTCCCATGATGCACTGGGCCAGGGTCAGACTAATTTGCATATAGCCAAGTTCTGAGCTGGGATGGTGCAGTGAGCTAAAAAACGGTGATGGATCAAGCCCTGATCTTTGGACTGGGTAAGAGTGGTCTGCTTAATTCAGACACTCTGTTCATCACCACCCCCTTTTCTGAATCATTTTTGTCCACCATAAGCGTGGAAGGGTATACTCAGATGTGAGTCCCTAGCTCATTGCACCATCAGGATTCAAGCAAGCCGGGCCGAAGACGGCTGAAATGCCAGAAACCGGTCCCCGGTAGCTTGTTTCCTTCCCAGTATAAGAATTGGCTTGGTAGTTTGGTCTGCCCTGTTCCCATGATGCACTGGGCCAGGGTCAGACTAATTTGCATATAGCCAAGTTCTGAGCTGGGATGGTGCAGTGAGCTAAAAAACGGTGATGGATCAAGCCCTGATCTTTGGACTGGGTAAGAGTGGTCTGCTTAATTCAGACACTCTGTTCATCGCCACCCCCTTTTCTGAATCATTTTTGTCCACCATAAGCGTGGAAAGGTATACTCAGATGTGAGTCCCTAGCTCATTGCACCATCAGGATTCAAGCAAGCCGGGCCGAAGACGGCTGAAATGCCAGAAACCGGTCCCCGGTAGCTTGTTTCCTTCCCAGTATAAGAATTGGCTTGGTAGTTTGGTCTGCCCTGTTCCCATGATGCACTGGGCCAGGGTCAGACTAATTTGCATATAGCCAAGTTCTGAGCTGGGATGGTGCAGTGAGCTAAAAACGGTGATGGATCAAGCCCTGATCTTTGGACGGGGTAAGAGTGGTCTGCTTAATTCAGACACTCTGTTCATCACCACCCCCTTTTCTGAATCATTTTTGTCCACCATAAGCATGGAAGGGTATACTCAGATGTGAGTCCTTAGCTCATTGCACCATCAGGATTCAAGCAAGCCGGGCCGAAGACGGCTGAAATGCCAGAAACCGGTCCCTGGTAGCTTGTTTCCTTCCCAGTATAAGAATTGGCTTGGTAGTTTGGTCTGCCCTGTTCCCATGATGCACTGGGCCAGGGTCAGACTAATTTGCATATTGCCAAGTTCTGAGCTGGGATGGTGCAGTGAGCTAAAAAACGGTGATGGATCAAGCCCTGATCTTTGGACTGGGTAAGAGTGGTCTGCTTAATTCAGACACTCTGTTCATCACCACCCCCTTTTCTGAATCATTTTTGTCCACCATAAGCGTGAAAGGGTATACTCAGATGTGAGTCCCTAGCTCATTGCACCATCAGGATTCAAGCAAGCCGGGCCGAAGACAGCTGAAATGCCAGAAACCGGTCCCCGGTAGCTTGTTTCCTTCCCAGTATAAGCATTGGCATGGTAGTTTGGTCTGCCCTGTTCCCATGATGCACTGGGCCAGGGTCAGACTAATTTGCATATAGCCAAGTTTTGAGCTGGGATGGTGCAGTGAGCTAAAAAACGGTGATGGATCAAGCCCTGATCTTTGGACTGGGTAAGAGTGGTCTGCTTAATTCAGACACTCTGTTCATCACTACCCCCTTTTCTGAATCATTTTTGTCCACCATAAGCATGGAAGGGTATACTCAGATGTGAGTCCCTAGCTCATTGCACCATCAGGATTCAAGCAAGCCGGGCCGAAGAAGGCTGAAATGCCAGAAACCGGTCCCCGGTAGCTTGTTTCCTTCCCAGTATAAGAATTGTCTTGGTAGTTTGGTCTGCCCTGTTCCCATGATGCACTGGGCCAGGGTCAGACTAATTTGCATATAGCCAAGTTCTGAGCTGGGATGGTGCAGTGAGCTAAAAAACGGTGATGGATCAAGCCCTGATCTTTGGACTGGGTAAGAGTGGTCTGCTTAATTCAGACACTCTGTTCATCACCACCCCCTTTTCGGAATCATTTTTGTCCACCATAAACGTGGAAGGGTATACTCAGATGTGAGTCCCTAGCTCATTGCACCATCAGGATTCAAGCAAGCCGGGCCGAAGACGGCTGAAATGCCAGAAACCGGTCCCCGGTAGCTTGTTTCCTTCCCAGTATAAGAATTGGCTTGCTAGTTTGGTCTGCCCTGTTCCCATGATGCACTGGGCCAGGGTCAGACTAATTTGCATATAGCCAAGTTCTGAGCTGGGATGGTGCAGTGAGCTAAAAAACGGTGATGGATCAAGCCCTGATCTTTGGACTGGGTAAGAGTGGTCTGCTTAATTCAGACACTCTGTTCATCACCACCCCCTTTTCGGAATCATTTTTGTCCACCATAAGCGTGGAAGGGTATACTCAGATGTGAGTCCCTAGCTCATTGCACCATCAGGATTCAAGCAAGCCGGGCCGAAGACGGCTGAAATGCCAGAAACCGGTCCCAGGTAGCTGGTTTCCTTCCCAGCATAAGAATTGGCTTGGTAGTTTGGTCTGCCCTGTTCCCATGATGCACTGGGCCAGGGTCAGACTAATTTGCATATAGCCAAGTTCTGAGCTGGGATGGTGCAGTGAGCTAAAAAACGGTGATGGATCAAGCCCTGATCTTTGGACTGGGTAAGAGTGGTCTGCTTAATTCAGTCACTCTGTTCATCACCACCCCCTTTTCTGAATCATTTTTGTCAACCATAAGCGTTGAAGGGTATACTCAGATGTGAGTCCCTAGCTCATTGCACCATCAGGATTCAAGCAAGCCGGGCCGAAGACGGCTGAAATGCCAGAAACCGGTCCCCGGTAGCTTGTTTCCTTCCCCGTATAAGAATTGGCTTGGTAGTTTGGTCTGCCCTGTTCCCATGATGCACTGGGCCAGGGTCAGACTAATTTGCATATAGCCAAGTTCTGAGCTGGGATGGTGCAGTGAGCTAAAAAACGGTGATGGATCAAGCCCTGATCTTTGGACTGGGTAAGAGTGGTCTGCTTAATTCAGACACTCTGTTCATCACCACCCCCTTTTCTGAATCATTTTTGTCCACCATAAGCGTGGAAGGGTATACTCAGATGTGAGTCCCTAGCTCATTGCACCATCAGGATTCAAGCAAGCCGGGCCGAAGACGGCTGAAATGCCAGAAACCGGTTCCCGGTAGCTTGTTTCCTTCCCAGTATAAGAATTGGCTTGGTAGTTTGGTCTGCCCTGTTCCCATGATGCACTGGGCCAGGGTCAGACTAATTTGCATATAGCCAAGTTCTGAGCTGGGATGGTGCAGTGAGCTAAAAAACGGTGATGGATCAAGCCCTGATCTTTGGACTGGGTAAGAGTGGTCTGCTTAATTCAGACACTCTGTTCATCACCACCCCCTTTTCGGAATCATTTTTGTCCACCATTTGCACCGTTGAACATAAGCGCTCCTGAGGCGGAAAGCCGGGAGCTAGGCACTTTACTTGTTTTATTCTTTTCTTGTATGAAATACTAGCGCGTTTTTAATCCTTGTAATACTATCGCGTTTTTAATCCTTAACTGTGTCAGCCACGTAATTTACCTGGTAATTGTGCTTCGCGCTCACGCTGTTTGTCACAGCAGGGCGCTTCCTCCCTCTCCACTTCACAAACCGGGGGCCGATTTAAGGGTCTTCACGGCAGAACAACTGTCTTGCAAAGGGCGACGACTTTGGCCGCCATTTGCAATTGGAAAAACGCGGGCAGCGCTCTAGCGGTCGGGCGAATCACAGCCCGGGCGCATAAAAGCAGCTGGCTGTCAGCATTTCGTCTTGCTAATTTGCACCGTTGAACATAAGCGCTCCTGAGGCGGAAAGCCGGGAGCTAGGCACTTTACTTGTTTTATTCTTTTCTTGTATGAAATACTAGCGCGTTTTTAATCCTTGTAATACTATCGCGTTTTTAATCCTTAACTGTGTCAGCCACGTAATTTACCTGGTAATTGTGCTTCGCGCTCACGCTGTTTGTCACAGCAGGGCGCTTCCTCCCTCTCCACTTCACAAACCGGGGGCCGATTTAAGGGTCTTCACGGCAGAACAACTGTCTTGCAAAGGGCGACGACTTTGGCCGCCATTTGCAATTGGAAAAACGCGGGCAGCGCTCTAGCGGTCGGGCGAATCACAGCCCGGGCGCATAAAAGCAGCTGGCTGTCAGCATTTCGTCTTGCTAATTTGCACCGTTGAACATAAGCGCTCCTGAGGCGGAAAGCCGGGAGCTAGGCACTTTACTTGTTTTATTCTTTTCTTGTATGAAATACTAGCGCGTTTTTAATCCTTGTAATACTATCGCGTTTTTAATCCTTAACTGTGTCAGCCACGTAATTTACCTGGTAATTGTGCTTCGCGCTCACGCTGTTTGTCACAGCAGGGCGCTTCCTCCCTCTCCACTTCACAAACCGGGGGCCGATTTAAGGGTCTTCACGGCAGAACAACTGTCTTGCAAAGGGCGACGACTTTGGCCGCCATTTGCAATTGGAAAAACGCGGGCAGCGCTCTAGCGGTCGGGCGAATCACAGCCCGGGCGCTACTTATGAAGCCTGACTTCCGTCCGCGCAGCGGGCGGGCGCAGCGGGCGGGCGCAGCGGGCGGGCGCAGCGGGCGGGCGCAGCGGGCGCGCCGATGGCGCGCCGGAGGCGCGCCAGAGGCAAGCCCGTCTGGGCCCGTCCGGGCCAGACCGGGCCTAGGGCCAGCCACTATACCCGTGATTCCCCATGGACCCAGAAGGTACTCTAAGGAGGAGCTTCTGTCATTTCGACTCATGGCCCACCCTGGTTGCCCGCACTGGGTGGGTTCTAGCCCTCCCTTCTGCCGATGCCCTGCCTGTCCGGCCCCTCATAGTGGGGAGTCGGTCGATAAGAAGGCGGGCAGAACGTTGCAGATGGCTCTCCTGAACTGTAGATCGCTTCCGAAGCATGCGGTCGAGATTCACCTGCTGTTAGAAGACTGCAAGCTCGACCTGCTCTTCCTGACGGAGACATGGCTATCCCCTCACTCAGACTTTGATATTGTTTCGGCGCTCCCCAGTGGCTTTAATATCCAATGTGTGAACCGTAACAAAGGTATGGGGGGGGGACTTGCCATAATCCATCGGGAGGCCCTGACCTGCAGACTGCAGGAGGGCGGAATCTTGGATGCAGAGAGCGCTTGTTTTAACATTCAGCTTACACCCACCCATTCCCTATCAGGTCTTCTCATCTATAGACCCCCGGGGAGCCTGAAACACTTCCCTGACTCCCTGTTGGAAATTTCTCTATCAGCTGCCTCTCAGGCCTCGAATTTTTTGATCCTGGGCGACTTGAATATACACTTCGACGACCCCAAGGACAACGCTGGGGCGGAACTGATTACCAACCTTAGATCCTTTGATCTTGAACTTACAAACAAAGAAGCCACCCATAATAAAGGTCACTTGTTGGACCCGATCTTTTCCAACATCCCCCAGATTATGGCTAAACCCCCCTTGCCCCTACTATGGTCAGACCACTTCTTAGTGCCTTTCTCATGGGAATTTCATCAAGTAGGAATTAAAGCCCCTTGTCCCCGCACGCTTCAAAGGCCATGGCCAAGGTTGTCAGTAGACAATTGGTCAACTGTTCTTGAAAAAACTGTTCCCCCTACAGAAGTGGATGTTCTACAGGCAGACATAAACTTTCGAGATTGGCTCTCTAATTCCCTGGATTCGGTTCTGCCGCCTAAGCCCTGTACAAAAAAGAGCAATACGTTTAAATCTCCCTGGTTCTCGCCTGAACTAAGAGAACTCAGGAAGGAGTGCAAAAGAGCTGAGCGCACTTGGCGCAAAGACTGGGCACCTATTAATAAAACTGCATATAAAGAAGCCCTTAAACTATACAAACTAGGACGACAAAAATCTAAAGCTGCTTTTTTTGAAGAAAAAATTCGTCTCTCCTCAAATTCTTCCAGAGAAACATTCAAAATTGTAAACATGCTCCTTAAAGTCCCAGCTCCCTCTTTGGTTCAGAATGACCCAGTACTGAGATGCAATCAGCTAGCAGAATTTTTCGACCTCAAAATCCGGAAAATTCTAGACAGCCTTCCTCAATCTTCCATCTTTGAACCCGTCGAGATCCCAGCCTCAGACCCTACCTGTCCTCAACTGGAGGCTTTTAGCCCCATTTCTAAAGAAGATTTTTGTAATATCTTCTCTACTATTAAAAGCGGCTCTCCCTCAGACCCAGCTCCGATGCACATTTTAAAGCAAACTTTGAATATCATTGCCCCGGTAGCCACGGAATTACTCAATTCGTCGCTGTCCTCAGGCATAGTGCCCCCGAGCTGGAAACAGGCTAGGGTCAAAACTCTCTTAAAGAAACCAGGACTAGATATCTCCGATCTGGCCAATTTTCGCCCGATCTCGCTTTTACCTGGTCTGAGCAAAGTGGCCGAAAAAGTGGTGAATAAGCAGATCTCCGAGTACCTAGAGGTTAACCATCTCCTCAGTGACTCTCAGACTGGTTTTCGCCCGGGTCAGGGCACAGACACCGCCCTTCTGGCGGTGACTGAAGAGGTAAGATGCATCCTGGATGCAGGAGGATCAGTTGCTCTGATCCTCCTGGATCTGAGCGCTGCATTCGATACTGTGGATCATACTGTCCTGGCCCAACGACTGGCCCTGCTGGGCATTACAGGATCGGCCCTCAAATGGCTGCAGTCCTACCTGGAGGAGAGATCCTTTAGGATTTGGGAGAATGGGTCCATGTCAGAGCCCTTCCCTCTTCAGTGTGGGGTGCCGCAGGGTTCCTCCCTCAGCCCCACACTGTTCAATGTCTACATGGCCCCGTTGGAGAAGGTGATTGCACCATTTGGGGTTAAAGCTATAAGTTACGCCGACGACACGCAGCTTGTCGTCTCGCTGTCGCAACAGGAGGGCAGCTCGGTTGATCTCCCAGACTGTCTTACAGCTATTTCCTCCTGGATGTCCAGTTCCAAACTTAAATTAAATGGATCGAAGACGGAGATCATGCTCCTAAGCAATCAATTTACCTCTCTGCCCCCTGAAATGTGGCCTGCTTGTATGGGAGATCTTCCACCCCCTAAGCAGCAAATAAAAAGCCTAGGGATTTGGTTCGAACCCCAACTTACATTTAAGACCCATGCGCAGAAAGTGGTTGGAGGCTGCTTCGGCCTGCTTCGGGCAGCCCGGAAGGTACTTCCTCTCCTTCCCTTTCAATCTAGAAAGCTATTAATCCAGGGTTTGATTTTGTCCAAACTGGATTACGGTAACTCCCTTTTCCTCGCAGCCCCTCTTGCTACATTCAAGACTCTTCAGCGAGCGCAGAACGCCGCGGCTAGGCTGCTGATGGGGGCGCCGAGAAGGGCCTCAGCCAAACCATTGCTGAAAGCCCTGCATTGGCTCCCCATCCAAGAGCGGGTCTTTTTCAAATCCCTCTGTATTGCACACAAGACCCTGCAAGGCAAAGGCCCTCCAGCCCTGAGAGGATTGATCCGACCTTATAAGTCGTCCAGGGCCCTCCGCTCGGATAGAGAAAATCTTGCCATTGTCCCACGAGTGAGGAAAGCGAGAACAGGAGGCCGACGGTTTTCTCTGAATGTGTCAAACAAATGGAATGCCCTCCCTAGAGAACTCCGAATGGAACCGGATCATCTGAAATTCAGAAGAGCACTTAAAACCTTTTTGTTCCCTACCACCTTCTAATCTTGCTTTCGCTTGAGTTCACCTGGTTCAGATTAGGATTAGCGCTGGGACGCTCTAGGGCAGCCATGCGCTCTACAAATCTAAATCAAATCAAATCAAATCAAATCGAAGGGTATACTCAGATGTGAGTCCCTAGCTCATTGCACCATCAGGATTCAAGCAAGCCGGGCCGAAGACGGCTGAAATGCCAGAAACCGGTCCCCGGTAGCTTGTATCCTTCCCAGTATAAGAATTGGCTTGGTAGTTTGGTCTGCCCTGTTCCCATGATGCACTGGGCCAGGGTCAGACTAATTTGCATATAGCCAAGTTCTGAGCTGGGATGGTGCAGTGAGCTAAAAAACGGTGATGGATCAAGCCCTGATCTTTGGACTGGGTAATAGTGGTCTGCTTAATTCAGACACTCTGTTCATCACCACCCCCTTTTCTGAATCATTTTTGTCCACCATAAGCGTGGAAGGGTATACTCAGATGTGAGTCCCTAGCTCATTGCACCATCAGGATTCAAGCAAGCCGGGCCGAAGACGGCTGAAATGCCAGAAACCGGTCCCCGGTAGCTGGTTTCCTTCCCAGCATAAGAATTGGCTTGGTAGTTTGGTCTGCCCTGTTCCCATGATGCACTGGGCCAGGGTCAGACTAATTTGCATATAGCCAAGTTCTGAGCTGGGATGGTGCAGTGAGCTAAAAAACGGTGATGGATCAAGCCCTGATCTTTGGACTGGGTAAGAGTGGTCTGCTTAATTCAGACACTCTGTTCATCACCACCCCCTTTTCTGAATCATTTTTGTCCACCATAAGCGTGGAAGGGTATACTCAGATGTGAGTCCCTAGCTCATTGCACCATCAGGATTCAAGCAAGCCGGGCCGAAGACGGCTGAAATGCCAGAAACCGGTCCCCGGTAGCTTGTTTCCTTCCCAGTATAAGAATTGGCTTGGTAGTTTGGTCTGCCCTGTTCCCATGATGCACTGGGCCAGGGTCAGACTAATTTGCATATAGCCAAGTTCTGAGCTGGGATGGTGCAGTGAGCTAAAAACGGTGATGGATCAAGCCCTGATCTTTGGACTGGGTAAGAGTGGTCTGCTTAATTCAGACACTCTGTTCATCACCACCCCCTTTTCTGAATCATTTTTGTCCACCATAAGCGTGGAAGGGTATACTCAGATGTGAGTCCCTAGCTCATTGCACCATCAGGATTCAAACAAGCCGGGCCGAAGACGGCTGAAATGCCAGAAACCGGTTCCCGGTAGCTTGTTTCCTTCCCAGTATAAGAATTGGCTTGGTAGTTTGGTCTGCCCTGTTCCCATGATGCACTGGGCCAGGGTCAGACTAATTTGCATATAGCCAAGTTCTGAGCTGGGATGGTGCAGTGAGCTAAAAAACGGTGATGGATCAAGCCCTGATCTTTGGACTGGGTAAGAGTGGTCTGCTTAATTCAGACACTCTGTTCATCACCACCCCCTTTTCTGAATCATTTTTGTCCACCATGAGCGTGGAAGGGTATACTCAGATGTGAGTCCCTAGCTCATTGCACCATCAGGATTCAAGCAAGCCGGGCCGAAGACGGCTGAAATGCCAGAAACCGGTCCCCGGTAGCTTGTTTCCTTCCCAGTATAAGAATTGGCTTGGTAGTTTGGTCTGCCCTGTTCCCATGATGCACTGGGCTAGGGTCAGACTAATTTGCATATAGCCAAGTTCTGAGCTGGGATGGTGCAGTGAGCTAAAAAACGGTGATGGATCAAGCCCTGATCTTTGGACTGGGTAAGAGTGGTCTGCTTAATTCAGACACTCTGTTCATCACCACCCCCTTTTCTGAATCATTTTTGTCCACCATAAGCGTGGAAGGGTATACTCAGATGTGAGTCCCTAGCTCATTGCACCATCAGGATTCAAGCAAGCCGGGCCGAAGACGGCTGAAATGCCAGAAACCGGTCCCCGGTAGCTTGTTTCCTTCCCAGTATAAGAATTGGCTTGGTAGTTTGGTCTGCCCTGTTCCCATGATGCACTGGGCCAGGGTCAGACTAATTTGCATATAGACAAGTTCTGAGCTGGGATGGTGCAGTGAGCTAAAAAACGGTGATGGATCAAGCCCTGATCTTTGGACTGGGTAAGAGTGGTCTGCTTAATTCAGACACTCTGTTCATCACCACCCCCTTTTCTGAATCATTTTTGTCCACCATAAGCGTGGAAGGGTATACTCAGATGTGAGTCCCTAGCTCATTGCACCATCAGGATTCAAGCAAGCCGGGCCGAAGACGGCTGAAATGCCACAAACCGGTCCCTGGTAGCTTGTTTCCTTCCCAGTATAAGAATTGGCTTGGTAGTTTGGTCTGCCCTGTTCCCATGATGCACTGGGCCAGTGTCAGACTAATTTGCATATAGCCAAGTTCTGAGCTGGGATGGTGCAGTGAGCTAAAAAACGGTGATGGATCAAGCCCTGATCTTTGGACTGGGTAAGAGTGGTCTGCTTAATTCAGACACTCTGTTCATCACCACCCCCTTTTCTGAATCATTTTTGTCCACCATAAGCGTGGAAGGGTATACTCAGATGTGAGTCCCTAGCTCATTGCACCATCAGGATTCAAGCAAGCCGGGCCAAAGACGGCTGAAATGCCAGAAACCGGTCCCCGGTAGCTTGTTTCCTTCCCAGTATAAGAATTGGCTTGGTAGTTTGGTCTGCCCTGTTCCCATGATGCACTGGGCCAGGGTCAGACTAATTTGCATATAGCCAAGTTCTGAGCTGGGATGGTGCAGTGAGCTAAAAAACGGTGATGGATCATGCCCTGATCTTTGGACTGGGTAAGAGTGGTCTGCTTAATTCAGACACTCTGTTCATCACCACCCCCTTTTCTGAATTTTAAGCAAAGGAATATCTATTACAATCGGAGCATGATCAGATATAATGCGTGGCATTACAGACATTCGAGAGCGTTCCACCAAATGACTAGGTAAAAAAATGTAGTCTAAGCGCACCTATTTCTTATGAGGTGAAGAAAAAAAAGTAAAACCTGGATCCCTCGGATTTGCCAAGGGCCACCCATCTATCAGCCCATGTTGAAGCAATAATTGCCGTAGCTCTCTGAATACCCTTGGCTTCCTACCTACATAACCACTAAATTTCAAATCCCAGGTATTCAACTCGCCATGAATATTAAAATCACCAAGTAAGAATAGCGGTGTACCCCAAAGAGCCAGCTCCACGTTCAAAAACACTAACACTGCGGTATCATCAATAATTGATCCATATACCGTGCATATTGTGGCTACAACATTCCCTATAATACACTCAGCAATTGCCCAGCGTCCTAGACTATCAGCTTTAGTTTTTCCTGTTGCAGCTATGGACTGCCGCCCCAATATAGCCACCCCCCCGGTTCATGGTAGATTGTTGTGAGGCCGCCAATACTACATACCCAAACTCCGTCAGAACCTTCCTATTCACCCAGGCAATATGCGTCTACTGAAGACATATAATATCCGGTTGAATCAAACGGATTTCCTGCAGCACTCGTTTACACTTAAGAGCATTGTTAAGGCCACATACATTAAATGAGCACATACGAAAATTAGAACTAGCCATCGCTTCTTATTTGACTCATTAAACAGTGGCACCTATAATTGAATAGATAATTAAACAAAAACAATATATGTAGACTAGAACCTTTCTGGCTTTGACCAAACTTTTCCCCCTTTACTCCCCATATCACCCCCGTGATCCCCCAGACCCTCCACTTACCCCACACCACCCACCCCCCCACCCCATGTGACCCTCCCCGGAAACTAAGGCTAAGGGGCCAATCGCCCCGTTGATGTTTGTGAGAGCAACTCTCGAGTTTGGACATATCTGTTAACAAGAAAAGATAAAGCATGAAGGGACAAACCAATATAGAGAAACAGATATACAAAATTCACAAATATCCCCTCACACTAATGAATTCAAATACTCCTTTGCAGGGGCCTCAGATGTAAAGAACCGATTCTGCCCTTTATACACAGTTTTTAATGTAGACGGTTGGAGAAGAAAGACTTGATTACCCTTTAATTGAAATGGAGCCATCAGCTGGCGCAATCGCCAGCGATTTTCTACAGTGGTATGGCAGTAATCAGGGCGCACAAAAAATTCAATACCCTTCCCAGAGCGCTTTTTGTCCGGTCTTGCAAGATCGTATACCGTTTGTCTTGCCAGAAAGTTATTTAAAGATATCTGGATGGCACGGAGATATTGATGGCCTTGACTCCCCCCTGATGGTCGCTGTCAAAATGGAAAAGCGGTGTGCCCGTTGGATCTCCTGAGACCAATGCCAATCCTTAACCTCAGGAAAGGCCTCTTCAAAAAGTTCAACCACAAAGTGTCGCACGTCCTGTCCCTCACGTCCTTCAGGCATTCCCAAAATCCACAAATTATTGCCGCGTAATCTATTCTCCAAATCGACCAGTTTTATATTAACATCATCTTTCTGAGCCTTAATACCATCAATGTCAGTTTTATTATGTACAACTTGATCTTCAAGTGAAGCAATGCGCCCTTCTGCCTCTGCTATTCTATCCGTAAAGTCATTACAAGACTTCGCCAGCCGTCGTACTGTATTCTGGAGTTTTTTACAAGCAGTATGCGTTTTCAAATGTTCAGCTTTAGCTTCTAGACGTTGATCTGAGATATCTTTCAAGATGATATCTAATGGGGCTTGGCTAGATATCCCAGGACTATAGCTATAACTAGCTTGATCGACAAAGCCTGTTCGGCCCTCTTGGCCACATTGGTCCAGTATAGCCTCTTGATGTACTTCAGTCATACCCCTGTTGGAGATTTCCTCTCCCCAATTACTATCCACTTGTTGATTAACCATAGAGATAAATGTAGCTTCCTTGCTTGTATTTGCTAATGAGGAAGTTTCCATTTCATCCTCCAGGTCACCCTCCAAATCAGAGCCCTCGGAGTGTTCTGACAATGAATAGAATTCGCTGTCCTTACTGCTAATTGGATCCCCTTCTATCCCTTCTACACTAGAGGGATTAAGAGGAATATCCAAAATTTGTGTAAGTTCAACACTATTATCAACATCAATGTCAGCGTCAACGTCAGCAATAGAGCCTTGAGCCAGAGAAGTTTGTGGTAGGGAAGGGGAAACTACTGGAGAGACAACTAGCTGCTCAAGTGCTTCCACCAAGGTTTTATCTTGGTCAATTTCAGCCTCCAAATCAGTCACGGTTTTGTTACCCCCGTCTTCGACATTCAAAGTTTTTCCCATTGGATTCTTTAGTTTAGTATTGAACATTTGCAGAATTTTCGGGGTTCCCATTTGACTGGGATCCAAATCATTATTACTGCCATCTTGTTTGGTCTTTGCCGCGAGAGCGGCCCGGGTCCCAATCTGGTTCTCCCAACTTGGTCTAGTTTTCCCACCGCGAGCTGTTTTTGGGCCCATAGTGAACTAGTATTTTTTTTCTCCCTTTTACTGAGCAGTGCATAGAGGAGAAGTATTATATAAGCGATTAGAGAAAAAAAGAACAAAGTCTGTGGGTATTGTAACCAAAAGTGCAAATGAGAGAAAGTGTGACTGAGTCTCTCAGGTAAATCACTTACTCCTATTTGAAACAGTATCAATATTGTCTATAAAGTCTATAAAGTCTTGCAGCTTGCCACTTTAAAAAAAAAAAAAAACCAAGTCTGTGGGTATTGTATCCAAAAGTACAAATGAGAGAAGTGTAACTGAGTCTCTCAAGCAAATCACTTACTTCCATTTGAAACAGTAGCAATATTGTCTATAGAGTCTTGCAGCTTGCTACTTTTATAGCACCTTTATAGCAGCTTTGTAGCGATTTTAAAGAGAAAGAGAAAGAGCCACCAGCCCCTCACCGCACCAGCCTGCTGCCTTCAACGAGTCCAAATCTACATGTTCCGGACTTGCTGATAGCGCCGCTCCACACTGCTCCACACAGGCCCTCGAACTCGTATTACCGCCAGCTTCGCTAGATTCTCCTGGATCTCATCACACGCCTCGGTGTCCTGGCACTCCTCCACCTCTCTCGCGAGAGATCGTCTATCGACCGCTGCCGACATTGCAGCGCGTCTCGCCGCCTCCTCTCTACCGCACCTCCTTCTCTCAAGTCAGCGGGTGAACACAGTGGCACCAAGCCGCGAATCGCCACAGCTTGCGTCTTATCTTATCTTATCTTATCAAAGTCTTATAAAGCGCTCGCACACCCAAAGGTTTCATGGCGCTGACCAGCAGGGGAACTAACTTACAAGAGGCCGTTAGCACTAGGCCGCAACCTGGGTGAACAGCCATGTTTTTAAGAGCTTCCTAAATGGAAGAAGGGCAGTGCATGAGCGAAGCTCCAGGGGGAGAGAGTTCCATAGCTTGGGAGCGAGGGTGGCAAACCTACGGCCTCCTTTGCGCAACAGCTTGTAGCGAGGGACAGTCAGAAGGATTTGGGAGGCAGAGCGAAGGTTGCGGGAGGGGGTGTACCTAAGAAAAAGTTTTTGGATGAACTGTGGGCCAGAGTTGTGAAGGGATTTGAAAATCATGCAGGCCGATTTAAAACTAACGCGGTGTTGAATCGGAAGCCAATGGAGCTGCCTCAGAAGCGGTCTGGCGGACTGCCATCGGGGATGGTGATAAATCAGTCTCGCTGCCTGGTTTTGTGCCAGCTGTAGACGTTTGCTAAGGGTGACCGGCAGACCAAGATAGATGGCGTTGGCGTAGTCTAAGTGAGACAACACCAATGCTCTTACAACCTGCGTCAGAGCAGGTCGAGTGAGCAGCCGACTGATCTTCTTTATTTTCCGTAATTGAAAGAAGCAGGTGGACACAACAGAATTGACCTGAGGTTTTAAGGAAAGCTCATCATCGATAACTACCCCCAGGCTTTTGACTGATCTAGACGGCGCAGGTGGGGACCCCAGCTTAGATGGCCAATATTGGGGGCCCCAGAAACGGTGACTATCGCCGAACAGGACCAGTTCCGTTTTTCCCGGATTCAGCTTGAGTTGATTCACATCCATCCACCGGCAGATGTGGAGCATGGTGTTTTGGAATTGGTGGATTGAATCAGGGGAGTTATCAATTGTGAAAGTGAGCTGCAGATCATCTGCGTAGTTAAAGGTAGTGACTTTAAATGAATGAAGGGACTGAAGCAGAGGGAGCATATAAATGTTAAACAATAACGGTGAGAGGGAAGAACCCTGGGGAACTCCACAGGTAGTGTGGAGTTTGTGGGAGGAGAAAGGAGGAAGTCCGACCGCTTGGGTGCGATCGCAGAGAAATGATCTGAGCCAGAAAATCTACTGCGTCGCCCGCCAGAAGCCTCGCCCGCAAAAGTCATCATGGACATCCAGTCGGGACACACACCGGGAAACACCTGAAAATAGCCCCCTGGGACCCCAGGTAAGGAAATTGCTGGATCGCCCAAATGGAGCTCCTCACACGCACGCCTGTCCTGCAGGCGCCATCTTGCCTCGCATTCAAATCCCCCTGATCTTTTTAATTGGGGAAATCTCTGCCCCAGTGGTGGAGATCTCCATGAACAGGTAGAAAGTTACTAATAGTGAAATTAACTTTATAAATTCAGTTGTAGGAGACTCAATCCCCTCATTTAAGCAGGTGGAGACTTTTAGGTCTACATCTATGTTTAAACCTCTATAAATAGCAAAAAAGTGGAAATTTACCTTCTAAGTGCAGGAGTAGACCTAGACATGAGTAGAAATCCACATGCAAACTGAATCAGGCCCTTATTGTTCATAGCAATATATACCTAAGGTATGCCAAAAATGTTTGATGGTTGTCTCCAGGTAAAGGCCACATAGTCATGTATATTTTAAAGTCAATAGGCTTATGTATTTGACTTTTATATTTTGTGTCAATGTGACGAAGTATGTTAACAGAACCTTTTTGATAGAGAAGGGTCATATTTTCCAGTTGACCCATATAGCACCATTATGTGTTTTTTCAGCCTCTATCATAGTTCTCTAGGGCTCATCCTTTGCACCCTGGTTAAGCTGCAAAACCTGATAGGAGGGGTTTCCATTTGCAATACCACCTAAAATCTTGTAAATATTTCCCTATTTCATTGTTTGTGCATCAAAGAACGTTTCTGTATTAAAGAAAATGTAAAGACAAGTGTTAAAAGGGGAACTAGGGGCCCCATTATGATGGCGGGCAGATCGCCATAAGTCCGTGGTTATGACTGCACCATATTAGTATGGCGGGTGGCACAGCGTCGGACGGAAAGACCGTCCGCCACTTTTCCGCCAGTCGGAATCTGGACCAGGCGGAAAAGGGACACAATATGGTGGCAGTGTCTGTAAGACACCGCCATCCATAATATGATGCACCATTATTCATGCCTTTCCATGGTGGAGACTTTGCCATGGAAAGGCATACAGTGTTTGCTATGGGGAGCCTGTTGCGGGATCCCAGGGGGGTGAGGGGCTGCACTTGGGGGTTGAACAGAACTGATGGAGTTTCTTTCCGCAGAATTCTGCAGAATTACATAAAAAATGCAAGATTCCATGGGGTTACGGCAGAAGGTTGAAAATATGCATATCACATTGCTCGTTCTGCTCTGATAATTCAGCGGAAATGGCACTATGCAGTGTGCAAGAGCGTGCGGCCAGTCAAGTTGATTTTGCTGTTCTTTGAGTAGAAAATCTACTCGAGCCAAAACAAATATACTTGAGAAGCAACCCTCTGACCACAATTGGCCGTGTTGGAAAATTGTGGTAGGGGATGCCAGATCTCTCTGGCGTTCACCAGCTCACATTTCATGTGTCTCATGGGAAAACATTTCCATCAAGTGGCAATTGCCAGAATTTGGCAGGTACTTCACAAGAGTAATGCAGAGTCACCAAAATTCACCAATTTGATGGTCGAAATTAAACATTCTGCCCACCTTTCTACTAAGGTCACTTTTCAGATCTTACACCATTAAATAAATGTTGTTTCCATAGAAATACTTTGGAGTCTATTTGGATGGTGGGTGGATCTCCCCCGTCGGTCCGGCGGTAGCTACCGCCGGTCCGGCAGGGGCGATCTGCCCACCATTTACACCTGAATGACCCCCCATCATATAAGGATGGCTGGGGTTCACGGAAGATGAGAAGACCGTCCGCTACTTTCCCAACCGTCGACAGGTAGACCCGGCGGAAAAAAGGCCTAATATGGTGACACCGCCATCGATATTAACATGCCGGCGGAGACCAGCCTTTCATGGAGAGGCATGCGGTTTTTGCTGTTGGGGGCATGTAGCGGGCACCCAGGACGTTGGAGGAGTGGGGGGTGCACATAGGTGGTACCTATAGTACCCCCCGCATTGGCATGGACAAGGTGGCAGGCACCATGCGGTGCCTGTCACCTTGTGCATGCCAATGCACAACGTGCATTCCCAGGATTGTGGTGGGCATTCCCAGGATTGCGGCGGGCAGTGCTGTGAATGGGGAATGCCACCACACTGGCATCCTAACTGCAGGTGCAGGACCGCTGCACACCTGGCAGACGGTCCCGCATACCCTTACGGTGGCGGGCGGACAAACATAATAAACCCACTATTGTTCTTGTCAATGTATGCCTTGCATATGCCTAAATTGTTTGATGTTCTCTCTAGTCAGAGACTAATGGCCAGGTTTATGATCATGTTTAAGCATTAGGCTTACTTTATTGATTGTGAAATGTGGTAACATAGCGTGTTGGTCTAACTGATGATCATGATAAACTTAATTTGCTGCAATAGTGCCATGAGGTGGCATTGGCATTGGTAGTTTTTAGTTTTTAGAGTCTGTTGATGCAAAAAAATTCCCTGTGTCTCTGTGAAGCCCCTAAAGTGGGATTAAGATTTGTAATTCCACTTGAAATCCTGAAGATTTGGGCCCTATTATGATCCAGGGCGGATCGCTACTGCCGGTCCGGCAGTGGCGATCCGCCTGCCAAATGTTTCTGTAACACCCCTCGCCATATTAGTATGGCGATGGGCACTGCCATGAACTGAAAAGACCGTCCGGTGCTTTTCCGCCAGTTGGATTGCCGGCAGGGCGGAAAAGGTAGATAATATTGTGGCGGTGCCTTGCAGGCATCAACATCCATATTATATTGTGCCATTGCAAAGGCCTTTCCATGGCAAGGCCGGTGGAAAATGCTTTGGGGGCCTGTTAAGGGCCCCCAGTGGGTGGAGGGATGCACTTGGGGGGTACCTATGGTATCCCCCTACATTGGCATACACAAGGTGGCAGGCACCATGCCTATCATGTTGTGCATGCCAATGCACAACATGCATATTTTACATTGCGGCGGGTGCTGCTTACAGCACCGCCCACCACAATGTAAAATATGCAGGATGCAACTGCCAGGGTGGCGGTTGCTTCCTAAGGGGCCTGGCAGTACCGCCGCACCTCTGGCAGTCGTTCTCGTTTACCGTTACGTATCGTAATGGGGCCCTTTGTGTTTAGTATATAGTTGTATGTCCAAATAGGGACCCTTCCTTCTAAGTCGGGATAAGAGGATTACACTACTGATAACCCTTGCTTACCCCCTTGGTAGCTTGGCACGAGCAGACAGTCTTATCTCAGAGGCAGTGTGTTTGTGAATACACACAGTAATACAGCGAAAATACTACAGATGGACACCACAGGTTTTTATAAAAATCAGTATTCTTTATATAGACTTAACACAAGACCACAAACGACAATAATCCACAATACTATACTTAAGATTGACTCAAAGATGGTAGAAGTTGCTTAGTTCAAGTTGGTGATAAATGCAACACCGTTCTCATAAAAGTACCTGGAGCGTAACACAAAATAAACAACAGGTTTGCAGAGTGGGCTATGCAACGGTTCCGTGCGTCACACCTCAATGGTTACGCAGAGTAGGGGATGCGTCTTGATCCTTCCTGGAGTGAAGGTGATGCGTATATTCTCGGCCTGCGACCCTGTTGCGATGCGCAAGATGGCGCTGCGATGCGATAGTCCTGGTGCAATGTGATAAGATGGCGCCTTTGAGGCAATGATGAGAAGACAATGGGTACACGCCCTGGCAGCCTTGCAATGACTCTGTACTTTGGAGCCGCGTCAGGCCCTGCAACAAGCTTCTCCAGTGATGTGACAGCAGACAGCTGCGATGAAGGCACGCTTCTGGGGAGATGCCGGGTATCGAGGTTGCAGGGTCAGTGAGTAATAATTGATTTGATGTGTTGTGTTCTACAATGACAATATTCTTGTTTCAAATAGCATGCTACTCACACTCCAAAGTAAGTTAAGTTTACGTTCCAAATTTTATGTGATCCAGTTTGATCAAGCCAGGTGCTTGGCACTACCTAATCGTACTCATTGGTGTTCGCTTGGGATGAATATTCAAGAAGTCATGCAGACTCCACTGTAATGTCATGAAGATAGTGGTAGAAGTAAGTAATATCAGTGAGTTAGCATTCTCTCTGCCTTTCTTTATGTAGCTCGTTCAGTAACAAGCAATCTCTCAGTGATGTGTAATATGTGCCTTATGCTTTTAAAAAAGGAAGACTGAGTTGGCCCACCATGGGGGGTTCAGAATGACAAGATTGATCATTGAAATGCATTAGTAGTTCTAAATGTAGTTTATGTTTTGGAAATTTGGATAGACCTTAGATTTAGGAAATTACCAATAGGGCAGCTCGATACTAGTACTATAGCCAATCTCATTATGAAAAGTACAATGTTACTCTGTTCGCCTTTGCCTGTAAAAATATTTTTAGTGAGATTAACTGTACCACTAATCTATTTTTTTGTCTTCTTTTTTTCTTACATCAGCAGCCAAGGATAAGAAGAGGGCATTTGACATGAGTCAGGCAGCTGGGACTGCCACCACTAGTGCCTCGGCGGGTGGAAGTATCACCAACAGCGCCACAGATTAACTTTTACCTCTCCCCATTTTGAGTAGTTTTCCTTGTATTTGTTTACCACTGTGACTGTCTCAATATGTTACAATAATAGTTATAAAATGTATAAAGAGCATGGTTATTTCACTGGAGTGTCCCAGTGCTATGGTGCTGACAGTTTAGGGAGGGGGGGGGATTACCTACACTGATAATAAAAGTTCACTTTGTGCCAAAAAGCCAGATCTTTAGCTTCTACCTAAAAAGGGGGTTAGATGTGACTAGCCGAATTTCCATAGGAAGGTTATATCATGCAGTCGAAGCTACAAATCCCAACGACCTGCCCTGACATGTTTGAATCTTTGAATAATGGCCAGCTTAGTTACTGCTGATCTCAGATTTCTAATGGGCACTTCAGGTTTTACCATCCGGTGAACATATTGGGGTCCCCGGGAGGAAACAGTCTTAAAGCAGTAACAGAGTGCTTTAAAAAATAACCCTATGCTTTATTGGAAGTAAAAGTAGTTTTCACCATGCGGGACTGACAGAGACCCGCTTTAGAATCTTCAGCAATACTTGATCTGCAGAGTTTTGGACCCATTTAGTTTGTTTAACTGGGCCTGGGATTGATCCAGATGCAGGAGAGAGTATGTTGCAATAATGGGGCATGGAAGTACCCAGTGCCTGAATATCAGTTTTCTGGGCATCCTCTGGAAGGAAATGGAGCACTTTCCTCAGTGATCTCAATAATCCGGAGCACTTCCCAGCCAGGACTGTGATTTGAGGTTTAAAAGATAAGTTGGCATCCAACCAGGGGCCAGATGTAGGTAAATCCAATTTACCGATTCTTAAATACCGAATTTTACCGATTCGGTATTCATGAATCGGTAAATGATATGTAGATAAAAATTCGGTATTTTTTACCGAATCGGTAAAAATCGGAATCTGACTTTCGGAAAATACCGAATCGGTATTTACCGAATTGGTATTTCCCATTCATTCCTATGGGCCAAAAGGCCCATAGGAATGAATGGGAAATACCGAATCGGTAAATACCGAATCGTAAATTCCGAAACGGAATTACTACATGGAAAACATAACTACTGTTTAATACATGTTGACGAATGCCCTTAAAACCTTTTCCAGTGGCGAGACCTTAAGATACCTGTTGCCTAAATCCCACAAAATAGATGCAGTGTGCATTGATACCAATGTAATCAGTGTCAATAAAACAACTGGCCCACATGTCTTTTGTCAGAGGATAGTGCGAACACAGCACTCTGTTGCAAAGCTTGTCCAACCAATTGCAGCACATCATGATGGAGCACTGAAACAGCAACTCTGGCTGAAATAGTTCCTGTTGGGAACCTTCCATTTCAGCCAGATGGCCTCCACAAATTCTAAAAACTTCACCCCTTCTACAAAAGGAAAAGGGGGGCGATCTAGAGCTAATATTTGAGCCAGCTACCCATCGTACAAATGGGTGGTTGCATTTATAGGGACCCCGGCTAATCATGGCCATAATGGTAGCCTGGATTTTTTTCTTTGTGGTGCCACTGACCCAGGTAACTTCGGGAGTGAACCAGGAGGTGGGAGACTCAATGTGTGTCTTAGGGCAGACTCTGTATACTGTTTCTGTGGTATCTCCATCTGACTCATGTGCCATTGCGAGCTTCCTGAGGAGGGTGATACTGGTGCAGGGCTGTGGACAGGGCTGCTTGGCGTAAAGAGCATTTCAGCCTCTTCTTTCTTATCATCTTAACCTCCCACCATGATTGGAGGTGATTCCTCTCTCTCATCAACAACACCACCCAAGCCAATTTTTTTAAAGTGCGCCTCCCCATCGGATATTTTTTCATATGAGTTTTTTGGCCTCCAGTACCATAGTGTGAACCAGTCTTCCCTTGATGAACACTTGTGTGGCAAATACAGCATACCTTAAAGTTATCCTCCTGCCTGCTAATTGTAAAAATGTCCCAAACCGGGAAGGTAAACTTTTTCAGTGGGCCCCTGGTGTCACGGCCTATGCCTGGAGAACTGGAGATAGGCAGGTGTGGCAACAATTGGCTCTCTGCAGTGCATACTTCTACTGAGATAGGGGTGGATGCAGATTTATTTGGGGGCCTTACAAATAAGGGGGCTGCTGCTGGTGGTGGTCCTACATCCCTCGGAGGAGGCTGAATAGGAGAGGTAATGTTGTCTCATATGGGCCAGCTTAGACAGTGATTGGCTCCTCCTCATCCTCACCCATTTCCAACAATGTAAGGCTTTCAGGAACTTTCATTTTCCTAGCCTCTACTGACGTGTCTTGGACTCAGCCGGGGTCCAATCCATGTCCATATCATCAGTAGGGGGCTTGGAGAAGATGTAGGAGTATACTTCCTTTTCCTTGCTGGAGATCCGGAAGTCAATGGTTCTAAAGCAAGATTTTCTTCTTGTTCAGCAGGAAGCTCAACTTCCTGCTCGGCTCCTACCTCAGGAATATCTACTATTAATCGCCTGAAACATGTTGACCATTTACAACTTCTAGATGACAGTTATTATTTAAAACTGTTCAACACTCTGTTTTTAATGTTGACACCATGATACTTCCCCAATAAAGTTTATCCCTTATATCATGGTAGCCAATTTCATACTGCACTTTTGATTATTTTCACACATTATTTTCACACTACATTTTCTATCCCACACCACAGAAAACACATATGCTCTGGTATGATCCATCACTGGTGGTTCCTTTGGATTGGAGCAGCACACGATACCAACAGGTGTGTGGCCCCTTATTCGGACCATCGCTTCAGCAATCCCAGATGTTGAAGTTTTGCCATTGGGTGGGCTGATGGGATTCATTCTTCCTTTCTTTTTGAACACACTCTGGGTAGACACTGAGCTTACTGTTGTTTCGCCCATGCCGAATGACCGAATGATAGACCAGTGACATTTTCTGTTGTTATCCACTTTGCTCAGTTTCCTGCAGCAATTGGGTATTACTTTGCATTGGAAACAGATTCAATTCAATGTCATTGCTCGTTGGAGTCACCCTGATTCCAGTGGCTGCCTCTGCGAGTGACAGAACCTTGGGCTTAACTTGGGATGGTGTAGTTGATGTGGGAGTGCTGCTCCTAGCTTGCACTCCTGAGGCTGGCTCATCAGGCACACATTTTCAGAAAAAGGTTCTGGCTGGCACACTAGTGGTGGAAAGTTGTTTTCTTCGCAGCATATTTCTTTGGGGCCATCATAAAGCTGTCAGTTGGCATGGCACTTAGATGCAGAAGCGGAAGAGATTGGAGGACTCATGTCTAGGCCAGGCTGTGAAATCCTACTCCGCTTGTGGAGTTTGCAGAGTTTTCCCCACTCCGTGTTGCACGTAGCGTGTGGGGTTCCAAAAACTCAGCTTCACAGAGTGGAGTTTTTTATCCCTCGTGCTCACCAAAGATAAGTTGCCAGACACAAGCGTGGAAAATCTTACTCCAGACCACATCACAGTGAAATTTGTCAACAAGGGTGGTCGCGGATGGCCGGTACTGCTTGCTTTGAGAAACCTACCACTCGCATTGAGGATGCTGCTGCTTGAGTAGAACATCTAACCGGGTGGCAAAAAGAAGCATTGTCTTCTTGCTCTGCGCATGGTGCCATCTGTGCTGGACAAACACCTGGTGATAAAAATCAGCGCATACGGTGCAACCTAATGCACTCCGCCACTTGCGGAACTCCACGTTTTGCAGCAGAGATTTTTGGCTATACAAAATGCTCCTGGCCACATGGTTAAATAACACAACCAGCAAGGTGGCATGGTCACAACAAAGAGCATATGCAGGCCTATGGAAACACTGGCTATCTACACAAAAGGGCCATAGATCACATGGTCCAACAATAACAACAAACAATAAAAAACACATGCATGACTATATCAAAAGTTGAAAAGCACACTGTCTAACGAGGCCTACACAAAATGTCCACCTGCCACATGGTCAAAAAACAACAACCAGCAAGGAGACGGGGCCACAACAAAGAGCACATGCATGCCTATGACAAAAGCACACTGTACACAATAGCCACTGGTCACATGGTCAAACAATAAAAGCAAGCAAGGAGGCACAACAAAGAACACCTAAATGCCTATGGACACCAACTACATAAAATTATCTCTGGCTACATGTTCACACAACAAAAACCAGCTTGGAGGCATGTTATGTTATGTTAGGAGGTTCTTTTAGAGCGCACTATCACCGTAGGTTTCCTGGCGCTGATTGGGATTCTGAAAGTGGCAGATTAGAGTTTATCCAGATTGGGGGAAAAGCCAGGTTTTAAGAGACTTACGGAAAAGGATGAGTGATGTAACGGATTTGAGGGAAAGAGGAAGAGAGTTCCAGAATGTGGGGGCAAGATGTGAGAAACTTCGACCTCCCATCCTCGCAAGTTTGAAGGATGGGATGACCAGGAGGTGAAGATGAGAGGATCTGAGAGTGCGAGGGGGGCAGTACGGAGTGATGAGAGATTTCAGAAAACTAGGAGAGGGGCCAGTGAGGGACTTGAATACTAGGCAGCCGATCTTAAAGGCTGCCCTGAGATTGATAGGGAGCCAGTGCAGTTTGGCAAGGAGAGGCTTAGCCGACTGCCATTTGGGGGTCCTAAATACAAGTCGCGCCGCTTGGTTCTGCACGACCTGCAGCCTGTAGAGCAAGGTTTTTGGCAGGCCATGATATAGAGAATTCGAGAAGTCCAAGCGGGAAAGGACTAAGGCCAGAGTGACTTGGAGTAGGACTGCGGGGGACAGAAGGTAAGCAACCTTCCTGATCCTGCGGAGCTGGTACATGCAGGAGGAGACCACTGCCCCCACCTGAGCCTTAAGGGAGAGTTCGGAGTCAATAATGACACCCAAGCTCTTCACGGATGTCACAGGGACAGGGGGAGGGCCGAGTCCAATAGGCCAGAAGTGTGGACCCCAGTAGGTGGAGCTCCTGCCAGGAAGAAGGAGCTCCGTCTTTCCAGGGTTCAGCTTAAGCTGATTTTGGCTCATCCAGAGGAGAATATGAGACATAACAGAGTGAAAATTGGAGACAGCAGAAGGGGTGGAAAGAGGAAGGATGAGTTGTAGGTCGTCAGCGTAGTTAAAGACGGTGACGTCCCACTGCCTCAGAGAAAGAAGAAGGGGGCGAAGACAGAGGTTAAGAAGGAGGGGAGACAGAGAAGAACCCTGGGGGACACCGCAAGTGGAGGATACTTTGGGTCCACGAAAGGTACCCAGACTGACCGTCTGGGACCTGCCAGATAGAAAGGAGTGGATCCAGGCCAACGCCGGGCCCTGGAGGCCGGCTTGTTCGACACGGCGGATAAGAATGTCATGATCCACCGTGACGAACGCGGCCGACAGATCTAACAAGACCAGGGCCTGGGGGATGCCCTTGTTGGCATTGCCTCTCAGAGTGTCGAGCACGGCCAAGATGACTGCCTCCGTGGAGTGGCCGGGTCGGAAACCGGCCTGGTTGGACTCCAGGAAGTTCGAATTTTCGACAAACTGTGAGAGGCTAGCCGTAACATGGGCTTCCAGGATTTTGGAAAGGTAGGGAAGGAGGGAGATGGGTCGGTAATTGGCTGGGACCGATGGGTCGGCCCCCGGCTTCTTCAAGAGAGGAACTAAAGCGGCCTCAACAATGAACACATGCAGGCCTATGGAAAAAGCACTAAAGCACACTGACTGGCTAAACTACACAAAATGGTTAACGGTCACATGGTCAAACAACAACAATCAGCACATGCAGGCCTATGGCAAAAACACACTGGCTACCTACACAAAATAGATAGCCACTTGCCACATTTCAAACAACAGCCCCAGGCAAGTAGGTATGGCCACAGCAAAGAACACATGCAGGCCTATATCAAAGTGCACAGGCTGGTTATAAAAAATGGCCAACGGTAACTTGGGCAACCAGCCAGGAGGCATGGCCACAACAAAGAACATATGCAGGCCTATGGCAAAGCAGTAAAGCACAATTGCTGGCAAGGGCTACACAAAAGGGGCAACCAGCCATATGGTCAAAGAACAAAAACCAACTAGGAGGGATGGCTACAATAAAGAACTCATGCAGGTCTCTGACAAAAGCAGCCAAGCACACTGGCTGGCTAGGGCTACACAAAATGATCACCAGCCACATGGTCAAACAACAACAACCAACAAGGAGGCATGGTCACAGCAAAGGACACATGCAGGTCTATAGACACCGACTACACCAAATAGCACCTGCCACAAGGCATGGCGAACAAAGACAAATGGTGGCCTATGACAAGCACCCTCACTGGCCAGACAAAGGAGGCATATTAACACTGAAGTAAGTGCTACCATTAATTCAGCAATGCATAAAACGAAAATTAACCAAGCTATAAAAACATAACAACACACATCCTCCCAAGACTTAAATATTTCCCCACCTACACACTTTTTGCAGAAAAAAACATGAAATGCCCCCTCAAAAAAGCACATTTTTATTTTAATCCCTGCCCTAAATGTTATTTTAAACAACATATACCACTGAAACAGTTGCTTCATGCACCCATGACCAGCACTAGGTTGACTGCCTGGATGACCATCAAAAGTCTAAACCACATAGTAAAATAAATGAATATATTGCAAATGTATTAACAAACATGCAGAAAATGTACTGAACTGTGTGACATTTTTGCAATCCAAAAGATTAAAAATCAAACACAGAAAAATAACTAGTCCCCTACTGACGCTGCCGGCCACCCACTACAATACATTTTAAAAATTCAATAAAATTAAAAATAATTTCTGGTGCATGCTCCCCATCAAACACACAACGCCATTATACAACACTTTGTGAACTTACCTGTGATGGTGGGCGGTGGCAGTGTCCCCCTGAGCTGTGGTGGCGAGGCAGTGAATCCCTGCAAGTATCTCAGCCAGCATCTTTTATTAATTTTAAAATACTGTTGCTGCAAATCTTAGTGGATTTCTTAAATAAAAAACAAAGGTAGGGCTAAGAGGGACTGTGGGGCAGACAGCACTCACCCGGTTGCCTGAGCTCGGCATTCCTTTCTCCCCGCCCGGTCCGACGCGGTAGCCAGTACCGTTGCACGGAGGGCGGGGCAGATAGAGCCAGGCACTTCCGGGGACGAAGGGTAGCGCTCTAGTTGTTGGGAGCGATTAAGAATAAAGGAGCCAGGCCTCAGCGACCGCGAGTAGCGGAGGCGCCGTATGCGCGCCTAAGACGCGCCAAAGACAAGCCCGTCTGCGCCCGTCCGTGGCCGTACAGGGCTAGGGGCCAGACCCCTGGCGGTTTTCCAAACATAAGGGAATATAGTGCTAACCAACTGCTGGATTAAGATAGGGGGTTGGAGATAAGTGTTGCCACAGTATAACGCTTTTCTCCGATCAAAAAAGATGTAATTAATCTCCCTTTATCTGGCTCAGCAACTCAGTTCGATGAATGCTGCACAGAGGTTGAGACTGTCCCTCATTAACTGTAGGTCTTTAGGGAAGCACAAAATGGAGGTTCATGATTTACTGATAGATGGACAGCTGGATGCCCTGTTCTTAACGGAAACATGGCTGAATGATGATTCTGCACCTGATATAATAGATGCACTACCACCAGGCTATGACATCAACAGGATAGACAGGCCCACGGGGAGGGGAGGCGGACTAGCCATAATCTTTCAATCAAAAATATGCTGCACTTTGGAGTCGGCTGACATCAAGGAGAGCAAAGCAGGCTTCTTCTCCATTATAGGCCTGGATAGTCAGGTCCTGAAAGGGTTCCTAGTCTATAAGCCTCTGGGTCCAGGGACCAGATTTGCGGAAAGCCTGATAGACTACTTGATACAGCCAGCCCTAAAATATGAGAAGTTGCTACTCTTGGGGCATTTAAATTTTCACTTTGATGACCCTACCAATACAGAAGCTCTGGAGATCCGTAATGAGTTAGCAGTGATGCAAATAACTCTTAAATCAGAACTCCCCACCCATGGTCATTAGACCCTATCTTCTCCAATTGGGGGTCGTTGGCCGTCGATCCCCCAGTGCCGGGGGTATGGTCGGATCACCACCAGATTTCTTTCCAGATAGAGGCAGAGAGGGGGAGAGTACATAAGACAGATGACATAACTAGACGCAGGAGATGGGTAGGTTTCTCCAGAGTTAAATTCGATAATCTTTTGGAACAGGGTGGTCCCCCAGTGGGTCTAGAGATCAAGGCAGCATGCGAAGGGCTTGATAGTCGCATCTTACAAGCACTGGACAACACAGCCCCCTGGGCCAATTACAGACCCTGTAGGCAAACTAAATCTGCACCATGGTTTGGACCTGAAGTTCTTAAGGAAAAGGCGGCATGTAAACGCCTCGAGAGACGCTGGAGGAAAGGTTTCTCTGTGGTGGACAGGGTGGTTTACAAAGTCAAGCTCAAGGGCTACCATGCTCTGATTAGGAAATATCGGACCTCCTACTATAAAGATAGAATAGAGGGAGCGGATAATTCAGCTAAGGAATTGTTTGCTGTGTTTAAGGAAGCTACCTCTCTGTCCAGCTCCACCGCACCTTTGAAAGGCTCAGTTGAATCTTGCGATCGGGTGGCACAATTCTTCGCGGACAAAGTTGGGAAAATGTATTCCTCTTTTCCGGTGGAGGCTAGAACAGATGGCATGACAGAAGAGGCCATTGTAAAATCTGATGGAACTGAGTTACTAATATCCTTCAGTACTCCCCAGAAGGATATCCTTATTGACATAGCATCTAAAATTAAATCAGGCTCCCCCAATGACCCGGCGCCCGCAAAAATACCTAGGGAAAGTATTAATACGCTGGAACCCCACATACGCCATCTGCTGAATCTTTAATTTGGATCAGGAAGTGTCCCATCAGCGTGGAAAGAGGCAGTGGTACTCCCGCTCAAGAAAAAAACCTAACAATAGCGCGGAGCAGTTAGATAACGTACGCCCAATCTCTCTTCTCCCCTATTTCTCTAAAATTGCAGAGAAAGTTGTTAATAAGCAACTGACGGAACATATCGAAATATGTAAACTCCAACACCCTACCCAATCAGACTTCCGGGCGTCCTACTTGACTGAGTCTGCCTTACTCCTGTCAACAGAGACTATACACAGGCTGGTGGATGAAGGCCACACCACAGGGCTGATCCTTTTGGACTTAATCGCTGCTTTTGACACTGTAGCACATCACATCTTGCTGCAGTGTCTGAAAAAAGGGGGTGTGAGAGGCAGAGCTCTGGAGTGGCTGGAATCGTTCCTCCATAATCGTAGCTTTCAAGTAGCCCAGGGATCCCACCGGTCGAAGAGTATTAGGCTGAACCAGGGAGTGCCCCAAGGGTCTAGCTTGAGCCCCACCCTTTTTAATCTCTATGTAACACCAATAGCAGAGATCACTGAAATGTTTGGGGTTCAGGTTGTAACCTATGCTGATGACACCCAACTTGTGGTGTCTCTTGCTCAACCTTGGATGCTTGTTCCAGTTCAGGGAAGACATGGGTTGGCAGTTCGGGCTGGACTGTTCCCATGAGGCACGGGTCAGAACGGGCGAGTAAAGCACTGTCCGGGCGTTGCAACACCCGGACAGCGCTTTACTCGCCCGTTCCTACCTTGATGACAGATTTATTCCCCTCCTTCCGCCGATCACGCTGGGATCAGCACATATCCATCCACGGACCACACTGGCTCTGGATAACCCCTTAATTCTTGATTGTTCTTTCCTCCCCCCTCCCGCCGATCACGCTGGGATCAGCACAGACCTATCCACGGACCACGTGGCTCTGGATAACCCTTTAAATCAATTTGTGCTCAATTGCACTTGAAGTACCGACCTTGTGAGTTCGAACTCTTTTCTCTGCCACGGGATGTCCATCGAGGCACCCCATCAGACCCTCAACTCACGGATATTTCCCACCAACCCTTGTCACCAATCTGTTGCCTAAACGCACTGCCTCCAGCCCCCTTTGTCCTGGTGATGATCCCAATTCTTACGGAACGAAACGCCGTCGACTCTCCAGCGAGATTCTAGGCGCCCCTCACACAGTGGTTTTCGCAAAAAATGAAAAAATGAATAACAATCCTCTTGAACTATTTTGAAACCACTTTGTTGCTTTTATTCACTGTACATAATTGCTCACTATACACCTTGCGCCGTCCACGCTGCGCTCACTGTCATTTGTGTCGCCGTAGTGTCACTCACCTTTGCACTCGTGCACCTTGTACAACCTTGGGCTGTCACGTATTATTTAATAATTGCAGTGTTGATATTACCTGTTAATTACAATTGTCCTATACCTCTCAGAATGCTTATAAAAATGATGCATTGAGCACATATGAAAATCAAACGGAGTCTTTTTTTTCCTGTCTGGATAATACTGTATAGATATCCTCAATAATTGTCTGCAAACAATACCGGTTGGGATCCTGTTTCTTCTGATTTCAAGCGTCTCAACATTGGAACAGACTTCCACCCGAATTGCGAGCAGAGACTTCGGAACGCATTTTCCGGAAACAACTGAAAACCCACCTCTTCCCTCGGGTGGGAGAATGAGGAGTTCCGCATCTGAGGAGCTGGAGGGGAGATATGCATGACTAACTGTAGCTAGCCACATCACAGCGCGGGGACACACTGATCTCAGCGTAACCAGGCAATTTAAACATTTTATTAATTTTATTATTATTATTATTATTATTATTATTATTATTATTATTAATAATAATATTATATCACAAGATCAAACTCCTTAAATCCAATGGTATATATGCAGCAGACAAATAGCAAGATCCTCCCTGCTCCAAATCAAAGTGAAAAGTGATCAGGAGATGGACAAATCTATGGGAGGAGCCTGCTGGACAGGAACAGGAAGTTGCAGTTTCCATGGAACTTGCTGAAAAAAAAGTCAAACAAAAAAAAAGGATTCTTTCACTTAAAAACAACTTGAACGGTCGGTTGCAGTAGAATATTAACCTGAAAACGTGTTTCTCGAGAAGAGAATCTGCTTGAGGGGCAGCTGCGGTCACTAGCGCTCATCAGCATCACGAAAAAGGCACAGTCATAGCTGGGAGGAGTATTAGCCCTACCACATCTCGTGCACACTTGCTAGCGTCCAGCAAGTCTCGTGATGCTCTATAACACACGCCAAAACAAGTTGTGTATGCCGCAATAAGAAAAAAAAGCCACCATGCGTCGGATGGCGGGATTTAGCTGGAACTCTGTGAGCACAGTGGTTTTTTCCATCCACCCCTTTATAGGTATCCCTATTGCATGCTTGGTGTGACTTACTTCAGTGTTATACTTCCTATCTTTTGAGATAGGCATCAATGACATGAGCTAATATTATGTGAAGTTGCTATGTGTAAGTAGTTACTGTATCTCCATAAAAAATAAAGAGCTTTGAACTAAAAAAAAGAATACAACGGATTCAGATTTTTTCTTGAAATATCAATTAGGCTTGAATGCAAGAGGAACACCTGAAAATATAAATATTAAGCTCTCTACAAGACCTCTGAACACTGATGACAGTGTAACACGTATGAGCTCACCTTTGTATGACAGAATTGAAGTCTATAGGAACGAATTTCCATATAAGAAAAGGTTGCCAACTATTTCTGGACTCTGATTTGCTACGAATAAACATAAACACCATCCACTGTCCAGTATTCAATCACATATCTTTCTACAAATGGAGTGTTGAACATATATTGCCTACTATAGCGTAAAAATGCATTGCTCCTTGCATATTGCACACGACTGGGAGGGACCTAACGTGTCTCCTTTAGGTCACCTGCCTATATTGCCCTCTCCTAAGAGCATTTCTGTCGGAACTGATTGCATCATTCGTGTCAGCAATGACATCATCAAGGAAGTAATTTATGATGACAATGAAAAGGCTAAATCTCGTGACATAGGTGTCCTTTTCGGATTTAAATTCACTTACTTCCACCTCTATTGACCTTGATTATCGGCTTGTTTTTCCAATTGGTCTTCATAATATGGATCTTTAAAAATACTTAAAATGCACTGAGAGTGATGCATGTCACTGTCGAAGAAATGTTAAGTTGAAGAATTCAGGAGAAACTAAATGATTTGTTGGAAATCGTCTACCCTCTTGTCTAAAATATCCAAATGATTTATCGTGTCTCTAGGAGACATCAGTTGTACTTCCCATCGGTGTACGTTCGATATCCACCAGACAGTCCCTTCCTTTGATTTCAGGTTATGTTGTAGTGCGAAATCACCTGGCTCACGAATTAAAGTGTTTTACAACCCTTCAGCTGGTATCTTTATGAGGTATCAAGGAATCATTTATGATACATTTTACAATGACCTACTGCCAATGTAACATCTTTATGAATGTAGCACTAATGAGAGGATTTTCTATCCCTGAAGTAATAAGAGAAACGCTTCTGTCCTTCACGGTGCGTTACCAAGAACGTAAAGGACAAGTCAAAAGTTCGGTGTTAGATGTATGGACTGAGATATTCTGTCTCAAAGAGATGAAAGTGAGTCAGCAAAGCACGGTTTTGTGAAAGTATGAGAAAGTCATAGCTGTCTGTATTATAAAGTATGCACAGGGCCGCCTCACTAACATTCTCCACCCCTTACTTCAAAAAGAAAAACAATTTAACAAAAAATAAGAAGACGTAGTGTAATATTACGTTTAAGGCAGCTTCTACTATTCAATATTTCAGGCTCCTGCAAGATTTGAGATTGATAGAAACGTGATATTCCTGCGAGAGCAAGCATATTGCTCATATGTGATCAATGGGCACTTCCTGACCTACAATGTCAAAACTATCATTTGAACAGCAGGTCCAGTAGGACCGGGACCCTTGAGCGTGAGGGCTGACTCCACCCAATTATACTTGTATTTTTCTCACTAAACGTTGGCCAGGTGGGACAATTTTTTTAGACTGACTTAGGGCCATGAAATGCTTAGTATACCACTGACAACCCTTTACGCTGGGGGTATATTCTCAAGAACATGTGATAACCATCACAAAAGTAACTTATCACAACTTCCAAAATCACAGTGCATCGCAGGAAGATGACGCTGTGAAAACCAAGCATTCTCAACATGGCGGTTCCATGCGATAGCCTCCAGATAACGCGTCAAATGTCTGTGTTAAAATCAACGTCACGCAGCAAAAATGCGAAACGCAAATGCAAAAAATCCTACGATGAGGACAGCAAAAACCAGCAACAGTCCTGCTAATCTCAAGCATCTGGCGGGAAAATGCACTATAAAAGGTACAAATACAACACACCAGAAACAATCTAAAGTGCCTAGCAACATGGATGCAACCTGACCTAGCGCTGACGCAGACACAAACCCCAAAACCCCCAAAGACAACCAGCAAGGAACAACGGGGTCGGGGAAGGCCAGGGAGAAGACGGAGAGGAAGACCGGGTGCAGTCCGCAGGAAAACCAGATCAGAGTCACGGAAGTGACAGAACAATACCATCAACTGACCCACAATAAGACTACTGTGAATGCAGGCGGAGTGTTGATGAGGCCAATCAAGGAGGCCAAGAGGCGCTGGCATACTGTGACAACCTAAACCAGGCACAAACCCTCTGCCAACAGGAAGGCTGCAACTGAGACTGGATGTGGGAGTCCTGCTCCACAGGAGGAGCTGGAGGACACTAAGGCCATGGCATTAGTGTGGAGACGGTGCAAGGAGTTGGGAGTACGTACATAGCTTGAGAGGACCTGACACAACATTAACAGGGTGAGTAATGACCAGGGACTGGGGGACTGGTGGAGATGGGCACAATGGCACACATGCACTAAAAGGTCTAGGACACTGCACACCCACAATGACCAAGCATCATGTCCATGTTGTCCCTATCACACTCTAGCACACACATAGCAAGAGCAGCACACCCACATTGGCGACAATTTGGTACAAGGCGCAAACATGATTCCGCATAACAGAGGACAAAACTGGGTTTGCACATGTGCAGAAACAGGCCTACTACATCTGACAGAGCTGGAAACTGTGAAATGAAAATGTACGCATACAACCTTACATCCGACATGTAGTCCAAATGTACAGGTCCCGCATCTAAATCCTGCACCACAAAAACAGTCACAATGTACATTGTCATACAGTCTGCAGGTAAACATGGACAATGCGCCGACATACATGTCAATACAATGTCAACATGCATCTCTCCTTCACATTGAGAAGGAAACACACATCACCCCCAGTAGAGCACTGTAGACCACACATCAGTGATGCTGGAAAGGACCACCCTACCTTCGACACCGACGCCCTACAACAGCCCATGGACATCCCACGCAACCCACCACCAGGACCAGGGCAGCCAAGCTACTCAGAGAAAAACACGGACCCTTCAACAGACCACACAGCCGGAAGCAACCACAAGCATGGCTGGCTCACATCACTTCACCTAGCCACACATGGCACGCCAATGTAAGGTGTCAGAACGCTAAAAGGAGGTGGCCGAACAGGTGCGGGTGGGGTCCGAATCCATGGAAGGCAAACAAGATCACATACTTGTGTGTCTGATATCCTTCAGGGATCACTTACACCCCACAAAGGAGCCCCACACTGCCATAGAAGCAGATGCACATTCCCAGTACAGAACCACACAAATGTCAGTCACCCACCCACGTTGGCTGTTAGTACAAAGGCCCAGTCCACTCCCCTTACGTATTGAGTGGGAGACAACAAAGCTACATGTCAAAGCGCCAACCTGCTGCCTACGGTGACATGTCCGCGTCCACTGTACACAGCACAATGTAATGTCGTAGGGCCATAGAGCAAAACCACAGGGACAGACGCAGATATTATGTTGAACCGGGCCACAAGTACAGTGACGCCTGTGCTGGATGTGTGTGGGGTGAGTGTAAGCCAGCCCGCTCGAGGGCTTGGTGCTGGCAACAACCTGAACAGTGGACACCAGTGCAACAGAAACATAGAAAACTGCATAACAGAGTCAACTAATGAGCAACATGGGGGGAGCCCGAGCAAGTACAGAGGTCACCCAACATACAAACAGAAGTGTCCTTGAGTTGCAGTGCACTGAGGTTGGGGCACTAGAGCTGAGCTTGCTCATGTGATGAAAAGGACTAGGAATGTGTCCCTTCCAGACATTCCTGATGCAGATGCAGTGGGGTGTGTTAGACCTGCATCATCTTCCACATCAACGTCCCAGGTCTCCCACACTCCCTGAGGTGACATTGCTGCGCAACCTCTCCACAGCACAAAACTCAATCAGTGAAAGTCCATGGGTTGCACTGAGTTAGTGGCACCTGGAGTGCCGAGCAGGGTAACTGGCATCCATGACAGGTGTGAGCAACTCCCTTAGTCAGTCAGGACCACTATTTCGACTCTGGGAGATGGCAGTTGGAGGAGGTCCTGGCGATGATGATGTGTGCCTCCTTCGGTGATGGGTCTGAGCTGATCAGGACTCGATTGGATGTGTGAGCCCTGGTGGAAGGAAGATGAGGCCGGAGGCAGCGGACAGCGCAGGGCCACTGACACATGGCATTGATGACCCCAAGGCCATCGCCTCTGAGGCCATCCAACATCTCAGAAGAAGGGTTCTGGGACATGACCAGCACAGATTTAGTGGCCCCGGATGCACAGCGGCCGGCACATGCACCCTGCCATGGGACTGTGACTTGCGGTACACTGAGGTTGGGCCAAGCTGACCTGGCGGATACTCATCGATGTCGAAGGTGAATGAAGCGGAGGGTTGCAGGGGCAGTAGAAGGTGTCCTCCGGGGCACGATGTGGAAGGTTTGATTTTATCCAGAAGCAGCAAATGGTGGGGTGAAAAGCGACAGCCTTGTTGTCAGGGCCAATTCAGTATCAGCTACATGAGGATGAAACTACCCCCTAGTCCATAGACTCAGACGCCACCAATGTACGACAAGTGAGTGTCCATGAATGTCGGGGAACATACTTTGTGGCACCGGGGCTAAGAGGGGATGCAAGCTGCGATGATGCCGGTACATTGATAGGAATTCTGCCATTGCTAAAATTAAGATCCAGTACCAAATGTGTGACCTACAGGACCGCAGTGTAGGCCGGAGGCAGCAGTCAGCAGTGGCCCTCTGCCACATGTCGTTGGCTCGCAATACACAGAGTTAGTGACACCAGGGCAGTTGTCAGTAGTGTTCGATAACCTTCGTAACAATGATAATTTTTGCTCCTGACTGCAACGCGTCATCCTCTTACATCTCTCCTTGTGTGCAATATGTACTCTGCCAGTGAAAAATAGATGCTCAGTTCCAATTGTGTGACCAACTCAACTGCAGTGTATTAGTCATGAGCGGATTTTGCGGATTGGCAATCCGCGAATTTGCGGATTTGCAAACTCGCAATCCGCAAAATCCGCGAATTCCCGCGAATTTGCGGATTTTTTTTTTTTTTTGTGTTCGCCCGTGTTTCTGCCATTTCGCGAGGGTTTTTACAATTTCACAATTTGCGAACTTACCTGTCGGGTCGCAAGTTTTGCGAACTTGTTGTTTCTACGTGTCCAACCTGTTTGGGACACTCTTCTTCATCACTGCCACTCTCTGTCACCACTGCCACTCTCTGACTACTCATGCCACCCTCTGGCCCACCCATGCCACCCTCTGTTTCATCACCACACCCTCTGGTTGTCCAGTGTACATTATTTTCGGCAAAGCAAAGCACACCTTCCCTGCCTCAAGTGACCTGAATTAATTTGGGGCTGATTAATGTGTCACAGAATATTTTTTTAGCTGGCACCTGCTTCCTTAGTGCGCCCTGATTAGTGATCTTTTGCACTTGCTAAGTGCTTTCATTGTTGCAAAATTAGTTACAACACCTGCCCTGCCCCAACTGACAATAATGAATTAGGGGCTGATTAATGGATTTTAACTTCCAGCCTGGCTCCTGCTTGTCTCCCTTAGCTGTAATTCAGGACCTTTGTGGCATATGTGTAACTATTCTGAGGTTCAGAGCAGGGTCACATAATAGTTGCAACTGGCAACTGAACTCTGGAGGGGCCCCTCAGGAAGCACTACAGGAAATGGCTACTAATGATGTGCCTGAACTTTTGAACCTGGTAAGTAGTTACTTTCAGTTTTGCTTAGATCGTATTTCTGCAATTTCGCACTTATTCGCGGGGCGCGAACTCACGCGAACAGTGCGAGCAGTGCGAGCAAAATCCGCTGCTCGCGGATTTGCGGATTTTGCAGGAAATTCGCAAATCTCGCGGATTGCGGATTTCCCGAAAATCCGCAAAATCCGCGAGCGGAACGGATTTTCCGCCCATGCCTACAGTGTATGTGGTAGGCGATTCCAGCAAGGGGTCACAGAAACGTGTGGTTGTGATGCTATACATAGATTTGCTGTCACCACATCGAAGGGGGTACAGTGATGTAAATTCTGCATTGCTATATGTACCCCCCCATTGCATGACCAAGACTCAGTTCCAAATGTGTGACCTACTAAAGCTTAGTGTGACCTGGGAGCAGTAGACTGCGTGGGCCCACAGACACGTGTGGTTGTGATGCTATGCACAGACTTGGTTGCACCACGTCGAAGGGAGTATAGTGACTTAAACTCAGCCTTTAATAATAATGTTCCCTGGCACTGTGTAATCAAGACTCAATTCCAATTGTGTATACAACATGTCCGCTGTGTATGCCGGTGGAGTAGGACAACGAGAATGGTGTTCTGCGGGCCTGTGTCGCGGAGGCCGTGATGGTCCCAGAAGGCTTCCAAGGTCGTGGGCCTCAGGCCTGGATCTTGCACCTGCACGTGGTGAGCCCTCTTCGACAGACGCCGGTGTTCGGAGGGGGGCATTGAGGCCTGGATGCACAGGGGCACCCAAGACGGTTTTGGGGACCAGCGTCCCGGGGTGCAGCAGGCACAGAGGATCACAGGCACCATCGCTCACGTCGTCGTCCTCGTGGCGGGGTGAGAGGCAACGCCCTGGCAGAGACGTTGAGCATTCCGGAAGAGGACCACTCCCAGTGTTAAATGCCTTTTATTTACACCCCGTCACTGGCCTGGCGTACTCTGGGCCAGCCCACTCTGCTCAAGCTTACGGGGGGGGAATGTAACAAGCTACTTTTCCTTGATCTCCCCCACTGGCTGAGATGACATGGTTGCGTCCACTGTCCACTGCACTCCATACACCAGAGAGGTCTGTCGACATGGATATGTGTGTGGTCTGCATACTGCAGTCTGTCCAGCACAACCACGCAACACTTGCCATTGTGTACTTTCATATTCAATGGTCACTTGCCTCCTTTACACGTCTGGTCCCCACCTCTTCCCAAATCCTGCTATTGTGTGGCTCAGGTGACATGCCGTTGATGGCTGTCCCAGGTTCCAATAGTACGTCATGTCTGGTGGGTGTGCATGTTGTATGTGAGCTTGTGACGTGTGCATCCCCAGAGTTGTGAGTTGCATGATTGTGGAGTTGAGGTACGTGGTGTGTTCATTTTGTATTGGTCTACGAGCAGTGCATTTCCGTGGGTGCCATCTTGGTAGCGCAGGTTGATGATGGACTGTCGGGAGGTGTAGGAATCATGCACACTGCCTGGGGTGTTGGCGGCGATGTTGGCGGGGAATCTTAGGTAGTCCAATATTGCATGGACATTGGTGGGATATGTGCGATTTCTGTTGCGCTTATAGTGTGCAGTGTTGCCAGTGGGCACAAGTAGGACATGTGTGCTGTCAATTTCCGCCTGCAAAAACAACAAGAGATGGACCGAATGTGGATCAATGTCACACATTCCCCCAGTCAAAAGATCTGGGCCCAAATCCATCGTTTTTTTGCACTCCACACCACCCTGGGTTAGACAATGGCGATATGCAAATCAGCTCTGACCCTGTTGCCCCATGGGAACAGTCCAGTCCGAACTACAAAAGGGGTGAATGTAAGGGGTGAATGTAAGACATTGATCTACATTCTGTCCATCAAATTGTTTTTTGTAATTTTCTCCCTGAGTGTACTGGGTTAGCCCAGACGTGGGTCCCAGAGCCTCCACACCACTGGAGTCAAGCTAGCCGGGCAGATGAGAGGTGTTACCTCGAAACCGGTCCGGTCCTCGGATGCTTGATTCCGGTCTGGGAAAGATATGGCTGTGTAGTTCGGACTGGACTGTTCCCATGGGGCACAGGGTCAGAGCTGATTTGCATAAAGCCATTATCTAACCCAGGGTGGTGTGGAGTGCAAAAAACAATGGATTTAGGCCCAGATCATTGTACTGGGGTGAATGTAAGACATTGATCTACATTCTGTCCATCAAATTGTTTTTTGTAATTTTCTCCCTGAGTGTACTGGGGTAGCCCAGACGTGGGTCCCAGAGCCTCCACACCACTGGAGTCAAGCTAGCCGGGCTGATGAGAGGTGTTACCTCGAAACCGGTCCGGTCCTCGGATGCTTGATTCCAGTCTGGGAAAGATATGGCTGTGTAGTTCGGACTGGACTGTTCCCATGGGGCACAGGGTCAGAGCTGATTTGCATAAAGCCATTATCTAACCCAGGGTGGTGTGGAGTGCAAAAAACGATGGATTTAGGCCCAGATCATTGTACTGGGGTGAATGTAAGACATTGATCTACATCCTGTCCATCAAATTGTTTTTTGTAATTTTTTCCCTGAATGTACTGGGGTAGCCCAGACGTGGGTCCCAGAGCCTCCACACCACTGGAGTCAAGCTAGCCGGGCTGATGAGAGGTGTTACCTCGAAACCGGTCCGGTCCTCGGATGCTTGATTCCGGTCTGGGAAAGATATGGCTGTGTAGTTCGGACTGGACTGTTCCCATGGGGCACAGGGTCAGAGCTGATTTGCATAAAGCCATTACCTAACCCAGGGTGGTGTGGAGTGCAAAAAACGATGGATTTAGGCCCAGATCATTGTACTGGGGTGAATGTAAGACATTGATCTACATTCTGTCCATCAAATTGTTTTTTGTAATTTTCTCCCTGAGTGTACTGGGGTAGCCCAGACGTGGGTCCCAGAGCCTCCACACCACTGGAGTCAAGCTAGCCGGGCTGATGAGAGGTGTTACCTCGAAACCGGTCCGGTCCTCGGATGCTTGATTCCGGTCTGGGAAAGATATGGCTGTGTAGTTCGGACTGGACTGTTCCCATGGGGCACAGGGTCCGAGCTGATTTGCATAAAGCCATTATCTAACCCAGGGTGGTGTGGAGTGCAAAAAACGATGGATTTAGGCCCAGATCATTGTACTGGGGTGAATGTAAGACATTGATCTACATTCTGTCCATCAAATTGATTTTTGTAATTTTCTCCCTGAGTGTACTGGGGTAGCCCAGACGTGGGTCCCAGAGCCTCCACACCACTCGAGTCAAGCTAGCCGGGCTGATGAGAGGTGTTACCTCGAAACCGGTCCGGTCCTCGGATGCTTGATTCCGGTCTGGGAAAGATATGGCTGTGTAGTTCGGACTGGACTGTTCCCATGGGGCACAGGGTCAGAGCTGATTTCCATAAAGCCATTATCTAACCCAGGGTGGTGTGGAGTGCAAAAAACGATGGATTTAGGCCCAGGTCATTGTACTGGGGTGAATGTAAGACATTGATCTACATTCTGTCCATCAAATTGTTTTTTGTAATTTTCTACCTGAGTGTACTGGGGTAGCCCAGACGTGGGTCCCAGAGCCTCCACACCACTGGAGTCAAGCTAGCCGGGCTGATGAGAGGTGTTACCTCGAAACCGGTCCGGTCCTCGGATGCTTGATTCCGGTCTGGGAAAGATATGGCTGTGTAGTTCGGACTGGACTGTTCCCATGGGGCACAGGGTCAGAGCTGATTTGCATAAAGCCATTATCTAACCCAGGGTGGTGTGGAGTGCAAAAAACGATGGATTTAGGCCCAGATCATTGTACTGGGGTGAATGTAAGACATTGATCTACATTCTGTCCATCAAATAGTTTTTTGTAATTTTCTCCCTGAGTGTACTGGGGTAGCCCAGACGTGGGTCCCAGAGCCTCCACACCACTGGAGTCAAGCTAGCCGGGCTGATGAGAGGTGTTACCTCGAAACCGGTCCGGTCCTCGCATGCTTGATTCCGGTCTGGGAAAGATATGGCTGTGTAGTTCGGACTGGACTGTTCCCATGGGGCACAGGGTCAGAGCTGATTTGCATGAAGCCATTATCTAACCCAGGGTGGTGTGGAGTGCAAAAAACGATGGATTTAGGCCCGGATCATTTTACTGGGGTGAATGTAAGACATTGATCTACATTCTGTCCATCAAATTGTTTTTTGTAATTTTCTCCCTGAGTGTACTGGGGTAGCCCAGACGAGGGTCCCAGAGCCTCCACACCACTGGAGTCAAGCTAGCCGGGCTGATGAGAGGTGTTACCTCGAAACCGGTCCGGTCCTCGGATGCTTGATGCCGGTCTGGGAAAGATATGGCTGTGTAGTTCGGACTGGACTGTTCCCATGGGGCACGGGGTCAGAGCTGATTTGCATACAGCCATTATCTAACCCAGGGTGGTGTGGAGTGCAAAAAACGATGGATTTAGGCCCAGATCATTGTACTGGGGTGAATGTAAGACATTGATCTACATTCTGTCCATCAAATTGTTTTTTATAATTTTCTCACTGAGTGTACTGGGGTAGCCCAGACGTGGGTCCCAGAGCCTCCACACCACTGGAGTCAAGCTAGCCGGGCTGATGAGAGGTGTTACCTCGAAACCGGTCCGGTCCTCGGATGCTTGATTCCGGTCTGGGAAAGATATGGCTGTGTAGTTCGGACTGGACTGTTCCCATGGGGCACAGGGTCAGAGCTGATTTGCATAAAGCCATTATCCAACCCAGGGTGGTGTGGAGTGCAAAAAACGATGGATTTAGGCCCAGATCATTGTACTGGGGTGAATGTAAGACATTGATCTACATTCTGTCCATCAAATTGTTTTTTGTAATTTTCTCCCTGAGTGTACTGGGGTAGCCCAGACGTGGGTCCCAGAGCCTCCACACCACTGGAGTCAAGCTAGCCGGGCTGATGTGAGGTGTTACCTCGAAACCGGTCCGGTCCTCGGATGCTTGATTCCGGTCTGGGAAAGATATGGCTGTGTAGTTCGGACTGGACTGTTCCCATGGGGCACAGGGTCAGAGCTGATTTGCATAAAGCCATTATCTAGCCCAGGGTGGTGTGGAGTGCAAAAAACGATGGATTTAGGCCCAGGTCATTGTACTGGGGTGAATGTAAGACATTGATCTACATTCTGTCCATCAAATTGTTTTTTGTAATTTTCTCCCTGAGTGTACTGGGGTAGCCCAGACGTGGGTCCCAGAGCCTCCACACCACTGGAGTCAAGCTAGCCGGGCTGATGTGAGGTGTTACCTCGAAACCGGTCCGGTCCTCGGATGCTTGATTCCGGTCTGGGAAAGATATGGCTGTGTAGTTCGGACTGGACTGTTCCCATGGGGCACAGGGTCAGAGCTGATTTGCATAAAGCCATTACCTAACCCAGGGTGGTGTGGAGTGCAAAAAACTATGGATTTAGGCCCAGATCATTGTACTGGGGTGAATGTAAGACATTGATCTACATTCTGTCCATCAAATTGTTTTTTGTAATTTTCTCCCTGAGTGTACTGGGGTAGCCCAGACGTGGGTCCCAGAGCCTCCACACCACTGGAGTCAAGCTAGCCGGGCTGATGAGAGGTGTTACCTCGAAACCGGTCCGGTCCTCGGATGCTTGAATCCGGTCTGGGAAAGATATGGCTGTGTAGTTCGGACTGGACTGTTCCCATGGGGCACAGGGTCAGAGCTGATTTGCATACAGCCATTATCTAACCCCCGGTGGTGTGGAGTGCAAAAAACGATGGATTTAGGCCCAGATCATTGTACTGGGGTGAATGTAAGACATTGATCTACATTCTGTCCATCAAATTGTTTTTTATAATTTTCTCCCTGAGTGTACTGGGGTAGCCCAGACGTGGGTCCCAGAGCCTCCACACCACTGGAGTCAAGCTAGCCGGACTGATGAGAGGTGTTACCTCGAAACCGGTCCGGTCCTCGGATGCTTGATTCCGGTCTGGGAAAGATATGGCTGTGTAGTTCGGACTGGACTGTTCCCATGGGGCACAGGGTCAGAGCTGATTTGCATAAAGCCATTATCTAGCCCAGGGTGGTGTGGAGTGCAAAAAACGATGGATTTAGGCCCAGGTCATTGTACTGGGGTGAATGTAAGACATTGATCTACATTCTGTCCATCAAAATGTTTTTTGTAATTTTCTCCCTGAATGTACTGGGGTATCCCAGACGTGGGTCCCAGAGCCTCCACACCACTGGAGTCAAGCTAGCCGGGCTGATGAGAGGTGTTACCTCGAAACCGGTCTGGTCCTCGGATGCTTGATTCCGGTCTGGGAAAGATATGGCTGTGTAGTTCGGACTGGACTGTTCCCATGGGGCACAGGGTCAGAGCTGATTTGCATAAAGCCATTACCTAACCCAGGGTGGTGTGGAGTGCAAAAAACTATGGATTTAGGCCCAGATCATTGTACTGGGGTGAATGTAAGACATTGATCTACATTCTGTCCATCAAATTGTTTTTTGTAATTTTCTCCCTGAGTGTACTGGGGTAGCCCAGACGTGGGTCCCAGAGCCTCCACACCACTGGAGTCAAGCTAGCCGGGCTGATGAGAGGTGTTACCTCGAAACCGGTCCGGTCCTCGGATGCTTGAATCCGGTCTGGGAAAGATATGGCTGTGTAGTTCGGACTGGACTGTTCCCATGGGGCACAGGGTCAGAGCTGATTTGCATACAGCCATTATCTAACCCCCGGTGGTGTGGAGTGCAAAAAACGATGGATTTAGGCCCAGATCATTGTACTGGGGTGAATGTAAGACATTGATCTACATTCTGTCCATCAAATTGTTTTTTATAATTTTCTCCCTGAGTGTACTGGGGTAGCCCAGACGTGGGTCGCAGAGCCTCCACACCACTGGAGTCAAGCTAGCCGGGCTGATGAGAGGTGTTACCTCGAAACCGGTCCGGTCCTCGGATGCTTGAATCCGGTCTGGGAAAGATATGGCTGTGTAGTTCGGACTGGACTGTTCCCATGGGGCACAGGGTCAGAGCTGATTTGCATACAGCCATTATCTAACCCCCGGTGGTGTGGAGTGCAAAAAACGATGGATTTAGGCCCAGATCATTGTACTGGGGTGAATGTAAGACATTGATCTACATTCTGTCCATCAAATTGTTTTTTATAATTTTCTCCCTGAGTGTACTGGGGTAGCCCAGACGTGGGTCCCAGAGCCTCCACACCACTGGAGTCAAGCTAGCCGGGCTGATGAGAGGTGTTACCTCGAAACCGGTCCGGTCCTCGGATGCTTGATTCCGGTCTGGGAAAGATATGGCTGTGTAGTTCGGACTGGACTGTTCCCATGGGGCACAGGGTCAGAGCTGATTTGCATAAAGCCATTATCTAACCCAGGGTGGTGTGGAGTGCAAAAAACGATGGATTTAGGCCCAGATCATTGTACTGGGGTGAATGTAAGACATTGATCTACATTCTGTCCATCAAATTGTTTTTTGTAATTTTCTCCCTGAGTGTACTGGGGTAGCCCAGACGTGGGTCCCAGAGCCTCCACACCACTGGAGTCAAGCTAGCCGGGCTGATGTGAGGTGTTACCTCGAAACCGGTCCGGTCCTCGGATGCTTGATTCCGATCTGGGAAAGATATGGCTGTGTAGTTCGAACTGGACTGTTCCCATGGGGCACAGGGTCAGAGCTGATTTGCATAAAGCCATTATCTAGCCCAGGGTGGTGTGGAGTGCAAAAAACGATGGATTTAGGCCCAGGTCATTGTACTGGGGTGAATGTAAGACATTGATCTACATTCTGTCCATCAAAATGTTTTTTGTAATTTTCTCCCTGAATGTACTGGGGTAGCCCAGACGTGGGTCCCAGAGCCTCCACACCACTGGAGTCAAGCTAGCCGGGCTGATGAGAGGTGTTACCTCGAAACCGGTCCGGTCCTCGGATGCTTGATTCCGGTCTGGGAAAGATATGGCTGTGTAGTTCGGACTGGACTGTTCCCATGGGGCACAGGGTCAGAGCTGATTTGCATAAAGCCATTATCTAACCCAGGGTGGTGTGGAGTGCAAAAAACAATGGATTTAGGCCCAGATCATTGTACTGGGGTGAATGTAAGACATTGATCTACATTCTGTCCATCAAATTGTTTTTTGTAATTTTCTCCCTGAATGTACTGGGGTAGCCCAGACGTGGGTCCCAGAGCCTCCACACCACTGGAGTCAAGCTAGCCGGGCTGATGAGAGATGTTACCTCGAAACCGGTCCGGTCCTCGGATGCTTGATTCCGGTCTGGGAAAGATATGGCTGTGTAGTTCGGACTGGACTGTTCCCATGGGGCACAGGGTCAGAGCTGATTTGCATAAAGCCATTATCTAACCCAGGGTGGTGTGGAGTGCAAAAAACGATGGATTTAGGCCCAGATCATTGTACTGGGGTGAATGTAAGACATTGATCTACATTCTGTCCATCAAATTGTTTTTTGTAATTTTCTCCCTGAGTGTACTGGGGTAGCCCAGACGTGGGTCCCAGAGCCTCCACACCACTGGAGTCAAGCTAGCCAGGCTGATGAGAGGTGTTACCTCGAAACCGGTCCGGTCCTCGGATGCTTGATTCCGGTCTGGGAAAGATATGGCTGTGTAGTTCGGACTGGACTGTTCCCATGGGGCACAGGGTCAGAGCTGATTTCCATAAAGCCATTATCTAACCCAGGGTGGTGTGGAGTGCAAAAAACGATGGATTTAGGCCTAGATCATTGTACTGGGGTGAATGTAAGACATTGATCTACATTCTGTCCATCAAATTGTTTTTTGTAATTTTCTCCCTGAGTGTACTGGGGTAGCCCAGACGTGGGTCCCAGAGCCTCCACACCACTGGAGTCAAGCTAGCCGGGCTGATGAGAGGTGTTACCTCGAAACCGGTCCGGTCCTCGGATGCTTGATTCCGGTCTGGGAAAGATATGGCTGTGTAGTTCGGACTGGACTGTTCCCATGGGGCACAGGGTCAGAGCTGATTTACATAAAGCCATTATCTAACCCAGGGTGGTGTGGAGTGCAAAAAACGATGGATTTAGGCCCAGATCATTGTACTGGGGTGAATGTAAGACATTGATCTACATTCTGTCCATCAAATTGTTTTTTGTAATTTTCTCCCTGAGTGTACTGGGGTAGCCCAGACGTGGGTCCCAGAGCCTCCACACCACTGGAGTCAAGTTAGCCGGGCTGATGAGAGGTGTTACCTCGAAACCGGTCCGGTCCTCGGATGCTTGACTCCGGTCTGGGAAAGATATGGCTGTGTAGTTCGGACTGGACTGTTCCCATGGGGCAAAGGGTCAGAGCTGATTTGCATAAAGCCATTATTTAACCCAGGGTGGTGTGGAGTGCAAAAAACGATGGATTTAGTCCCAGATCATTGTACTGGGGTGAATGTAAGACATTGATCTACATTCTGTCCATCAAATTGTTTTTTGTAATTTTCTCCCTGAGTGTACTGGGGTAGCCCAGACGTGGGTCCCAGAGCCTCCACACCACTGGAGTCAAGCTAGCCGGGCTGATGAGAGGTGTTACCTCGAAACCGGTACGGTCCTCGGATGCTTGATTCCGGTCTGGGAAAGATATGGCTGTGTAGTTCGGACTGGACTGTTCCCATGGGGCACAGGGTCAGAGCTGATTTGCATAAAGCCATTATCTAACCCAGGGTGGTGTGGAGTGCAAAAAACGATGGATTTAGGCCCAGATCATTGTACTGGGGTGAATGTAAGACATTGATCTACATTCTGTCCATCAAATTGTTTTTTGTAATTTTCTCCCTGAGTGTACTGGGGTAGCCCAGACGTGGGTCCCAGAGCCTCCACACCACTGGAGTCAAGCTAGCCGGGCTGATGAGAGGTGTTACCTCGAAACCGGTCCGGTCCTCGGATGCTTGATTCCGGTCTGGGAAAGATATGACTGTGTAGTTCGGACTGGACTGTTCCCATGGGGCACAGGGTCAGAGCTGATTTGCATAAAGCTATTATCTAACCCAGGGTGGTGTGGAGTGCAAAAAACGATGGATTTAGGCCCAGATCATTGTACTGGGGTGAATGTAAGACATTGATCTACATTCTGTCCATCAGATTGTTTTTTGTAATTTTCTCCCTGAGTGTACTGGGGTAGCCCAGACGTGGGTCCCAGAGCCTCCACACCACTGGAGTCAAGCTAGCCGGGCTGATGAGAGGTGTTACCTCGAAACCGGTCCGGTCCTCGGATGCTTGATTCCGGTCTGGGAAAGATATGGCTGTGTAGTTCGGACTGGACTGTTCCCATGGGGCACAGGGTCAGAGCTGATTTGCATACAGCCATTATCTAACCCAGGGTGGTGTGGAGTGCAAAAAACGATGGATTTAGGCCCAGATCATTGTACTGGGGTGAATGTAAGACATTGATCTACATTCTGTCCATCAAATTGTTTTTTGTAATTTTCTCCCTGAGTGTACTGGGGTAGCCCAGACGTGGGTCCCAGAGCCTCCACACAACTGGAGTCAAGCTAGCCGGGCTGATGAGAGGTGTTACCTCGAAACCGGTCCGGTCCTCAGATGCTTGATTCCGGTCTGGGAAAGATATGGCTGTGTAGTTCGGACTGGACTGTTCCCATGGGGCACAGGGTCAGAGCTGATTTGCATAAAGCCATTATCTAACCCAGGGTGGTGTGGAGTGCAAAAAACGATAGATTTAGGCCCAGATCATTGTACTGGGGTGAATGTAAGACATTGATCTACATTCTGTCCATCAAATTGTTTTTTGTAATTTTCTCCCTGAGTGTACTGGGGTAGCCCAGACGTGGGTCCCAGAGCCTCCACACAACTGGAGTCAAGCTAGCAGGGCTGATGAGAGGTGTTACCTCGAAACCGGTCCGGTCCTCAGATGCTTGATTCCGGTCTGGGAAAGATATGGCTGTGTAGTTCGGACTGGACTGTTCCCATGGGGCACAGGGTCAGAGCTGATTTGCATAAAGCCATTATCTAACCCAGGGTGGTGTGGAGTGCAAAAAACGATGGATTTAGGCCCAGATCATTGTACTGGGGTGAATGTAAGACATTGATCTACATTCTGTCCATCAAATTGTTTTTTGTAATTTTCTCCCTGAGTGTACTGGGGTAGCCCAGACGTGGGTCCCAGAGCCTCCACACCACTGGAGTCAAGCTAGCCGGGCTGATGAGAGGTGTTACCTCGAAACCGGTCCGGTCCTCGGATGCTTGATTCCGGTCTGGGAAAGATATGACTGTGTAGTTCGGACTGGACTGTTCCCATGGGGCACAGGGTCAGAGCTGATTTGCATAAAGCTATTATCTAACCCAGGGTGGTGTGGAGTGCAAAAAACGATGGATTTAGGCCCAGATCATTGTACTGGGGTGAATGTAAGACATTGATCTACATTCTGTCCATCAGATTGTTTTTTGTAATTTTCTCCCTGAGTGTACTGGGGTAGCCCAGACGTGGGTCCCAGAGCCTCCACACCACTGGAGTCAAGCTAGCCGGGCTGATGAGAGGTGTTACCTCGAAACCGGTCCGGTCCTCGGATGCTTGATTCCGGTCTGGGAAAGATATGGCTGTGTAGTTCGGACTGGACTGTTCCCATGGGGCACAGGGTCAGAGCTGATTTGCATACAGCCATTATCTAACCAAGGGTGGTGTCGAGTGCAAAAAACGATGGATTTAGGCCCAGGTCATTGTACTGGGGTGAATGTAAGACATTGATCTACATTCTGTCCATCAAATTGTTTTTTGTAATTTTCTCCCTGAGTGTACTGGGGTAGCCCAGACGTGGGTCCCAGAGCCTCCACACAACTGGAGTCAAGCTAGCCGGGCTGATGAGAGGTGTTACCTCGAAACCGGTCCGGTCCTCAGATGCTTGATTCCGGTCTGGGAAAGATATGGCTGTGTAGTTCGGACTGGACTGTTCCCATGGGGCACAGGGTCAGAGCTGATTTGCATAAAGCCATTATCTAACCCAGGGTGGTGTGGAGTGCAAAAAACGATGGATTTAGGCACAGATCATTGTACTGGGGTGAATGTAAGACATTGATCTACATTCTGTCCATCAAATTGTTTTTTGTAATTTTCTCCCTGAGTGTACTGGGGTAGCCCAGACGTGGGTCCCAGAGCCTCCACACCACTGGAGTCAAGCTAGCCGGGCTGATGAGAGGTGTTACCTCGAAACCGGTCCGGTCCTCGGATGCTTGATTCCGGTCTGGGAAAGATATGGCTGTGTAGTTCGGACTGGACTGTTCCCATGGGGCACAGGGTCAGAGCTGATTTGCATAAAGCCATTATCTAACCCAGGGTGGTGTGGAGTGCAAAAAACGATGGATTTAGGCCCAGATCATTGTACTGGGGTGAATGTAAGACATTGATCTACATTCTGTCCATCAAATTGTTTTTTGTAATTTTCTCCCTGAGTGTACTGGGGTAGTCCAGACGTGGGCCCCAGAGCCTCCACACCACTGGAGTCAAGCTAGCCGGGCTGATAAGAGGTGTTACCTCGAAACCGGTCCGGTCCTCGGATGCTTGATTCCGGTTTGGGAAAGATATGGCTGTGTAGTTCGGACTGGACTGCTCCCATGGGGCACAGGGTTAGAGCTGATTTGCATAAAGCCATTATCTAACCCAGGGTGGTGTGGAGTGCAAAAAACGATGGATTTAGGCCTAGATCATTGTACTGGGGTGAATGTAAGACATTGATCTACATTCTGTCCATCAAATTGTTTTTTGTAATTTTCTCCCTGAGTGTACTGGGGTAGCCCAGACGTGGGTCCCAGAGCCTCCACACCACTGGAGTCAAGCTAGCCGGGCTGATGAGAGGTGTTACCTCGAAACCGGTCCGGTCCTCGGATGCTTGATTCCGGTCTGGGAAAGATATGGCTGTGTAGTTTGGACAGGACTGTTCCCATGGGGCACAGGGTCAGAGCTGATTTGCATAAAGCCATTATTTAACCCAGGGTGGTGTGGAGTGCAAAAAACGATGGATTTAGGCCCAGATCATTGTACTGGGGTGAATGTAAGACATTGATCTACATTCTGTCCATCAAATTGTTTTTTGTAATTTTCTCCCTGAGTGTACTGGGGTAGCCCAGACGTGGGTCGGAGAGCCTCCACACCACTGGATTCAAGCTAGCCGGGCTGATGAGAGGTGTTACCTCGAAACCGGTCCGTTCCTCGGATGCTTGATCCCGGTCTGGGAAAGATATGGCTGTGTAGTTCGGACTGGACTGTTCCCATGGGGCACAGGGTCAGAGCTGATTTGCATAAAGCCATTATTTAACCCAGGGTGGTGTGGAGTGCAAAAAACGATGGATTTAGGCCCAGATCATTGTACTGGGGTGAATGTAAGACATTGATCTACATTCTGTCCATCAAATTGTTTTTTGTAATTTTCTCCCTGAGTGTACTGGGGTAGCCCAGACGTGGGTCCCAGAGCCTCCACACCACTGGAGTCAAGCTAGCCAGGCTGATGAGAGGTGTTACCTCGAAACCGGTCCGGTCCTCGGATGCTTGATTCCGGTCTGGGAAAGATATGGCTGTGTAGTTCGGACTGGACTGTTCCCATGGGGCACAGGGTCAGAGCTGATTTGCATAAAGCCATTATTTAACCCAGGGTGGTGTGGAGTGCAAAAAACGATGGATTTAGGCCCAGATCATTGTACTGGGGTGAATGTAAGACATTGATCTACATTCTGTCCATCAAATTGTTTTTTGTAATTTTCTCCCTGAGTGTACTGGGGTAGCCCAGACGTGGGTCCCAGAGCCTCCACACCACTGGAGTCAAGCTAGCCGGGCTGATGAGAGGTGTTACCTCGAAACTGGTCCGGTCCTCGGATGCTTGATTCCGGTCTGGGAAAGATATGGCTGTGTAGTTCGGACTGGACTGTTCCCATGGGGCACAGGGTCAGAGCTGATTTGCATAAAGCCATTATCTAACCCAGGGTGGTGTGGAGTGCAAAAAACGATGGATTTAGGCCCAGATCATTGTACTGGGGTGAATGTAAGACATTGATCTACATTCTGTCCATCAAATTGTTTTTTGTAATTTTCTCCCTGAGTGTACTGGGGTAGCCCAGACGTGGGTCCCAGAGCCTCCACACCACTGGAGTCAAGCTAGCCGGGCTGATGAGAGGTGTTACCTCGAAACCGGTCCGGACCTCGGATGCTTGATTCCGGTCTGGGAAAGATATGGCTGTGTAGTTCGGACTGGACTGTTCCCATGGGGCACAGGGTCAGAGCTGATTTGCATAAAGCCATTATCTAACCCAGGGTGGTGTGGAGTGCAAAAAACAATGGATTTAGGCCCAGATCATTGTACTGGGGTGAATGTAAGACATTGATCTACATTCTGTCCATCAAATTGTTTTTTGTAATTTTCTCCCTGGATGTACTGGGGTAGCCCAGACGTGGGTCCCAGAGCCTCCACACCACTGGAGTCAAGCTAGCCGGGCTGATGAGAGATGTTACCTCGAAACGGGTCCGGTCCTCGGATGCTTGATTCCGGTCTGGGAAAGATATGGCTGTGTAGTTCGGACTGGACTGTTCCCATGGGGCACAGGGTCAGAGCTGATTTGCATAAAGCCATTATCTAACCCAGGGTGGTGTGGAGTGCAAAAAACGATGGATTTAGGCCCAGATCATTGTACTGGGGTGAATGTAAGACATTGATCTACATTCTGTCCATCAAATTGTTTTTTGTAATTTTCTCCCTGAGTGTAGTGGGGTAGCCCAGACGTGGGTCCCAGAGCCTCCACACCACTGGAGTCAAGCTAGCCGGGCTGATGAGAGGTGTTACCTCGAAACCGGTCCGGTCCTCGGATGCTTGATTCCGGTCTGGGAAAGATATGGCTGTGTAGTTCGGACTGGACTGTTCCCATGGGGCACAGGGTCAGAGCTGATTTCCATAAAGCCATTATCTAACCCAGGGTGGTGTGGAGTGCAAAAAACGATGGATTTAGGCCCAGATCATTGTACTGGGGTGAATGTAAGACATTGATCTACATTCTGTCCATCAAATTGTTTTTTGTAATTTTCTCCCTGAGTGTACTGGGGTAGCCCAGACGTGGGTCCCAGAGCCTCCACACCACTGGAGTCAAGCTAGCCGGGCTGATGAGAGGTGTTACCTCAAAACCGGTCCGGTCCTCGGATGCTTGATTCCGGTCTGGGAAAGATATGGCTGTGTAGTTCGGACTGGACTGTTCCCATGGGGCACAGGGTCAGAGCTGATTTACATAAAGCCATTATCTAACCCAGGGTGGTGTGGAGTGCAAAAAACGATGGATTTAGGCCCAGATCATTGTACTGGGGTGAATGTAAGACATTGATCTACATTCTGTCCATCAAATTGTTTTTTGTAATTTTCTCCCTGAGTGTACTGGGGTAGCCCAGACGTGGGTCCCAGAGCCTCCACACCACTGGAGTCAAGCTAGCCGGGCTGATGAGAGGTGTTACCTCGAAACCGGTCCGGTCCTCGGATGCTTGATTCCGGTCTGGGAAAGATATGGCTGTGTAGTTCGGACTGGACTGTTCCCATGGGGCACAGGGTCAGAGCTGATTTGCATAAAGCCATTATTTAACCCAGGGTGGTGTGGAGTGCAAAAAACGATGGATTTAGGCCCAGATCATTGTACTGGGGTGAATGTAAGACATTGATCTACATTCTGTCCATCAAATAGTTTTTTGTAATTTTCTCCCTGAGTGTACTGGGGTAGCCCAGACGTGGGTCCCAGAGCCTCCACACCACTGGAGTCAAGCTAGCCGGGCTGATGAGAGGTGTTACCTCGAAACCGGTACGGTCCTCGGATGCTTGATTCCGGTCTGGGAAAGATATGGCTGTGTAGTTCGGACTGGACTGTTCCCATGGGGCACAGGGTCAGAGCTGATTTGCATGAAGCCATTATCTAACCCAGGGTGGTGTGGAGTGCAAAAAACGATGGATTTAGGCCCAGATCATTGTACTGGGGTGAATGTAAGACATTGATCTACTTTCTGTCTATCAAATTGTTTTTTGTAATTTTCTCCCTGAGTGTACTGGGGTAGCCCAGACGTGGGTCCCAGAGCCTCCACAACCCTGGAGTCAAGCTAGCGGGGCTGATGAGAGGTGTTACCTCGAAACTGGTCCGGTCCTCGGATGCTTGATTCCGGTCTGGGAAAGATATGGCTGTGTAGTTCGGACTGGACTGTTCCCATGGGGCACAGGGTCAGAGCTGATTTGCATAAAGCCATTATCTAACCCAGGGTGGTGTGGAGTGCAAAAAACGATGGATTTAGGCCCAGATCATTGTACTGGGGTGAATGTAAGACATTGATCTACATTCTGTCCATCAAATTGTTTTTTGTAATTTTCTCCCTGAGTGTACTGGGGTAGCCCAGACGTGGGTCCCAGAGCCTCCACACCACTGGAGTCAAGCTAGCCGGGCTGATGAGAGGTGTTACCTCGAAACCGGTCCGGTCCTCGGATGCTTGATTCCGGTCTGGGAAAGATATGGCTGTGTAGTTCGGACTGGACTGTTCCCATGGGGCACAGGGTCAGAGCTGATTTGCATAAAGCCATTATCTAACCCAGGGTGGTGTGGAGTGCAAAAAACAATGGATTTAGGCCCAGATCATTGTACTGGGGTGAATGTAAGACATTGATCTACATTCTGTCCATCAAATTGTTTTTTGTAATTTTCTCCCTGAATGTACTGGGGTAGCCCAGACGTGGGTCCCAGAGCCTCCACACCACTGGAGTCAAGCTAGCCGGGCTGATGAGAGATGTTACCTCGAAACCGGTCCGGTCCTCGGATGCTTGATTCCGGTCTGGGAAAGATATGGCTGTGTAGTTCGGACTGGACTGTTCCCATGGGGCACAGGGTCAGAGCTGATTTGCATGAAGCCATTATTTAACCCAGGGTGGTGTGGAGTGCAAAAAACGATGGATTTAGGCCCAGATCATTGTACTGGGGTGAATGTAAGACATTGATCTACATTCTGTCCATCAAATTGTTTTTTGTAATTTTCTCCCTGAGTGTACTGGGGTAGCCCAGACGTGGGTCCCAGAGCCTCCACACCACTGGAGTCAAGCTAGCCGGGCTGATGAGAGGTGTTACCTCGAAACCGGTCCGGTCCTCGGGTGCTTGATTCCGGTCTGGGAAAGATATGGCTGTGTAGTTCGGACTGGACTGTTCCCATGGGGCACAGGGTCAGAGCTGATTTGCATACAGCCATTATCTAACCCAGGGTGGTGTGGAGTGCAAAAAACGATGGATTTAGGCCCAGATCATTGTACTGGGGTGAATGTAAGACATTGATCTACATTCTGTCCATCAAATTGTTTTTTGTAATTTTCTCCCTGAGTGTACTGGGGTAGCCCAGACGTGGGTCCCAGAGCCTCCACACCACTGGAGTCAAGCTAGCCGGGCTGATGAGAGGTGTTACCTCGAAACCGGTCCGGTCCTCGGATGCTTGATTCCGGTCTGGGAAAGATATGGCTGTGTAGTTCGGACTGGACTGTTCCCATAGGGCACAGGGTCAGAGCTGATTTGCATACAGCCATTATCTAACCCAGGGTGGTGTGGAGTGCAAAAAACGATGGATTTAGGCCCAGATCATTGTACTGGGGTGAATGTAAGACATTGATCTACATTCTGACCATCAAATTGTTTTTTGTAATTTTCTCCCTGAGTGTACTGGGGTAGCCCAGACGTGGGTCCCAGAGCCTCCACACAACTGGAGTCAAGCTAGCCGGGCTGATGAGAGGTGTTACCTCAAAACAGGTCCGGTCCTCAGATGCTTGATTCCGGTCTGGGAAAGATATGGCTGTGTAGTTCGGACTGGACTGTTCCCATGGAGCACAGGGTCAGAGCTGATTTGCATAAAGCCATTATCTAACCCAGGGTGGTGTGGAGTGCAAAAAACGATGGATTTAGGCACAGATCATTGTACTGGGGTGAATGTAAGACATTGATCTACATTCTGTCCATCAAATTGTTTTTTGTAATTTTCTCCCTGAGTGTACTGGGGTAGCCCAGACGTGGGTCCCAGAGCCTCCACACCACTGGAGTCAAGCTAGCCGGGCTGATGAGAGGTGTTACCTCGAAACCGGTCCGGTCCTCGGATGCTTGATTCCGGTCTGGGAAAGATATGGCTGTGTAGTTCGGACTGGACTGTTCCCATGGGGCACAGGGTCAGAGCTGATTTACATAAAGCCATTATCTAACCCAGGGTGGTGTGGAGTGCAAAAAACGATGGATTTAGGCCCAGATCATTGTACTGGGGTGAATGTAAGACATTGATCTACATTCTGTCCATCAAATTGTTTTTTGTAATTTTCTCCCTGAGTGTACTGGGGTAGCCCAGACGTGGGTCCCAGAGCCTCCACACCACTGGAGTCAAGCTAGCCGGGCTGATGAGAGGTGTTACCTCGAAACCGGTCCGGTCCTCGGATGCTTGATTCCGGTCTGGGAAAGATATGGCTGTGTAGTTCGGACTGGACTGTTCCCATGGGGCACAGGGTCAGAGCTGATTTGCATAAAGCCATTATTTAACCCAGGGTGGTGTGGAGTGCAAAAAACGATGGATTTAGGCCCAGATCATTGTACTGGGGTGAATGTAAGACATTGATCTACATTCTGTCCATCAAATAGTTTTTTGTAATTTTCTCCCTGAGTGTACTGGGGTAGCCCAGACGTGGGTCCCAGAGCCTCCACACCACTGGAGTCAAGCTAGCCGGGCTGATGAGAGGTGTTACCTCGAAACCGGTACGGTCCTCGGATGCTTGATTCCGGTCTGGGAAAGATATGGCTGTGTAGTTCGGACTGGACTGTTCCCATGGGGCACAGGGTCAGAGCTGATTTGCATAAAGCCATTATTTAACCCAGGGTGGTGTGGAGTGCAAAAAACAATGGATTTAGGCCCAGATCATTGTACTGGGGTGAATGTAAGACATTGATCTACATTCTGTCCATCAAATTGTTTTTTGTAATTTTCTCCCTGAGTGTACTGGGGTAGCCCAGACGTGGGTCCCAGAGCCTCCACACCACTGGAGTCAAGCTAGCCGGGCTGATGAGAGGTGTTACCTCGAAACCGGTCCGGTCCTCGGATGCTTGATTCCGGTCTGGGAAAGATATGGCTGTGTAGTTCGGACTGGACTGTTCCCATGGGGCACAGGGTCAGAGCTGATTTGCATGAAGCCATTATCTAACCCAGGGTGGTGTGGAGTGCAAAAAACGATGGATTTAGGCCCAGATCATTGTACTGGGGTGAATGTAAGACATTGATCTACTTTCTGTCTATCAAATTGTTTTTTGTAATTTTCTCCCTGAGTGTACTGGGGTAGCCCAGACGTGGGTCCCAGAGCCTCCACAACCCTGGAGTCAAGCTAGCGGGGCTGATGAGAGGTGTTACCTCGAAACTGGTCCGGTCCTCGGATGCTTGATTCCGGTCTGGGAAAGATATGGCTGTGTAGTTCGGACTGGACTGTTCCCATGGGGCACAGGGTCAGAGCTGATTTGCATAAAGCCATTATCTAACCCAGGGTGGTGTGGAGTGCAAAAAACGATGGATTTAGGCCCAGATCATTGTACTGGGGTGAATGTAAGACATTGATCTACATTCTGTCCATCAAATTGTTTTTTGTAATTTTCTCCCTGAGTGTACTGGGGTAGCCCAGACGTGGGTCCCAGAGCCTCCAAACCACTGGAGTCAAGCTAGCCGGGCTGATGAGAGGTGTTACCTCGAAACCGGTCCGGTCCTCGGATGCTTGATTCCGGTCTGGGAAAGATATGGCTGTGTAGTTCGGACTGGACTGTTCCCATGGGGCACAGGGTCAGAGCTGATTTGCATAAAGCCATTATCTAACCCAGGGTGGTGTGGAGTGCAAAAAACAATGGATTTAGGCCCAGATCATTGTACTGGGGTGAATGTAAGACATTGATCTACATTCTGTCCATCAAATTGTTTTTTGTAATTTTCTCCCTGAATGTACTGGGGTAGCCCAGACGTGGGTCCCAGAGCCTCCACACCACTGGAGTCAAGCTAGCCGGGCTGATGAGAGATGTTACCTCGAAACCGGTCCGGTCCTCGGATGCTTGATTCCGGTCTGGGAAAGATATGGCTGTGTAGTTCGGACTGGACTGTTCCCATGGGGCACAGGGTCAGAGCTGATTTGCATGAAGCCATTATTTAACCCAGGGTGGTGTGGAGTGCAAAAAACGATGGATTTAGGCCCAGATCATTGTACTGGGGTGAATGTAAGACATTGATCTACATTCTGTCCATCAAATTGTTTTTTGTAATTTTCTCCCTGAGTGTACTGGGGTAGCCCAGACGTGGGTCCCAGAGCCTCCACACCACTGGAGTCAAGCTAGCCGGGCTGATGAGAGGTGTTACCTCGAAACCGGTCCGGTCCTCGGGTGCTTGATTCCGGTCTGGGAAAGATATGGCTGTGTAGTTCGGACTGGACTGTTCCCATGGGGCACAGGGTCAGAGCTGATTTGCATACAGCCATTATCTAACCCAGGGTGGTGTGGAGTGCAAAAAACGATGGATTTAGGCCCAGATCATTGTACTGGGGTGAATGTAAGACATTGATCTACATTCTGTCCATCAAATTGTTTTTTGTAATTTTCTCCCTGAGTGTACTGGGGTAGCCCAGACGTGGGTCCCAGAGCCTCCACACCACTGGAGTCAAGCTAGCCGGGCTGATGAGAGGTGTTACCTCGAAACCGGTCCGGTCCTCGGATGCTTGATTCCGGTCTGGGAAAGATATGGCTGTGTAGTTCGGACTGGACTGTTCCCATGGGGCACAGGGTCAGAGCTGATTTGCATACAGCCATTATCTAACCCAGGGTGGTGTGGAGTGCAAAAAACGATGGATTTAGGCCCAGATCATTGTACTGGGGTGAATGTAAGACATTGATCTACATTCTGACCATCAAATTGTTTTTTGTAATTTTCTCCCTGAGTGTACTGGGGTAGCCCAGACGTGGGTCCCAGAGCCTCCACACAACTGGAGTCAAGCTAGCCGGGCTGATGAGAGGTGTTACCTCAAAACAGGTCCGGTCCTCAGATGCTTGATTCCGGTCTGGGAAAGATATGGCTGTGTAGTTCGGACTGGACTGTTCCCATGGGGCACAGGGTCAGAGCTGATTTGCATAAAGCCATTATCTAACCCAGGGTGGTGTGGAGTGCAAAAAACGATGGATTTAGGCACAGATCATTGTACTGGGGTGAATGTAAGACATTGATCTACATTCTGTACATCAAATTGTTTTTTGTAATTTTCTCCCTGAGTGTACTGGGGTAGCCCAGACGTGGGTCCCAGAGCCTCCACACCACTGGAGTCAAGCTAGCCGGGCTGATGAGAGGTGTTACCTCGAAACCGGTCCGGTCCTCGGATGCTTGATTCCGGTCTGGGAAAGATATGGCTGTGTAGTTCGGACTGGACTGTTCCCATGGGGCACAGGGTCAGAGCTGATTTGCATAAAGCCATTATCTAACCCAGGGTGGTGTGGAGTGCAAAAAACGATGGATTTAGGCCCAGATCATTGTACTGGGGTGAATGTAAGACATTGATCTACATTCTGTTCATCAAATTGTTTTTTGTAATTTTCTCCCTGAGTGTACCAGGGTAGTCCAGACGTGGGCCCCAGAGCCTCCACACCACTGGAGTCAAGCTAGCCGGGCTGATGAGAGGTGTTACCTCGAAACCGGTCCGGTCCTCGGATGCTTGATTCCGGTTTGGGAAAGATATGGCTGTGTAGTTCGGACTGGACTGCTCCCATGGGGCACAGGGTTAGAGCTGATTTGCATAAAGCCATTATCTAACCCAGGGTGGTGTGGAGTGCAAAAAACGATGGATTTAGGCCCAGATCATTGTACTGGGGTGAATGTAAGACATTGATCTACATTCTGTCCATCAAATTGTTTTTTGTAATTTTCTCCCTGAGTGTACTGGGGTAGCCCAGACGTGGGTCCCAGAGCCTCCACACCACTGGAGTCAAGCTAGCCGGGCTGATGAGAGGTGTTACCTCGAAACCGGTCCGGTCCTCGGATGCTTGATTCCGGTCTGGGAAAGATATGGCTGTGTAGTTCGGACTGGACTGTTCCCATGGGGCACAGGGTCAGAGCTGATTTGCATAAAGCCATTATCTAACCCAGGGTGGTGTGGAGTGCAAAAAACGATGGATTTAGGCCCAGATCATTGTACTGGGGTGAATGTAAGACATTGATCTACATTCTGTCCATCAAATTGTTTTTTGTAATTTTCTCCCTGAGTGTACTGGGGTAGCCCAGACGTGGGTCCCAGAGCCTCCACAACCCTGGAGTCAAGCTAGCGGGGCTGATGAGAGGTGTTACCTCGAAACTGGTCCGGTCCTCGGATGCTTGATTCCGGTCTGGGAAAGATATGGCTGTGTAGTTCGGACTGGACTGTTCCCATGGGGCACAGGGTCAGAGCTGATTTGCATAAAGCCATTATCTAACCCAGGGTGGTGTGGAGTGCAAAAAACGATGGATTTAGGCCCAGATCATTGTACTGGGGTGAATGTAAGACATTGATCTACATTCTGTCCATCAAATTGTTTTTTGTAATTTTCTCCCTGAGTGTACTGGGGTAGCCCAGACGTGGGTCCCAGAGCCTCCACACCACTGGAGTCAAGCTAGCCGGGCTGATGAGAGGTGTTACCTCGAAACCGGTCCGGTCCTCGGATGCTTGATTCCGGTCTGGGAAAGATATGGCTGTGTAGTTCGGACTGGACTGTTCCCATGGGGCACAGGGTCAGAGCTGATTTGCATAAAGCCATTATCTAACCCAGGGTGGTGTGGAGTGCAAAAAACAATGGATTTAGGCCCAGATCATTGTACTGGGGTGAATGTAAGACATTGATCTACATTCTGTCCATCAAATTGTTTTTTGTAATTTTCTCCCTGAATGTACTGGGGTAGCCCAGACGTGGGTCCCAGAGCCTCCACACCACTGGAGTCAAGCTAGCCGGGCTGATGAGAGATGTTACCTCGAAACCGGTCCGGTCCTCGGATGCTTGATTCCGGTCTGGGAAAGATATGGCTGTGTAGTTCGGACTGGACTGTTCCCATGGGGCACAGGGTCAGAGCTGATTTGCATAAAGCCATTATCTAACCCAGGGTGGTGTGGAGTGCAAAAAACGATGGATTTAGGCCCAGATCATTGTACTGGGGTGAATGTAAGACATTGATCTACATTCTGTCCATCAAATTGTTTTTTGTAATTTTCTCCCTGAGTGTACTGGGGTAGCCCAGACGTGGGTCCCAGAGCCTCCACACCACTGGAGTCAAGCTAGCCAGGCTGATGAGAGGTGTTACCTCGAAACCGGTCCGGTCCTCGGATGCTTGATTCCGGTCTGGGAAAGATATGGCTGTGTAGTTCGGACTGGACTGTTCCCATGGGGCACAGGGTCAGAGCTGATTTCCATAAAGCCATTATCTAACCCAGGGTGGTGTGGAGTGCAAAAAACGATGGATTTAGGCCCAGATCATTGTACTGGGGTGAATGTAAGACATTGATCTACATTCTGTCCATCAAATTGTTTTTTGTAATTTTCTCCCTGAGTGTACTGGGGTAGCCCAGACGTGGGTCCCAGAGCCTCCACACCACTGGAGTCAAGCTAGCCGGGCTGATGAGAGGTGTTACCTCGAAACCGGTCCGGTCCTCGGATGCTTGATTCCGGTCTGGGAAAGATATGGCTGTGTAGTTCGGACTGGACTGTTCCCATGGGGCACAGGGTCAGAGCTGATTTACATAAAGCCATTATCTAACCCAGGGTGGTGTGGAGTGCAAAAAACGATGGATTTAGGCCCAGATCATTGTACTGGGGTGAATGTAAGACATTGATCTACATTCTGTCCATCAAATTGTTTTTTGTAATTTTCTCCCTGAGTGTACTGGGGTAGCCCAGACGTGGGTCCCAGAGCCTCCACACCACTGGAGTCAAGTTAGCCGGGCTGATGAGAGGTGTTACCTCGAAACCGGTCCGGTCCTCGGATGCTTGATTCCGGTCTGGGAAAGATATGGCTGTGTAGTTCGGACTGGACTGTTCCCATGGGGCACAGGGTCAGAGCTGATTTGCATAAAGCCATTATTTAACCCAGGGTGGTGTGGAGTGCAAAAAACGATGGATTTAGTCCCAGATCATTGTACTGGGGTGAATGTAAGACATTGATCTACATTCTGTCCATCAAATTGTTTTTTGTAATTTTCTCCCTGAGTGTACTGGGGTAGCCCAGACGTGGGTCCCAGAGCCTCCACACCACTGGAGTCAAGCTAGCCGGGCTGATGAGAGGTGTTACCTCGAAACCGGTACGGTCCTCGGATGCTTGATTCCGGTCTGGGAAAGATATGGCTGTGTAGTTCGGACTGGACTGTTCCCATGGGGCACAGGGTCAGAGCTGATTTGCATAAAGCCATTATCTAACCCAGGGTGGTGTGGAGTGCAAAAAACGATGGATTTAGGCCCAGATCATTGTACTGGGGTGAATGTAAGACATTGATCTACATTCTGTCCATCAAATTGTTTTTTGTAATTTTCTCCCTGAGTGTACTGGGGTAGCCCAGACGTGGGTCCCAGAGCCTCCACACCACTGGAGTCAAGCTAGCCGGGCTGATGAGAGGTGTTACCTCGAAACCGGTCCGGTCCTCGGATGCTTGATTCCGGTCTGGGAAAGATATGACTGTGTAGTTCGGACTGGACTGTTCCCATGGGGCACAGGGTCAGAGCTGATTTGCATAAAGCTATTATCTAACCCAGGGTGGTGTGGAGTGCAAAAAACGATGGATTTAGGCCCAGATCATTGTACTGGGGTGAATGTAAGACATTGATCTACATTCTGTCCATCAGATTGTTTTTTGTAATTTTCTCCCTGAGTGTACTGGGGTAGCCCAGACGTGGGTCCCAGAGCCTCCACACCACTGGAGTCAAGCTAGCCGGGCTGATGAGAGGTGTTACCTCGAAACCGGTCCGGTCCTCGGATGCTTGATTCCGGTCTGGGAAAGATATGGCTGTGTAGTTCGGACTGGACTGTTCCCATGGGGCACAGGGTCAGAGCTGATTTGCATACAGCCATTATCTAACCCAGGGTGGTGTGGAGTGCAAAAAACGATGGATTTAGGCCCAGATCATTGTACTGGGGTGAATGTAAGACATTGATCTACATTCTGTCCATCAAATTGTTTTTTGTAATTTTCTCCCTGAGTGTACTGGGGTAGCCCAGACGTGGGTCCCAGAGCCTCCACACAACTGGAGTCAAGCTAGCCGGGCTGATGAGAGGTGTTACCTCGAAACCGGTCCGGTCCTCAGATGCTTGATTCCGGTCTGGGAAAGATATGGCTGTGTAGTTCGGACTGGACTGTTCCCATGGGGCACAGGGTCAGAGCTGATTTGCATAAAGCCATTATCTAACCCAGGGTGGTGTGGAGTGCAAAAAACGATGGATTTAGGCCCAGATCATTGTACTGGGGTGAATGTAAGACATTGATCTACATTCTGTCCATCAAATTGTTTTTTGTAATTTTCTCCCTGAGTGTACTGGGGTAGCCCAGACGTGGGTCCCAGAGCCTCCACACCACTGGAGTCAAGCTAGCCAGGCTGATGAGAGGTGTTACCTCGAAACCGGTCCGGTCCTCGGATGCTTGATTCCGGTCTGGGAAAGATATGGCTGTGTAGTTCGGACTGGACTGTTCCCATGGGGCACAGGGTCAGAGCTGATTTCCATAAAGCCATTATCTAACCCAGGGTGGTGTGGAGTGCAAAAAACGATGGATTTAGGCCCAGATCATTGTACTGGGGTGAATGTAAGACATTGATCTACATTCTGTCCATCAAATTGTTTTTTGTAATTTTCTCCCTGAGTGTACTGGGGTAGCCCAGACGTGGGTCCCAGAGCCTCTACACCACTGGAGTCAAGCTAGCCGGGCTGATGAGAGGTGTTACCTCGAAACCGGTCCGGTCCTCGGATGCTTGATTCCGGTCTGGGAAAGATATGGCTGTGTAGTTCGGACTGGACTGTTCCCATGGGGCACAGGGTCAGAGCTGATTTACATAAAGCCATTATCTAACCCAGGGTGGTGTGGAGTGCAAAAAACGATGGATTTAGGCCCAGATCATTGTACTGGGGTGAATGTAAGACATTGATCTACATTCTGTCCATCAAATTGTTTTTTGTAATTTTCTCCCTGAGTGTACTGGGGTAGCCCAGACGTGGGTCCCAGAGCCTCCACACCACTGGAGTCAAGCTAGCCGGGCTGATGAGAGGTGTTACCTCGAAACCGGTCCAGTCCTCGGATGCTTGATTCCGTTCTGGGAAAGATATGGCTGTGTAGTTCGGACTGGACTGTTCCCATGGGGCACAGGGTCAGAGCTGATTTACATAAAGCCATTATCTAACCCAGGGTGGTGTGGAGTGCAAAAAACGATGGATTTAGGCCCAGATCATTGTACTGGGGTGAATGTAAGACATTGATCTACATTCTGTCCATCAAATTGTTTTTTGTAATTTTCTCCCTGAGTGTACTGGGGTAGCCCAGACGTGGGTCCCAGAGCCTCCACACCACTGGAGTCAAGCTAGCCGGGCTGATGAGAGGTGTTACCTCGAAACCGGTCCGGTCCTCGGATGCTTGATTCCGGTCTGGGAAAGATATGGCTGTGTAGTTCGGACTGGACTGTTCCCATGGGGCACAGGGTCAGAGCTGATTTGCATAAAGCCATTATTTAACCCAGGGTGGTGTGGAGTGCAAAAAACGATGGATTTAGGCCCAGATCATTGTACTGGGGTGAATGTAAGACATTGATCTACATTCTGTCCATCAAATAGTTTTTTGTAATTTTCTCCCTGAGTGTACTGGGGTAGCCCAGACGTGGGTCCCAGAGCCTCCACACCACTGGAGTCAAGCTAGCCGGGCTGATGAGAGGTGTTACCTCGAAACCGGTCCGGTCCTCGGATGCTTGATTCCGGTCTGGGAAAGATATGGCTGTGTAGTTCGGACTGGACTGTTCCCATGGGGCACAGGGTCAGAGCTGATTTACATAAAGCCATTATCTAACCCAGGGTGGTGTGGAGTGCAAAAAATGATGGATTTAGGCCCAGATCATTGTACTGGGGTGAATGTAAGACATTGATCTACATTCTGTCCATCAAATTGTTTTTTGTAATTTTCTCCCTGAGTGTACTGGGGTAGCCCAGACGTGGGTCCCAGAGCCTCCACACCACTGGAGTCAAGTTAGCCGGGCTGATGAGAGGTGTTACCTCGAAACCGGTCCGGTCCTCGGATGCTTGATTCCGGTCTGGGAAAGATATGGCTGTGTAGTTCGGACTGGACTGTTCCCATGGGGCACAGGGTCAGAGCTGATTTGCATAAAGCCATTATTTAACCCAGGGTGGTGTGGAGTGCAAAAAACGATGGATTTAGTCCCAGATCATTGTACTGGGGTGAATGTAAGACATTGATCTACATTCTGTCCATCAAATTGTTTTTTGTAATTTTCTCCCTGAGTGTACTGGGGTAGCCCAGACGTGGGTCCCAGAGCCTCCACACCACTGGAGTCAAGCTAGCCGGGCTGATGAGAGGTGTTACCTCGAAACCGGTCCGGTCCTCGGATGCTTGATTCCGGTCTGGGAAAGATATGGCTGTGCAGTTCGGACTGGACTGTTCCCATGGGGCACAGGGTCAGAGCTGATTTGCATAAAGCCATTATCTAACCCAGGGTGGTGTGGAGTGCAAAAAACGATGGATTTAGGCCCAGATCATTGTACTGGGGTGAATGTAAGACATTGATCTACATTCTGTCCATCAAATAGTTTTTTGTAATTTTCTCCCTGAGTGTACTGGGGTAGCCCAGACGTGAGTCCCAGAGCCTCCACACCACTGGAGTCAAGCTAGCCGGGCTGATGAGAGGTGTTACCTCGAAACCGGTCCGGTCCTCGGATGCTTGATTCCGGTCTGGGAAAGATATGACTGTGTAGTTCGGACTGGACTGTTCCCATGGGGCACAGGGTCAGAGCTGATTTGCATAAAGCTATTATCTAACCCAGGGTGGTGTGGAGTGCAAAAAACGATGGATTTAGGCCCAGATCATTGTACTGGGGTGAATGTAAGACATTGATCTACATTCTGTCCATCAGATTGTTTTTTGTAATTTTCTCCCTGAGTGTACTGGGGTAGCCCAGACGTGGGTCCCAGAGCCTCCACACCACTGGAGTCAAGCTAGCCGGGCTGATGAGAGGTGTTACCTCGAAACCGGTCCGGTCCTCGGATGCTTGATTCCGGTCTGGGAAAGATATGGCTGTGTAGTTCGGACTGGACTGTTCCCATGGGGCACAGGGTCAGAGCTGATTTACATAAAGCCATTATCTAACCCAGGGTGGTGTGGAGTGCAAAAAACGATGGATTTAGGCCCAGATCATTGTACTGGGGTGAATGTAAGACATTGATCTACATTCTGTCCATCAAATTGTTTTTTGTAATTTTCTCCCTGAGTGTACTGGGGTAGCCCAGACGTGGGTCCCAGAGCCTCCACACCACTGGAGTCAAGCTAGCCGGGCTGATGAGAGGTGTTACCTCGAAACCGGTCCGGTCCTCGGATGCTTGATTCCGGTCTGGGAAAGATATGGCTGTGTAGTTCGGACTGGACTGTTCCCATGGGGCACAGGGTCAGAGCTGATTTACATAAAGCCATTATCTTACCCAGGGTGGTGTGGAGTGCAAAAAACGATGGATTTAGGCCCAGATCATTGTACTGGGGTGAATGTAAGACATTGATCTACATTCTGTCCATCAAATTGTTTTTTGTAATTTTCTCCCTGAGTGTACTGGGGTAGCCCAGACGTGGGTCCCAGAGCATCCACACCACTGGAGTCAAGCTAGCCGGGCTGATGAGAGGTGTTACCTCGAAACCGGTCCGGTCCTCGGATGCTTGATTCCGGTCTGGGAAAGATATGGCTGTGTAGTTCGGACTGGACTGTTCCCATGGGGCACAGGGTCAGAGCTGATTTGCATAAAGCCATTATTTAACCCAGGGTGGTGTGGAGTGCAAAAAACGATGGATTTAGGCCCAGATCATTGTACTGGGGTGAATGTAAGACATTGATCTACATTCTGTCCATCAAATAGTTTTTTGTAATTTTCTCCCTGAGTGTACTGGGGTAGCCCAGACGTGGGTCCCAGAGCCTCCACACCACTGGAGTCAAGCTAGCCGGGCTGATGAGAGGTGTTACCTCGAAACCGGTCCGGTCCTCGGATGCTTGATTCCGGTCTGGGAAAGATATGGCTGTGTAGTTCGGACTGGACTGTTCCCATGGGGCACAGGGTCAGAGCTGATTTACATAAAGCCATTATCTAACCCAGGGTGGTGTGGAGTGCAAAAAACGATGGATTTAGGCCCAGATCATTGTACTGGGGTGAATGTAAGACATTGATCTACATTCTGTCCATCAAATTGTTTTTTGTAATTTTCTCCCTGAGTGTACTGGGGTAGCCCAGACGTGGGTCCCAGAGCCTCCACACCACTGGAGTCAAGTTAGCCGGGCTGATGAGAGGTGTTACCTCGAAACCGGTCCGGTCCTCGGATGCTTGATTCCGGTCTGGGAAAGATATGGCTGTGTAGTTCGGACTGGACTGTTCCCATGGGGCACAGGGTCAGAGCTGATTTGCATAAAGCCATTATCTAACCCAGGGTGGTGTGGAGTGCAAAAAACGATGGATTTAGGCCCAGATCATTGTACTGGGGTGAATGTAAGACATTGATCTACATTCTGTCCATCAAATAGTTTTTTGTAATTTTCTCCCTGAGTGTACTGGGGTAGCCCAGACGTGGGTCCCAGAGCCTCCACACCACTGGAGTCAAGCTAGCCGGGCTGATGAGAGGTGTTACCTCGAAACCGGTCCGGTCCTCGGATGCTTGATTCCGGTCTGGGAAAGATATGACTGTGTAGTTCGGACTGGACTGTTCCCATGGGGCACAGGGTCAGAGCTGATTTGCATAAAGCTATTATCTAACCCAGGGTGGTGTGGAGTGCAAAAAACGATGGATTTAGGCCCAGATCATTGTACTGGGGTGAATGTAAGACATTGATCTACATTCTGTCCATCAGATTGTTTTTTGTAATTTTCTCCCTGAGTGTACTGGGGTAGCCCAGACGTGGGTCCCAGAGCCTCCACACCACTGGAGTCAAGCTAGCCGGGCTGATGAGAGGTGTTACCTCGAAACCGGTCCGGTCCTCGGATGCTTGATTCCGGTCTGGGAAAGATATGGCTGTGTAGTTCGGACTGGACTGTTCCCATGGGGCACAGGGTCAGAGCTGATTTGCATACAGCCATTATCTAACCCAGGGTGGTGTGGAGTGCAAAAAACGATGGATTTAGGCCCAGATCATTGTACTGGGGTGAATGTAAGACATTGATCTACATTCTGTCCATCAAATTGTTTTTTGTAATTTTCTCCCTGAGTGTACTGGGGTAGCCCAGACGTGGGTCCCAGAGCCTCCACACAACTGGAGTCAAGCTAGCCGGGCTGATGAGAGGTGTTACCTCGAAACCGGTCCGGTCCTCAGATGCTTGATTCCGGTCTGGGAAAGATATGGCTGTGTAGTTCGGACTGGACTGTTCCCATGGGGCACAGGGTCAGAGCTGATTTGCATAAAGCCATTATCTAACCCAGGGTGGTGTGGAGTGCAAAAAACGATGGATTTAGGCCCAGATCATTGTACTGGGGTGAATGTAAGACATTGATCTACATTCTGTCCATCAAATTGTTTTTTGTAATTTTCTCCCTGAGTGTACTGGGGTAGCCCAGACGTGGGTCCCAGAGCCTCCACACCACTGGAGTCAAGCTAGCCAGGCTGATGAGAGGTGTTACCTCGAAACTGGTCCGGTCCTCGGATGCTTGATTCCGGTCTGGGAAAGATATGGCTGTGTAGTTCGGACTGGACTGTTCCCATGGGGCACAGGGTCAGAGCTGATTTCCATAAAGCCATTATCTAACCCAGGGTGGTGTGGAGTGCAAAAAACGATGGATTTAGGCCCAGATCATTGTACTGGGGTGAATGTAAGACATTGATCTACATTCTGTCCATCAAATTGTTTTTTGTAATTTTCTCCCTGAGTGTACTGGGGTAGCCCAGACGTGGGTCCCAGAGCCTCCACACCACTGGAGTCAAGCTAGCCGGGCTGATGAGAGGTGTTACCTCGAAACCGGTCCGGTCCTCGGATGCTTGATTCCGGTCTGGGAAAGATATGGCTGTGTAGTTCGGACTGGACTGTTCCCATGGGGCACAGGGTCAGAGCTGATTTACATAAAGCCATTATCTAACCCAGGGTGGTGTGGAGTGCAAAAAACGATGGATTTAGGCCCAGATCATTGTACTGGGGTGAATGTAAGACATTGATCTACATTCTGTCCATCAAATTGTTTTTTGTAATTTTCTCCCTGAGTGTACTGGGGTAGCCCAGACGTGGGTCCCAGAGCCTCCACACCACTGGAGTCAAGCTAGCCGGGCTGATGAGAGGTGTTACCTCGAAACCGGTCCGGTCCTCGGATGCTTGATTCCGGTCTGGGAAAGATATGGCTGTGTAGTTCGGACTGGACTGTTCCCATGGGGCACAGGGTCAGAGCTGATTTACATAAAGCCATTATCTAACCCAGGGTGGTGTGGAGTGCAAAAAACGATGGATTTAGGCCCAGATCATTGTACTGGGGTGAATGTAAGACATTGATCTACATTCTGTCCATCAAATTGTTTTTTGTAATTTTCTCCCTGAGTGTACTGGGGTAGCCCAGACGTGGGTCCCAGAGCCTCCACACCACTGGAGTCAAGCTAGCCGGGCTGATGAGAGGTGTTACCTCGAAACCGGTCCGGTCCTCGGATGCTTGATTCCGGTCTGGGAAAGATATGGCTGTGTAGTTCGGACTGGACTGTTCCCATGGGGCACAGGGTCAGAGCTGATTTGCATAAAGCCATTTTTTAACCCAGGGTGGTGTGGAGTGCAAAAAACGATGGATTTAGGCCCAGATCATTGTACTGGGGTGAATGTAAGACATTGATCTACATTCTGTCCATCAAATAGTTTTTTGTAATTTTCTCCCTGAGTGTACTGGGGTAGCCCAGACGTGGGTCCCAGAGCCTCCACACCACTGGAGTCAAGCTAGCCGGGCTGATGAGAGGTGTTACCTCGAAACCGGTCCGGTCCTCGGATGCTTGATTCCGGTCTGGGAAAGATATGGCTGTGTAGTTCGGACTGGACTGTTCCCATGGGGCACAGGGTCAGAGCTGATTTACATAAAGCCATTATCTAACCCAGGGTGGTGTGGAGTGCAAAAAACGATGGATTTAGGCCCAGATCATTGTACTGGGGTGAATGTAAGACATTGATCTACATTCTGTCCATCAAATTGTTTTTTGTAATTTTCTCCCTGAGTGTACTGGGGTAGCCCAGACGTGGGTCCCAGAGCCTCCACACCACTGGAGTCAAGCTAGCCGGGCTGATGAGAGGTGTTACCTCGAAACCGGTCCGGTCCTTGGATGCTTGATTCCGGTCTGGGAAAGATATGGCTGTGTAGTTCGGACTGGACTGTTCCCATGGGGCACAGGGTCAGAGCTGATTTACATAAAGCCATTATCTAACCCAGGGTGGTGTGGAGTGCAAAAAACGATGGATTTAGGCCCAGATCATTGTACTGGGGTGAATGTAAGACATTGATCTACATTCTGTCCATCAAATTGTTTTTTGTAATTTTCTCCCTGAGTGTACTGGGGTAGCCCAGACGTGGGTCCCAGAGCCTCCAACCACTGGAGTCAAGCTAGCCGGGCTGATGAGAGGTGTTACCTCGAAACCGGTCCGGTCCTCGGATGCTTGATTCCGGTCTGGGAAAGATATGGCTGTGTAGTTCGGACTGGACTGTTCCCATGGGGCACAGGGTCAGAGCTGATTTACATAAAGCCATTATCTAACCCAGGGTGGTGTGGAGTGCAAAAAACGATGGATTTAGGCCCAGATCATTGTACTGGGGTGAATGTAAGACATTGATCTACATTCTGTCCATCAAATTGTTTTTTGTAATTTTCTCCCTGAGTGTACTGGGGTAGCCCAGACGTGGGTCCCAGAGCCTCCACACCACTGGAGTCAAGCTAGCCGGGCTGATGAGAGGTGTTACCTCGAAACCGGTCCGGTCCTCGGATGCTTGATTCCGGTCTGGGAAAGATATGGCTGTGTAGTTCGGACTGGACTGTTCCCATGGGGCACAGGGTCAGAGCTGATTTACATAAAGCCATTATCTAACCCAGGGTGATGTGGAGTGCAAAAAACGATGGATTTTGTCCCAGATCATTGTACTGGGGTGAATGTAAGACATTGATCTACATTCTGTCCATCAAATAGTTTTTTGTAATTTTCTCCCTGAGTGTACTGGGGTAGCCCAGACGTGGGTCCCAGAGCCTCCACACCACTGGAGTCAAGCTAGCCGGGCTGATGAGAGGTGTTACCTCGAAACCGGTACGGTCCTCGGATGCTTGATTCCGGTCTGGGAAAGATATGGCTGTGTAGTTCGGACTGGACTGTTCCCATGGGGCACAGGGTCAGAGCTGATTTGCATAAAGCCATTATTTAACCCAGGGTGGTGTGGAGTGCAAAAAACGATAGATTTAGGCCCAGATCATTGTACTGGGGTGAATGTAAGACATTGATCTACATTCTGTCCATCAAATTGTTTTTTGTAATTTTCTCCCTGAGTGTACTGGGGTAGCCCAGACGTGGGTCCCAGAGCCTCCACACCACTGGAGTCAAGTTAGCCGGGCTGATGAGAGGTGTTACCTCGAAACCGGTCCGGTCCTCGGATGCTTGATTCCGGTCTGGGAAAGATATGGCTGTGTAGTTCGGACTGGACTGTTCCCATGGGGCACAGGGTCAGAGCTGATTTGCATAAAGCCATTATTTAACCCAGGGTGGTGTGGAGTGCAAAAAACGATGGATTTAGTCCAAGATCATTGTACTGGGGTGAATGTAAGACATTGATCTACATTCTGTCCATCAAATTGTTTTTTGTAATTTTCTCCCTGAGTGTACTGGGGTAGCCCAGACGTGGGTCCCAGAGCCTCCACACCACTGGAGTCAAGCTAGCCGGGCTGATGAGAGGTGTTACCTCGAAACCGGTCCGGTCCTCGGATGCTTGATTCCGGTCTGGGAAAGATATGGCTGTGTAGTTCGGACTGGACTGTTCCCATGGGGCACAGGGTCAGAGCTGATTTGCATAAAGCCATTATCTAACCCAGGGTGGTGTGGAGTGCAAAAAACGATGGATTTAGGCCCAGATCATTGTACTGGGGTGAATGTGAGACATTGATCTACATTCTGTCCATCAAATAGTTTTTTGTAATTTTCTCCCTGAGTGTACTGGGGTAGCCCAGACGTGAGTCCCAGAGCCTCCACACCACTGGAGTCAAGCTAGCCGGGCTGATGAGAGGTGTTACCTCGAAACCGGTCCGGTCCTCGGATGCTTGATTCCGGTCTGGGAAAGATATGACTGTGTAGTTCGGACTGGACTGTTCCCATGGGGCACAGGGTCAGAGCTGATTTGCATAAAGCTATTATCTAACCCAGGGTGGTGTGGAGTGCAAAAAACGATGGATTTAGGCCCAGATCATTGTACTGGGGTGAATGTAAGACATTGATCTACATTCTGTCCATCAGATTGTTTTTTGTAATTTTCTCCCTGAGTGTACTGGGGTAGCCCAGACGTGGGTCCCAGAGCCTCCACACCACTGGAGTCAAGCTAGCCGGGCTGATGAGAGGTGTTACCTCGAAACCGGTCCGGTCCTCGGATGCTTGATTCCGGTCTGGGAAAGATATGGCTGTGTAGTTCGGACTGGACTGTTCCCATGGGGCACAGGGTCAGAGCTGATTTACATAAAGCCATTATCTAACCCAGGGTGGTGTGGAGTGCAAAAAACGATGGATTTAGGCCCAGATCATTGTACTGGGGTGAATGTAAGACATTGATCTACATTCTGTCCATCAAATTGTTTTTTGTAATTTTCTCCCTGAGTGTACTGGGGTAGCCCAGACGTGGGTCCCAGAGCCTCCACACCACTGGAGTCAAGCTAGCCGGGCTGATGAGAGGTGTTACCTCGAAACCGGTCCGGTCCTCGGATGCTTGATTCCGGTCTGGGAAAGATATGGCTGTGTAGTTCGGACTGGACTGTTCCCATGGGGCACAGGGTCAGAGCTGATTTACATAAAGCCATTATCTAACCCAGGGTGGTGTGGAGTGCAAAAAACGATGGATTTAGGCCCAGATCATTGTACTGGGGTGAATGTAAGACATTGATCTACATTCTGTCCATCAAATTGTTTTTTGTAATTTTCTCCCTGAGTGTACTGGGGTAGCCCAGACGTGGGTCCCAGAGCATCCACACCACTGGAGTCAAGCTAGCCGGGCTGATGAGAGGTGTTACCTCGAAACCGGTCCGGTCCTCGGATGCTTGATTCCGGTCTGGGAAAGATATGGCTGTGTAGTTCGGACTGGACTGTTCCCATGGGGCACAGGGTCAGAGCTGATTTGCATAAAGCCATTATTTAACCCAGGGTGGTGTGGAGTGCAAAAAACGATGGATTTAGGCCCAGATCATTGTACTGGGGTGAATGTAAGACATTGATCTACATTCTGTCCATCAAATAGTTTTTTGTAATTTTCTCCCTGAGTGTACTGGGGTAGCCCAGACGTGGGTCCCAGAGCCTCCACACCACTGGAGTCAAGCTAGCCGGGCTGATGAGAGGTGTTACCTCGAAACCGGTCCGGTCCTCGGATGCTTGATTCCGGTCTGGGAAAGATATGGCTGTGTAGTTCGGACTGGACTGTTCCCATGGGGCACAGGGTCAGAGCTGATTTACATAAAGCCATTATCTAACCCAGGGTGGTGTGGAGTGCAAAAAACGATGGATTTAGGCCCAGATCATTGTACTGGGGTGAATGTAAGACATTGATCTACATTCTGTCCATCAAATAGTTTTTTGTAATTTTCTCCCTGAGTGTACTGGGGTAGCCCAGACGTGGGTCCCAGAGCCTCCACACCACTGGAGTCAAGCTAGCCGGGCTGATGAGAGGTGTTACCTCGAAACCGGTCCGGTCCTCGGATGCTTGATTCCGGTCTGGGAAAGATATGACTGTGTAGTTCGGACTGGACTGTTCCCATGGGGCACAGGGTCAGAGCTGATTTGCATAAAGCTATTATCTAACCCAGGGTGGTGTGGAGTGCAAAAAACGATGGATTTAGGCCCAGATCATTGTACTGGGGTGAATGTAAGACATTGATCTACATTCTGTCCATCAGATTGTTTTTTGTAATTTTCTCCCTGAGTGTACTGGGGTAGCCCAGACGTGGGTCCCAGAGCCTCCACACCACTGGAGTCAAGCTAGCCGGGCTGATGAGAGGTGTTACCTCGAAACCGGTCCGGTCCTCGGATGCTTGATTCCGGTCTGGGAAAGATATGGCTGTGTAGTTCGGACTGGACTGTTCCCATGGGGCACAGGGTCAGAGCTGATTTGCATACAGCCATTATCTAACCCAGGGTGGTGTGGAGTGCAAAAAACGATGGATTTAGGCCCAGATCATTGTACTGGGGTGAATGTAAGACATTGATCTACATTCTGTCCATCAAATTGTTTTTTGTAATTTTCTCCCTGAGTGTACTGGGGTAGCCCAGACGTGGGTCCCAGAGCCTCCACACAACTGGAGTCAAGCTAGCCGGGCTGATGAGAGGTGTTACCTCGAAACCGGTCCGGTCCTCAGATGCTTGATTCCGGTCTGGGAAAGATATGGCTGTGTAGTTCGGACTGGACTGTTCCCATGGGGCACAGGGTCAGAGCTGATTTGCATAAAGCCATTATCTAACCCAGGGTGGTGTGGAGTGCAAAAAACGATGGATTTAGGCCCAGATCATTGTACTGGGGTGAATGTAAGACATTGATCTACATTCTGTCCATCAAATTGTTTTTTGTAATTTTCTCCCTGAGTGTACTGGGGTAGCCCAGACGTGGGTCCCAGAGCCTCCACACCACTGGAGTCAAGCTAGCCAGGCTGATGAGAGGTGTTACCTCGAAACTGGTCCGGTCCTCGGATGCTTGATTCCGGTCTGGGAAAGATATGGCTGTGTAGTTCGGACTGGACTGTTCCCATGGGGCACAGGGTCAGAGCTGATTTCCATAAAGCCATTATCTAACCCAGGGTGGTGTGGAGTGCAAAAAACGATGGATTTAGGCCCAGATCATTGTACTGGGGTGAATGTAAGACATTGATCTACATTCTGTCCATCAAATTGTTTTTTGTAATTTTCTCCCTGAGTGTACTGGGGTAGCCCAGACGTGGGTCCCAGAGCCTCCACACCACTGGAGTCAAGCTAGCCGGGCTGATGAGAGGTGTTACCTCGAAACCGGTCCGGTCCTCGGATGCTTGATTCCGGTCTGGGAAAGATATGGCTGTGTAGTTCGGACTGGACTGTTCCCATGGGGCACAGGGTCAGAGCTGATTTACATAAAGCCATTATCTAACCCAGGGTGGTGTGGAGTGCAAAAAACGATGGATTTAGGCCCAGATCATTGTACTGGGGTGAATGTAAGACATTGATCTACATTCTGTCCATCAAATTGTTTTTTGTAATTTTCTCCCTGAGTGTACTGGGGTAGCCCAGACGTGGGTCCCAGAGCCTCCACACCACTGGAGTCAAGCTAGCCGGGCTGATGAGAGGTGTTACCTCGAAACCGGTCCGGTCCTCGGATGCTTGATTCCGGTCTGGGAAAGATATGGCTGTGTAGTTCGGACTGGACTGTTCCCATGGGGCACAGGGTCAGAGCTGATTTACATAAAGCCATTATCTAACCCAGGGTGGTGTGGAGTGCAAAAAACGATGGATTTAGGCCCAGATCATTGTACTGGGGTGAATGTAAGACATTGATCTACATTCTGTCCATCAAATTGTTTTTTGTAATTTTCTCCCTGAGTGTACTGGGGTAGCCCAGACGTGGGTCCCAGAGCCTCCACACCACTGGAGTCAAGCTAGCCGGGCTGATGAGAGGTGTTACCTCGAAACCGGTCCGGTCCTCGGATGCTTGATTCCGGTCTGGGAAAGATATGGCTGTGTAGTTCGGACTGGACTGTTCCCATGGGGCACAGGGTCAGAGCTGATTTGCATAAAGCCATTTTTTAACCCAGGGTGGTGTGGAGTGCAAAAAACGATGGATTTAGGCCCAGATCATTGTACTGGGGTGAATGTAAGACATTGATCTACATTCTGTCCATCAAATAGTTTTTTGTAATTTTCTCCCTGAGTGTACTGGGGTAGCCCAGACGTGGGTCCCAGAGCCTCCACACCACTGGAGTCAAGCTAGCCGGGCTGATGAGAGGTGTTACCTCGAAACCGGTCCGGTCCTCGGATGCTTGATTCCGGTCTGGGAAAGATATGGCTGTGTAGTTCGGACTGGACTGTTCCCATGGGGCACAGGGTCAGAGCTGATTTACATAAAGCCATTATCTAACCCAGGGTGGTGTGGAGTGCAAAAAACGATGGATTTAGGCCCAGATCATTGTACTGGGGTGAATGTAAGACATTGATCTACATTCTGTCCATCAAATTGTTTTTTGTAATTTTCTCCCTGAGTGTACTGGGGTAGCCCAGACGTGGGTCCCAGAGCCTCCACACCACTGGAGTCAAGCTAGCCGGGCTGATGAGAGGTGTTACCTCGAAACCGGTCCGGTCCTTGGATGCTTGATTCCGGTCTGGGAAAGATATGGCTGTGTAGTTCGGACTGGACTGTTCCCATGGGGCACAGGGTCAGAGCTGATTTACATAAAGCCATTATCTAACCCAGGGTGGTGTGGAGTGCAAAAAACGATGGATTTAGGCCCAGATCATTGTACTGGGGTGAATGTAAGACATTGATCTACATTCTGTCCATCAAATTGTTTTTTGTAATTTTCTCCCTGAGTGTACTGGGGTAGCCCAGACGTGGGTCCCAGAGCCTCCAACCACTGGAGTCAAGCTAGCCGGGCTGATGAGAGGTGTTACCTCGAAACCGGTCCGGTCCTCGGATGCTTGATTCCGGTCTGGGAAAGATATGGCTGTGTAGTTCGGACTGGACTGTTCCCATGGGGCACAGGGTCAGAGCTGATTTACATAAAGCCATTATCTAACCCAGGGTGGTGTGGAGTGCAAAAAACGATGGATTTAGGCCCAGATCATTGTACTGGGGTGAATGTAAGACATTGATCTACATTCTGTCCATCAAATTGTTTTTTGTAATTTTCTCCCTGAGTGTACTGGGGTAGCCCAGACGTGGGTCCCAGAGCCTCCACACCACTGGAGTCAAGCTAGCCGGGCTGATGAGAGGTGTTACCTCGAAACCGGTCCGGTCCTCGGATGCTTGATTCCGGTCTGGGAAAGATATGGCTGTGTAGTTCGGACTGGACTGTTCCCATGGGGCACAGGGTCAGAGCTGATTTACATAAAGCCATTATCTAACCCAGGGTGATGTGGAGTGCAAAAAACGATGGATTTTGTCCCAGATCATTGTACTGGGGTGAATGTAAGACATTGATCTACATTCTGTCCATCAAATAGTTTTTTGTAATTTTCTCCCTGAGTGTACTGGGGTAGCCCAGACGTGGGTCCCAGAGCCTCCACACCACTGGAGTCAAGCTAGCCGGGCTGATGAGAGGTGTTACCTCGAAACCGGTACGGTCCTCGGATGCTTGATTCCGGTCTGGGAAAGATATGGCTGTGTAGTTCGGACTGGACTGTTCCCATGGGGCACAGGGTCAGAGCTGATTTGCATAAAGCCATTATTTAACCCAGGGTGGTGTGGAGTGCAAAAAACGATAGATTTAGGCCCAGATCATTGTACTGGGGTGAATGTAAGACATTGATCTACATTCTGTCCATCAAATTGTTTTTTGTAATTTTCTCCCTGAGTGTACTGGGGTAGCCCAGACGTGGGTCCCAGAGCCTCCACACCACTGGAGTCAAGTTAGCCGGGCTGATGAGAGGTGTTACCTCGAAACCGGTCCGGTCCTCGGATGCTTGATTCCGGTCTGGGAAAGATATGGCTGTGTAGTTCGGACTGGACTGTTCCCATGGGGCACAGGGTCAGAGCTGATTTGCATAAAGCCATTATTTAACCCAGGGTGGTGTGGAGTGCAAAAAACGATGGATTTAGTCCAAGATCATTGTACTGGGGTGAATGTAAGACATTGATCTACATTCTGTCCATCAAATTGTTTTTTGTAATTTTCTCCCTGAGTGTACTGGGGTAGCCCAGACGTGGGTCCCAGAGCCTCCACACCACTGGAGTCAAGCTAGCCGGGCTGATGAGAGGTGTTACCTCGAAACCGGTCCGGTCCTCGGATGCTTGATTCCGGTCTGGGAAAGATATGGCTGTGTAGTTCGGACTGGACTGTTCCCATGGGGCACAGGGTCAGAGCTGATTTGCATAAAGCCATTATCTAACCCAGGGTGGTGTGGAGTGCAAAAAACGATGGATTTAGGCCCAGATCATTGTACTGGGGTGAATGTGAGACATTGATCTACATTCTGTCCATCAAATAGTTTTTTGTAATTTTCTCCCTGAGTGTACTGGGGTAGCCCAGACGTGAGTCCCAGAGCCTCCACACCACTGGAGTCAAGCTAGCCGGGCTGATGAGAGGTGTTACCTCGAAACCGGTCCGGTCCTCGGATGCTTGATTCCGGTCTGGGAAAGATATGACTGTGTAGTTCGGACTGGACTGTTCCCATGGGGCACAGGGTCAGAGCTGATTTGCATAAAGCTATTATCTAACCCAGGGTGGTGTGGAGTGCAAAAAACGATGGATTTAGGCCCAGATCATTGTACTGGGGTGAATGTAAGACATTGATCTACATTCTGTCCATCAGATTGTTTTTTGTAATTTTCTCCCTGAGTGTACTGGGGTAGCCCAGACGTGGGTCCCAGAGCCTCCACACCACTGGAGTCAAGCTAGCCGGGCTGATGAGAGGTGTTACCTCGAAACCGGTCCGGTCCTCGGATGCTTGATTCCGGTCTGGGAAAGATATGGCTGTGTAGTTCGGACTGGACTGTTCCCATGGGGCACAGGGTCAGAGCTGATTTACATAAAGCCATTATCTAACCCAGGGTGGTGTGGAGTGCAAAAAACGATGGATTTAGGCCCAGATCATTGTACTGGGGTGAATGTAAGACATTGATCTACATTCTGTCCATCAAATTGTTTTTTGTAATTTTCTCCCTGAGTGTACTGGGGTAGCCCAGACGTGGGTCCCAGAGCCTCCACACCACTGGAGTCAAGCTAGCCGGGCTGATGAGAGGTGTTACCTCGAAACCGGTCCGGTCCTCGGATGCTTGATTCCGGTCTGGGAAAGATATGGCTGTGTAGTTCGGACTGGACTGTTCCCATGGGGCACAGGGTCAGAGCTGATTTACATAAAGCCATTATCTAACCCAGGGTGGTGTGGAGTGCAAAAAACGATGGATTTAGGCCCAGATCATTGTACTGGGGTGAATGTAAGACATTGATCTACATTCTGTCCATCAAATTGTTTTTTGTAATTTTCTCCCTGAGTGTACTGGGGTAGCCCAGACGTGGGTCCCAGAGCATCCACACCACTGGAGTCAAGCTAGCCGGGCTGATGAGAGGTGTTACCTCGAAACCGGTCCGGTCCTCGGATGCTTGATTCCGGTCTGGGAAAGATATGGCTGTGTAGTTCGGACTGGACTGTTCCCATGGGGCACAGGGTCAGAGCTGATTTGCATAAAGCCATTATTTAACCCAGGGTGGTGTGGAGTGCAAAAAACGATGGATTTAGGCCCAGATCATTGTACTGGGGTGAATGTAAGACATTGATCTACATTCTGTCCATCAAATAGTTTTTTGTAATTTTCTCCCTGAGTGTACTGGGGTAGCCCAGACGTGGGTCCCAGAGCCTCCACACCACTGGAGTCAAGCTAGCCGGGCTGATGAGAGGTGTTACCTCGAAACCGGTCCGGTCCTCGGATGCTTGATTCCGGTCTGGGAAAGATATGGCTGTGTAGTTCGGACTGGACTGTTCCCATGGGGCACAGGGTCAGAGCTGATTTACATAAAGCCATTATCTAACCCAGGGTGGTGTGGAGTGCAAAAAACGATGGATTTAGGCCCAGATCATTGTACTGGGGTGAATGTAAGACATTGATCTACATTCTGTCCATCAAATTGTTTTTTGTAATTTTCTCCCTGAGTGTACTGGGGTAGCCCAGACGTGGGTCCCAGAGCCTCCACACCACTGGAGTCAAGTTAGCCGGGCTGATGAGAGGTGTTACCTCGAAACCGGTCCGGTCCTCGGATGCTTGATTCCGGTCTGGGAAAGATATGGCTGTGTAGTTCGGACTGGACTGTTCCCATGGGGCACAGGGTCAGAGCTGATTTGCATAAAGCCATTATTTAACCCAGGGTGGTGTGGAGTGCAAAAAACGATGGATTTAGTCCCAGATCATTGTACTGGGGTGAATGTAAGACATTGATCTACATTCTGTCCATCAAATTGTTTTTTGTAATTTTCTCCCTGAGTGTACTGGGGTAGCCCAGACGTGGGTCCCAGAGCCTCCACACCACTGGAGTCAAGCTAGCCGGGCTGATGAGAGGTGTTACCTCGAAACCGGTCCGGTCCTCGGATGCTTGATTCCGGTCTGGGAAAGATATGGCTGTGTAGTTCGGACTGGACTGTTCCCATGGGGCACAGGGTCAGAGCTGATTTGCATAAAGCCATTATCTAACCCAGGGTGGTGTGGAGTGCAAAAAACGATGGATTTAGGCCCAGATCATTGTACTGGGGTGAATGTAAGACATTGATCTACATTCTGTCCATCAAATAGTTTTTTTGTAATTTTCTCCCTGAGTGTACTGGGGTAGCCCAGACGTGGGTCCCAGAGCCTCCACACCACTGGAGTCAAGCTAGCCGGGCTGATGAGAGGTGTTACCTCGAAACCGGTCCGGTCCTCGGATGCTTGATTCCGGTCTGGGAAAGATATGACTGTGTAGTTCGGACTGGACTGTTCCCATGGGGCACAGGATCAGAGCTGATTTGCATAAAGCTATTATCTAACCCAGGGTGGTGTGGAGTGCAAAAAACGATGGATTTAGGCCCAGATCATTGTACTGGGGTGAATGTAAGACATTGATCTACATTCTGTCCATCAGATTGTTTTTTGTAATTTTCTCCCTGAGTGTACTGGGGTAGCCCAGACGTGGGTCCCAGAGCCTCCACACCACTGGAGTCAAGCTAGCCGGGCTGATGAGAGGTGTTACCTCGAAACCGGTCCGGTCCTCGGATGCTTGATTCCGGTCTGGGAAAGATATGGCTGTGTAGTTCGGACTGGACTGTTCCCATGGGGCACAGGGTCAGAGCTGATTTGCATACAGCCATTATCTAACCCAGGGTGGTGTGGAGTGCAAAAAACGATGGATTTAGGCCCAGATCATTGTACTGGGGTGAATGTAAGACATTGATCTACATTCTGTCCATCAAATTGTTTTTTGTAATTTTCTCCCTGAGTGTACTGGGGTAGCCCAGACGTGGGTCCCAGAGCCTCCACACAACTGGAGTCAAGCTAGCCGGGCTGATGAGAGGTGTTACCTCGAAACCGGTCCGGTCCTCAGATGCTTGATTCCGGTCTGGGAAAGATATGGCTGTGTAGTTCGGACTGGACTGTTCCCATGGGGCACAGGGTCAGAGCTGATTTGCATAAAGCCATTATCTAACCCAGGGTGGTGTGGAGTGCAAAAAACGATGGATTTAGGCCCAGATCATTGTACTGGGGTGAATGTAAGACATTGATCTACATTCTGTCCATCAAATTGTTTTTTGTAATTTTCTCCCTGAGTGTACTGGGGTAGCCCAGACGTGGGTCCCAGAGCCTCCACACCACTGGAGTCAAGCTAGCCAGGCTGATGAGAGGTGTCACCTCGAAACCGGTCCGGTCCTCGGATGCTTGATTCCGGTCTGGGAAAGATATGGCTGTGTAGTTCGGACTGGACTGTTCCCATGGGGCACAGGGTCAGAGCTGATTTCCATAAAGCCATTATCTAACCCAGGGTGGTGTGGAGTGCAAAAAACGATGGATTTAGGCCCAGATCATTGTACTGGGGTGAATGTAAGACATTGATCTACATTCTGTCCATCAAATTGTTTTTTGTAATTTTCTCCCTGAGTGTACTGGGGTAGCCCAGACGTGGGTCCCAGAGCCTCCACACCACTGGAGTCAAGCTAGCCGGGCTGATGAGAGGTGTTACCTCGAAACCGGTCCGGTCCTCGGATGCTTGATTCCGGTCTGGGAAAGATATGGCTGTGTAGTTCGGACTGGACTGTTCCCATGGGGCACAGGGTCAGAGCTGATTTACATAAAGCCATTATCTAACCCAGGGTGGTGTGGAGTGCAAAAAACGATGGATTTAGGCCCAGATCATTGTACTGGGGTGAATGTAAGACATTGATCTACATTCTGTCCATCAAATTGTTTTTTGTAATTTTCTCCCTGAGTGTACTGGGGTAGCCCAGACGTGGGTCCCAGAGCCTCCACACCACTGGAGTCAAGCTAGCCGGGCTGATGAGAGGTGTTACCTCGAAACCGGTCCGGTCCTCGGATGCTTGATTCCGGTCTGGGAAAGATATGGCTGTGTAGTTCGGACTGGACTGTTCCCATGGGGCACAGGGTCAGAGCTGATTTACATAAAGCCATTATCTAACCCAGGGTGGTGTGGAGTGCAAAAAACGATGGATTTAGGCCCAGATCATTGTACTGGGGTGAATGTAAGACATTGATCTACATTCTGTCCATCAAATTGTTTTTTGTAATTTTCTCCCTGAGTGTACTGGGGTAGCCCAGACGTGGGTCCCAGAGCCTCCACACCACTGGAGTCAAGCTAGCCGGGCTGATGAGAGGTGTTACCTCGAAACCGGTCCGGTCCTCGGATGCTTGATTCCGGTCTGGGAAAGATATGGCTGTGTAGTTCGGACTGGACTGTTCCCATGGGGCACAGGGTCAGAGCTGATTTGCATAAAGCCATTATTTAACCCAGGGTGGTGTGGAGTGCAAAAAACGATGGATTTAGGCCCAGATCATTGTACTGGGGTGAATGTAAGACATTGATCTACATTCTGTCCATCAAATAGTTTTTTGTAATTTTCTCCCTGAGTGTACTGGGGTAGCCCAGACGTGGGTCCCAGAGCCTCCACACCACTGGAGTCAAGCTAGCCGGGCTGATGAGAGGTGTTACCTCGAAACCGGTCCGGTCCTCGGATGCTTGATTCCGGTCTGGGAAAGATATGGCTGTGTAGTTCGGACTGGACTGTTCCCATGGGGCACAGGGTCAGAGCTGATTTACATAAAGCCATTATCTAACCCAGGGTGGTGTGGAGTGCAAAAAACGATGGATTTAGGCCCAGATCATTGTACTGGGGTGAATGTAAGACATTGATCTACATTCTGTCCATCAAATTGTTTTTTGTAATTTTCTCCCTGAGTGTACTGGGGTAGCCCAGACGTGGGTCCCAGAGCCTCCACACCACTGGAGTCAAGCTAGCCGGGCTGATGAGAGGTGTTACCTCGAAACCGGTCCGGTCCTCGGATGCTTGATTCCGGTCTGGGAAAGATATGGCTGTGTAGTTCGGACTGGACTGTTCCCATGGGGCACAGGGTCAGAGCTGATTTACATAAAGCCATTATCTAACCCAGGGTGGTGTGGAGTGCAAAAAACGATGGATTTAGGCCCAGATCATTGTACTGGGGTGAATGTAAGACATTGATCTACATTCTGTCCATCAAATTGTTTTTTGTAATTTTCTCCCTGAGTGTACTGGGGTAGCCCAGACGTGGGTCCCAGAGCCTCCAACCACTGGAGTCAAGCTAGCCGGGCTGATGAGAGGTGTTACCTCGAAACCGGTCCGGTCCTCGGATGCTTGATTCCGGTCTGGGAAAGATATGGCTGTGTAGTTCGGACTGGACTGTTCCCATGGGGCACAGGGTCAGAGCTGATTTACATAAAGCCATTATCTAACCCAGGGTGGTGTGGAGTGCAAAAAATGATGGATTTAGGCCCAGATCATTGTACTGGGGTGAATGTAAGACATTGATCTACATTCTGTCCATCAAATTGTTTTTTGTAATTTTCTCCCTGAGTGTACTGGGGTAGCCCAGACGTGGGTCCCAGAGCCTCCACACCACTGGAGTCAAGCTAGGGCTGATGAGAGGTGTTACCTCGAAACCGGTCCGGTCCTCGGATGCTTGATTCCGGTCTGGGAAAGATATGGCTGTGTAGTTCGGACTGGACTGTTCCCATGGGGCACAGGGTCAGAGCTGATTTACATAAAGCCATTATCTAACCCAGGGTGATGTGGAGTGCAAAAAACGATGGATTTAGTCCCAGATCATTGTACTGGGGTGAATGTAAGACATTGATCTACATTCTGTCCATCAAATAGTTTTTTGTAATTTTCTCCCTGAGTGTACTGGGGTAGCCCAGACGTGGGTCCCAGAGCCTCCACACCACTGGAGTCAAGCTAGCCGGGCTGATGAGAGGTGTTACCTCGAAACCGGTACGGTCCTCGGATGCTTGATTCCGGTCTGGGAAAGATATGGCTGTGTAGTTCGGACTGGACTGTTCCCATGGGGCACAGGGTCAGAGCTGATTTGCATAAAGCCATTATTTAACCCAGGGTGGTGTGGAGTGCAAAAAACGATAGATTTAGGCCCAGATCATTGTACTGGGGTGAATGTAAGACATTGATCTACATTCTGTCCATCAAATTGTTTTTTGTAATTTTCTCCCTGAGTGTACTGGGGTAGCCCAGACGTGGGTCCCAGAGCCTCCACACCACTGGAGTCAAGCTAGCCGGGCTGATGAGAGGTGTTACCTCGAAACCGGTCCGGTCCTCGGATGCTTGATTCCGGTCTGGGAAAGATATGGCTGTGTAGTTCGGACTGGACTGTTCCCATGGGGCACAGGGTCAGAGCTGATTTGCATGAAGCCATTATCTAACCCAGGGTGGTGTGGAGTGCAAAAAACGATGGATTTAGGCCCAGATCATTGTACTGGGGTGAATGTAAGACATTGATCTACTTTCTGTCTATCAAATTGTTTTTTGTAATTTTCTCCCTGAGTGTACTGGGGTAGCCCAGACGTGGGTCCCAGAGCCTCCACAACCCTGGAGTCAAGCTAGCGGGGCTGATGAGAGGTGTTACCTCGAAACTGGTCCGGTCCTCGGATGCTTGATTCCGGTCTGGGAAAGATATGGCTGTGTAGTTCGGACTGGACTGTTCCCATGGGGCACAGGGTCAGAGCTGATTTGCATAAAGCCATTATCTAACCCAGGGTGGTGTGGAGTGCAAAAAACGATGGATTTAGGCCCAGATCATTGTACTGGGGTGAATGTAAGACATTGATCTACATTCTGTCCATCAAATTGTTTTTTGTAATTTTCTCCCTGAGTGTACTGGGGTAGCCCAGACGTGGGTCCCAGAGCCTCCACACCACTGGAGTCAAGCTAGCCGGGCTGATGAGAGGTGTTACCTCGAAACCGGTCCGGTCCTCGGATGCTTGATTCCGGTCTGGGAAAGATATGGCTGTGTAGTTCGGACTGGACTGTTCCCATGGGGCACAGGGTCAGAGCTGATTTGCATAAAGCCATTATCTAACCCAGGGTGGTGTGGAGTGCAAAAAACAATGGATTTAGGCCCAGATCATTGTACTGGGGTGAATGTAAGACATTGATCTACATTCTGTCCATCAAATTTTTTTTTGTAATTTTCTCCCTGAATGTACTGGGGTAGCCCAGACGTGGGTCCCAGAGCCTCCACACCACTGGAGTCAAGCTAGCCGGGCTGATGAGAGATGTTACCTCGAAACCGGTCCGGTCCTCGGATGCTTGATTCCGGTCTGGGAAAGATATGGCTGTGTAGTTCGGACTGGACTGTTCCCATGGGGCACAGGGTCAGAGCTGATTTGCATAAAGCCATTATCTAACCCAGGGTGGTGTGGAGTGCAAAAAACGATGGATTTAGGCCCAGATCATTGTACTGGGGTGAATGTAAGACATTGATCTACATTCTGTCCATCAAATTGTTTTTTGTAATTTTCTCCCTGAGTGTACTGGGGTAGCCCAGACGTGGGTCCCAGAGCCTCCACACCACTGGAGTCAAGCTAGCCGGGCTGATGAGAGGTGTTACCTCGAAACCGGTCCGGTCCTCGGATGCTTGATTCCGGTCTGGGAAAGATATGGCTGTGTAGTTCGGACTGGACTGTTCCCATGGGGCACAGGGTCAGAGCTGATTTCCATAAAGCCATTATCTAACCCAGGGTGGTGTGGAGTGCAAAAAACGATGGATTTAGGCCCAGATCATTGTACTGGGGTGAATGTAAGACATTGATCTACATTCTGTCCATCAAATTGTTTTTTGTAATTTTCTCCCTGAGTGTACTGGGGTAGCCCAGACGTGGGTCCCAGAGCCTCCACACCACTGGAGTCAAGCTAGCCGGGCTGATGAGAGGTGTTACCTCGAAACCGGTCCGGTCCTCGGATGCTTGATTCCGGTCTGGGAAAGATATGGCTGTGTAGTTCGGACTGGACTGTTCCCATGGGGCACAGGGTCAGAGCTGATTTACATAAAGCCATTATCTAACCCAGGGTGGTGTGGAGTGCAAAAAACGATGGATTTAGGCCCAGATCATTGTACTGGGGTGAATGTAAGACATTGATCTACATTCTGTCCATCAAATTGTTTTTTGTAATTTTCTCCCTGAGTGTACTGGGGTAGCCCAGACGTGGGTCCCAGAGCCTCCACACCACTGGAGTCAAGCTAGCCGGGCTGATGAGAGGTGTTACCTCGAAACCGGTCCGGTCCTCGGATGCTTGATTCCGGTCTGGGAAAGATATGGCTGTGTAGTTCGGACTGGACTGTTCCCATGGGGCACAGGGTCAGAGCTGATTTGCATAAAGCCATTATTTAACCCAGGGTGGTGTGGAGTGCAAAAAACGATGGATTTAGTCCCAGATCATTGTACTGGGGTGAATGTAAGACATTGATCTACATTCTGTCCATCAAATAGTTTTTTGTAATTTTCTCCCTGAGTGTACTGGGGTAGCCCAGACGTGGGTCCCAGAGCCTCCACACCACTGGAGTCAAGCTAGCCGGGCTGATGAGAGGTGTTACCTCGAAACCGGTACGGTCCTCGGATGCTTGATTCCGGTCTGGGAAAGATATGGCTGTGTAGTTCGGACTGGACTGTTCCCATGGGGCACAGGGTCAGAGCTGATTTGCATAAAGCCATTATCTAACCCAGGGTGGTGTGGAGTGCAAAAAACGATGGATTTAGGCCCAGATCATTGTACTGGGGTGAATGTAAGACATTGATCTACATTCTGTCCATCAAATTGTTTTTTGTAATTTTCTCCCTGAGTGTACTGGGGTAGCCCAGACGTGGGTCCCAGAGCCTCCACACCACTGGAGTCAAGCTAGCCGGGCTGATGAGAGGTGTTACCTCGAAACCGGTCCGGTCCTCGGATGCTTGATTCCGGTCTGGGAAAGATATGACTGTGTAGTTCGGACTGGACTGTTCCCATGGGGCACAGGGTCAGAGCTGATTTGCATAAAGCTATTATCTAACCCAGGGTGGTGTGGAGTGCAAAAAACGATGGATTTAGGCCCAGATCATTGTACTGGGGTGAATGTAAGACATTGATCTACATTCTGTCCATCAGATTGTTTTTTGTAATTTTCTCCCTGAGTGTACTGGGGTAGCCCAGACGTGGGTCCCGGAGCCTCCACACCACTGGAGTCAAGCTAGCCGGGCTGATGAGAGGTGTTACCTCGAAACCGGTCCGGTCCTCGGATGCTTGATTCCGGTCTGGGAAAGATATGGCTGTGTAGTTCGGACTGGACTGTTCCCATGGGGCACAGGGTCAGAGCTGATTTGCATAAAGCCATTATCTAACCCAGGGTGGTGTGGAGTGCAAAAAACGATGGATTTAGGCCCGGATCATTGTACTGGGGTGAATGTAAGACATTGATCTACATTCTGTCCATCAAATTGTTTTTTGTAATTTTCTCCCTGAGTGTACTGGGGTAGCCCAGACGTGGGTCCCAGAGCCTCCACACCACTGGAGTCAAGCTAGCCGGGCTGATGAGAGGTGTTACCTCGAAACCGGTCCGGTCCTCGGATGCTTGATTCCGGTCTGGGAAAGATATGGCTGTGTAGTTCGGACTGGACTGTTCCCATGGGGCACAGGGTCAGAGCTGATTTGCATAAAGCCATTATCTAACCCAGGGTGGTGTGGAGTGCAAAAAACGATGGATTTAGGCCCGGATCATTGTACTGGGGTGAATGTAAGACATTGATCTACATTCTGTCCATCAAATTGTTTTTTGTAATTTTCTCCTTGAGTGTACTGGGGTAGCCCAGACGTGGGTCCCCGAGCCTCCACACCACTGGAGTCAAGCTAGCCGGGCTGATGAGAGGTGTTACCTCGAAACCGGTCCGGTCCTCGGATGCTTGATTCCGGTCTGGGAAAGATATGGCTGTGTAGTCCGGACTGGACTGTTCCCATGGGGCACAGGGTCAGAGCTGATTTGCATAAAGCCATTATCTAACCCAGGGTGGTGTGGAGTGCAAAAAACGATGGATTTAGGCCCAGATCATTGTACTGGGGTGAATGTAAGACATTGATCTACATTCTGTCCATCAAATTGTTTTTTGTAATTGTCAATTTCCGCCTGACACATGCGGAAAGCCAGCTACAGCATAGATGTTTTGCTTGGTCTCCGGCTGTTCCTGTGCAGTGTATGGAAAGTATAGAAAGTGTGGTACCAAGCTTATAGTGTCATCCATGACCGATGTGAGGGACTTGGATTGGGCTGGCTGTGTGACTCCTCACAAGTATAAATGATATTCCCTTGGTGGAAAGTTATGTAGATACTGGGCCTCAAACTTCCCAGCAAGAGAAATGGAATGTTAGCTCATATGTTAGATCATACACAGTTCTATATATCACCATGCCACATGTAAAGTATATATTGAAAACAATTTGTAATAAAAATTGATAATGTTTGTAAATGTTGAGAATATTGTGGTGTGGTGTTGTCGCAGCTTTTTGCTTGGGAATGCTTACTCTGCATCTAATTAGCGATAGTTGCCGGGGCCATCCTTGGCGATGATTTTTGTGACTGCTCTGACTAGAAAACTGGTGATATGGGCTGTTTGCACCAGCTTGTGAATGGGGTGGTAAGTTTATCTCCAATTTGGCTATGTTAAGGTCCAACTTAATGAATTTTCTCCTATAGACCTCTCCCTACTCAGGGTCTCTTAAGGAACTTAAAATCAGGCTCCCCAAATGACCTTGCACCCCCCACCAAATTAAAGGGCCGATTATGATTGCGGTTTTTCCGCATCCTCGGGGCCGGCGGAAGCCACCGCCGGCCCCGAGGATGCGGAAAAACCGCAGCGGACTGACCAAGGACCCACCGCCACATTAGGATGGCTGGTGGGTCCTGGTTTCTGTCCGCAGCTTTTCCGCCGCGGTCGGCTTACAACCGCGGCGGAAAAGCTCTGATATGGTGACGGTGTCTCTCAGACACCGTCCGCCATATCTGGATGGGCTTTTAAAAGTGCTTTTCCGCGGCGGGTTTTCTGCCGTGGAAAAGCAAACGGATCTTCACTGCGGGGGCCCGTTGCGGGCCCCCTAGGTGAAGGGGGGGTGGGGGGTGCACATGGGGGGTACCTATGGTACCCCCCTGCATTTGCATGCAGAAAGCGGCAGGCACCGCGCGGTGCCTGCCTCTTTCTGCATGCAAATGCAATGCGTGCATTTTTAACATTGCCGCGGGTTCAGCTTGAAGCTGCACCCGCTGCAATGTTAAAAATAGAGGATATGACCGCCAGGGTGGCGGTCACATCCTAATTGCACAGGAGGGAACTCCGCATGCCATGCGGAGGTTCCCTCCTGCTCTGGGGTCGCGGACGGACGCAAGTCCGTCCGTGATCCTAATCGACCCCTTAATCTGGTATCAGACACTGTGGCTCCAGTCATTCAGGAGGTGATCAATGCCTCGTTGACTTCAGGCCTGGTGCCGCCAACCTGGAAACAGGCCAAAGTTAAGGCCCTGTTTAAGAAACCCAACCTTAACCCTGAAGATTGGGCAAATTGTCGTCCCATCTCTCTTTTGCCCACTGTTAGCAAACTCACAGAGAAGTATGTCAATTCCTTATTGGCTACCTTTCTTGAGGATAACAACCTCTTCCACACTACGCAGACAGGGTTTAGGAGAAATCAAGGCACCAAAACAGCGCTTATTGCAGTGGTTGAGGAAGCGAGGAAGATCGTAGACAGTGGGAATCATGCGGCCATACTATTATTAGATCTTAGCGCGGCCTTCGACACCGTGAACCACTATATTCTACTTCATAGGGTGGAGGAAGTTGGTGTCTTGGGCCGCGCACTAAAGTGGCTGCAATCCTTTCTGTTTGATAGGACCTTTATGGTATTTGAAAATGATGCCTCCTCCCCTCAAATGTGTCTGAACTGCGGTGCACCCCAGGGCTCAGCCCCACCTTAATTAATATCTATATGAGGCCGTTGTCTGAGGTGGTGCTTCCCTGGGGAGTACAACTTGTTACATATGCAGATAACACACAACTGATCATCTCACTATCTACCCATGATGCCCCCTTTGAAAGACTTTCCAGCTGCCTTAATAAAGTTCGGGAATGGATGGATGGATGGATGGATGAATCCTTCCTTAAACTTAATGGGTCAAAAACTGAGGTGATGATGCTGGGACATAAAGCACCTACCACAGTGGATGGTTGGTGGCCGGACAATCTGGACCAACCACCCAAGCCTAAGACCCAAATTAAGAGCCTTGGGGTATGGATTGACCCAGCTCTTAATTTTTCTCTGCAAGCCCGGGAGGTAGCTGCCACATGCTTTGCGCTTATGAGGCTTTTGAGGAAAATGATCATCCTTCTCCCCTTTGAAGCCAGAAGGATCCTAGTACAGGCGTTGATTCTATCACGCCTAGATTATTCCAATGCACTATATCTGGGCTCCCCCCAAGGGACAATTAGGACACTGCAGATTGTTCAGAATTGTGCTGCACGTATGCTGTTGAACATCCCTCGAAGAACATCTGCCAAACCTGCACTTCGCCAGTTGCACTGGCTTCCAGTGCAGCAGAGGATCGAATTTAAAACCCTGGTCACGGTCCACAAAGTAATTCATAAAAAAGCACCTCTATTGATACAATCACTATTCTGTCCTTACCTTCCTAGGCGGGAATTAAGATCCTCTAACAAGAATCTCCTCTCAATCCCAAAAATTAGAAAAGTGCGTATGGGTGGCCGACGCTTCTCCCTACAGGCTTCAAGACTCTGGAACTATCTGCCACTTGATCTGAGAATGGAAAGCAACCATCTTAGTGTCAGGAAGTCGTTGAAAACCCTGCTGTTTGTCTGAATTTGGTGAAAGAACGTTGTCTACAGCGCTGGGATGCCTCCGGGTAGCCATGCGCGATACAAATACGTAATCATTCATTCATTCATTCATTCATCATTCATTCATTCATAACTCTGTGATAGCTTCTTGAGAATATGGCCCTGGATTTCTTACCTTGTACGCTGAGTCCCCCAAATGCCAGAGGCGATGGCCTGCCTGCTCTTGGAGATTTCATATTCAGTCAATGAGATACCCAATGCTGTTGTCAACTTTCCTGAGATGTGCCATGCCATCAATAAGGAAATCATCAGAGTGACTCTGACAGACTGGATCATGAAAACATTTCCAAAGAGCACTGCATTTGGTTTTGGCACCGACCACCCAGACACTTCTAGATACACTCTGACAACTATCTGTAGTTTATTTATTTTAATGCTCTGACATTAGTCATGACTAACCACTTCCCTTCACCTTTATTCGGAAGGGGGTTAAATAAGTCTGATACCAACCAAGGGCTGCATCTTCTGCCAAAATAGTACATTGATTGTCATACACACAGAGAATAAGAACTTCTGCAGGTTGTCAAGGCATAATTTTTTGTAGAAAGCGAAGACATTTGCTTTCAGAGGAAATAGGATGAAAAGAAGTTAAACAATTTACTAAATTCAAATGTAGAAAATAAAATGACCATGCAATCAGAAAGCATATTCATAAAATGAAACACAACTTAAACTTCATCGGCCTCACTGGAATTGGTCCGGTGTTCCCGCACCATGCTCCTCCATGATCCTTAAGCCTTGACCTGATTTTAATAGGCTGGAAATCCACTCTATGAATTCTCTAGAGGACCTGGCTAAAATTGCAGTCTATGGCATGGGGAAGTATGCAAAGCATCTTTCTGCAAACACAGTATGATCTGACTCCCAAACCTCCCACCCCTCAAACTATACTTCCTGCTCTCATTTACCACTGCTCAGAGTAGATAAAATAGCATCAACCCAAACAGAATTGGTCCCAGGGGTTGATCTACATTCGGTGGTGGCTAAATTGTGATTGAATGGTAGTGTTTCATCATTGTGCTAGTGTACATGAGTGCAGAGTTTACACTAGGTCAGTTCTGTGAAACTCATAATTGTAGCTTTGAGCTTAAAACAAAACAAAATGGAGCACTCTGAAACTAGGGCTTGTTAAAAAATGGATAGTGCCAGACAGATTGAAACCACTGATTTCGGTGTGACCAGACTAGACACTGCTGGCCTAACATCAGCCTAATGCTTTTGCTGACCTACAACTTCACATAAATACATATTCAGCTCCAAGAGAAGTCAGATCGGTGGTGTTCGCTTAGTGGGTTGTACTTTATACAATATTTCACTCCTAAATTCGAGTTGACGTTGTTTCGAAAATTGAACTATAATTGAGTTAAGGTAGCAATCTTACATTTTCTACAGTGGGCAGTGTTGGAAAGTGGGTTATTGGTTAGGGCAATTGTAGGTCTGCCACTGGCAATAAGGCTACTAACACATGATAGGACTCAGCATAGGTCTTAGAAAATTACTCCTATGCTCAACCCTTGGTAACGTGGCTGTGAGCAGGCAGGCTTAACTTCAAAGACAGGTATGTAAAGCATTTCAAAATGCAATTTCAGTACATAATTAAGACACAGCACAACACATAATAAAAATGAAAGACCAATTTACAGCAATAGGAAATATTTTTATCTTTGAAGTGACTCCAAAACGACAAAAATCCAATCTAGGGACCGGGAGATATGAGTTTTCAAATATTTAGCAAAATATAGCACTTACAAGCTTATAGCACCATATGTTGATACCTGCTCGTGATAGATTGGGCCAAAGTCAAAGTTTCAGGCCAACCGCGATAGAGCCCTGGGCGACTTCAGCTCACCGCAGGTCCCGATCTCAGTTTTTACCATCAGACTTAAAAACCTTTCTGGAGCTTTTCTCCCAAAGGTCCCTCGAAGCTCCCAACCAGTCCGGATTCGGTGAGGGTTTGCCGGATTGCCTTGCGACGAGCTCCTGGTCAACTTCCGTCAAGCGGACTTAGAAACTCTTTCTTTAGCACTTAGCGCTTCAGCCGGACTACCCAGGAGTCCAGGCTGACACACGTTCGTGGTTGTTCATGGTCACCTTTTCTACGAGCGCACTTAGAAACTTTTCTGGAGCTTTTTCTCGTGGGGTCTCTTGATGCTCTTCATATAGCCGGATCTGGTGAGGGTTCGCCAGCTTCAGATTTCTTCTAGTTCCGGTCAAACTCTGGAAGTTGGACCAAATGATCTTTTAGCGGGACAAACCTAGATGGCTTGGCCGGCTCGCAGTTGAAGGAAGGCGGCCTGGCTGGCCAGATTGAGTCGGTCCCTCTATGGAGCTTTTGTTTTTCAAAGTTGCTCCAAAGTTCTCCAAACTCCTTGAACTTCTTCCTGAAGGTCCTCAATGGGTCCCAAAGTATCTCAAACTCACTCCAAGGGTGTGGAAGCTCCAAGATATTCCTTGTAAGTTGAGGACTTCAGTTCCCACAATCCATTGGGTACAAAATTCTTACAAATCCACTGGTGGTTCTCCAAGGTGCGGATATAGGTGGTGATATTTCAGATGCGCTCTTTTAACGTGTAGCTTTCAGGGAGTCCACTCTTTTGTTCTTTTTCAGCAAGATAGTCCATGGGGCTGTAGTTTCAGATGGTGCAGTCTTCACAGGTCAGGCCTTAGAAATCTTTGCACTGCAATATTCTCAGCTTGGGAATGTCCTGCTTCAGGAAGATTCAAGCAGCAGATCTGAGAGGTCACTGCTGACCAATGGGAGCAGGCTATATCCCCACAATATGACCACATCCTGTAGAGTGCAGCATTATTTTGGAAAGGGGCGACCATTCGGTCCCCCCGAACGTATGGTGGAGTACCACGATCCCCCCGGGAAGCCATCTTGGGCGGGAGGCGAGCCTCGGCTGGTATGCCCGAAGCGGCGTAGCCGGGGCGCGCCTTTTTCCCGCCCTGGAGTGGGCTGGCCTAGACACTGACGCGGCTGGCCACGCCCTTTGGGGCAGGCAGGGGCGGGTGTACGCCCGCCCTGAAGACGGATAAAAGGAGCAGCAAGCCAAGAAAGCATCCTCTTGTTCCTGTGCTCTGAAGCTGCACCTCCTCGCTGCACGTGAGCTCGAGACGGAACGAAGAGCCAATTTTGAGCGTTGTAATCTTTCTTGTTTGTTTTGCAGATACTCTGTTGGAGAATGCCTAAAAAGGCGGGAAAGAGAATGACTACCGAGCAGATGCTGCGTGTTCTCAGACAGGAGGTGACCGACCTAAAGAAGCGAATGGCGGATAAAGACGAGGAAGGGGGGCCGAAACGGCCTTTGGCAGGAACAGCTCCAGGTGGAAAGGGCAAGAGGCCCAGAAGGGTAGCAGCGGGGGGAGACGTCCCAGTTCCCTGTAACCCACGTGAGGCACCCATTCCTGTGCCGGAGGAAGGGAATCCGATTCCCGTAGTGGTCACCCCCGTGTCCGGAGAAGATATGCCGCCCGAGCTGGCAGCACAATTAGCAGCGTGGTTGGGTAAAGGTAGCAAGGGCGTCACGGCTGACGACGCGCGGGTGTTGATGAAGCAGCTGCGGGAAACAAGGGAAGCGACGAAGGCGCCATTGCCGGCTGCGGCAGTCGCAGATACAGCTTCCAGTTCAGGTAAGCGGCCTTTGCCGGTTGCGAGGGATGAGTCGGCACCCTCTCGAAGGGAAAAGTTGGGTCAACATGTCCCTCTAGCTATCAAAGAGAAGATATGGGCAGAGGAGTATATAAACATCTTCTCGTTGCTTACCGATCATTATGAGATGGAGCATGTTAAGAGCCAGAAGGAGCTCATGCATCCGAGTGTTTGGCGCGCAAAGATGGCCGCCTTCAAGGTAAATGAAAACATTGGCAATTGGGGCAAAGCATGGGGGGTTTTTACATCCATCTTGGGTGAACGGAGGCCCGAATTACTGCCTGAATTGCCGATTTATCAGTCACGGATCATGGGGTATTCTGTATCACACGAGGGCAATCATTGGTTCTGTTACGATAATATTTTCAGAAAAGCGAAAGAGCATGATAGAAACTTAACTTGGGATTGTTATGATTCTGTGTCCTGGTCCAAAATGGAGGACTCTGGTATGTTGAAAGTGCCATTAGTAGGGAGTAATGTTGTTGAATCCTCCCGCCAATATGCGGGGACGCCCTTTCGATCAGGTACGAGTAACGAAAATCACTCAAGGCCAATCGGCAACACAGGTAAAAGGGGGGTATGTTGGAACTTTAACAGGGGAAAATGTACTAGGCCCCAGGGGTCATGCAAATTTAGGCACGAGTGTAGCGGGTGTGGGCAATCATCCCATCCTGAGTCCATGTGCAGAGCCAAAACTGGTGATAACGGGGGTAGAGGAGGCGCCAAACAGGTCTGACATAGTCCGAGGGGCGCCTTTACCTACTCCAATTGATACCATGGCAATGATTCCCTGGCTCAACGAATACCCGGATCACGCTTCCGCTCGGGGGTTGCGGAACGGGTTTTCATATGGTTTCCGCATCCCAGTGGGGGGTTTTCAGGGTATAGCAAAATGTAAAAACCAGATATCGGTCCTGCAGCATACGACCGTGGTACAAGAAAAGATTGGGAAAGAGGTGGCTCGAGGTCGAGTCGCCGGTCCATTTAATGTACCACCAGTGGCTAACTTTGTTTGTTCCCCTTTAGGGGTGGTCCCCAAGAAGGACCCGGGTGAGTTTCGGCTGATACATAATTTATCAGCCCCACGTGGTCTTTCCGTAAACGATGCGATAGACCCGGAAGTGTGTTCGGTGCGGTACGCATCCTTCGATGAGGCCGTAGCCATATTGAATCGCCTGGGGCCCGGGGCGCTGATGGCAAAATCTGATATCGAGTCAGCGTTCCGGTTGCTCCCGGTACATCCAGACGATCAGCGTCTTCTTGGTTTCATGTTTCAGGGTCATTATTACATGGATAAGTGTATGCCGATGGGGTGCTCTATATCTTGTGCCTATTTCGAAATGTTCAGTTGCTTCCTGCAATGGGTCTTCACAAAGAAGACGGGGTTTCACCATGTTATGCATTATCTCGATGACTTTTTGTTTCTGGGGGCAGCCGGGGATCCGGAATGTGGGCAGGCTTTGTCTGCATTTTGTGTCTTGATGAATCAGTTTGGCGTGCCACTGGCACCAGGTAAGACAGTGGGTCCCTCGACTTGCCTCGAGTTTCTGGGGATCGAGCTCGATTCCAAAGAAGGTTGTTTTCGTTTACCAGGAGACAAAGTGTTAAGATTCAGGGCATCCCTGCAAATGTGTATAAGTGAGTCTAAGGTTAAGCTACATCAGTTACAGCAATTGGTGGGACAATTGAATTTTGCCCTAAGAGTTATACCGATGGCCCGCCCCTTTTCTCGCTCGATCGCTCAAGCCATGGTCGGCCTGAGGGAGGGTCATCATCACACAAGGCTCTCGGCAGAGGTTCGCCAGGACATGCGCATTTGGTTGGCATTTCTGGCGGATTTCAATGGTCGCATTGTCTGGAACAAACCAGCTGTGTCCTCTGAGGAGCTGGGGCTGTGGACAGATTCGGCTGGGAGCATTGGTTTTGGTGCCATATTCGGCACGCAGTGGTCGGCACAAAAATGGCCGTCGTGGTGGCATGATAATGGACTGACAAGTAACATTGCTTTCCTAGAACTTTTTCCCATTCTGGTGGCCCTGAGAACTTGGCCTGAGGGATTCAGGGATCACTCTGTGGTATTCTGGTCTGATAACATGACCGTGGTTGAGTGTATCAATAGCCAGGCAGCACGATGCAAATGGATTCTGAGATTTCTCAAGGAAATCGTATTATTATGTATGCAATTGAATGTACTATTTAGGGCAAGACATGTCCCGGGGGTAATGAACACGGCGGCTGATGCGCTTTCTCGTTTTCATATGCAGGCCTTCTGGGGTTTTCTGCCCACAGCGGACCCAGTGGTGGCACCCTTTCCCGAAGCTCTCTGGTCTCTCGGTGCCCCGAACTTCGTAACCTCGTGGGAGAGAGTTTAGCACCCAGGACGAAAAAGGCATATGAAGGGGCGTTCCGATCCTATTGGGCCTTTTTGGGGGCTGCTAGGGGGGAGCTTTGGGGCCAGGAAGAGTCTGTAGTAAACTTTTTGCTGTCTTTACATCAGGCAGGCAAATCAGTGGCTACGGCCCAGAGGCATCGGGCCGCCATTTCCTTTGTGGCTAGGGCTCATGGGATCCAGGACCCGACAGCGTCTTTCGTGGTGCAAAAAGCGCTACGTGGGTGGCAACGCCTTGAGGGTCGCAAAGTAGATGAAAGGCGCCCGATAGGTTTGGATAGGTTGGCCCTGTTATTATCCAGACTCCCTTCAACATGTTCATCCCAGTTTGAAAAAGTGTTATTCCGAGCCGCTTTTACGCTGGCATTCCAGGGGCCATGCGGGTGAGCGAACTAGTGGCGAGGAACAAGCAGGATGTGATGGGGGGACTGTGCCGAGAGCACGTTCAGATCAGAGGGGAGACAATGACTGTCTCGTTTTTCAGGTCCAAGACCGATCAGGGTGCGATGGGTGATTGCATAATCATACAAAGGATTCCCGGGTCCTCCATGTGCCCGGTGAGTTGTGTAGAGACATATTTAACACAAAGGGTGGCATCATGGGGGGGGGACCTTGTTGAGACACGCTGACGCCACCCCACTGATGAGGTTTCAGTTTCAGCGGGTGCTTGCGATGTCGATTACTGCTGCGGGCTTGAACCCGGGCGAGTTTGGGACCCATTCCTTTCGGATAGGGGCTGCTACAGAGGCTACAGCCAGGGGTCTGGATGTTGAACAAGTTAAACGTGTGGGGCGTTGGTCCTCCAATTGTTATAAAAGGTATGTGCGGTTGCACATGTTGTGAAGCTGTAATGATGTACTCACGCTTCTTGTTTTTGTTTGGTTTCAGTTGCGCAAGCCTACGAGGCGGGGCGAACTATGCAGTCGACCCAACACCGGGCCAGCGGTCAGACTTCACCGGCTGTGAAAAAGGAGGTGTGGGTCGTGGGCCACTCATACGTGAGGCGTGCCGCGGACGTATTCAAAGCAGGTGACATGATTCACGTGGCTGGGGAATACGGGTACAGGGTGTCCTTCTACGGAAGGGGCGGACTCTGTATTGACCAGTTTCAATCATTTTTTGAGGGTTTGCTAGGGCGGACGAGGTCACCGCCGTCTATAGTCATAGTACATCTTGGGGGCAATGATTTGGTCACCACTGGTAGACGACTTCTTCTTGAGGCAATGCTTTCCACTGTAAGTTGGTTGGCAAGGAGAGTTCCAGGGTGCACGATTGCATGGTCCCATTTGATCCCACGGAAAGTTTGGCGGGGGGCTATTTCTGTTTCTGCTCTGAATCATTCAGTAAGAAAAATTAATAACAAAGTGAGTAGATTGTTCCGTTCCAATACACTGCATTCTATTTCGCATGGTTGTATTACTGGTGACAGTATGTATCTGGGGGATGGTGTTCATTTGTCCCGGGTGGGGAACGAGTTACTCATAGGGGACTGTATAGCTTGGCTACAGACCTTAAGACATGACCTTTAGGTAGGAGTGTTGTGGGGGGTCCGGATAGCCGGTCAACTATCCGGCCTGTGGCGGTAAGGTCATGATCGGTGAGCACTAATTGGTAGATCCCTATGAGTGGGCGTCACCCATTACGGATGGGAGCGCTCGAGGGAGGTGGCCATTGGCCCCTCAACGGGGAGGCGGTTCCTTCTAAGGATGGGCCGCCGAAAGGAAAGGAAAGGCGGTCAAGGCCCCTTCCTGGGTAGGAGGGGTTACAGCCCCCTCCTGGAGAATTTCCCGGGGCCAGGTCATCTGCGACGGCAGATGTGGTAAGTTGTGTGGGGTTTGGGAGGGGGGTCTACGCTACCTTCTAGATACCTCACACGAGTCCTCGAACGACCTTTAAGTGGCGTCGAGTTTAATGGGGCCCCCGTCAAGTCAAGGGAAATTGGTAGTGGCACTTGAGGTACGCCTCTGTGCGGTCGCCCCTCACAAGTGAGGGGGTCATTTCTGGTTTAGGGATCTTGACACCGGTTACGACCTTGCCGTTGGCCCTTAAACGTTAGGATGTACAATTTCAAATTACAAGTTAATATTTTGTAGGATGTTAGTTCGGCTAGGAGAACCTTTGTATTAGAGCATATGTTAAGGTTAGCCAAACATCGCAAATGTGGAAATGAAATTGTACATAATATGAAACTGTTATTTTCATGTTTTAATTTTTGTTTCATATTTTAATAAATATGGCCGGGAGGGTCACTCCCTCCCGTCTTCCAAAAGTTCAGAACTGTTTCCGGTTTCCCATCCTTGGGGATTGTGTTACGAGGGGGTGGCGGGTATCTCGGCCATATGGAAAGGGGCGACCATTCGGTCCCCCCGAACGTATGGTGGAGTACCACGATCCCCCCGGGAAGCCATCTTGGGCGGGAGGCGAGCCTCGGCTGGTATGCCCGAAGCGGCGTAGCCGGGGCGCGCCTTTTTCCCGCCCTGGAGTGGGCTGGCCTAGACACTGACGCGGCTGGCCACGCCCTTTGGGGCAGGCAGGGGCGGGTGTACGCCCGCCCTGAAGACGGATAAAAGGAGCAGCAAGCCAAGAAAGCATCCTCTTGTTCCTGTGCTCTGAAGCTGCACCTCCTCGCTGCACGTGAGCTCGAGACGGAACGAAGAGCCAATTTTGACCCACCCACCAGCCCCTGAGGACAGCTACTTGTTGTGAATAAAGTTTTTGATGTGGTGACTCTATTTTCTTTCAGGTTGTGACGACTGTCGTGATATTTTGAATCTGCAATAAAGATGGTCATGTATTGGATATTTTCAAATAAAGTATTTGCACTAGTGTTGATCAATAATCATGCTTATAATATATAATTCTTTAGTAATTTAGTTTTAGATAGTTTGTCGTATTTATTGTCGGGCGGTAAGGTCATGATCGGTGAGCACTAATTGGTAGATCCCTATGAGTGGGCGTCACCCATTACGGATGGGAGCGCTCGAGGGAGGTGGCCATTGGCCCCTCAACGGGGAGGCGGTTCCTTCTAAGGATGGGCCGCCGAAAGGAAAGGAAAGGCGGTCAAGGCCCCTTCCTGGGTAGGAGGGGTTACAGCCCCCTCCTGGAGAATTTCCCGGGGCCAGGTCATCTGCGACGGCAGATGTGGTAAGTTGTGTGGGGTTTGGGAGGGGGGTCTACGCTACCTTCTAGATACCTCACACGAGTCCTCGAACGACCTTTAAGTGGCGTCGAGTTTAATGGGGCCCCCGTCAAGTCAAGGGAAATTGGTAGTGGCACTTGAGGTACGCCTCTGTGCGGTCGCCCCTCACAAGTGAGGGGGTCATTTCTGGTTTAGGGATCTTGACACCGGTTACGACCTTGCCGTTGGCCCTTAAACGTTAGGATGTACAATTTCAAATTACAAGTTAATATTTTGTAGGATGTTAGTTCGGCTAGGAGAACCTTTGTATTAGAGCATATGTTAAGGTTAGCCAAACATCGCAAATGTGGAAATGAAATTGTACATAATATGAAACTGTTATTTTCATGTTTTAATTTTTGTTTCATATTTTAATAAATACGGCCGGGAGGGTCACTCCCTCCCGTCTTCCAAAAGTTCAGAACTGTTTCCGGTTTCCCATCCTTGGGGATTGTGTTACGAGGGGGTGGCGGGTATCTCGGCCATATGTCCCAGAGTGCACCAATTCTTCCAAAAACATAATTGCTTATTTTCGAGCAGGTAGTCAAGAGCTGGCTAAACACATCCCCTAGGATGGCTTATTTCCGTAGACTCTCCCACTACCATCTGCCCTTACCTTCCCTAATCCTAGGTCTGGTTGGAGTCAAAAGGGTGGAGTGGAAACTGACACTGAGGGCAACCCTCTTCCTTTGAAGACCATGGTTTAGGACTCCTCCCCCTGCTCTGGCATTCCTGTGTGAGCTGGTTAACCCCAGGGGCTCTTTGGCTCTTCTTCAAAGCAGCCAGCCTATTCCACTCAACTCTGTCCAATCAGGACAGACCACTGGAAAGCTGAATTTGGATCTACAACTAAGAAAGTTGTGTAACTTTTTGTCTGTGTATTTTAGGAGACATTCCACAATATGGTATTGTTGGATTAAATAATATCATTCTAGGAAGTCTTTGAATGGTATTTCTAGCCTTTCCTATCGAGAGTTATTAGTTATTAACCGCTTGTCATGTTAACCTATGTGGCCTTGGATTTGAAAAGGAGAAAATGACTTGGGACATTTTACCAGCACTAGGGCTTACAAAAATATATTTTTTAAGTACTGCCCTCATTTCTACAGGACCACCACCCCATGAGCCACTGGGGGGGAATTTAGGGGGTCTGAATCTGTAGAAATATTGCAGATCCTCCCTTCACAGTGTCCTAGCATCAAAGTCGAATTTGAGCAGCACTTTACCACAATGTAGGGATAGAAATGTGAAATTTAACTTAATCCAGGGCATATAAAACGTATTTTATAAGTGTGTACCTTAAACATTTCTGACCCCGCCCCTGGGACATCGAGGGGAGACCCTGGGGGTTCCTAATATGCCATAACATTGTAGGTTATACATTTTTAAGTGCCTCCAAACCCCAAAGTCGAGTTTGAGCGCAATTTACTTTTTAAAATCAGTCCTGGCACCCAGGGCTGCTTTTAAACTGACCTCAGGCTTCAGCAGGGCACACGTGCAAGTGCAATATGGCTGAGATACCCGCCACCCCCTCTCAACACAATCCCCAAGAATGGGAATACGGAAACATTTCTGAACTTTTGGAAGGCGGGAGGGAGTTACCCTCCCGGCCGTATTTATTAAAATATGAAACAAAATTAAACATTAAAATAACAGTTTCATATCATGTACAATTTCATTTCCACATTACGATGTTTTGGCTGACCTTAACACATTTCTAATACAAAGGTTCTCCTAGCCGATACTAACATCCTACAAATGCATTTTCAAATTGAAATTGTACATCCTAACGTTAAGGGCCAACGGCAAGGTCGTAACCGGTGTCAGATCCCTAAACCAGAACTCCCCCCTCACTTGTGAGGGGCGGCCGCACAGAGGACTGCACCTCATGTGCACATACCAATTTCCCTTTTCTTGACGGGGGCCCCAATTAACTCGACGCCATCTTAGTGGTCGTCCGAGGACTCGTGTGAGGTGTCTAGAAGGTAGCATAGACCCCCCTCCCCACCCCACACAACTTACCACATCTGCCGTCGCAGATGTCCTGGCCCCGGGAAATTCCCAGGAGGGGCCCGTAGCCCCTCCTATCCAGGGAGGGGCCTTGACCGCCTTCCCTTTCCTTTCGGTGTCCCATCCTTAGAAGGGACCGCCTCCCCGTTGAGGGGCCAATGGCCACCTCCCCCCGGGCGCTCCCATCCGTAATGGGTGAGGCCCCCCCCTAGGGATCTTCCAATTACTGCTCACCGATCATGACCTTACCGCCACAGGCCGGATAGTTGACCGGCTATCCGGACCCCCCACAAAACTCCTACCTAAAGGTCATGCTGTAAACTCTTTAACCAAGCTACGAGGTCTCCTATGAGTAAAGAATTCCCAACCCGGGACAAATGGACCCCATCTTCTAGATACATATGGTCCCCCCTGATACACCCATGAGGAATCGAATGCAATGTACTTGTACGGAACAGTCTACCAATCTTGTTATTTACCTTCTTCACAGAATGATTTATAGCAGACACTGAATTAGCCCCCCGCCACACCTTTTCGTGGAATAATATGGGACCATGCAATCGTGCACCCTGGAACCCTTCTCGCCAACCAACTTACTGTGGATAGTATCGCCTTGAGAAGTAGTCGTCTACCAGTGGTCACCAAATCATTGCCCCCAAGATGCACTATGATTATAGATGGCGGTGACCTTGTCCGCCCTAACAAACCCTTGAAAAAAGTTTGAAACTGGTCAATACAGAGCCCGCCCCTTCCGTAGAAGGTCACCCTGTACCCGTATTCCCCAGCCATGTGAATCATGTCACCTGCTTTGAATACGTCCGCGGCACGCCTCACGTATGAGTGGCCCACGACCCACACCACTTTTTTCTCAGCCGGTGATCTTTGACCGCTGGGTCCCAGGTGTCGGGTCGACTGCACAGTCCGCCCCGCCTCGTAAGCTTGCGAAACTGTAAACCAAACAAAAACAAGAAGCGTGAGTACATGATATCAGCTTCACAACATGTGCAACCACACATACCTTTTATAACAATTCGAGGACCAACGCCCCAACTGTTTCACCTTTTCCGCACTCAGACCCCTGGCTGTAGCCTCTGTAGCAGCCCCTATCCGGAAGGAATGGGTCCCAAACTCGCCCGGGTTCAAGCCCGCGGCCGAAATTGGCATTGCAAGCACCCGCTGGAACTGAAACCTCGTCAGTGGGGTGGAATCAGCGTGTCTCAGCAAGGTCCCCCCCCATGATGCCGCCCTCTGCGCCAAATATTCCTCAACGCATACGACAGGGCACATGGGAGATCCGGGAATCCGATGGACTACTACACTGTCCCCGATCGCACCCTGATCGGTCTTGGACCTGGCAAACGAGACAATCATCGTCTCCCCCTTAACCTGAATGTGCTCTCGGCACAGTCCCCCCCCCCCGTATCCTGCTTGTTCTTTGCCACCAGTTCGCTTACCCGCATAGCCCTATGGAATGCTAATGCAAAAGCGGCCCGGAATAAGACTGTTTCTGACTGGGATGAACATGTCGCAGGGAGTACGGACAGTAACAGGGCCAACCTTTCCAGACCTATCGGGTGCCTTTCATCTACTCTGCGACCCTCAAGGCGTTGCCACCCACGCAGCGCTTTCTGTACTACAAAAGACGCTGTAGGGTCCTGGATACCATGAGCCCGTGCCATGAAGGAAATGGCGGCCCGATGCCTCTGGGCCGTGGCTACCGATTTGCCTGCCTGATGTAATGACAGCAAAAACATTACGACAAACTCTTCCTGGCCCCAAAGCTCCCCCCAAGCAGAACCCAAAAAGGACCAATAGGAACGGAACGCCCCTTCATATGCCTTCCTTGTCCTGGGTGCTAAACTCTCTCCCACGAGGTTTTGTAGTTCGGGGCACCGAGAGACCAAAGAGCTTCGGGAAATGGTGCCGCCACCGGGTCCGCTGTGGGCAGAAAACCCCAGAAGGCCTGCATACGGAAACGAGAAAGCGCATCAGCAGCCTGATTCAGCACCCCTGGCACATGTCTCGCCCTAAAGAGCACGTTCAATTGCATACATAGTAAAACAATTTCCTTGAGCAATCTCAGAATCCATTTGCATCGTGCTGCCTGACTATTGATACACTCAACCACGGTCATGTTATCAGACCAGAACACCACAGAGTGATCCCGAAACCCCTCAGGCCATGTTTTCAAGGCCACCAGAATAGGGAACAGTTCGAGAAAAGCAATGTTACTTGTACGCCCACACTCGTGCCACCATGACGGCCACGTTTGAGCCGACCAGTGATTACCAAATATGGCGCCAAAGCCTATACTCCCCGCCGAATCTGCACACAGCCCCAACTCCTCGGAGGACACCGCCGGCTTGTTCCAGACAACCCGACCATTGAAATCCGCCAGGAATGCCAACCAAATGCGCATGTCCTGGCGAATCTCAGCCGAGAGCCTCGTGCGGTGGTGCCCCTCTTTAAGACCGACCATGGCTTGTGCAATCGAGCGGGAAAAAGGGCGGGCCATTGGCATCACTCTAAGGGCAAAATTCAACTGACCCACAGTCTGCTGCAATTGATGCAAATTTACCTTAGTCTCCCTAATACATGTTTCAAGCGAGGCCCTGAATTTCATCACCTTTTCTTTGGGCAACCGGAAGCAACCCTCTTCGGAATCGAGCTCTATTCCAAGAAACTCGAGCGAAGTAGATGGCCCCACAGTCTTACCTGGCGCCAATGGCACACCAAACTGACTCATCAGACCACAAAATTCTTTTAAAGCCTGTGCACATTCTGGGTCCCCGGCTGCCCCCAGGAACAGAAAATCGTCAAGATAATGCATAACATGCTGAAACCCCGTCATTCTTGTGAACGCCCATTGCAGAAAACAACTGAATTTCTCAAAATAAGCACAAGATATGGAGCATCCCATTGGCATACATTTATCCATGTAATAGTGCCCCTGAAACATGAAACCAAGGAGACGCTGATCGTCTGGGTGTACCGGGAGCAACCGGAACGCTGACTCGATGTCTGATTTGGCCATCAGCGCTCCGGGCCCCAGGCGATTCAACATGGCGACGGCATCATCGAAAGATGCGTACCGCACCAAACAAACCTCCGGGTCTATCGCATCGTTCACCGAAAGACCCCTCGGGGCTGACAAGTTATGTATCAATCTAAACTCACCCGGGTCCTTCTTGGGGACCACTCCCAAGGGTGAACAAACAAAATTAGCAACTGGTGGCAAGTCGAATGGTCCAGCAACCCGACCCCGGGTCACCTCCTTCCCAATCTTCGCTTGTACCACCGCCGTATTCTGCAGGACCGACAGTTGGTTCCTACAATGTGTTTTACCCTGAAAATTCCCCACTGGGATGCGGAAACCATACGAAAAACCGTCTCGCAACACCCCAGCGGAGACATGATCCGGGTATTCATTGAGCCAAGGAATCATTGCCATGGTATCAACCGGGGTAGGTAAAGGCGCCCCTCGGACTATTTCAGACCTGTTTGGCGCTTCCCCTACTTTCGTTATCACCCGTTTTGGCTCTGCACATGGTCTCGGGATGCGAGGACTGTCCACACCCCCCACAGTCGTGCCTAAACTTGCATGACCCCTGGGGCCTTGTACACTTTCCCCTGTTAAAATTCCAGCAGATCCCTTTTTTACCTGTATTGCCATTCGACCTTGAATGGTGCTCGTTACTTGAACCCGCCCGAAAGGGCGCCCCAGATGAATGGCGGGAAAACTCGCCCCCGTTTCCCCCCAACAATGGCGCCTTTGTCATGCCTGATTTCTCCATTTTTTGCCAGGAAATTGAGTCGTAACAATCCCACGTCAGAGATGTGTCGAACTCCTTGGCCTTACGAAAAATATTATCATAACAAAACCACTGATTGCCCTCATACGTCTGAGAAAACTCCATAATACGTGTCTGGTACACGGGTAACTCGGCCAACAGTTCAGGCCTCCGTTCCCCCATAATTGCAGTGAATATGCCAAATGCTCTGCCCCAATTACCTATCGTCTCATCGACTCTGAAAGCGGCCATCTTGGCGCGCCAAACACTTGGGTGCATAAACTCTTTTTGAACTTTCACGTGCTCAATCTCGTAATGATCAGTTAATAACGAAAACATGTTTATATATTTCTCAGCCCATATCCTCTCCTTGATTTCCATCGGAATATGCTGAGCTACTTTCTCCCTTCTCGAGGGTACTGACCCCTCCCCCGCAATCGGCAGTAGCTGCTTACCTGAACCGGAAGCTGTAACCGTAGTCGCTGCCGAACTCATGCCCGCTGCGGGTTGTCCCACTGGAGCCTGCGGGGGAACAAAAGGACATGAAGCCTTTGCAGCCTCTCTTGATTGCCGCAACTGCCTCATTACTGCCCTGGCGTCATCTGCCGTAGCCCCCTCACTCTCTTTCCCCAACCATGCTGCCAGCTGTGCAGCCAACTCGGGAGGCATATCCTCCCCGTTCACAGGGGTGACTACAACGGGAATTGGTTGCCCCTCCTTCGGGACCGGGATCGGCGCCTCAGTCGGTGTATCAGGGTGCGCCGGTGGCGCCTCGGGAACCGGGGCCTCTTCCCCAGTTGCTCCCTTCTTGGCCCTTCTACCTCTCCCGTTAGGGACTACACCCGGCAATGCTGGTCTGACGACTCGCTTAGGGCCCCCTACACCGTTCATTGCCGCCATCTGTTTCTTCATCTCGGCCATGTCTTTTACGAGCATGCTGAGCATCTGATCGGTTCCGACCCGCTTTCCGGCCTTCTTGCCCGGCATTGTCCAACGATGATTCTCTGAAAGAACAAAGACAAGAATTAAAACGCTCAAAATTGGCTCTTCGTTCCGTCTCGAGCTCACGTGCAGCGGGGAGGTGCAGCTTCAGAGCACAGGAACAAGAGGATGCTTCCTTGGCTTGTCGCTCCTTTTATCCTTCTTCGGGCGGGCGTAAACCCGCCTCCGCCCGCCTCCGGGGGCGTGGCTGGCGGCTTCAGTGTCTAGGACAACCCACTCTTGGGCGGGAAAAAGCGCGCCCCGGCTACGCCGCTTTGGGCATACCAGCCGAGACTCGCTTACCGCCCAAGATGGCTTCCCGTGGGGATCGGGGTACTCCACCATACGTTCGGGGGGACCGAGTGGTCGCCCCTTTCCAAAAGAGCTGCTGACCTTTAAACGTCCATGCCCTAGGGTACAAGCGACTTCTAGGTAGTTTCAATCCCCCCTGCCCTATTATATACTAAGGATTATTTGGTAGGCCATGCCAATCACAGGGGTAGCCCTCCATACCATTGTGTACCCCAGTGTATGTAGGTGTTTTAACTGTATTCTAACGTGTCTCTTTCAGCATAGCACTGGCCTTGGGCCTGGTTAGACAGAGCCAAGGGTCAGTCAGAGTCAGTTACAACCAGTATCAGTCAGCAAAATGTTGGGGAGTGCCCAGGGCACAGGATGACTTTGCAACAGGCAGGAATCAAGGAAACTCCTGTTCTTTCCTGTTTGAGTGTCTAATTTAAGCGTTTCATTATTTCGCAATTTTGTCTGTGTTGACTAATTGCTAACCCTAGGAAAACGGGGTGGTTAGGTATATTTAGAGAAAAGCTCTTAAATAATTTCATGTCATTTATTCTTGCAGTACTCCTAATTTATATCTGGAATTTAGTAGTAAGTCATAGGTATTACAGAAGTAAGTCAATTTTACTCCTAGAAAAATGTTTGTGCATCGGGTACATAGTACCTTGTAGGAGAATGTGATTATGCCAGGAAGTTGGTAAATACCAAGACCGGTTGTTTATCAATTATGAGATTGCTATATTAATTAGGCTGGATTGAATAATCTGAGTAATCCAAGTTATGATAAATTCGGAAAGTGTGTTGGTTCAGTTGGCTGCTAGACATGCCGAATCAAAGGTTGTGTGAACATGCTGTAGATTAGCCGTGCAGACCTAGTTGCACTTCAAAAGCTTGTACGGGCTGCTAGTATTGAGAAGAGATGACATCATTCCCTTGGACACATTCATCTCACTAGTCTTGAACAATGCACCACGATGTGTGGCATTGTGACCCCTCCCCTTTAAGGGGTAGAGATTGTGGCACACGGCTCAGACGCTATCCATTGCTGCCCTAGTCGCAGCATTTGCAACTGTGAGCACTGAGGCACAGGTCCGACCCACCCGACATTATTAATGAGGCTGGCAGTTTTCACCTCTGCATACACTCCTTTGCGCACTCGGCTGGATTACGGGCCTAAAAGCACCCCTGGCAAAAATGCTTGCATCAGCGCCCGTCTCTACGCTCCGAATCTCGAGCCTTCCTATCTCTCTCGTTCCTTCTCTCTCTCTTCATCCTCCTCCCTTCCTCTCTTTTCGACTATTGAAGACTCACTGTGCCTGCAGCAATTAGCCGCAGGAAGCTGTGGAGAGTGACAGAGACAACAGGGGCGGCCCTGGGCTCTCCAAACTTGCCTCCAATGGCCCCATCCACCGGGGAATTGCTTGCTGGTATAAAACTGGCCGACCCAGCCCTGCCTGCTTAGTGAAAAATGTTCGTAGCCCTGGCGAACAGTCTTTCTGAATCAGCCTCAACTCTATGAAATGTGCAGTTCTTCCAGAGTTTGACAAATATGGTGCTTTACGAACTGATAAATCAACATACATCGATCGCACAGTCTTGGCCACTGTGTGGATAGAAAATAAATTTTAACCAAGGTAGAAATGTAATCCAACATGCAGCAAAGAATTGGAAATGTCATTGTGCGTGTTTGATTATTTTTTTTCTTTATGTTTTAACGTTCTTACATTTGAAGCTTCTTAAGCACTCGCTTTCTTTTCTGGTTGTGTCCCAGAGCGGTAATGGCTGCCAGGCTCTGCAGTGTCATTAGCGCAGTGCCCATTTGTACTAAAGAGTATGGCCACAGGTGATATTTATTGCTGCTGTTGGTCTCTGCCTTTCTCAGGCACTCAACCTAAATGGACTTTTTTGTTTGCTTGAGCACAAAATCCACTCTATTTGATGTGTGTCAGGATATTTTTATTTTTTTATCTGCAAGGAATTCAGCTTATTCTGCTACCACTTCGCTTTTCTGAAAGGAACACAAATAGGGGTTGACAGAATGGAGGCATGCTTACAAAACGATACCTTTTCTGATAGAAAGGTGGTTTCAAAATACAATAGAGATTTCACTGATATGGAGCAAGTGCGTGGTGTAAAAGAAGAACAATCTTCTTTCTTTGTGCATGCAACAACTAGTAAATCTTACATCTCTGAAGTCATTTCAGCTTTAGAAGACATGAATTAATCTTTTTCTAAGGTGGAGCACTATTCTCTCTGTCATCACAATCGCTTTCAAACTCTAGAAATCAGTCCATTAAAGAACTCCCCGAATCCCCAGGATGGAACATGGACGAAACAGCGGCTGTGTGCAACAAATACAGTCCTTCAAATCCGTCTCCAGGCCCTGGACAAAGTTGTGTTTTCTTAAGGCAGTAGTTAATTGCTTGAATGGATGGACTGTGTATGTTTTAGTGCACAACCACAGCACCTAGTCACCTTCAGGTCAATCACCAGGATCCTGACCTTATGAGGCACGTAACAAACACTATTGCTACTATTGTTTTAACCAAGTTGATTACATATTATTAAAATGAACAACACGATTTCAGACACCCTCTGTGTCAAATAAAGTAATTATATGACCGTTAACCTGGCAAAAACCATAGAAAAGATAAATAATTATTTTTTAAAGTATTTCCATGTTGGCTACTGTTCGTGAGAAATAATATAGGTGACAGAAAATGGATGATTTCCTCAGAAATACCCTGCCTTTAGAAGAATTTTAGCAGCAGGACATAAATTAGGCAGTTACCTCATTTAACCAGCTCTTCCCTCAGCACATTTAGCATTTCTTTGTGATGATGACATAAGTGTCATCTCCAGACTTGACTATCAATCAATCAATCACAGACATTTATATAGCGCACTACTTACCCGGAGGGTCTGAAGGCGCTAGGGGGGGGGGAGTGCTGCTACTGCTCGAATAGCCAGGTCTTGAGCTTCTTCCTGAAGGAGAGGTGGTCTTGGGTCAGGCGCAGGTCGGTCGGGAGGGAGTTCCAGGTCTTGGTGGCCAGGTAGGAGAAGGATCTTCCTCCTGTTGTCGTTCTTCGGATGCGGGGGACGGCGGCGAGGGTGTGGCTGGCTGATCGGAGATGTCGTTTGGGAGCGTAGAAGTTGATGCGGTTGTTGAGGTAGCTCGGGCCTTGATCGTGTAGGGCTTTGTGTGCGTGGGTGAGGAGGCGGAAGGTGATTCTTTTGTTGACGGGGAGCCAATGCAGGTCTCTCAGATGTCCGGAGATGTGGCTGTGTCGTGGGATGTCGAGGATGAGTCTGGCTGAGGCGTTCTGGATCCGCTGGAGTCTCTTCTGGAGCTTGGCGGTGGTTCCGGCGTAGAGGGCGTTGCCGTAGTCCAGTCGGCTGGTGACGAGGGCCTGGGTGACCGTCTTCCTGGTCTCAGTGGGGATCCACCGGAAGATCTTACGTAGCATGCGCAGGATGTTGAAGCATGACGAGGAGACAGCGTTGACTTGTCTGGTCATGGTGAGGGAGGAGTCCAAGATGAAACCCAGGTTGCGTGCGTGGTCTGTTGGTTTGGGTGCGCTGCCCAGGGCGGGGGGCCACCAGGAGTCGTCCCAGGCGGAGGGCGAGGAGCCCAGGATGAGGACTTCCGTCTTGTCTGAGTTCAGTTTCAGGCGGCTGGTCGTCATCCACTCGGCTACGTCTTTCATCCCTTCGTGAAGGTTGGCTCTGGCGGCGGCGGGGTCGTTGGTCAGGGAGAGGATCAGCTGGGTGTCGTCAGCGTAGGAGATGATGTTGAGGTTGTGTTGGCGTGCGATGGCCGTGAGGGGGCTCATGTAGACGTTGAAGAGGGTGGGGCTCAGCGAGGATCCTTGAGGGACGCCGCAGATGACTTCGGTGGCCTCTGACTTGTACGGTGGTAGACGGACTCTCTGTGTTCTTCGGTCGAGGAAGGAGATGATCCATTCCAGTGCCTTCTCCTGGATTCCGACGTTGCTGAGGCGCTGCACTAGGGTGCGGTGGCAGACAGTGTCGAATGCCGCGGAGAGGTCTAGGAGGATGAGGGCCGCTGTTTCTCCGTTGTCCATCAGGGCTCGGATGTCATCGGTGGCAGCGATGAGGGCGGTCTCGGTGCTGTGGTTGGCTCGGAAGCCAGACTGTGAGGGGTCGAGGGATCCATTCGTCTCGAGGAAGGCGGCCAGCTGCTTGTTGACGGTCTTCTCGATGACTTTGGCTGGGAACGGGAGGAGCGAGATGGGGCGGTAATTCTTGGGTTCGGTGGGGTCCGCTGTAGGTTTCTTTAGTAGGGCGCTGAGTTCGGTGTGCTTCCAGCTCTCCGGGAAGGTGGCGGTGTCGAAGGAGGTGTTGATGATGTCCCGCAGGTGGGGTGCGATGATTGCGTCAGCCTTGTTGAAGACGTGGTGAGGGCAGGGGTCGGTCGGAGATCCGGAGTGGATGGAGTTCATCATGCGGATGGTGTCTTCGGTGCTGATCGGAGTCCAGGCGCGGAGGGTGGTGGGGGGCGGTGGTTCGGTTGTGGCGTGCATCGGTTGAGTGCTGAAGCTGTTGTGTATGTCCGCGATCTTGTTGTGGAAGTAGGAGGCGAAGGAATTGCAGAGGTCTTGCGATGGGGTGATGTCGTTGTTTCCGGCGTTGGGGTTGGAGAGCTCTTTGACGATGTTGAAGAGTTCCTTGCAATTGTGTGCATTGTTGTCCAGCCGGTCCTTGAATGCAGTTTTCTTAGTGCCGCGGATCAGTTGGTGGTGCTTCCGGGTGGCAAGCTTGAGGGCGGTCATGTTGTCTGGTGTTGGTTCCCTTCTCCAGGCTTTCTCGAGGGCTCGGCAGTTCTTCTTGGAGCTCTTGAGTTCGTCGGTGAACCATGGGGCCTTCTTGCTGCCGGGTCTGCTAGGCGGGGTCCTCAGTGGGGCGAGTTCGTCCGCGCAGTTGTTGATCCATTTCGTGAGGTTGTCGGCGGCCTGGCTGGGGTTCGCTGAGCTGGCGGGGGGTGCTGGCTCAGGGAAGCGGCGAGCTGGTCGGCTGTGATCTTGTTCCAGCTTCTTCGAGCAACCGGTTGCTGGTGGTGGTGGATCGTCGTTCTTCTGAAGGTGAAGTGGATGCAGCTGTGGTCCGTCCAGTGGAGTCCAGTGGCGTGGCTGAAGGCGATGTCTTTGCTGGATGAGAAGACGGCATCGAGTGTGTGTCCGGCGAGGTGGGTGGGGGTGGATACCAGCTGCTTGAGTCCGAGGTTGGCGAGGTTGTCGAGCAGGGTGATGGTGTTGCGGTCGTTGTTGTTCTCAGGTGGAAGTTGAGGTCCCCCAGGAGGATGTAGTCAGCGGAGGGGAGGGCATGCGGGCTGACGAAGTCGGCGATGTCCTCGCTGAATTGTGTGCGTGGTCCCGGGGGTCGGTAGATCAGGGTGCCTCTGAGGGTGGTCTTCGGGTCGGTGCGGATCTGGAAGTGTAGGTGTTCGGCGGTTTTCAGGGTGTCGTCGGTGTTGGTCGTGATGTGGATGGTGTCCCTGTGGATGATGGCGATGCCTCCTCCAGTCTTTTTGACGCGGTCTCTTCGGGTGATCTTGTATCCCTCTGGGATGGCGATGGCGATGTCAGGTGCTGAGGAGTCGTTCATCCAGGTTTCCGTGAGGAAGGCGACGTCTGGAGCTGTGGTGTCGAGGAGGTTCCAGAGTTCGATGGCGTGCCTGTGGACGGAGCGGGTGTTGAGCAGGATGCACTTGAGGTGGTTGCTGCTGGTGTTCGGCTTGGCGGGTGCTGGTGTGGGGCAGGTCCGGATGCAGGTGAACTTGCAGGCGTGGCAGCTGAAGGGTCCGTGGGTGCGCTTCGGGGTGGCTTGGTAGCATCCAGGGATCCCGCCGGTGTTGAGTGCAATGAGTTCGGAGGCGTTGTAGGACAGTTGGGTCGTCTTCCGTCGGTGGGGGCCAGGGGTCCTGGCACTGGGCGCGGTCCAGGCGCGGACGGGCGCAGACGGGCTTACCTTTGGCGCGCCTTCGGCGCACAATCGGCGCTCCCGCTGCGCGTGACCGCTGCGCATTTGCACGGTCGCCATATATGGCGAAGTGCGATGGAGGGCGGAGCAGCTGGGAGGCGGGAGCGGGGAGGGTACAGAAAGACTATAGGAGTTCTCTCTAACTAGGCATTATGAAATCTGTTTTGAAAAGACTTCGGGGCAGATTTACAAGAAAGTAACGCATCTGTAAAGATGTGCCACTTTCTCTGCGCCACCTGAGAAACCCTTGATCCACTATGGATGCGCCATATTGCAAATACGGCGCACCATGATGCAAAAGTCACGCATTGCTGGAGTTCTGTCACAAGCACGACGCAAATTCAGCAATGCAGGGGGAAGCCTATCCTCATTGTGCTGCATCACTCCTTATGCCTCCTTCAAACAGGTGTCAGAATTTGATGCAGTGGCATCCTAGAAGTGGCACAGTGAAATCTACAAGATTTCGCTGGGTTACTTTTACGATGCTTTGCTGAGTGGGAACGCCCACCCTGCATACATTATACCTGACACAGGTATAATGTAACACAGGGCTTTACAACATGACGCATCTCCCTAGATGCGTCACGTTGTAAATGGCCCGCTTTTTTACTCTGTTGCTGAGGCACAAAAAGTGACGCAACGGCGGCGCAAAAATGATGAAAGGGGCTTTTAAATCTGCTCCTTCAAATTGCTCAGATTGCCGCAGCGTGGATACCATTGAATATTCCCAAGTTTCAATCCGTCACTACTACCCTAGCAAGGGTTCTTTGGCTGCCGGCACCTTAGAGAATACTCTTCTAAGTATTGTGTACGGCTCATAGAGTGATACATGAAAAAAGGGGCTAACCTGATTAAAAATCATCTCACTCCATATAACTCTGCATGAGGTCTGCATCCAACACTCAACATTTCTTGCAGTCCCAAGGATAAAGAGAACTAGGAGTGGTGGTAGGCCTTTTTTCCTTTCTAGTAACTAAACTGTGGAATGCACTCCCTCTGAACTAATCACACCGGAACTCGCTTTCAGGAAATTACTGAACACAGTTCTGGTCTAGTTATAGATACATTTGATACATAGTGTAATTGTCCCCACTGTGAGATGTATTGTGTCAAAATTATAATTTGCCACTGGGCAACAGTTTATTTCCTTGTCATAGCTTTGCAGGATGCACTGCCTCAGTACCTGGAGTCCCCTTTTGGAAAACCTTCTCTCCAACCCGAGAACTACCCAAAAATATCTGAATTAGAGAAGTCTCAGAAAACGTGTCTGTTCTTCTCATGCTTTCCACACTGTCTTGCTCTGCCTTCATGTGCACGTCATTCATCATAGAACATCGTGGACATCATTTCAAAAGAAAATTTAAAATAGAAATTTGAAGAAAGATACATAATCATGGTAAATATAATGGAATTACAACAAGTATTACCAAAGTTAAGAGATCTTTGTTTTTCTGATGTGTTGTATTGTGTGTGTGGTTGGTTGTGTGCATTGTTAAATAAGTAAATGTTGACATGAACCAAAGGGTAGAAAACTCATGGCCGAATACCTGCATATATGAATGGCTGGATGGATGATTAGGTGGATAGATGATTAGATAAGAGTGCATTCATGAATAGGCGACTGTGTTGATGGATGAATGTGTAAGTTATTAAATGGACAAGTTGCTGGAGGACTAGACAAGTGCATGGATGGATTAAATAGATGAACTACTGCATTGGTGACAAATTCGAATGAAGATCAGTGAGTTTACTCGTGAGCACCAGGAATTATGTGGCATGAGGCTATTCTCCCCTCCCACCCCTGCAGTTCAGTCACTCGTTCATCTATCCATGCAGTCAGTTACTCACCCATTCATCCATTCAAATTCACCCTACGCCCCACATTCCCATATCCACTGCATCCTGTGACTCATACACAAACAAAGAAATTAGACCTTGATATGCCAACCACCTAAATAACCGGACAGCTTGAATAGTTTTGACAATGCTTAGTATTATCTGTTGTCCTATTGTGTACTTAAATATGAACCTTGTGATCTACCAAGAGGTATCATTAGTGGATGTACAGAAACAATAGTCTCCCAGTAACAAAGTGGTCACTGCCAGTGACCCACTTCCCTGAAAGCCCAGTCGGTACAACTAAAGACGTCAGTCTTTTCCACACGGAGGCACTTTGAAAGACAGCGTTTTGGGAAACTTGACCGAGCCCACATCTCGCCGCACCCGCTCCGCGGGTGCCGCTTCGTCAAGGAGTTCGTGGGGCAGCATCACCTGTAGGCGAGGAGCGGCAAGGCGGTACCGGGCGTGAGGCTTCAGCGGGGCTGCGAGCGTGCGGGGACTCCAACTACCAGGAGTCCCTGCAAGACCGATAGCATCCGGTCCGCTCTCCCTGCTGGCCCGCCCCCGTCCACCTGAGGATCATAAATCCACCCCTCAACTTCTCCTGTTGGGACACCAGTCTTTTCCACACCGAGGCACTTTGAAAGACAGCGTTTTTGGAAACTTGACCGAGCCCACATCTCGCCGCACCCGCTCCGTGGGTGCCGCTTCGTCAAGGAGTTCGTGGGGCAGCATCACCTGTAGGCGAGGAGCGGCAAGGCGGTACCGGGCGTGAGGCTTCAGCGGGGCTGCGAGCGTGCGGGGACTCCAACTACCAGGAGTCCCTGCGAGACCGATAGCATCCGGTCCGCTCTCCCTGCTGGCCCGCCCCCCGTCCACCTGAGGATCATAAATCCACCCCTCACCTTCTCCTGTTGGGACACCAGTCTTTTCCACACAGAGGCACTTTGAAAGACAGCGTTTTTGGAAACTTGACCGAGCCCACATCTCGCCGCACCCGCTCCGCGGGTGCCGCTTCGTCAAGGAGTTCGTGGGGCAGCATCACCTGTAGGCGATGAGCGGCAAGGCGGTACCGGGCGTGAGGCTTCAGCGGGGCTGCGAGCGTGCAGGGACTCCAACTACCAGGAGTCCCTGCGAGACCGATAGCATCCGGTCCGCTCTCCCTGCTGGCCCGCCCCCCGTCCACCTGAGGATCATAAATCCACCCCTCACCTACTCCTGTTGGGACACCAGTCTTTTCCACACGGAGGCACTTTGAAAGACAGAGTTTTTGGAAACTTGACCGAGCCCACATCTCGCCGCACCCGCTCCGTGGGTGCCGCTTCGTCAAGGAGTTCGTGGGGCAGCATCACCTGTAGGCGAGGAGCGGCCAGGCGGTACCGGGCGTGAGGCTTCAGCGGGGCTGCGAGCGTGCGGGGACTCCAACTACCAGGAGTCCCTGCGAGACCGATAGCATCCGGTCCGCTCTCCCTGCTGGCCCGCCCCCCGTCCACCTGAGGATCATATATCCACCCCTCACCTTCTCCTGTTAGGACACCAGTCTTTTCCACACGGAGGCACTTTGAAAGACAGCGTTTTTGGAAACTTGACCGAGCCCACATCTCGCCGCACCCGCTCCGCGGGTGCCGCTTCGTCAAGGAGTTCGTGGGGCAGCATCACTTGTAGGCGATGAGCGGCAAGGCGGTACCGGGCGTGAGGCTTCAGCGGGGCTGCGAGCGTGCAGGGACTCCAACTACCAGGAGTCCCTGCGAGACCGATAGCATCCGGTCCGCTCTCCCTGCTGGCCCGCCCCCCGTCCACCTGAGGATCATAAATCCACCCCTCACCTACTCCTGTTGGGACACCAGTCTTTTCCACACGGAGGCACTTTGAAAGACAGCGTTTTTGGAAACTTGACCGAGCCCACATCTTGCCGCACCCGCTCCGCGGGTGCCGCTTCGTCAAGGAGTTCGTATGGCAGCATCACCTGTAGGCGAGGAGCGGCCAGGCGGTACCGGGCGTGAGGCTTCAGCGGGGCTGCGAGCGTGCGGGGACTCCAACTACCAGGAGTCCCTGCGAGACCGATAGCATCCGGTCCGCTCTCCCTGCTGGCCCGCCCTCCGTCCACCTGAGGATCATAAATCCACCCCTCATCTTCTCCTGTTGGGACACCAGTCTTTTCCACACGGAGGCACTTTGAAAGACAGCGTTTTTGGAAACTTGACCGAGCCCACATCTCGCCGCACCCGCTCCGTGGGTGCCGCTTCGTCAAGGAGTTCGTGGGGCAGCATCACCTGTAGGTGAGGAGCGGCAAGGCGGTACCGGGCGTGAGGCTTCAGCGGGGCTGTGAGCGTGCGGGGACTCCAACTACCAGGAGTCCCTGCGAGACCGATAGCATCCGGTCTGCTCTCCCTGCTGGCCCACCCCCTGCCCATCACGCCCCCAATATTATATCCTCAGTCTCCCGCAGCGCGGGACGCAGCTCGGGGCGAAGACCGGGCAAAGAGCGGGCCGTTTGAGGCCGTTCGAGGACGGAGAGCACTGGACTGGGCCACCCCCTTTCTGCCCTTTGCTCGGCCTGCTGGATTATTAATACTGTTCCTCAATTATTGCTTAGGTGGGTTGCCTACCTTGTCAGCTATGTGCACCCGGGCAACACGTAGTAGGGCTGCTAAGGGTGGGCCACAAACAAATGGCCCCATGGACGATTTCATTACTCGCACTAATTTAGCTATTGACAAAGAAATTTCCAAACTGCAGACTCGCGTCTCCCTGGACCTGGCTGCTGCTAGAAGATTGTCCCAGGACATTGCCAAATCAAAAAAATCCTCCTTGGGCCACATAGCAGCTGCTGTAACTCCGGAGCGTCTGGCCATCCCGCACTGCGTAATTACGCAGGCAGATGTCCATCACACTCCGATCCCACTCACTTCACCCCTATCCTTGTGTCCCGCAACCCAGTCTGATAACCAGAATCTACCTGTGGCTACTTCCAGTCAGCTAGCTATTAAATCCCCTTCTCTGGTAATTCCTGACATACCTGCATGTAACAACACCAAAGGTAAACTACCCAAAAGGAAACACAACTCTAGGTCTGCTTACTCACGTAAGAAAGCTAAAATTGCTGTGGCACACCAACTTAATGTGGGTAGTGCACCTGTGACTAATGCTATAGGAGGGTGTGCCTCTCCGCCTCAGGCACACCCAGAGGTAGTTAAAGAGGGAACAGCCTCTGCATCTGTTAACACAATTGCAGAGGATGATGGCTCACACTTTGAGGAACATGAAGGGAGGGATGGGGAATTTATAGGTTTAGTTTGGGAAACCCTAAAGAAGCTCCTTTCTCCCTTAGACCTGAGACTATCACGCATTGAAAACAATCTGCTAGAAATGGAAAAGAGCATTATAGCCCTGGCTACTCTCGGCTTGCGAGGTCTAGAAAATCAAGGTCTTCAAGAGAGAGATCCAGCCCCACAAGCCCCAAAACTTCCCCCCCAACACCTGCCATAGCACGGCCAGTTCCCAAACCGCGAACCATGGGTGTGGATCGAAAAAACGTTGACCTTCCAACTAGACAATCAAAGCTCCCCACCACCCAAACTCCTGTATATCCCAATGCTGGTGCTCTTTCAAAGCCAACTGCTAGCAAAGCTGTTCACCAACTGACCCAGGGCCCACGCATCAAGAATAACTTTCGAGGGGGTTATATTGATCTTCCTCCGGAGGCCAATGAGTACGTGGTTGTGTTGACGGGTGTTCCCCAGATTGTAAATGACCAGCATGAGAACCACTGGTCTCTGAAGAATAAGATCATGCATTGGCTCAACGTGAATAGACCGATTCCAAATGGTCGGAGAAGTAGAGTCTTAATGGTCCGTCGAGTTCCATGGGTGGGTCCCTCAAGGAAATCTAGTCCCGGGGACTGTATAGTGGTAACATTTGAGGATCCATACACGGCACACCATATCTGCTCATGGCCCATTGATGGCGAAGGCTCACCCATTGTACCTAGGCCGCTGTCCTTTTTCTATCCGCCACGCACTACGTATACTCAGGATGGGGACTGGTCTCTGGTACGCCATCAGACATGGAGGGGGTACTCAAATAAAGATAAAGATCAAGATTTATCGAGACGCTGGCTTGGGCTACCAACCATGAACAGGTTTGGCTGCCTTGAGGATGTTGATTGACTCCCAAGGCAAGCTGTTTCTCCAACGCCTGAAAAGGCTCTCTTAACCTTGGGGGTCCCAAATCCCCTATTCTTGACGACCGATTCTGAGGATATTAACCCCATCATACCTACACAACTAATGATACATGCCCCGCTAATAGAGGGGGCTCTGAACTCCTCAAACCATTTAGGAACCCAAGGAGCAGTGCAGGATCTAGACGTCCCCCCTATGATTCCCATGTCACCCCATAGGACGGCCCCGCCAGATGGCAAGCAACCTATCGTAACCAGGGCCTTTACTCGATCCCAGAACGAGCCCTCCCAAAGACAAAACAGAGTTGTTGCAGTGGCGTCAGGAATAGAGCCTGATCCCGCTACACTGGTTAGTTCGCCTAGGCAGGTTACCCCAGGTAGAACTCAGTTAAAGATTCTAAGTTGGAATGTGGCAGGGCTTGCTCGCAATTTTGACATCCCAGAGTGGAACTCCTTTTTGGATCCCTTTAGCATTTGTCTCTTGCAAGAAACCTGGTGCCTAGAACCTAAGCACAGGGTAGGCTTTACAACTTACTTCGTTCCCGCCACTCAACAACAGGGTAGTAAAGGTCGCCCGTCTGGCGGCCTTCTCATGTGGGTCAGTATTGCACTGGGTCTAAGTGTAAATCATAAATCCACCCAATCCCCTGATCTCCAGAGACTAACTATACAGTGCCAGGGGGGCAGGAAGTTAGAAGTGTTTAACCTCTACTTAAGGGGGGCCAGGGGAGGGGCTTCAACGCTATCAACAACAGGATTAAACAGTGAACTCGAATCCTGCAACATCGACTCCTATGTAATCCTTGCAGGCGATTTTAACTGCTGCTTCGAGCCTCTGGCAAGTGAGGACATCTTGGACACTTGGGAAGATGACACAAGGAGAGGCATTCCCACGCTCGCCTTAGACCCGATTCAAAAATGGACGCAGAGTGCCATAGCAATTAATTCACTTTGTATGGAATTCGACCTGAGAGCAACTAATGGTCGTTCCAAGTCAGACCTCAGGGGAGCGCACACTTATAACAGGGTGGGACATACCTCCAGAATAGATTACGTTATGCTGAACCACGATCTATGGCCGTTCCACCAAGATATGGAAGTCATATTGTCTTGCGACAGCGATCACAATCCTTTGTCTCTAACCCTCACCCCGCCGTGGCACGACAGGAACTCAGTCAAGGCCACCTCCGCATGGAAAACATCCCACGAACTTGTTCCTTCAAACTGTGGCAGGCGGTTAAAATGGGCTAAAGTAGCAGCGGACGAGGGAAGGATGGCGCAAGCAAAGACTATAATGACAACCGTGAGGTTGAGTCTAGATGCTCTGGAAAATACCGATCATACTGTTTTAACAACCTTCACAGAAACCATCTCGGCCCTAAGTGAGTTGTTCATTATCCCACAAAACAGGGCTAGGGCCGCAACGAGAGGTGTTTCCAAGACAAGAGACAAATGGTATTCTTCAGAATGTCGGGTTGCCAAAGGGGAACTCATTCTTGCTGTGAAATCCAAAGACCCAGGAAAAATTAGACTTGCCAGGAAGTCATATAAAAAAACTATAGCCTTGGCTAAGGAAGCACATGATTTCAACTTCTGGAGTGACCTAATGGAGGCGAGTTCTAAAAAAGACTCCAAGGGGTTTTGGGATCTGATGAGAGCCAGGGAGAAGCCCATCGATGTACAACTGACTTGCAACATCTCAGGGGAGGCTTGGTTTGCCCATTTTTCTAAGCTATACTCTGTCCCTTTAGATGTATTACAATCTAACACAGATTTCCTACCCAGACTGCCGGTTGCCACCACAATTAATGATTGCCCCTTCAGTGTTAAGGAAGTAGAAGGGGCAATTAGGTGCCTTGTTGCTAACAAGGCTGCTGGCCCGGATGGCATTCCAGGCGATCTGTTGAAGGAAAATATATGCGTGTGGAGTAGATTAATTGCCTTGCTTCTGAACGAGGCTGTGTTGGGAGGCTGCCTACCTGACTCCTGGAGGGGTACCGAGGTCGTCCCGATTTTTAAGAAAGGCTGTCGGGACGACCCAGCCAACTACCGCCCAATTAGTCTGCTCGACTCAACCCAAAAGGTAGCGGGCAAAGTAGTTCTAGGTAGGATCCTGCATTGGGCTGAAGAAAACCATGTATTGTCAGATTTCCAGGCCGGATTTAGATCAGGAACAGGTACCATCGAACAGACATTTCGCCTATTAATGCTGTATTGGAAAGTGGTCGTATTGGGCAAGGGCAGTTTGTATCTAGTTTTTATAGATCTACGGACTGCCTTTGACCTGGTCCCACAAGCCCAACTGTGGAATGTCCTAGAGGGGTTGGGTATCCCCCCATATTTGCTGGGATTGCTTATCAAGTTCCATGAATGCAACTTTGCTCAGATTAGGTGGGGTGACCAGGAGCAAAAAACATCTCGCATTCCTGTAGATAGGGGTGTCCGCCAGGGTTGTGTGCTAGCCCCCACTCTGTTCTCACTTTACGTTAACGGAGTGGTGGAGCAGCTTCTCCAACAACCAACAGATGCACCCTCCCTGGCTGGCAGGAAAATACCCACGCTCCTATTTGCAGATGACACCCTCCTAATCTCAAAAACCCCTGCAGGCATCCAAAAGTTGCTTTCTAGCTTCAAGGACTTCTGTAACATCAAGGGCCTAGCTATTAATATAAGCATACCAAATTCCTTGTTCTAAACCCCCCTAGGAAAACTGTAATCCCTCCTGTTCTAGACTCAGTCCCACTTGAAAGGGTCAAGGAGTTCGATTACTTGGGCATACGACTCTGTGACTCCATGAATTGGAAGGCCCATCACCAAAAAGTCTTTTTGACTCATAAGAGGGTTACAGGGGCCCTGCTAAAAGAACAACGTGCCTCATCTCTTAAACCTATTGGGGCATTAGTAGACATTTACAGGGCAAGGGTGGTGAGCGCGGCTCTGTATGGTGCGGAACTGTGGGGTGTACAGAGAGTTGACACCTTAACCTACCTCGAAAACAACTTCCAAAAGGATCTCATGAAGTTGCCACACAGTACCCCTACACTCCCTCTCTTGTTTGATGCAGGCACACGCCCAATAAGTGAGCAAGCTAGGCTACGCCCCCTCTTATTATGGGCCCGGATATGGAATGTACCAGAATTGTGCAGTTATTCTGATGCCCTAAGAGAACTCCTTGCTTTACCTGGCTGGCATAAGGTCGACTGGCTTAGGGAAGTCAAGTGGCTTCTCTATGAATTGGGTTTAGGAGACGCTTGGGTTAATAGATCAGCTCCACCAAAACAGATGCTCAAGAAATTCTATTGGTCATGGGCGGCTAATGTGAGAACGAGCAACCCCAATCTATGTAGATCTTCTGTAGAGTTTCTATTAATTAAGGAGCTCCCTTATAGAGAACCTTACCTGGATTTGATCCCTAATCCGTGGGACAGATCGTTGTATTTTAGATTTAGGGTGGGAGTTCTTCCTTTAGGGCAGTTAACTTCTAGTTGGAAGCCTCCGTTGCAAACCATACCATACTGCCCTTTCTGTAAATCAAAGGTTGAGTCCACTGCCCACCTGATGTTCGAGTGTCCCGCATATGTAGCGCCCAGGTCCAGATGGCTGAAACCATTATGCAGGAGCCTCGGCACTAGATCGCATCTGGAGGCTCTACGTATATTACGATCTGATGCTCGTCCTTTGTTCGCCTGTTGCCTGGCAAAATTTCTGGGCTGGGCATGGTGGATAAGATCTGCAAGGAAACTCCTGCTCCAGTAATATGTTTTGGTCGAACCAGCCCCTAAACTTGTTCTTATGCCTGGGCAAATAACCTATTTTACGATATTTTATCATTGATTTTGTAGATTTTGTAGACTTTATACAATGTATATTGTTAGATTACTATCTATTTTTTTATTCACTTCTGTATTGTAATGCTTTTATGATATGCCAATATATCGAAATAAAGCTATTCAAACAAACAACTAAAGACGCATCCCGTTTCTGAGAGTGTTCCTATGCTGCACACCGCAGATCCATTCCTCAATGTTGTAAACCAAGAGCAGTGTTTTAGTTTATTGGAAACCCGTTTAGAAATCGGATTGAAGTTAATTTGGCTGTCCCTTATTAGAGTAAATAAATGACCAAATCCAAGTGGTGGGCCCAGCTGAGCATCTCTGGCCCTGCGTGCTGCTGTTTCCTCACAGAGGCCTGCAGATGGTGAGGGCTCCAGGCAATGTGCAAGAGTAGGAGGCTGAGCCATGGAGGAGAGCGCTGCATGGACCTGGGACCAGGGTGAGGCACAGTATGTGCTGAATCAGCTGTGGATCCTACCTGTCGGGATCAGTAAAATGATCCCTTCTGCTGCAGCGTTAACAAACATTTCTATCACATGATGCAGGCTGTGACGGGGAGAATGAGAACAGGGATTGCTGTATGGTGAATGAGGCACATAAATATATGACTAAAATGGTATGGTGTGGACAGTGATCTTCTTTAGAATGTGATGTGAAATTTCACTTTTAAGATGGCCTAATCATCACATTTATGTAGCAGCCATCTTAGATGAGGGGATTACTTTCTCCGTGCAGTAGAGTTTGGCAGCCAGGATCCCCAAACTGTCATCTCTTTAGTTCTATACATGCTTTGCCTAAAGTCCGGCCAGTCTCTTCTCTATGACCTCACTCCACAGGCCCACTTTTTTTCTTTGCATATTTTCGCTTGGGCCGATTCAAAATGTGAAAGTTGACCCAAAGCCATCACTCTCATGCGCAACGGAAAGATTGCTTAGTCTTCCTTCTTAGGCAAAGTCATGCAAATACCAGCCCAGTGCAGCTCCAGTAAACAGGCCGAACTCCTTACGTTATTCAGGATCGAATGTCTCTCCTAAGGGGTGGTGCAAAATGTGAACGCCTCTTCAAACAGTTTAAAATAGTTTTTTCTAAAATGCCGTTCTGTACATATTCTGTTTATACTCGAAGGGGCTTATTTACAAGCGACTTGCACCGCTGGTGCGTCACTTTTAATGTGTGAAAAAGTGACACACCAGCGGTGCAAGGGGCTTGTAAATCAGCCCCAAAATGTTTTATGGTTTTTGTTATGTTAACAACATTTCTAGGTCTAAAAACTGACCTGTATTTTAAACTTTCAATCTTAATTCCAGATTTCACTAAGATGTTATACCTTAACAGGGGCACAATTTGCTTATGTTAATTATATAACTCATTAAAAACAATGAATAGTATACAAGCAAAGGGTAATATCTGTACTTGTTAATAATACACTGTGAGTGAAAGGTCAAGTGAGTGAGAGTTAGACCTCAACCATCCACCATTTAAATTAGTATTTTGACAGCTATTATCCAGACATTTGACAGTGCTTGATCAATGTTGACTCTAAAGGCAGACTTTGAATACTCATATTACAATTACCTTGACCTGGGAGCAAATGACTAAAGGATATCAATGTAGTACAAACAGCCAAGGGCAGTATGTCCCACTGAAATCTTCCATATATGCTTCGTTGGGGGCCTTTTTCGCTGCAATAACTTTAGAAGTGTAGTATGTCAATAGCAATGGGACTACACATTTGTGGGTGAGTGTATAATAGTTGCATCTTGCTTCCTAAATCCCTTTTAACCCCGTCCTAAACCCTCCTATTTAGGTGTAAATATACCCAATTTTCTAGCCACACACTTATTTTTCAAACATGTATCCACATGTGTGGAGATCTTTTTGCACGTGGCAGAGAGCTCTGAACAGAAAAAATAATAGTGGCAGAGATAGAGGTCTCTACACATAGGTTGGTGTATAGTATTTTGTAGCACGTGCATAGTTCTACTGTTGTACTAAATTACATACTGTAAAATGTAGTTTCAGAATAGGATCCATTGTACCTTGCACTCTAGAATATTATTTGCATGCCTGGTAATGCCAAAGAATAACTGGTGAGTTTAGGTTAGGCACTCAATATATCGCTCTCATATAGTCAGTCTGAAAATCATTCCTACCCTTTTGATCCATTCAGCCATCCACTGGCTCATTGTGGTATTAACTCATTTACTCATCCCCAATAAAAAACACACATACTCTCAATAAGCATATGCAAAATAAATTAAAAGAATACATACAGAAAAAAGAGAAGTAGAAAAAGATATTCCACTGCCTGAAAATGGCAGGTAACTTCTTGCAATAAACAAAAAATATAACAGCTGGCAGCTTTCTCACAACTGCCTTGTACTTTGAGCTTGTTGTATTAAAGCTCCAACATAGCTGGCATGGCTGACATGGCTGCCAAGTACGGAAGCAATGTGTTAGCCACCTTGAAGCAATAACATAATGATGCTCTATGCACAATACCAATCCAAGAGGATCACACTAGGTGACCATCTTGGAATAGTATTGAGGACAGTGTATCATTGTTGAAAACACCCAAGATGACTGGATTAATGTTTCTATTAATAGTGTCCATCATTTAAGTGTTAACCGGTGATACATAATGGACAATACATTCCAAGAGGGCTTATCAGAAACATTAGCTACACTGAATGTGTTGCTCAGCAAATGAAGTGTCCAGCAAGAAGCCTGGTTGCACAGTCTGGGGAGCTGAAGAATGTTCGACAAAAGAAGGAAAGTGAAAGAAAACAGAAAAACAGATGGGGCATAAGAGAGAGGAAGTGGAAAACGGAAGGACAGATCCACGATCTCTGGCACTGCTGCATTCCTTTTACAGGTGGATGTACACAAGTGATGAAGGAATTATTGTTACTCAGAGTGCAATGGAGATAATGACTGAAGTTGACTGACCCATTGCCGCATGCTGCATGCTATCATGAGGAGAAGCATCATTTGCAGAGTCTACAGTTATGGAGGAGTGCCCTTAAGTCCCTTTATGCAAATATAGATCATACACAACCGCAACTGTTTTTACAATGGGAGTATTTACATCACTGTAAGCACATTCTGAGTCATTACATTGCAGGTAATTTTTACTAACTTTATATGGAGAGTGCTTTACTCCACAGGCTTGCAATATTAAAATGTGTTAGATATGCCTAACCATATGTGTATGTGGGTGTGTGTATGCATATGTAAGTTTGTAATTATAGAAAATGTGATAAATAAATATGTGTGTATACATTAAAATAATCATGTAAACATTTTAAATGAATATGTGGGAAATAAAATACACGTTTTCCAAAGACATCTAAATACAATGGTAAATATATATTAAAGTACATTTTCTATATGAGCACCTACTTTCAAATATTATAAATACAGGTACTAATTGTGATATAATGCAAAGTCACGACTGACATTCACATACAGTAATGAATGTGTGTATATGTATGTTTTGTATGACTTTTTGATAGATCGTGGCAAAGAAATACACCCGTTAGGCCCTTGGAGAAGTGTCTAGCAAGGATTAGCACAGTGCAAATGATATACTGCTAGGGTATTTGGCAATCAATACCAAAACCTTTGCTTACTAAGTAATTTGCAAGATTCCATGTAACGAGATATTCTTTCAAAGTGCAATTTTTTTACACCCAGGGTTTGTTAGAGGGGTGACGAAAATGAAAGTTTCCTTCTACAATATTCTGTGAGATTCCATGTAACGCAAATGTGTCTCGAGGCTTCAACATGATATAATAACAATCCACTCATAAATGTGTATTCGCTTTAATGTATGCTTTTCACATTTCATACGTCAGGCCTACTGGCTTTTTACAATACTCATAATAAAGAGATAACGTTTGATGTAACGTTTCCCAAAGAAACAATCAGGACTGCAGCAATTACCATTGGCTTGTCATCATATCTAACTCAGGCATACTGTTTTGTGCTTAAGCTTTCCCACGTGGCAGCAATGAGTATTACAGTAATACAATTACAAATATGTACAAAATATGGTCTGGCAACACAATCTACCACCTCATATAAAAAGGGTTAAAAAGGATTGTCAAAATGTATTTCTGTTACTCTCAGGGTTTGCCAGCATGAGTGTCTAACACAAAATTACCCACCCTAATAATCTTTCACTGAACTTCTATGTAAAACGTAAATAATACAGGTCACTTCAGTCACTTCTGCAGCTATTCACACCCTCAGAATGATAAAAATAGATACTACCTTTTGTTCCATCTAATCTTCAGAAAATGGGAGTCACATCCCTTGTGCTGATGAAGTTAGACTATTGTAATGATCTGTATTTCAGTGCACATCAAATGTACTCTATAAACTTCAGACCGTGCAACATGCGGTGGCTCATCTCCTGCTGAAAATCCCTAAACATCATTTGTGTCCCAATCTACTAGGAAACTTCACTGGCTGCCCATAGACAAACAATTATCTTTAAAGCACTTTGCATTGCTTATAAAACATTATACGATTTATGTCCTGATTTCCTGAAAAACAGTTTCAGCTGGTACACCCAGGCCATACCTTAAGGTTTGCATCAGCAGGATCTGTAAAAGTGCCTAGATTTAAACATGTGGCTTGGGGAGGCCGAAGCTTTGTATGGTTAGCAACAAAAGCATGGACACACATGCTCCCCTTGCATATCAAAGCCATGCCCAATTTATTGGCTTTCAGAAAAGACTTGGCTGTTTAGCACTTTTTAGGGTTTTGGTTATTTCTGTGGTTCCGCTCTACTGCGCATATAACCAGCACGAAGACTCCCTCTGGTAATCAAGCGCTTTAGAAAACGAATGAACATATCATAACATAGCAAGTCTTCATATTTTAACAAAGTCATTAAATGCTTTTTGGCATAAAATATGCTTTTCACAATAAATATATTGGGGTTACTGTCTTTGTGGTAACATTTCATAATAAACATAGGACCTACAGCCTTGCTCATTAGTGCTACACTGTAATAAACTCCATCACATTGTATTGAGCATAAGCTTTCCACAAGACAGAATTGTAATACAGGAGTTCTTTTTCAGGATACGCTCACAATTTAAGCCCATTTGAATGATGTACAACAAGAATTAGCATGTGGGTGGAGCCAAAGCTCCTCACTTAGCAGAACATCTTAAAACGGTTTTTCCTAAGATCACATAAAAAACAGTGATAGCTGTGCCATGGAGCTAAACCAAAAAAAGTATCTTATCTTTACAGTATTTTCAGAAATGCAGATGTAAGGTGATGGACCAAGGATTCGCATATGAAGCGACTTGCTCGTACTCATGAACCTCGCATAACTTTAACGGAGTAACCAACCTGTTTGTTTTACTAATTTCACACATCTTACATGTACATGGGGTATCCAAGCGAAGCTTGCTTATGTGTTTTCTAATCCTAAAATGCTTTCAAACTAAAATGGCTGTTGCTACGCGGGAATTTCTACTGTGCATGCGTCTGTCATATTGGGGGCTGGGGTTTCAAAGATGGGTCAGAACCTGTTTTTCCCTGAATTTATTATATATGTGGAATCAAGGCTTATTTCAAATTTCCAGATCACTGGTATGGAAGCTATTATTTTGGTATTATCTTCCCAAAAATATACCATGTGAGTAAAATCACTGGAAGCAATGAAGAGACTAATGGATTAGTACGTAGCAAAAGAGAAAGTGTTGGAGAAATAGTAGGTGATATATTTAGTGCATTGATACCTACAGTGGGAGTGGCTCTGAATACACACAGAATTTGCAAATTGTCAACAGTAGTAGATCGGTTATCAACTGACACTGCTGGAGGTTTCCTGATGGTCAATACCAAATTGGTTGAGATCAGATCTATGGTTTTACAAAATCGACTTGCTCTTGACACGTTATTGGCAAAAGAGGGTGGAGTCTGTAGAATGTTGAAAGCGCAACATTGTTGCACTTACATTCCAGACAAAAGTGTTGAAACTAAGAGATATGTGAGAAACATTACTAATTTGGAAAGAGAGCTTAAACCACTGGAGGTTGATAGTGACTGACTGATGGTCGCTCCTCCGTAGGTATTTGGTTTTCTAATCTAGTTAAAAGTCTTGTGAGTAAAATCCTGATGCCAATGGCGGGAATAGGTTTATTAGTTTTAGGAATAATAATTTGTTGCAAATATCAAAAACATAAAAAGAAATATTCCGTAAATCAGCGAGGAGTAAAAAGAAATATTGAAGAACTTGAATTAGAAGTATTGAATAGCCAGATCTACAAAAAGATGAAAAATTCTCATCCAATAATAATAATGAGAAAAAGCAGAATAGAACGTTTGAAGAGATTGAAATGGGTGAAATGTGAGAAGTTGGCATCTGTTTCATTAATTAGTGATGATATAAAATATCATCGAAGAGGGGATTGATGGAGCAAGGATTCGCATATGAAGCGACTTGCTCATACTCATGTACCTCGCATAACGTTAACACCTTGGCTGCTAGGCGTTTCCCCCCCCCCTGTGCTGGAAATTGCCATTTTGCTGGTGTCATGACGAGCTCAGCTCGTCATCAGCACAGCTCAACTGTGCATCATGACGAGCTGAGCTCGTCATGAGCATCGAAAGGGTTAACAGAGTAACCAACCTATTTGTTTTACTAATTTTGCACATCTTACATTTACATGGGGTATCTATGCGAAGCTTGCTTATGTGTTTTCCAATCCTAAAATGCTTGCAAACTAAAATGGCTGCTGCTACGCGGGAATTTCTACTGCGCATGCGTCTGTCATACCCCTGTGACGTGACGTGCTCGCAGTTGTGGAGGGAAGTCTGTCGCATCTGCGCACTAGTGTTAAAATGGCTGTTCTATGTTCTCACATGCAAGAGGCCTGCACTGCTGCTTTTGCCCAACTGTTCGTTCTGCCTGATTCTAATGCTATAGTTTATTATAAAGTAATGGATAAAGTGTAGAAATTCATGGAATACAGTGTAATCATTAATATCTGTGTTTTAAATTGTTTCTTTTTACTTTTCATGTATCGTAATCTTTGGGCCTGGGAGGTGCTTATTACTCCATCTTGGAAGTCTTTTCTGCGCATGACAGTCTGCAGCAAGAAGATGAACCCTGTGTCATTGAACACGTGCCAGATGGCAGCTCCAGCCAAGATGTGCCTGGGAAGCTGAACCCTAACCTGTTAGAAGAAGCTGAACTGTACAAAAATTATTACAATGTATTTAATGTTAAATTCACCATTGTTGAGTGGAAGGAAAATGTCATGAGAACCTGAATTTGATGGGCGGGAACAAAATTGGAATAGGAGACAACAACATTTCAGAATATTAGGTGGTGTGATGACTCGTCCTCCTCATTTTGTCCAATCAAAATTGGGGATCCTTATACTTGCAACATTGGGGGGTGATCCATTGACCTGAAAAACAGTATAATTAGCGTTGGTGTAGCTAGAGAAATTGTCCGACTTGTCTGAATAGCTGACCTGTCACTGACCCAACGCACTCAATAGGTGACTGAGAGCAGAGAGCTGCGGAGCACTCTGTCGGGAGGTTCAAGAACCCAAACTGGGTTTTTGGGAAGTGAAAGTACTGGTGAAGCACTTTGCTGGTGAAAGCTGTAACCCAATTGGGGTTTTGGCAGATTCCTTGCAGAAAGGGAGTAGCGCAGGCGTTGCAACGGAAACTGCGGGTGCTGGTCTTAACCTTTGGTGGTCAGGTCCTGATTCAAATTCTGGGGTTATCCTGTCCTGATTTTTCATGAGATGCAGTACAATAAACCTCAAAAACTCCACCTGTATTCGATCAATAGGTGCTTATAAAGTCACTTGATACAAACGGTCTCCCTCCCATGAAACAATAGGTAAACACCGGAGCAAAGGATTATGAATACATAGATTTGTTTTAATCAGAATTCATGGGAAACATAGTCCAAACATTGTGAGACATTAAATCGCAAAATACAATCAAGATCAAATTAATAATACCCCACACAATAAAAGAACATTCAAGCAATCACAATCACTCTCACTCATTCATTCATAGACGTCTAACTACTACAGAGATACATTCATTCAAGGAACCAGAAATTCTGAGGACGGTCAAAGAGGGGCGAATACCTAAGGGTCGGATAATAATCAAAAAAGTAAATGGGATAGTTGCTGGTAGATACACTGTTATATCCTCTCATTAATAAAATAAAAATACAAACTAAACAAAGTTAACAAAATGAAGTGAATGTTATCACAGAAATAAATATAAAAATTAACAATAAATTCTCTCCACAATAAGTAACAGTAATGATATTAGTGAAAACAGTAGATCATGTAGGTTTCGCCAAGTAGGTTCGTGGTGCCAACGTACGTTTCACTATGTGACCACATCGGGGTCTCACCTTCATCAGGGCACAAACCAATGGAATAACAAAAGTGGGGGTATCTGTGTACGGATAAACAGATCCAATTAAAATAATGAACACAGACAAAATTCAATATACTTTTGCTTCTCTTTTTGACCAAAGGTGGCCTAGGATATAACTTGGTGGGAGGGAGGACCAATGAGTGAACCAAAAATAACAACGAGAGACCAGGAATAGCCGGGAGAAAAGATCAGTAGGAGCACATAGTGCTATTTAAACTCAATAGTAAAGAGTGCATAAGGTGCAATGGAGAGAAGATAGCGGAACAAAAGATTGAATTCAGCAGTAGAGAAGATATATCGGAAAATGTGCCCAAGTAAGAAATAAATATATCACCAGTTCCAGTAGAAGATCACCTGTGAAATAGTTAAAAAGATCTCAACTGAGTGAAATATAAAACACGCAAGAGGCCCGGATAGGGGATGGAGCCAGTAGGTGTGTACGAAACAGAATTCAAAAGTTGTGGCACATACCTGAATGTTTAATCGGGAAATGAGCAGGTCTATAGATAGCCGCAAGAGCAGGAGGAACTCCTGTACACGAGATTAATAAACAGGGAAAAGAAAAATAAGGATAAAACCACTAGTGTGGGGTAGGGGAAGGGGTAGATGGGATAGGAAGGCATCAAGGAAGGACATGATCTAATACCCACCGGGGACAGGGAAAAATAGATGCCTCGAGGGTGAGCTGGCGCAAGGTAGGGCAGCGCGGAGTATCAGGTCGGGAGGTGGGAAGGTCCTCGTGGGAGTATTTCGTTCCGCGGCGCTGCGTACAAGGCCCGAACAGTGGTACAATCTATGTGCGAACACAAGAGAGACATGCAGGGATAGAAATTAACCAAGTGGAACGTACGGAGGAATGAAGGGCAGACAAAAGTAGGAGAAATCAGGGGTGACATTTACCTGTAGTGGGATGGAATGAAGGTGAAGTAAGCAGGCCGAGGGAGAGGAAGTTCACAGATAGAACTCGGTATGGCAGCCCTTCAAGAGGCCCAGGACCCGCATAAGAGGGCAGAGGGGTAGGGGGAGGACTCAGAGTTCAATCAGATGTGAGCTGGAGGTTCAAGTCGGCCCAGGGGATCCTCCTGGGTCCAGTAAACAGAGTTGTTCAATCTGCAAATGAATTAAGATCCGAATAAATGATGGTATATACGGCGGATGAGGGGAGCAGGTGCAGGCGGAATAGCGGCACACAGACTCACCAAGTTGGATGATCGGGCAGGCAGTCTTCGGGAAACGTCTGATCCGCAATGAGGGTGATTTCAGGAATGAAAGAAACAGAAAACGCCGGCTGATGTTTTTAAAGAGGCTGTTGATGGGTGGAGTAAGAGCCAATCAGGGCCCGCGTAAGAGGGCAGAGGAGCGGGGGGAGGACTCAGAGTTCAATCATATTCGAGCTGGAGGTTCAAGTCGAGGCTTGAAATGCGTCAAAAGTGATGAGGGACTAGGCCTAATCCCAAAGGATAACACAAATGAGAAACAGACATAGTGCATCAATGGAAAACCTGAAATCGGAAAGAACCATGAGCAAATACACGGGCGAGTAAGGCAAGGTGGGGGAGGACTACTCAGAGTTTAGAATACAGAAATATAGATATACAAACCCAGTGATGATACAAGGTTCAAAAAAGGATAATCAGGTGTAAAAAATGTCTAAAAGATAAGGGGGAATACAACCAATTGGGGGACAACAATTCTCAGATAGAGAGGGGAAATAATGTCTCATGTGATGGCATTTTCCCAAGTATGTGTTTGTTGAGTCCCTTATTTTTGGTGTTAAAAGTAAATATCTAGAACACCTTCCGTTCGTGGCGAATAAATTGGGGATCAGTGCCTTTCTGGTTGCGGATTTTCTCAAGGATAATCCACTATAGGTCAGCTTCAGTGTGGTTCTTCTCATGCCAGTGTGGAACTAGAGGGGCAGAGAGTTTGTTTTTTCCGTTATTAGACTTATGTTCGCACATTCTGTGTCTGATTTCGCGGCCTGTCTCCCCGATATAGGTGAGACCACATGGGCAAGTGATAGCGTAGATGACATTAGATGTTCTGCAATTTGTCATGCATTTGAGAGGAATCGTTCTGTCATTAATACATATTTGGTGGCTGGTAATGGCATTAGGACAGGCCTGACAAGTGCCGCATTTGTGGTTCCCCAATTCGGGGTTTGATCCAGAGGTGGATTTTTGTGAGAGCCCTTTCATAGGGTTGTTCTTTGCTCTGACAAGGACGTTTTTGACATTCTTATTTCTTCTAAAGGCAAAAATGGGTCTGCCAATATTTTGGTTCTGGGTTTCAAGGTTAAGTAGGTGCCATTGAGAGTTAATGGTTTGCCTGATCATCTGATCGAAGTTGGAGTGTTTTAGTACGCAAACCAATTGGTCCAGGGGTTCCCTATATGGTGGTTGGAACATACTTTGGCGGTCGTAGTATTTTGCTCCCTTAAAGGATTGTTTAACAATCCTTGCTGGGTAACCCCTCAGTAGTTTCAGGGTATCTGAGTGTGTTATAAAATCCCTCATGGATGTGCAATTTCTGCGCAGTCTCAAAAATTGACTAAAAGGAATTCCATCCTTCTAATGTTTGGGTGGAAACTGCTGTAGTGTAGCAAGGTATTTCTAGACGTAGGTTTCGTGTATAGGGAAATCGACAGTTGGTGGTCGTGGTGTTCGATCCACATGTCTAGAAACTCCAATCTATCATTGCTAATATGTGCCGTGAACCGCAGATTGGGGTCAGCCAGGTTGATCCATGCAATGAAATCGTTGAGTTATTCTGAGTCTCCACTCCAAATGATAAAAATTTTGTTTATGAACTAGGGGCCAGATGTAGGTATCCAAATACCGGTCGGTTAAAGCCGAAACTACTGAATTTTGGCCTTTACTGACCTGTTTTTGTCTTTTGAGATGTAGGGGACACAAAAACATTCGAATCAGTAAATTTACCAAATTAGTAAATTTACCGATTTGGAAACCTCACCGAATCTGTAAATTTACCGATTCGGTAAGTTTACCAAATCGGTAAACTTTCCGAATCAGTAAATTTACTGAATGGTAAAAATGACTATTGAGATGTAGGTAACTTCTTAAATACCGAATTTGCATGATATTCGGTATTTAAGAGTCGGTATTTACCATGGATTGAAATCAGGTGGTAACCAGGTGCAGGTTATAAAAAAGCCCCCAAAATGCAACAGTTTCACCAGAAGGGCGGCATTCTATGTGATTTCGAGGCGGCTACGGCTACAGGCAGAAGGAGAGAGGGTCTGGAGAAGGGAGGAGCAGGTGTACAGGCAGAGGATCACCCTATTCCAGCTAACTGAGCCAGAGATCCTACAAAGGTACAGGCTAGACCCCCAAACCATCCTGCACCTTATCAGGGACCTCCACCCACTGTTGGACCACCCAACCCCAAGGGCGCACGCCATCCCACCCCATGTGCAGGTGCTGTGCAGCCGACACCTGCTTGCGTCTGGGAGTTACCAGAGTGTTGTTGCTGCGGTAGGTGGGGTGTCCCAGAGCTGTCTGTTCCGTTTCTTTAAGAGATTCCTAGACACCATGTTGCAGAGAATGCATCACTACATCAGCTTCCCTGCAACGCATGCAGAACTGCTCAGGACCAAGACAGACTTTTATCAGATGGTGCATTTCCCCAACATCATTGGCTGTATTGATGGCACCCACATACCTATATGTCCACCTGCTGCCACAGAGTACATTTATAGGAACAGGAAGTCCACCCATACCATAAATGTACAGGTGATCTGTGATTCTAAATACATCATCACAGACATAGTAGCCAAATTTCCCGGGAGGACCCATGACTCTTACATCTTCCAAAACAGTTGGATCTACGCACGCCTGACAGCGGGGGAATTTGGCGAAGGATACTTGCTAGGTACCACACTGTGTGAAACTCCCTTGATCCATATTGCAGATGGATGTGTTTGTGTCATGTTTTTTTTCTTGTTACGAATAGGGGACATACGGTCCTTCATCCTCACACCCTACCTCAACCCTTCAACACCCAGCCAGAAGAGATACAACAGGGCACACAAATCAACCAGAAACATTGTGGAGCACACTTTTGGTTTGTGGAAGAGTAGGTTTCGGTGCCTACATAAAAGTGGAGAGGCCCGCCAGTACACACTGGTCACCTGCTGCAAGATGATCGCAGCCTGTGCAATGTTGCACCACCATGCGGTTAAGAAGGGCACCGTAGTGGATCTCTCGGATTATGAGGACCATGATGACGAGCAAGCAGTGCCTGAACCACACACAGCTGGAGTTGCGACACCAACTGATGGCATACACAGACGGGAAGAGATCACATGCAACTTTTTTTAAGTAAGTAAAGAGACACAGACAGGTGGAGTATGCACCCAACGTAGTTTAATTGTGTCACTACGTAGGTTTCTAAAGCCCAAATGTGCAACACAAATTATTTACATGCGATGATGTGAGTCCTGGGTCACTTCCCCATGAACTGAAATACTCATTTGCATCCACTCTTACCAGTGCCAGTTGTTTGGTGCTCGCTCTGCTCACTTTGCGTTTGGCCTGTTACCTCAGTGTGGCGCCTGCTGCTCCTCCTTCTCTCTATGACAAGGGAGCTTGCCATGCTGCCCCTACTTGTGCTCTCTTCACTCTCTGGCACATCCAGAGCAGCAGTTTTTGCTGTTTGTACATTTAACATCGCCTCAAGAGCACTGGTCATCCGGGCCATTCCCCTAGTGACCTCATTACTGTTTTGGGTTAGTCCCTCCGGCATGTTTATACTTCTCCTGCACAGCAGGGATGTGGCTGTGGCCACCCAGATGATGGCTTTATTTTGTTCATGCGCACGCTGCCTTTCCTTGTGCCTTGATGCAAATTCGTTGTCTAGTTTGGTGCACAGAAGCTGCACCGATTGTGACATTTCACGCATCCCTGCAGCCATCTCTTTGTTGACATCTTCTAGTTCCATGATGCCCTTTCCTATGTCTCCCATGTTGTTGTTCAGGTTCCTCATTTGGCGTTGGCAAGACATGATGGCTTTTCCCTGCATCCTCTGGATTTTTACCATGCTTCCCTCCAGGCCAGGGAACACACTTGAACCCTCCACACGTGCAGCTGCACTACTTTCTTGGACTTTGCGGCATCTTGCACCAGTATGGCCCACTTCTGCACCGGACTGCAGTGTGGCAGAGCTACCATCCACAGGCAAGGTGTGTGTGTCTTTCTCCTCCATGTCACCTGCTGATGACTCCATTTCTAATAGTGGGGCCACAACATGCCTCCTGCTTGGTTGTGATGCATGTGTTGTCTCATGCAGTGATGCTGGCACTTCTGCGGATGACAGCAACAGAGGGGTTAGTGATCTTTCTGGGGACGCCGGCAACTCTTGAGCAATTTCTGTGTCTTTTAAATGGGGATGGCTTCTGGGTCCACCTGTGTCCTGTGATACGTTCTGTGCACTTGGATCTGGCTCCTGACTCTCATACCTCTCTGGTGCTGTGCCTTCAGTCTCCTGGAAACGCCTGCGAGATGTGACACCTGTGGACATATGATCATACATTAGCTAAGCGCTACTGTCTCACAGTCACTACAATTAAATATTTCTCACTTTAGCTTTATTATGTCTGCAATCATTTCCCTAACTTGCTGGTTGTTGTGCTGCATGACATGGTCTTTCATTTCCTTACTACATATCCCATGATGCATTGCTCCTGTATAGTGCTAGCAGTACTGGACTGGGGTTCACTTGGCCACAAAGGGTAAAGGTAATGATGATGGTATGGGGGGAATGCTGTGCATGCTTATTACCTTTTCTGTTTGCAGATCTGGCTGAGCTGTCCACTTCTCCCAGTCCGCAGATGCTGCAAGGTTCTATGGTTGAGGTCACAATCTCCTCCAGGTCAGTAAGGGGGGGTGCTGGGTTCTTGCCTCCACCAGTTTTGGTTGCCTGCTTGTGGTGTTCAGCCAATTTCTTTTTTGTTTGGCTCCTGAGGTCGTAGAATCTCTTTTTCAAGTCCTCTGTGTCTCTGGTAGTCACTCCAACTGCGTTCACTTTGTCAAGTAAGTCCAGCCAGAGTTTCCTTTTGGCAGATTCTGCCACAGTGAGGGACTGCCTGCCAAACAGTTTTTGGTGCACCTTCACCACCTCCTCAACAAGGACCTGCAGCCCCATGCTGCTGAATTTCTGTTTCATCCTCCTCTCTGGCTGCTCTTTGTCTTTGCTGCTTGCCATTTTTCAGTTTTAAAAGTGCACAAAACTCTTTCTGCTGCTCAGGGACTCTCTGTTCCAACTGCCTCTCCAGAACATTCTAATTAGTTGCAGCTGCCTGTGTAGCCACTTCCTGGTAGGGAGGGGGAGGGTGGTAGCACCTGATTGGCTGCCTACATAAGTTTCACTTTTGTTTGCTTTCCGATTCAGTATTTACCAAATCGGTATTTACTGAATCAGTATTTACCAAATCGGTATTTCCCATTCATTCCTATGGGCCAAAAGGCCCATAGGAATGAATGGGGAATACCGATTTGGTAAATACCGATTCGGTAAATACCGATTCGGTAAATACCAAATGTCCGATTCCGAATTTTACAAAAAGGCCCATAGGAATGAATGGGGAATACCGATTTGGTAAATACCGATTCGGTAAATACCGATTCGGTAAATACCGAATGTCCGATTCCGAATTTTACAGAATCGGTCATATTTACAGATTTTTTATCTACATACCATTTACCGATTCTAAAATACAGATTCTGAAAAATTCGGTATTTTAGAATCGGTAAATTAAGATTGCCTGCATCTGGCCCCTAGGCCCTAGAGACACATTCTCACTGAAGGGTTCAAATTCATTGTAGATGTTTAATGATTCAAAATTGCTCCAGAACCCTTGTTTTATTGGAAGTTTATTCACAGCCCTGTGCTGTGGGGTGCTCTTTTCCTTGCTCCAGAGCCCTTGTTTTATTGGAAATTTCCATGAGATGCACCTGCTCGCCTACTGGCACTGAAGTCCTTGGGGTTTCTCCTGTCTTTTCCAACTGACCCGTGACCAGGGTTGGTCTTCACACTATTCTAGGTAAATATAATCTGTGTGGGTAAATTGTCATTCTATTTGGCGTCCTTTTCTTTACCTTCATTGAATTTGCAAAGCTTTGATTGCATATGTTCCTTTTCTTTCCCATCCCTTGGTAAATGACCTATTTAATGTTTGCGGTTTATTAGCGTGTTCCACTTTTGACCCACTTTTAGTCAATGATAAATGTGTCCATAATAGCATATGTTCCTATTTTACCCTCCCTTTTAAGAGTTAAACTGAATTCATAGTATGTTCCATTTCTTAATCTCCCTATAGTTACTGGACTAAATCTGAATCTCGATTTGCATATTTGTGTTCTCTTTTTCCGAACTGCTAATAATTGCGTAAGTTCTTTGGTTTAGTATGTTCCCTTTCTTTACCCTCCTTTAATCAAGTTGCGAAAGTCTGTTTCCTATATTTAGCATGTTCCTTGTTCTTACCTTCCCTTTATTTCGAGTTTGCTAAATGGTTGGCATATTCTATCTGTTACATAGTTATACACTGTTTCTGATCTTGGTTATTCATAGTTTGATTGCTTTTAACCTATGGCTCATGTCTTTTGATAATGATTAGATAAAGAGTTTGAACCTACCCCGAGTCTGTGGTTATTATATAAATGCAAATGTTATGGTATTTTTGAGTGCTTTTTTCTTATCTAACTCCCTGATTCATCGTGTTTAGGTATTTGTAACAAGTATTGGTAATTCAATGATATAGGAATTAGTGTAAACACATATTGGTAGTAGAGTGTGAGGTACCTGTCTGAGGTAATATTTTATCATTTAGAATTATGGGCCCAGGTGAGTATTGGTAAATCCTAGCTGGGTGACCCGCACGCTCTATCAAAGGTATTAGATCCGGGGGTCTCTAGTTGTCAGAGGTAAGTACCAATGTTCAAATAGGGACCCTTGCTTCTAGTCGGGGTAAGGGGGATACACTCTTTGGAAAACCCCTGCTCACCCCTTGGTAGCTTGGCACGAGCAGTCAGGCTTATCAAAGGCAATGTGTAAAGTATTTGTACCAACACTCACAAATAACACATTGATAACACCACAAATGGACTCCACACCAGTTTAGAAAAAAGAAAGTATTTTAACTAGACTACACAAGACCAACATACACTGTTCCAAAATAAAACTTTAAAAAGAGTTTAAGGGTTTTCACCAAAATAATCCACAGTTGCATCACTTTTAGCCCAAAGTACCTGTAGATGCGACAAAAGTTCCAAGCAACAGCTGCAGAAAACAAGCTGTGCGTCACTCCTGAGACCCTGGGGAGGTGATGTGACAACCCTGCTGCACGCAGCGGGTGGGTTGCGTCAAATCCGGTCGGTATCGGGGGCGATGCGATACCTTGTATGGATTCCGGTTTGCAGGTTCTCTGGTGGAATCGTCTCGCACAGGCATGATGGGACGATCTTTGGGGCGACGATCCTCGGTGCAGCGGCGGTACAGCATTGAATCCCTCCCGTGATGGCCTCTCAATGCATTGGTGCTGGACTCTGGGGCGATGTTCGCAGTGACAGGATGTGTTTCGCAGGCAAGTGGTGCGCTGGTTCTTGTTGCGACGACAGACTCTGCGGCGATGTTCGCAGCAACAGGAATCTTCTTTTACCAGGGCGATGCGCTCTACAAGGGAACAATGCATCCGTTCTTGCAGCTGCAACAGGCGCTATGTTGATCTTCGCAGCAAAGGGAAATTCCTCGCACTGTCGACGACGATCAGCTCTGCAAGCGAGCAATGCGAATTGCAGATCTTCTCTTCTTCTTTTCCAGCTCCCCAAACAGCAGGAAACAACCTGCAGAGGCCCCACAACTGGATCAAGCACTCTAGGCAGGTCACAACTCACACAGCAGAGTTCAGGGGTGAAGATGGGGGTGAAGTCCTTTTGTTCCTGGGACTTCTTAACAGGAGGCCAGCTCTCCTCAGGCCATTGGAGATCTCTTCAAGCAAGGGACACAGCAACATCAAAGTCCGTCCCCTCTCCTTGGCAGAATTGCAACTGCAGGTCAGCCTACAAACACACAGCAGGCAGGCCAGTCCGTCCTCTTCAGTCTTCCAGCTTTTCTCCTTGGCAGAGGTTCCTTCTTGATTCCAGGATGATCTAAAGTCTTGGGGTCTGGGCCTCAGTATTTATACCAATGTTCTCTTTGTTCTCTGAAGGCAGAGAGGCCTTTGCCTAGTCCGAACCAGTTCTGGTCAGTCCTCCAGCACTCTGTTTGCATGACTCCTTTGTTCCTTTAACAGTCAGGGCAGAGACATCAGACGCACCACAGGAGGTGGAGCCAGCATTGTGGAGGGAAGGCACAGCCCTATTAAGGTCCCAGGTGCACCTTCTCCCACCTATCTATAAGTAGATCTCTCTATTCAGCACTGTGCTGACTCACCCTGTCTCCTGGAATCCCCCAGCCCCTGTCTCTCAAACTCCAGACAAGGAATAGACAACCTAGCAGAGGCAGGCTTGGATGGATAGGCAAGAAAATACCTACTTTCTAAAAGTGGTATTTTTAAACACAGAAAGTTAAAACTAACTTCACTAAAAGATGTATTTTATCATTTTGAGTTGAGGCATACTAAACTCGAATTTCTACCATGTTCCCTGGGTCAGTTAGGATTATAAAATGTGATAATCAAACTACCCATTCTGTCCAATGGGGAACAGATAGCCTTGCAATAGTCAAAAACCAAAATCGCTGTAATTTACTATGTGGCCATGCAGCACACATGAGGGCATGTCCTACCTTTTACCTACAATGCACCCTGCCCTTTGGCCTACTATAGGGGTGACTAATATGCCAGAAAGGGAAGGTTCAGGGACTGGCAAGTGGGTGCACTTGCTCAGTAAACATGGCAGTTAGCAACTGCGCACAGCACTGAAGTGGCAGGCCTGAGACACCACTTTAGGGCTACTCATATGGGTGGCACAATCAGAGCTGCAGGCCCACTAGTAGCATTTGAATCACCAGCCCTGGCACACACAGTGCACTTTACTAGGGACCTACTGATGAAACAAATCTGCCAATCATGAACAATCAATCATAATAACAATTTACACAGAGAGCATATGCACGTTAGCACTGATCAGCAGTGCTACAGTGCCCAGAGTCCTATAGCCAAAAACACAGATCAGGAAAACTAAAGGAGAAAGAAACTAAAAGTGTGGGGATAACTCTGCAAAAATGGCCATTTCCAACATAAGGTGGCTCAGATTATTCTCTTTGCTCAACAAGATGACAGTGTTATAAGTATACAACAAGACTAGGGGTTGGTTACCCCTACAGCATTGAACATCAGCTGGTTGTTGGTATTGAACCCTGGCAATCATGCATGCATGGAATAGGGACACAATCCCTTACAGTTGGGGATTAAAATGTGCAAAATGCATATTCTGAATAAGAAAAGTTAAATATTGTGCATCAATTAACTTTACAGGTGTGGAAATACGGTCTCTACATCACAAGACTAACTTTTGAAGCATGGCAACCAATTCAACATGATCAACAGTGGACACATTATGTCATTCTTCTACCTATCCTTAGCTACATATCTTTTTCTCTTCTAACCTGAAAAATATTTGACGGAAGCCATTGCCCAAACACTTTCCTCATGTATCCAATAGATAATCATAATAGTAATTATGAGGATATGGTTTGTGCTCGTTTCTAATTCTGAACACTGTGTCATTAGTTAGCCACAACTGGGGTGACTACGGTCTGAAAAAGAACAGCAATAGAGACTTTAGTGACAAAGGAGCCCAAAGCATATACACAGATTTAGAATCAGAAAATATAAACATTCTCTGATGCTATGACTTCTTTTGACTTACATTAAGGATAGGGGTGCAGCAATACTCACAAGAACTAGGTCCTCATGTGTAGTTCACATATTGCTTCATTTAGACCTGGAAAATATAGAAATTCAAGGTATCCCTCTAGGTTTATTTAGAAATTGTAGTGAAATATGAAGGATTGCTGTTGCTGGAGTCCTATTTTTTGAAATTTCCAAACCCCTGAGATCATTCTCCCTAGATACATGGTGAAGGCTGTCATTCACGCTAGTTAAACATGTTTTTCTGAGTTAGAAACTTATATCAATTCCTTGCCACTGGGAGACTCAAAGCAGCGCATGATTAATTTGTATAGGAGTGCCTATTTGGCAGCCGTGCGCTGATTATCAAACCAGTCATTGAGCCATCTGGCATGAGTAGGGTTTTTCATTTTCCTACCTATCCCTGAGTATGAGTAAAACAAATTAAATTTCCATCACCATCTATCTGGACCAGTAATTCAACTATGGATTAAAGCATCAATACAACAAGCCACACAATACCATTAGTCATATCTTGATGTTGTTGGTGTTTTGCATTCTGTCTGGATGGTCCCATTCGTTGCAAAATAATTACAGAAAATCGTTGAGTGTACATAATGTAATGTTTAGCTAAATTATGTTTGGATCGTGGCTATTTTCAAAATGTGCTGGCTCTTCAAAGTCACACTTTTATACCTACTAGTCCTTAATAACTACAATGTAGACAATGAAACTGCAGAAACTGTTAATCATAAAATTAACTTGGAGAAGCAGGTCAGAGCAACCATGGTTGTTAAGTGGCCTTATACCACTATGCATGAATGACACATATAATTAAGTGAACAGGGATCAGGTTTGACCATTTACTAATTTCCTTTTTGGAAGGTAAAACGAAAATAACAACCTCTGGCCCTCATTACCCAATGCAAAGTCTGGAACTTTCAAAGCACGACAAATTAATGGTAGATTAAAATCACAAAGTTTGCATTCTGTCTGTATCAGTGCTAGCCAAGGACTAATAATGTACCGAAGACTGTGTCTAGTAATCGGTGGTTTCCAATTATAAGGAATGAACAAAAGTAGTTGTTGGCATTCCTTCTTGTCACTGTAATTGCTTGCACATACCAAGAGTTCTCTTCAACTTCCATTGCCAATTCAATTGAGACACAGCAAAACCTATTTCTAAAACCCTGTTTTCACCTCACATAACTATTGTATAATCTTGTATATGCTTTGTCAAGTCAAGTCAATTAAAACTTCATTTGGCCACGTTATGGACATAAAAGTATTTTTACAAAAAAAGGGACACATTTATATTTTGGGTTGAAACTACACCACAGATGAAATTTAAAGCAAACTCAATTAAAATACATTCACATTAAAAGAAGCATATTCAAAAAGCCCAAAACATTATAGTTAGAACACTAGATTGTTTCTTTTACAGATTGCCTCTGATAAAAAGCGTGCAAGTCCATAACATACGAGCGGGCAAGAAAGCATTTGTAGATAGATCAATGCTGGTCTTACTTGTGCAAAATTGCAACCTCTTAAAAGTGGTAGGATGTATTTAGCTCGCAACTCATCTTGATCAGAAAAATGATCACATGCACATGGTCGCAGGGTACTTGTCTTAAAAAAACCCTTAGGTAAAGTTAGGAGCCAGTGGATACTATTAAATCTAAATATTGATAAAATAAATCGATAATGCAGATTATTAACAAAAGACCAAAAAGGTTGAGTTAAAATTCCAGGACTTATAATCATAAAATATCTACATGTAGGTTTCTTCAGTTCATTTGTTTCCCTATCCAATTGTCTCCTCGTTAAAAATTGTGTTTTTATAATTTTTACAGCTTCAGGATGCAGCTTTCTTGGTCAGTTAAATAGCTCTAGGTGCCCAATAGCAGAAAGCTGCTGGGAAACATATTATAACCAGGGAATATCCGTAACTCTGTCTAACATCTTTCAGTCCTCCAGTAGAGTTTGGTTTAGGTTTGGCTTACCTTTAGACCAAATGTTTAGCCACCATATCAGGGGTGCTACAGCATTTGTATCTGTTATGTAGCCCTGCCTTAATTCCTCATGTATCATAAAAGCTGGGGTGCTAGAAGGAGCAGCTAAGAGTTTACGTAGATATTTATTTTCGACTCCTTCGAGTTCATTACAATCCTAGTGACCCCATAACACACTACCTACCTAACACTGTCATAGCAACACATTTCTCATTGTAAATTTCAGAAGTGGTTGTATGGTTTTGCTTCCTAATCGTCTGGAAAAATCCAATAAAGCTGCAGCTGCTTTTGCCAAAGTGTTTTTCTTTAGCACACCCTGTGCAACCCAAATGCTGTTTTAATGGAATAACACACCCAAATATGGGTATGTTGGAACATTGGTTAGCACACATGGAAGGGATTTCTTCCGTTGTTTTAAGTTGCCAAGTGACATTTTGTGAGATTTAGTCAAATTGACCGCAAGGTCAAGAGCTACCATAAGATGAATAAACAAATTAACTAAAGATTTCAAAGCGATGGGGGTGCAGGCAAGTAAAACTGCATAATCTGCATATAAAAGTGCTGGAATTGATTTGGATGTCTAAATATGAGTTAGATAGCACTGCTTCCAACTTATTTATATATAGTGTGAATAAAACCGGTGCTAGAATGCACCCCTGCCTCACTCCTATTTTTACCTTCTAAGCATTGGTTAGGGAGCCGTTCTCGTTATACATTACAGAGCTGGACAAATTAAGGTGGGACCTGTGGAGGAAACATACTAAATTCCTATCCATCCCTATTTCCAGCAACAGTTGACATAACTTAGTCCTGTTTACCCTGTCAAAAGCGGACGTCAAATCTATAAAAGGCAAACACATATGTCCTTTTTTGGTTAGGGTATATGTGCTTTTAATCATGAGTAGGTTCATACATTGTTCCACTGTCCCTCTGCCATTACGAAAAAAAATTGTAATTCTGACAATACATCCTTTTCTTCCAACCAGGTGCTTAGGCGTTCTAAGATTACTTTGCCCATTATTTTTACTTCAGAGTCCAACAAAGAAATTGGACAATAACATTCCAGATCGTCCCTAGCACCTTATTTGTCGATTGGCAAAATTACTGCCGTTGACCATTATCGGGGCTGGGGTACAGAAGGGGGGTCAACCCGGTAGTCGTAGGGACCTGGGTAATCATGTGCTATACAGAAAGTGGTCCCTGACCAATTGTGAGTTAATTCAAAACAATAAGAAAAATATTCATTAACAGTTCACTTGGTAGAACACTATTGTTTATTTAAATAGTGTTGATACGTTAAACACTGTATTCTTTCATTTTTAGTTATAGATACAAACATATAATATACATTTTAACAGTGCCCACTGTACAGGGAAGGGGGGAGGGAGTGTAGTGCTCAGGAGTGGTGTGGGTAGGTGCAGTGACAATTCAATTGTACATCACTTTAAACAATTGATGATGGCTTCCCGGAGGAGCCTTGCCAGAATTAATCTTCAATTAAGTATACCATTCAGTATGACATCATAAATAACAGGTGTACAAAATCACACACTGATCATGTGCAACAGATGATAGTCGACGTTTCGACCCTCGTGGTAGGGATGATATCCCTTACTCTGCGGATCTTCCTCAGGACAGTGAAAGGGGAGGTGTGGGCAGTTCCTATAGGGGAAAGGACATTTAAAAACGGTTACTAAGTTTTCACTAAATGAGATTATTTACACAGGGGTACATATACAAACGTCATACCTTGTTGAAACCTATACTTGATCCAAAACGGACCAGGGTCAAGGTGCCAGGCTAATTTCTGTCTAAGGGTGTTCTTACAGTTGGAGTTAAGTAGTTTACTGGGGATGGTCATGCGTCTCCAGTATGTCAGGTGATTGAAGGACATTGGAGGGGTCATATAGTTTTAGTCTCAACACCATTACTTCATAAACGGTACATCATTAAGAGCCTTACCAGAAAGGTTAATTGTTGCGGGCCCCTAGGGACTCTGGGGTAAGCATGGGTGGAAAATCCGTTCCGCTCGCGGATTTTGCGGATTTTCGGTAAATTCGCAATCCGCGAACGCTCGCGAATTTACCGAAAATCCGCAAATTCGCACGCAGTGGATTTTTTTTTCTTGGTGATACAATTTTGCGGCGTGCGGTGTAAGTTCGCAAATGCGAACATGTAGGTGCGGCGGGCAGCAACAATCTTGCACTCGCGAAATTACAAAATTTGCAATTCTGCACAAGAAATCCACTAGCAAGCAGCATAGACCTTCTGAAAATGATGATTTTTATCAGAATAACTCCTCAGGTTGACATTTGCCTGCCCTTTTTTGGATTTGAGGCCTTTTGACTTTCTTTCGATCACTTTTGGATTAGAAATAAACTTTCACAAATAAGTTTGTTGGCATTACATTTGCTGTTCTGCAGAAAAACGAGTTTTGCTAAACTGAAAGCACTCAGCAGCAGGTGCAAAAGTTCAAATTCATCATTAGTAACCATTCCCTTTAGTGCTTCCTGACTGGGGCCCCTCCAGAGTTCAGTTGCTAGTTGCAACAATTGTATGACCCTGCTCTGACCCTTACAGCTGGATCATAGAATAGCTACAAGTAGGCCACAAAGGTCCTGGAGAAAAAAAATTGCACTGCAACAGAAAGCAAATTACAGATAAGGAAGCAGGTGCAGACTGGAATTTTAAAACAGTGACACATTAATAAATCAACCCCAAATTAATTCATGTCAGTTGAAGCAGGGCAGGTGTGCTTGCTTTTTCCCCCCATAATCTACAGTGATGATGAACCAGAGGGTGGCATTGATGTACCAGAGGGTGGCATGGGTGAAACAGAGGGTGGCAGTGGTGAAACAGAGGGTGCTGGGAACCTGTGATGATGAACCAGACGTAGAAACAACATAATCGCGACCGTTGCGAGCCGACATGTAAGTTCGCAATTGCGTACTGGTACAAAACCCTCGCGAACTGGCAGAAATCCTTGCGAACACAAAAAACTTGCAGAACTCGAGAATTCGCGGATTTTGTGGATTGCGAGTTCGCAAATCCGTAAATTCGCGAACGCCAGATTCGCAAAATTTGCCCATGCTTACTCTGGGGGGATGGGGGGTGCACATGGGGGGTACCTATGGTTCCCCCCAGCATTCCAAAGAACAACGTGGCAGGCACCGCACAACATGTATCTTTACCATTGCGGCGGCCAGTGCTTTCTGTTCAAAGTGACTAACCCACCGGTCAGCTTGAATTAAACACTCTGGGGCATATTATCAAGGGATTTATCTCCGCTTTTTTAGGCTTTAAAAGCCAAGAAAGCAGAGATAAATTATCACCCTATCAGCAACAGGGTGCTAACACGCAAATTCGCATGTTAGCACCCTTTTTCTCTACGCTTCCCCTTGCATCTCTAATGAGATGCAAAGGGGGCGTTCCAGAGAAAAATAATAGGAGAAATGTTGTTAAGCGACATTTCTCCTATTATCAAGGATTTCGCTAACCCAGTTAGTGATAAAAAAAGCAGCGCTAACCGCGATTAGCACTGCTTTTTTAACACCTGGTATTTTCCTGACTTAGCCATGATATCCTATAGAAGGTGGACATCATGGCTAAGTTTGTGAGCCCCTATCATCAAGCTAATGCCAAAGTTCGAGAGATTATCGTTGGTTTTCCAGCGATAACCTCTCAATTGGCAGTTAGCTTGAGGATTTTTATCACTTCTGAGATAAACCTTGATAATAGCAAGTTATCTCTGCGATAATTTCCGGCGATGCTTAGCGATAAAAAAATTGTTGCTAAGCATCTTTAGCGATAAATATCACTAAACGTTGGTAATATGCCCCTCTATTCTTTAAAAAAAGAGCTATTTACTACCCTCCAGAATTTTGCACTACCAGCATGTGAACTCGCCTGTGTAAGGTCCTCCAATGCCTGATCCCTTAACCCCTTGCGTGCTGATGACGGCCCCCGTCCGTCATGCATCACAGTGCTCGTGTACTGATGACGGCTGGGGGCCGTCATGAACCCGCCCACTCTTCAAAACGGCCGCACAGGTGCAGAATCGCGGCCGCGAGCAAGGGGCAAAGCACCCTTCCTTAATTTTAAGGCTGAATCATATGCTCTCCTTTGGATTTTAATTAAGTCTGGATCTTGTGGTGAACTTTTTAATGCGACCATAAGGGCTTTGTGGGCTTTAGAGCAGTCGGTGTTAGACCACTTAACCTCTTTAGTGCCTGCCTTGATCTTCTTACTGGTTAGCTTTTTACCAATTAGCTTTTTAGTTTATCACAGGCCTCTAGAACTTCGGTGGGCTCACTATGTTACTTAAGGCTTTGCTCAATATTCTGTCTGCCCTCCGTGTATAGCTCTGCTAAAAAGAATTCAGGGACACTTAGCAAAGATTTCTATCTCCGCCCCCCGAAAGACCACAAGAAACTAAAACCGGTTCGGGCTGCCCTAACTTCCCGCATATATTGGTATAAAGGGGATGATATTACAACATAATCTATAGTAAAACTGCATCCTCTCCCAAAGAAAGATGGTATCACCTCTGCTTCTTCCCCAGACTCTAAACAGTGTAGATTAGTGCTTGCTAATAAACTTTCGAGCCGGGCGACTTGGATAGAGTGTTCAAAATGGGCCATAGAAGGTAAATCTTCATAAAGCTCTCCATCTGACAAGCATTTTAATTTGCAACAATGTATATTGAAATCCCCCAATATGACTATTTCGTATGGAGCATCTCTCTCCTGTGCAAAATCCTCTATAAAGCTTTCAAGAGCAGTTAGGTGTTCACTCTCGTGAACCCTACAAAATGAATTGTAAAAGTTTACTATCACCAATTAGCACTGCCTAGAAATATTAATTCTACAGCTAATACATGGGGAGAGAGGCTAAGCAGACCCTTAATGGTGATTGATAGTTTTAACGAAATTATGGTAAGCAGGCCACCCTTTGCTCTACCTACAGTTGATTGGGACACAGGTTTAGAAAAAGAGGCCATACCATTTATTACAAAAGTGTCAGAAGTGTCCCAGGTTTCTTGAAGTGCAATAATGTGACTCGCCTTTATTACCGCTAGTCATTGTTCATCATCTTTTTTTGCCTTTAAGCCTGCAATGATCCATGTCATAAAGGTACGGACTATATACAGTATATGCTGTGATCACATAACCAGGTAGTCTAAAAAACTATTATTTTGAATTTTGCAAACAAATGTAGGCACAGGACCCAAGGATTTCACGGAGACCTACAATATTCCATGCAAAACGTATAAGTAAAAGGTCTCCCAGGATTTATGGTAAGTATTCAGCTCCCAACAAGAGTAGTACATCTCATAAAGTGTGTGGAGGAAGAACCTTCAATCCATATCATTCGGAAATGGAACTATAATGTCACCCACATGCCTTGCATTAGTAAATTCAGGGCTGACGCTGTCAGGTCCAACTTTATTAAACAGGTACTGTTTAGCAAGACTTTCCTTGTAAGAGGTAAAGAAATGCATCAGGCCAGTTGAAGACAAACCAAATGTTAAGACAGAAAAGTGACAGGTGCTATTGGAGAATTAAAATAATTAGAATTTATCTGTGTCCTTGTAAAATATATGTAGTCATATCAAGTGTAGGTTAAAATGTTATGTTATGTTATGTTATGTTATAAAGCTCTTCTATAGCGCGCGGCTACTCACAAGAGTGTCCCGGCGCTTTGGCAAAGAGAAAAAAAAGTCAGTACATAACACAGTGCTCTACGCAGGTGGCAAAGATATTACTGGGTGAAAAGCCACGTCTTCAGCTCTTTTCGATGGAATGACCATTGAAACAAATTACCTCAAAGTATCAGGTTGGACAGATTCAAAATTCCAAGTAAATTGGTGATTGGATGCTCATTTATTTGCAATCCTAAAGATCCAATGATGTACATCATTTTGGAACAAAATATGTTGAATCATATCTTTTTCATCTTAATTATGTTTACAACTTCTGACGATATGAAAGATCACAAAAAGTAAAACTCAAAAATGAGTATAGGGTCTCCTTTGGATTTCTGATTTCAAAATCAGTGAATAGAGAATTATTCTCTGCCCATTATGGGATATGAACTCTTTCAAAAGTAATATTTATCCTTTCCTAAGGACATAATCTTCTACTAGGTAATGGCTGGCTTATCACATTTCATTCCATAATGTTTCATGTATCTATATTAGTTTTGTGGAAGAAACTTTGGGGCCTTGGATTTAAAAACCTGTTAAAAACAAGAAATCATTCTGAAGGAGTTGTACGTGTAGTCTATTAGTGTGTTGCCATTACATAGTCTACTTGAGGATTGTGCCCCAGCATTTTTAGGCTTCAACTGGAGGACACTGCTTTGGGGTATTTGACCAGCTTATATGCCTTTAGTATTTTTGGAGTGATAGAGGAGCCGCTCGCAGCAGTGAGACTTTGCCGGGACTTGCCTGTGACACTGTGGTCTTTTTGGCGAGAGAAGCGGGACTCCAACTCCCAGGAGCCCCGCAACCACCAACACCTGCGCTCCTCTTGTTGCCGCTACAAAACTGCTTGCGGCCCCTGCTTCGCGGGAGCTGCTCGCAGCAGTGAGACTTTGCCGGGACTTGCCTGTGACTCTGTGGTTGTTTTGGGGAGTGAAGCAGGACTCCAACTTCCAGGAGCCTCGCAATACCCAACACTTGCGCTCCTCCCACAGCTTACATCTTCACACACGCCCCCCCCACGATGTGGGACACACGCGGGCGTGCGCCGGGCAAAGCCCGGACCAAGGGCGGGCCCGTTTGTGCCTGCTGGAGACCGGGGGAGGCTGGGATGGGCCCCCCCTCTGACACCACCAGTTTCTCAAAACCTGCTTCAAGTAAGTGGCATAGTGATTTTGTCAAGGTTCCTCCCCCGATGGGGAGGAGACAAATTCCACAGGAGCAAAGACGAAAGTCCCCAACACTTCCAAACAGCAATGACCCGAGTGGAAATAAAACACACTCAAAAGCCAACTGCTCCCAAAAAGTGTGGGGGGGAAATCCAAGGAGTATACCAACTCTCCCCCAGCTGGACTTTTGTAGCTGCAGTCTCGAAGACAGGAGAGCCCTGTAACAAATATACAATAATGCTAAACTTTGAAGATAACCTCCCAGATTAATAAACAAGTGTTCAACATGAAGTTTCACTTACCCCACGATCGTGAGCGTCAGGACTCAAATGAGCAGCCACGGGGATAAGTTTGAAGAGGTCACGTGCCAGGTGGGAAAGGACGGGGAACCAGGCTACCACAATAGTCAAGCTCACACAATAGGGAACACACCCAGTCCTACGCATAAAACTGAAGACAGCGCAGGACTGGACCACCAGAGATGCAGATGACTGACTCGGTCCACTTATGGAGCTAAAGACAAAGTGGCACGGAGTACAACCACGTCCGACTCTTAAGCTTAAGACAGAGCAGAGGGGGTGAACATATAAAACAAGCTCAAAACAATAATTCCGTCTGCTTATAAACTTAAGACAGAGCGAAACGAAACTCCCAATTGGTCAGTGTAACATAAACAATCACAAAACACAAAGACGGGGGTCGTTCAGCTCGTAAACTGAAAACGGAGCTGAACGAGCACGGACTAAACAAACACACAAAGGTCAGTACTACACAAGCACAAGAATACAAAGACAGTTGACAGTGCTAGAGGTCGGAACCATGAGAGGTCGTAAACAGACCTAGCAGTGGAGCGCAAAGGAAACTCTCCACCCTTGGGGAATGGGAATACCGGGGCAAGGGATTAACGGGGCAAGGGATTATAGGCAGTAAGAGGACAGAAATACCGTCAAGAGAAAGGGTTCAGGACTCAAGGTTCAGGAACTCGGACAGGCAGGGAATCAGATACCGGAAAACGCTACGAGGGTTCACACAGCAGAACGCGGAGAGAAGGGGCGTGGTCACTAAACCATTCAGTAAGCCAAGTGGTGATTCGCGGGCAAGACTTCCTTTTCAGTTCGTCAGGGAATGTCTCCAAAGTATCGAACAAGGCACAACAGAACCCGAGGAGCTCTAATAGGGACTGTATAAAAACATGCAATTCTTTACATATGTGGAACTAAATGCTGAACACTCGTCATAGTGGGTCAATGAATTCGACCACCCCTAACATATTTAGGACTTGATACCCTTATCTGTAAAGATGCCTGCTCAAGAGAAAAAGGGGAAGAAGGTTAAAGGTGTGGGATACGTGGCTGGTACGTTGGACCAATTCATTATGAGAGCCTCGTCTGTCCCTGAACATGAAATTGCCATAACTGAACGGCGCCTCTCTATGGACCCAATTTTTAACAAGCGCTCCTCTCTGGGAGGTCTAGTGAGTGTACTATCCCCTGTGAAAAGCTCACAACTGGCCCCTACTGCTCTGGCACCAACTATAAGTAACGGTGATCTGTGTGTTGTGAATACTGAAACTAATTCGGGTAGGGCGCAGGCGCAGACTTTACTTTCGAATGGCATAATATGGGATTCGACCAGGGGCCCACGACTCGCGCAATGGAAGCTCATAGAAAACAATTGCTCCCCTCTGAGCAGATGTTGGGAGCAATTCCTAAGAGGAAGCGTGGCGGCACACACCAGAAGGGGAGAAACCCAAAAGTTCACAAGCCGAACAAAAGCAGCAATGTGGCTACGCTGGATTTCCCTGTAATTCAAACAGCCCAGGACAGTAGCATTGCTGCCGGTATATCTAAGGAGGCAGACTCTGTTAGTAGAATGTTTTATACAGAGAACCCAAATTGGCAAAGAATTGGTGGACTTATTTATTTGTCTCTGAAACCTTTAATAGAAAGACTCACACAAATTGAAAAGAGACAGCTTAAGATCGAAGGAACGATGTTGTCTAGTGTGGATACAATTAAGTATACTATAGTAAACCTTGGTAGATCACATGATGTATTGAATGAGGGTCCAAGGGCCAGTGGGGGTTCTGATAGAATCAATTCTAACAAGAATGTGCAAGTAATGGTCCCAAGTGCTGAGAGGGATAAAGTATGTGGAATGAACAATCTACCGGAAGCTGAGCCACCTAGTGTTAGGCCCCGCGTTCGCGAGGACACATTGCTGGGAGCCCCAAAACCACAGAGAAGGTCTACTGTTATCCAGGGAATTGAAAGGTGGGTAGCTGCTAAGAACACCCAGCAACACTTAGACCTACCCCCAGACTGTGAACCGTATGTCGTAATACTTACTGGGGTGCCAGAATTGGATCATGGGAAGATCGAAACACACAATCAACTAAAAAACAAAACGATATTCTGGCTAAATAATAACAGACCCCTTCCGGGAGAAGTCAATGGCCATATACTGTGTGTAAGGAGAGTGAGCTGGGTGGGAAGCAGACCAAAAAACTAAGTGGGGGATTGTATTGTTGTAAATTCTAAGGACCCCAGAGCTGTGGGCCATGTTTGTGCGTGGCCAACGAGATCCTCAGGTCCCACCATTAGGGCCCACAACCTAAGACATTTCTACTCCCCCTCAAACCATATGGCCAACTATGACCAGTATGAATGGAACAGGACTACTTATAACGACCTACAGTTTTCTGTCCCACTTAGTAACAGATTTAGCGGTTTAGATTTGGTGGATTGACTAATTCCCACGTCCACTAGTATGAATGCTCCACCGAAACAAAGTTTAACATTTAGTGAGGCTCTGGGAGGGTGTTCTACCTCTCGAACTCTCTTAAATGTTGAGGAGGGGTTGATAATGGATGATTTATTATTACTGCCTAATCCAGTTGGGGCGGGGGATGGCCCCACTGGTATTAATGTGTCTAATTGCGATCATGTTGTCCCGGTCCATTGCCACCCAGGGATTGGCTGAGATGCATGGGATAAACCCCCACCGGGATAAAAGTTTGGTTGCTGGAGGCTTAACAATTCTATCCTGGAGTTTTGAAGGTTTGGTGTCTAAACTGGACCAACCAGATTGGGGGGTCCTATATTGAGGGACACGAGATCTGCCTATTCCAGGAAACGTGGGCAACTGATCCCTAGTAAAGAGTGGGTTTGTGGCTTACTGTTAAGCAGCCTCTAAGGGGCCTATGGGTAGACCATCAGGGGGACTTTGTATATGGGTATATGGGTGGGTACCAATTTGGGATGCAAGATAAGGCGTGTAGATACGCATTCTCCAGATATTATGTGCATCCTCTTGTCACACAGTAACCTCCCCAGATTAGCTGTTATTAATGTTTACTCTAGGCCAGCTCAGTACGGTGCCACCTGTCCTACTATAGACGCCCTGACAAATTTTCTCGGTACACTTGAGGGGGCACCCATTTTATAATTGGTGTGGACTTTAATTGTCACTATTAGCCCCTTAATGGTATGGCGCAAGTCATAAGTAACGATGAGGATATAGCATGGTCAATTCCCCCTCCTAATATGTATCCCACTAGGAGTTGGACACCCCTAGTTTTGCAGCTAAAAACCCTAACTTTGACTTATTCCTTAAGGGCATGTAATGGGCGGTTTATTGGAGACAGTCCGGGGCATCCCACCTTTCAGTCAGGTGATGTAGTATCAACAATTGACTATTTAATGCTTAGTCTGGAGGTCTGGCATAATGTGGTTGATTTTAGAGTTAACTTGCGACCTGAAAGCGAACACAACCCACTAATTATGAATCTGGACTTCTAGCTGGCAGGAGTGGGTATCCTTGGAGAGCCTGTGCAATGCAATAACTTGAAAGTTGCCCAAGGAGGGAGACGGATCAGGTGGGAAAAATCAATCAGTCCCTAGAAATTTTGTCTAAGCACTATAGAAGTATTATTCCACTGCTGGAGAAGGCTAGCGGCACTATGGAGAATAGACTGAATTCAGTCCCCAACAGTAAATTTGGGGAAATACATCTGAAATGGTTCAGATTTTAGGAGATTTCTTTAATAGCACCCCACAAAAACAGAAATCTGGCACTGATAAAAAATCATGGTATGGTAGGGATTGCAGGGTAGCAAAAAGGGCTCTGCTGTTTGCACTCAAGGAGAACAATAAGGATTGCCTCAGGGAAGCAAGGGCTGACTTTAGGAGAATAACTAAACAAGCCAAACTACATTGGGAGAAAGATAGATGGCAGGCCGTTAAGACTGCTCTAGACGCTAAGGGTAGCAGATCTTTCTGGAATTTGGTCCACACCGTTAAAACCAAAGGAAGGACCACTATTGACCCTAACATCGATGAACAATCCTGGTATCTATATTTTAAAGAATTGTATTCAGGTTCGTGCCTTGTCACCAATGATAGAAATGCACCCCAATATCATTTTAATTTAGAATTGATACAGGAAATACCTCCATTTAATATGGGTGACCATAAGCCTGTTGCTTGAAATTTATAAAGTCCAAGCTAGGTCTGCTGCCCTTTACGGGGCAGAGTTGTGGGGTCATTGTTCCCCTAATGCCCTATCACTTACTGAAAACAAGCTCATTAGAAATATTCTAGCTCTCCCAGTAAGTACGCCCCTTGTGCCACTACGAATGGACTTGGATATTCTCCCAATAGAGGACTTAACTTCGGCATGACCGCTGTTATACTGGCGGCGGGAGTGGAGTACACCTGAGTTGAAGCACTATAGGGATGAATTGAAAGCGGTTCTGGTAATATTGGGGGCTGTAGCTCGTATACCCTGGCTGTCATTCGTCAGGGACTCCTTTCGTGGCATGGGTAGGGAGGACTTATGGACTACCCCTGAGGCATCATGTTTAGCTACTTCCAAAAGTCAACTAGCTAACGCCGTGAAACCCCATAAACTTGCTATTTTAATCCAAGGAGTAGCAACGACCAGTCTAACGTACGGGTTCCTTGATTTTAAGTCACTGTATCAATTTGAACAAGTTTTAGACCAGATCCAGCTGCCTCTAGCTAGGAAGCTGTATCTGCAATTCAGATATGGGACAATCCCGCTCTATGCAGTAACCAACAAGTGGGCTGGGGTTTAAAGTCTCTTTGTCCAGGATGCATGGTGGAGGAGGAAACGGTGACCCATGTAATGCTATTCTGGCCAGCATAAAGCTGAGTAGGGCTAAATGGATCATCCAACTGTGGGCACTAGAAATTATCGAGACTGTCAAAGTATCCTAAAATCTGATACTGCACTAGTATATGTGGTGGCGTGTTCAAAATTCCTTTTCGCTATGTGGCTTAAACGTATGTTTTTGTTAAAAAAAGCAATTTAGCCACTAGCTGCGGCTTTTTGAGATGCAATATTTAGCTCATCGAAATGGGGTGCATTTTTATCAATGTTTGCTAATTTTTTTCATGTTTTTATATGATCTTAAGCTTAAATTATGTTTTATACTATCTTTTAACTATTATAATTGATCCCCTTGTTATCTTATTTTGATTCCTGTATAAATTGTTTGAGTCAATAATATAAAGATACTGCAAAATCCCTCATGCTGTTATTGATCATATTTCACTGTATTGCCAAACTCTTACATGTGCTTTCATGGCTGAAACAGCCGCAATAAAGTTTGATGAACTGAACTGAAATGTATGCGCTGTAAGGGATGTTGCGGTGTAGAAACTGCGTTATAAAGGCATGCATTGTATTGTAAATGTATGTGTTGTAACATCATACATTTATTGCATTACTCTGCCCATGTAGCTGTTGCATGGGTAGAGCTTGGGTGTTCACACGTATCCACCCTTGGAATTTGGCACTCCCAGATTTGCCATTACTGGTAGACCTGGGTAGGCATTTAAATGCTACTTCTCCCAGGAGAGGCATAACGAGGAGCAATGTCCTCATTTCTCCTTGTTGCTTCCTCTTTCTATGTGTGCTGCAGGACGCAGCAAATATAGAAAGAGGAAAATTCCTCAGAGGTTTGCTCACAACTTCCTGCACAAAAACGACCCTGCCTACAACACAGGCACCCTTTCCCCATGGTGCATAGTTGCCTATATTGGCGCTAAACAGCACATTGTGAGCCAGTGCGAAGAGAAGAAAGGAATGTGCCACATAATTTTAAATATGCTGCATTTCTGCTTTTTCCCTATCATGACTTGCTGTGCTGCGTGATTTTTTCAGAAAAATAACCCTGTATTTTTCCTGGCTTATTTCCCCTGCCCTTGCTAACCGAAGGGTAGGAGAGATAGACAAGGCATAAACTAGCTGTGAGGCCAGTTTTGCACTCACTGGCTGACGTCCTCATTTTTGTATATTTCTCACCAACAGTTCTGACAATTTGGGAAAGACAATTTAGTTTTTTTGACAGTCATACCATGTCAAATGGCTACTTCCAAAGGGTCCCTTCCCCTTGAACCAAAGCTAAATGCCAAAGGTCATTCAGGAATTAAGACCAGTTTAAAACAGATCTGACTTTGGAAACATTCACTGCTCATGAACATTAATGGAATGTAGGGCCTGGAAAGATAGTCGGTCAAAATAAAGTATATTTCCAATGCGGCAAATTATAGGTGCCATAGCTATAATGTAATACAACAGATGAGATATCCACCACATTTATGAGGGGGGATCCGATCTGTCAATCTCAAAAGAAAGATCGTCAATTCCATAGCTGATTTATCATTAGTTCATGTCCTTTTTGCCACACTGGAGTTTTGAGAATCTTTGTTAAACCTTCCATTGGTCTGGTTGGCAGCACCAGTGGCATAGCTTCTTACTGGTAGTATTGTGAATCAGTGTTGGAAAGGGTTTTATTTCCTGCCAACCTAGAATGAGTCAGTCTCTTATAGCAACACTTCAAACCTGTTCACACCATAAAAGATTATTCTTAGGTATTATTATAGAACATATTTAACCTGTTACTTACTGCACATCGTAACTTATTGCAAAGACTACAATCCATACATTCATTCCCAGAGGTGTCAGTTAACCCTACAGTGCAACCATAAGTTGCCTTTCACAGTAGTTTGTTTAGCACTGATATATTAACACATTTAGAATTCAAAATCAGCATCAACCCCTGCTCAATATGTAGCAGAAAATCCTTGGAGCACATGATATACACATCTCATTTAGGCTCTTGTATTCCTAGTTTATTCACATTAGGAGACAACACTGGCTATGATTTTTAATCATTTGTTAGATGGGGCCATATTCTCAAGGAAGTGGCGGAGAGAGACGTTAGCCTTCTTTGCTTAACGCCTCTCTCCGCCACTTCGGAAATACAAGGCTGCACCCTATCCTCAAGGATATTGTGCAGCATTGCAGTTCCTCCTGTGATGGCACTAAGTTTCACAATTAGCACCAGAGTGCAAGGGCGTCTGCAAGCAGGGAGGTTTGTTAAATATTAATGTTAAATATTTAAACTTTATGAAAGACTGCCAGCATCCACAAATCAGGTTCTAACTTTGGTAACAATTTTCAGTCATGTTAGGTAAGCTGTATTTGTTTTTCCTTGTAACCTACCACAACAAGTTGTATGCATTTAGTTCTGTTTGCCAACTTTTATTAATTTTGAATGTTTTAATCACTTCCCTTACCATTTGGGTAATAAACCTTGTGATTCCCATTGAAATAGAGGAATAGTAAATATCTAAGATCTTTAGTAGCATTTAATAATACTACTAATAATAATAATAAAACCTGTTTGATAAAATACACTTATAGGGGAATTCCTGACTGGCTCTAGCTGAAAAAACATGTGATCCTATTCCTATCATGGTCAATAGGTCATAAAGCTGCACAGATTACGATAGGATAAAAACATTTATTTCTTTTGTGGCTACAAAAGAATGTGAATTATGGCAATCCAGGACAATGTATGGAAAACTGGCAGCCTAGCATAACCTTTTTGTCCACTTTACAGAAGACAAAAAGGGTTGTTCAAGGAGTGTGTGAAGTAACACCTGGACAACATTTATCACAACTAGGTTTATGTTATATTTGTCACACCAACATCAATAGTAACGTGATATGCATAGGCTCCTAGGCTCCCTTCATTGGCCTGCTTGTGGTGCCTCAATTTACTAGGATGGGGTTCCACCAGGCAGATAATGGTTCCCCTGCCCTGGAACGGCAGACATCTTTAATATGATCCCTGTCAGATCTTTGTGATGCTCTTTCTTTCTAGAGCCTGGACTTCAGCTCCATCTGCCAGCCCGGGGAGACCATTGCACCTATTGCAAACTTTCAGAAGAATGATAGGTGGTGCAAGACTCCTCAACTCGAATAGGACTCAAGCTAGAGCTCCCACTGGCTTCAGGAGGGAGGCCCCTAGTGTGCAGGCCCATACCAACAGCCAGGGTCGCCCTTCCATGTGACATCTGCCCCCTAAGTGCAAGCAAAAATGAATGCATGTCTCCCATTGGAATACATGATGCGAAGAGGTGTCCAGGCTTTGAGTTTGGCTATCTAGTAGAGTGCAAAAAAAATGAATAATACAACCAGATAGCCAGGCTACACTAATACTCACTATGAGGGCTGCATTTAAGCTTTTAGCATAGAAAGGGATCTAGGAGGTCAAATGCATTCCTTTAGACGTCTCAATCTGTCTCTAATAGAGCACATGATTAACCACACGACTGCTAAGCTGATTCCTCTCCTGTGCTGGAAATTGTTATATTCCATGATTCATGACGAGCTCAGCTCGTCATAAGCACACGACCAGTGTACTGCATGACGAGCTGAGCTCGTCATGAGCAGCAAAGGGGTTAAATGGAAGTATAGTTACCTTCATCCTGATTAGTAGGATTAGGGTGTTTGGAACATGTTTGCCCTCTTTCTTCTAAGACTGTGTGATAGCTCTTGCTGGCGGGTCCTGGGCCCTCAAAGGATGTTGGTACTCTGTCAGCTTTCATACTCTTGTACCACAGGTCAGGTGCCCCTTTGTTATCCTACCTTCCCAGAAAGCAGGCAGGGAAGCAAAGCAGACATCGCAAAAAGGGAAGTCTGCTTGAAGGAGATCTATATAGTTCTGAACTCTGATTGGGTGTACTTGGTGTCTTTAAAAATGTACTTCTTAGTCAGCCTGAGTTGATGTTTAAAAGAGATTACATCCCATCTAGGATGGTCCACCTCTAAGTTGTGCTTTGGGGAAACCTTCTGGGGACTCTCCAGCCAGCAGATGGAAGGTTGCACAACATTGAAACTCCCCACTAGTTATCCAAGCAGAGTGTATGTCAATTAGTGGCACTGCTTGGTGGTTTGAGCCGGTAATCAGACAAAATATCGAAAAAAAAATATCGGAAAGACAAAATATCGAAGTAAAAATATCGTAGGTCAAAAATATAGGTATGCAAAAATATCGGATACAAAAATATCGAAATAGGTGAGTATGCAAAAATATCGACAAAAAAAATATCGAGTGTCAAAATATCGTAAAAAAAAATATCGTGTAGTAATGGAAATAATCAATAGTATAGGAAAAAGTAAAATAATTGTATAGAAAAAGTATTAAAAAAGCTGTATTATAATAAATAAAACAATTATAAATAAAATATTTAAAAATACATATCTATGTTTAGGAGCGGGTTATTGGGTTTATAGGGGATAAGGGTGGGAAGTAATTTATTAATAATTAATTAATATATGTTAATAACAAATACTAAATTATACGTATTATTTAATTAATTATAATTAATTAGTTAATTAATTAAGCTCATATAGTCTTTATTATTAATTAATAATTAATTGATAATTAATAAATATTAATTATGAAATAAAAATTACATATTTTAAACATTATATGTAGATATTTGTTAAATTTGTATTTCTACATTTAGTAAAATAAAATTTTTAAAAATTACATTTTTAGTTTTAGGAGCGGGTTATTGGGTTTATACGGGATAAGGGTGGGAAGTAATTTATTAATAATTAATTAATATATGTTAATAACAAATACTAAATTATACGTATTATTTAAATAATTATAATTAATTAGTTAATTAATTAAGCTCATATAGTCTATATTATTAATTAATAATTAATTGATAATTAATAAATATTAATTATGAAATAAAAATTACATATTTTAAACATTATATGTAGATATTTGTTAATTTTGTATTTCTACATTTAGTAAAATAAAAATTTATAAAATTACATTTTTAGTTTTAGGAGCGGGTTATTGGGTTTATAGGGGATAAGGGTGGGAAGTAATTTATTAATAATTAATTAATATATGTTAATAACAAATACTAAATTATATGTATTATTTAATTAATTATAATTAATTAGTTAATTAATTACGCTCATATAGTCTATATTATTAATTAATAATTAATTGATAATTAATAAATATTAATTATTATTTTAAAAATATATATTTTAAACAATATATGTAGATATTTGTTGATTTTGCTTTTCTAAAATTAGTAAAATAAATTGTTTCACAATAATTTTTTTAGGTTTAGGAGCGGGTTATTGGGTTTATAGGGGATAAGGGTGGTAAGTAATTTATTAATAATTAATTCATTTATTAATAATTGTACATATTTTTTCCTACATTACACCTAATTGGCAAATAATTAATAATAATTAGTTCAGTAATTAATATTATATAGTCTAATTTATTATTTACTAAATTCTTTGAGAATAATTACTTTTTATTGTTATTAATTTTAATAATTTACTTAATTATCTTTAATTTAAGGGGTATTAGTTGAGTTTTGGGTCAGTTTTCAGTTTGTGGATAAAGGGGTATTTGTTGGGTTCAGGGTCAGTTTTCAGTTTGTGGATAAAGGGGTATTTGTTGGGTTCAGGGTCAGTTTTCAGTTTGTGGAGAAAGGGGTATTTGTTGGGTTCAGGGTCAGTTTTCAGTTTGTGGACAAAGGGGTATTTGTTGTGTTCTGGGTCAGTTTTCAGTTTGTGGAGAAAGGGGTATTTGTTGGGTTCAGGGTCAGTTTTCAGTTTGTGGAGAAAGGGGTATTTGTTGGGTTCAGGGTCAGTTTTCAGTTTGTGGATAAAGGGTTATTTGTTGGGTTCAGGGTCAGTTTTCAGTTTGTGGATAAAGGGGTATTTGTTGGGTTCAGGGTCAGTTTTCAGTTTGTGGAGAAAGGGGTATTTGTTGGGTTCAGGGTCAGTTTTCAGTTTGTGGATAAAGGGGTATTTGTTGGGTTCAGGGTCAGTTTTCAGTTTTTGGCTACAAGGCTAATTTTAGGGTTCAGGGTCAGTTTTCAGTTTGTGGATAAAGGGGTATTTGTTGGGTTCAGGGTCAGTTTTCAGTTTGTGGATAAAAGGGTATTTGTTGGGTTTAGGGTCAGTTTTCAGTTTGTGGATAAAAGGGAATTTGTTGGGTTTAGGGTCAGTTTTCAGTTTGTGGATAAAGGGGTATTTGTTGGGTTCAGGGTCAGTTTTCAGTTTTTGGGTAAAGGGCTAATTTTAGGGTTCAGGGTCAGTTTTTAGATTTTGGGTAAAGGGCTAATTTTAGTGTTCTGGGTCACTTTTTAGTTTTTGGGTAAAGGGGTATTTGTTGGGTTCAGGGTCAGTTTTCAGTTTGTGGAGAAAGGGGTATTTGTTGGGTTCAGGGTCAGTTTTCAGTTTGTGGAAAGGGGTATTTGTTGGGTTCAGGGTCAGTTTTCAGTTTGTAGAGAAAGGGGTATTTGTTGGGTTCAGGGTCAGTTTTCAGTTTGTGGATAAAGGGGTATTTGTTGGGTTCAGGGTCAGTTTTCAGTTTGTGGATAAAGGGGTATTTGTTGGGTTCAGGGTCAGTTTTCAGTTTGTGGATAAAAGGGTATTTGTTGGGTTTAGGGTCAGTTTTCAGTTTGTGGATAAAAGGGAATTTGTTGGGTTTAGGGTCAGTTTTCAGTTTGTGGATAAAGGGGTATTTGTTGGGTTCAGGGTCAGTTTTCAGTTTTTGGGTAAAGGGCTAATTTTAGGGTTCAGGGTCAGTTTTTAGATTTTGGGTAAAGGGCTAATTTTAGTGTTCTGGGTCACTTTTTAGTTTTTGGGTAAAGGGGTATTTGTTGGGTTCAGGGTCAGTTTTCAGTTTGTGGAGAAAGGGGTATTTGTTGGGTTCAGGGTCAGTTTTCAGTTTGTGGAAAGGGGTATTTGTTGGGTTCAGGGTCAGTTTTCAGTTTGTAGAGAAAGGGGTATTTGTTGGGTTCAGGGTCAGTTTTCAGTTTGTGGATAAAGGGGTATTTGTTGGGTTCAGGGTCAGTTTTCAGTTTGTGGATAAAGGGGTATTTGTTGGGTTCAGGGTCAGTTTTTAGTTTGTGGATAAAGGGGTATTTGTTGGGTTCAGGGTCAGTTTTCAGTTTGTGGAGAAAGGGGTATTTGTTGGGTTCAGGGTCAGTTTTCAGTTTGTGGACTGATCGCGGTTGGGAGACACTTCACGTCGCTGCAGGTAAGGTTCATTTTATATATTATATGTGTATTAATATTATGGTTTGACACTAGTGAGCTTATATTTAGTGCTGTTGAATGTTGAATGTGAGGGAGCTATGTTTCAGATTTTGAAATAACATATTTACGTATGGTATATACACGTCGTGTTAGTTAGTTTACTAATTATTTATAGAGTTCATTTAAGTCTTTTAGGGTATATCGAACATTAAATCATCAATGTTAATATGTTAGTCTGTCATTATTTGTTAAATATTGTGGGTGGGAATGTCTGTTTTCTATGTTTTTTTCCTAGGTGTACGCAACATCGGAAGTTCCGTTTTTTTTCTAAAGGAAGTGTTAGTTTTTCTAATCCTACAGTGATTTACAAACACTTCTTTACAGTTTTTCGGGTTTTCCGGAGCGATTCTTTCTTTTTTTCGACTTTTTCGGGTTTTTTATGGTAGTTCGATGGCTAAGGACCGCGTGGAATTCCTAATTGTGGAACAGTTGTATTTTTACATTTTTTTTTGGGTTACTTTTGCACTACCTGGATTACTTTGGTGGTAATGGACGTTCTTGGATAGACAACAAAATTGGTAAGTGTTTGCTTTCTATTATTTTTGTGGGTGGGTAATGTCATATTTATTATGGAATTGTTTTTAACTTATTATTTTGTTTTAATGTGTGCATATATTAAAATAATATCATTATATATTGCATACATTAAATACTTTAGAAGCTCACGTTACATATTTTCACATACTTAGGTGCTACATTTGGTGTTTTATAACAGTTTCAGCTTTATTTACAGTAGTGTTTTGGCTATGATGTTTAGGTATTCTATGCCTTTCGTATTAGGGTAAAGTTTAACCTGCTCTTCCAGGTACTTGTGCATTTGTTTATTTTGCTTGGATGTTTTAGGGACAATTTCGGTAACAGATTGGTCCATTCGGAATTCTTGATAGCTCTGTTCTTTCTGTAGGCATTTTATGAATTTTTCGAGACTAGGTTTGCTTCTGCCAGTTGATTGGACAAATGCATTGTGCCAACCTTCAACGGCATTGTTAGTTTTTGACTCCCCGTTAAGGGTACTATTGTACACATTCCACCAGGGAATAAGGAATTTTGGATTTCTTCTGTGCCCAGATCTGTGGAGTCTGCCTACCCAGGTGTCCTCAAAGTAATCAAGAAAAGGAGTTAATCTAGCTTCGTTTTGTTTATAAAATGGACTGTCTATGATAATATTGTAATGTTCTGCTACATCTGTTGTAGGGACATAGGCAAGTGCTATAAGTTTTTTAATTTGAAAAGCAAATGAAGAATTTGTAGCATATTCGACACTTAGGGTAGTTTTTTGAAGGTGTCGCCATAAACACTGGTTGAAATGATAATAGCACCCTTGAATGGAGGTATGTGGGTGGATCTTTAGAATAGTTGAGAGCATTGCATGCTCAAAATCAAGATGATTTTGTCCGGAGAGAAATCATTGGTTTTTTGTTTTATGACATTTAATAATTCCATATATGTAGAATTGTTTTTGTTAGGCAATAGTGCATATAACAAAGGGATATTGCAGTTGTGATAGAGGCCATGTATTGTGTATAATTGGAAGAATGGTTTGGGACAGATGTTAAATGTCCCATCCATTATCCAATATTGGCTTTGCTGCAGTTTCACTAAATTCATACTGGTACCAAAAATTATAAGTCTATTTTCATTGCTTTCGTTGTCATAAATTATAAAGGGTTGTTTATTTAAAGTTATTATTTCGTTAGCACTAAAACTAATATCCTGATATGTTCTAGGACATGGTGTTGAAGAAGTTGTCGCTTTTTTGGTCCGTGCTATAGTTCTTTTTAATGATAGGATGTTTGGCATTTGGGTTGAGGCTGTTTTGGGAATTTTTGGAATGGCTTCTTTTAAAATGACATTAGTTTGCTTTTGGGATCCGGTACTAGCTTCTTTTATACTTTCCATGGCTGTTCTGACTTCTATTTCTGTAATATTAGGTGGATGATTATGTTCCCTAGTATATAGTACTGTAGCTTCTTTTGTTGTTGCTCTGCCATAGCACTTGTTGGAATAATATTTGCAACATTTCCAATTCACTTTCATGCCATATTGTTTTTCCTGTGTGTACGTGTAACCCATGTAGCATAACAATAATTTTCCTTTTTGGCTGGTCACAAATTCGGCTCCTTCGGTCATTTTGTACTTTGTATATCTATAAAATATATATAATAGTTAATATCAATTTAAATGTGATCAATAATCTATGTTAGTGATAAGTAGGAATGTTTATACTTACGTGTTTTACAATGTACAGCTAAACTTTGGACTTTCTTGCTTCTTTAGTTGAGGATAAATAGTTTTGATGTTGTTGTAGCTGTTCTGAGAAATATGAAAGTAGTATATTATTTATTAATGTTTAGGTAAATTAGCAATTATAAAGCTCATTTTTACTACAAAGATGTGTCTTCATTATTCACATTGTGAAGATACTTACATAATTTTTGTGGTTGGTATTTGCCAGTTATAATTCTTTCTTCAACTTCTGTAGAATACTTTGTAGTGTTATCTTTAAAAAATAAGGAACATATGAGTTACTTTAATCACCATGTTGGTAGGTTTTTTGAAACATGTGGTAAATATGTTATTTAATATACTTACTTAGTTATTTGTTTTACTGTTCTTTAGAATGTGAAGTTCTGTATGTTGTCTGTATATCTATTCACTGTGTTTGCTCTGTAAATAAAGAATATGTCATAGAAAATTATAAAAACAGTTAGAAATGTTAGTATTGTTTTCACACATTTATTGCAGTTGCATAATACTTACTTACTAAAATGTATTTTAGAAATACTACTGAGGTCCTTAGTTAATTAGGAGTGCAGTTTTCAGAAGTCGAATCTACAGAGAAAAAAATATATGTTGAGGAAAACTGTTATTTTTTCAGTGTTTAGATTTTTGACCACAAAATTACACAATGTAACTTAACTTACATAGTTATTCGATTCTGTGTTCCTATGCTTTCTTCACACTTAGTTTGAGAAGAAAATTCAGTTGTTGTAGTATCTAAAAAAATAATAATATGTTATTATTTAGGATGTTAAGTAGTATGAATAGCAAAGAGCCACCGGGTATTTAGCAGGAAAATAATTAGTAGTACTAAATATGCAGTTTCTATTTTATGTACTTACTTATGACAAAGTATTTTAGAAATAGTTCTGATGTTTTTAGTTCTGTAGTAAAGCAGATTTCAGTAGTATAATCTATAGAGAAAAATAAATATGTGGGAGAAAAAGGATTATTTCATTGTGTTTAGATTTATGTGGACATAATGAAACAATGTGCCATTATTTACATATATTTTGGCTTCTGTATTCCTATGCTTTGTTCACAGTTATTTTGAGTAAAATATTCAGTTCTCGTGGTCTCTTAAACAAATAGTAGCAGATAATTTATTAGCATGTTAACTGCAATGAATAGCAAAGGGGTACTGGGTATTTAGCAGGTAATTAAGTATAACTAGCAAATGAAGCACTTTCTATTTTATTTACTTACTTAATATAAAGGATTATAGATGTAGTACTGTAGCCTTAGTTCTGTAGTGGTGCAGTTTTCTGTAGCAGAATCTACAGAAAAATAAAAAGATGGTGTGCAAAAGTCATTATTTCAGGGTGTTTAGATTAATGTGCACAAAACGAAACAATGTCAAATTACTTACATACTTTTCTGAATCTGTATTCCTATCTTTTGTTCACAATTATTTGGAGTACAATTATCAGTAGTGGTAGTATCTAAAAAAAATAATTTTATATCATTATTTAGAATGTTAAGTAGTATGAATAGCAAAGGGCCACTGGGTATTTAGCAGGTAAGTAAATACAAATAGAAAATAATGTAGGATATATTTTATTTACTTACTTAGTAGATGTAATAGTAGGTTTTCAGTCTCGTTCTTCTACTTGTTGTGCAGCAATTCGGATAGAGATGAATCTCCTTCTGTGACTTTTGGCAAGTAGTTTGTGCTTACGTTTTCATTGCTTATATAGGGGAGTGTCAGTAGTAATTACTTTACTATTGGTTCATTTAAAAAATTAGGCTTGTGATTGGTTAGTTAGTAGATTTGAATTTCTGTTGACATTAATTAGTATTAGAATATAAAATCAAAGAATAATTAGAAAAGTATACACAGTACCATAGAATATTTTTATATGTGTAGGTGACATATTTTTAAATCAATATAAAAAAATATTTGATTTTATGGTGTGTGTATAGTAGAAATGAAAGTGTTGTATGTTATTTTTGATGTGAAAACATATAAAGCGTTCATTAATTATGTAAAGAAAAGCTTTACAAAAGTCGATATAGTTCAAAATCCGAAATTTATGTTCACGATATTTTTGATTTCGATATTTTTGTAAATGTCATTACATTTTGCAGATAGCGATATTTTTGTTTTCCGATATAAATGTGGTCGATATCACAGTAAACGATATTTTTGTATATCGATATTAAAAAATCGATATTTGTGTAGATATATAGTTAAGTATAGGATCCCGATATTTTTGACATCGATAATTTTGTTCCGATATTTTTGTACTTCGATATTCTAGTTTTCGATATTTTGTCAGACATTCGTTTGAGCCACATATATCACACTTGGCCCTCTTTTATCCAGTACATGTCCACATCAGCTCACAATGACAATACTTTAAAGTGTCTCCATCAGCCATGCTGCTGGTGAGGCCAAAGCTCCTATGTCTCATCTAGGCTCACATTCATCACTGATGAACTGGCTGGGCCATAAGTGTCCATGTAATTGTCTTACCCTCCCAGCCTGCACAGGAGGCAAGGACTACAGCCTTTCAGGTAGTAGGAGAGAGCTGGATTCCACATCTTCCTCTAGGTGCAAGACACTTTTGCAAATAGCAAATGCTTGTCACAAATATTAGCTGTACACATTCTCAGTACTATGAAATGGGAAATGGCTCATTACATCATTTATTTGACTGCAATATATATGTCCCTTGGATAACTGTGGTAATTCTAGAGCTAATGCATGCCATTGAGTTCTGACCTCACAGGGTTTTTTTTTTCTTCATATTCCAACGAATCAGAGATTGACTTTGGATGTCTGCTCTATCAACCTTTGATTTTACTTTAGGGTCACATCTAATGGATAATCAGAGTTTGGCTCCAGAGAAGACTTAAAAATGGCTACCACATTCAAGGAAGAAAGCAGGCAGGGAAAGTACCAATTTCCAACTCAGTCCAATAGTGATAAGAATCGACAGTACAATATTGTTTCAATGCCCTGTAATGGAAATGAGTACATCTTTTAATAAGAATCCGTTGAAGCGAAAGCCTGTTGCCTGCAGCAGTAGTCATTCTATCTCCAACAGGGCATATTAAAGTTGCTGCAGTTAAAACATTCATAGTTGGATCTTAATATTGAGCTGGTGAAATGGGAATGGTGCAACACAAATCTAAGGGAAATATTTTACGAAGATTCATTTCAAGAATCAAGAATAAAAGAATAAAACAATCAGATAACGTTGAAGTTTCAATCGTGATCGATGCTGCCTTGAGACCCAGCAGTTTAATTTTCAAGACCTACCAAGCGGCTCCCTAGAAGCTAAAATCTTTGGCTCCCAGGAGAACTGATGGGTGAAAAGTTGAACATGGAAGGAATTGATGGAGTCAACCAGCAGGAGTGGATCCTGCAGCTTAATTTTACTTAACATTGACAGATGGACAGTTACTTATGGAATATGACGGTGGTGGTGCATTAATGTTTCTAGTTGGTTGAGCAATTTGTCTGCTTACTTCTGATTAGGACCTCCCTGTTAACAATTTATGCAACGCCACCAGTGGATATTTAACTTCCTGGAGGGATAAGTGGAAAACAACATTGAGCAATAACCAGTCTGTACATGCTTTGCATGCGCATTATACTGAAAGGATTTCCATGCATATACACGTCATCAACAAGTGTGGATAACCTGATGAACCCTATTTGTGGGAGGGATTAGGAATTGCAATTATTTCCCATGAGCAAGCATTTCCAAATAGGTGCATGCAATAAGCTTGTAATATTTAGGTTCCTGTTCTTTGTACAACCATCAATCACTACTACTGATAGAATCATATATTCATATGAGTGAGTCTATCCCATTGGTGTTGGTAATGGCCCTGGCAGGGTAACGAGAAGGCAATCAAAGATGACTTTTTGGAGGAAGGAAAACTTTCAGCAGGGTATACGCAAGTGATTCTACAGAAATGTATTTAATGTCAGAGTGACCGAATCACAAAGTACGTCTGATCTTGTTTTGTCCTGGACGGAAGTCAATCTCACCATCACCCACTTGCCAACAGAGCAGTCTTTAGCTGTTGGAACCTTGGATGAAGACTCAGGGTGGAGCAGGCTCTGCACGAGAAAGTGACCACATTTTATGGGCTTGAATATGTGTGGCCTAGGGCTCTCCTCCATGCGTCGCAGATGTGAGCTTGGTGGACTGAATTGCCAGCAGAAGCATGCAGTGGCGCGGTCTCAATGTGCAAGAAAGCCCTCACAAAACAAACTCCATGCTTCCCCAGAATGATGCCAGGGAACAGAATGATGGTGCCTCCTGGTCTTGGCTCTGAGAGGTCCTACTGATGCTGTCTGTGCCTGATCACAGGTTGTCCAGGTTTGAAGCAATCAAAGTGCAGAACACCCCAGGCAACAGGGCAGCCTGGATAGGAAGTGGCCTGGCCAATAGGGAACCTTGTTTCCTCACCATAAAGTCCCTAGACTTGAAATCCAGCGGCATGCATGTGTCATGTCACCTGCTTGCCAGTCCCATGCAGCTGGGTTGGCATTTCAAGACCCATATGGTCCAGTCACGGAATATCTGCCCCTGTATGGGTAGGCTAGTGTTAGAGCTGTAGTTATTTACTGATGTGGACAGTTAACCACAAGGTCCTGTGAGGTTGGGCTCTCTGGAAGAGTGCCTGGACTTTTGTGTGCACTATACAGTTTGACTCCAAAAGAAGCAATCTAATCCATTGCCAGGCTGTTTCACTGTGTAAGCAGCAGATGGGTGGCCCTGCCTTCCTCTGCCACTCCTGCACCCACATTTAGGTAAATGGTGGTAAAGGTGAGCGTTAGCCTTAGTGGTTCATCAATAAGCTCACATGTAGAGAAAAACATAGCTATCTGCAAGAATGACAGTAAATTACAGGATATAATGATGAATGATAACTCACACACAATGCAGTCCCAGATTCCTCCATGACTATGCCTGTTATTGGGTGCTTTAAAGTCAATTGACCTGTGTAGTTGAGGCTGTTGCAGGGAGCCCACATGGATGCTTACACTCTGAGACAGGGCTCCACTCACCAGTCGGCACTGCCTTCTCTACACAGGGCAGGGTACTGACAAACCAAGGAGGAGTCTCTTGAGTGTGGAGTACATTGAAAACAGAAGTGTGAAGGACTGGGGTGTGGCCCATTGCACACAGCTCCAACCAGTGGCCTCAGCCTCATTTGTTTCTGATAGGTTGTCTTGCCAGCCCACTAGGTTAGCAAAATTTGAAAAAACATCTACAGACTTAAAAACATTTTTTTGCCTAAAGCATCACCAGTGACGTTTTCCTACATACCATTTAATCTTAAAGCAGAACAGACCAAGGGCCAAGTAGGAGCATGACAGCTCTCAGGTCCAAACCAGGAACCACGTGCTGTTTTTTTTTTATACAAAACGTCACTAGCCAAGCAGGCATGATGTATTTTGCACATCCCTATTGTGCACGTCAGTAGTGCCTGGCTGGGGTAGGATTGCAGTGCGCATGCACACCACATTGCCCTGGACTTTTGCAGGCATATCACCAGTCCCTTTCAGGTCATGCAGAGGTTATAGAACGAAATTATCAACATTTTAGTGGTTTCTGGGACAAGAAGCCCCCTCCTACATAGTGGCTGAGCTCCAGTAAGCTATTTTCTGAGAACTCGTGTTGGTATAAACAAGTCCGTTTCAAGTCACACAGAGCTTAGGTCAGGCAACACCTGACATAGCAATGGTTTATGGAGCAAGACTCCTCTGTTGCATTTCCTCTGTCAATCCATGCAGTCCCGTGCTGAAAGCACTCTGCAACCATATAATTAGCATAAAACTGTGAATCGCCACACGTGTATAATTTGACATAACACAATATATCATGACATTCAAGGTAACTTACGTTATGTAACATATTGCCATTCCATTTAACACATCCTCAGAGGTTCCAATATATAATTTGCACCTGGACTGTTGGAGGAGTGTGGCTCACTGATTGGAGGAGTGTGGCTCACTGATTAGAGCCGCAGACCCTGATGCAGAGGTCTGGCCCGGGGCCAGGGTTCAATTCCCGACGCGGCAGGATCCTGAGCCCAAAAATGTCCACGGACTCGATAATTCTCGCCTCGGTGCCTACTCTAATCATGGGGTCCCACGCTGCAACTCTGGGCAATAGCTTGCTTAATCTCCACTACGGCGGCCCACCCTCTGCGGGATGCCTGGGTTTCACCTTGGGGATGCCCAGTAGGGGTTATCTCACAGGGAAAAAGCCAGAGCGGGTTCCGCAGGCAAGTGCCTTGATGCCTTCGGGTGATACGTGCGCTATATAAGTCGCAATACATTTACATTTACATTTGTATTATTTGACATTTGCAAAACAGATGAGTACAAATATGACGACATTACCAAATGATTTGTGAAAAAGTGACATTGTACACTAGTTGTTCAGTCCAAATATTCATGCACATATGCACCGACAGTAATGTAATCTGTGTAATCCGGGGATGTGCATTTCATCTGGACTAGGTTTTCATAGATACCGCAAAAGTATACATTTATTTTTGGTTTATTGTAAATTGTGCATTAATAAATACTTACAAGTGTGATGTATGCCAAAAATATCATTTTTCATCACACACTAATATTACTACCCTTGAACCATGATTACATGAACGCATTAACAAATGTTTACCTGTAAATCGTCCAAGATAAAAAAAATCCGAGTGTGGAAACTATGGCCAGAAAAAATACTTTGCAATTTCATTATTCTTGACAGATGTTCTGGCATTGGATCAAGCAGGCAGCGGCTATAAATGTAGCAGTGACTAGGACATTTGGAATGCAGATTGGTTATTATTATCTAAGGAACATTGTCCAGAATCATTTGAAATATTCTCTGGAACAATAAGCGACATATCTGGGTAGAGGGACTAAGGAATTTTGAAAGAGAGAACACAGGAATAATTTTAGACTATTTAGTCACTGCAATGTTCAGTCCATGGAAAAGAAACATACATGGTAGTGTTAGTAGTAGCATGCAGCTGAGTCATGAGCTTTGCTAGACTGGTCCTGTAAAATTCTCACATTTTCTTTACCAGCTGTGAGACATGTTGTGAATGCAGAGGAGTTCTTTACTCTGCTCTTCCTGGTGTATATTTAAATTCAAGGCACTCTTCTAACACTGTAGTGCAGAAGTAATGAAATATTATGACTTTTCCTACATGTTAGCTATTTTTTGTACCTCTGTTTAGTGTATGAACACTATTAGAACTGGGGGTCTCTAGTTGGCAGAGGTAGGTACCACTGTCCAAATAGGGACACTTGCTTCTAGTCAGGGTAAGGAGGAAACCCTCTGAGATAACCCCTGCTCACCCTGTAGGTAGCTTGGCATGAGCAGTCAAGGCTAATCAGAAGGCAATGTGTAAAGTATTTGTACCAACACTCACAGTAACACAGTGAAAACACCACAAACTGACTCCACAACAGTTTAGAAAAATAAAGGTATTTAATATAAACTACACAAGACCAAAACAATACAAATCCAACATACACAGTTCAAGAATATGGTTGCAAAAGAGTTCTTTAGGTTGCGATAAAAATAATCCAGAGTTGCGTGAAAAGTTCACAGTTGCATCACGTTTAGCCAACAGTACCTTTAGTTGTGAAACAGTTCCAAAAGCAGAAGCTGGTGCAGTGCAAACAAGGGATGCGTTGCTCCTTAGACATTGGGAAGGCGATGCGACAACCCCGCTCCGGCAGCGGGCGTGTTGCAACGAATCCGGTCTGTATGGGGAGGAAGGCACTTGTATGGATTCTGGTGCGTCGGTTCCGTAGGAAGTTTGTTCTCGCAAAGGCACAATGCGATGATCTTGTAGGGGCTACGACGGTCTCCGGGGCGACGATGCGCCGTCCAGCGGCGATCTTTCTCTCGCAGCTCCTTGGTGCGATGGCTCTGCGACAATGTTCGCAGTGACGTGATGCGGTTCACAAGCAAGCGGTGCGGCGATCTCACCCAGCGACGACAGGCTCTGCGACGACACTCACAGTGATGTTATTTTTCCCGCACCGGTCTGGTGCGTCCCACAAACGAATGATGCGATGGCTCTGGCAGTGGCAACAGGCGCTGCGACGATCTCGGCCTTTGTAGCGGCGGGAATTTCCTCGCACTGTCGGGGATGCGCTCTGCAGCGAGCGATGGGATAACTTTTCTGTAGCAATGTTTTTAAATCTTGGTTTCCAGCTTCCCAGCACAGGTACAACTTCCAGAAGCACCACACATGGGCCACACACTCCAGGAAGGGCAGAACTCTCTCAGTAGAGCTCAGGGGAAGCGGGGGGTGAAGTCCTTTTGTTCCTGGGACTTCAAAAACAGGGAGCCAACTCTTCTCAGGCCCTTGGAGATTCCTTCAAGCAAGGGGACACAGCACAAAGCAAAGTCCTTCCCCTCTCCTTGGCAGCAAAGCAACAGCAGGGCAATCCAGCATAGCAACAGCTGGACAATCTTCCTTCTTCAGTTTCAGCTTTCTCCTTTCAAAAACACAGGAGCTTAGAGGGTAAAGCTAGTCGTAGGTCGCCCTCCACTCATAATACCACATACGAATACAAGACCCAGACCTGTTAGGCACATAAAACCCTATCCTTCTGTAAAGGACATACCAATTTTTGCAACAATATTGCAGAAAAAACACTCCCCTATCCTTAAATATTTGGGGTAGTAGGTATAGCCCTGGACGGTGCCTTATTTAACAAACGCTTGTTCCAAAAACATCAATTCAGTTGTGAGACACAAACACTTCCACACTTTAGAGTCACCCGTGTTACATAAATGACAAAAAAATGTGAGTGAGAGCGAGAAAACACCTCACGGGCGCACCACCAACGGGAACCTGGCAGGTACTCACCAGGATTGCCCTGTTATCATCATTGGTGTTTTCAAGCTCAGAAAAGGAAAGGAAAAGTGTCCAGAGCACACAAAGAATTTGTGTAAAAGAAAATATGCAGTGAAAAAAGAAGATCAAAGTAGTGATCTACACAGAGTCCAACAACATGTAAAAACACATAACACACAGCAACACAGATATATCACTTTATTCTTTTTCTTGTGTTGGGTGTGAAACTCTAAAAATAGTAAGTGAGGTCACTAACTATCCAACCACCACTACTATACTTGCCGACATGTTTCATTGCCATATAGAAGTTTTGGCAATTTCTTCAGGGCGTCATATATATTAATGCCACTGCATATGGACCATTTAGTCTGCACAACTGAAATGAAATAAAAATACGAAATAAAAATAAAAATAAAAATAAAAATAAAAATAAAAATACTATAAAAATAAAAATACGTGCACCATGGGCATTGATGTCAGAGTATTTTACATCAGGAGCCTCACCTGCCAGCCTCTTAGTAAGAATAGAACCAAGAATTTTCTTAGACGATAAAAAGTTCAGACTGGACTGGAGCTACATAGCTAATAAATGCACCAGGGACTGGCTAATTTTGATAATTAGGATTAATCAAAGGTGGATAGGACACTTGTAACCACTACTACCAAGAGAAATATTTGGAAAACCCTCATAAACGTTGTGTATAACGTAAGCGGTATATGTTGTTGGCCGCCCCACACAAACGTTATGGCAGCAGTCATTGGGTTTAACAATTTGTAAATTGCCAGCCTCACCCGAGGCGTTCTCTGGTTTCGTGGCAGTCTCCAGAGAATTTAGAGTTACCCCACTGAGAGTGTGCAAAAAGGTTTTGTTAAAAAAGCTTCCAGACGACTTAGATACTCTTTATTAGTATCGCTGGACTGCTAGGTTAAAAATGGTTGGGTATGCTCGCAGGAAGTTAGGTATCCATGGCATATGATTAATAAGTTTGCAAGAACGTCGACATGTTTCTGCTCTGTTGGCCAGGGTGGTCTAAGAGCATTCGTCAGGACAAATACAACATTTAACACAGATAGAAAAACATATCACTATTTGTGATGTTGGTGGGTAGATTTATAAACTTATTAGTCTTACCCTTCTGTTTGCGGTATATGAGGTCACCTTAAAAATGAAGGAGGCAGAGTCAGCACAAGACGCGGCACACTTCCAAAGCGGCCTGGGACAATGTCCTTTCCTCCTGATGAAACCTTGATTCTTCATTTTTAAGGTGACCTCATATACCGCAAACAGAAGGGTAAGACTAATAAGTTTATAAATCTACCCACCAACATCACAAATAGTGATATGTTTTTCTATCTGTGTTAAATGTTGTATTTGTCCTGACGAATGCTCTTAGACCACCCTGGCCAACAGAGCAGAAACATGTCGACGTTCTTGCAAACTTATTAATCATATGCCATGGATACCTAACTTCCTGCGAGCATACCCAACCATTTTTAACCTAGCAGTCCAGCGATACTAATAAAGAGTATCTAAGTCGTCTGGAAGCTTTTTTAACAAAACCTTTTTGCACACTCTCAGTGGGGTAACTCTAAATTCTCTGGAGACTGCCACGAAACCAGAGAACGCCTCGGGTGAGGCTGGCAATTTACAAATTGTTAAACCCAATGACTGCTGCCATAACGTTTGTGTGGGGCGGCCAACAACATATACCGCTTACGTTATACACAACGTTTATGAGGGTTTTCCAAATATTTCTCTTGGTAGTAGTGGTTACAAGTGTCCTATCCACCTTTGATTAATCCTGCCTAATTCTGGGGAACAGATAGGACAGCTATTCCTCTTCCCTCATCTTGATGAACTCTAATTTTGATAATTAGCACAGCCCAGAGATTGAGCGAGGAACTCTTGAAGGAAATTCTGGAGCTAGAGGAGACAATAAAACGTGACAGTACTTTTACGGATGCCAAAGAACAACTGAGCAGAATACAGGAAGATCTAACTGAGTACAAGACATACATGATAAATCAAAAAATCAAAGGGCTCCAGAAGAATCTACAAAGATACACACATGAATGGGCTTTCCCATATGTAGCAGACTCACATTACCAGACAGTACCTGAACAAGCCAATCAAACTAACCAACAACGCAGAGGCTGGGGAGGTAACAGACAACAACAACCTACACAGAAACGTACTCCGGCCAACTGGTCGTTTGACAACACGTCTATTGAAGACGAGCAGGACAGACCTCAAGGGAACCGAGTGCGTTTCAATCAACAACCACAGAGTGACGCAGACTTGGGCACATTACTACGTTCTTTTTTAGAACAAGGACAGGGGACCAACAGGGGAGGTGGACAGCCAGGGAGAGGAAGAGGAAGAGGCAACCGACCGCCCCAATGGCAAACCTTCTCCCCGAGATTGACCAGGAGCAGGGGCAGGCAACCCCTATAAATAATATAGTTGTCAATCTCTCTGACCATAAGTTATCAGAGAGTGAAGAAAAAATCCTCAATAAAGGTTTAGGGTTCGTCCCCACACCCACACATGACCCTTTCAAATGCAGGTTGGAATTTTTTGAAACAGTTCGAAAAATAAAACTTAAAAAATTCTTTGCTAATCAACCACAAGACAAACATGAGAGTTTTAATACAAATCTACGGAAACCATCCACTTTTACTCCATCCAGCACAGTTGTGGGTCCTGAAGTTGTGGTTTTCGAAACCAAAGTCTTGCAAGACATTGAAGACCTAGAATCACAAGACAGGAGCAGGATATATAAGAACATGTCCAAAGCAGATTGGGAAGCGGTCAAGACCCTACAAAATAATGTGGAAATAACAATAAAAAGTGCGGACAAAGGGGGTGCGGTGGTTGTGCTGAATACCAGGGACTATGAGGCAGAGGTCTTACGCCTACTCAATGTCAGGGCCAACTACCAGCCACTGATAAAGGACCCCACTCCGGAGTTACTCAAACTCATCAAACAAATGGTGGGCGAGGCACTTGAGAAAAAATGGATCACTAAAAAAGAAGCAGAGTTCCTGGTGAATACCAGTCCCAGGACCCCTGCGTTCTATGTTCTACCAAAAATACATAAGCCTGCCAGGCCCCCCCCTGGCAGGCCTATTGTATCAGGGATACAATCGGTTCTAGAGCCGCTCTCGCAATTCGCTGACTACTTCTTGCGGGAGTCGGTGGTAACCCAGAAATCCTTTGTTAAGGATACCACGGACATCCTCAACGTGCTGAGTGAGATGACGTTTGATTCTACATTTGAATTGTTAGTCACGATTGACATAGAGTCATTATATTCCTGTATACCTCAGGATGCCACGCTGGTGGCAGCAGCAAGGGCCCTGAGTGCACAGGAATGGTTTTATGATGCGCCGCAGACTTTTGTGCTGCAGTGCATCGAAATGGCACTCACACGCAATTTCTTCTGCTACAAGGACAAATTGTTTTTGCAAACCACGGGCACCTCTATGGGGGCTACAATGGCGCCTAGTCTGGCCTGCATTTATGTAGGCCAGTTTGAAGAGCACATCATCTATCCCAACACCAATCCCTTCAGAGACCATATACGTCTCTGGAGGAGATATATAGATGATGTGCTTTGTGTGTGGACTGGAAAAGAAACTAAACTGTTGGAATTCCTTAACTGGCTAAATGGACAGGACCAGAGCCTCAGATTCACTTGGTCCTACAGTCGGGACACAGCGGTATACTTGGACTTAGACATCAAAGCCATTGGACAATCCCTAAGTACCAGTGTACATCAAAAAGAAACTGATAGGAACTCCCTATTATCATACCAGTCCTATCACCCACGGGCCCTCAGGGACAATTTGCCTGTGGGCCAATTTCTCCGGTATCGTAGAAATTGTTCAACCACTGAAACCTTTAACGAACAATCACAGGCGTTAGGTGAAAAACTTTTGCAGAGGAACTATCCATCAAAAATCATCAAAAACGCAAGGAAGCGAGCGCTGAACACCCCTAGGAGTGCTCTCCTAGAGAAAAATAGAAAAGAGACTAGTGAATGTTTGCCTGTGGTATTGACCTTCGACCCACTTGCAACAAAAATAAGGCAGTCAATACGCAAGCATTGGGACATCCTATCAAATAAAGATTTCAAAATGCCGCCCCCTAGATTCGCCTTCAAGCGCTCAAGTAACTTGAAAGACAAGCTAGTGCACTCAAGAATGCAGAACCCCAGAGACACGGGCAGGACAAGAATTACGGGCCACCATCCGTGTGGCACGTGTTCGGTTTGCCCCCTGACTTCAAAAGTCAACAGCGTCACGTTGAGGTCAGGCAAAGAGTGGGAATTAAGACAGTTCAGTAACTGTAATACTACCAACGTAGTGTACAGACTAGACTGTGAGTGTGGATTACAGTATATAGGTCTTACCACACGTAAGGTAAAAACTCGCATCCAGGAGCATATTAGCACGACCAAAGCAGGGAAGCTGACGACAAAATTGGTACAGCATTGCTACAGTAACAAACATACCTTTAAGTGGCTGGTTCTGGAAAAAGTCATGGGAGACACTAATACAGTGGAACGTTTACTCACTTTCAAGGAGGCAAAATGGATTTTTCAGGAGAAGAGTGAAACATTGGGCCTTAACGATCTCCTTGAATGGAACAAAATACATTGATTTATACATGCATCTGTGTCTCTCAAAAAGTAATTTTTACCTGGGTGGGACTCAGTGTATTGATTTCATTGTTCCCAAGGGATCTAATTGCCCACATATGATACTGAGTTTGAATCTGGGAAGCTGATCCATGATACACTGTCTTAACATTCTTTTGTTCTATTGGTATGTGTATGAGGCTGTCACGAGTCCGTCTCCCTCTATTTCAGTACCCTTCAAGTAATACCTGGGTGCGTATAACATGGCAATTCCAAATAAATTATAGAATAATGTGACATGAGGCATATTAAGAACTTGCCCAACAGAACATAAGTAGTTTTCAGACTATCCGTCTGAATAACAATGTTTAGATTAATCAAGAATAAAAACATGCCTTAGACATGCGGACTAAATCCGACTTGAAATCACCACACGGGTAGTATGACAACACGATATTGCTTTGGTGCTAAATAATGCTAAAAAGCCTCTTTCGACTTTTTGTTTTATCGATTTTAACATAAGGTCCTTGAATCTCGCGAGAAAGTTACCTCGCAACGGTCTCTTTGTACCTTCGAATGATAACTAGCCATATCCAAGATGGCGGTAATGCTATCGCGAGACTACGCGTGCGCAGTTACGCTTAACTGTGAGCCGGTTTCGGAAAGAACACACGGGCTGATGATACGGCAGAGGGTTTCCACTATAGCGGTAAGGAGTAGGGGCTCCGGTTCTCCCAGAGCTGTTGTCTTTCTAGTTAGGAGTTTCTGACTAAGGAGAGGATGAGGGTTGAATATGAATGGTTCATTACTTCAACGAGGCTCGCTGGGAATGCCCTGATTAAGTAAACACCAGTCGAGAGAGCGACTTGAGGAGTCCTTTTGCGAATCTCAGAATCACGAAATATCTGAGTTCAGTAGTAATCATTATTTAGCCCTGAATAGGTAACCACGAGCGGGAGGAGCGGATGAGGAGTCCTTGCATTAATTTTGAAATTACAATTACATTTGAAATTACTGGCATGAAGAAGCAGGATTGTTTCTAGACTTTATAATACACTACGAGACTAGAACAAATGAGTCTGAAAAGTTAATGCTATGTAGTTATTAAACTAGAGGTGGTCTTGCCCCCGGACACATATAACTGATTTTTGATTTATTTTACCCGCAGAAAATTGATGGGAAAATTCCTCTATGAACACATCTTTATTAGATATCTATCCAGCGGCCGGTACGAGTGAAATGGCCGTGAAAGGGTAAATATCGGATAGGTGTATGCGATGCGGTCTTGAAGTGGCTTGAGTCCCACACGCAGGTTGCTAATCATGGTGCACATATTTTTATTTCATTTCAGTTGTGCAGACTAAATGGTCCATATGCAGTGGCATTAATATATATGACGCCCTGAAGAAATTGCCAAAACTTCTATATGGCAATGAAACATGTCGGCAAGTATAGTAGTGGTGGTTGGATAGTTAGTGACCTCACTTACTATTTTTAGAGTTTCACACCCAACACAAGAAAAAGAATAAAGTGATATATCTGTGTTGCTGTGTGTTATGTGTTTTTACATGTTGTTGGACTCTGTGTAGATCACTACTTTGATCTTCTTTTTTCACTGCATATTTTCTTTTACACAAATTCTTTGTGTGCTCTGGACACTTTTCCTTTCCTTTTCTGAGCTTGAAAACACCAATGATGATAACAGGGCAATCCTGGTGAGTACCTGCCAGGTTCCCGTTGGTGGTGCGCCCGTGAGGTGTTTTCTCGCTCTCACTCACATTTTTTTGTCATTTATGTAACACGGGTGACTCTAAAGTGTGGAAGTGTTTGTGTCTCACAACTGAATTGATGTTTTTGGAACAAGCGTTTGTTAAATAAGGCACCGTCCAGGGCTATACCTACTACCCCAAATATTTAAGGATAGGGGAGTGTTTTTTCTGCAATATTGTTGCAAAAATTGGTATGTCCTTTACAGAAGGATAGGGTTTTATGTGCCTAACAGGTCTGGGTCTTGTATTCGTATGTCAGCTTTCTCCTTGACAGAGGTTCCTTCTTGATTCCAGGATGATCTAATTTTCTGTAGTCAGAGGTCCTATACTTATACCCTTAAGAGTCTTTGTTCCCTTTGTGCAGGAGGGCTCTGAGCCCGGTCTGAACCAGTTCTGGGTGTTCCTTGAGCACTTTGTTTTCCTGGTTTCTCCTTTCCTTTCAGAGTGAGAGGCAGGGTCATCAGCCGTCCAGCAGGAGGTAGAGCCAGCATTGTGGAAGGCAGGCTTAGCCCTATTCAGGCCCAGGTGCTATCTCCCCCCACCACTCAAGTTGCAAATGCAGTCATTCAGCCTAGGGCAGACTCAGCCAGCCTCCTGGGGAATCCCCAGCCCCTGTCACTCTCAAACCAGACAGTCAATACACAAACAGGTCAAGGCACACAGAAAGGGCAGACAAGAAAACAGCAACTTACTAAAAGTGCTGTTCTCAAACACAGGATTTAAAAACAACCTTTCCTAAAAGGTGTGTTATTAAAGTCTGAGTACAGGGATACAAGTCTTGTATGTCCTATCTTGTTCCTATGGGAAGATATTCTGGGAGCCACTGTAGCCAGCATCCTCCATGATAGCCTATGGAGCAAGATAGCCTTGCAGCAGTGAAAAACGAAAATGGCTGTAATTCACTACCAGAGCATGTCACCTGCAGCAGTACATGCTCTACCTTTCACATACACTGCACCCTGCCCAAGGGGGTACATTGGGCCTTCCATAGGGGTGACCAATGTGCACAAAAAGGGAAGGGTTAGGCCTGGTCAGTGGGGACACTGACCAGGAGGACATAGCAGTTCACAGACTGCACAAAGGCACTGCGGTGGCAGGCCTGAGACACCATTTTGGGGCAAGTCCTGTGGGTGGTACAATCAGTGCTGCAGGCCCACTAGTAGCATTTGTCATCACTAGCCCTGGCACCCCCAGTGCACTTTACTAGGGACTTCATGGTGATACAAATATGCCAATCATGTACATCCAATCATAATAACAATTTATACAGGGAGCACTTACACTGATCAGCAGTGGCAGAGTGTCCAAAGCATCTAAACCAGCAAAAACGAAATCCAGCACAGCATAAAAAATACAGGAGGTAGAGGCCAAAAAGACTGGTGAAACCACGCCAAAGATGCCAGGTCTAACAAACACCATGAAACATTCAGATCTTTATCACACAATAGGCAGTCTCTAATTATTCGTAATAATCAAAAAATTTAACATGGCATGCAGGTTAGTCCTGGCTCACAACCACAGTACAATTGGGCCTAGCTTAATAAAATCCTTTAGATAGGCTAGCCCAAGTTCCTCATGGCAGATGTAATGTGGGGGGTACTTTGGAAGGAATAAAAGACATTGGCAAAAACGATTCTGCTCCCCTTGGAGTGTAGAAGAATTAGTATAGCTCTAGACCCCGGCTCCATATAACGCCATTAGGGAGCATTGTGTCTTATACATTTCCATCAATTAAGTTAATGGGTTTATCGCCGAGGGATGAAGAAAAAGCACCTAGTGATTGGCAACATTTTTGTTAACGGATAGACACATATTACTCCCCCAGGTGGAAGAAGATTCAAAACCTAACCCCAGGTATGGAAAATGATTTACTTTTTCTAACCTGTTGTCATCATCAGAAAAGGTATATAGACTCAAACTATTTGGGACACAACCCTTATGTGTGACTTAAGGAAATTGGTGTCAAGATCTAAATCAGTAATAAACTGGGTTAAAGAATTTACCAAATTCGTAGGGTCCTTGGCGTGCAGGCCGATATAACTGCATCTTCCGTGTGTAATAAGACAAGACTGAGAACTGCTTTGGCCATGGGCACATCAAAACATTTATTAATCAAATAATGATCAAGCTTGTTTATATATAACAAAAATAAAATTGAGGCTGATTCACAAACCAGTCATACGCCACACTGCAAATTAAAAGATTCTGATAACTTCTCTTTAAGTCCTAATCTCACCTTTGCAGTGAGATTACAATGTAAATCACAGAGGATATTGAGAACTGCTACATCTAAACCCACTTCTAGTAAAAGAGACCATCATTTTTGCCGTTTAACCCTATCACAAGTGCAGGATAAAACCATAAAGGCAAGGTACAATGTCGGTGCTTAGCTATGGCATACTTGCCTATTAACAAATTACGGTTTAAGCACCTTTCTATTATACCTAGTTGTTCCCTGAGTCCAACTTGACAGGAGCTTAAGATGTTGCTCCCCGTTTGCCCATTCACAAATTTTATTGTAAACAACTCTGCCAATCAATTTTACTATTGAGTCGTGAAATTGGTCTGAAGCATTTTGGTTCCTATCTGTTACCTTGCTTAAGAGTAAGAACTATTGAGGCTGCCAGCCAAGATAAAGGAAACAGGGAGCCGCAATAGTTGTTGAATACATTGGTTAATAAAGGGGCACACAAATCTATATCACATTGAAGTAGGTCCATAGAAAACCCCATTAGAGCTGGAAGCTTTACCAGATGGACTTTGTCATAGGGCTAAGATACATTTGTGAAGATCAAAACATAGTTTGGGGCTAAAAGTGAAGCTACTGCTAGTTTCAGAAATTGGATTACTGGTAAAAGTAAAACAATATATCCCATCAAAGTATGCAACCTACTGATCACCGGTAATGACATTTTTTACAACACAATTCGGACAGTGGACCACTCTTGAAGTCTCAAAGCACCAACCCACATATCGCCAACATGTATATGTAATTTCAAATAGAATTGCGTGCAATTTTCAAATGCTCCCTGTCCTAAGAGTATATCCCAAAACCTTGGGAAAAACGTCAATATTTTTTATACAACTTGAAAAAGCACCGCTTCAAAATTAAATCTCCAACAAACATGGGTGATAAATACGTCATCAAAGAATGTCCCAAATGAAAAGACGCTGAATCGTGATTGCAAAAAGTTCGAGGTTCTTTTAATAATCCAATTAGGATGCCAGCCAACGCGTTTCGTTCCGTCAAGCGGAACTTCTTCAGGGCTGTAAATCCTAAAGAAAAAGAAAAACATACAAAAAGCCAGTGTAAGTTGCAAAGAAACAACATGTGTACATACATTGATATAAAATAAAAATTACACCAAGATAAAAAATATTGATCACCGGTAATGCTTCAAGTAAATGCCAGTTTGCAAAAGACCATGATGCATTAAGTCTCTTTGGCGTAGGCTCTATTCTTTTTTTGATTAGGCTTCAGAAGTGCATACTTAATAAAAGTACACAAGTTATCAACAGCTGCCAATATGTGGCCACTGCCTGAAGTGTCAAAAAGGAAGGTCATAAAAGTCTAAGATGTGTTTTTACCAGGGAAACAAAGAATGAACAAGGGTTAGAAATATACCACTCTAACCTAAGCCCATTAAACTGAGGAAAAGGATGGTGTATAATCTTGGCAGGTGTATGAACAAAAGAAAAGGGAATCAGAAAGAAAGTGGTTAGTGGGTTATGGTCCCCATAATTTACACCAAGAATCTCACTACCTGCGGCAAAAAGATGTAGTCAATTATTGATGTACAGCAATGTCTGTTAAAAAAAGGAATCACAGTATTTAGCTGGTCTCACTGTAAGACTTTGGGTTGGTTGTTGACTGGGGTTTGAGATCTGGTCAAGCAGCAATCACAGTCCTTTTCAGGGTGAAGTCACAAGCAAACCCCCAAATTAACCTGCGTTCAACCATCTAGTTGCTTGGCACAAAGCTGTCAGGCCTAACCTTGAGGCACTGTTTAAAGTTTTTGTGGAACACTTCAAACAGTATCACAGTGAAAATATACCACAAAAGTATCCATTGCCAGTTTAGAAAATTAGAGTAAAATGTAATAAATAAAACAAGACCAAAACAACAACCATCCAATCAGTAGCACCAGAGCTAACAATTTTTAAATATGTATGTGTAAAATAGTGCCAAAATGTACAAAGTGTCAACCGTGGCTATCTGGTCATGTGAAACCAGGAGAAAGTAACAAGTTCAGGCTGACCACGATGGAGCATGGGTCGTATACAAGAACCAGGTTAGTGCTGCTGAAAACGTAACTTCTCAGTCCAGCTCCAAGAGTCCCGTTGTTAGAAGAGGCCAGGTCAGACCAAGCAGTTGTCTCTGTATCACCAAGATTCTGTCAGCGTTGTGGACGGTCGGGCTGGTGCTTTGCTGTGTTGCTCCATGCAACCGGTCGACGCTGTAGTGCAAAGGGTCTAACTGACGGAACTTCGTGTTGACGGGCTCTGGGAATTAAAAAAATTCTACACCACAGGGCTTGTGTTTGGTAGGGTAGAGCCCAAAAACTCTAATTCAGCCACTCTGAGGCCACACCAAGGGTCCAGGACCTGAGGGGCATCACTTGGGGGTCAGGGACTTGCTCTAGCTGGATGTGGGTGTTGGTGCAGCTGGTTGGGAACCTGTTATGTCCCTGTGGCTCAGAACAGGAGGCCAGTAGAGTAGCCCTTGGAGTCACTCTGAAAGTCCTAGGTTCAAGAGGTGCAGATGCAGTCCTTCTCACACAGGCAGAGGGCAGCAGGGCAGCACAGCAGGGCAGTCTTTCCTTCAGAGCAGCAGTCCAGCATAGTGGCAGTCCTTTCAGCAGTAAAACAGTCCTTCTTCCTGGCAGAGCATCCACAGGTCCAAAGGTGTATCCAAGAGTCGGTTGCTGAGGTCTAATAGTTATACCTGGTACCCTTCCTTGGCAACTCAGAGATGTTTATAAAGGTTTCCCTTTACAGTCATCAGGCATTCTCACTCCCTGTCCAGGCTCCAGTCTAACTACATGGGGTAGGTAATGTAATGTAATGTAATGTAAAGTCACATTTATATAGCGTACCTACCACTCCATGGAGCATTTTGGCGTTCAGGACCAACCCAGCTGGAATAAGTTGGTGGACTAGAGGCAACTCAGAACACATTACACACTTTACACCAATGCCCTACAGGCAGCGTTAGTGAGGGAGAAAATCCATGTCTTCAGGGATTTCCTAAAGTGGCTCTCATTAGACATAAGCCGAAGCTGGGGTGCCAGTTTGTTCCAAGCCCTGGAACCCAGGACAAAAAGAGATTTCCCACCTTTAGTGACCAATCTAAATCTGGGCGTTACCAATAGATTTTGATTGGCGGACCTCAGACAACGGGCTGGCTAATAACGCTTAAAGCCATTGGACAAGTACCTGGGTCCTTGTAGCTGAAAGGCTCTGATGGTGATAACAAGGACCTTTAATAAAATACGCTTGTGTATTGGTAACCAGTGGAGAATATTAAGCGCGGCCGAGGCAGAGGACTTTCTGGGCCAGCGAAGTACCAAACGGGCAGTAGCATGCTGGACTAACTGCAGGCTGTGGAGCACTGCTTTATTAGTTCCTGCATACAGGTTGTTGCAGTAGTCCAGTCTAGATATTATCAATGCAACTGCCACTGTTTTCCTCGCTGCAAGAGGAAGAAGATCAAAGAACTTCCTAAGCGATCTAATAATATATAAACACGTGCTAGCCACGCCTACCGCTTGCTGCTTAAATGACAATTGGTCATCAAATTTGATGCCCAGGTTACGAGCAGAAGAGATAGTATTGGGAGCGGCTTCAGCATCCTCGGGCCACCATTGTTTGGGAGAAAACAGGTTTTAAGGGCCGAAGGGCAAGATTTCCGTCTTCCCAGGGTTACACTTGAGGTGATTGTTATTCATCCACTCAAATGTGGCCGTGAGACAGTTTTTCAGATTTTCCTCTGCTCCGGGCAGCTCCCTATCCAACACCACGATAAGCTGCGTGTCATCTGCATATGAAATAGGGCTAATCTGATAGGAGGCGATTAGCTCGATCAGGGGTACCATGAAAAGATTGAAAAGTACAGGGCTCAAACTAGAGCCCTGGGGGACCCCTGAGCTGATGACTTTTACTTCAGATTTAAATTCACGCAATACAGTGACTTGACGTCTTTGGTTGAGGAAATTTCTAAACCATGTCAATGCCACTCCTCCTATGCCTGCGTTACATAAACGGTCGACCAAGATTGTGTGTGAGACCGTATCGAAGGCCGCCGATAGGTCGAGTAAAATCAAGACGGCCTTCTTCCCTTGGTCCATAGCCATTCGCAGGGTCTCTGCCGTAAACGAAAGGGCAGATTCAGTAGAGTGTTTAGATCTAAACCCTGATTGGTTGGTGTGCAGGAAGTTATTCTCCTCAAGAAAATTTGTGAGTTGGTTATTAACGAATTTTTCCGTCAGCTTAAACACCACGGGAACAATGGTTCCAGTGGCACAATAAATGTATGAGTGATATTCAATACACTCTGTGTTAATTAATAACAATTAAAGGGTTAAAGGAGGGTGTGCGACAGAGAAACGACTCTACACAGAAGATTTCATATCATCATTGAATTTATGTTTCTTAGTTTCATTTTTTCATTCTTTTTCAACAATCAATAAATATTTGTAGTGTTACAAAAATAAGTGCAAAGTGACCCAAAGTGTAGTGTAAGAACCAAGAAGGTACAAATAATTTAAACAAAACCAATAAAGACAGGAGTGACATACAAGGTTTCTAAAGGGAATAATGTACAAGAAAACGACCAGCAATTAATAATAAAGACAAAAGTTTATAGCAATGGCTATCATGAATCATAGGCACTGTTCGTAGGGTTTGTTTTCTGGGGGCGTCGACGGCGTTTCGACCCAAGCAGTATAGTGGGTCTCGTCAGAACTAGGCAATGTGGGACTCTGTGAACTGGGGGTGAAAGAATATGGTATAAGAACACTACTTTTAATGAAGATATTTAATAATAGGAGATTATTGGGAGGCAAGTTGGCTAGTTACCTAGACGTTTGAAATGCACGTGAACAGGATATTGCGAGGGGTGATCACCAAGAGTGAATGCAAGAATAAACGCACTTACAGTGAACCCAGCCGGGTACTGTTGTATGGTGTTTCACAAAAGGAAATATCAATTAATTTAAAGTACCATTACATTAAGGCCCATTATATACTGAGAAAATTCACAGCATCACTTACCACTGTCGTGGTTCAGTAGATGAATGAGGCCAGGGTCACCTATGAGCTTACAAGACTGCACAGGGCAGGGCAGGAGACTACCTTGAAGAATGTGTAACAGGCAATCAGATTCAATTTGCTAGAGTCAACATAATAATATTTAGTATGGCATAAATGGGAGACCTTACCAGACCGTACCATATTCTTTTAGGTATCGTCCCGACTTGGCATTGCGATTGAGCAATACCTGCGATGCGTTTCACATTATTGAAACTGGCAATTGCCAAACGCTGTTGTATATGTCATCGATTACATGACCTACTCTACTTAATCTGGTAAGGTCTTCCATTTATGCCATACTAAATATTAATATGTCGACTTTAGCAAATTGAATCTGATTGCCTGTTACACATTCTTCAAGGTAGTCTCCTGACCTGCCCCTGTGCAGTCTTGTAAGCTCATAGGCGACCCTGGCCTCATTCATCTACTGAACCACGACAGTGGTAAGTGATGCTGTGAATTTTCTCAGCATATAATGGGCCTTAATGTAATGGTACTTTAAATTGATTGTTATTTCCTTTTTCCTTTTGTGAAACACCATACAACAGTACCTGGCTGGGTTCACTGTAAGTGCATTTATTTTTGCATTCACGCTTGCTGTTTACCCCTCGCAATATCCTGTTCACGTGTATTTCAAACGTCTAGGTAACTAGCCAACTCGCCTCCCAATAATCTCCTATTATTAAATATCTTCGTTAAAAGTAGTGTTCTTATACCATATTCTTTCACCCCCAGTTCACAGAGTCCCACAATGCCTAGTCCTGACGAGACCCACTATACTGCTTGGGTCGAAACGCCATCGACGCCCCCAGAAACCGAACCCTACGAACAGTGCCTATGATTCATGATAGCCATTGTTATAAACTATTGTCTTTATTATTAATTGCTGGCCGTTTTCTTGTACATTATTCCCTTTAAAAACCTTGTATGTCACTTATGTCTTTATTGGTTTTGTTTAAATTATTTGTACCTTCTTGGTTCTTACACTACACTTTGGGTCACTTTGCACTTATTTTTGTAACACTACAAATATTTATTGATTGTTGAAAAAGAATGAAAAAATGAAACTAAGAAACATAAATTCAATGATGATATGAAATCTTCTGTGTAGAGTCGTTTCTCTGTCGGACACCCTCCTTTAACCCTTTAATTGTTATTAAATAACACAGAGTGTATTGACTATCTCTCATACATTTATTGTGCCACTGGAACCATTGTTTTCCGATATATAGTACTGATCCTGGTTCCTCAGTGGGTAGGGTTCCCTTGTTTCCTTTGTAAACACCACGGGGAGCAGGGAAATAGGACGCAGGTTGGAAAGAGTGGTTGGGTCAGGTAGAGCTTTTTTCTGAAGGGGCTTGACAGCTGCAAGCTTCCATTCGCAAGGCATTTCTGCCGTAGCCAATGATGAATTGATAATGCTGTTGATGGTTGGATTTACCTCCTCAACCAATGCCTGTAAAACCATAGGTGGACAGGGGTCAAAGGGGGATCCAGATTTACTTACTAGAATGGCCTGGTGTGAATCCTCTAGAGAAATGGGCACAAATGAATCAAAACAAGTGGTATTAGTTATTTCATAGCCCGACCTCATCTTTTCAGAGTTCATCGAGATAGATGACACAGGGGGGAAATCCTTCACGATGTCTAAGATCTTCTTCTCAAAATAATTAGCGATAGCATTACAGAGAGGCAACAAGGGGGGAATTTCCTGCGAGAGTACTGTGGGATTGGTGAAACTGTTGACGATCTTAAAAATCTCTTTCTGTCCATTACCAGAGGAAGAAATAGCCTCTAAATAATGTTTTTTTTTTGCCAACTTGATTGCGGCATGGTACTTCCTTCGAGCAGTTTCATAAGTGTCACAGGCAACAGCCTCGTAATTTCTTCGCCACCTCCGCTCTAGTGATCTCATTTCGCCTAACTCCATTTTTAAGGCTAATGAGAACCATGGGGCACTCTTTCTATTTTCGACACAGCTTAGATTTTTAGTATTCGTTGGATCCGAAGACGTACCAAATGTCGCCATCCACTCACAGAATTGCTGGTTATCTTTCGAAGTGTGGCCAGTTAGTGCGGGTTTACTCTCTCTTAATTTCTCCAAGAGGTCTGGCCGAGTGAGTGAGTTTTTCCTATCCGGTTTGCGACTGGCATTTAATATTTTTGTACTTTTCACCGGGACATTATGTTTTAAAAGAAGGTCAAATGGAATAAGTTTGTGGTCTAACCAGATTTGGGCACACAGGGATTTGACTATCAGACTATCTGAATTAGAACAAAGACAATCTAGCACATGACCTGCTATGTGAGTGGGTTCCAGCGTTAGCAGGGTAAGACCAAGAATTTTAATAATGTCCATTAACCAAATTGTCCCTGACTCCTTAGAGGAGTCTAAGTGGAAATTAAGGTCTCCCAACACCGTACAATGGGCAAACCTAAGCGTAAGATCGCTCAGAGCATCTCCAATGCTCTCCAAAAATTCAGTGGGTGGGCCAGGTGGACGATAAATCAGAGCACCAGAAAAAGTAAAGGAGTCATGAATACCAAGGCAAAAGGCCATGGCCTCTTCCCCTCTTAATGTCTGGCAACTCATACGTAGTACACTTCATTGTATTGCGGTGGATGATTGCCAAACCACCTTCCCGTTCCAGAGGCCTATCTAGTCGCTGAATTAAAAAGTTTTGCGGAAGAGCCACTGCTATATCCGGATTACACCAGGAACGAAGCCAGGTTTCCGTAACAAGAAGCCAGTCTAAATTCATCTCTATGATCAGGTCGTTAATATGTTGTGCATTTTTCACATCGACCGGGCATTAATAAGTCCCCCTCGTAAAACAGTAGGTTGAGTGTCCACTTGAGAAGATGACTCTGGAATAAGCGTCGCCTTACAGTGGAAACAGCAGGCTGGGCCGTCCCATGTATCTGGTAATAAGGTATCGTGACAGTGAGGGGAGAACTTATTAAGGGAGCATTAACCACTCCCTAGGCAAACCTGGGCCACTATCACATGGAGCGGAGTACCTTGCCTCTGACGCCTCCTCGACGCTGACGAGCGCAGACGGGCAGGACTCTGGTTCGACTCCGGCGTGAATACGGCGTGCCCGCTGCACGTCACCGCTGCGTGTCCCGATGACAGGTTTAAATAGGGGACTCCCCTGCCCCCTGAGCACTAGAGCGCTCACCAAGATGGCACCGCTAGACGTCCCTACCTACCCCCAAGATGGCTGCTAAGTGTGTGGACCTGCAAATAGCCCACTAAAGCAGCGGTGGATGTGCCGATTATAGTGCAAGTATGCGCTATAGGTACAGTTAAAAACACGGGGTTGAAAAGTAAATTATTTAAAAAGGATACACAAAACAGGATTTAAAATGCGCTTACTGCCGTGAATTAGCTAACTAAGAGTGCATAGTTCCTAGAATGCGCAGCGTAACACAGAGAATGCCTTGTCCAAGGCCGACCAGCATGAAAGCACCGTCTTAAATAGGGGACTCGCCTGCCCGCCTGAGCACTAGAGCGCTCACCAAGATGGCGCCGCTAGACGTCCCTACCTACCCCCAAGATGGCTGCTAAGTGTGTGGACCTGCAAATAGCCCGCTAAAGCAGCGGTGGATGTGCCGATTATAGTGCATGTATGCGCTATAGGTACAGTTAAAAACACTGGGATGAAAAGTAAAATATTCAAAAAGGATACACAAAACAGGATTTAAAACTCGCTTACTGCCGCGAATTAGCTAACTAAGAGCGCATAGTGCCTAGAATGCGCCGCGTAACCCCTTGTCCTTATGCAGCCCTTTGTGTGGAGGCAGGGCACTGCCTATTCAAATGTAAGTAGGGTTGTGCCTAGCACCTCCCTCCCACCCTGATTCCTGACAGTGATGGCCCATCCAGGTGCACCTAAACTCACTATTGTGTGTGGCTGTCTAAAAGAAATACACAAAGCACAACTTCCAGCTACACCCAGTCATATGACCCTGAGGACCACTACAGGCACTAAATGGCGAAGGTAGGAAAATGCCAACTTTCTAAAAGTGAGCACAAATGTAGGGCTCTGTTAAGTATACTTTATAACTCTCAAAAAGTGGCCTTTTCAAAATTGCTAATTAAAATCCGACTTCACAATGAGTTAGGATTTCTCATCACAATTTCAAAGATGCCAAATGTGAGGGTATTACCTGTTCCCATTTGGACATTACGCTCATTAAATGTAATAAGGTAACTCCAATGTTATCCTATGAGAGAGGTAGGCCTTGCAGTAGTGAAAAATTAATGTAAGAGCTTTTCACTACCAGAACCCGGAACGTGTAAAACTTAAAAGTGTATGTCCAACTTTTTATATACACTGTATCATACCCTCTGAGATGCCCAGGGCCTACCCTAGGGGTGACTTATATGTTATAAAAGGAAGATTGGGCCTGGCAAAAGGTTTACTTGCCAGGTCAAAATGGCAGTTAGAAACTGCACACACTAGCTGCAAGAGCAGGCCAGAGATATGCTTAAAGGGCTACTTAAGTGGGTGGCACAATAGGTGATACAGACTCATTAGTGGCATTTAATTTACAGACTGTGAATATATGTAGTACCACTTTACTATGAAGCTATAAGTAAATTAAATATGCCACTAGGAGATAAGCCAATTTTACCTTGTTTTATGGAGTAAGTAGATGCACTTTATCACTGGTTAGCAGTGGTACAGTGCACAGAGTCTTAAGGCCAGCAAAAATTAGTTCAGCAAAAATGGAGGATGGCAGAAAGTTTGGGGGAAAACTGCCCTAAGGCTAATAGATCTAACATACATCAATTTAACATTTATATATTACAGTACAGCCATAATTAATATTATAATTAGCATTATAGATGAGTCTTTTATATTTTCATAGTCAGTGAAAATAAATGCAGCCCTCCTTTATAATTCCAAATCACATTGTCTTTTTATATATTTTTCTCAATACTTCATGGACTTTTAAATATTCTTTCTCTCAAGGTTAAGGGTGTTAAAATCCTCAAACATAGTAAAATATTATCTGTAAATTCCTACCTTACATTTCGGATATGACATTTGTCTCAGGAATTTCACGATACAAGCATTCTATTAAAATTATTTATGTTTCAGTGCCCCATTTCGATATCCATGAGAATAATTTTCAAACCTTATATATTGTCAATAATCCACCTGATGTTCCTCCAACAAAATCTCTGAAAACATTCTGCTCCTGTCCCGTAATGATCGTAAATCTACCATTTATTCCTACTAGCAAGGGTAATTAAAATGCCATCTGAGTTTTTAAAAACTATGCCCCTCTCCACTGAATCAAATGTAATTAAATCCTTATTTTCGTTTAAAATCATCTATAAGGAAAGCACTTCAATCTAAATCAAAACATAATAATTAGAATGGTATGCGCAGAATACGATGGATGTCACCCATTGCACTAATTAAGTGGTGCCTCTATTACCTTACCCATCCCTTATGCTCCATAAGCCACTATTGTGAGCAAACACTCAAAAACAATAAGCCTTAATTAGTTGAAAATCAGCACAAACAGAATCTCCACCTGATCTCTTACCAGCAATGAAGCTGCATCAGCACAACCTCTTCAATAGACTCTTGTTAGTTTATTGCCATGTTATTGGCTATAACTCCAACTGCACGTGCAAGGAAACTGGCTATGGTGGAGCTCTTAGAGGATAAACAGGTAATGCTTCTGCGTTCCCATGTTACAAAAAGATTGGAACTAGCGTGATGGAAGATAAAAAGGGGGTGGCCAAGCCCAGCCTCAGCCAACCACTGATTTATGGGTACAGGCTCACTCTTGGCCCATGCTGGGCCCAGGTTCCGCCCGGGCATGTCCCGTACTGTGGGAGTCCCTCAGGCTCTTTATGGCACGAGGTACAAACTTATGAGAGAGGTCCAACTCCTCACACCCCCTCCTCCTGCCCAATTGTTCCACCAGAGAGTCAGGTGTCCTACACTACCAAAGATGCTTCATACTGTGAGGTGCTAACAGATGGGAGCGAACAACCTCTTTCAACACCCCCAGGTGTCAAATTTTTCTCTGGGGCATGTAATTCCCACTACCGCAAAGTCTGGCATCCTCGCATATGTTTCATGCTGACCAGTGGCGGATGCCTCGGAAGGGGCGTGGTGAGGTGGGGGGATGGATTACAAAAATTAACTTACCTTTTCTTTTGCCGCTGCATGTCTCTCCTCCATCCTCTTCACTAATCTGCAAGAAGCACCAGAAGCACCCAGGTTTCTGGATTCTCCCAGACAATCAACATGCTGCAGGAGCAGCGTGGTGATTGGCATGAGCGTCCTGCTTGGACGCTCAGGCAGTGAGGCTGGGCATGCTCTCCACAGGGCTGGGCAACACAGCCCAATGGAGAACAAGCCAAGTGCGCATGACGGTTTGGTGGGCCATAGAGGACCGTCCAAACCGTCATGTGCCCTTAGACGAGTGCAAACCGCTCCTCACTCTTCTTGGCCTCCGGGCACCAGGGAGCCTAGCCCCGCCCCCAGCTGACTCCAAGCTCCGCATGGAAAAATAAATAGCAATATGTTATCATTATATTTTTCCTTTTCTGCACTGCTGAATTAGCAATGAGGTGAAGCTCCTCCGCCTTAGCAGAGGAGCAGCCACATTATTGACATGTGCACAAAGAAATTAAGAAACCCTACGACATGCAACCCCTATTTGGCAAAAAACACTGCTGCAATAAAGGCTGCACAAACTAAACAACATAAACACACACTGTGCACCTGCTTTACTGTTCCATGTTCCTATTCTCTTCCCATTACTTCTTTGCAAACTCTATAATTTTTACCTTCATAGAGGTTACTAGGATACAAAAGCCTGTCCTATTGTACAGTGTGTGTTGCTGAGAATGCTCTGCGTCAAGAACTGGTTTTGTCCTGAATGTATGTGGTGGGAGTAATCAAATCATCTCCTACCACACATGGGTGAATAGGTTCTTTCTCTAGGTTTCAACATCTTCCACTTCAATATGCAAATTAAGTAATGTTGTTGGAAAAATTGCATCTCGTCAAACTATGCTGCACCATTCACTCATTTTCAAGGTGATGAATCCTTCTCAAGACCTTTGGAAAAGCTGTGTCGGTTGCGCTATCTTTCTGACATATTCTGAATCCTCCTTGTGGTTGGACACTTTTTCTTCAAATAAAACAGAAACAGCGTGAGTCATGTTGCAAATGCTTATTTCTTGCCATATAGAATCTCTGCGGCATTGTTTCTTATGCACATAATGATATTAATTCAAACACTGGAAATTAATTTTCCCAAGCAGTGTGTAAAAAGCTTAAATCAATACAAGAATAATAATATTACCTCTGATGAGACCAATTAAATAAGTGAAATATACGAAAATTCCTAACAATCGTAATACATGCTGATTAAATTCCGTAACACTTCAGAATTACGGTCACTCGGACTTTGAATACTAATTCTCAGCTTGTTCCATGTTGGACGAGTCCAGGTTTTGGGGAGATTGATTGCTCCTATTGTTATTTAGCATCTGACAGTGCACAGAGGAATATTGCCAATGAAACATTAATCAGGAAATTGTGCATTGCTTTCCAAATTAATGTGCAACTGGACTTTGCTTTGTAATATTGTGATAACTCTTAACATGCAAATGATTGTGGGTAATTACTCCATTTTTCAGCTGCCGTTTGATAAATTGAAGTTTCATGCGCAATGGTAGGTGTAATTTAAAGCCTTGCAATGATTTGTTTTTCTTTCTTGCTCATAGGAGTCACTCCTCTCTATGTAATGCATCAGGGATATAGAAACACGTGGGCAGGGACATAAGTGCTAATAATTTGGGTGGAAAGCAGTGTGGGGCTATACAGTATTTCATATTAGCACCATGGATGGAACGTTGAGATTTGGAAAGCCAATCAGAAAGCTCCCTTTGTGAACTGCAGACAACATCATAGGCCTGCAAAGACTCCATTCTGTGTCTGCCAGTTCCATGTTCCTCCAGTTTGCCTTACCCTAGCCCACACCTTCAAGATTCACACCAGCTTAGGAGCAGTCACCCAAAGGGCTCCACTCTCGTGTCCTCATTTATGAAAAGTGACGCATCGCTGCGTGAAAACAGCATTGCGTCACTTTTCATTGCGCCCTCCCTGCGACATGCTGGGTGCATCATATTTACAGTATGACGCATCATGTTGCAAGGATTTACAGAGACGTCAGTATTTCTGACGTATCTGTAGGCACACAAAATGACTCATTGCTGGAGTGTGTCACAAAAGTGACACAACTCCATCAATTGGTCATTTTCACATGGGCAAGTCCCAGTTCAAATGTTCCTGCGTCACTCTTATGCCTGCTGTGAGGCAGGCGTAAGATATTGATGCATTTGCGTCCTAGAAGTGATGCAGTGAAATCTCATAGATTTCACTGCGTCACTTCTATGAGGCTTACTTGCATCAGAATGCCCACCCTGCATACATTATACCTGGCGCAGGTATAATGTGGCGCAGGGGTTTACAAAGTGACGCATCTACCTAGATACATCACTTTGTAAATATGATGCAACCTGGTGCCTTGTTTACACTGCTGGTGAGTCACAAAAAGTGACACACCAGCAGTGCAAAAGTGATGCAAGGGCTCATAAACAAGCCCCTCTGTTTTGGCAGCTACTCCCTCCTCTGGACTTGTCTTGCTACCACTCTGTATCGACCTCTCCACTTCCTTCTGAAAAGGGTACTAACTGTAGGATCAAATACCGCAGTACCAGATCAAAAATTCAATAAATTACATTTCCCCTTTGACATGGAAGAGTAGGGGTCGGCACAAAATGGCAACCAGAGTGGGTTCCGAAGGGAGAGCTGTTGTGTCCAAGGAGCATTTGACTATTGCTGACACAGTAAACCTAGTGGGGGTAATAGCCCTATCACTCTTACCCGAAGAGAAGTTTTAAGGCATGGGCATAGTGGACAATTGTACAGGGCCACCATCCTCTAATTGGCTCACTGGGAAAGAGAACGATCTTTTTGACACCTGTCTTTTCTATTTCGCCATCGAAACTTCTTGGCCTACCTTCACTTCTTACTGTCTCACTCTACTTACTGTCATCTTAAGGATTTGTGGGGTCGCTGCAATTCATATCTCAACAAGGTTTAACGAATGATTTAGTATTGTTGGCATTATGAAGGCTTGAATTAGCAGGAAACTGCCAATACACTCAAACGTTTTTACAAACAGGGCCCGTCACCGTATGTCTTGCCCGGAGCCTCCAAAATCCTTAAGATGACATTGCTTACCAGTGGGGCAATGTCTTTAATCACAGTTCCATCATTGTGTGCTTGCTCAGAATGATCCATAATTAAGCTGAGAGTGATGAACAGCACTCACTGACTGTCAATGCAGGCAATAACACCTCAATTCAAACACATAAAAAGCTACGCTTTGAGCGTATATTTGAGTAAGTGAAATGTAGCCCAACAACACTAAGCTGCTGTACCAGCTTTACCATTTGAACTCTCGGGACTGGATCAGGTCAATCATTATGTTTGTCCTTGCTTAAGCCTGTATTGTGAATGTCGCAAACAAAAATGCTATAACTTGCCTTAGAATGCTTACACATGCTATACTTTTGAATGAACCTTCTCAGATATTGTGAGAGTACTTTAATATGTCATGGCATTGAAGGTTTTACGGTCAGCTCAATCAGGTCTAGAAGTCCCAGAATTCTTGAAAATGAGTGTTTTATAGATGACCTTAGTTTATAGTTTAGTGACTTTTCCTTCTCTGACATGTTTGTTATTATGTAACACCAACAGCTAGGACTAAATGTGTAGATTAAACCCGCCCAGTTAGCAGTGTTTCCGATAAAGGGGCTTTTGTGTTATGTTCCACATGACGACATTACTCAAAGGGAAGCTCATCCTCTCTGTGACAGAAGTCCGCACCTCCTTTATTTAGGGGTTGGGCTATGATTGTGTTTTCCAGGCCTGCAGCTGGTGGATAAGGCACAACACTCCCTGGGCAAAAAAAATGTAGCCCTTTCTGAGGAATCATTTAGATATGAATTATTCGGGCATTATGTGAACTGTTTCCCTACTCCTTCCAATGGCTAAATCAGTTAAAAGATAGCTAGTGATGGGAGTATTAACAAACACAGCCCCCCACGCTACACTCTCATTTAATCCATTTTAAGCTGGGCATGGGGAGCTGAACTGCAAAGGGATATGTCGTGGTTTAACACTTTTTTAGGAATATCCTTCTAGCTAAGTACAGTTTTAACGGTGTTGGGGCTGTTTTACAAAGGAACGTTCATGACTTGAGGCAGATTTAAGTCTGTCTTAAACCCGAGCAAAGACTTTTGTAACTACATCTTTCCTTGTTTAAGGAAAATTAATAAAAATGACTTACATCTTGTAAACTCCTTAGTCAATCGAGTTCATGTGTGTTTATCTCCAAATGGCAGAAGTGCCTCTCCTACACTAATATGCAGAAAATAAACAATACTTTCTAATCCATTATCTAAATACCACTCCATCAAAAAGCACACATTTAATTAATGCGAGGGTCAAAGATGTAGGAGATGTCACGTCGTATTAGGGAAGCTGACCAATAAGAAATCTAGCTGTCTGTGTCAGGTTTCCGAATACTTGGAATCAAGTTGAACAATTTACACAGAAACAATTAGCTCATGAAAAGCATCCTTAGTTCTACATTATCTGATTAAGCCTCTCAGGGAAGATGAAAACATTACAAAGTCCTGAACTGAAAATGATTGTATTCAATCGTGGTATTAGGTGTGATACTATGAGATACTGGATTAAGCTGGCACAACTGGGTTCGAAAACACAAATGATCACTGGGAAGGCTAGATTTTACACTGAAAGCGTGAGTTCACATAAAAGGAAATCTAGAAGGCATAAAAATGATGACCATAATGTTGAAATGCTGCTATGAATTGTAAATTGGGAAACACACAGTGAAGGTGTACATCCTAGAAGGTAAAACGTCCTTTACCAGTCTAGTGAAAATAAATGTAGTCCAATAAAACATGTTATTGATAAAGTTTTGTTGATAAACCTGCATTCTCACATTTGTTTACTAAAATATAAAGGTCAAATTCTGTTTTATTAAAATAGCATAAAATAAATGGAGAAATCACTGTTTACAGCCTCGGGGGTTTAAAGTTAGAATCGCTCAGAAAAATAATTAGGTTTTGTCCCACTGCACAGTTTTATCTCCCTCTCCTCTCGTTTTCTCTATAATATTTACACATGAAAAAATGGTTTGACATAAACTATATTTTCAAGCCGCACAGGGTGGTATGCTATTTAGTAGCATTGTTGAGCGAGGGAGAGGCACGTCACCAACTGACGCTCTGTCTCAGTTAAATTATATATTAAACTCTGTGAAACCAAAAAAAGGGGCAGACTTACAAGCCCGTTGCAACACTTTTGCGCCGGTGCAGCATCACTTTTGGGACGCAGCGGTGGTCTAAACAATGCGCCACATTTACAAAGTGACGCACCTAGAGAGATGCGTCACGTTGTAAAGCCTGCGCCACATTATACGTGCGTCAGATATAATGTGTGCAGGGTTGGCGTTCCGATGCAAGAAAGCCTCGTAAAAGAGACGCCGTGAAATCTTCAAGAATTCCCTGTGCCACTTCTACGACACCACTGCGTCATAACCTTACGCCTGCGAAGCAGTCGTAAGTAGTGACGCAGCACAATAGGTATAGGCCTTCCTGAGCTTTGCTGGTGTTGCTTCATGCTTGCAACACAACTCCAGCAATGGTGAGCCGCATTGTAAATGCAACGCATCCATGGCGGCGCAAGGATTTTTTTGCCTTATGCAAGTAAACTGCGCTTCTCTGCTATGATGCAGAGATGCTTCTGTTTCTTGGAAATGTGCCCCATATTATTTTCATGGTCAGGACCTTATGATTGATAAGAGGCTACGATAGTGAACAGTGTCAAGGAAGAGGGCTACCTCAAAGGCAGGCGCGGTGCGTTCATAGGGGCGTGGGGGCGTAGCCCCCCCACCCGCAGCTGCCCGCAGCCGCCCGCAGGAGACACCAAGGGAGTACTGACAATGCATGCCAGTCAGCATGACGTCGGGAGGCGTCATGTTGATTGACATGATTGTCACCAGGCAGGCAGCAACACGAGTGCGCATGTGTGGGGACGGAGGGTGAATTTTTTACCCCTGCCCACGCATGCGCACTTGTGTTCGTGCTTTTTTGCGCATGCCCATTAGGAGCCCTTCGGTCTCCTAATGGGCATGCTGTGGGCGTAGAGTAACCTGTGCCCCTGCATCGCCAGGATTGGCTGCAAGTGGCTGCCAGTGCCATTTGACGGCGTGAAGGTGCCAAGGGGTTGAGGAGAAGAGGAGGTGCGGACCCGGACTTGTTGTCATCATTCTGTGTTACACTGGTACTAATAATGTTGAAACCTACACCGACTGTGTTAACAATTATTAAAATGACAACACAATGCCTCAATACTATCACAAAATGACATCCATTATGGCACATAATTTGCCATTTCTTGCTACAAAATTTAGTCCTCCCATGCCGCGTATTTAAAGTCACCCTGGCAATAGTTGTTCCTGTACATAGTCACAAATTTAAAAGTATCTAGAACAATACACAAATGACTGTGAGACTCTAGAATATAAGGTGTGAGCTGTACTAATGTGTATTCGGGATTGGAGGAATCAGGTTCGAATTCCAGCTAGATAGATCAGGGAGTAATGTACCTACAGCAGTGATCTTTCTATAACCTGCAGGTCACACAACTGACGAATGAATGATGTATGGATGCAGGATGGGTGGGTGGGTGGATGGATGGGTGGATGCATGAATGATGTATGGATGGATGCATGCATGATGAAGGATGCATGATGGATGGATGGGTGGATGCATGAATGATGTATGGATGGATGCATGGATGCATGCATGATGGGTGGATGGATGATGGATGGATGGGTGGATGCATGAATGAATGATGTATGGATGCAGGATGGGTGGGTGGGTGGATGGATGGGTGGATGCATGGAGGCATGCATGATGGGTGATGCATGATGGATGGATGGGTGGATGCATGAATGAATGATGTAAGGACGCTGGATGGGTGGGTGGGTGGATGAATGGGTGGATGCATGAATGATGTATGGATGGATGCAAGGTGGTTCGGGCTCGCTCACTGCGGTGCAATATGCAAATTAGTTTACGGCCTACCACTTTCAAATGTCACCAGCCGCCCCTGCTCAAAGGCCTTCACGACAAGCTGGCAGTAAAATGTTTATCCCTGTGCAAACCTGATTGCGCTGAGGAAATGTAATCTGGGAAAAGGCCCCGAAGAAAGACAAAACGTTGATTTAAATACCTATTCTGCAGATAAATTGTATTTCCAAGTGAGAAAAATTTTGGGGATAGGAGGTATTTACCACATCTTTAAAATACCTCACTTAGGGCATTGGCATGTACCGGGTGCTCTGAATATGTTACTATCCATCTGCACGCTTGTAATCGGTGCCTAAAATCATGAAACGCGTGTGTCAATTCGAGGTTTGAACCTCTTTCCGAATGCCTGAACCAAAGCCGTGTGATCTGAGGGAAGGAGATAATGTTCCACCTAGGAAACCGCAATACAAGTAATCACAAATAATCACCGGATTGTGTTATCATCTTAACTGTTCGGGAACCCACGGCTTCAGTGTGCTTCCCCCAGCAGTGTAAAACATAATGCCTTTTATTGAAACATATTGATGCAGATAATGAAGCCTGTGAGATTAGCATTCATCATTCGGAGACAGACAATCTCAGCAACGGAGTGCAATTTATATGTCACTCTATGAAAAATACAATTTCACAAAAACACTAATATGCATCAGTGGGAAGTGTCTCTGTAGCTAAGTGAAAGATAAAGAGCAAGATCGCATCGGCAAGGAAACTTACATTTTATATGATTTCCTATCACATAATATGCGGTTGCCACACGTGTTTTGAATATCACTTCTTATTCTTCCTTTTATCATTTTTAGAGAAAGCACTAAAATGTGTGCACATTTCCAGCACGCCTTCGTGTCAGGCAGAAGAGAAAATTGCTTATCTATTTGTACGTACACTATCAATCTGACTTCCTTGTGTTGACTAGCATGAGGTATCACAGTATGCAATTGTTTTGCTGCCACTTAAAGGATTTACTGCATATATTCATGGTTGAAAGCAATAGCTTAATATTCAAATAGAAAGATACATTTTCTACAGATTGAAAAGGCATATACGTGGTCTGTTGAACGTCCTGGCCCATTGGTGCTTGTTGCGCAGCAAGGACAAGTGACTTCAATAGAAAACAAGCGTTTGCAATGCAGTAGGTCTCACATTTGCGAGAGTTGAGCTATTGGCATTGTAAATGAAAGTGCCTTTTATTTATGTGTTGGTTTTCAAAACAAAACAGATAAATAAACAGCATTTTTATTTACAATGCCAATAGCTTAAACTCTTGCAAATTGCAGACCTATTGCATTGCAAAGGCTTGTTTGTAAAAGCACCCAATGCTGCGCTTCCACTTTAATGGTGGCTGTAACTGTCGTGTCCTGTAACCCAGGAACTCACACAGGACACGATGTTGATTTCTGCAAGTATTCTTTTATTTATTGGCTTACATCATGCATGTATCATGACCTCCTTCCTTGAGGTCCAGCTCCAGAATGTATTATCTCCCCACCCCTTGACCGGATGTGGTGTCCGGTGTCCCCTCGCCCCTGCACTGTCCCAGGGTCCTAGTGCCCATGTCCTGGACAGGACATCTCCCCCCTTGTTGCAAATCAAACATTTTTTTTAAGAAGGAAAGAGAGAGAGAGAGAGAGAGAGAGAGAGAGTTAGAGAGAGAAGAGAGTTGATGATGTGCGATGGCCCATAGGCCCCTTCATTTACACCTCTTCAATTAGTCTCTTTGGTTCCATCTGTTTCCTTCTTGATCGCTATTTTCTGATATCCGCTTGAGTTTCTTCTTTTTGTGTGTCTTTCTACAGTTCTTGCTTTGACCTTTCCGCTTCTCTTGCTTCTGCCTTGCTGACATGCGAAAGGTGCCCTGTGACGTGACACTGGCCAAACTACCACCTTTGCCATTCGTTCTTTTGCTTTTGTCCTCTTCAACTTGCCTCCAGGGATCTCGTTGCCACATTTCCTCGCTTGTCCTTCTTTGACCATCGCAATGCCTCCTTTCTTTCTTTTTCGTTTTGTCGCCTGTCTTCCTTTCTTTTCATGGGCCTTTGTTGTTGCGTTTGCTGTTTGATCTCTTGCAGTAGTGTCTTCTTGTTCCACTCTTTTTACCCTTCTTGTGTGTGATAGTCTCATTCTTCTTGATTCCCTCATTGCCGATCCATTTCTGCTTTCTTGTGCCACCACCTGTCTTCGGTGATCTTTTCCTTGTTGGTGTTGTGTCACCTTTGCTACCAGTTCCATTTCGTTGCCATCTGACTTTGGCTCTCTGTGCAGCCTCCGGTCAGCATGTGCTGGGTCGTCCTTGGCCGTCATAGCAAATCTGATCTCTTTCAATTCTTTGTGGTGCTCTTCGGTCCATGTGAAACGTCTTCCTTTATTTGTTAGCCCCCTCAGTGGGGTGCTTGTGGCAGCATCATCTTCTTCCAGTCTTTTAGTTGCCATGAGACTCATCATTTGCGTTGTGATGTTACTCAACAGGCACGGCACTGGGACGTCACCCTGCAGCACGTGAATGTCCTCTTTAATCTTTTTGTCCTTATATGCTATTTCTTCTGTGAACTTGCCTTGCTCCATTTCCTTTGCATGTGCTGTTGCTCTGGCCTCCGCTCTTGCTAGGGCCAGGATGTTTTCTAGTGACATCAGCTCTTTCAGAATTTTTGCACGGAACCCCGTGTCACGGCAGCCTTCTATGATTCGCAATCTTATTGCTTGTTTGTTGTCAAATTTGTCAAATTCACAATGTGTTACAAGTTTACTCAGTCTGGTCACAAAGTCATCTGGTGTTTCGTCTATTTGTTGAGATGCAGTTGCGAACGTGTATCGTTCAAAATCAATATTTCTTTGCTGATCAAATTTTGTTGTTAAACATTTCTTTAGTTTCTTATAAGTAGTTGTTTCCTCTATTGGTAGCGTCACTAGTAGGTCCTCAATGTCATCGCCTGGAAAATTTAATAATAGACCCAGTTTCTTTGCCTCTGTCACATCAGTCGCTTCCATGTATCTCTCCAGATGTCTGATCCAATTCTCCCACCTTGTTCCTACTTGTGGCTCCGACAAGTTGAATGGTGGTGGTTTTCTGTATTGTGCAATTTCTCTTTCTTGCTTGGGGTCTGTCATTTCTTCTTTTCTGTGCTCTTCTTGACACTCTTTTGTTATTTCTTCCATTATCTTTTCCTTTTGTCCTCTTTTCTTTATTGCTTCTGCTTTATTAGTGCTCACCTCGGCACTTTCTGCTCCTTTTCTTCTATTCAGTGCTCTTCTTGGCACTCTTTTGTTATTTCTTCTATTATCTTTTTCTTTTGTCTTCTTTTCTTTCTTGCTTGTGCTTGTTAGTGTTTCTCTTATGTGTCTTTATTTTCCTTTCTTTCCTTTTATTTCTTGCCTTTTTCTCTTATTTGCTGTTCTTGTCTTTGCTTGTGCTTTATTAGTGCTCAACTCTGCACTTTCTGCTCTTTTTCAACTGTGTCTGCCCTTTTATCTTGACATTCTTATATCAATTTGTTTTTCCTTTTTCCTCTTGCAGATTCTGCATTTTCTCTTGTTTGTTTCCTCTCTTTTTATTTTCTTTCCTTTGTTTAGCCTTTATTTCCGATTCCTTGTCTTTGCCTGTGCTTTGTTTGTCCTTTTGCTTGCAATCGGCACCTTTTTCTACTTTTTCTGACCTTTTCCTGACTTTAAAATGGCCGCCCAACTTTCCTGCTCGCTGATTGGCCCACGCGCCTGACTCCAAAATGGCCGCCGAGACTCTCGCGAGACTTCTTAGCCAATCGAGGCGCTGCCTGACTTCAAAATGGCCACCCAACTTTTCTGCTCGCTGATTGGCCCTCGCGCCTGACCCCAAAATGGCCGTCGAGACTCTAGCGATTTTCCTAAAACTTCGCGCTTTTCGAACAGGGCTTACCGGCACAACAATCTTCCTCTCGCAGCGGTCAGGGTAGGCTCCCGAGTCGCTGCGCTTCTTTTCCTTTTGTGGGCACTTGCTGCAATCTTTCTCCTGGGCACGACGCGATCCAAGGTGGGCTCCTGGTTTGAAATCACGACTCTTTATCCAAAGAGCACAGCGTCAAGTTTATCCCATTCTTCGTCGCCAGTTGTCGTGTCCTGTAACGCAGGAACTCACACAGGACACGATGTTGATTTCTGCAAGTATTCTTTTATTTATTGGCTTACATCATGCATGTATCATGACCTCCTTCCTCGAGGTCCAGCTCCAGAATGTTTTCTCTCCCCACCCCTTGACCGGATGTGGTGTCCGGTCTCCCCTCGCCCCTGCGCTGTCCCAGGGTCCTAGTGCCCATGTCCTGGACAGGACAGTGACCCTTTCTTTAGATTAGCAATGTCTAAAGTAAGGTGCGTAGCCGTCATTAAAGTGAAAGAACAGAATGGGGCGCAGTACAAAAAAAAGCATTTGTTTGTCCAGTTGACAAACACATGTTTATTTTTTTTGCAAAAGTGCCCCATACTGCGATTTCACTTTAATAGAGGCTGTGCACCTTGCTTTAGATGAGCTGGATCTAAAGATAGGGGCAAGGCTACCAATAAAGTGAAAGAGCTGAATAGGGCGCTTGTAAAAAAGAAATCATTTGTTCATGAAGGTTAATATGGCGAGTCACGTCTAAAGAAAGGGTTACTGCCGGCATTAGCGTGAAAGCGCGTTGTGATGCGCTTTAAAGCTAAAAAGTTAATGAAGGGAGAAAAAAACATTCGGGCCACATTGGGCGCCGCATAAAACAAACCAAAACCACAGCGCCATTATATTACCCGAGGCGTGCCATGCTATGAAAGAAAAATAAAGCGTTGCGAGAGAGCATGTTCTGCCTGCAAAAGCAGGCAAGAGAAAATCATTTAACAAGATAGTGCTCCGAGTCTATAAATAAAGCCTACCGAGTAACATCACGTGTAACAGGGAGTGTCCTCCTGGGAGGTTAAAAGATGAGAAAAGGCAGTACTAAGGAGGGCCTACTAAGCCTATTGACCAATGAAAAGCCAGAGTTTACAAAGGACAATGATTGGAGCCATTTAAAAAGATGGGCGGATAGTGGGCAGAGCTTCAAGTCCTTAACTGTATACAGCATGTCTCGAAGATACAGCACAAGCGCTGCCTAACAGAGACCATTGTGTACTCAAATAAATACCTATCAATGGAATGAATAGGGAGTGTGTGATAGGTAATTGTTATTGGAGCGAGGGCAAGTAAGTACCTGGGTTGATGCAGCATTATATAAAATGTACTCTGAATTGAAAAAATAACAAGAGGTGATAGGATACACTTCTGTTACTTCCCTCTTAAACAATGTAAGTCAGTGTTAACTTAGAGCAGTGGTGATTGGCATTAACTGAGCATGGAGGCGGGCAAATGCGTGGGTATATGTGAGGATGAGCAAAAGAAAACTATAAATAAAATAAAAAACACTTACCGGATTTTGACGGACTGCGTCCTCTTAACTCCGGACCCCTTCTGCTGGGATTGTAGTGCAAGCCCCAGCAAACTCCCTCAACCAATCCTGACCTGCTCACATGCTGTTAATCAGCATATGAGCAGCACCCTGATTTGGGGAGCAGTTTCTCCCAGTGCTCCCCAGCACACTGGAGGCTGCACTTGCTCTCAACCTAGCTGTATTAAGACAGCTGGGTTGGGAGGTTTAGAGTGCGAATGTCAGGCTGACAGTCACAAGACAGCCAGCCAAAGAGACATGAGCAACTTTAAACAGTGCATACAAAGGCAGCCCTCTGCCCACCAGTACTCCCTGTGTCACTCAGCAGGCCCACCCCGTCCTGACAGTAGCAGTCGGTGGTGGTAGTGCTGCCTGATAATCATATTTCGTTGCACGCACTGCATCGCCAAATGCATTGCAGTGCGCGCAAAGATATTACTTTTATTTATTTATATGTTTACTTACCTGTATTTGGCCATATTCCGGAGTTTACTATGCCCCACCCTGCCCCTCCCCAAGCACACGTCACCTTCTGGCACCACTCCCACCATCGATTGATACTGCATCCTGCTGCCCGGGTCAGGAAGGGCTGATAAAAAAAAATGGCAACAAATTACAATTTTCATTTTCATTTCTTTCACATTGGGGGCTCTTAAGTGTGGCAACACTCCTCTGCTCCAATGGAGAAGCCATCTCTGACTTAGAGGCAATCTGTAAGGTTCTTATGCAGCACTTCAAACAGTAATAAAGTGAAAATATGACACAATAAATATCGAAAAACACCAACTTAGAATCATAGAGTAAAATTTAATAAATTATTTGAGTCCAAAACAAGAAAAATCTAAAAAGTACAACCAGAGATTTAGGTAAAAACAGTGCTTAGAAGCACAAAGCACCTACTGTGGTCATCTGGTCATGTCTGGCAAGTTCACGGAAACTGTGATGGAACATGGGGTGGATAGAGGGATCATGTTAGGCCTGCTGAACAAAGTACCTTACATCCAGATTGCAGAGCATTGCAAAGTCCCACCTCGAGGATGTGTCTCACAGTAGTGGGTTCAAGGTCCTGCGTCAATGAAGAGATGAGGATGCATTATGGAGTGGTAGTTATGAGCAAATTGCAGAGCTGTGATGCAAGATCGTGCAATGAGGAGGCGACATGCATCAGCAGTTCTGAGGACCTGTGAGGCTGCAATTCGAGGTCTTGTGTTGAGGATGAGTCAAGCAGTGCTGATACCAGTGCTTGGTTGTGAGGTGATACATCGCGCTCTATTGGTCCTGCCCCAAGAGAACACAGCTAATACCCAGGCATTCCAACATTCAAAGTCCATATATACTGATAGATAATAAGCCACATTGACATACTTCATTAATGTGATAGAAGAATAATTTCATCCCTAAATTGGATACATTTCCTGCATCTCAGTTTATCAATGTTATACTGACATATTGAATAAACAGGCTGAGAAAAATATGTAATACACAAGGAAATAACCTAGGTGGAAGTGTAAAAAATGTAAGGTATCACAGTGTAACTACAATAAAAAAATGAGCTGTATCATGGGGAAACAACACTTACAACCCAACTTTTACAACGCACTACCTTTACAATGAAACTTTTACACTGCAACATCCATTACAACGCATGCCATTACAACGCAACATTACAATGCATGTCACTACAACGCATACCACTGCAATGCATGTCATTACAACGCAGTCATTACAATAAATACCATTACAACGCATACCTACACTATCCAACACTTACCCTACTGTTGCACCCCCTGGAGTTAGAATAGTAATTTTTACCCCTACACTATCCAATACTTACCCTACTGTTGCACCCCCTGGAGTTAGAATAGTAGTTTTTACCCCTACACTATCCAACACTTACCCTACTGTTGCATCCCCCTGTAGTTAGAATAGTAATTTTTACCCCTACACTATCCACATGCAATGTAATGGTATGCGTTGTAATGGTATGCGTTGTAAATGTAGTATGCGTTGTACTGGAATGCATTGTAAAGGTAGTTTTAAAGAATTTGTTGTAATGGCATGCGTTGTAATGGAATGCGTTGTAATGGATGTTGCGGTGTAAAAAATGCGTTGTAAAGGTATGCGTTGTCAAAGTATGCGTTGTAACGACATACATCCATATCATGTTGAAAAGACATGTACAGCAATCAAGGCATATAGGTACAGATTCACAAATAAGGCAAAATTACATACATACATGTTAATACAGAAAGTGTTGTGTACAGGTCTGTAGGGCAAGGTCACTTTTTCCAACATCATTTTGTCTCATACAAAAAGGCCTACTGTGGATTACCTTTGTGTCTTTCAAATGTCAGCAAGACAACTTTGCATGCAAAAAGCATTAGCTGATGTCTGAATAATCCCAATGTTTTATTTCCATGGTACGTATCAAATAATAGTTACATTTACGCAGCAAATAGCCATGCAAATAATGTAAATTAATCTAAGACCGAGCTACTATTACGTAGCCAAGCAATGACATCATAGGTGAAAATAGGACACATGTGTGTGTAAGTGTCAAACATGTTGCCACTGTCACTACCTATAGAGCTCAAAACGTATGTAAGATAATATGATCCTAAATTGGATACATTACATACAAAGTGAGTGCAATTCTCAAATAGCTGATACAACTATTCTAACTTACTTGTCATAGTAATATTCTGGCTAAATATGAAAGATAGCATGTCAATGTGTTGCATGTCTTACACTCTGTACAATATGTGCAATGACCTATACATTTTGAACATATATGCGAAAAGTAATGGTCAACAATACCTCAGACATATCAGTTAAAAATAAATGAAATGTGTGTGAATTTTGCCTGCATACATAATATTATTAGGGGCATATTTATCAAGTAATTGGCACCCTTGTGCCACACAATGGGGCTCAAAGGTCATGCAAAACCAAAGTGGAATTTATCAAGTCATGCATACCTCCTTGCGTGGCCCTGAATGGCTTCATAAGTCTAGAGTAAAGCAAGGCAGCACAAGTCACTGCTTTGCATTACTCTGCCCCAGGGAGGTGTTCCCTATGTGGTGCTTGAGCATTCATAAGCAGCCACCCATGGATTTTGGCGCATTCCCAGATTTCCCAACTATGGTATACATGGTAAAGTGTCAACATGGTGCATCTACCCAACGGAGGTACAGCAAGGAAAAATATGTAAGGCAGTGGAGCTTGTGGACTTGCACTATGTGGAATTCCATTGAGTTGCATAAACACTCTGTGGAATTCCGTGAAGTTTCGTGAGCGGATATAGTAAGTTGCTCCAATGGCCCATCCCACCCTAATTTGAAACCGTATGCCCATCGTCCTCCCACCCTTGGACCAAGTCTAAGCACCAACCTTGTGGAAAGTGAATACGTGTTTAAAATCATACAGATTCACCCAAATGTATGCATACACAGGGAAAAGCCTTGCACTGTCACTAGTTCGAGGTCAGAACTGAGGAGGGCTCTGGGAGTAAGACTTAGAGTCCATTGGGCCTCTGCCATGGGGCGGAGGCCCAATGGGGTAAAACCCAGTGACTCCCGTTTCTGCTACTGTGTATGTGTGGAAGAGAAAGGAACAGTGCAGAGGGGCTTGGGTGATGTGAGAGTTGGAGCTGGGTGGTTGTTGTCAGAGGATAGAGCGTGCTGGACTGGTTAGGGGAGGGCTTGGAGGAGGGAGACAGTGCAGGGCTTGAGGACTAATGGGGATTGACAGATGCCACCATCATCCCTGTGACAGCCACCACTCACAATTACCCACTGGCACCAACCTGAATGGGATCTCCTTGCTGCTCTCCAGTCTGGACAGCAGCTACCGACACCCTCTTACCTTGGTGTGCTGGATCTCCATGTTGGCTGTGAGGGACGGCAGCTGGTACAAGGTCCTGAGCTCAATTAAGAACCTGTCCTCCATCCTGTTTTTTCCCCACATGCTGCTGGCTTTCGTTTCCCAGAATGCCCTTGGCTCTTCCCCGCATGCCTGGGGTCCTCTTGTCAGCATCCTCTGAAGGGAAGATGGGTGCTCTTCGGAACAAGCACACAAAACAAATGACAGCAGGAAAAAGCAGGGCTTTCGCAGACAGACTGTGGCTTTTATCCATTAAGATCACTTTCTCTGCAGTCTCAGATGAAGGTTAGCAAATTATGGCATGGCTTCAACTGACCGGTATACCTTTCTTGTTACTTGGTATGGCCCTATGCCTGGAAATGAACCAAAATGAAGAGACTTACTTCCGTCATGAGGTATGGGGTATGGGATATTAGCCAGAAGTGAGCACAAGCAGGCCTGTCCCCATCCATTGCGTACCCCAGTCCCATTGAGGCATCACTTTCTCCCTATACAGCCCTATTGGATTTCTTGCGCACTATTGGCTGCAGATAAACTCTGCTCTGCAGCGTAGATGGAGTTAATTTTGTGCTAAAACTCAGCCCTCCAAGCAGAGTGCAGAGAGACAAAAACTCACAGAACTCTGCTGGAGGAGCAGAGCTTACTGCCCACGCTTAGAAATATCTTTATTTTACATCATTGTTTCCTCTGTGTACATTTTGCAGTACACTTAGAAGGAGGAAAATGCTTCAGAGGATTGCCTTAAGGTGCCCCCTTCCTGAATGAAACCAATCATGCCTACAACATAGAAACCATTGAACTATGGCTCAAGGCTGGCTGCATTGACGCTAGGCAGATAAAAGGGTGTTACTACAAGAAAATAACAGGAATGCACTTTATAATGTTAAATAGAGCACATTTCTGCCCTCTCATACAGCACAGCAGGGTGGCTTGCTGCTCTGCATAAACGTTTTATAAATATGGCACAAAATGAGTTATGTATAAGTAAAAATGAACCAATTCCATTAATGTTGATTTTTTTCTTATTTCAGGTGACCAAGGATATGGTTTGCAGCCATGGATCCTGAACCATATCAGAATCTCCAGAAGGATGGGCAGAAAAAATATAATTCATCTCGGACCAAAACTCAAAATGTTGTGGAGCGAATGTTTGTGGTCCTAAAGTCCTGTTTTCAGCGTCTTTACAAATCAGGCAGTAGAATTCTGTACTCGCCTCCTATGGTCTGCAAGATTATTTTAATCTTGCAATATTGCATAAAATCTGCCTGAAAACAAGTGTGCCATGGGACTATGAGAGTGCAATCCCACCTGAACATGAAGAGGACGATGAATCTGATGTAGGTATTGAGCACGTAATTACATGTCATGTGAGATGGGACCACATTGTTGCTAATTGTATTGCCATAATATTTGTAAAAACAATTGTTACTCATCCATGATTTGTGAGTAGCAAAAATGAATCAGTTTTCATTCATAAAAAAATCTTCATTTTTGCATCATTTAATTTTGCTTGAAAATGTTTACCTAACCACTGTGACAGTCATGAAAATGATGTGAATATATATCAGACAATAATGTGACATACCAAGTAATTTTCCACAGCCAATATTTGGAAGTAATGAGTTAGGTATGCGTGATATCAAATCCACTACCAGTAAATACTGACTGGAATTGCCATATATATGAGCCAACATAAATACCTAACCCTCAATATATTGATCCTCAAAAATATAGGGCCAGATGTAGGTAATTTTTTTTTCTGACTCTTAAATACCGACTCATACAGAATCGGTATTTCAGAATCGGAAAATGGGATGTAGGTAAAAAAATCGGTAAATTTTACCGATTCGGAATCACTTGGAATTTCAAATCGTTATTTACCGATTCGGTATTTTCCGATTCGGTAAATACCGAATCGGTAATACCCATTCATTCCTATGGTCCTCCTGGCCCATAGAAATGAATGGGTTTTACCGATTCGGTACTTACCGAATCGGAAAATACCGAATCGGTAAATACAGATTCGGATTTTTTAAATCAACAAACATGTGAGCCCGTGAACCAATCAGGAACACTCACCACACCCAACAACAAAGGTACAGAGGAACCAACCAATCAGAATCAAGCACCCCTACCCAGTACCTGGGAGTGGCCACACCCATGCAGGTGCAGACCAACTGTACAGTTTGGAGAGCTGGAGAAAAGACAGAGGAGCAGGCTTCCCTAAGCATACCAGAGCAGCACAATTGAGTCCCAGGATGGCCAGAAGGATGCAGCAGAGCGCAGGAGGAAAATTAAATTCGGCCCTGCAGAACTGCAGGTGCTGGTTGAGGAGGTGGTGAAACACCACAGCAAAATATTTGGCAAACAGTCTCTGCATGTTGCAGAGTCTGTCAAACACACTATCTGGCTTGACATCCAAGCCAAGGTTAATTCCATCGGGGTCACCCACAGGGAAATAGATGACCTCAAAAAAGGTGGTACGACCTGCGTATCATCCCAAAAAAGAAATTAGCTGCACACAGAATAGAAGCTGCAGCAACAGGGGGAGGAAAAAAACAAACCCCATGACTCACAGACATTGAGGAGCTTGTGGAATCCACCCTGGAGCCGGAAAGCATCCATGGCATTGGGGACGCTGACAGCTCTGCCAGAGCTGCAAAGAAACAAGGTAAGAAGCATGGACAATATTAATTACCCATTTCCCTGTCCCTCTTCCCCACTGTGTGTGCCTGCATCACACTCCAGAACAGGTTTTACTAATGTCCAGTAATGCATCAAGGGAGACATAGTCATAGGTAGGTACATCAATGCAGTCACCATAGAATACAGCAAGGGATGCGAAACACTACTACCAGAAGCAGATGAGGAGCAGGCTAATGTGTGATAGTAATGTGATTTAATCAAGACACACAGGTGAACTACTCCACTGACATAATGTCCATGTCTGTCCACAGGAGAGTCATCGTGCAGTACAGCAAAGGAGAGGGAGGAGAGGGCACCAACAACAGAGAGGAGGGAGAAGAGAAGAGAAGAAGCTGATCCCAGCGCAGTTCAGCAAGGGAAAACAACAGCGCAGGCAGCAAAGACACCGGAGCGAACAAACACACCACAGCCTCAGTCACCTCTGTTGTTTGAGTCAGTAGCAGCAGCACTTTCCTCCACACCAACATCACTGTCACCTGTGCAGGGAAGGGCAAGGCGGCTTGATGTGCCCCCTCTCCACATTCTTGAAACATCTGAGGAGGAAGAGGAGGAGGGTGACATTGCAAGCAATCCAACAGTGTCAACAACGCTGAGGAGCAGCCCACTCCAAGAGCTGTGTGGGCCAGTGTCCGAAGCCGAAGGGCATGGGAGAGAGGTGAAGGCCAGGATGTTGAGGGGGTCTTCTTCGGTCTGGAGGCCACCATGGTGAAGGTTCAGCACCTGCAGGCAAAGGCAATGATGGCAGTTCACAGGCAGGTGCGCGGCATTAACAGCAAGATGGAAAACAGCGACAAGGGCATAGGGAACAGTTCGGACAGCATGCAGTCGCTGGTAAATGGCATAATAGACATGACCCAGTGCATGATTGTCCTGTGTGAAAAATTAGATAGGGACCACTTGGAGAGGCACAGGGATCGTCTGGGTTTGTGGCAGCAGACCAAAGCATTGAACCGCTTTGCCACTGCAGCCTTCCTGCTGTGCAGACGCAGAGTCACCTCTGCCATGGAGCTGATGCTTATGCAACAGGCAGCCACTGCTGGCGACACTGGTGTGGGGGAAACTAATGAATCCACCAGCAGGATAGGCGCAAGCACTCCTGTTCCTGAAATGCGTAGGAGCAGCAGGCGACAATCTACAGAGCCAGGCAACACCGAAAGCCTTGACAACCAGCCTCGTCCATCCCACCCTGTACTGTGTGGACGCAAACGTTAACTTTGCCCTCAACCCACAGGACAGGTCACGGTGGAGTTAACTGTGACCACCCACACATGAACATTGACATTGTGATACCATGGTGTGTTATGATTTGAATGCTATAGTGAAAAGTAAACTACGTACTTCATATTCTTAGCCTGTCTGTGTCTCATTACTTACTTAGAAATATTGCCGTGTGATCTGCCAGTCTTAGTCTCCCATCTGTTGCTGGTGCTGCTACTGTAGCATAGGGCTCTGCCTGTTCTGTGTCATCATTAATGTCCTCATGATGTGTGATCTCCACCTCTGTGCCTTTCTTGGTGGCAAGATTGTGCAGCATGGCACTGGTCGCTATCATTTTACAGCACAGGATTGGAGTATACTGGTGTGCCCCTCCACTCTTGTGGAGGAAGCGAAACCTGCTCTTGAGGAGTCCAAATGTGCGCTCTACAAGGTTGCAAGTAGATCGGTGAGCCACATTGCAACGCCTCTCACTCCTGGTGGATGGGTTGAGGTAGGGGGTGAGCACAAAGGTCCGCAGGGCATATGCACTATCGCCTAGGGGGAAGAAAGAATGACATTAGTTGCATTATCATGATACATTAATCTACTATGACTGTCAGGGGTTGTCAAAGACATTTACCTAGCAGGTATCCATCCCCAAAGTCTCCAGTGACTAGGCGTGTGTATATCCCACTATTCTGAAATATGTACGAATCATGGGTACTCCCAGGGAATTTTTCCACGATGTCTGTAATGATGTTGCCAGCGTTGTATATGACCTGCACATTTATGGAGTGCGTCGACTTACGGTTCCTGTATATGTGTTCTGTGGCTGCATGTGGGCAGAGTGGGATGTGGGTGCCATCTATGCAGCCTATCACGTGATGGAAGTGTGACAGTTGATACAAATCAGTCTTGGTCTTTGCAAGTTCCGCAGGTGTGTCAGGGAATGAAATATAATGCTCTATCCTCTCCATCATGGCGTCAAGGAACCTCCTGAAGAAACGGGACAGACAGCTCTGGGACACAACACCTACTGCAGCTATCACACTTTGGTAACTCCCAGAGGCAAGCAGGTGTAGGCTACACAGCACCTGCACATGTGGTGGGATGGCGTGTGCCCTTTGTGTTGGGTGCTCCAGGAGAGGGTGCAGGTCCCTGATCAGGTTCAGGATGGTTTGGGAGTGTAGCCTGTACCTTTGAAGTATCTCTGGCTCAGTCAGTTGGAAAAGTGTTATCCTCTGCCTGTACACTTGCTCCTCCCTTATCCATTCCCTCTCTCCTGCTGACTGTAGTCTTTGCCGTCTTGCTATGATGTAGAACGCCGCCATTCTGGTTACACTGTTGCATTTTGGGGCCTTATTTTATAGCCTGCACCTGGTTACCACCTGCTTTCAATCCATGGTAAATACCGACTCTTAAATACCGAATTTCCTTGAATTCGGTATTTTTCTGGTTACCTACATCTCCATGGGCATTTTTTACCATTTCTTATTTACCGATTTGGTAAATAAAAATTCAGTAACTGTGGATTCGGTATATTCCGATTTGGAAAAATACTGACCTCATATTTTCCCATTCAGAAAAATTTACACTCCTACGTCTCACTTTCAAGATACCGGTCGGTAACGGCCAAAATTACCGATTTTCGGCCGTTACCGACAGGTATTGGGCGACCTACATCTGGCCCCAAATCCCCTCACATGACCATGACTGTTCATCTGTTAACGCTTTATCATACAGGTACCATTTGCGCAATTTAACTTCACAATGTAAAATGACTGTGTAAAAAGAGAAACGTTGTCAAAGTGTGAGATGTGTCCAAATTAAGCCATAATGTGGATTATTAAACATATGACACTCATAGAAAACAATTTCTCACTCAGATTGAGATATTCAACAATCAGCTGTGCACTGTAGCAATTATCACAAAGATGCTAGATGAGAAGGCCTATCACCCAATAAGTAATGTAAATGTGTGTGGATCCATCTGTACATATCCATGTTGAAGATGATCATGTAATAAATACCATACAAAGGTATGAGGGCAATGTATAGAGCAAAGTCTACACTCATATGGGAGTACTTATCATATTTACTTAAAAATCACAAAGGACCACTACTGGTGAAACTTGCAAAGATGCTAATAATCAGTGAAGTCAAAAGAAGACGAACATGTACATGTAACACGTTAGATATGCACCATGTTGTGCATATAAAGTGACTCACAGTAAATAGTAATTGTATACTGGTAATCACAATGAACTAAAACATTGATACACAAGCAGTGGTATGACATATACAATGATTGATGAGAAAGCTTGGGAACTCAGATGAGCAAACCAAAGATATCTTAGTCTTTTGTCTGGGAACAAGACACATTTGTAGAATTTATAAATACCACCATACATGTACCTCACCAGCAGTATGACCACAAATCACAAAACAGTCCTGAATTGTGTATGAGTGCAAAAATTCTGATGTCTAATGGATGAAGCTTTCTAAGTCAGCCTACACTTTGTGAATGTTTTGAGGTTCACTTTTGCTACATGAGTTGATGGAGGCTGATTTCAACCTTACAGCGATCAGGAACCATACACCTTATACCCATGTGTGAGTGAAAAAGGATAATGCAAGGTGAACATACTAATTTGGAACTATCTACAGACCCTGGGTCACAAACTCCTTACAATGTAGTAACTGTGTGTGAAATCTGAGATCCTAAACATATGCACATGTTGTCAGAATAGAATTTGTAATACCAGAAACACACGTAAACCATGAAATGGTCAGGTACATTATTATCTGTGAATGATAAATACACTTGTGCACAAAGGATAGCACCACTTTGAGGCATATCCCTCAAGCGTTGTGTGATCCAGGCAAGGGGACACAAGGGCAATCACAAAATAAAATGATGTTTGTTAAGCCATGTCAAGGGGCCTTGTGTGGCCTGATGAAAATAGAGGAACAAGTCTGCACAAAATGTTTACCCATCGATTCTGGCTTATCATCAGATTGACAAATATTGCTACATCATTGAATGAGTCCTAATTGTACAACTCCTCACCAGAGGTGTATGCTCTCCACCTTAAGACAGATACCTGGGCACACATATTAATATCAACAGTTGATACATAAATTGGTAGTAAATGTTGTCGACACCGGTGGTTTTCTTATAGGTTTTCATGTGAAGATGTTCATAGGAAAAACAACGCCAGCCGACACGTGTTTCGTCAATAGGTCAGTGCCTGTGACTCTTCAGGGCTTGGGAGGCGTGGAGGTGGTATCGAAAATCCGGTGATAATTCCAACCCGGAGTACGGGTAAAAAGTGGTGATGGCGGAATCGTCAGGTATTAGAGTTGTCAGGCGGGCGGGTACGTCCGTGACAATATCGGAGCCTGTGGAAGCAGAACTCCCCCGGTGCTCGTCTCGTCAGAAAGAATCAGACGAGACGAGCACCGGGGGAGTTCTGCTTCCACAGGCTCCGCTATTGTCATGGGGGTACCCCCCGCCTGACACTGACCTGTTGACGAAACACGTGTTGGCTAGCGTTGTTCTTCCTATGAACATCTTCACATAAAAACCTATAAGAAAACCACCGGTGTCGACAACATTTACTACCAATTTTTGTATCAACTGTTGATATTAATATGTGTGCCCAGGTATCTGTCTAATTCTGCTGAGGGATGGGCTTTTATCTCCTTGCTCATTCAGGGGTTTTGGGTATTCTCCTGTCCTGGCGGCACCACACATTTACTTGTATCCACCACCTAGTCATCTCCTGTTTAAGCTACCTGCCTGAGCGCCACTCACCTGCTACCCCAAAACCCTGTGCACTGACAGGCTGCCCCGGGACACCAAAGGTGGCTACCTGCGAGGGTGGCCATCCTTAGTGCCATAGGATGGCACGGACCCTGAGCGGTCTAGTGGTTGGCTGACGCGGTGGTCAGCCAGTGGTCAACCTGGGATTCCCCCACACGTGAGGTCATTTCCTGTCCTGGGGGAGAGGGGGGGAGGGCTATATAGCCCGGGGGGCGAGGGTCAGGCGTCCTCTTTTGTTCCTGTGCAGCGGCGCGTAGACCCTCGCCCCCCACCTCTGGTGAATCCCGCAGCGCGGGCCCGGACTGCCCGGCGTTCTTTTTGCGGATGAGACAGGTGGTGGGCCTTTTGGTTTCGGGAGTGGGGGAGAGAGGTGGGCAGGGGGTGCGATCGGACGGGCGGAGGGGGTGATTCCTTCTGGGGCGCGGGGCTATTTCTCTTTGGTGCTGCCATTTGGCCTGGGGCAGGGCGGGCTCTTCTTGGGGGCAAGGGGTTGGGGATGCTGGTCGACTCTTGGCGCTGCCGGCTGGGTTTGGAACGAGGCGGGGGGGGGGGCTTCGGTCCCGTGATCGGCGAGTGAGTGTTCCTGGGGTCGGGTGCTGTTTTGGGGAGGGGGGGGGTGTTTGGTGCGAATGTTTTTTGCAAAGCCTTGGGGGGGGGGGACTCACCTGGCTCCGGTTGCTTGCTGTGTGGCTGGCGGGTGTCCCGGGAGGGGGCCTGCACGTCTTCCCAGAGCAGCGCGCCCTCGGCCGGTGGAGTGAGCATTCTGTCCAGGAGCCCGTTGGGGGAGGGGGGCTTTGCTTCCTTGTGGAGCGGCTTGCACGGTGCGCTGCTCCAGGAGCCCGTTGGGGGAGGGGGGCTTTGCTTCCTTGTGGAGCGGCTTGCACCGTGCCCTGTGCAGCGCACCCTCCGGGAGTCTGCACGTATGCTGCGCTTGTCCTCGGGGTTTGGGGCACACGTGGGACAGGGGGTGGCTGTTGTCCTTGTCTGGGCTCCCTTTCTGGTGAATCGCTTGTGGGCGATGCGGGTTTCTGGCTCGGGAGTGTCGGTCCTCGTGGCTTGGGTGCGGGGGAGGCCCCCCGCACCTCCCCGCAGGATATATGGCTGTACGATACAGAGTAACCACTTGGGGACTGACAATGTACAAGATTAAAAAAAAAAAAAAAAAAAACATTCGTTATTGGTGACATGAGAAGGCAATAGTACTCTTTTCTACATGCGTCTGACACTACACATGTAAGGCGGCAGGAGAGTCTAATTGTAGTGTTATTTCAGTACATAGCGTTTATTGCTACTAGGGAGAGCTCCTTAAACTGGGTAACACATTGCCGCTGTACCCAATGTTAACATGATTCCAGTGTTCATTTGCTCATCGAGATTAGAATTGCTGGTAAGGAGAACGTGGAATGCTTCACCGGGTTTGAGTTGGTGTTATTAAATGATTAGGCATCAGATATGCCTTAGGAGCCTTTGCATATGGAGAAGGGTTGGGTCATTCATACGAGTACACGCCAGAGGTAACTAAACACCATGGGTTTTCTCGAGCACGGCCAGTGGGCTGGGATGTCTGTTATCTATTTCCATGCAGGTATCGGTCAGAGGAGGACGTAGTGGATCACTGCATGGCAGCTATCTAAGCGACCTGTGTTGTGGTTTGGCACGTGTACAAAGTAGTAAATTGATGGTGGGGCGTGTATTGTTGCAATTTACTTAACGCCATTGTCCATCATGCCGTGTAAGGTCCACACAACTGTCTAGGTGGGGTGTACATAGCATATCCTACGGATTACATTGTTAATAACTGATATCTATTAGCATCAATGATCAAAATGAGCATATTACTGGTGTTTTGGATTAGAGTCTTCATCCATCATTCCTGACATATTATTATGGTGCGAGGGGAACCATGCTACCAAGGAATTAAAAGTTTAACAAGAACATTGCGGGTCTTCCAGGAGGAATTGGGCTAACACCTTGGAGCCGAACTCTTGGGGAAGAAGAAAGCTTCTACAAGAGCTGATAGTAGAAGAAGTCTGCACTTGGCTTTACAAGAGGAGAATGGATCTTGGGTGTCTATTACATTAGCTTATATAGTAAAAGTGAGGTACATGCTAGGCAGTCAGGCTGACGTAATATTCAACGTTAGTTAAGCATTAGGGCAGCTCGTGCAAACTTCGGATCAAAACAGACTGTTAGCAAGTTGCCTGTTTCCAGAAGTTGGTAATGGGAGCATGCGACAACAGAGGATCCACTCAGTTAGAGGGATAATACTGCAAGCATGGGCAAGCCTCTCTTGGCATCAGGACACTTGGGTAGACACCTGCAGAGCCAAAGAGAGGAGTGTTTTGTTTATGAATGGACGTTATTCATTATTAAGAGAGGACAACTTATTGTGGAAGGGTGCAGGTAATGCTGACCAATTAGTGCTCGTAATCACAAATGGCCTGGGTAGCGTGTGGGGTATCGAGGGCCATGTTTCAGTGCAGAGAAGGCAAAGCGTGGATCGGGGGGGGGACAATTTAATCAATGTTTTCTGTCTCTATGCAGGAACCGCGCACGAGAGCCGCCCCACCGACTTGGCTGCCACCTGAATTATCAACAGGTATAAGGGTCATAGCACACTGGGGACAGTGTGTTGGGGTCTGGGATTCCCATGCTCTCCCCAGTTGTCATTACTATATGGGGTATGGGTCGCGTGCTGGTTTCACTCATGAGAGAAATACGTGGATAGTAAACTGGGAGCAGGGACTTATTAGGCAGCCCTGGGCAGAATTGGATGTCCTCTCTCACTTGGGTCTGGGCAATGTGTTTTACGGTACAGTGAGTGGAGTGTTCGCTTGCATTTAATGCGAAAGCAAATGGGAAATGTGTTTTCAGCTCAACAACGGGTTGATTAGGGCATATAACGCATCCCTTTGGCATTAATGGTTGATTGTGCCGTAGTTTGAACCTACGAGGCCTCATCCACTGGGGGACGGGAGGGGGCTCTGATACCGTAGCACATCGATAAACCCTTGTTGGGACCATTTCCTTGGCGCAGGCTGGTCAGTTCAGGAGGGTGGAATTTTGTTTTATTCCCCGATACCCACAGTGATGGTTTAACAACATTAGGCATTGAACAAACCGCGACAAAGTCTTATTTGCCTGTCGGGATACATCTCCCAGGTGAATGGACTAATAACCTCATGGGTAGAACGGTAGACGACTGGGCGGGTCCGCATTGTGGGTATATGGAGGACTTCTCTTAAAATCTCCGGTCTCACTGGGCCAGGCAGTTCTGACTGACTGTGTAATTTTGTGATACTCCGTGCCATTTGAGCTACGCAGTCTCATTCAAGACCAGGCACTTTTACGCCCAAGTTTTCATGCATACACACATGCACACTCCAACTTATGGAGTGTCTGACAAAAGCAGCCTGATCCTTGGTCTGCTTACGATGCTTGCGGGTCTGAGGGGCGCAATGCTGCCATTGGGTCTCCCTCATCTTCAATGTTGGGTGCTAGCAGGAAAGTGTTTTTCTTAGTCCTTCAATGTCACTCATCATGCACTGTAATATGAAACGTCACACATAGCAGTTTCACGCGTGTACCTCTGAAGGGGTGGCTAGTTCGTGGTTGGCTATGCAAGAAAGCTTTAACTGGGGCTTCCTCAGCTTGGGCAACTAAGCAATTCGACTGTTGTAGTGAAGTGCTCCGGCTATATATCAGGCAATATTCAGCACTTTACCTGAACGAGCTGGATAGCTCTGCAGATTAGTGGGCCGGCATAGGCCTCACATTAACCGCTGCATCTTGGCCCGCGCTGAGACAATCACCAGTTGGACCACAGCATTACCAGTTTACTTTAATCTGGCCCTTTGGCACCATGGGGATGCATTATCAGGTTGCACAAAAAATTGGGCCTGCATGAGCCACTCACATACCTCCTACACTCTGATCCCACTAAGACCTCTCAGCTCGGCAACCACTTTGGATCGGGCTGTTACAGTATGCCTCTAACTTGTAATTCATGGGTCACAGGTTGGCACTTAGTTGGCCATGTGGCTGCGGTTACGTGTAGGGGTCGTTGGGGGCCAGGCAATTTTAACAGCAAAAAAAAAAAAAAATCAACAGGGGTTGTCACGCAGTGGAGGGCCCGTGGCTATGTGTTAGGGTAAGCTTTCGCCTAGATAGTATCTACTTAGTTGTTTTCGGGTACTAAGGTAAGGATTCCTTTGGCAAGGTGCACATGCCAGGAAGTAAGAGCGAGGAAGGATTAATTCTCTTAGTTGCACAACTTATATATACAGTTGTATAGGCGGCTTGTTACAAGCTCCATAAGGGTCCATTGACGGCCAGGCACAGGGGGAGGTCTTGTACAAGTGTCAAACATGAGGAGATCCTCTACACAGTGTTTTAAGCCAACACCAGAACGCAGTTGGCAGGCATGGGTTTGGAAGTGAAGTGCCTTTCCAGTGAGGCTAAACATGAGAGGAGTTGGTTAGCCTACAATAGGGTCAGCGTCAGGGGAGTGAGCCGCCTGGCGTGACCTTGATGGTGAATATGTCACCAGGAAGTATAAGTAAGCGTGGAAGGCCACTTGCTAGACAGGGTACACCATGCCAGTGGTGTTGTTACCTGATAGGGGCTCGTTGGTTGCTGGTCAGCCAGCGGTACAGAATAGAAACAGTCTTGGGGATGGCACACTTGAGGGACACCTGTATGCACAGTTGGCAGTTATTTGGGAGTTCATGGAAATCGGTCTGGGTGGCAGGAAATGTGAGTATCCAAAGGGTAGCCCGGTGGGCCGATAGCGGAAAATGGAAGCATGGTTTTGCTACAACAAAAATCAGGTGGATAGTGTCGCCCGACTTGCATTGGAGTAGCGTGCAGCACGTATTTCAGCAACTATTGGATGGGGGTGAATCTTCACCAGACTTGCTAATTGTACATTTGGGAGGTGAGAAATTGGTCCCCTTGGAGCGCAGGGCCCTGCTGCAGTTAATGAGGGGCACGCTGAGCGATTTGAGCAATCTGTTGGGGCCGTGCGAAGTAGGGTGGTCCAAGATCACTCCAAGACTGCATTGGAAGGGCGCTAGATCAGGGGTGGCCATCGCAGACGAGTGAACAGTGTCATGCGCAAATTCACAGAGCAGAGGGGATTCAGCTTCATAAGACAGTTTGTTGCACACCAAATGTAGGGGTTGTTTGGATGAGGATGGCGTCCATCTATCAGAAGTAGGGATAGCCATTTTCCTGCTGGACCTATCTAAAGCGATGGGGGCAGCGGGTTGTAAATAGAGGAAAGGGGGTTGCCAATGCTCTGCCCCCCGAGGGGGGGGGTTTGAGTAAATGGGCGAACGAGAGGTTCGCCGGGGGTAGGGGTTAGACCTTCCCCCCCCCCAAACTGATAACGCCCCTAAGGTTGACACCGCAGGGGGTTATATCTCGGTCAGGTGGGCGGGTCGCGAGGGGCGGCCTGCTCTGGATCGCCCGTAAGTTAACCCAACATGTTGGCATAATGTATATGCTAATAAAACTGCAACAACTTTCTCCATCAACTTGTGTGGTGTCCGTTATTGTGGGATGGGGGGGTTGTGTGTAAGCAGGTACGGGCCGATATTGGCACTATGACAGGCTGCCCCGGGACACCAAAGGTGGCTACCTGCGAGGGCGGCCATCCTTAGTGCCATAGGATGGCACGGACCCTGAGCGGTCTAGTGGTTGGCTGACGCGGTGGTCAGCCAGTGGTCAACCTGGGATTCCCCCACGCGTGAGGTCATTTCCTGTCCTGGGGGAGAGGGGGGGAGGGCTATATAGCCCGGGGGGCGAGGGTCAGGCGTCCTCTTTTGTTCCAGTGCAGCGGCGCGTAGACCCTCGCCCCCCACCTCTGGTGAATCCCGCAGCGCGGGCCCGGACTGCCCGGCGTTCTTTTCCCTCCCATCCGCTTACCCTGCTCTTGGGCAGATCGGGGTGGGGGGGGGCTACTACTAATGAATTGTTTTTGAGTTGCAGGCGGAGTTACAGGGCGATCCAATACAGGAAGGTACAGAAGGGTACCCTCTACAGGAGCACCGGAAGGGTGCGTGAGCGATATATCCCCCAGGGAGATCCACAGTAAAAGGATCCTGGGGGACTGACGGCGCCCCGTTAGTCCTTCGGGCGGTTGTGTACCTGAGCAACCGGGGGTTGCCAACGCTCTGCCCCCCGAGGGGGGGGGTTTGAGTAAATGGGCGAATGAGAGGTTCGCCGGGGGTAGGGGTTAGACCTTCCCCCCCCCCCAAACTGATAACGCCCCTAAGGTTTAACACCACGGGGGGTTATAGCTTGGTCAGGTGGGCGGGTCGCGAGGGGCGGCCTGCTCTGGATCGCCCGTAAGTTAACCCAACATGTTGGCATAATGTATATGCTAATAAAACTGCAACAACTTTCTCCATCAACTTGTGTGGTGTCCGTTATTGTGGGATGGGGGGGTTGTGTGTAAGCAGGTACGGGCCGATATTGGCACTATAGCCATTGTATGCTCTCCACCTTGCTCACACTTTCTAAGTGTACTGCATTCAGTAGTACACTTACAAACTGGAACATGCCTCAGAGGGTTCTGTATGTGCTGGAAAGTGTACCTTCCTGCACCAAACAAATCCTGCCTGCAAGGCAGGCACTCTTGCAACATAATGGAGGGGTTGCTGGGTTAGTGCAAGGTAGCCAAAACTGTTTCAGCCCTAGGAAAGGTCATGAATGCTACATATAAGGTGGTTTATGGAGCATTCCTACTCTTATGCTACATATAAGGTGGTTTATGGAGCATTCCTACTCTTACTCTTTCACACACTGCAGACTATCAAAGTGCTTTGCTGTGTTGTGTAGCATGTATGCCTCAATTCAAAAGAAACCTGAAGCACACCCTTTCTTTTATCTCGAAATATTAGTTACTCATCTCATCCAGTTTGGCGTGCATACACTCTTTCAATGCTCCGTTGCGGTTGCGCATTTCGAATTAATCATAAGGTGGTGACACGCCCTTTGCGTGTCGCAAAAGGGTAGCACAGCCTGATCCACATTTGTGATAAACATTTTCACCTAGTCGATTGCTTGTCCAAATTCATCCAGTTTATTGGCAGTCTTATTTCTTCTTAATGCGTCACGTCAAAGATGCAAAGTTAAATAATTTCACGCATCTTCACTTGCTCAGGAATTGCCCATCCGGGCCTATTCACGGGCACGTAAACGAACTTCATTGCTCCATAATATTAAAATCACCCAATGCATTTCGGTCTCTCAAAGACCTTCTTCAGGGGTATCTACAATAATTAAAAAAATATACATGAAACCACTGTAATTGACATTCTATAAAGGTGAAACTTATCTCAAATGTTTTTTTTGAAACCTCTTTTAAATCTAAACAACGTGCATATTCCACAGAATTTAAATCCACAAATGACTGCCTCAAACATATGGCTCTTTACATGCATTACTGTGCTGGCTCACATATACATCTGCAATATGTATTCATACCCACATATGTAGCAATTATTCACATTACTGCTAACCTATATTGATGAAAAACCACTAACATATATTATTGCAATCTTGCATGTGATGGTTTATCTGACATGATTAATATATGAGTTACGCGCCCCATTACGTTGCTGTAGTTGGGCCACCTCATGGCCCTTTGCATTGCTGTAGTCAGGCCATTGAGGTGCCCTTTGCATTACTGGAGTCAGGCCACCTCGTGGTCCTTTGCATTGCTAGAGTTAGGCCACTGAGTGGCCCTCTGCATTACTGTTGTTGGGCACTGTGTGGCCCTTGCATTGCTGTATAATTGCTATTGCATGTCTATGTGCATTGCGCTATATAGGCATATTATGGTGCCCCCTGTAGGCCACTGCTTAGGTACATAGGTATAGCGTTGGCTCTTGCCTTGTTAAGGAGAATGTAGTGCCTCACACTATGTCCATTTATAAAGAAATGTGTCTGAAAAAATAGTGACGTAAAATATGACAACCTAACTACGATACCTATGAAATGATGCAATGGGTGTGGCTGCATATCAGGAAGCGTAAATGTTACTTTCACTTTTGGTTAGTGTCTGTTGGTTGGTGCTGGTGGCATAATAAGTTCTGGAAGTGGTTGCTGTTTTTTTCTGGCTATTTCCGGTGGAGTTTGTGTCTGTTCTGTCCCTGTAAAGTAATTTTGGTGTAGTTTTTGTGCCTTAGTGTTGGGTGTTTGTCTGTTATGGGGGTAGTCTTTACTGAGGTATAGTTGGAGGTTTAAGGTGGTTGGAGGAAGTTGGTGCGCTGATTTTGTTAATCGTGCACTACTTACCAAGGATTCTTGCTGCTGGAAGGAGGGTCAGCCAAAAGCTATAAAACGAAGGGTCGAAAGAACCAATCGGAGCATATGTGGTGGCACATGTAGAAGGTTTCCTAGGAAGACTGGTCCTGCTGAGTTTGGCTGATTTGCTGGACCTGCTAGTCTTGGAGATTGGAGTCCCTGTAGGTATGTATTAATTTACCATCAGCTTATTGTAATGAGAAAACTTAGTTAAGGTACTTATCACTATCAGCATATGGTTGCGATGTGTGGATACCTTGTGACACACAAAGTAAGACAGAGGGACACCAGGGGTCATTTTTATCAATGTTTTTGCATCACCCCTGCACCAATAAAGAGGGTGCAAGGGTGATGCAAAAGCTACGTGATGTTTATCCTGCCACGCGAGGCTCTGAGTGGCTTGACAAATATCGAGTCATGCAAGGCAGTACAAATTGCTGTCTTTTGCAACTCTGCCCCAAGGAGGCGTTCCATGGGTGTAGCGTGGTTGTTCCCATACATCCACCCATGGATCTTGGCACATTTCCGGATTTACCAACAGTGATACACCAGGGATTAAGTTAAACTGCTACGCCTTTCCAGGGAAGGAGCAACAAGGAGACTTATCTTTCTTACTCCTTGTTTTTTCCTCCTTTTAAGTATGCTGCATTCTGCAGCACACTTTGAAAGAGGGTAATGCCTCTGAGGATTGTCCTTGGGCAGGATGTTGGCCCTGCAATACAAAATCCTGTATACAATGCAGGAACCCTTGAAAATTGGCGCAAGGGTGCCTGCATTGGCATTAGGCAGCCAAAAGTGCAAAGAAAGGGCTGGAATACCCCATAAATATTAAATATGGCGCATTCCTTGGCTTTCCCTTTCATGCCGTACAGCAAGGTGGCATGCTGTGCTGCATGAAAGTTTGATAAATGTGGCAGCAGGTGCCAGAGGTATCAAACTGTCATCCAAAGCAGCACACGTGACAAACATGCTGTTCTGCATTGCATTACAGGTAGGTAGCACTCTTGATTGTAAGTAATACAAAGCAGTCGTTTGCCAAAATGAGTGCTATTATTAAGCAATCTCCAGCACTAATGAAGGTTTGCGCTTTTAAGTAAAATAGGAAATCAATATTTTGTGCTGTTTTCCCTCACTGTAGTGATGCAAACACTGCCCAAAATGTAGCTTCATCTGCCTGTACCCCCAGAATTACAATACATATCATTACCCACGTTACACACAGTATACATGTGTGGCAAGTCTAGTGTTTATTTACCAAGTATTTCACTGTGTGTCCTTACATGGTATTGGTGCAGGACACATTTTTCATATATGTACTACTGTACATCCAAAATGCAATTCATATTCCTGTGCATTTAAATATGTGTGCAGAAGAAGATAAGATTGGGCATATAGGGTCAGATTTCTCAATGTTTCACGCAGCACTACTCAGAAAGCCATCTAGCTGTACTGTGTGAAGGGGAAGGGCAGGAAAGCGCTGTATTTACCATTATACAGCGCATTTTCGTCCTTTCCTAGCATTGGCACACTTTTGGCTGTCTAGTGTCACAGCTGGCACCCTTGCTTCATGTTGCAAGGGGGCTGGGATGAAGCTGGGCAGTATTCTTACTACAGAAAATGCATGAGGGTTGTTTTTGGCATATGATGTTGGACATTTTTAACCTTTCAACTTCAGGCAGCTCTGCCCTGCAAGGTGACTATCTGCATTCCATGGTCAGAAAATCTATGCATATGTGTCTAAGGTTCTCTAAATGTCCCATTTGGTAGATGACCTTTTCTACGCTGCCACTACTTCTGATTGCTATCACTTCGCATCTTTAGTACACAGAAACCATTACTTCGCATGGTTTTACAGCGCATGGCCATTCCTTCGCAGGCTATCCAAATCGTTGTTGGTAATATAAGATAGTTTTGATGATAGTGTAGGTATGTTAGAGATAGGTCTTTTTATTTTTATTTTGTTAGGTGAGTAAATGATGTTCAAAAAGTCCAGAGTACATAGCAGGTAAATGTTGCATCCTCAGACTCCTCTAGACAATTGTAGGTCTTTTTCACATTAGTGTAGTGTATAGACCCATATCCATACTTTAGACACTGGTGGGGCTCAGTATTTAATCTGACGCAAATCCTTACTGTAGTGCTCTGTGTTAAAGAGAGAGGGCAGGTAAGTATTGGATTTGGCATGGTACTACAGATTGCTGCTCTCTGCCTTCACTGGGACGCAAACTGCTGCCTAGCGCTAAAGCAGAAACCCTTGGACCATAGCAAGGGGGCCTGCGTTGTTGACTGGATAATTTTTGTGTAGGAAGCCACACTTGCCAGGACAAAATATATCCTCATAGGCATTTACTTCTTGCTAAGTGTTCCACATAATGCAGCTCACTTTGAAAGGGGACACAACAAGACATTTTTGTCATGCCACAATTGTCTCCCCTGAGGAGGTGAGGCATTGTTACATGTTCTCTGGTCTGCTACTTATGCAAAATAATTTCCCAATAGCAAATGTTGCAGATTTTATATGAGGATAGGTGGACAAGATAAACTACTGCACAGAGTACTGTAGTGAGTTCCAAAGAAGGTGGCATGATGCTCTAAACAGGACAGATCATAAAACTGGCTAGGGGACATTCACAAACGTTTATCGAAAAGTACTGGTTCAGAAACTGGAGAACTGTACATCTTCCTTCTCTGAAAATTATGGTGGTGGAATAAATACAATGAGTGATGTTACTTGCCTCTGAAACACATACATCAGTGGTAAAACATGTAATTCCCATGTTACCAATATCCTATGTGAATGCAGGTGGGGCAGCATGGTAATGCCTGGCAAAGGTTTGCTGGTTGAACAACAAAACAAGGTTGCTATTGAGGGGAACCTGTTGATGCCATAAAGGAATCCATCATGGCCTCCAAATGATGACCTAAGGAATCCAGGCCTCTTTCCACGCTGCATGAAAACTTTACTAGTGTCAGATGTAGAAGGCTGGTGTTGTTTTTCTTCAGAATCATGATACCAGCGATGTCAGCTAGAACGTCATCAATCTCTTGGAGCCAAAAGTGGGTGTTTATTAATGCCTTTGTCAACCACTTGTTGGTGCTAAGACACTGTAGGACTCCCTCAAGATTACTCGCTATGGTCTCCATCCCCAAACTGATAACATCAGTCACTCACTGTTGGACTCCTACCACTCGCCATTGAAATGTAACTTGGGGGTTCCCAGTTGTTATATGATAGGTTGAGCGTCCATGTCCAGTCAGTGTTGGTTCATCTGGAGACCCAACAATGCCATCCTCCCCTGGCAAAACTGAAGGAGAGTCTTCAAAAGTGTACAGAAGCTGTTTGGAAGTGTCTCCATCCATGGGGGGCAGGATGGTGTCATCAACAGGTTGTACATCACCGACAGTCTGTTCTCCAGGTTATATTGTTTGTCCCTCAGAAAAGAAATAGAGATATGTTACAAAGATCTCATGGTTGCATATGACATAAGTGATTTCTGTGACATTTGGACAGTGTTTTTCTTCACTTTCAAATACACTGATATAATGCTCCCAGCAGATCCTTGCAGTCTTCAGGTTCTAACCTGCTTCTCGTCCCAAGACTTTATAGAGCTAATTGGGGTGACAGAAGCTTTGTGGTTGTCACTGCAGAGCTATGGAACTCTCTTCCTCCTCAGATCAGAGCCATGCCTACCCTATTGTCATTTAAGAAACAATAAAAAACGTGGCTCTTTGATAAGTAGGCTTTTTTAACATATAGGCTATTGTCCTGCCCCGCCAATGAGAGAGGAAGTTTTTGCCACATTTGCATCCTGGTCTCCAGCCACTCCATTGCTTTACCGAAGTTGGATCTCCACAACTAATTCAAATCTCTGGTCAGCCAGACGCCCAGATATCTGATAGGGCCAGTAGTCCAAATAAATGTATAGTCAGTGGGGAACGGTTGGTTGGCGTCAGTAAGTGGGAACAGGACGGACTTGCCCCAATTGATCCGGACCCTGGACAGGCTGCCGAAGCGGATAACCTCCCTAGTCATGGGAGCCAGGTTCTCTTGTGTCTCGCGAATATATATCATGAAGACATCACCATACATGGATGTGACCAGAGTGCCGGACGTGAAACCAATGCTTCGCTGGGTGTGGTGCTGGTGTAGGTGCGCTGCCAGGGGCTCTATTGCAACAGCTAATACATGGGGGACAGGGGCAACCCTTTATGGTGCCCCTCGTGATTGCTATAGGATCAGTCACCTGACTGTTGACCCTAATACACGCTGTCGGAAGTGTACAGAGGAGCTGAAAGTTTCAGAATCCTATATTATTATCAGTACTCTGTATTACAAAGCTTCTGACAAATTATATCCTACCATCATTGTATGAATTAACAACAGGACCAAAGCATCTCAGACGTTACTAATAAAACAAAATACGAAAACAATGTGCTATTTATTGGACATTGGGACATCAACATTAAGCAAAAATAATAAGTATATCTTGAGATCATACATGCTGCAAATACAAATGAGCCTTGATGATAATAGGAACACTCATGTGAAGAAGTCTTATTTGTGTTTTTACATTTTAGACTCATATCATCTTTTCAGGCAATTTCACAGCTCCTGGAAATCTCCCACAAAAGTCTTTAATCTGCGTCAGATCTGCAACTCTGGCCAGGAATCAATTGAACATATATTCTGATTGTGTCCAGATTTGCTTGACTTACACAGGAAACACCTGAAGCCAATCCTCAGGACAGAAGGATTTGGAACAAATCCTGAAGCAGTCTTATTCTGCTTCAGGGTCTCCACAACAAAAACATCATAAAATATTCAGATTTGTTCCCCTTGATTTCCAAATAATAATGCCACCTCACTTGTGTGGATATTCAATGCAGAATCGCCTAGAAATGTATTTTAATAGAGTTCGCTGTGCTATCCCCTCAATCTCTATGTTTTGGGCCCTTCCAGGTCACAGGCCCTTGGCCCACCCACACAAGTGAGGTTTCATTTTACTTGAGAAATTGAGGGGAACAATGAGTGATAGGACATTTGTGTGATCATGATGTTCCTACACAGAAATGTAAGAACAATTTGATTTTTCAGCTAAGTTTGAGTTGCCACAGGCACTTTACCTCTCCACACAAATGAGGTACTATTTTTAACGGGAGACTTTGAGAAATGTGGGGTGGGTGGATGTTTGCAGATCCACACAGAGTTCAGAACTTTCCATCACAGAAATGTGACGAAAATGTGTTTGTTTTTTTACAAAGTTTGAGGTTTGCAAAGGATTCTGGGTAACAGAACCACCTGGTTAGAGCCACACAAGTCACCACATCCTGGATTTCCCTGGATGTCCAGTTTTCAAAAATTCATATGTTTGCTAGGTTTCCTAGGTGCCGGCTAAGCTTGGGTCCAAAAACCACAGCTAGGCATATTGCAAAACAAATGGTCAGTTTTCAGTGGGTAAATGTGAAGGCCGTTTCCTGTCACAGGCACTAAGCCTATTCACACAAGAGAGTTACCATTTTTATCAGGAGACTTTGGGGAATGCTGGGCTTGGTGGAAGTTTGTAGATCCATGCAGATTCCAGAACTTTTCTCTACAGAAATGTGAGGAAAATGTGTTTTTGTTTACAAAGTTTGAGGTTTGCAAGGGATTCTGGGTAACAGAACTTGATACTTGATGAGAGACACGGCAGTCGCCCGATCCTGGATTTCCTGATGTCTAGTTTTAAAAAAATGTATAGTTTTGCTAGGTTTCAGAATTGCAGACTGAGCTTGGGTTAAAAATCCACAGCTAAGCACATTGCAAAACAAGAGTCAGTTTTCACTGGAAAAGTGTGATGTGTCAACATTGTGTTTTGGAGTGTTTCCTGTTGCGGGCACCAATGATACCCACACAAGTGAGGTATCATTTTTATTGTTAGACTTTGATGAGTGCTTGGTGCATGGACATTTGTGGCTCCTCACAGATTGAAGAACGTTCCATCACCGAAATTTGATGAAAATATAGTTTTGTTTTTACAAAGTTTGAGGTTTGCAAAGGGTTCTGGGTAACAGAACCTGGTTAGAGCCACACAAGTCACCCCCTTCAGGATTTCCCTGGATATCTAGTTTTCAAAAATGTATTGGTTTGCTACATGTCCGTAGGTGCCGGCTGAGCTAGGCTCCAAATCCACAGCTAGGCACATTACAACAAAATGGTCGTTTTTTACTGGAAAATGTGATGTGCCCATGTTGTGTGTTGGGCCATTTCCTGTTGTAGGCACTAGGCCTACCTATACACGTGAGGTAGCATTTTTATTGAGAGACTTAGGGGAACACAGAATAGTACAACAAGTGTTATTACCAATTGATTTTCTTTGTATTTCTGCCTTCCAGATAAAAGATAATTTGTGAAAAAGAAGTCATTTTGAAAAATTGCCTCTAATTCACATGCTTGTATGGGTACCCACAATTTTGGAGATGTCCAAATAATCACTGTTTTTAAACTCTACATTTTGCTCCCATTTCAGAAATATATAGGTTTCCTTGGTACCTATGTTTCACTCTTTATATTTTACCAAATTAATTGAAATATACCTGGTACATAATGAAAAAACATTGCAAGACGCAGCTCAGTTATTGGCTCTGGGTTCGTTAGCTTCTTGGTAAACCTACAAGTCCTATATATAACAGAACCAGAAGGGTCCTCCGGATGTAACATTATATTGCTTCAAAAAATATGTCATACTTAGGAGAAGTTACAGGTGAAAACGTTAGCACAAATGGCTGTTTTTTCAAATTAATTTCAATATTTTTTCTTTTCAACTGTTAGTTTCTATGAAAAACTTTAAAGGATCTAGACAGATTACCACTTGATGATTTTAGAATTGTGTCTACTTCTTCAGAAATGTATTGCTTTCCAGGATCCATTGTTGCTTTTGCACGACTCTCTACCACTAACTGGAAGGAGGTTGAAAGCACAAAAAGTAGTAAAAATAGGCTATATCCCAGTAAAATGCCAAAACTGTGTAGAATATTTTGGTTTTCTGACAAAGATCTGCCTGTTCCTGAGCACTGGAAAGATGGTGAATTCAGCACCAAAATCCCTTTGTTGATAACATTCCCCCCCAAAAAAATACAGTGCTGCTGTATTTTGACTAATATCTGGGTCCCTTCCAGGGGATTCCACAACCACTGGGTACTTTTTGAATCCTCAAGATGTTGGAAGAAAAGTACACAAGTTTGGTGTGTATACATTATGTGGACAAAATGTTACCGAGGCCTAAGCGTGATCTACCCCACATAGCCCAAAAAAGGCCTAGCACAGGAGGGGAAGGGGGGGGGACCTAGCACTGAAGGGTTTAATGCAGAACTGCAAGAGCATTGCTGTGATCCACAGAAGGATGGGGTAATTCCACCAGAGCGTGATAACTGTCAGACTAAACTAAAATGTAGATTTGAATGTTGCTGTGGGAAAATGCGAAACCAATCAGCCACCCTCCCCGTTGACAGTGCTAACACATCCAAGACTGTGCTTGCTGCTAACGGTGAAGGAAGTAAGGGAATAGGAATATGGGAGAAGGCAGTAAAGAGGCATCATCTGTTTTTCATCACACAGCTTATCTCATCAGAAGCCTTTGAAAATAATACTGTAAAAGGATAAATGATTCCAAGGATGAGAGAAAAAACTTTGACGTGATATTAGAGAAGGAATTTGAAGTGCTGCAAATGGAAATCTTTTTGGAAGATGGTCTTGATGGGCTTGAAGATAATCTCAATTGAAAAGCCAGGAACACAGGTGAAAAGACGAACCCCAGCAGTGTAACACAGGTGACGAGTAGAAACTAGCCAGAGGTTTTCTATCCTTCACTGAGAGAAAAAGTCAAGCATCTGGACATGCCCTGTGCATGGCTTTTATAAAATGCAGCATCCTCGAAATTGGAAGTGGCTCCTCATATCTTGCAGTGGATACTCGAAACCTGCTATAGCCTGCCATACAGATGACTATACAGGCATGGTTTCTGGCATGCCTGCATGGGGACAGGATTGACTGTTCTGATAATGGACAGAGTAACAACAGGTCAGCGCACATGTCGCTGCCGCAATCCTGGTTAGGATGAGTCTTGTCAAGGATGACACCCTCAGTGGCAAAGCACCGAGCATGGGGTAGAAGGGGCCAAGACCAGAGCTGGATGGGAGTGGTGTTGGGTACCAGTTACAAGACATGAAAAAATCTGGGCACACATTCAGTGCTTTTGAGGTGTAATTCCATACGCAAACAATTGAGGATATGATGGCAGCTTCAGTCTGACTCGTGAATATGGAACAGAGGAAACATACTTAATGAAACCATACTAATTTACTTCAAAGGGTACTAATTGTTTTCAAGATATGTTACCTAATGATATGTTAAGACCTTGCACGGCCACCAAACCGAGGTTCAAAAATAATTTATTTATGTTAGTCATATATTTATTTTGTGTACTGTCCCAGGAGTTGCATAGACCCTCCATCCAAATTTCTAGTGATATCTCCATTCCTTGCCATCCTTAAGGTCTATTGTCTGAATATAGTTGCATGGCTTCTGGCCAATAAGGGACCATACTTTCTGAATTCTTCTCCAGAAAAGACAGTTTCAATTTGCTTAATTAGTTTTAATTCTTTAAACTATTCCTTTATGCCCCTCTGTCTTTATTCTTGCTGAGAAATCCAGCTCCAGTGTTTCCAAGCTCCCCTTGCAGGGTGTTGGGAAATCGAGTCCTGAGACTCTCCTCCTTCCTTCTAAACCAAGGTAGGGAGCTGATTAGACCCTAAGAGAAATCTTAGATAAGTTCTTGGCAAAAGAATACTAAACTTATGCTACACCACACTTATTTCTTTCCTCGTACTAGACTTAGGGTAGGTACATCGGGGTAGGCATATTTTAGAAGCACCAGTTCAGTACTTTTTAGTCTTTATTTATTTATGTATGTATTTTATGGCTTAGAAACCATACCATGCTTTTACAGTATTATTTTATAATACTCTTCTTGCTGTATGCAGTATACTTTACAGCCAGCATTGCGATTGTAGCAGTTAATTTCTTCTGCATGAGAAGACTGTTCAATAAATACTTTTATTGAAAACGCCTGTCTCTCTATTTCTTTGCATTTCTGATGAAACGAAGCATGCACAAATGACTGAGTAAAATATCTATCTATTGTTTCCACAACTCTGAAGGTACGTTTTATCTTGGGGAAACAAACTTGTCATGTTTATGCGGTTGTCAGAAACTAATCCCTTCTTGTGAATTCGAGAAAGTTTCTAGTGACCTCTGAGCTAGCTGGCACTCACAATTAAGTCTAATATATTCGATAGAGACCTATTAGACATAAGTCCTACGTCACAGCTATAGGATATATTAATATAATGCGCAGAGCCTATTGGGAATATAGGAACTACAATACAACTAGCCAGTGCTAAAGTGGTTCTGCTCTTGCTTTTGAACATGGTAAATCCCCTAGTACAGTGGTAGTACATTTACAGAGAGCCTGTAAATTAAAAAGTGCGCCTGCAGCACTGATTGTGCCACCCACTTAAGTAGTTTTTCTAACAGGCCGCATGCCTGCTGTGTGTGCAGTTTTAAACTGCCATTTGTATCTGGCAAAACACATCTTTTGCCAGACAGGCCTAGATCCTCCTTTTTAATAAATATGTCAACCCCCCGGGTAGGCCCTAAATAGCCAATAGGGCAGGGTGTATTGTATTTAAAAAATTCGACATATACTATTAAGTATTATATGTTCGGTTACTGAAAAACGCTCAAATGTGTTTTTTCACTGTTACAAGGCCTACCTCTCCCATATGATAACTTTGGTGTATCTTAATGCACTTAATACGTTATAGATTTTGTTTGGGAGCAGGTAGGAATTGTTGTGTTTGGTTTCTAGGGAACATCATTTAAAATGTCTTTAATGGTAAAGTTCGATTTAAAGTCACAATTCTGAAAATGCCAGTAGAAAGCTGCCAAGGCAGGATGGGGCGGAGCTGTGCACAGACCCACGTGTACTTCAATCGGCACTGCTTAAGCTCACACACAAAGAACTTCTCACTAGCCTATTGTGCTTGCAGACATATTGGGACCAGGACAGGGAGGTAGCAAATTCCAGGCACTACTGTAGGGGGGAAAGCTCTAGAAGCTTCTCCACTTCAAAGCTGTCACCTGGTATAAATATTGGACCCTCATACTCAACTTGTCAGTACACTCCAGCACCTGTTATTAATACAGAAGAAGGACTGTCCTGCTGCCAGAGGACTGTCCCGCTGCTTGAGGCCAGCCTTGCTGTCTGGGAAGGAAGACTGGAGCTGCATCCTTCATCCCTGGCTGTGACTCCATGGGTCAGCTGACTGACCTCCTGTTCTGAATTATAGGAACACAACAAGCTCCAGAGGCATGTCTGCCACTGTCCAGTTAACCCTTTGCACTGGTCCTGCAAGGGAACCTGCATGAGCCCTTTTGTCCTCTGCTGGATTGAGTTCATGATCCCTAGGATGTGCCTCCCAGAGCCTGGACCCTCAAAGTGACTTCATTTGAGCTCCTCTCAGAAGAACAGAAGAAATCCTGAAGTTTAAAGCTCTTTGCGACTGCAAACTAGTCCGATATTTCCAGAAATTGTCGCTCACGCTGACTGCCAATGTAAAGCTCCAGTGAACCCGACTCTTTGTACTACAGAGACCACCAGTGACAACTAGCAACATGAGATCTGCACTTCACGCAAAGTTACAACTGAACAACCGTGTTTGAGACATCTATCTGTATAATACTAATATGACCCAAATCGATAAATAAATAGAACAATTTAGTAAAAAAGTTTAGTAAAAAAAAGTTGGGACACACAAGGCTTTGCAGAGGATAAAGAGTCTACAAAAAACACAGTTGGTTGTAGTAAATATTCGCCCTCAACAACTTGGCTCACATTCATATACAAACAAAGTGATTAGTTATGTGTTTGTTATTACAGTGGTGACAACGCGTGTGGTCAGTCCGATTTTATTAACTGTAAAGAGTTATGCTTGTTTGTGTAATTTTATTTTTTCTTTTCCTCAGTGTTTTGTAAATAATAAGCAGATAAGATGTGATGTTTAGTATTGTTGTTGCTTTTGTCATGAACCATTTAATGTGTTATATGTCTTTTCGTTATGCACCATAAAGTTGTTTCCAGTGTTTTGTAGTGAACAGATATAGGGTAACTGTTTGCTTTGGGTTATTATGTATTCCATTTTTCACATAAATTGGTGTATTTATGTTATCCATTTTGCACATCTTTCAACCTTGATGAAGTTCAACCTTTGAACAATATGTGTTGGCTGATGTTTAGCAATAATTTCCCCTGTTTGCTTTATTTGTGGAGTATTTGGTCAAAATCAATTTCTTGACTTGGGTAGGAGCTCATACCTAAGGACTGTGAGAGGAAGACAGACGTGAAGGTTGTGCCCTGTTACTTTGCGGTGATTTTCATTACTCCGAGTCCATGTCTTCCTCGTCATTGTCCTGCGTTCCCACCCATCTCTCCCTGTTGTTCATCCCAAGACATACGGTATTTGTACTCCTTTGGAGGGGGGCCATTTGGTTTGGGAAGGAAAAGTCAAGTTTGGTAATAAGGTTCTGCTTGAATAGAGATAAACTCATACGTAAGGATTGTGGCAAGGAAGACACAGACTCAGACTAATGAAAAGAACTAGTAAGTGACCGGGCATTCTTCATGGTGAAAGAGAAAATGAAGGGGAGAAACTGAGCACTGTGACTTCTCCTCTAGACCCAGAAGAGCATTAACTGTCTCTTCTGTTATGGCAGGGCTATGAAAATAGTTTACTGCATTAATAAAATTCCCATGAATTATCATATTTTATCTGCTATTATTTTCTTGAATTTTTACATCTATGGTCAAAATGTGTTATTCTTTCATGAGTAACAGAAATCTGAATGCGTAGGATGCATCCATGTGAAACATTAGCCTATCAATAGACTGCACAGCAAGAAGACCGTATTTCGTATATTCACAAGGGAGCTCAGTGAACAGGCAGGAATATCGTGAAGATTCGCGCCACGTGTACCAAATGATATGTTTACAGTACTTAAAGCCGATAATTGGCCCTTAGCACAGAAACACATATAAATTAAACAGAGGCCAGGCTCTCTACTCCAACATCTTTCTCTTCCAAGCGATGCATTTCCAGAACAGCATTGTTCAGACAAATGGATGCAAAGCAGATTTCACTTGAGAGGATTCTTGCTCGAGAGCTTCTCATATTGAATAACCATTTTGCTGGTGCTTACATGGCTTCCTCGATGAGATCTATAGGATGTTATATTTGACAACTTGATTCGAACACGCTCTTTTGTGTCGAGGATTTCACTGAAGTATCATGAATTGTAAACTGGAGGCTACGGTGCGTCTCTACAATGAGCCTGGGATAGGAATACATGTAAATACTTAAGCCGATTGTTGTGCTTATTAAAAGAAGCAACGTTCCGAGTGCTTGCATTTATGCTTGATTAACGGCTCTGGTCTAAAATATAGCGTGTGACGTGTTTTTGTAGATACTGTCCTTACACATTCTGAATGGCGCAGTTACAAAGGAAAAGATTGAAGTATTAATTAACAAGTGTCAACTTACGTGACAATCACTGCTTAAAGAAATGGCGCGTTTATGAACTGGAAACCCTTTCACGCTGAACTGAATGGATCCAACAATCAGTTACCATTTTATTTACATTGCAACACTGTTCTCGTCAGGCAGCAACATGCTCTCAATTTACAACTGAGCAGCTTAGCCCGAAGGACACACACACCCAATATTGTTCACCAGGCAAAACACAGCAATTTATTCTAGCTAGAAGGCCTACTAGCACACAGTGATGTAAAGTTATGCTAGATACGGTAATTAGCACACCATTACACAGGGGTAGGCTGCCACATAGCCAACCACCACTAGAGGTTCCGATGACACACAGGGCCTCATTTATGAGAAGTGGCACATCGCTGCGTGAAAGCAGTGATGCGCAACGTCTCAGTGTGCCCTCCTTGCGACACCAATGATGCGTCATATTTACAATATGATGCATCATGTCACAAGGAAGGACAGATATGTCAGTATAACTGAAGTATCTGTCAGTGCAAAAAGTGGCGCTTTGCTGGAGTTGTGTCAGAAGCCTGACGCAACTTTAGCAATGTTCCTTTCACATGGGGTAATCCCCATGTGAAAGGGCCTGCTCCACCCTTAACGTTTTGACGCATTGGCGTCCTAGAAGTGGTGCAGCAAAATCTCATAGATTTTGCTTCGCCACTCCTACGACCCTTTCTTGCGGGTGGTGCGCCCACCCTGCAAACATTATACCTAGCGCAGGTGTAATGTTTTGCAGGGGTTTACAAAGTGACGCATCTACCTAGATGCGTCACTTCATAAATATGGTGCAACATGGCGCATTTTTTACTGGTGCATCACAAAAAAGTGACGCACCGGTGGTGCAAAAGTGACGCAGGGGCTCATAAATAAGCCTGTCAACATGTTTCGGAGTGGACCTCCTTCTTCAGGACGGGGTGCACAAATCCCCACCTTACTCACAATTGTTACAAAAAATCTGTATTCTACAGAAAAGTGAAAATTCTAAATAGAGGCTATTTTGTACCTAAATCAATTACTTAAGGAGGTTTCTGCAATTAGCGAACTCATTGTCATAGTACGATGTACCTCATGAACCTCATAACGTGAAGGGACCAATTGAGTCAATATGCATCGATTACGAGGAAGAGCCTCTGCCTTACTGCCCCCAACGTGGCTCCGCTGTTAATGAAGCGGAGCCACATTGGGGGCAGTAAGGCAGAGACTCTTCCTCCTAATCATCAATTTTCACTTTTCTGTAGAATACAGATTTTTTGTAACAAACGTGAGTAAGGTGGGGATTTGTGCACCCTGTCCTGAAGAAGGAGTTCCACTCCGAAACATGTTGACGCACACACGAGGTGATGTACATTGTAATACATAAGAACCTCACTACACACCATTTTAACAGTGCCAGCCCGGGGGACCATTAATTTTTTTTTTTAGTACACCCCACGAGCCAGGTACTTTTTTAACTATCACTAAATAACACTCCAAACCCCACCACTCACTTATTATCACAAACAACCACACATAGTCTGTGTGAAAAGTGCTCCCGCATGGACGTAGGTAGTAGCATGCCGCATCCTGTAGAGGGGTGCGAAGACATCAATGATGAAGCATGACAGCAAGGGTTCTTTTGGTGTATGAGGGGTATTTAAAAAACACTATGGGCCAGATGTAGGTCACCCAATACCGGTCGTAACGGCCGAAATTACCGAATTTCGGCCGTTACCGACCGGTATTGGGCTTTCCAGATGTAGGTGGCATTTTTAAGGATTCGGTATTTTAACGAATCGGTAATTTAAGGATTTGGTAAAATACCGAATTCTCAACATACCAATTCGGTAAAATACCGAATCCAGGATGTAAGAAGCACTCAAGTTAGTGCATTCCTCAGTTAAGGATTAGTTATCAACACCATTGCAGCAATCAGAACCAACGCAGTGCATCACGCAGCACCGAGCCGAAGGCTCGACTTCAACGCATTGACCCCACTGCTTGAATCAGAGCCAACCCACCACACTCTCAACGATGATTGCTCCATTCAATGTACTTTGTCAGCAGATCATGCGTGGGTCCCTGTAGCGGGAGCAGACGCAAGGGGCACCGGAGTGATGGGCAAAAGACGTGTTTTAGTCAAGGAAGGATTTATTGAAGCCAAAAGGTAATCAGTACAAGTTTTCCTGATAGGGACGGGTGTACCAGGGGAGCGACTCTGGGTGTTTCTCCAACTCCGGGGCTTGGTAATCTCAGTCCTCCTATAGCCGTCCGGGCTTCGTCGGGGATTCGGTCCTCAGGGTCCGTCTTTGCTTTCGAATCCCAGGACCAAATAAATAAACAAAACAAAAGAAAGCATCTCATGAGATCAGCGTTCTACACTGAACAGATATACGGGAAGGGAGTGAGGAGATGCAACAACCCGTGAACCGAAAGTTATGTACAAGTGCAAGGACGGGTAGTGCTCGGGAAAGGGGAACCGGGACAAGGGGATATCACTATTGTACAATGGAAACGCCCTTCAGTCCCACCCAGCCCCTGATCTTGTTACACACCTGGGCTAGCCACACACCTCCCCCGGGTGAGTGGCTGGGCGGCTCGTGGGGACGTTGGCCTCCTGGCGTATCCTCCATCTTCGGGGTCTCTCCTCCTCTCTCAACTTCCTCCGTTCTTCTCGTCTCTGGCTCTGTAGTCCTCCGACCGCTCTGCTCCTCTTCTCTCCGTCCTTCCACGTTCTCTCCTCTCCGGGTGAACAAGCACACCTGGTCTTCCGGCACGTATTTGACGGCAGCACGTCGTCTTGGAATCCCGACCTCTCATCCTCTGACTGGGAATTAAAGGGCCAGGTACACTCACCCTCCATGTGTGAGTCTAGCCCGTTTTCGGCCACGCTGTAGTCCGTCTGCTGTGGATGACAAGAGGGGGGGGGGATTGATTGAGAGGTCCTGCAGGGTCCTAGAGCCTCGTACAGAGTTCGCAATGTTGTCGGGGTGATTCAGCAAGCCCACCCCGTTACAGCCCCGTAGCTGGCCTGCCCTCTATTGTGGTTGGCCAGAACTTTGGATTTACCCTGGTCCAGCGCAACCTCATGTAACATTGTACCGCAATTGACTTCAAAGCACTGTTTTGGGATTTAATCACTAGAAATGCATATCCTAAATTCTCCTTATTGGTTTTTTGTTGTTTTGGTCTAATTTCACTCAGATAAATATTCAGTATTTTTCTATATCGGTGTGGAGTAATTTTGTGGTGTTTTCATTGTGTTACTGTGTGTGTGTTGCAAAAATATTTTACACATTGCCTCTTAAGTTAAGCCTGCCTGCTCTGTGACAAGCTACCAGAAGGTGAGCAGAGGTTAATTGAAAATATGAATCTAGCTTACCCTTACTAGGATTGTGGTCAATACTTGGACAGGGTGCAAACCTCTGCCAATTAGAGAACTGATTTCTAATGTTGGTGATCAGCAATGAGGATAGGACTTTTTGCCCCATACTATTTTTTTTACAATATCTGTGGTCCTATTTGGCAATATGAAATTCGCGCTGGCCAACCTGGAGGTATACACAGTGACCCAGCTCAAGGAGTTCTGCTTGGAGAGAATGGTGTTCAAAAAAGGAAGTGCCAAGAAGGCATAGCTTCAGAAAGCCTTAAGAGGATGGTCATCAGCCTACCCAGGAGGATGAGGTGGAGGGTCAGATTCTCAGGAGGAAGGATTGGAGCAGGACCAAGATAAAAGTCTTGTCTTGTAGCCTTCTGGTGTGGAGGTAATATCTTCCCAGTCCCACAGCAGATCAGCCAGCAGTGTGTCATCAAGGAACCTGTCCCCAGAGGAGTTGGCAGACAGGAGGGAAGAGACAAAACTAAAATTGGATCTTGCCAAATTAAACAAAGAGCAGGCCCTTGCTATATTGGAGAAGGAGCAGGCTCTTGAAGAGAAAAGGCTGCCCATAGCAAAAAGAAAGATGGCCCATGAGCTCAGCGTGAGAGAGCTGGACATCAGAGCCCTGAGAAAGAGGTCCAACAACAGCAATTATGGCAAAATACCTGCAGTGTCCAATGGTGAGTCCGGAGTCAGGATCCCAAAGGATTTGCCACCCAGTTATGCGGTGGGAGACGACATAAATAAACAGTTTGCAGGCTGTGATGTGGCTCTGAGAGAGCACAAGGTCCCAGAGCAGTTTTCTGGTGGTAATTTGTGGAGGTATATGTCCACGGTGGGGAGAGACACATTCTTTACACTAGAGGACCAGCCATGCTACACTGCATGAATGCCATCCTAGTCAGCAAGTTTGGACTGTCCCCTGAGAGGTATAGGCTCAGAATCAGGGGCAGCCATGGTGTGGGACTGTGCAATTAATTTGAGAAAATAAAAGTGTGAGGAGGGACTCACCAAGGTAGCCCCCTCGGCAAACTATTACCGTTGTCCACTGAAGGATCGAGTGTGTCGGATCGGCATCAGGAGTCCCGATCCTACTTTTGAAACTCCATGCCGTCTTTCGGTATCTATGCACAGAGCCGGCAGTCAAGACCCGGAAGGGGTTGGAATCAATCTAGGAAGTACATTTACTCCTCCAATGAAAGACCGTGATCGTGCCGAGGAAGGCGGGCAGATCTGGAGAGTGGAGTCGGACGAGAGGACGCCAGGAGGAGAAGCAGAGAACTCTTGTGACCAGACCAGCATGACGGAGCCCCGGAAAGAGGACGGCGTAGAAGAAGAACCGGACGAGTCGTGGTGTGAGGACTGGTGGAGTCCCCCGGAGGATGCTGGAGAGTGGCTGTGACTCTGGAGAGTTACGACAGGGCCGGTGAGTGGGGTGTTACAGGAGTCGGAGGGCACGGGGAGGTGGTAACTGGAGGGCACGGGAAGGTGGTAACTGGAGGGCACGGGAAGGTGGTAACTGGAGGGCACGGGAAGGTGATAACTGGAGGGCATGGGAAGGCGAAAAGCATAAAACGGAAAGCCTGCTTTAAAGTTCTTGGCCGCAGTTAATATCCTGACTTACTTTGTACCTAACACCTGCCATCGTTTAGGGATTCCTGTTTCATATGGTTTCTGGTTGGGTTTGAATACTCGGTTACGCATCTAAATAGGATGTGTTGATCAATGTCCTTTTGTTTTCTACATCAGCAGTTCGGTATTACCATTCCCTTTTTATTAAAAGCACTTGACCCGAAAACGACCCAAGAACGACCCATAAACGAACACTGTCTGGTGTGGTGACGGTTTATAGTCCTTAAATCACGTAGAATTAGCATTCTGACCGCCCCTTTCTTTTTACCTCTTTTATGAGCCTCTGGGGTAATCCTTGTGGTCTCCGATGAAGAGGAGCCTGGAACGACAGCCCTAACAGCCCTACTTCAAGAGGAAGAAACGCCGGAAGAAACATACAGTGACTCACGAACCTTTGTCTCCCCTGAACCTAAACCAATTATCAATAAACAACCTGTTTGCACCTATCTTCAGCCTCCACACCTGTTTATCCGACCTGCGCTCCCACAAGTGGTGTCAGAAGTGGGATCGAAAGGCGGAATGGAGGCCGCACTTGCCAAAATGGCGGAAAATCAAGAACACCTGGGGAAGGTGATGGAGCGGTTCCTGACCGTGGTAGAGGAGGACCGGGGAAAAATACAGCAAGTCCTAGCAGGACAAGGACAAACCCAGGAGGCAGCCCTTGGTAAACTGACAGAGGCCTTAAGACAACAGAGAGGCCCCAGCACCCTACCCTCAGTGGTGTTGCAAAGATATGTAAGCAGAGAGGATCCAGATTTTTCTTTAAACAATTTCGAGAGAATGGCGGCTGCAGCGTCATGGGCTATGGACAAATGGGGTCAATACTTAGGACCCCTCTTATCTGGCGATTTACAAGCTGCCTATCAAGCGGCAACGGTACAAGGAGGCATCACCTATGGAAAAATTGTACTTTGTGTGTTACTACTTTGTAAAATTATTCTCTGAGCACTTCCTACCTTCTGCTCACGCTTGCGCTCACCGCGTAGAACCTGTGGCCACAGCAGCCGATTAAACGCTGCAACAGATAACCATCACCGCCATCTTGGGTGAGTCAGAGGGCGAGCAGATTACTTGCTCGGCCCTCCCACCCTGACCGCTATAAAACAGCCCATTCACTCGGCAACTTCCTTACGGACAGACCGATTGCAAGGTTCCTGAGGCGTGAGCCGGGGACAGCGAATTTTTTAACAAAACTTTTAAAAATTGTACTTTGTGTGTTACTACTTTGTAAAATTATTCTCTGAGCACTTCCTACCTTCTGCTCACGCTTGCGCTCAAGCGTAGAACCTGGGGCCACAGCAGCCGATTCAACACTGTAACAGATAACCATCACCGCCATCTTGGGGGAGTCAGAGGGCGAGCAGATTACTTGCTCGGCCCTCCCACCCTGACCACTATAAAATGGTACCCCCTCCCCGGGAGCGCAGCGGACGGGCGCAGCGGGCGCACCGGCGGCGTGCCGAAGGCTCCCCAAAGGCAAGCCCGTCTGTGCCCGTTCGAGCCTGTCCCGAGCCTAGGGCCACCCCCCTGGTCCACAGACATCTCGTCTTTCACACGCAGGTATCTACTACGATGCTGGCTATTTGAAATCCCTTAACATCAATAACACCCACTGCGCTTCAACAAATTTACATACTCTCAATTATGCCCCATATACCTGTCCCCATTGTGCATTTCATATAATGGACCACCCTCACCTATCAGCTCCAGCTATTCCACCTCATAACAAATCTCCTAACAACATCAAACTAGCCCTTCTAAATGTTCGATCACTCCCGAAACACAGGTATGAGATTGCACACTTTATTGAAAGCTGGAACCTGGACATCCTGCTATTTACCAAAACCTGGAGAGACCAAGCGTCCGACCCTGACTTCACGTCAGCCACTCCGGAGGGTTTCTCTAACATTAGACTCAACAGATCGCTTAAAAAAGGAGGGAGTAGCGATTATATATCGCAACACTTTTCGTCTACGCATAGAACCCTTAAAAACGAATAATTGCGGGGCTCTGAATTTGACTTTTGTTACTCCCTATTCTAGTTCCTTTAGAGGCATTTTGCTCTATCGCCCCCCAAGGCCCCTGCTCTACTTTTCTATCCTCTCTCAGTCACCTCTTAGAGCCAATACCTGGAGAAAATAACTTTACCATCTTAGGTGATTTTAATTTTCACCTAGAGATGAAGGAGGACCCTGACACTCACTCCCTCCTCACCGAAATGAATGCAGCAGGCCTCACCCAATTTGTCCACTCCTCCACGCACTTAGCAGGACATACGTTAGATGGAATTTTTGTCCAATCTTAACTCTTTGACTTAATTAAGCAGTGAGCTAAAAAACGGTGTTGGATTAAGCCCTGATCTCTTGACTGGGTGAGAGTATTCTGCTTAATTCAGAAACTCTGTCCATCACCACCCCCTGTTGCTTAATTATTTTGTCCACCATAAGCGTGGAAGGGTATACTCAGACGTGAGTCCCTTGCTCATTGCACCATAAGGATTCAAGCAAGCCGGGCCGAAGACGGCTGAAATGCCAGAAACCGGTCCCCGGAAGCTTGTTTCCTTCCCAGTGAAAGAATTGGCTTGGTAGTTTGGTTTGCCTTGTTCCCATGATGCACTGGGCCAGGGTCAGACTAATTTGCATATAGCCAGGTTCTGAGCTGGGATGGTGCAGTGAGCTTAAAAACGGTGTTGGATTAAGCCCTTATCTCTTGACTGGGTGAGAGTATTCTGCTTAATTCAGAAACTCTGTCCATCACCACCCCTTGTTGTTTAATTATTTTGTCCACCATAAGCGTGGTAGGGTATACTCAGACGTGAGTCTCTTGCTCATTGCACCATCAGGATTCAAGCAAGCCGGGCCAAAGACGGCTGAAATGCCAGAAAGCAGTCCCCGGAAGCTTGTTTCCTTCCCAGTGAAAGAATTGGCTTGGTAGTTTGGTTTGCCCTGTTCCCATGATGCACTGGGCCAGGGTCAGACTAATTTGCATATAGCCAGGTTCTGAGCTGGGATGGTGCAGTGAGCTAAAAACACGGTGTTGAATTAAGCCCTGATCTCTTGACTGGGTGAGAGTATTCTGCTTAATTCAGAAACTCTGTCCATCACCACCCCCTGTTGTTTAATTATTTTGTCCACCATAAGCGCGGAAGGGTATACTCAGACGTGAGTCCCTTGCTCAGTGCACCATCAGGATTCAAGCAAGCCGGGCCGAAGACGGCTGAAATGCCAGATACCGGTCCCTGGAAGCTTGTTTCCTTCCCAGTGAAAGAATTGGCTTGGTAGTTTGGTTTGCCCTGCTCCCATGATGCACTGGGCCAGGGTCAGACTAATTTGCATATAGCCAGGTTCTGAGCTGGGATGGTGCAGTGAGCTAAAAAACGGTGTTGGATTAAGCCCTGATCTCTTGACTGGGTGAGAGTATTCTGCTTAATTCAGAAACTCTGTCCATCACCACCCCCTGTTGTTTAATTATTTTGTCCACCATAAGCGTGGAAGGGTATACTCAGACGTGAGTCCCTTGATCATTGCACCATCAGGATTCAAGCAAGCCGGGCCGAAGACGGCTGAAATGCCAGAAACCGGTCCCCGGAAGCTTGTTTCCTTCCCAGTGAAAGAATTGGCTTGGTAGTTTGGTTTGCCCTGTTCCCATGATGCACTGGGCCAGGGTCAGACTAATTTGCATATAGCCAGGTTCTGAGCTGGGATGGTGCAGTGAGCTAAAAAACGGTGTTGGATTTAGCCCTGATCTCTTGACTGGGTGAGAGTATTCTGCTTAATTCAGAAACTCTGTCCATCACCACCCCCTGTTGTTTAATTATTTTGTCCACCATAAGCGTGAAAGGGTATTCTCAGACGTGAGTCCCTTGCTCATTGCACCATCAGGATTCAAGCAAGCCGGGCCGAAGACAGCTGAAATGCCAGAAACCGGTCCCCGGAAGCTTGTTTCCTTCAAAGTGAAAGAATTGGCTTGGTAGTTTGGTTTGCCCTGTTCCCATGATGCACTGGGCCAGGGTCAGACTAATTTGCATATAGCCAGGTTCTGAGCTGGGATGGTGCAGTGAGCTAAAAAAACGGTGTTGAATTAAGCCCTGATCTCTTGACTGGGTGAGAGTATTCTGCTTAATTCAGAAACTCTGTCCATCACCACCCCCTGTTGTTTAATTATTTTGTCCACCATAAGCGCGGAAGGGTATACTCAGACGTGAGTCCCTTGCTCAGTGCACCATCAGGATTCAAGCAAGCCGGGCCGAAGACGGCTGAAATGCCAGATACCGGTCCCCGGAAGCTTGTTTCCTTCCCAGTGAAAGAATTGGCTTGGTAGTTTGGTTTGCCCTGCTCCCATGATGCACTGGGCCAGGGTCAGACTAATTTGCATATAGCCAGGTTCTGAGCTGGGATGGTGCAGTGAGCTAAAAAACGGTGTTGGATTAAGCCCTGATCTCTTGACTGGGTGAGAGTATTCTGCTTAATTCAGAAACTCTGTCCATCACCACCCCCTGTTGTTTAATTATTTTGTCCACCATAAGCGTGGAAGGGTATACTCAGACGTGAGTCCCTTGCTCATTGCACCATCAGGATTCAAGCAAGCCGGGCCGAAGACGGCTGAAATGCCAGAAACCGGTCCCCGGAAGCTGGTTTCCTTCCCAGTGAAAGAATTGGCTTGGTAGTTTGGTTTGCCCTGTTCCCATGATGCACTGGGCCAGGGTCAGACTAATTTGCATATAGCCAGGTTCTGAGCTGGGATGGTTCAGTGAGCTAAAAAACGGTGTTGGATTTAGCCCTGATCTCTTGACTGGGTGAGAGTATTCTGCTTAATTCAGAAACTCTGTCCATCACCACCCCCTGTTGTTTAATTATTTTGTCCACCATAAGCGTGAAAGGGTATACTCAGACGTGAGTCCCTTGCTCATTGCACCATCAGGATTCAAGCAAGCCGGGCCGAAGACGGCTGAAATGCCAGAAACCGGTTCCCGGAAGCTTGTTTCCTTCCCAGTGAAAGAATTGGCTTGGTAGTTTGGTTTGCCCTGTTCCCATGATGCACTGGGCCAGGGTCAGACTAATTTGCATATAGCCAGGTTCTGAGCTGGGATGGTGCAGTGAGTTAAAAAACGGTGTTGGATTAAGCCCTGATCTCTTGACTGGGTGAGAGTATTCTGCTTAATTCAGAAACTCTGTCCATCACCACCCCCTGTTGTTTAATTATTTTGTCCACCATAAGCGTGGAAGGGTATTCTCAGACGTGAGTCCCTTGCTCATTGCACCATCAGGATTCAAGCAAGCCGGGCCGAAGACGGCTGAAATGCCAGAAACCGGTCCCCGGAAGCTTGTTTCCTTCAAAGTGAAAGAATTGGCTTGGTAGTTTGGTTTGCCCTGTTCCCATGATGCACTGGGCCAGGGTCAGACTAATTTGCATATAGCCAGGTTCTGAGCTGGGATGGTGCAGTGAGCTAAAAAACGGTGTTGGATTAAGCCCTGATCTCTTGACTGGGTGAGAGTATTCTGCTTAATTCAGAAACTCTGTCCATCACCACCCCCTGTTGTTTAATTATTTTGTCCACCATAAGCGTGGAAGGGTATACTCAGACGTGAGTACCTTGCTCATTGCACCATCAGGATTCAAGCAAGCCAGGCCGAAGACGGCTGAAATGCCAGAAACCGGTCCCGGAAGCTTGTTTCCTCCCCAGTGAAAGAATTGGCTTGGTAGTTTGGTTTGCCCTGTTCCCATGATGCACTGGGCCAGGGTCAGACTAATTTGCATATAGCCAGGTTCTGAGCTGGGATGGTGCAGTGAGCTAAAAAACGGTGTTGGATTAAGCCCTGATCTCTTGACTGGGTGAGAGTATTCTGCTTAATTCAGAAACTCTGTCCATCACCACCCCCTGTTGTTTAATTATTTTGTCCACCATAAGCGTATAAGGGTATACTCAGACGTGAGTCTCTTGCTCATTGCACCATCAGGATTCAAGCAAGCCGGGCCGAAGACGGCTGAAATGCCAGAAACCGGTCCCCGGAAGCTTGTTTCCTTCCCAGTGAAAGAATTGGCTTGGTAGTTTGGTTTGCCCTGTTCCCATGATGCACTGGGCCAGGGTCAGACTAATTTGCATATAGCCAGGTTCTGAGCTGGGATGGTGCAGTGAGCTAAAAAACGGTGTTGGATTAAGCCCTGATCTCTTGACTGGGTGAGAGTATTCTGCTTAATTCAGAAACTCTGTCCATCACCACCCCCTGTTGTTTAATTATTTTGTCCACCATAAGCGTGGATGGGTATACTCAGACGTGAGTCCCTTGCTCATTGCACCATCAGGATTCAAGCAAGCCGGGCCGAAGACGGTTGAAATGCCAGAATCCGGTCCCCGGAAGCTTGTTTCCTTCCCAGTGAAAGAATTGGCTTGGTAGTTTGGTTTGCCCTGTTCCCATGATGCACTGGGCCAGGGTCAGACTAATTTGCATATAGCCAGGTTCTGAGCTGGGATGGTGCAGTGAGCTAAAAAACGGTGTTGGATTAAGCCCTGATCTCTTGACTGGGTGAGAGTATTCTGCTTAATTCAGAAACTCTGTCCATCACCATCCCCTCTTGTTTAATTATGATTACATCATGCACCTACCCTACCAGATGGAAAAAGACAGTAATTAAGCCACTGCTCAAAAAAACCACGTTAGATCCCTCCAAAGTCACTAGTTACAGACCCATAGCATGTAATCCCTACCCATCTAAGATCACTGAAGAAATCATGAATACCCAACTATCTGAATATGTAGATATTATCAACTGCTTAGATGCTTCCCAATTTGGATTTAGGAAGGGACACGGCACGGAAACAGCATTAATAAAACCTTCAGATGAGATAAGAATGATCCTCGATAAAAGGAGGTGCCGCGGTGCTCATATTGCTTGATCTTTCCGCGGCTTTCGACACGGTCGATCACTCGATTCTTATCGACCATGTCAGGAAAGCCGGAATCTCACCAAGTGCCGTCTCATTCCTTGCATCATTCTTGACAGACCGAGAGCAATCGGTTTCCATGGGCGCATTCTCCTCTGACTCCTTTTCATTACCTTGTGGAGTCCCCCAGAGATCCTCGCTGAGTCCAACACTTTTTAACATCTATGTGGCGGACTTGGCGAGGGTCATTAAAGCTCATCGTCTAGCAGTAACATCGTACGCAGATGACACGCAGCTTGTCCTGGCCATTAATAACAACGGAATGGAAGTTGCTACCAACTTCCAAAAAGGAATGCTTGCCATACTTAATTGGATGAACTCAAACTGTCTGAAGCTTAACTCGGATAAAACCGAGGTGATGGTGTTTGGGAAACTCACTCCCGCATGGTCTCCCACCTGGTGGCCTCAAGACCTTGGCCCTCCTCCTAATCCTGTCACCAAGGTTAGAAACCTAGGTGTAATCTTTGACAACAAACTCTCATACACCCAATAGTTTCTGCCTCTTTTTTCACACTCAAAATGATCAAAAAACCGCAACCCTACCGTTCCGTCATGACTCCGCCCGCGCAGACACCATAAACACCTTGATCTCAACTTTACTAATGTCCTGAGTCGACTACTGTAATGCCCTCATGCTTAATGCTCAAGAACAAGTAGTCAATAAACTTCAGCTGGTCCAGAACGCGGCTGCAAGACTCGTTACAGGCACACCCAAATTCAAACCCATCTCCAACACCATTCGCAAACTTCATTGGCTACCGGTAAGACAACAAATTAAATTCAAGCCCTGTGTATAGCTTCCAAAAGCATTCATGAAAAAGTGCCATCCTTTCTTAACACCTTGCGTGCTGATGACAGAACGGTTCCGTCATCAGCATCGGTTGAGCTGTGCTGATGACGGAACCGTTCCGTCATGACTCCGCCCGCGCAAGGCGGAGTCAGCACAGGCGGGGAATACGCCCCGCACGCAAGGGGTTAAAGATGCCCTTTGCCCCTACCGACCATCACGCACTCTCAGATCCGCTGATGCCAACCTTCTGAAGGTAGTCAAAACCAAGAAGGCTACTTGGGGAGACAGATCCTTTGCAGTAGCCACGGCTAAATTATGGAACACCTTGCCTGGTCACCTTAAGAACATTCCTACACTAATATCATTTAGGAAGCAGCTGAAAACCTGGCTATTTAACCACTAGATTCCATCATTGTTCCAGGTCTAAACCTTCAGTTTTTCTGTCAAGCGCCAAGACACCCTTGGGTAATCGTGCGCTCAATAAATTGCATAAATAAATAAATAAATATAAAAAAATGCATCATGGAGAGGTTAGGGATCGATGATAAATCCTATCGACAGAAATTTCGCCAAATGAAAGAAGGACCCCAAGAGACGCCCCGAGCTTTGAATTTTAGAGTGAAAGACATGGCAGATCGTTGGTTGAAACCGGCTACCACTGACAAAGATGGCATCATGGCAAAATATATTTGGAACCTTACTTGTCCTTTCTTCATCCCCTATACAAAAATGGGTATGCCAACAAGCTAATCTTACTCTTGAGACAGCAGTGGAAATCGCTAGTGCTTATAGTAGGGCCCAGGACTTGCAGAAAGGTAGAGAGGATTTTTCAGGGAAACCAGGTGGGCCTGTATTGCATCGTCCTCCTCGCTCAACCACGCATAAGAAACCAGAACCTCTGACCATTGTGCCCGGACCCCTAATGTTTCGAGTACCAATGGGACCCCAGTGCTATCAATGTGGAGATATGGGACATATTGCTCGGTTTTGCACACAGAAAGAGAAAGAGGAGCCCATGGAGATCAGAGTATTGCATAATTATTATTGCTCCTCATCAGACAGAAAACAACCTCCGTATCATTGCACAGTTTCTGTAAATGGTCAACAAGTAACTGCCCTAGCCGATACAGGATGCATGCATAGTGTGGTACGTCCCCAAGACTTGGGTCCTCACATTGGTCCTATTGATGGAGCGGTCGCAATACGATGCGTGCAAGGGGACACAAACCCGTACCCGACAGCCCAAGTAAGAATACAACATCCAAGAGATGAAGGAACCACCTTGACCGTTGGGTTAATACCTCAACTGCCCGAACAAGCAATCTTGGGAAACGACTACCCAAAGTTGGAACAGTTGTTACATGATAAACCACCACAGGAGGATGAGTGGTGGTCTTCTGCCTCATTTGCCCAAGAGGAAGGCAAAGAGTGGCCAGTGGCTAAAATACGGAAAAGCAAACGACAAAGAAGAGCGGAGAAAAATAAGAATCATGCTGTCTTACCATTGATTCCAGACGAAAACCCATGGGAAATGGATAGAAGTTTTCATGCAGCCAAACAAGAAGACCCTGCACTACAGGAAGCCTGGAATCGAGCACCGGATGAGGAGGATCCTCATCACGTAGGTCCTTTTTTCTTTAAGAAGAATGGCTAGTTATACAGAAAAGGAAGTCCGACACAAAAGGCCCAACTGTTGATTCCTGGTCCTTTTAGGGAGAAGGTGTTATATCTGGCTCATAGTCACTTACTTGGGGGACATTTTGGAGCCGATAAGACAGAAAAACAAATTCTAGAGCTCTTTTATTGGCCAGGGATATACCAACAAGTGAAGCAATACTGTCGAGAGTGTCCCATATGTCAGCGTAATAGCAGATACCACCCACCAAGAGCTCCCCTACAACCACTCCCGATCATAGGTGAACCTTTCAGTAGAATAGGTATGGATATAATAGGACCCTTGTTGCCCTCGCGTAGTGGATTTAGATATGTTCTTGTTATCGTGGATTATGCCACTCGCTTTCCAGAAGCCCTGCCACTACGTAGACCAGACACTACTAATATTGCCAAAGCCATGATTACGGTTTTCTCAAGAGTAGGATTTCCCAAAGAGGTCATAACCGACCAGGGGACACCTTTTGTGTCCCAACTAATGAAGCAGGTGTGTTCCCAGTTAGGAATTAAACAGATCCGCACCTCGGCTTATCATCCTCAGAAGTATGGATTAGTCGAAAGATATAACGCTACCATCAAAATCACCCTAAAGAAGCTCTTGGCTTTAGAATCCAGGAACTGGGAAGACCTTTGGCCTTGTTTGCTATTAGGTGCAAAGAGCAGAAAAGTACAGGATACTCCCCCTTTGAATTGTTGTATGGCCACAAACCACGCACCTTGTTAGAGATGGCTCAAGAAAGTTGGGAAACGGAGCCACACAATACCAAACCCATCACAGAGTATGTGTCCAACCTAAGAACCCATTTGAGTCAGATAAGGGCGATTGTTAGAAATAACTTGGAAGAGGCCCAAACAGCACAGAAGAAACAATATGACAAAGAGGCTAAAGAAAGAACGTTCCAAATAGGAGATCCCGTGTTGCTGATGATGGCCTCCTCTGACCATAAGTTATTAGGACAGTGGCAGGGACCATACATTATAATAGACAAAGTCACTCCAGTGACATACCGCATTGAGTTGGACCCCATCAGACATGTATCCCAGGTATATCATGTTAATCTATTGAAGAAATGGGAGGGTCCTGTCCCGACCACCGTAAACATGGCACGGGTAGTGGCCACCTCAGTTGACCAATGTATAGATTTGCCTGGTTCCTTACGAGAACATCTATCACAGGTTTTACAACCGTTACAGGGAACATTTTCCAATTCACCAGGCAGGACCTCTTTTATTAAACATTCAATAAGAACAACCCCAGCGAAACGCGCGCGGTTAAGACCATATCGCATTCCTGAAGCACGTAGACAAACCATACGTGAAGAGATACAGGAAATGATACAGATGGATATCATTGAACCCTCCATGAGTGAATGGAACTCCCCGATTGTTCTAGTACCCAAACCCGATGGGTTGGTGCATTTTTGTATCGACATCAGAGAAGTCAATAAAATATCAGAGTTTGATACCTATCCCTTAACCAGGGTTGAGAGATGGTGGAAAGAATTGGACAAGCTAAATACATCAGTACGCTTGATCTTTGTAAGGGGTATTGGCAAATTCCCCTTCGCAAAGAAGACCGAGAAAAGACAGCGTTCTCTACACCCGATGGGTTATACCAGTTTAAGGTGCTACCCTTTGGGTTGCATGGAGCCCCGGCTACTTTTCAAAGAGCCATGAATGTAATCTTACGACCACATGAGCAGTATGCTGGCGCTTACATTTTTGATATTATCATCTATAGCGAGACTTGGGAACAACACTTGTGTCATCTCTCCAATGTGGTCAAGGCCCTGGGGAATTATGGTTTGCGGATAAATCCTGCCAAAGGAGTGATTAGGCCACAGGCCTCCAAACTCACAGCGATAACACAAATTCCTTTGCCACAATCCAAGAAAGACTTGAGAGCTTTCCTGGGATTACTGGGGTATTACCAAAGATTTATCCCTCAGTTTTCACAGAAGGCGGCCCCTCTAACCAACTTATTGCAGAAAAACTGTAAAACCGAAGAGATTCTCAAACATCCCCCCTTAGAGGTAAAACAGGGTTTTGAGTCCCTTAAAACGGCTCTAATGCCGGATTCAGTGTTAACCAGTCCAGACTATTCTCTCCCCTTTATCCTACAAACCGACGCCTTGGACCTGGGGATTGGGGCATTCCTTTCCCAGGAAACAACACAAGGAGAAAAATCTATCTTGTATATTAGCCGCAAGCTGTTTCCGAGAGAACAAAATTATGCCACCATAGAGAAAGAAGCCCTGGCCAACAAGTGGGCTGTAGAATCCTTGAGGGACTATCTAGAGGGTAGAGAGTTCACCCTGTATACTGATCACACTCCTTTAGAGTGGTTAGCCAGGAATAAGGGTCATAATGAGAGAGTACTTAGGTGGTTTATTTCCTTACAACCCTATCGATTCCACACCAAGCACCGGAAGGGAAGCGACCAAGGTAATGCTGATTTGTTCTCTCGATTTCCTCAAGAGTCGACCCCAAGTAGTAGGACAGCAAGGGAAAGGGAATGTGAGAAGGGACTCACAGAGGTAGCCCCCTGGGCAGACTATTCCCGTTGTCCACTGAAGGATCGAGTGTGTCAGACCGGCATCAGGAGTCCCGATCCTACTTTTGTAACTCCATGCCGTCTTTCCGTATCTATGCAGAGAGCCGGCAGTCAAGACCCGGAAGGGGTTGGAATCAACCTAGGAAGTACATTTACTCCTCCAATGAAAGACCGAGATTGTGACGAGGAAGGCGGGCAGATCTGGAGAGTGGAGTCGGATGAGAGGACGCTAGGAGGAGAAGCGGAGAACTCTCGTGACCAGACCAGCGTGACAGAGCCCCGGAAAGAGAACGGTGTAGAAGAAGAACCGGACGAGTCGTGGTGTGAGGACTGATGGAGTCCCCGAAGGATGCTGGAGAGCGGCCGTGACTCTGGAGAGTTACGGCAGGGCCGGTGATTGGGGTGTTACGGGAGTCGGAGGGCACGGGGAGGTGGTAACTGGAGGGCACGGGAAGGTGGTAACTGGAGGGCACAGGTAGGTGATAACTGGAGGGCACGGGAAGGCGAAAAGCATAAAACGGAAAGCCTGCTTTAAAGTTCTTGGCCGCAGTTAATATCCTGACTTACTTTGTACCTAAAACCTGCCATCGTTTAGCGATTCCTGTTTCATATGGTTTCTGGTTGGGTTTGAATACTCAGTTACGCATCCAAATAGGATGTGTAGATCGATGCCCTTTTGTTTTCTACATCAGCAGTTTGGTATTACCATTCCCTTTTTATTAAAAGCACTTGACCTGAAAACGACCCAAGAACGACCCAGAAACGAACACTGTCTGGTGTGGTGACGGTTTATAGTCCTTTAATCACGTAGAATTAGCATTCTGACGGTCACTTTCTTTTTACCTCTTTTATGAGCCTCCTGGGTAAACCTGTGGTCTCCGATGAAGAGGAACCTGGAAAGACAGCCCTAACAGCCCTACTTCAAGAGAAAGAAACATACAGTGACTCACGAACCTTTGTCTCCCCTGAACCTAAACCAATTATCAATAAACAACCTGTTCGCACCTATCTTCAGCCTGCCAGCCTGTTTATCCGACCTGCGCTCCCACAAAAAGACAAGAGGTGTTTGGCAAAACAGGAACAGTTGGTTTAATTAAATGCTGCTGCTGGAAGAACAATGACAGAGTTGTGGTCTGATGACTGTCTCAAAGTAGATTGTTGTTGGCCATCATTATGCACATTTCATATGTGTCACAAAACAATTCATACATTCTTTTAGTGAAAGAAATGTGGGCCTAGTCACTGAGTCATAAATCTAACCACCTGGTATGGAGTGCAGGTGGGTCTCGACCTTATGTGGACACAGTGCGGGCCTGTGGGTGCGTGTCCAGATGTCTAGTATAAGGAGCGCATGACTACTGTGTGTAGTGTGCATGCTGTGTTCTGACTGGCTGATTGTTCCTAACCTCATGTGGCATCTAACTTTATTGTGTTTAGGGAAAGGGCACCCCTCCGGCCAAATGTGTTTTTACTGGAGCCAATCTCCTTGGACCAATGTGGTGTCACTGCCTATCGGTGGGCTTGATCTGTGTTTTTCTCATTCGTGCATTTCTCTAAGGGCTATGTGTCACCCCATATATGGTCTGTCAATAAGTTGCTTCACGCCTAGGTCACAGGGCCTGCAGGAGCACGTATTTTTGACTCTGGGTTGATAGGGAGGTCATATCGGGTGGATTTTACAAAAGTGGTTTAAGCTTGTTGTTATGCGTACATATATTATGGATTACATTTACTTTGAATTTTCCAATACAAACAGCCAAAATATCTTACCACAAACATGGGTGGAGTTTTTGCATTATGCCAACAAGGTACTGAAGGGCTGGGTGAGGAACAGCCAGGTGGATGCTTATTATTGACTGTACAACTCGAATTTGAAGGAGCACATGCTTGATATTTGTTTTCCAGACCCGCGCCAAACTCTAGTTAATACCACGCTAACTGCCCGAGAAAAACTGTTGATGAGGCAGACATTAAGATCAGTACCAGAGTGTTTAAGAAGGCTTCTGGCTGGAACTCTCAAAAAGGAAGTCATGGTTCCCACCGGAAGAAGGAGGGGGAGATAAAAAGACTGAATCCTCCAAAGGCCCCCAAAACAATTCAAATGGGAAAGGGTCCGATTCTCACTCCTAATATTGTCACCAGAAAAAAACTTTCCTGAAAAAGGTCAGCAACCCAAACCCATCAAGTGCTATGAATTGTACGAGTATTGACACTACAAGGGGGATCCCAAGTGTCCAAAAAGGGCACCACCTCTCACTGGAGGAAATATTCTGTGGGTTGCAAGTATAGTGCTGGTGGAGGAGTTTGTCCAAATTAATAGGGGGGAGTTTGGTGGGGTTAACCTAGTGCCCTGGATAACAGTGAGATGGTTCCTAAGATCCATGTGCCCTCAAATATGACTAAGTATGGGCAATACATCACCATCAATAGGCAAGGGGTTAAGGGTTGAAGGTTCTGAGGAATACAGAAGCCAGTATGACTATTTTAAGGAATCAGTTGGTGTCCCCAGATCAGACAATTCCAAAGGCATCACACCTATCACTGGGGAGGGTGCGGGGGGAGTTTACAGGTCTTAATAAAGTTGCTCTGAGCCCTGCCATACTTGTGGATTCTTTGTTGAGTAATGACCTTGAGCACACAATTTGGTAGGAAGTGGAGCTCATGTGGAGAGTTTGGCCCTTGTTCCCGTTGAGTGTCGGGGGTTAAACAGGTCTTCTTAATGTTTCTGTGAGACCTGCCATTCAGGTGAACTGTTTGTTGCGTTGCTTGCGTTATAATTCCTTGGAAAAAAAAGGTCAGAGGCATTTGGTAAAACAAGAATAATTTGTTTAATTAAACAGCTCGGCTAGGAGTACGGTTACAAATACTAGATCTAAGGACTGTCTTGATTTACATTTGGTTTGTGTCCTTTTTATATATAAAGTACAACAGGTAATCAAATGTTTCCGGTATACCATATATGAAGAGCAATGTTGGTTAGTGCCTTTGGAGTCATAAATTAATGGTCAAATGGTTACTGCAGGCGTGTCTCGACCTCAAGGTGGACACAATGTGGACAGGGGTGGATGTGTTCAAATGTCTGGCATTGGGAGCATGTGATCATTACATGTGATAGGTCCTGATTGGCCAACTCATGTTGCATCTGACTTTATGGTGTTTTTAGGAACTTGTGTACCCCCTCTGGCCATGTGTGCTTTATTGGGGCAATCTCCACTGACCGTTCTAATGTTGCTATGCCTATCTGTGGGATTGATCAAGAGTTTCCTGCCTGAGTATTTGCCTGCCAGCTACGCACCCTCCCACCTGTGACCCAAAAAATCATCAATTCTTCGGCCTAACAACATATTTGTGAGTTGAGGTTGATGTAGATTTCACAACAAATGATTCTGTTTATAAAGATGACATTTTATTTTCATTGATATATGCATAGAGTTCCATATTAACATTCTCCCCTTTAGTTGACTTTTCAACTACACTACCTGACTCATGCATTTCAACAAGTACTTTGCTTGTGGCCTGTTGTTCTTTAAGTTTGCTATTGACAACCACTTCCTCCCTATTTACTTGAATTCTACCCAGTTTGAGGACTGTGTTTTTATAGTAGGTGATCCCTAATTGTATAACTTTGCATACCAATAGAAACACAATGAATACTTGCAAAAGTGATTATTATAAACAGGATGTCCATCATGGGAGCCAGGAGAATCAATTAAAAAAACACTCCTGCTCGGGGGCACCACCTTTTTTCATGCATGCTTCTTTGTAGATTATGCAGTGCTTGAATGGCAAGCGTCAGTGTAATTCCCTGGGATTAATGTGCAGCAGGTGGCGCCAATCTAGGCACAGATCCCTCCCTCCATTGCGGTTATTAAGTCCAGTAAATAACAGTGCTGCATTACCATGAGGAAGAGGGCTTGCATTTCTCCCTTGATTGGATTGAGGCTGAACTCAGAGCTGTTCACCATTCTGACCATTTCCGACCTAGTGATGTGCAGCCAGCGGGTGTTAGCTTTTGTCTGCAGCGTGAAGAAGGATATTGACCACCCCTGCCCCAATTGTGCTTCTATAAACAGCCTATATTCTTCTGGTATGTCTTTGAAAGGAGCACAGCTAAAATAATCTGCCTCTCTCTTCTGGTATGAGTTTAGTGCAGCAAGGTATTCTTTTTCAATAATGGATGCTGGTACAAGTCTATTAGCTCTTCTCAAGAATGACCAGGGTTAGTCTGTGCAGTGTGACCAGGAAACACAGTCCTCTCCATCCAGCAACCAGCTGAGTATAGGCATGCTGACTGCACTGCCAATAATAATTCATAAGTGTGGAGATGCTTCATTGCATATCTGAAATATGAACTATCACTCCATAGTTATAATTTTACGCATCTGAAGCATTCCTTTTCCTCGGAAACATATGGAATACAGTGAAAGGTTTTATACAATCATGTGTTGACCTTTCTGTTGTACCCAAATGTACCCACCAACTTCGGTGTCCCAGATTTCCTGACACAGGTTAGTCATACTTTCATTAAACTCTCCCCATGTGCCCATTCCCCTTTTTATCCCTGAGTTGGATGGCCCCACAAAGGAATTCTACATTGGGCAACCGCTTATTGTTAAAGAAGACTGCCCCGGATATTAAGAACAACTCTCGGTAAAGAGATGGATGCTGGAGCAGATGTGTTTGTGCACAGAATCCGAGGGTTCAACTACCTCCAAAAGCCACCCAGGGCCAAGTGGTACCTTCCTCTATGGCACTGTTCCTTTGCATCCTGTCCAGTTTGGATTGGATATTAGTGGGTGAAGATGAATAGCTCTGTTGGATTGGTGTTGTATCAGGTTAGGTTTACAACTACCCTGTGTGGTTCTATCTTGTTGAGTTGGATCTCGGCCCTTGCTCTACATTGGTAGATGCATATAATGCATTTTGCTTTCTCGGGGGCTACCTCTTGGGACAAGCAGATTCTATCTGTGCATACCGAGTGGGATCAATGATCAGACATAACATGACTGGCTAATCCTTGGGAGCAGACTGTGGGTATGTGCTGATACCAATATGTAAAAATGCACTGTACAGTGCTTGTGGGATGATGGTGTTCTGTTTAGTGTGTTAGAAATGGGAGTCCCTGGTCAGCAGTGCCTTGCTCCCTGTCCAAGTAGGGACCCATCCAACAACTCAGGGCAAGGGGATTACACACCTAAGATAACCCCTTCTAACCCCCTGGGTAGCTTGGCACAAGCAGTCAGGCCTATCTCAGAGGCAATATGTAAAGCATTTGTAACACAGTGAAACCACTACAAATAGACATCACAGCACTTTAGAAAAATACCCAATATATATCTGAATGAAACAAGAGCAAGACGACAAACATCCAGCATACACAAGTAAAGATATGGCTCTTAAAAGGGTCAAAACAGTTCATAGAAAACTATGGCCGGTCACTTTTAGCACAATGTACCCGGGATGCATCAAAATCAAAGCCTAAAAACAGGCGCAGAGGAAGCACTGGAAAAGCAAAGCAATGCGTTTTTTCCTTACTCCCAAGGGAGGTGATAAATTGGTTACTTACTGCCAGGGAAGGTGATGCATTGGTTCCTTACTACAGTGTAGAGGAGTTGATACGCTGGTTCTGTACTGTCAGGAGAGGTGATGATTTGGTTCCTTACTGTGAGGGGAGGTGATACGTCGATCTTCAGAAACGCAGCCTTGGTTGCTTACTGCTGAGCAGCTTCGATGGAGAACTTGGTGCACAAGTGTGAAGCGTGGAAAATCCGGACGAGATGGGGTCGAAGTGGCAGGCGCTGCATCAATTTTCCCAGCCATGAGCTGTTGATGCCCAATTTCTTCAACCTTACAGCAGGGCCTGCCTCGTAGTTGGAGTGGGTGTCTAGGGCGTCAGAGACACAGTGCACAGGACTCGGACTGCAGACGTCTTTCCATCTGCATGACAGGTACAGCGGCGTTGTGTGGATTTATTATCCCCACTGTGGTGTTGTGGCAGAAGAACTGTTGCTGAAACCCAAGAGCGCAGCTTTTCTTCACTTCTTTGCAGAAAAGCTGCCTCCAAGGGCCCAGAACTGGAATTGGCACCAATTGGCATGTCGGAAATACCAGCAGAGGAGTTAGGGCTTGCAGCTGAAGTCTATGATGGCCCTGAGACTTCTAAACAGGAAGCAAGCAAACACAAGCCCTTGGAGAACCTTGGCAAGCAGTATTCAAAAGAAAAGTCCAGTCCTTTTACTATCCAAGGCAGAAGCAGCAAGCAGCATGCCAGCATAACACAGCAAAAAGCAGAGTAGCAGTTACCCTCCTTTAGCTTCCTCAGCTCTTCTTCTTGGCAGAATCTTCTCTAGGTCCAGAAGTGTCCTGAAGTCATAGTTTCTGAACTCCGGTACCTATACCAGTTGCTGCCTTTGAAGTAGGCAAACCTCAAAGGAAAGACTTTGTAGAGCCCAAGACCCTGCCTTTATCTGACCTGCCTCCAGACACACTACAGGGTGGTGGACACAGCTTTGTTTGGGGACAGGCACAACCTACCCAGGTGTCAGTGATAACTCCTCCCACCACTCTAGCTCGGGAATACCCATCAGCCTCATGATGGGCCATCAGGATAGGCAGCGCACACCTAAGCTCCCTTTGTGTAACTGTCTAGAGTGAATGCACAAACAGCCCAACTGTCAGTCTAAACCAGACATGGATTCCACAGATAGACTGAGGAACATAATGTTAATGCAGAAATGCTCACTTTCTAAAAGGAACAAATCTGATGGGGCACTTATCTCCTGCACCCGGCTGTCGCTCTGCAATTGGGGAAATCATTCCTTAGTAAAACTCTTCCTCCATAGTCACATCTTTGTTGCCTGATTATCATTATTAATCCAAAATCTTAACTCGTGCATCTTCCTTGATTACATCACTGCGGAGACAGCATGTTTGTGCATTGAATTATTTATTCATCATTTTCAAATACCAAACGTTACCATTCTAGGCTTTTACGAAGGCATGTGAGGACAAACATGTTTCAACAGTATTTTGAATGACATCAACGTGCTTCCAATGCATTTCAAATTATAAAATTATTCGTCAGGGGTTTAACTGAAAATAAAGTAAAGAAACTATTAAGCTGGCTGCTCGACCATTATTCCTAACACGAACTGATAACTCTAACTTTACCCTCAGCCATACTAAAACCATCAAATGTTTACAGTACCCGTAACTCTCCCTCCGTGCTCAAACCCTCACCTCTCCCAAAGTGTAAATCGGCATTTAACACAATATGTACAGCACATCTCTGCTCGCTCCCAGCTGTACAATTCCCACTAAGCTACGAGCCACCCTTCTCACGAAATTTACCTTCTCTGCGCCGCAACCGGCAGCATAACCTCACTTCACTTCCTCATGGCAAAAATACTTTAAGTTTTACACTCACGCTCGCGCCGTATTTAAAGAAGAAAGTCTTACACCTGTGAGCAATCTAGCTGCAAGCCTCCACCCCTCCCTGTTGTTTAAACGTACATCATGTCGATAGACTTCATCTCCCATAATACCCTACATCCTGATCGGAGAAAGTATGCTCACACCAAATTAAAGTCGTCCCTTTAAATCATCAAGAAACATAAAAGACATATTTCGAAAATGAAAATAAAACGTTTAAAAAATGTCAAAGTTCCACACTTGACAAGTACCCCTCCTTGAAAAAAACATTAAAAAGAAAGCAAACTGTTCGAGTAGCAGAGTTCAACTGTCCCCTCATTTATATATCAGTTTAGTTCATTATTGCATTTGAGTCATTCCACTTGCGGTGGTATTGTCTTTCTGTCTCCGCGATGGTGTTTCCTTTAGAAAGTTTAAACTTAAATCATTGGGGTGCAAGCTCTGAGGCGATAATGTTGCAAAGCAATTCAGTCAAGATTGAGTGACTGCACTCCTTCCCTTAAACAATTACTCTTGTGTTCCAGCTCATACGATGAGGTGCGTGCGAACAGGAGCTCCTGTTCGCACGCACCTCATCGTATGAGCTGGAACACAAGAGTAATTGTTTAAGGGAAGGAGTGCAGTCGTTCAATCTTGACTGAATCACTTTCTAAAAGGGCCATTTTCAAACATGCACATTAGAAACCAACTTCACCTAATGATGTATTTTTAAATTGTGAGGACAGCGACCCCAACCTCCAATCTCGATTTCTTCCCAATTGGAAGTTACACTTGTAAGCAGTTAAAGGCAGCTCCAATGATAACCGAGGGTACAGATAGTCCTTGCACTAATAAAAAACAAAATTAGCAGTATTTCACTATCAGGAACTGTAAAACACACCAGTACATGTCCTACCTTTTAAATACACTGCACCCTGCCCATGGGCGTACCTTGAGCCTATCTTAGAGGTGCCTTACATGTAATAAAAGGGAAGGGTTGGGCCTGGCTAGTGGGACACTTGCCAGGTTGACATGGCAATTAAAGACGGCACTCACAGATACTGCAATGGCTGGTCTGAGACATGGTTGCATGGCTACTCATGTGGGTGGCACAATCAGTGCTGCAGGCCCAGTAGTAGCATTTGAATTACAGTCCCTGGGCACACATAGTGTAGTTTACTGGGGACTTACAGGAGAAATCAAATATGCCAATCATGTATAACCAATCACCAATACAATTTACTCAAGTGCGGAACTGCCCATAGTAGGCAGATCATACATAACCACAGAATTATACATACCTTTTGTGGTGCCACCACTGTGTGAGGTATGGGTCCCCTGGGAGTCATATGTGCTCCTCCTGCGGCTGTTTTTCTTCCGAACATTGAAAAATGATTTTAGTTCAAGGGTGGCATCGTCATTGGCATTGTCATTGAAGAGTTTGATGCATGTTAGAGAGGTGCACCCTCACAAGTGATAAGCAGAATCATCGCTGCTTGCCCATGTTTTTTCCTAATACCCTTGGTGTTGGATCGGAAATGCCTTTTTTTCCCTTTGGGTTGTGTGGGTTTAAAACAAGTTGACATTGGTGCACTTTGTTGTTTTTGCAGTTACCTGTTTCGAAAGAGCTTGGTTGATATTTAATTCAGCTAGTCACATATGTTGTGTCATTAATGGTTTCAGAGACCTTGTATTTTACCCAAGGGGTGTGATCCCGTCAACCTACTAGTCACAATCTAGTGAGGTATCAGAAGGCAACTCCTGTTAGAAAAGTCTTTTAGTGATTTTGGTAGTGAAGGTGTATATTATTCTCTATACAGCTCTTACTTTTATAAGCTGTTGAGCCCCTTTTCCCTAATCCTACTGGGGTGGTTATCAGACCTTTGACATTTCAATTCCGAGTGATCAGATCTGTGTGAGGTATGTTTGTGAGGTGGTCTCATGAGCACAGGGAGGGGTAGAATTGTGGGTTTTAGCAGAAGTCCGAGGATGACACTAGTTTTGCCAAGGGCGCCTCGCCCAGTGCATGCCTAACAGCACTCTTGCCGTGCTGCCACTTCCCTAGGCTATTCTCCTGCTGGGACTTCCTCTTTTTGATATCACCCCCAGTCGCGCCTACTACACGTTATGTAGTTCAGTATCCCAATGGGTACGTGGGAATGTGGAAAGAGGGGGCTCAACGCTGTTTGGTGTTCCTGATGTTTGCCACATGCCCTGTGGACATGTTTTTCTGATTTTACACCTCCCTGTTCCTGGGACGTATTGTGTAACATGGCCCTCCCTAAGGGTCTCAGATAGCTGGTTTTGCTGATCTCGACCTTGCCTTTTATCTGGAATCTTCAGTTTGCCTGATGTTGTGTGGTGTTTCCCTTTTAGTTTATTTTGGGCATTTCCCTGAATCGTAAAATTCATTGTTTCCCTTGCCCCATTGGTGAGGTACTGAGACTGCTCTGTGGTTCTTCCCTTCCTACCCGTACTGCCGACATGGGGTCCAAATTCAGGGCCAACTATTGTCTTGGTTTGTTCTTGCAAGGTTGGATCAATGTTAGTGAACTATTTTTGTAAGGAGGTTGAGCCTGGAAGGGGTACACCTGGTGTCCTGCGATCCATCTTGGAGGCCTCTGTCCATGGCACCCCTCTATCCCTCAGGCCCCACCCTGCCCTGAATGATTCAGCGACCCCCCGTCTGGAATATCAAACTCATCATTTTGTTGTGGTAGGGTGACCAGATTTCTAAAGCCAAAATAATCAGGACAGTTCACAAAAATAGGAGCAGCACTACAATTTTCCGTCGCAGAATGCCTTGAAGGCAGTGCTTACAAACAGAGCAATCTCAGACCCCTGTGCACTAAGGGAAAACAAACTACGGCTATTACACATATCATAAAAGGACTGGCACCTATTACTGCTCAAAAACATATAATTAATAATTTAATGGGGTGTCTCCAAGAATATGGGATAAGTGCTTGATCCACCGAAATCCTCTGGGAGAGATGACCATAAAAACAGGGCTATGTGGCCAAATCCAAGCTATCTGGTCACCCTAAGCTAGGCTTATTGACTCGTGCGTGTTGGGTCTGTGGAGTTTTGGGGTCTTACCATCCCAGAAGCAAAAAGAACATTGATTCGCCAACATGGGGGATGGCTTTGTTCGGTAACAAGACAAAATATTGAATTCAAAATATAGAATTACCAAAATATCGAAGTCAAAATATAGAATGGACAAAATATCGAATGGACAGAATATAGTGGTGAAAAATATCGAATTGAAGGTAAGTAATTTAATATCGAATAGTCATTTTTACCCCTACGCTATCCAACGCTTTCCCTACTGTTGCACTCTCTGGAGTGGGAATAGTAATTTTTACCCCTACGCTATCCAACGCTTTCCCTACTGTTGCACTCTCTGGAGTGGGAATAGTAATTTTTACCCCTACGCTACCCAACGCTTTCCCTACTGTTGCACTCTCTGGAGTGGGAATAGTACTTTTTACCCCTACGCTATGCAACGCTTTCCCTACTGTTGCACTCACAAATTACTTTTAAGACATTTAAAAAAAATCGATATTTTGACTAACTATATTTTTGATTTGAAATTTTTGCACTTACCTGTTTGTAGATAGGAAGTCGATATTTTTGCATTCTATATTTTTTCTTCGATATTTTGGTAATTCTATATTAGTGAATTCTATATTATGTCTGTGATCCCTTTGTTCATAACTGAAAGAGAGGCCTCCATTGCTTTGGAGGCTTTTGGAGCATTTGGGGCACTGGTGGGACTACACACCATGAAGGAATTGTTGAGTGTGGGCATGATGCTCAAAAATGTGGACCTTTTGCCTTGGTGACTGGAATGCGTCCCATTAGACTTGGCTGCAGGCCCTGGGTGCTGGCTTTTTCAATCAGGGTTCCTTCCCGCCCTCTTGTCAGACTTTCGTGCCCTTTGGGTGTGGCCAGTGAAACCTGCCTTGGGGAATCAGCAGCAGAGTGGGGCCTAGTTTATGTAGGTGTTTTAGCCAACCTGATTAATCAGTGCTCCCACAGACTCTCCATCGATGCCAAACCTAGGATGGACACCTGATTGACACAGCCCACAGCAACCCTGAATTCGCGGATGCAAGAATAACTTTTTGAACCCCCCATGCTGCCTTTAGTCCTTTATGTTCTAGAAAAATGGATACTATTTGCCTTTCACTAACTGAGGTGAGATACTCGGGGTTATTTTGTTGGTATTATAATTTTTTCCTACCTTCATTTACTGAGGGGGCCTGTTTTACTGTGTATTTTGGCTCTGTGATTGTGAGAAGGCACTAACTCTAAAGACTGCCACCCCTTCTTCCTGGGGATGTGGCCCCAGTCCCTGTTGTGCTAGGTTCCCTGTCTGTGGCTGCTGCGGTCAAGTGGTCCTCCAATTGATTGATCCCTGCTGCAGTTGAGTGTTAGCTAGCAAAGCTCACAGCAACTGAGTGTATGGGACATTCTGATTATCCTGTGCTAGGAGGAATGTTCATGGGGTTTTGTGGTCTCTGGCCCTGGCTCACTAACCTCTTCTTCTTTTGCTGCTCATGGTATGCCTTTGTCTGGCATCTCTCCAACAGGTGACCCTGTCTATGACAATAGTAGCACTCTCTACTGGCAGGTTATGACAGCCTTCCTGGCCTCTGCTACCATAACCTATTCATGCTCCTGGACTGCCTGTTTGAAACCCTCTAAAGTTTTGCGGTGGGGCCCCCAATGTGATTGGTGCCATCTGCACTGTTGTGGCCATCACTGTCCCCTCCAGGGCAGTCTTTTTCAACCTATGCTGAACTCATTTTGCTGTTTCTCTTTTGATCTGCTCCTGCTTCTCTCTAATCTTTTCTTACTTTTTCTTATCGTAGTGGAGTATATGAGCTTGTATCTCCTGGCACGGTTTGTTATTGATGGAGCAAGGACTCATGTAAAAGAGATTTGCTTGGACGTAATCCTCTCATATAATACCGTACCGAAGTATTAATAATGTCTGTAATACTAATTTGCACAACATTCCATATATTTGTAGAAAAGGGGAAGCTTGCCTATGTGTTTTACTAACAAGTAACCCGAGTGTAATTAAAGATGGCTGCTAACGCCTGAAAATGTACTGCACATGCGTCAGCTGCATGATGTCTTAACGCTTGGAGGGAAAATTCTGCTTCTGAGCAATAGCATCTAATATGGGCGCTTGAAAACTCACGTACTAAGCATCTCCTTTACTAAAACTAAACGAGTTATAAACTAAGTGCTAATGCATAAATAGTTGTAAATGGGATTAGAGTCGAGATAGGTGGTATACAGTGAAATCATTTTATTTTTAATGTAATACTTTAACTTTTGACCTCTCTATTAGTTCATATTTGGGCCACTGAACAATGCTAAAGTCTGACACCCAGGTGATTTTGCCCGCATGCGCAGAAGGGACAACTCTGAAACAGTGAGCTCAAGTCTTGGGATTCGTCCAAGGACGTTCTCCACACATGTCCTGGGGACCAGCTGAACATCCTGAAGATTCAATGCACGACTGTGAAATTGTATACATTGCTGTCGATAAAGTTTACAAATATGGGTGGGAAATAAAGCTTGGGAGAACAAATTATTTGGCGGGATCCTAAAACAATGAACTTAAGGAAAGTATTACAAATTTTGCATGGTGTGAGGATCATTCCCTCCGCTCGTCCAATCAGAAATAGGAGTTTCATAAGGTTAAAAGATTTGGGGGTGGTACATGCCATCAAAAAAGTATAATTGGGGTAGTTAGTTAGATTAGTTAGAGAAGTCGCTGCCAGAACGCTGAGAGACGGAGATGCTGTTTGAAAGCTGATAGAATACCTGAAGAAGCAAACTTAGAATTTTCAAAGCAAAATAGAACTAGAAGAAGATCGCGGAAGGATCGAGGAGGTAATAGAATTAGAAGAAGATTGTGGAAGAATGGAGGAGGAAGTTAGCATCAGTGAGGGGTTGAATCCAGAAGAGGTAATCTGTCCTGTCCTATCCTGTCCTGAAGTACCTGTTCCCTGAATTTTCTAAGGGGCCCATTAACTCATGGCCAGAGGGGTCTAATTTTCGCATTATCCTAGATAAATCTTTGACCTATCCTCCTCTCCCCTCTCTGTCTCTAATTTCCAGTCCACCATGACATTCATCAGGGACTGGATGAACCACAACCATCTCAAATTGAACCCGGATAAAACCGAGTTGGTTCTCACCGGTGGTTCTTCCAGTCCCTGGAACTCTTTCTTCTGGCCCCCCTCTCTTGGTCCCTCCCCCACTCCTTCAACCACGGTCAAAACACTGGGTGTTAAAATGAACAACCAGCTCACCCTCCATTCACAAATCAGCTCTGTAGTCTCCTCCTGCTTCCTCACCCTCCGAACCATCCGCACTGTCTCCCGTTTTTTTTCCCCCAGGCACTCAAGTTGATCATGGCCGCACTGGTGATATCGCGGCTGGACTATGCCAATGCCCTTTACAACGGCATCCCAGCATACAGCCTGCGGAGGCTCCAGATGGTCCAGAACCAGGCGGCCCGGTTGGTCTATGGTCTCTCACGTTATCATCACTCCACACCCCTCCTCAGGGAGCTTCACTGGCTTCCTGTTAAGGAACGTTCCCTTTTCAAGACCGGCTGCATGGTCTTCCAGGCCCGCCAAGGCACTGCCCCCACCTTCATCTCCTCGCTTATAAAAGAATACGTCCCCACCAGAGAGCTTCGTTCTTCTTCCAAGTCTCTCCTTCAAATCCCACGTTTCAAACGTAAAAAGTGGGGTGGGACCAACTTTTCTACCTTAGCTCCCACTTTCTGGAACTCCCTCCCCGATCACCTTCGTTCTGCCACTCATTATCTTTCTTTCCGTAAAGACCTAAAAACGTTCCTTTTCAAACAGGCCTTCTCCGTGTAACTTCCCTTCTTCTCTACGACAGGTTTTATTTTGCCTCTGTTTGCCGAACTCTCTACTAGCGCCAAGAAACCGTACGGTGCACGCTGCGCTCTATAAATGTTTTAAATTGGAAATTGGAAATTGGAAATAAATATAATTCTGTGTATTGTGTCAATGTGCTTTCTCTCTCTATCCTCTCTTTCCAGGGGTACTAGTTGTTGTAAAATCTTATTTTAAATTGGATAGACCGATCTTACTGTAATGATATCCAGGCAGGTTCCGCAGGAGCGTCAGGAATCCGATGATAAGTCCACAACCTTCCCCTACAGCCTTCCGACTCTATCAAGCACTAGAGTATCGAGCGGCTCGCCAGGGGAAAACAGGGAGACAAAACAAGGAAAGGCGGGGAAAAACAAAAGAAGACTTGACTGTAATCTTCTGTGACGATTGGACACCTTGCTATGCTGAATTCAGGAGGACGTCGGGCTGAAAGACAAATATGTATTTCTAACAACAGTTTCTACTATAAATAAGCCTCTATATCCTCTATAGCAGTCTAACATACCACCAATTTTTTGTCTGGTGTCCAGGATGGATGTACAGGATGAAGAGGTTTTTGTCTTGAGCTACAACTAGAGTAATGAAAACAGGATTGAGTAATAACACTTTGTCCACCAAGACCACACACTGTACACTCTTGAAACACAAAGCTCTCTCACTGGTTCTGAAGCACAAGGCTGTCCAACGTAAACAGTGTTCAACAGTACACTTGACAGGAGTTCAATGCCAACACCAGCACTGGGTAATGAATATCTAAAGAAACAAAATGCATGTGTAAAAACCAAAGCACATCAAATATCTGGAATAAACAAGTAGGCAGCGCAGAGCGCTGTTACCGTGATTCTTAGATGTGTCAGTTCTGTCTTACACCTCCAATTGAATCCACGCAAGTATCCCCAAGCACAATGGAAGGTTGACCCAGATGATGGTGGATGAGGAGCCAGCAGTATACAGTCAAGTAAAGGAATGAAAGGGGCAAATGAAAGTGGGCTTGCCGAATGGCCGAGGAAAACCCCAGCCAAAAGGTGTACAAGGTGTAACAATAACCTAAATACCTAAAGAAGGAGACCCTCAGACCACCAGGCCGGATCAGATGACGGAGAACAAGCCCGGCCGCCAGGCGGAGTAGCCAACCAATGGGTCTGTAAGGGGTAAAGGAGTGGAGCCCGGCCGGACGGCGGAGACTAAGCCCGGCCGTCGGGCGGAGCAACAACCGGGAGAGGAAACAGAGCACAAAAGTGCCCGGCCGGATGGCGGAGACCTAGCCCGGCCGTCGGGCGGAGCAAAGGGGAATGGAAACAGAGCACACAAGTGCCCGGCCAGACGGCGGAGACCTAGCCCGGCCGTCGGGCGGAGCAAAGGGGCATGGAAACAGAGCACACAAGTGCCCGGCCGGACGGCGGAGACCTAGCCCGGCCGTCGGGCGGAGCAAAGGGGAATGCTGATAGTGTCAGCGGGCTTCCGAAGAGAAAGTAAGCGGAAGCCTCGAAGAATCTAAGGCAAATACGAAGGACAGCAATCCTTCGGCAGCACTCCAAATGAAGGTGAACAGAAACCAGAAGTCAGGCACAGGAAACAGGACGGAACAAGAACACAGAGCTAGACGCAAGAACGTAAAGCGTCGCTCCCATAGCTCATGTCAGTTTTATAGGGGCTTGTCTGTTAAAGGGGCAGTACGTGTATTCAGCAGGCCGCGATTCTCGGGGCATGACACTTACTTCCTAAGAAAGATGGAGTTAACACTGAAATTTCTTCTGCTCTTATGATTAATTTGATAAATATTTAAAACTTACCTGAGACTGTGGTTATTCAATGTGAAAATCAAGTAAATGAGACCTATGTTAATATCATCAAATGCTAATCAACTAAAATAGATCCATTACTTATAGAAGGGCTCGGCTCAATAATAGATTAGAACATTTATAAGCAAATAAACCTACAATTGTAGCCCTATAAACTGAGGGCCATATTATCAAGAACAGGCGATAACATTATCGCCGCTTTATCGGCAGGAAACTGCCGCTAAATCGACGATAATGGGCTTGTTAATAGGCCCTTGTGAATTCCCATAGCAGCCCAGGGTAACATCAGAACCTGAGCTGCTATGGGAATTCACAAGGGCCTATTATCAAGCCTATTATTGCCACTTTAGCAGCAGTTTCCTGCCGATAAAGGGGCGATAATGTTATCGCCTGTTCTTGATAATATGGCCCTTGATCCCCAGCGGTGTTCACCGGCCTACATGAGTGAGTGTGTTTATGGGCCCAGATGAGTATATAGTGATAGATGTCCGCAGGTTGGTAGCCCACTGGATCAGTATCTAACCCAACTACTCTGTCCAACCCGCCCTGTATCTCAGTGGGTAACCCTTTCTTCAAAATATTATAGAAACATGTGATATGTGGGCCCGTATCAGTCAATGGCTGACTGGTTTCTGATCCTCATCTTTCCCTCATTCTATTCAGGAAATCGTTTATGCTTTCCTCTGGCTTCATGGTCTCTGCCATTAGCATTTCTACATCTGGGCACTCAGGGGATGTTTCTCTCAAGGCGGTCCAGATGCGGTGCCGGTGCATGTTAAATGTGGTCCTGTCATGCTGGGTATTTGTTAGCAAAATTGCTGGAATGCGAGCTTGGGTGATCACTGGGTCGGTCTGCTCCCCAAGTAGGCTGCTTAACAGCCTCCCTAATGTCCCCTATTGCTAGGCTAATACCTTCCGTGTTTTTCTAAAAGCATGTAATCCATTTCCCTGTCCCATTCAGCAATGATGGTAGTTTGGTCCATCTATGCCCATGGCACATATGCAATCCCTATTGCGCCTTTCTGCAGTAGGGGTCACACTCTCATTCTAGGTGATTCTACGGGCTTCTCCTCAACATTGCCTTCCCACATTGTGAGAATTGCTGCACGTAGAGTAAGTCCCAATTAGGGTTTGAACCCTTTGTGCCTGATGCAGTCCTCAGGCACAAAGGTATATCACATTGGTTCCTTTCCTCAGTCCAATCTGCTAATACGTTGCAAAATGGGTGCACAAATGTGTGGCCATTTTTTTTAGCTAATATCTCCTGCAGGGTTTATTTTTCTTTGTTGTGCACCCACAAGGACCAGCGCGTTCCCTAGTCGCTGCATCCCTCATGTGTAGGCACGGGTGGCATTTTGTTTTTCCTACGCTGCTGGGGGGTAAGTACCAGGCCACCTTGTTCCATTTTCTCTTGGTCAGCCACTCTCCTATGTCAACCGAACAATGCATCGCTGAGCCCTGCTAGTAGCCTTTTATCCACCACCGACTCTTCCCAGCACTGCTTCCTATACCTGGCCCCGCGTTCCTCATGAGGAGAGAGCGCTGTCCTGTACTCTTGCTCTAACTCCCAGTTGTTCCTCCTTTCTCTCGTGAGCCTCCATTCACCCCTCTCTTCCTTGCACAGTCTGCCCTGTCCCTTTTGCTCAGAGCTACCCACTGCTTTAGTTAGCCTGGCTTCACCCTTTGATTCACTCTTTGTTTCTTTTCGTCCACTCCCCGGGCAAGCCCTTTAGCCCCACCCTTGGTATAGGTCCTGTAGGGACGAGAGCACTCTTCGTTGCCCTAGCTCGCTGAGTCACTATTGAGCACCGCCACAAACTTCCATGACACTCGTTTATGCTCACCTGAATCAACGGCAATGTGTATCTTGCCTTCCTTTGAGATGTCACGTGTTGAGCGTGCTAGATGGGGATTCAAAATTTTGGGGACCTTCCCTAGGGACTTCGGCTGTGCCAGTGGCATCCGGGCTCGCTTGCTTTTGGACTTCTTGAGCTTAGACATAACTGATCTGTTTTCAAGTGGGGGGGGCTTGTTGGCATCTACTCTTATTGGGTTTGATTATCCTAATGCAAGGGGAGCTGGTGTGAGTTCATCCATACCTGCATACTGTGTGGAGGCATAGACGCCTTGCTTGCTATTAGCATCATGGGGTTATTGGACCGAACCTCTTCATAGAAAGCCTAAAATTCTAATACTGACTCCCTTTGTGTCTCCTGTCCTGCCTATTTAGTTTTTATATGTATTTTTAGTATGTTCAATTAAATTTGTGTGAAATGTTCCCTCCTGAGGCCAGGGAAAAGCATATGCCTGTGTGTGTCAATGCCATTCTTGGCAAAACTTACTAATTCTTTTTATCTGTTTAGTTAACCTAGATTCCAGTTAAGTAATTTGAAAAAATACAATTCAAGTTACGTTTTTCTAGTTGTGTGTATCTAATTGTCAGTGCAGTCATATTTGGTGAGCTCTTAAAAAGTAAGTACTATGAGCTCAGTACTTTTTTCCCATCAAAAAGTTGGAATGAGCATTTCAATTAAAGAAAATAAGACTGCATATGTTGTATTGCAACACAAGGAGAATATGCAATGTGTTAGAAAAGCATCTGCACGATCCAAAATGTTCACACACAACAGTTTTCAAGGACAATCAATACAATGTCATCACATACAATAATACATTTTAATAATGACTAACAGAAAATAATTACTTTGTTAATAATTAGTACATTTATATCACATTTTTATCCTCTAGCAAGGGAAGGCTAGTGTATAGTACTTCCTAAGTGACCTGAATAGTCTGCCAGTATCTGCTCCTAAACAAAGGTGGTAATCATAGAATCCATTGAGTAATGACTCTTGAATCACCGACCCCTCTTGGCTACACACTAGTTATTCTCGATTTTCTGGTCCAGGGTGCTTCACATCAACTGCCTCAAACACCACTTGAGAGGTCTGAGATCAGCATGCTGTTGATTAAAGATGAAGAAAAGGAAGAGGAGAGTATACCTCTTCCTGGCCTCTTGGAATCCGAGGAGAAAGATGTATCTGTGGAGTACGTAATCATTTCTCCCACTCTAACTCCTGAACAGCAGAGAGACTGTCACCAAGTCTCGTGACAGTATTCCTCTCTATTCTCCCTCATTCATGGGACTACACACCTGTGCACTCATTATGTGGATACAGGGGGCAACCTCCCAGTTAAGATTAAATCTTATAGATTGTCAGATAAAGTGAGTGGCAGCACCAAGACTGAAGTCTCTATGATGATAGAATTGGGGGTGATAGAACCTTTCAGTAGCCTCTGGTCCAGTCCTGTAGTTCTGGTATCAAAATCTGCCCTAGTGGGCACCATATGTAACTGAGGTTCTGTGTGGATTATGGAGGGCTAAATTCTGTGACAAAGAATGATGCTTATCCGATCCCATACATAAACAACACTGGATGTGGTTGTTCCAAGATGACTGAACCAATGTTAGGCCTGCTTACAACACAGTTATAATATATTGCTACACAGCCTCATTGTAGAATGATGCTTCTTGTTTTAATTGCATTATACAACTTTTAAAATAGCCAGCATATTGTATTCCGGGCCACAAAATAAAGTGTGCGAACATTGGTTCAGTCATCTTGGAACAACCTCAACCAGTGTTGTTTATATATGAAATATAATACTCTGATTTGGAATTGTTTTCCTCTGATTTTGCTTTTTCTCTTCAGACACGTTGCACATGAGCACTTTTTCTACACCTTCTATTTGGACAACCGTCTAATTGTCAAATGCTAAATTGATTATGTCTATTTTATAAGGATGATATATAAAAAGATTTTGTCCTCAAAGTTCAATTGATTTTTGTCTTTCTCTCCGGTATATTCTTTAAGAGTGCTCTGTTCACCTATTCGTGTAAAGTTTTTCTGATGACTCCTTTAATGGATATTTTGAGTCTTTTGCTTCTTTTGGGTGTTTTAAAGAGGTATGTAAGGGCCAATTGTTGTACTTACTACATTGTTCCAAGGTCTGTTTAGAAGCTTTCTAGGAGTACCCTTTTGGTTTATATCTATCCCATCTCCAGTGCAGATGAGCTGATTGACAGGTTAGGGGCTGCCTAGTACTTAAGTACCTTTGATCGTACATTACAGTTCTGGCAGATCGCTCTAACAGAAGGTGCCAAGGAGAGGTCAGCCTTCTCTACTCCAGAAGGCCAGTATGAGTTTAGACTGATGCCCTTTGGACCCAAGAATGCCCCTGCCGCCTTTCAGAGATTGTAGAGCCAGGTACTCGCTCGCAAGGATGACTTCTCAGCTGCCTATCTGGATGACATATCTGTCATCAGTAGCGGTTGCGAGGACCACCCTTTTCACCTCCAGGAAGTGCTTTAAGCTCTGCAACAGGCAGGCCTGACTATCAACGTCAGTAAGTGAGAGATAGGGCATGGGTCTGTGGTGAACTTGGTACACCACACGTGCAGGGGGAATATGCAGCCCCTCCAGGCCAAGATAGAGATAACCATGGCCTTGGAAATCCCCAAACCCCAGACTGAGGTCAGAGCATAATTGGGCCTCACTGGTTACTACAGGAGGTTTGCCAAGTGATATGGAACCATTGTTGCCCCCTTGACAGAGCTAACTTCTAAGAAGCAGCCCAGAACTGTGATTCGGACAGAGGCATGCCAAACCACCCAAACCACTTTGTCTCCCTGAAACATGCCATGTGCATAGCCCCTGTTTATTATTCAAACCGATGCCTCAGCACATGGTAAAGGGGCGATGTTATCACAGCTAAATGAAGAGGGCAGGACCATCTTGAAGCCTTCATCTCCACGAGGTTACTCCTCAAGGAACAGAGGAGGAATGCTCTAGAGAGAGAAGCTTTTGCTCTGTTCTCGGTATTTACAATTTGGAGCCATACATGTTTGGCACTCACTTCCTGATTCAGAATGATCATCGGACCCTCAGATGGCTTGTGTGAGAACCCAAAATTGGTGAGGTGGTACATTTCTCTTCAAGGTATTGACTTCAAGGTGGAACACAGACATGGGGTACACAATACAACAATTCTGATGCTCTAGCTAGCTTTTTCAATCTGCATTCATCTGCATTCTGATAGCCTTTCTGTGCAGAAATAAGGAAAGGGATCTGCCACTTACATCAGAATAGGCTGTGTCATATCCTCAAACAAAGAGCTGATTTCCCCCCTAACAGACAGCCTGGAAGACAGGGCTGGGATAAAGGGGTACCTGTGCCCTTCAAGGAACTGCTATGAAGCCACCCCCAACTTCAAAGGCACATTTGGGTATGAGTACTGGGGCTCAGAGCCTACCAAGACAGGACACTACTGGACCTGTGAAGAACACTGACTGGAGAAAGGACTATTGTGCTATGAAGATTGGCACTCTACTTGACTGACTGTTCTTAGTGACTACTTCACTGCTGTATTGAGCTGCCACTGCTGCCTGCTGATCTCTGCTCTGCTGAGGACAAGGACTGGACCAATCACACTTGAACCTAGAGTGACTCCAAGGGCTTGCTGACATGCCTCCTGTTTTCTGACATCTCAGGGTACAAAGGTGTCTCGCAAATCTGCTGGTGATGCTGGACTCTGCCGTCTATGAGTCCTATCTTTGCCTGAGATGCCCCTCCAGTCCTGGGCCTCAGAAGTGGGTTCTTCAGCTATTTCTCTGCAAAATTGATGCATTGTCACAACTGCACCAATCGGAATAAAAACAGTGCCCTCTGATGACATCACCACGTGGCTTGAGGATGATTGAGTGCTGATTTGAGGTCCCGACAACTATGTTCAACTCCAACACAGCATTGATTCAAAGTCTTGACTGGGAAGGTTAACTTAGACGCATCGACCCAACTGCATGAATTGGAACTGATGTATCAAATTCTCGATGACACTGTGCTCCATCCAAGGTAATCTTTTCAGCAGACCCTGAATGGGTCCTGTAGCCAGACTGTCCTGCATTGTGGTCAGACTGAACTCTTTGGATTCACCCCAGTCCAGTGTGACGTCAAGTACCATTTTGGCACTAATGACTTCTGATCACTGTTTTGGGATTTAATCTATAAAATGTATATCTCAACTTCTACAAATTGGATTTTTGCGATTTTGTTCTTATTCTACTTAGATAGACATACTCTATTTTCATAAACCTGTGTGGAGTCTTTTTGTGGTGTTTTCATTGTGTTAATGTGTGTGTGTGTTGCACAAAGTCTTTACAGATTGACTCTTAATTTAAGCCAGGCTGCTCTGTGCATAGCTACCAGAAGGAGAGCACAGGTTAATTTAAGACAAACTCTATTTTCATAAACCTGTGTGGAGTCTTTTTGTGGTGTTTTCATTGTGTTAATGTGTGTGTGTGTTGCACAAATTCTTTACACATTGACTCTTAATTTAAGCCAGTCTGCTCTGTGCATAGCTACCAGAAGGTGAGCACAGGTCAATATAAAGTGTGTATCTAGTTTACCCTGACTAGGATTGTGAACCTTACGTGGACAGGGTGCAAACCTATGCCAAATGGAGTCCCAATTTCTAATAGAATGCACCTGATATATAAGTAGGGCCTTGAGACCACTCTTCAGTTCACTTTGTGCACCTGTGGAAGGACTTTTAAGGATTACCTGCTTATGTGATCTGCTGGGTACTTCAATGGACAGCTTTGCTGCACTTGGAATGACTGCTCTGCTGCCTAAAACCTGTCTTGAACTGCCAGAGTTCTACCCTGCTGCTTGAGCACTGTTCCACCCCTTGAACCCAAAGCTACCAGAGTAACTCCATGGACTAATTGGCTGGCCTCCTAATCAGATTCTCAATAACAGAAAAGGCTTCAACCATCTTGAACCCAGCCGGGGTTTGTCCCAATCCTCCAAGTTGTGCCCCTCTAGTTCTGTACCCCTTTAAAGTGGTGTTTATAGTTCCCGGAAAGGCAAATCCAAAACGTGGGACTTGGACATTTTTGGGCTATAACCTGCTGTGAGAATTGAGAGGAACCCAGGACTAACCAGCTGTTTATCCCCCCAAGTTGCATTGCCGGTCCACCTGACTTTGTGGCAGCTCATTCTACATTCTTCTCTGCCACAGCGAATCGTGTTCAGTGGTCCTTCTCAGGAGGCGTATCCATCCTGGTAGAGCCTGGTTGACTAAGGCCTGCAACCTCATCCCACTGGAGATTTAAAAATTCCCAAAAAAGAGACCAATTCCAAATGTGGAAAACTTCACCGCAAATGCGTTTAGCAACCCCCTTATGGTGAGGCCTCCTCCTAGGACAACTTCTGCCCACTTGCCCCGACCAACTTTACCTTCTCAGATTATGTTTGTCAGAAGGTAAGCGTTGACCAGGCCTAATCCTCTTCTTGTATCTGACATGAGCTCTAGTGTGGTCTGCAATACATTTTGGCTGTGACTCAGTCTCTTGCAACTAGATGTCTGCAGTTGGTGCTTTGATCATGTAGGTGCTAATTCTTACCTTACATTTTAAAATTCATAAATCTGGTTCTACTAATTGGAAATCTATTGCTTTTGGTGTCAAATAATGTATTAAAATGTACTCTATTTTTCAAAATTGGTGTGACTTTTTCTTGTGTTGTATTATCACTTCACTACTGTTTGTGTGTTAAATAAATACGTCACACATTGACTCCACATTAAGCCTAACTGCTCTTGTGCCAAGCTACCAGAGGGATAAGCATGGGTTAATTTAGTGACTTTTGTGGTTCACCATGACAATGTTTTTAACTGTTGCTTTGGCATGGTTAACACTTCACTCAACCAACAACCCAATTTTCCACAGAATCTGTGAGACACTATCCCATGATCAAACATAATTTTCAAGACTGTGGGCCAGCTTTAAATTGTACTGCCTGGAGCAGTGTGTGGGACTGACACAGAGCTCTCATTGCACTGCAGGGGTTTTGTATTAGCATTTGTTTATGTTATTGTTCCAGCAATGTATTGAAGGTATGCTGTGGCATTTGGGAATAATCTGGAGGTGTGCCAACAACCCACCCTGTGTAGAACTCACTAGAGTTGTGAGGGGTTGGGGGTAGTGGCAAGGGATGCCTAATCCATTGCTGACTTCACAAAATATGGATACTTTTTCAAGAGCTGTCTATCTGCTTGTTATTGAAAAAAGCACATTTCATGCCGCCGGCCGTGCATAAAGCAGCTTGGACTGCTTAAGTGCTGTCCACCCACAATAGATAGTAAATGTTTTTTCTGCACTTATAAGAGCTCATACCCAAATAACACAGATAGAGTGGTGCAGAGTGCACAAAAAAGGAACACCCAAGTTATTGTAGTGTTTATAACATTTATGTAAGAAGGGGGTAAGAGTATATCTCTGGTAGTATTTTAAACACGTTATTTCCTAACTGTAGATTTTCATGGTTGCATGGTAATAATAAATTGTAGGAAAGTAGATTATTAGTAAGTGAGGGTGTTCACCTTCAGCTAGTAAAAATACCACAATAACTAATAAGGCCAGTCACATTTCAATAAATTAATCCTTGCTTAGCCCTTGGTAGCTTGGCAAATGAACAGTCAGGCTTAACTGAGGAGTATGTGTAAAGCATTGAATAGTGCCAAAACAGTAACTAAGTAAGACTCACAACACAATAAAAATCTCAAACCAACTTATTAAAATAGAGAATATGTTTATCTTTATAATGACACCAAAACGCCACAAATCCAATGTAGGGAACCAAAGATATGAATTTTTAAAGATTACATAAAAAAGTGTGCATTCTAGCACCAAATTTCTTAAACCGCCAGTCACGGCTCTCTAGTCCCGCTGGACCAGGAAAAAGTTAAAGCCTTAGGCTGACCGTGCTAGAGTGTGGGTCGGAAAGTCTCAGTGCCAGTTCCCTGTCAAAAGTTTACTTTCCGAATTGGGGCATGATGTGTCATTTATGATTACCTAATAACAATATTTTGCGATCCGCTATTTGGTAATCACAAACACCTAAGTAAAAATGTGTGCTTGACACATTTTGTGATTCTCAGTGGGTCATAAATAGACCTACCTCATTAATATTCTTCAGATATGTCTCGGTTTGCGACCTATTGAGAATCACAAAAAACATAGCGATGGTGGCCTGCGGGCTCAGCAGACCACCATGTATGTGATTGCTTTTGAATAAATCAATCTCTCTTTTTTTTTAAATGCAGCTGTTTTCCTCAAAGAAAAATGAGATGCATTTCAAAAAGAAAAAGTTTTCTTTTTATTGTTTAAGATTAGGCGGTGGTCCATTCACAAAGGGGTCTCTTGTGGACCCCTTCTCATTTGTGAATGGGTTACCACCTTCTTGAAGTAGGGGGTGCAATCTGAATGTTTTGTGGCTGCATTTCGGTCACAAAACATTCAAACGTACCACTGAAATTCACTTTTAGGAAAGAAAGCCCTAAAAAAGCCCTATCCTAAGTCTGAATCGCAAACCTAAATTGCGTTTCGGTTATACCTTACCAAATCACAAATAGGGATTTGTACATTTTCAAAACGCCTTCTTGCATCCTCAAACTGCTGTTTACAAACGTAAAAAAAGCTGTGTACATCTGGCCCTTAGTTTTTTTATTCTCTTGTCAACAGGCTCGTCGGTGGGTACTTTGGCATCCCAGTTCCGAAGTTCAAGTTGACAACGATGGCCTACCACAGTGCGGTGCCTCAGTGAGTGTCTAGAAGTCTTTGTCCTTGCCATTGATGCATAGGAGTGTCAGAACTTGCAGCAGGACAAGCAAGCGCAGTCAGGCAGATTCGCAAGTCAACAAAAGCAACTTGATTCTTGACATTGATCAGGTTCCCTTCCTTAGCTTTTCTACAAAACTTTGCAGAAAGTTTCCATACTTTCAGATCTTTTTCCTTGTTGGTTCTCTTGGGGAGAGGTGTCCAGCAGCACCAGCCAAGGGTTCAGGGACTCTGGATTGTCTTTTTGGGGCTAGGACTCAATCTTTGACAATGCAGCTGCAACTAATCAGCTGTGTTTTACCTGTTGCAGATCAGGGAATCCACTTCCTTTTCCTTTGAGTCAGGTACAATCCTTTTTTTTGTGGAGCCTTGAAAGTACAGCATGTGCTGTCCTTTGAAGTGCTTTAGTTAACTTTAGGATAGTAAGTTCTAAAACTACTTTGCTGTAATAATTGTAATATATCCAACCTTGGCAAGGTGTTGAATTTATTGTAACCATTATTTTTATAATTTGAATGGTATTGCTAGCTAGCTCCCAAGCAAAGATAGACTTTATTAAGTTTTAACAATGCCTTCCTATGTTAGCCTATGGGGTTAGCAGCACTGCAATAGGGAAAAACAATGTTGTGAATTTTTTCCTACCAGGGTATATCAAACATCTTTTATAATGTCCCTGCTTTTTATAACAATGCACCCTACTCATGGAACACCTAGGGCAGACCTCATGGGTGACATATATGACCAAAGATAGTCTTGAGCTTTGGGAATTCTTTTAATTCCAACGTCAAAATTGGACACATTTTTATTTTAAAACCAGCCTGCAAGGAAGACCTGGTTTTAAAATGACATCAGATGCCACAGCAGTCATTAGGTGTTCTCGAAACCTATAAGCCCTAACATATACTAGGGACTTACAGGTAGGTTGGAATGGCCAATGAACTATATACCTTTAGAGAACTGATCACTTGCCCTGGGGCTGGTTAGCAGAGCCCATAGCATTTTTAGAGTTAATAACCACCAGCATCAGTCAAAAAATGGGAGTGATCAAGGAATAGTGTCTGCAAAAATATTGTGACACACAAATATCATGTAACAAATATCAGCAAAAATGTTCAGTTTACATATTTAAGATCAGAATATTTTCCCCAAACAATTAAGTGCATCGAAAAATATATAATGTATTTCCAAAATGTGCACAAAATACTGAGTTTAGAAATAGTGATTATATATAAGGTTTTGTAAAATTCAGGTACTATGCTTCTACAAAATTATAGGAAATTATGTCAAAATTACACAAAATTGCATGTAGTTACACAAAATACAAATCAATAACGTTGCACAATATTTTAACGCCAAGTGCATTCCTGCATCACTTTTTGATGCTAGGATACATTTAAGCAAGAGCACCATGAACAACAGTCACTCACATTTTGTTGTTCCTGTGCACTGTTGGTAACATTTTAGCAGGAATTATGCTATTCATGGTATATTTTTAGAGAGAACAGTGCAAAATGAAGTGAAGTGAAATTAGGAAAATCACTATAGCATAATTTATATTTCAACTAGGCCTAAATTAATCTGGATATTATTGTAGTACTTGCTTGATTACGTCATTCCAAAGCAGAAGAAAGGCAAACCTATCCTACAACCCGTTCCTATTATGTGCTGGCTGCCATCTAGGCTAGATTGTCCTTAGTGAAAGGCTCTTTCCCCCATATAATCTCAAAAGGAATAAACCCTGCAACTATTAAGGTAGTACAGTATGCCCAAATTATCCTCTGCATTGCTACCCAGCAGTTCTCTCTATTCCTCAACACCATCTGTATAACAGTCATATTCGCTCTGTTAATGTGCTCTAAAACACAGATCCCCATTACTGTGATAACGATAAGTGGACATGTGTGTTATACTATTGCGCTAAAAGAATTTTTTATTATCACCTAAAATAGAGTTTGGAAGACTTTCCCTTTGATAAACATTGTCCAAGAACTTACTGCCTCGAAATCAGCCCTCATGACCACACTTACAAGCTTCTTTATGGGGCCTAAAACATCCCTTTTTAAGGCTTCTGGAGGTGACTGAGGACACATAATGTTGGTTAAGGGAGGAAAGAAAGTAGCTAGGGGTCTGTTTGCACTACAACATTCATAACACTCTCACAAACATGTCATTAGCAAAATCCACACCTGGCCACCAACATTGCTCCTTGACTCTTTTGTTCTTTACTATTCCTAAATGTTCTTCATGATTAATATTCAGAATACATTCCTTTAGTTCAGCATCAGGAATCATCATGGGTCCACTCAATAAAAAAACTGAATAATCTGTAAGTTCCAACCTCACTTTCCAGAAACTTAGAAATGTATTACCAAGATACTTCTTGTGAAGTCAACCATTCCCTCATGAAACTTCTCAATTTCGATAAAGTCAGTTCATTGCCATAATTTCCAATCACTCTTCACTGGAGATTGTGCTCCATTCCACCCAACGTACACTCATCACCGCGCACTCGTCCCATTCATTTTTAACCTACTCCTTTAAAAGAAAAGGAGCTCTGCCTAAAAAATAAACCACCCAGTTCCTAATACCAGGTACATGCTCAGCTAAATGATTGTCATCAAACAAGCTGACTTCCATCCTAGCAATACACAGGGTGACTTTAAGCAAGCATTCCATGTGTGGTTAACTCTTTCATGACAGGTTTATGGACCATTTGAAATGTAAATTCAGAACTCCACTAAAATTGCCAAAAGTGTTCTGTTCCATGTATACATGGACACATGTCCCATTTAATAACAGAGTAGAACTCGTCTGTAGGAGATACATATTGTGAAGTAAGTGAAATAGTGACTTCATTTCCATTAAGGTCCCTGTGGCACAATGCAGTTCCCAGCCCCCTCTCACGTATTATGACAGTGGTTACAATAGACTTCACACCAGTATCAAAACCTGTGGCAGGGTCACTAAGAACATGTGATCCTTGATGTGTAAAAGATTATTTGCAAGTAATCATTTCATCTAAACATGTTGTTTATCTTAAGAAGATGTCCCAACACAACAGATTTCCTGGAAATATTCCTCTCAAGTTTAGAATAAAATTCAGATAAACCAAAAAAAGCCTCACATTACCCTTGCACATGGGGGAAGTCGCAGCCTAATTGCCTCCACCAACTCATTTCCATTTAATTTCCTATCCCACTGACTTCAAGTCCCATATGCGTAAGTATTTTTACAGCAAACATGCATTTATTGAATTCAGTAGTCAACCCTTTGCTTTCCAACCCATTTCAACTTCCTCATGGTAAAAATGTCATTTTGTGAATACAGAATGCCCTTACATTTCCTTAAAAGTTGAGATATTAACCTTTGAAAGGCAGCTGTCCAGGAGGCCAATCCAAAAGGCATGTAGACAAACTGAAAACACCCAAACAGCGTCATACTCTGTATGTGTCTTGATATCCTCATGTAGTACTACCTGGTAATAAGCAGAGTCTAAGTCAATCACAGAGAACCACTTTATCCCCTTGGTCATTGTGAATATATTTTTTTTTTTTTGAAAATCACAAACATCAATGTTTATACAGAATGTGTTGTGTGCATGTCTGTAGGACAATGTATTTGTTTCAAAATCATTTCTTCTAATTTCTTCTTATACGAAAAAGGCCTACATTGCAATATCTATGTGTCATTCTAAGTTCATCAAGACTAATTGCCATGCAATAAGAATAAGCTGAAGTATGTAAAATCCAAATTACAATTTCCATGTTACATGTTGAATAATGGTTACATTTACTAACCAACTATACATGCACACGTATGTTAACTAATCGAAGGCTGTGCAACTGTGATATAGCCAAGCAAGGACATCATAGGTGACAATAAGACACATGTATGTGCAACTGTCAAAGTGCCTGTCGCTGTCCCTACCTATATAGCTCATAATGTATGCAGGAAAATATGATGCTCATTTGGATACACTGTATACATATTGAGTGCAATGCTCACACAGCTGATACAAATATCCTAACAAACTTATCGCACAAATCTGGCTATTCCTCAAAATTAGCATGCTGATGTGTTTACATGTCTTACACTCTGTATAATATGTGCAATGACCCAGATATGTTGAACATTCATGTTTAAAGCAATTATCTACAATACATAAGGCACATTTCAAAATAAATGAAATGCGTATGATTTTGCCTGCATGCATAATAAACATTGTTAGTTATGTACAAGTAACAATGAATCAATTAATTGGACTGTGTTTTTTCTCATTTCAGAGGATCAGGGATATGGTTTTCCAGCACAGATCTTTACCCCATATCAAAATCCCCAGACGGATGGCCAGAAATGTTTTTATTTGGCTTTGAGCAAAACCAGAAATGTTGTTGAGCACATGTTTTGGGTTCTCAAGTCCTGTTACAGATACCTCAACAAATCAGTTGTGAATAGTTTATTAACCTTTGACAATGCAATCTTATCCACCTGAATATTTCTATTCAAGTTTCTAAAATCCACATATAATGTGATCTGTCTGCTAGCTCGTCTTGCCATTACCAAGAAAGAAAGACATTCCACAGGCTCCTCAACTTCAAAAATACCTTTGTTCTGCAGCTTGTCCAGATCACTTTCCACTTCGCCTCTTATACACAAAGGGATGGTCCTCAGTTTAAGAGAAACAGGAACAGCCCCCTGTAAGTATTATCCTATAGGAGAATTCTTCTAAGCACCTCACCTCACCAGAAAACACATATTGAAACCTCTTTGAAAATTATTCTCTCAAAAGCAAATATGCTGCCGGTGATCAAGACCTTTTCTGGACTATTTGAGTTTATAAATACTAAATAAACCTGTGCACAACCCTCTGGTAGCCGGGCACAAAAACTGTCAGGCCTAACTCAGAGGCAATGAGTAAAGTATTTATGCAGAACAGAAACAGTAATAAAGCGAAAACACACAGAAAAAAGCCAGTTAAAGAAAAATAGAGCACATTTTAAGAAACGAAATGGCACCAGAACGAAGTGCAGTGCCGGCATTGTCAGTCATCATGGATAGTTGCTGTCAGTGCAAAGAGCTGGTTTCACTGGAGCTTCATGTTGATGTTCTTTGTGAGCAGCAGAATCTTGGAGTGAACGGGACTAATCGCATTTGCGAGGAGCACAAACTTCCCATGTTTTACCTTTTCTTGCAAGAGGAGCTAGCACTAATGCATTCCAGGCAGGGTTCCAGACCTAGGGGGAGGGGCACATCTTAAGGGTCAGGGCTCACTCCAGCTGTTGTGATTCCTCTGTCTCCCCTGTCTCGGAAAAAATCAGAGGATCCATACGTCAAAAAACCCTGTTTCCGTGCAAACCTCCACCACCATTGTGTAATGTATGTCACTATTGTTAATTGTGTAATTCTTATGGTATGTCTATAGTATTTGGCAGAAACCATGCAGTACCAGTGTTTTAGGTACGATTTGTTTATGATGTATATTTAAGGTGGTTTATTGCATGTTAGAGTCACTTGTTTCAATATGTGCCAAGCGCGGTTCAAAGACTCTCTTTTCCTGTAATCAAACGCTGTCTGAGAACTCAGAATACAGGGCTCTTTGAATCCGGAGGAGACATCGCTTTTACTGTCAGGGGAGCATTGTCTAATGCAAGGAAGGCAGTGCCACACCCCACGTCGTTTCCTACGTGGCAGCCATTTTCGGTGTGGCACTTCCATATAAAGCCACACCCAGGTTCCAGAATTTGCTTGGCCTTCCTCCCGCTTTCATGGATGGTTCTCCCTACGCGATCTCTCATCTGAAATCCGGCACAGCAAGTCTTTTGATGTCTTCTTGATCTGATCAGCTTTATCTCCTGAAAAGTCAAAAGAAAAAGAAAGCTAAGTCATCTTATTTAATTTAAGGCGCCCATCGCAAGACAGCCCAATGTACTAATGCAAGGGATTTCTTAAGAGACTATTTTGGACAGTTTTTCTTTGTTAAGAAAAAGCCTACTATACCTATTGACTCCGTGTCAGCTACATTTGAGGACAGCAACGAACCTTTATGTGTAAAGTCTGCAAGGAAGAAGAAGCAAAGAGAAATCTGGTATTTGTTTTGTGCTTTTGTATTTTCTTTTCTTTTCTCTTAGTGATGATAATGATGGAAAATATTTGGGGCAACAACGAAATGTAAGTACCATTAGAAAGGTATCGCCCTAAAAATACAAAGTCTCTATCATGGTATTATAAAAAAGGATTAAGAGCGCTCAAGAGTAATTTGTAAAATCTTTCCTTTTGAAAGACAAGAAGAGAGCGAAGCCTCGCCTCAGGGTACTGGCACACGATCTCCCTCATATGACCCATCATAGGAGACAACTCAAACATCAAAAGAAGTACTAGGACGCTTTTCACGTGTACTTGAGTTCGCAGGTAGGAAATCTCACATAGACTTATTATTAAAAAGCAAGAAGAAGTGAGATTGTGCTTATTTCAGTATTTCACTATTAGTTTTAAGTTAGTGTTATATTGTTGCCTCGCAGGTCGACAACAAGAGCTCACCAACGTCCAGTTTCCAGCCCTCCTCCCTAATTCCTATTGTTTGGCTTGAGGTGATTCTATAACCCACTGGTTAATAAGTAGGTTTAAGGGAAGTTGTTCCATTGCATCTCTGCAAAACCAACAGTGCACAAAAAAGGTAAGAGTGTATTGTTACCCTGACACCAGCAGACCTCAATAGCAGGGTGAAGGCAGGCCCAGTTGTAGGTTGAGGCAGGTCCAGTTGCACCAAGTCAACTATGAAGTTGCAAGGAGGTCTCTGGAGCTTGGTGTGTACTTGTAGCATACACAGGAGGTCATCCAAGTGACCCTTACAGTCACTTTGCATAGCCTTGTAAAAAAATGTAAATTGATACTTGTATAGCGCACTACTCACCCGCAAGGGTCTCAAGGCGCTTGTACGAATACCGCTGTGGAACCCATCCTCGCTTTCCCTGTGAGGCGTCCACTCCTGGGCACCCCCAAGGTGGAGGCCAGGCATCCTTAGCGTTGTGGGGGCTGTTGTGGATATTAAGCAAGCTATTGCCCAGAGTTGCAGAGTGGGACTCCATGATTGGAATAGGCACCGAGGTGAGAATTATCAGGTCCGTGGAATTTTGAGCCCAAGACCCTTTGAGGCTGGAAATTGAACCCTGGTCCCGGGCTAGACATCTGCATCAGGGTCTGCCACTCTAATCATTGAGCCACACTTCTCCACTTGAATCAAGGTATTAGGTACAGTCTTCCTTCACAGAGAGCAGGGCAGTCCTTCAAGCAGTAGGGCAGTCCTCTGGCAGCAGGGCAGTCCCTTTTCTATTACTTACAAAGGTCCAGGAGTGTTCTGATAAAGTGCTCAGGACATCCAGTATTTACACCTGACATCAGCCTTTGCATGCGGGGAACTCCCTGTCCTACCTCTACATCTGATTTGGGAAAGGTCTTCCCCTTTAACTGTCAAGGATCCAAAATGTCTGGGGCTGAAAAAAGCAGAGTAGGCCTGGTGTCAGGTTCCTTTGGGTGTACAAGAGGCTAAGCCCTTTGAACTTTAAGTGGGGCTGAGTACAGCCCATCCTCAGTCATCCTGGCTGAATGGCCCATTCTGGGTACTCCTAAGCACCCTTGGTGTTACTGTAAGGAAGCAATGCACAAATGCCAACAGGAAAGCCATTCACTGACCCAGGACACTGGCAGAAGGCGCAGATAGTTGGAAAAAGAAAATTCCAGCTTTCTAAAAGTGTCATTTACAGAATCGTAACATAACATGCAACTTGAACATTAAAGATAATTTAAAATTACAATTCATTTAAGTGTAACCAGCATATATCTATCTTCTTCCGATGTAAAGTGATCACTTAACAAATGTAATAAGGTAACCAAGTGCTAGTCAGTGGAAGAGATATGCCTTACAGCAGTGAAAAACAACTTTAATAGTCTTTCAATGCCTGGACATGTAAAACCTGTGTAATCATGTCCTACTTTTTGAATAAACTATATCCACCCTGTGAGTATTAAAAAGGAAAGTTTAGGCCAGACAAAAGATCTATTTTGCCAGGTCTAAATTAGGCAGTTTAAAACTGCACTACAAAATGCAGTGGCAGTCCTGAGACATGTTTCTAAAGTTTTACTTTAGTAGGTGGCACGAGGAGTGCAGCAGGCTCACTAGTAGTGTTTAATTTACAGGCCCTGCGAATTGGTAGTTTGATTTACTAGGGATTTACAAATAAATTAAAGGTGCCAATTGGGTGTAGTCCAGTCTAACCATGTTTGAAGGAGAGCGCAATCAATTTAGCACCGGTTAGCAGTGGTAAAGTGCACAGATTCCTAAAGCAAACAAAACCAAATTAAGCAAACAGGAGGGAGGAAGGCAAACAATTGCGGGAATATTACACTAAGAATATGAGGTCTGAAATTGACTATAGTTATAATCTACTTCAAGAGTTTGTCAACAATTACCAATAACGTTTCCTGAATGCAAATTATCAAGGTATATAACAATTTGGTTACAAATATGTTTAGGATGTAAAGTTCTAAATCTGCAGGCAATAGCATGTTTAATGCAGCAGCATAGTCATTAGTAGTCTCTATATTAACCTGGTTAAGCTGTAAACATTGTAACTGTCCGCCATAGCTACACACACACAATTGTGCAGAAATGCCAGCAAGCATCTGCACATCTTGGGTTTGTGGGATTCTCCTCACCCCACGTTCTTGGAGCCAGCTTGTTGCCAATTGTAAAGAGAAAGCAGAATGCTACTAAGTTCAGTTTCCAAATAATTGCCAAGCAGAATGAACTGCACCTACTCATGAAATCTACCTCAGCAACCGCCTACTAGCCTAATTCCACGAAAGAAAGAGAAATCTAGCGTTAGAGTACAACACATTACAATTATGCACATGCAAGCACGTCCACATAAATTCCCCAACCCTACTGGAGGGAATATAGTGTTCGTCTGAAGCTCCACTATTATGGAGTTCTGTTCCAGTCAGTATCTGTCTTCATCCGGTCAGGATCTTGGAAAAGAGAAATGTAAAAACCTAGGTATTTACTTCTCACACGTCCCATATTGCCTTAGTCTTGAAAGGTCAAGATTGTATTGAAAGTTAGAACAGATTATATTTGTGGTGTTGTGCCTTTGAAAAATATGTAGAAATAATGTCATCATATGTAATGGGTAGCTTGACTTGTTTTGACGCATTTGCAAAGATGAGAGCTCCACTTAAAACGTCTAATTTTCCAGTCGGTGAATTATAACTTACACATATGAAATCCATAGGCCATTAAAAAATGCTTCTTTAGTAAAGTAATTCAACAAGGTTCATTGGGTAAAACATACCTAAGACTTTTCGATTCCAATCTCCTTTCACTAATGTTGATGCCTGGAAATATATAAATAAAGAAGATTTACAAATATGACCAAGGTGAGATTGCAGGCAATCACAATTTCTGTGTGGCCAATAGTAAAATGCCCAGCCTTTTATCTATACACAAACGTTATCTTAAATATAAGGATATTGAGGAACAGATATAACTTAATAGGGCATATGGCAAGAGCAACGTGGTACATTATATTAGAGAAATGTCTCAGATAATCAGATAAAACGTGATGCACTTAAAAGATAGCCTGGAGACAAGGGTACTTAAATATGGCTGCTTTGGAAGAGCTGTGCGGTTGTTAGCAAAATAAATATTGTAGGCAGGGGGAGACATTTAAGCTGGTATGGACCAAGCTGTCACTACCTCTAATATAAACTCATCTTTAGTTTGCAATTGGCATAGCTTTATTCAATCAAACATACTGGTGCTGAATAGGCAAGACGCCTCGCTAGCTGAATACAAATCTCATGCTGCCGCTTACACACCATATTATCTTTCAGTAAAGGGACACCTCTCGTTTATTTATCTGACTCTATGGGAAACATTATTCTAACAGATTCGATAATCTTTCATTTCCACTCTTTACCTCCAACCTAATCACCATTCTCAATAGATCCACGGAGGGGCATCCATACTGCCATTTTCCTGCTTGCTATTTACTTCCTTTAACTTTCTTCTGCCGAGCCTCCCAAGCTTCTGTTTCATTGCAGACATTTTAAAATATCCTTCCATGTATTGCAGTGTGTAACTTTTTGGACTCTTGTTACCCCACAGAATTTCTTTGTGTGTGTTCAGTTCTCGCAGAATGTCCCCAACTTTTTTGTCTACTTTTCTACTACAAACGTTGTGCTTTTCCATGCGTGATGTGTTCTAGGTGCGGGCGACTACCTGTTTATGTTTTCTGTGGATGTGTGTATTCGAACAGTTGACATATAGAAAGAAAGTGAAATGTTATCTGAGCATCTTTGCTGGTGATTCAAAACACATGAATATATTGCTTATCTTGTTTATCTCAATTTATCGTATCCTGTTACCTATGAAAAAGGTTTAATCATTTGAACAGTTATTCTCTTTACTCATTTACATTTTTAGTTCACGGATTGGTTTGTGTTTCAATAAACACAAACAGTTCGCATATAGTCTAGGCAGGAAGACAAAGATTGTTTCTCTCTTTTTAGCTCCTCTAGCTCCTGCATATTGTTTAGTACAGCTCGTGGAAAATAGAATTTATTCATCATTATGACGAGTTTGCAAACACGACTTTCAGAATCTCACATCCTGCTGATAGTTTAATTCATCAAACCTATCAAGGAAAATGGGATCCTCAACAGATTGATCTCATGCGTCTTCACTTTCCCTAGCAATGGAAGATTAAAATGGATGCATGGTAATCAAGGGTTTTTTGAAGCATCGGGAATGATGCAGACCCAGGTCAACCAATCTCATTCTAGTGCCTTTTTTATCAGGACTCTTAGATTCGGAATATAAATCAGATTTTTTTAGTCGACATAGATTATTTCTACATTTTTTTCTTGTATTCCTTCTCTGCACTGCTATTCTATCATACAGATTTTTCTAGCTGTTGCATGAGGGAGGAATGATATTGTGCTTTGAAATCCAAAGCAATACTTGACATTCAATTTTTACTTTAGTAGCCTGAGCTCTTTGCGAATACAAAGATCATCAACATTATCATATAGTATTATGCCTTGCAGAATCAGATTGCTCAGTTTTGCAAGATAAAAGGAGACCATTTGTTCTTTACCTGCTCTGTTGTTTATTAGCATCACGAGTGGTTCTTAGTAACATGCACAGCATGTGCACTTCTGAGCGAAAGAGGAGTGTTAATCGTTCATTTCTATATCCTTGACAAATTCTCTAAAATTACTGTTAAATTCTAAAACATCTTGCAAAGTCATATGGAATAATATACTGACAAATGTAAATCATAACACTATTTCGAGCCACCGATGATTTCCATGACATATTCATGCATTGATAAGTGTATTTTATTCTGAGGTTAGGTGCTACGTCCTTATAATGTATGCGGTTCGTTGAGTGGTATTCTATATCATTTGTTGACTCTATTGTAGCTGCCTTCACTTCTGCCTCCAAGGAGTGCTGCCGCCGGATTCTCGTTTCCAGAATTTACTTTAGCTTAACAACCTTAAGAATCCTTTGTTCATTCTCGATCTTTTTGTCTGCTAGGAAGTGTAAAGGGAAGAAACTCTTTCCAATTGTATATTAACAATGACCAAATCAATCCGATTCAAGAAACTGCTGACTACAGAAATAAAGTTTTGAAATTTATTACAAAGCCAAGAACAATTGGATATACAAGCACCTCAGCAAGAGGTTAAGAAGATAAACGGGCACTAATACAAACATAATCACAAACAAAATCCTATGCAAGAGCTTCAGGCGACTCAATATAATTATTAGGATGATCTCCAAAATCATGTGGCAGACAATGACAGTCCCTACTTGAAAAGATGACTGCATTGCCTAAAGAAAGAAAGATTATTAATCTATCCCTACACTAACACTAAAGTGGCATCTCTACTTAGCATCATTCCTAGGCAAAAGGAAATGGTGTCTGCAGTGAAGCCTTTCTCAGAAGTACACTTGATTTGCAAAAGTAAGTAGCCAAAGCTACAGAGCTCTTTCTAACACCCTCCGCTCACCCCTTCAGGCAGGTCCTCCTTCTGGATTTTTCCATCTTCACTTAAAGCTTACTATCTGCATTCCTGTTGACTTTTGTGGCGCCTGTTCCTACCATCCTTACTTTTAAAACAAAAGGGTTATTCTGCCTAACAAGACATGTGTCCTTGCACCTGCAACTGGAAACGTGTAAACAACTCGACATTGCACTCACACAAGTTTCACTGTCTACTTTTAACTAAAGAAAAAGAGCCTTCCCAAGGTAAAATACATTTCAGGCCTACATCTTTTACTAACATAAGAAATCACAAATAAGCCTCTTCGTATACTTATATGCAATCAGGCCTTCGTACATTTAAACACACATCTTCTAATATCACGTTATAAGCATTGCCATTTACGATCATCTAATGCATTCATTTCATTACATGGAAAAGCAAACCTACATGTGGAAACTTTAATATGGTGCACGTTTAATCCTAATGCATCACTTTATAAGTGAACTGATACATTTTGCCTTACCTAAACATCTTCACGATTAAACACTACATTAGTCTTGAAAACGATGTGAATATTCTCCTAAGCATTCTAATATCAGCTGATTTAACTCTACATTGCTAAAGATTACACGTTAATGCAGTCCGGGTGCTGACTATCAGTGATTATGATGCACCCCTGCAATTTTCAGAGTAACATGGTGCTCTATCAGGAGGATGGCACAGAGTTTATGACCTCTCCTTTGTATGAGGCTACTATGTGTGCAGCCTCACCAGGGCAGGATGGTTCCTAGCATTGCCATGCCCAGCCTCTCTGTCCTCCAAGACTGTAGCACAGGGATTTAATTTCATGGCCGGAGGCTACCGTTATGCCATAACATCTTTCAATGCTACTCCTGCAGCACCTTTAAAGAATGTCCAAACAATAACGTCAATCTATGAGTTTAGAAAACTGTTATCCATAAATAGTTCCTTCTCAGAACACTCTTCCTCTTGTAAATGCTGCTCCTAAAGTGATAAGTAAATTTTTAATCAGTTGTAACGTTTGGGTATTAAGATATCAGACATTTTAGTTTTTGTTAGAATATTGTATCTGTAAAAGCTTCTAATTCATGGAAGCAGATAATACATTAGAGTTCAGTTTTTAACAGAGTATAGGATTCTTACAATCGACTTATGTGCAAAGTAAGAATATTTTATTGTGAATTAAAGCGTTTTTACTGAATGTTCAGAAATTGAGAAATGCATGAGCAATTTCTGTTTTCATGACAATAAATCAGTCCCTGTCACATATATTGGCATTTAGGCAGCTGAGTGCTGCCATGTGGCCGCATGAGAGATGTAAATCGCAACTGGGCACTGCCATGCTGGCACATGAGCGATGTTAAATACTTAAGGAGAGGGAGCATCTAAGACTGAGGGCACAAGAAAGGATCACTGTTTGGTTAGCAATCGCGCTCTCGCTTGAGCGCATTCGCGAACAGAGGCAGATGTCTCATGTTGCGGTGCAGAGAGAAATAAACAAGAAAAGAAACTCTTACGTTGATCTCACGAGTTTTGGAGGCCTTCTGCAGTTGTGCAGTATTAAATAGGAATTTCTGGTGATTGCGCTAGTACATTGACACAGAATGTTTTGTGTTGATTGTACTTAAAAGATTGTTAAACTATCTATGAGCAACTGGAAAATGAGGAGAGCATCTTGTTTATTATAGAGAGAATAAGATAGTTAGTTTGGGGTAAAATAGTGTTATAGTATATTGGTTTAGCCTAGTAGTTGGAGTGGTTGGCAAACGTATTAGTTATTTGGGATTCAGGTCAAGAGGTTACTGGAACAATAATTAATGAGGAGAAAGTAAGGACATTGATTCAACATGAGATGAAAACAGAGGTGAAGGAGACATTAGATAGTATTTTGAAGAATAAATAGAGAAAGGATTTGGGGTCATGAAATTAGTTTATTCCTTGTCAGAGGAAAAAGAAAAAAGAAAACAGAAAGAGGAAAGAAAGTTAGAACAACTAAACATTTGGAAGAGGAAAAGATGGCATGAATTCCATCAAGAGAAAAGGTGTCCTTAGTGGCACACATAGAATGGGTGTCCTTTGCGGTATGCAAAGAAAATGTGTCATTGGAGGCACACAGGAGGATGAATTCTTTGAGCTGGATATTGGTCATGTTTCCCTGACAGAGGATGGTAAGGAGTATGATGAATACGGTTTAGACATGCAACAGGATGGTGAATTCAATGACGAATTTGAGAATACTGAGGGTGCAAGTTCTTCAGTGGTGCTCAGAGATCCTTTAGAGGAAAAGTTGTTCTCACCGTATAGTTTTAGGCATCTGAGAAGTGTTAACTGGTGGCCCATGGAGCATGTGAGTAGACTTATTAAAGAATGGATTCAGAAACCTCTAGATAAAGGGGTGAGAAGATGGAGAGAGCGGTGTGTCTAGATCAGACATTGATGAAAAGATGTGCAGTATACCTACTTTGGGCCCGGAATTAATTTGTTTTGTATGTGTCGTTTGGCAAGGACTGGAACATTCATTAAAGGTGTGCTAGGATAAAGTATTGGAGCCATGGGTCCTTTGGCTAGGATTCTAGATATGGCGGAGGAGGCACATATTAAGGAGTCACCAGTGGATTTAGAATTACTATGGGGATGCAATCAGAGGGCTATTGTTGTTGTTGAGAACTGCAAATGCTGGGTTGATGGCAGCAAGAAGGAAGGCGATATTGATGAAAAGTAGTCCTAAGTTGGGAGACATGGCACAGAAAGAACCTTGTAAATATGCTAAAGGTTTTTTTTCGGTGAGGGGATAGTAAAACTCTTGAAAAGTATGTAGCCACTTTTACATCATTAGATAAGGTGAAAGTAAATCAAAAATTTTTTCCGGATGTAATGTTTTTAGGAGGACCAGTAGAAGTGGACTTAAACTGGCCAATGGATTCAAAGGTCCCACTACAATCTTCAATATAGAGGTAGGGGATATCAAACCTCTTCAGGTTTATACCCACGTAGAGGGAGAGTTAGAAGAACAGGAAGAAGATATTTTGCATGTGGTCGATGCCAGAGTTATACAGGATCCCAAGGTGAGTACAGTGATTATTTTGGGCTCTTCCCAAGGAAGAAAAGGGGGTGGATTGAGATATTTTATAAAAGAATGGGAAAACATAACACAAGACCACTTGGTATTGGTACTGTGAAAGGGTTTATAATTGAATTTGTGGATCTTCCCAATAGAGAAAAGAACCAATAGAGATATTGGTAACAAAAGGGCAAAAGTCAGTAGTGGATTCAAAGATAGAGTGGATGATTCAAAAAGGGGCGATAAAACACATAGAGGAGAAAGCGAAGTGTTTTGTGAGCACTATCTACCAACTAGTTGATATGCAGACATTTCAAGATAGAAAGGATCATTTGTTTGAGGGACGTGTTGTTGAGAAATGATTGGCAAGTGAAATTTGATCTAAAGGATGAATATTTCACTATTCCCATGGGGAAGGTAAGTCAGAAGTATTTACAATTCAGATGGAGAAAGCATCTGTAGCAGTTTCAATGTCTTCCCTGTGGCCTTTCTTCAGTTCCATGGTGCTTCAAGAAAGTAATGAAGGTGACATTTTTAAGATTCTAAGCCGATATGATGGAAATTAGGTTACAACTTTCGGAGAAAAAGGTGGAATTGATAAGGAGAGCGAATATACATGTGTTGAGAACAGAGATATGGTCATTAGGTGATCTGGCTCAGATAGGAGGCTTGTTGTCATCTTCAACTCATGCTATATTTTCTGGTCCCCTGCATTGTAGTGCTTTGAATATGTTAAAAGGGAATGCTTAGAAGAAAGGACTATGGTACAAGGTAACAATGACCACAGAGGCAAAGGAGGACTTACATTTGTGGTTAAACAGTATGGAGGTATGGAATGGCCATGCCATTTTGGATGTGTTACAGACTGTGCTCTGGAGACAGACGTAAGCCTGAGAGGCTGGGGGACAAGATTATGAGAACAACAGACAGGTGGTGTTTGGACAGAAATGGAGGAGTTGAATCACATAAATTGTCTGGAATTAACAGCTGGATTATGCGCCCTGAAAGGTTTCAGAGGGGGATTCTAGTAGAGCAGTCACTGTTGATGAAGATGGACAGTGTATCAGCTGTAGCTTACAACAGTGAAAGCAGACTATTTGCCAGGAGAGATGAATTTGGCAGTGGATTGGAATTCTCAACACTTAAGGTATTTCCGCAATTGGAGATTGGATTAGAGGTGTTTTAAAATATAGTAGAGATTTGGGGTCCACTAGAGGTGGATCTATTTGTGAACAGGCTAACATTCCAATTAGACAATTAATTTAGCTTGATGCCGGTAGACGCGTTTCAACAAATCTGGTAGGGGCGGAGAGCCTATGCTTTTCCTCCTTTCGCAATGATCCAGAGAGCCCTTTTGAAACTGAGAGAGGAGAAATGTCAGATAGTGTTGATGACACCATTATGTGTGTCACAAGTTTACAGGTGCGGCTTCTTCACTAAGGCAGAGGAGTGTCACCCCGCTGCTCTCACAGCAGTGGAAAAAGGAAAAATTAAATTATAATAACATTGTTAATACACAGCCTGGGTGGAGAGCATGCACAGGCCCCCAGTCCCCACCTGGTGCTGAACCAGGTTGCTCAGACTAATCACAACTCTGCCAACAGCAGCATTGCGGAAGGCTTAGGGGAGCCTGTGTGCTTCCTGTTTCCGGAACTCGCCAGGAAGATAAGCCATGATGGAGGGGAGATGGCAGTCATGAAGAGGTAAGTGTTTTAAAAAAATATTTCATTTTTTCACCCATCCCTGCCCTGCCACCCTGTTACCTGCCAGCCACCACTGCAAGTTTGGCTTTCAACAGTGGTGGTGTTGGCATGTGCAGTACCCTATTTGATACCAGCAAGAGGTTTATTGAGAAATCAGAATGGAAAAGAACACCCGTTAATTCAGGACAGGGTTTTGTATGCAAGGTGTTAGGATATCTGAATGTTTCAAGGGGCTTTCAAGCAGGGCTGCAGAGTTACTTGAGGAGTCATGGGCACCAGGAACTAGGAGGAGATATATAGGAATTTGGAGATTTGAGCATGACAGTGGACAGAGAGGAGTTTGGATCCCATGGAGGGTCTTATGGAGAGGTGATACATTTCTTGGTGAAGCAATTTGAGACAGAGCTGCAATTTCGGCAGGTTATCTTCATGTAGATGGTAGGCCGGTTAGTAGAAAGATTTTGGTATGTAGGATTTGCAAAAGTATGAGATTGAAGAGACCTTCTAGGGCGAGGTATGATTTTTTTGTGGGATGTAATTTGATTTTGTTATTGTTTTTATCATAGCCTATTAATAGGTATTTGGAATTTAAGACACATTCAGAGAAACTAGCTGCTCTATGGTGTTTGATTTACTGCAGGAGAGTTCCTAATGTGAAGGATTCGGAGTTAAGTAGCAACATTTATGGTCTAGATAGAGTATTCTTTGAGAGATGGAAGAGAACAAAGGCAATGTCAGAATCTGTGTTTTAGTTGAAATTCCCTGATGAAATTGCGTGTGTTGGATTGTTTACCTGAATATGAGAACATAATGATGGAATATAGATGGCATGGGGAGAATCAGTCGTTCATTTCTTATGTTAAGCCATATGGTACAGTAAGTACCGCCATGATTGCCAGATAGGTACAAGACATTATGGAACAAGCAGTTAATGATGTGAAAAAATGTAAACCGCATTCTTTAGGAGGTGCTATGGTGAGAAAAGTGTATATGTCTGGAGGACGTTGGAGACCTGTCATCCTGAGGGTGGTCTTCCCCAGACGTTTTACCTTTTACCTCTTGTTTTTACTTATTCTTTTTCTTGGCCTTAGGACTAACTAGTGCTAAAGTACATGTGCTTCTCCCCTAAAAATGGTGGCATTGATGTGTACATGATTGGCATATTTGATTTACTAGTACAGGGGTACTCATAGTACGGCCCGCGGGCCGGTGGCGGCCCGGCAAGCCTTCCTTGGCGGCCCGCCGGACCTTGCAGACATGTACCAGTTTAAAAAAAAATATATCAAGAGTTTTAGTAAACACCGCCGGTTGATGCAGCCTGACTCGGAGAGGCTCTGCTCTAGGGGGGCCGGGAAATTCTAGCCATAGAGTGGAGCTGCAGGGGCCTCAGAAGAGGTGAAACAGAACAAAGCCTCATTAATGATTTTATGGTCTTTTAAAGACCTGTGAAGTGCTCCGGCTGTGTGCGCGCCAGGCAAGCTGACTCATCCCGGGCTGCCACAGAGGAGGGGGGTGGGGATTGTTGGACAATTACAGTGAACAGGACAAACCCCGTGGCCAGCCGAGCATGAACTTGGAGATCACTCTGGCAGCCTCGAGTAGCATTTGTTTTATCGACACTGAAGGGATGAAAGTCTGAATCAGCCCGGCCTTATTTGGAATCTCTGCCCTCCGGATTACACCTGATCTCTGCTGCAGTGGTCCAGCCAGCTCTCGTGCACCCTCTACATTAGGGTGTCACTAATAATGTGCTGCAGATTTTGGGAAGGCTGGGGAAGGTGGTTCGATGTGTGCAGCAAATAGCTCTTGCTTTTCGTGATATTTCTAATAGAATTAATACACCTTGCCTAGACAGAGATTGGGAGACAGAGATGGAGAGAGAGGGCGAGGGAGGGAGAGACAGAGGGAGGGAGAGTCAGGGGAGGTTGAGGGAGTGAGAGAGTCAGGGGAGGGCGAGGGAGGGAGTGAGAGAGGGAGGGGGAGAGTCAGGGGAGGGTGAGACAGAGGGAGGGAGAGACAGGGGAGGTTGAGGAAGGGAGAGTGAGGGCGAGAGAGGGAGAGTCAGGGAAGGGAGACAGAGGGAGAGCCAGGGGGGGGTGAGGGAGGTAGAGAGAGGGAGAGTCAGGGGAGGCAGAGAGAGGGAGAGTCAGGGGAGAGGGACGGAGGGAGGGAGAGCCAGGGCAGGGTGAGGGAGAGGGAGAGTGAGAGTCAGGGGAGGGAGGGAGAGACAGAGGGAGGGAGTGTGAGGGGAGGGAGGGAGAGTGAGGGGAGGGAGATAGAGAGAGGGAGAATCAGGGGAGGGAGAGAGAGGGAGAGTCAGGGGAGAGGGAGGGAGGAAGAGAGTCAGGGTAGGGAGAGGGAGGGAGAGAGAGAGAGAGAGTCAGGGGAGAGGGAGGGAGGAAGAGAGTCAGGGGAGGGAGAGGGAGGGAGTCAGGGGAGGGCGAGGGAGGGAGAGACAGAGGGAGGGAGAGTGAGGGGAGGGCGAGGGAGGGAGAGACAGAGGGAGGGAGTGTGAGGGGAGGGCGAGGGAGGAAGAGAGAGGGAGGGAGTGTGAGGGGAGGGAGGGAGTGTGAGGGGAGGGAGGAAGAGAGTCAGGGGAGGGAGAGGGAGGGAGAGAGAGAGAGTCAGGTGAGGGCGAGGGAGAGAGAGAGAGAGAGGGAGAGAGTGTGAGTCAGGGGAAGGCGAGGGAGGGAAAGAGTCGGGGAGGGAGAGAGAGGGAGAGTCAGGGGAGGGGAGGGAGGCAGAGGCATAAGGAGGGAGGGAGGGAGACGGAGGGAGGGAGGGAGAGTGAGGGTGAGAGGGAGAGAGAGAGGAAGACAGGGAGGGAGACAGTTAGAGAAAGGGAGGGAGACAGTTAGAGAAAGGGAGAGAAAGGGAGACGGAGAGAGGGAGGGAGACAAAGAAAGGGAGGGAGACCAAGAGAGGGAGGGATACAGAGAGAGGGAGGGAGACAGAGAGAGGGAGGGAGATAGAGGGAGGGAGGGAGGAAGTGGGAGGGAGTGAGGGAGACAGAGAGAGAGGGAGAGAAAAAGAGAGGGGGGGAGAAAAAGAGAGGGATGGAGAGAAAGAGAGGGATGGAGACAGAGAGGGGAGGTAGAGAAAGAGAGAGGGAGGAAGACAGAGAGAGGGAGGGAGGGAGACAGAGATAGGGAGGGAGGGAGACAGAGAGGGAGGGAAGGAGACAGAGAGAAGGAGGGAGACAGAGAGAGGGAGGGAGACAGAGAGGGAGTGAGGGAGACAGAGAGAGTGAGGGAGACAGAGAGAGTAAGGGAGACAGAGAGAGTGAGGGAGACAGAGGGAGTGAGGGAGACGAGAGAGGGAGGGATGGAGAGAGAGAGAGAGAGAGGGAGGTAGAGAAATAGAGAGAGGGAGGGAGGAAGAGAAAGAGAGAGAGGGAGGGAGACAGAGAGAGAGATATGTATGTATGCTCGGTCTGGTGGCTCAGTGGACAAAGACATCCGCTGCCAGGGCCTGTGTTCAACCTCATGGTCACAGGTTTTTTTTTGTCTCTAGCCCCGCCCCCTCTCTCACTGACCACACCCCCACCGGTGCGGCCCTCGGCCACAAACTACACTGTAAATTTGGCCCCTTAGAGAACGTTTGTGAGTACCCATGTACTAGTACAACTCTTGTAATGTGGTATAACATATGCCCTTGGCCTGTAAGTTAAATGCTATTAGTGGGCCTGCAGCACTGATTTTGCCACCCACATAAGTAGCCTTTCAGACCTGCCTTAGACCTGCCATTGTAGTTCCTGTGTGTGCAACTTACTGCCACTTCGATGTGGCATTTAATACTACTTGCCTAGCCTCAAACTCCCCTTTTATTACATGTAGGTCACCCCTAAACCCGGCTATCAGTAACCTTAAGGGCATGATTCTATGTAAGTAAAAGGTAGGACATGTGTGTTTAATCTGTACTAAAATTAGTTTTTCACTACTGTGAGGCCTACTCCTCTCATAGGCTAGCATTGTGAATTCCTTAAAACACTTTAAAACTGTAATTCCTGATCAGGGAGGACTAGTTTTTTATGTTTCAATTCTTTTGAATAGTAATGATAAATCCTCCTCACTGGTGAATTTAGAGTTAACATTACTGTTTTAGAAATGCCACCTTTAGAAAGTGAACATTTCTCTGCACTTACTGCTCTGTGTTCTTGACATCCTGCCTCCAATATATGTCTAGTGTTGGTGACAGCGACAATTTGTGCATTACTTCTAGACAGTCCCAACACAGGAAGGATATGTATGTCTGAGTACCCATCTACATACATCTGCATTCTGATGGCTTTGTCTGGACAGGATGTAAGGGAGGGGCTAACACTTCACTTGAATAGGAAGTGTCCCTTCCCTACACAAAGGACTGATTGCCCCCCACAGATATCCTGGCAAATAGTTCTGGGGTTAAAGGGATACTTATTAATTTCAGAGAGCTGCTTTGAAGTCACCCCCACATCAAAGACACTTTTGGGTGTAAGTACTGACTCCCTAGAAACAGAACTTCTGGACTTGAAAATAAAGCTCTACAAGAATTACTGTTGTGCTGCTTAAAGGACTCAACTGATCTGCTAATCTGGAAGGCCTGCTTTTCTATTAGTTACCCTGCTGCTCTCTGACTCTGCCGAAAGACAGCTGGACTCTACCTTCACTCCAAGTGATCTCCAAGGGCTTGCTGACGTGCTTCCTGTTGCTTGAGACTCATGGTTATCAAAGTCTCTATCCCTGCTCCGGTGCCTGGCTCACTGGAAGTGGTCCAGATACTTGCAACAGGGATTTTGACACATCTCCTGTCTGCGTGTAGAAGAACCGACATATCGACATGGCTGTGGGAGTAAAATTGGCACATCGCATCAGAGGCTGCAATTTGTCTCCAGAGATCAACACATTGGACAATATATTGCTGCCTCAACAACCAGGCAGAATCCGGCCACCACTCAACGCCTCTTGACTTCAGCACCCACATTGGAACTGATGCATCGCCTTCACTGCAGAGAGAAGTTTGACACATCTTGCTGTTTGCCACCAGGAAAGATACTTCATGGATCCTGTGTTTATTAAAATTTGCAAAAGCCACTATTTACATAGCACACATAAATTTATAGTACCTAATCATACTTATAAGATATAGGCCTAAAAGTGAAGTAAATAAGTGCTGCTTTAAGTTTAGCCTAACTGCAAGTGCCATCATAACTGGAAATAATGCATTAACATGAAAAAAGGCCTGTTTTCATGTTGAATCATCATTAGCAGTATTCCCAGGAGTTTACAGAAACCCTGTTGGACAAGACCGGAGACAAAAGAAAGTAATCCTGTACCTTTCCCTATGAGGAAAATATCAGGTGGAGGGAATGTTCATGTACCATGGAGCAGAGGTGATCTTGCAATATTCACAAACAACTTTTTGAAATTAAGAGAGAATCATGCTCAGTAGTATAACAGGTGGACATATTTGGAAAAATGTCAAAGGTTTTGTAGATAGACTTGAATACTTATTTTGATATTGTGGTAACGAGTGCTATATGGACTGAATGCAGGATAGTTGTGCAATTGCCACATACTGAGCCTCAAAGAGATGTGCATACTGGTGCAGGTTCACTTGTAGTGATGACCAAGTATCATGAGATGATAACCTTTTTGAAATGAAAGGTTCCAGTGAGCGATATCGTTTCGTTGAAGATCAAAAGGACTACTCAAAAAGTTAAAGAATCGGAGCATGCCTATTATGAAGAATTGTTGGAGGTGTTTAAACGGCATAGTGGACTCGAAAATCTCAAAAAAGTTGAAATAAGGAGTTTTGTGTTGCAGCTTGTTCTAGGGTTGAGACCAGAAATCAGCATGTACATACAACAGAATGTGATTTGTTGGCAGATGAAACATTGAGATGAGATCTTGAGGTAAGCAAAATACTGCAGTGATGAACAAGAAATTAAGTAGAAAAGGCTTAAAGAGAAATTTCTGGTTGCCTAGACTAAGCTGTCCCAAAAGGGAATCTAGAACCAATTGCATGTGGAAAATGTTGGTGGGGAGCAAGGTGTTGGTTTTCAAGCTGGAGGTAAAGTTGCATATGGTAGAGTTGGTGTTCAAGAGGGTCGAAGTTGAGGTGTTCTGGTTGATCCAAATTCTGAAATAGGCATTTCAAAGTTGAAGAAATCAACTCCTTGTCATTATTGTAACAGGCAAGAGCATCGTAAGGGAAGCGTAGACATAATCCAAATCAAGTTAGTGATGATTGGCAAATGCAACTGATAAATCAATCCCAAATGCGAAATATTCCAGTCCAGGTTCCAGGTCCAACAAATGCAGATGCCTACGTAGTCACAAGTTCATATGATGCAGGTTCCACAAGGTTCCATGGCCCTGCAGAATATGGGAAATCCCAGATTCAATATGAATCAAGCACAAAGAGCAAATTCAGAACCAGTTTCAACAGTTCCCTCTTGTTGGAGAGTGAGAGTTTGATTCTGACAACTTCTATTTTTTATTTAGGGGGTTTTGTAAAGCGCTTGGTGACGCACAGCGGCGTGTCCCCGCGCTGAGGAGCAGATACTTACTGGAACCTACAGAAGCGGAATACCTTACTGTACGAATAGTGCAGTTTTAAGCTTGGCTCTAAAGATTAGTTCTGATGGTTCTAGTCGCAATGCCATGGGTAGTTTGTTCCATCTAGAAGCTGCAAGATACCTAAAGGATCTTCCGTCCATCCGTGCTCTAGACACCTTGGGGATAGCCAGGAGTCCTGAGCCGGAAGATCTCAGGGAGCGGGACTGCTCGTAAGACGTCAGCAGTCCTTTCAAAGGGAGAGGAGACCTCCCATTGATGATCCGATGGCACGTGCATAGTGCTTTGAATTCTACCCTGCTTCTGATCGGGAGCCAATGCAAAGACCGAAGGGCCGCTGAGGATGCGGCTCTTCTGGGTAGTCTAAGCACTAGTCGGGCAGCGGCATTCTGTAAGACCTGTAGGCGGCTCAAATTCTTCTCCAAGGTCCCTAAATAGAGAAGATTGCCATAGTCCATCTTTGATGTAACTAGTGCGTGCACCAGGGTTTGACGGGCTCTCACAGGTAAAAACTTCAATGCCTTCCTGAGACTTTTGAGGGTCCCGAAGCATGATCCGACCACCCGATTGATCTGGGGGCCAAAGGTCAGGTCAGTATCAAACCAGATGCCCAAGTTCTTTGCTTTCTGGCACGGGATGGGTGTTGGACCTAGGCAAGACGGCCACCATGCTGATGTCCATGCCGATTGGCATCCCCCCACGACCAGCACCTCGGTCTTGCCTCCGTTGAGCTTGAGACAATTGGCGGACATCCAGGCAGCTAGATCTTGCATGCAAGCTCTGAAGATGTCCGCCGAAAGACCGGGTGCAAGCGACAGGGAGATGACCAACTGCGTGTCGTCGGCATAAGACACCATTCGGAGGCCGTGACTCTCTACGAAGGTGGCAATCGGGGCAACATAAAGAATAAAAAGTGTTGGACTCAGGGACGAGCCCTGCGGCACCCCCTGGTCCAAAGAGATTCGCTCAGAGTAATGGTCACCTTGCCTCACTTGGAAGCCTCGGCCTGCAAGAAATGAATAAATCCATTTCAGCGCTGCCCCTCTCACCCCACCTTTGTTCAGACACTGTAGCAAGATGGAGTGTGCTACAGTGTCGAACGCCACGCTGAGGTCTAAGAGGATTAAAGCCATGGTTTGTCCCTCGTCAGCACCTTGCCTGAGGGTTTCGGTAGCCCTGAGAAGGGCAGACTCCGTAGAATGACGGGGCCGAAACCCAAATTGGGTAGGGTGAAGAAGGTTGCTTTCCTCCACATATTTCATGAGCTGTTTGTTTACCACCTTCTCCGCTACCTTAGAGAAATAAGGCAGCAGAGAAATGGGGCGTAGATTGTCCAGCTTCTCAAAGCTAATGTTGGGCTTCTTGCGGAGGGGAAGCACCACAGCCTGTTTCCAATCCTCAGGTATAGAACTAGATCGGAAGGAGACATCTAGCAAGTGCCAGTGATGGTGTCTGAGGAAAGAGGAGGATTGCGTACTTAGTGTAGTCTTAAAGGTAGACCAAAGATGACCATCTTTAGAAGGAGAGGTTGATGGCCACCGAGCGTCATGCCAGATCGACACAGGTGCTACCCATTCCACTATTAGAAATGCAGAATGTCCAGATCTACCCCTTTCGGAAAGAAGATCTAAGTTGTAGGTTTCACAACTAAACAAATAACTAATCCTGTTTAGAAGAAAGTGCTTGTAAAAATCTAATCATTTGAGGAAGATCTCTAATTTATGGTATGCCACTTAAGTCCTGTATCTGTTAGGAAGGGATCTTTTGTGGAAGTTAAATTGCACTATTTACTGCCCACCAGATGTGCTGAATTCCAAACACATGATGAAGACATTTAAAATGGCCCCCGACAAGGAACAGCTGTACGATTGAATATTGTAAGAACAGCGGAGGATTTACCTCCCAAGCTATAAGATGCTGAAAAATCAGAAGTATGGGATTTTCCAGCAAAGGACATTGGACTAATCGGGGGTGTAGAACCAGTCTGAATCACAATTAAGCCAAATGCATTTTTCAAAAGAACATCGCCATATAATCTAATACCTGGAAGAATAGCTGGAACAACTTCAGTTATTGAAAACATGTTAAAACAAGGGCTTTTGAAAGAAATTGTTTTAAATCCTGCAATTTGCCTGTTATGGGTCTACAGAAGCCCAATGGGAAATATAGAATTGAAAAAGATTTTCAAAAAATTAACAATATGTTTGCTTCAAGTTTTCCTGCTGTACCGAATCCAGCAACACTACTATTTCAGAGTCCCTGCCCTACAGAATGGTTTACCGTTGTGGATCTCTGCCTGGTCTTTTTTTCTAATCCTTTAGTTCTTGATCTCGTTTATATTTCAAGATAGAGTTTTGGCATGGTGTCAAGTTCCACAATGGTATGCACAGAGTTCTTCAATCTTTAATCAGATCTTGATCAGATCTTGAGAAAGTTATACAGGATCCCAAGGTGAGTACAGTGATTATGTGATTATTTTGGGCTCTTCCCAAGGAAGAAAAGGGGGTGGATTGAGATATTTTATAAAAGAATGGGAAAACATAACACAAGACCACTTGGTATTGGTACTGTGAAAGGGTTTATAATTGAATTTGTGGATCTTCCCAATAGAGAAAAGAACCAATAGAGATATTGGTAACAAAAGGGCAAAAGTCAGTAGTGGATTCAAAGATAGAGTGGATGATTCAAAAAGGGGCGATAAAACACATAGAGGAGAAAGCGAAGTGTTTTGTGAGCACTATCTACCAACTAGTTGATATGCAGACATTTCAAGATAGAAAGGATCATTTGTTTGAGGGACGTGTTGTTGAGAAATGATTGGCAAGTGAAATTTGATCTAAAGGATGAATATTTCACTATTCCCATGGGGAAGGTAAGTCAGAAGTATTTACAATTCAGATGGAGAAAGCATCTGTAGCAGTTTCAATGTCTTCCCTGTGGCCTTTCTTCAGTTCCATGGTGCTTCAAGAAAGTAATGAAGGTGACATTTTTAAGATTCTAAGCTGATATGATGGAAATTAGGTTACAACTTTCGGAGAAAAAGGTGGAATTGATAAGGAGAGCGAATATACATGTGTTGAGAACAGAGATATGGTCATTAGGTGATCTGGCTCAGATAGGAGGCTTGTTGTCATCTTCAACTCATGCTATATTTTCTGGTCCCCTGCATTGTAGTGCTTTGAATATGTTAAAAGGGAATGCTTAGAAGAAAGGACTATGGTACAAGGTAACAATGACCACAGAGGCAAAGGAGGACTTACATTTGTGGTTAAACAGTATGGAGGTATGGAATGGCCATGCCATTTTGGATGTGTTACAGACTGTGCTCTGGAGACAGACGTAAGCCTGAGAGGCTGGGGGACAAGATTATGAGAACAACAGACAGGTGGTGTTTGGACAGAAATGGAGGAGTTGAATCACATAAATTGTCTGGAATTAACAGCTGGATTATGTGCCCTGAAAGGTTTCAGAGGGGGATTCTAGTAGAGCAGTCACTGTTGATGAAGATGGACAGTGTAACAGCTGTAGCTTACATCAGTGAAAGCAGAGTATTTGCCAGGAGAGATGAATTTGGCAGTGGATTGGAATTCTCAACACTTAAGGTATTTCAGCAATTGGAGATTGGATTAGAGGTGTTTTAAAATATAGTAGAGATTTGGGGTCCACTAGAGGTGGATCTATTTGTGAACAGGCTAACATTCCAATTAGACAATTAATTTAGCTTGATGCCGGTAGACGCGTTTCAACAAATCTGGTAGGGGCGGAGAGCCTATGCTCCTTTCGCAATGATCCAGAGAGCCCTTTCGAAACTGAGAGAGGAGAAATGTCAGATAGTGTTGATGACACCATTATGTGTGTCACAAGTTTACAGGGGCGGCTTCTTCACTAAGGCAGAGGAGTGTCACCCCGCTGCTCTCACAGCAGTGGAAAAAGGAAAAATTAAATTATAATAACATTGTTAATACACAGCCTGGGTGGAGAGCATGCACAGGCCCCCAGTCCCCACCTGGTGCTGAACCAGGTTGCTCAGACTAATCACAACTCTGCCAACAGCAGCATTGCGGAAGGCTTAGGGGAGCCTGTGTGCTTCCTGTTTCCGGAACTCGCCAGGAAGATAAGCCATGATGGAGGGGAGATGGCAGTCATGAAGAGGTAAGTGTTTTAAAAAAATATTTCATTTTTTCACCCATCCCTGCCCTGCCACCCTGTTACCTGCCAGCCACCACTGCAAGTTTGGCTTTCAACAGTGGTGGTGTTGGCATGTGCAGTACCCTATTTGATACCAGCAAGAGGTTTATTGAGAAATCAGAATGGAAAAGAACACCCGTTAATTCAGGACAGGGTTTTGTATGCAAGGTGTTAGGATATCTGAATGTTTCAAGGGACTTTCAAGCAGGGCTGCAGAGTTACTTGAGGAGTCATGGGCACCAGGAACTAGGAGGAGATATATAGGAATTTGGAGATTTGAGCATGACAGTGGACAGAGAGGAGTTTGGATCCCATGGAGGGTCTTATGGAGAGGTGATACATTTCTTGGTGAAGCAATTTGAGACAGAGCTGCAATTTCGGCAGGTTATCTTCATGTAGATGGTAGGCCGGTTAGTAGAAAGATTTTGGTATGTAGGATTTGCAAAAGTATGAGATTGAAGAGACCTTCTAGGGCGAGGTATGATTTTTTTGTGGGATGTAATTTGATTTTGTTATTGTTTTTATCATAGCCTATTAATAGGTATTTGGAATTTAAGACACATTCAGAGAAACTAGCTGCTCTATGGTGTTTGATTTACTGCAGGAGAGTTCCTAATGTGAAGGATTCGGAGTTAAGTAGCAACATTTATGGTCTAGATAGAGTATTCTTTGAGAGATGGAAGAGAAAAAAGGCAATGTCAGAATCTGTGTTTTAGTTGAAATTCCCTGATGAAATTGCGTGTGTTGGATTGTTTACCTGAATATGAGAACATAATGATGGAATATAGATGGCATGGGGAGAATCAGTCGTTCATTTCTTATGTTAAGCCATATGGTACAGTAAGTACCGCCATGATTGCCAGATAGGTACAAGACATTATGGAACAAGCAGTTAATGATGTGAAAAAATGTAAACCGCATTCTTTAGGAGGTGCTATGGTGAGAAAAGTGTATATGTCTGGAGGACGTTGGAGACCTGTCATCCTGAGGGTGGTCTTCCCCAGACGTTTTACCTTTTACCTCTTGTTTTTACTTATTCTTTTTCTTGGCCTTAGGACTAACTAGTGCTAAAGTACATGTGCTTCTCCCCTAAAAATGGTGGCATTGATGTGTACATGATTGGCATATTTGATTTACTAGTACAACTCTTGTAATGTGGTATAACATATGCCCTTGGCCTGTAAGTTAAATGCTATTAGTGGGCCTGCAGCACTGATTTTGCCACCCACATAAGTAGCCTTTCAGACCTGCCTTAGACCTGCCATTGTAGTTCCTGTGTGTGCAACTTACTGCCACTTCGATGTGGCATTTAATACTACTTGCCTAGCCTCAAACTCCCCTTTTATTACATGTAGGTCACCCCTAAGCCCGGCTATCAGTAACCTTAAGGGCATGATTCTATGTAAGTAAAAGGTAGGACATGTGTGTTTAATCTGTACTAAAATTAGTTTTTCACTACTGTGAGGCCTACTCCTCTCATAGGCTAGCATTGTGAATTCCTTAAAACACTTTAAAACTGTAATTCCTGATCAGGGAGGACTAGTTTTTTATGTTTCATTTCTTTTGAATAGTAATGATAAATCCTCCTCACTGGTGAATTTAGAGTCAATATTACTGTTTTAGAAATGCCACCTTTAGAAAGTGAACATTTCTCTGCACTTACTGCTCTGTGTTCTTGACATCCTGCCTCCAATATATGTCTAGTGTTGGTGACAGCGACAATTTGTGCATTACTTCTAGACAGTCCCAACACAGGAAGGATATGTATGTCTGAGTACCCATCTACATACATCTGCATTCTGATGGCTTTGTCTGGACAGGATGTAAGGGAGGGGCTAACACTTCACTTGAATAGGAAGTGTCCCTTCCCTACACAAAGGACTGATTGCCCCCCACAGATATCCTGGCAAATAGTTCTAGGGTTAAAGGGATACTTATTAATTTCAGAGAGCTGCTTTGAAGTCACCCCCACATCAAAGACACTTTTGGGTGTAAGTACTGACTCCCTAGAAACAGAACTTCTGGACTTGAAAATAAAGCTCTACAAGAATTACTGTTGTGCTGCTTAAAGGACTCAACTGATCTGCTAATCTGGAAGGCCTGCTTTTCTATTAGTTACCCTGCTGCTCTCTGACTCTGCCGAAAGACAGCTGGACTCTACCTTCACTCCAAGTGATCTCCAAGGGCTTGCTGACGTGCTTCCTGTTGCTTGAGACTCATGGTTATCAAAGTCTCTATCCCTGCTCCGGTGCCTGGCTCACTGGAAGTGGTCCAGATACTTGCAACAGGGATTTTGACACATCTCCTGTCTGCGTGTAGAAGAACCGACATATCGACATGGCTGTGGGAGTAAAATTGGCACATCGCATCAGAGGCTGCAATTTGTCTCCAGAGATCAACACATTGGACAATATATTGCTGCCTCAACAACCAGGCAGAATCTGGCCACCACTCAACGCCTCTTGACTTCAGCACCCACATTGGAACTGATGCATCGCCTTCACTGCAGGGAGAAGTTTGACACATCTTGCTGTTTGCCACCAGGAAAGATACTTCATGGATCCTGTGTTCATTAAAATGTGCATAAGCCACTATTTACATAGCACACATAAATTTATAGTACCTAATCATACTTATAAGATATAGGCCTAAAAGTGAAGTAAATAAGTGCTGCTTTAAGTTTAGCCTAACTGCAAGTGCCATCATAACTGGAAATAATGCATTAACATGAAAAAAGGCCTGTTTTCATGTTGAATCATCATTAGCAGTATTCCCAGGAGTTTACAGAAACCCTGTTGGACAAGACCGGAGACAAAAGAAAGTAATCCTGTACCTTTCCCTATGAGGAAAATATCAGGTGGAGGGAATGTTCATGTACCATGGAGCAGAGGTGATCTTGCAATATTCACAAACAACTTTTTGAAATTAAGAGAGAATCATGCTCAGTAGTATAACAGGTGGACATATTTGGAAAAATGTCAAAGGTTTTGTAGATAGACTTGAATACTTATTTTGATATTGTGGTAACGAGTGCTATATGGACTGAATGTAGGATAGTTGTGCAATTGCCACATACTGAGCCTCAAAGAGATGTGCATACTGGTGCAGGTTCACTTGTAGTGATGACCAAGTATCATGAGATGATAACCTTTTTGAAATGAAAGGTTCCAGTGAGCGATATCGTTTCGTTGAAGATCAAAAGGACTACTCAAAAAGTTAAAGAATCGGAGCATGCCTATTATGAAGAATTGTTGGAGGTGTTTAAATGGCATAGTGGACTCGAAAATCTCAAAAAAGTTGAAATAAGGAGTTTTGTGTTGCAGCTTGTTCTAGGGTTGAGACCAGAAATCAGCATGTACATACAACAGAATGTGATTTGTTGGCAGATGAAACATTGAGATGAGATCTTGAGGTAAGCAAAATACTGCAGTGATGAACAAGAAATTAAGTAGAAAAGGCTTAAAGAGAAATTTCTGGTTGCCTAGACTAAGCTGTCCCAAAAGGGAATCTAGAACCAATTGCATGTGGGAAATGTTGGTGGGGAGCAAGGTGTTGGTTTTCAAGCTGGAGGTAAAGTTGCATATGGTAGAGTTGGTGTTCAAGAGGGTCGAAGTTGAGGTGTTCTGGTTGATCCAAATTCTGAAATAGGCATTTCAAAGTTGAAGAAATCAACTCCTTGTCATTATTGTAACAGGCAAGAGCATCGTAAGGGAAGCGTAGACATAATCCAAATCAAGTTAGTGATGATTGGCAAATGCAACTGATAAATCAATCCCAAATGCGAAATATTCCAGTCCAGGTTCCAGGTCCAACAAATGCAGATGCCTACGTACTCACAAGTTCATATGATGCAGGTTCCACAAGGTCCCATGGCCCTGCAGAATATGGGAAATCCCAGATTCAATATGAATCAAGCACAAAGAGCAAATTCAGAACCAGTTTCAACAGTTCCCCATGTTGGAGAGTGAGAGTTTGATTCTGACAACTTCTATTTTTTATTTAGGGGGTTTTGTAAAGCGCTTGGTGACGCACAGCGGCGTGTCCCCGCGCTGAGGAGCAGATACTTACTGGAACCTACAGAAGCGGAATACCTTACTGTACGAATAGTGCAGTTTTAAGCTTGGCTCTAAAGATTAGTTCTGATGGTTCTAGTCGCAATGCCATGGGTAGTTTGTTCCATCTAGAAGCTGCAAGATACCTAAAGGATCTTCCGCCCATCCGTGCTCTAGACACCTTGGGGATAGCCAGGAGTCCTGAGCCGGAAGATCTCAGGGAGCGGGACTGCTCGTAAGACGTCAGCAGTCCTTTCAAAGGGAGAGGAGACCTCCCATTGATGATCCGATGGCACGTGCATAGTGCTTTGAATTCTACCCTGCTTCTGATCGGGAGCCAATGCAAAGACCGGAGGGCCGCTGAAGATGCGGCTCTTCTGGGTAGTCTAAGCACTAGTCGGGCAGCGGCATTCTGTAAGACCTGTAGGCGGCTCAAATTCTTCTCCAAGGTCCCTAAATAGAGAAGATTGCCATAGTCCATCTTTGATGTAACTAGTGCATGCACCAGGGTTTGACGGGCTCTCACAGGTAAAAACTTCAATGCCTTCCTGAGACTTTTGAGGGTCCCGAAGCATGATCCGACCACCCGATTGATCTGGGGGCCAAAGGTCAGGTCAGTATCAAACCAGATGCCCAAGTTCTTTGCTTTCTGGCACGGGATGGGTGTTGGACCTAGGCAAGACGGCCACCATGCCGATGTCCATGCCGATTGGCATCCCCCCACGACCAGCACCTCGGTCTTGCCTCCGTTGAGCTTGAGACAATTGGCGGACATCCAGGCAGCTAGATCTTGCATGCAAGCTCTGAAGATGTCCGCCGAAAGACCGGGTGCAAGCGACAGGGAGATGACCAACTGCGTGTTGTCGGCATAAGACACCATTTGGAGGCCGTGACTCTCTACGAAGGTGGCAATCGGGGCAACATAAAGATTAAAAAGTGTTGGACTCAGGGACGAGCCCTGCGGCACCCCCTGGTCCAAAGAGATTCGCTCAGAGTAATGGTCACCTTGCCTCACTTGGAAGCCTCGGCCTGCAAGAAATGAATAAATCCATTTCAGCGCTGCCCCTCTCACCCCACCTTTGTTCAGACACTGTAGCAAGATGGAGTGTGCTACAGTGTTGAAAGCCACGCTGAGGTCTAAGAGGATTAAAGCCATGGTTTGTCCATCGTCAGCACCTTGCCTGAGGGTTTCGGTAGCCCTGAGAAGGGCAGACTCCGTAGAATGACGGGGCCGAAACCCAAATTGGGTAGGGTGAAGAAGGTTGCTTTCCTCCACATATTTCATGAGCTGTTTGTTTACCACCTTCTCCGCTACCTTAGAGAAATAAGGCAGCAGAGAAATGGGGCGTAGATTGTCCAGCTTCTCAAAGCTAATGTTGGGCTTCTTGCGGAGGGGAAGCACCACAGCCTGTTTCCAATCCTCAGGTATAGAACTAGATCGGAAGGAGACATCTAGCAAGTGCCAGTGATGGTGTCTGAGGAAAGAGGAGGATTGTGTACTTAGTGTAGTGTTAAAGGTAGACCAAAGATGACCATCTTTAGAAGGAGAGGTTGATGGCCACCGAGCGTCATGCCAGATCGACACAGGTGCTACCCATTCCACTATTAGAAATGCAGAATGTCCAGATCTACCCCTTTCGGAAAGAAGATCTAAGTTGTAGGTTTCACAACTAAACAAATAACTAATCCTGTTTTGAAGAAAGTGCTTGTAAAAATCTAATCATTTGAGGAAGATCTCTAATTTATGGTATGCCACTTAAGTCCTGTATCTGTTAGGAAGGGATCTTTTGTGGAAGTTAAATTGCACTATTTACTGCCCACCAGATGTGCTGAATTCCAAACACATGATGAAGACATTTAAAATGGCCCCCGACAAGGAACAGCTGTACGATTGAATATTGTAAGAACACCGGAGGATTTACCTCCCAAGCTATAAGATGCTGAAAAATCAGAAGTATGGGATTTTCCAGCAAAGGACATTGGACTAATCGGGGGTGTAGAACCAGTCTGAATCACAATTAAGCCAAATGCATTTTTCGAAAGAACATCGCCATATAATCTAATACCTGGAAGAATAGCTGGAACAACTTCAGTTATTGAGAACATGTTAAAACAAGGGCTTTTGAAAGAAATTGTTTTAAATCCTGCAATTTGCCTGTTATGGGTCTACAGAAGCCCAATGGGAAATATAGAATTGAAAAAGATTTTCAAAAAATTAACAATATGTTTGCTTCAAGTTTTCCTGCTGTACCAAATCCAGCAACACTACTATTTCAGAGTCCCTGCCCTGCAGAATGGTTTACCGTTGTGGATCTCTGCCTGGTCTTTTTTTCTAATCCTTTAGTTCTTGATCTCGTTTATATTTCAAGATAGAGTTTTGGCATGGTGTCAAGTTCCACAATGGTATGCACAGAGTTCTTCAATCTTTAATCAGATCTTGAGAAAGAATCTTGAGATTCTGCAGATGTCTTGTAATCCTTTTCATGTTCAGTGCATTGATTTGTGGCATTGAGCACACAAGAAGCTTGCAAACAGGACACAATTGTTCTTTTAAATCACCTAGCTGGTAATGAACGCAAGGTGTCGCAGAGTAAAACTATATTTGGGACTTCTTATTGAGAAGGTAATAAGAAAGGTGCCACAAAAGAGACAATTCTGAATCAGCTTTTAATAAAATGTGCAAAAGCATATTCTTAAATAGCATATGTACTAAAAATGATAGTTTGTAGTAGATAATCATGCATAAATGTTATAGTCCTAAAGGTGAAGTAAATACATGCTGATTAAGTGCTGATTTAATTTAGCCTAACTGTCAATGCGAGGTTAACTGAAAATATTGCATCAACATGGAAAGGCTTATTTTCATTTTGAATCGTTGTTTGCACGAGAAGTTTTCTTCTCTATACCTCAGATGTCACTTTCCAGAAGCCTTGTTAGCTAGTGAATAGGCTCCTGTTTTAAATTAGACAACTGACAAAGAGGTTCTCACTGGTAGTAGAGGAGTCAACAGGAAGAATGCTTCATGAGAAGAATAGTCTGGACCACCATTTGCAAACAATGTAACTTTTTATGGTCTAATGCCTACAGTCTATAGTAAGTGTGAGAAGATGGAGAGTTTGTCTATTCCCAAGAGTTTGCCAAAACTCTATTGGACAAGACAGGAGATGAAAGAAACTAATGTTTCAACTTGGAATATTGTGTGCACATATTACTGATGCTCCTAGAGTAGCAGCTGGATTCCTTCCTTGACTCTCTGACAGGAGACTAGTCTTTGAGTTTCTGATACTATTCTTCATGAGATGTTGCTTTACCTATTTTCATTGATTTTCTGCTGATTTAAGAGCTGAGAATACTTTTCAGCTTAACATGCAAAAGCTTTATGCTTTATACATTGATGCTCCCATCAGTACTGTTTAATGAGTATCTGAACTGACACTTTCGTTCAACTTATTCCAATTTATTTTAATTTAGGGAAATTGTATTATGAAACATCCTTGCGGTATTATTATGATATTAATTGCTATGTTGACTAATATTTTATTTGATCTTATATTGAAATATCAATTATTGGATTATGTTCATGTGTAATGCTCAAGACAGTACATTTTACTAAGTAAATTATAAACTACTAAAATAACTGAAAATAAAACCCCTTAAGTAGCACAGATTCTCTTTTTTGACTGTACTAAGTGTTAGTAATAACTCAATATGTAAATAGATTTATATAGATGTTTGCTGCTTTCAATTGCTCTTTATTTACGAACAAAGGTCCATATGACCACTGGCAGGGGTTAATTAATTATTGATTTACTACTTTCAGACCTAGACTGACATGGAGAGCTTTTTCACTGCAGGGACAATGTCTTTTTGGAAGAGTGGTTAAGTATGCAGAGGGGAATACCTAAAGGTCTGAAACGGTGGAGAGAGGGACGTAACAGGTTGGAACTGACTTGAATTGAGACACGCAACCTGAGCAATGCATGCAAAAACAAAAGTAAACGGACAAGACATATACTGTACAACAAACACTAGGATGGTACTCCGAAGGTACAAAAAGAACAATGGGGTAACTATCATAAATTATAGTTTGTTTGCTTATTGGAAATTGATTTCTATGTGACACAAAAAGACCTTTCAAGAAGGTGAGGAAGATGAGGAGCGGTTAACGTTGTGAAATGTTGGAAGAGACCCAGCAGCCTTATGGAAAAAGAGGGCTGGGTGAGACTATGTTAAAAAGAACAAAGCCTCTCACTCTCATTGGCACCCATGGAAGTAGTAATCAAGATTCTAAAACAAACACAAGAGAGGACAACATTTATTAGAGAATGAAATACTAAATATATGTATTAGGCAAGGGTAAAACAGTAATGGACTCTAGGAACATTCACAGAATTGCTCTCAAAGTCTACATATATATGAACACGGAAATACAGGAGGGGGAGGCTGCAAAGGATCAAGAACTGTACTGTAACAATGAACATGGAAGAAGGGACACTCCAGTACCAGGACTCTGCAAACTAAAAAGGGCAGGATAGTGAGAGGTCACATAGAACAGAGCAGTTATAACCACAAAGAACATAAATAGAGAAGCTAAATTAGTAAAATAAGAAATGAGCAATCAATACAAAGGTAAACTAAGGCACGCAGAATCAAGCAGCAAGCCTGTATCAAAGCACCAAGGGGGCATTGGTTCCTGTGGAGCCTTAGCATTAAAGACTGTTGCAAGATGGTGCCCATTGAGCTGTACAAATGGATCAGTGACAAAATATCGACCTACAAAATATCGACCTACAGAAATATCGAGTCAAAAATAATGAGGACAAGAATATCGACATCCTATCTACAACATGATAAGTACAAAAATATCGAAAAAATAATATAGATGTTAAAAATATCGATGTTAAAAATATTGTTTTTTTTTCTTATAAAATATAAGTAAATAACACTAATAAACAAAATCTACATAGTTAAAAGTATCTAATAATGTTCTAAAATTAATAAATAATACATATATAATATGAATACATTAATTAAATAAATACAGTAAATATATAATATATATGTACTGAACAATAAGTTGTATAATTATTTTACTAATTCATAAATTAATAAAATATATTCTAAATTACAAATACATTTACAAACATAAAACAATAACATAAATAAAATGTTAAAAATATAAAAAATTAAATATACTTTTAATATTTGTACAATTATTTATATAAAACGTTGGATAGAGTAAGGGTAAAAATTACTATTCCCACTCCAGAGAGTGCAACAGTAGGGAAAGCGTTGGATAGCGTAGGGGTAAAAATTACTATTCCCACTCCAGAGAGTGCAACAGTAGGGAAAGCTTTGGATAGCGTAGGGGTAAAAATTACTATTCCCACTACAGAGAGTGCAACAGTAGAGAAAGCGTTGGATAGCGTAGGAGTAACAATTACTATTCCCACTCCAGAAAGTGCAACAGTAGGGAAAGCGTTGGATAGCGTAGGGGTAAAAATTACTATTCGCACTCCAGAGAGTGCAACAGTAGGGAAAGCGTTGGATAGCGTAGGAGTAACAATTACTATTCCCACTCCAAACAGTGCAACAGTAGGGAAAGCGTTGGATAGCGTAGGGGTAAAAAATACTATTCCCACTCCAGAGAGTGCAACAGTAGGGAAGGCGTTGGATAGCGTAGGGGTAAAAATTACTATTCCCACTTCAGAGAGTGCAACAGTAGGGAAAGCGTTGGATAGCGTAGGGGTAAAAATTACTATTCCCACTCCAGAGAGTGTAACAGTAGGGAAAGCTTTGGTTAGCGTAGGGGTAAAAATTACTATTCCAACTCCAGAGAGTGCAACAGTAGGGAAAGCATTGGATAGTGTAGGAGTATAAATTACTATTCCCACTCCAGAGAGTGCAACAGTAGGGAAAGCGTTGGATAGCGTAGGGGTAAAAATTACTATTCCCACTCCAGAGAGTGCAACAGTAGGGAAAGCGTTGGATAGCGTAGGAGTAAAAATTACTATTCCCACTCCAGAGAGTGCAACAGTAGGGAAAGCGTTGGATAGGGTAGGGGTAAAAATTACTATTCCCACTCCGGAGAGTGCTACAGTAGGGAAAGCGTTGGATAGCATAGGGGTAACAATTACTATTCCCACTCCTGAGAGTGCAACAGTAGGGAAAGCGTTGGATAGCGTAGGAGTAAAAATTACTATTCCCACTCCAGAGAGTGCAACAGTAGGGAAAGCATTGGATAGCGTAGGAGTAAAAATTACTATTCCCACTCCAGAGAGTGCAACAGAAGGGAAAGCTTTGGATAGCGTAGGGGTAACAATTACTATTCCCACTCCAGAGAGTGCAACAGTAGGCAAAGCGTTGTATAGCATAGGAGTAAAAATTACTATTCCCACTCCAGAGAGTGCAACAGTAGGGAAAGCGCTGGATAGCGTAGGGGTAACAATTACTATTCCCACTCCAGAGAATGCAACAGTAGGCAAAGTGTTGGATAGCGTAGGAGTAAAAATTACTATTCCCACTCCAGAGAGTGCAACAGTAGGGAAAGCGTTGGATAGCGTAGGAGTAAAAATTACTATCCCCATTCCAGAGAGTGCAACAGTAGGGAAAGCGTTGGATAGCGTAGGGGTAAAAATTACTATCCCCACTCCAGAGAGTGCAACAGTAGGGAAAGCTTTGGATAGCATAGGGGTAAAAATTACTATTCCCACTCCAGAGAGTGCAACAGTAGGGAAAGCGTTGGATAGCGTAGGAGTAACAATTACTATTCCCACTCCAGAAAGTGCAACAGTAGGGAAAGCGTTGGATAGCGTAGGGGTAAAAATTACTATTCGCACTCCAGAGAGTGCAACAGTAGGGAAAGCGTTGGATAGCGTAGGAGTAACAATTACTATTACCACTCCAAACAGTGCAACAGTAGGGAAAGCGTTGGATAGCGTAGGGGTAAAAATTACTATTCCCACTCCAGAGAGTGCAACAGTAGGGAAGGCGTTGGATAGCGTAGGGGTAAAAATTACTATTCCCACTTCAGAGAGTGCAACAGTAGGGAAAGCGTTGGATAGCGTAGGGGTAAAAATTACTATTCCCACTCCAGAGAGTGTAACAGTAGGGAAAGCTTTGGATAGCGTAGGGGTAAAAATTACTATTCCAACTCCAGACAGTGCAACAGTAGGGAAAGCATTGGATAGTGTAGGAGTATAAATTACTATTCCCACTCCAGAGAGTGCAACAGTAGGGAAAGCGTTGGATAGCGTAGGGGTAAAAATTAGTATTCCCACTCCAGAGAGTGCAACAGTAGGGAAAGCGGTGGATAGCGTAGGAGTAAAAATTACTATTCCCATTCCAGAGAGTGCAACAGTAGGGAAAGCGTTGGATAGGGTAGGGGTAAAAATTACTATTCCCACTCCGGAGAGTGCTACAGTAGGGAAAGCGTTGGATAGCGTAGGGGTAACAATTACTATTCCCACTCCAGAGAGTGCAACAGTAGGGAAAGCGTTGGATAGCGTAGGAGTAAAAATTACTATTCCCACTCCAGAGAGTGCAACAGTAGGGAAAGCATTGGATAGCGTAGGAGTAAAAATTACTATTCCCACTCCAGAGAGTGCAACAGAAGGGAAAGCTTTGGATAGCGTAGGGGTAACAATTACTATTCCCACTCCAGAGAGTGCAACAGTAGGCAAAGCGTTGGATAGCATAGGAGTAAAAATTACTCTTCCCACTCCAGAGAGTGCAACAGTAGGGAAAGCGCTGGATAGCGTAGGGGTAACAATTACTATTCCCACTCCAGAGAATGCAACAGTAGGCAAAGTGTTGGATAGCGTAGGAGTAACAATTACTATTCCCACTCCAGAGAGTGCAACAGTAGGGAAAGCGTTGGATAGCGTAGGAGTAAAAATTACTATCCCCTTTCCAGAGAGTGCAACAGTAGGGAAAGCGTTGGATAGCGTAGGGGTAAAAATTACTATCCCCACTCCAGAGAGTGCAACAGTAGGGAAAGCTTTGGATAGCATAGGGGTAAAAATTACTATTCCCACCCCAGAGAGTGCAACAGTAGGGAAAGCGTTGGATAGCGTAGGGGTAACAATTACTATTCCCACTCCATAGAGTGCAACAGTAGGGAAAGTGTTGGATAGCGTAGGGATTAAAATGACATACTTATAAATAAAAGCTTTTTTTAATAAAAAAAATATAAACTATTAAATAAATATATACCATATACAATACCCTTACATAATTATAAAAAACATGATTAGCTAAATATATTTAACCAAAAATAAATATTAAAAAAACACCATTTTATAATATTTAATAACCAATTAATAAATGATTAAAAATTATATTATTAACAAAACAAGTTAAAAACATTATTACTTAATTACATTTAAATAACTTCCCACCATATTCCCCTATAAACCCACTACCCGCAACAGAACACATTTATCTATTTATGAATTAATTAAAATTATTTACCAATCAATTAAAATTAATTACCAATTAATTAAAATTAATTACTAATTAATTAAAATTAATTTATAATTCCTACTAATTAATAATTAATTAAACATAATTCAATAACTTCCCACCCTATTCCCCTATAAACCCACAACCCGCTAAAGAACATATATATCAATTAATCAATTAATTAAAATGATTTACCAACTAATTAAATGTAATTACCAATTATTTAAAATTAATTATTAATAACTACCACTTATTAATTAATTTAACCTAATTATATTACTTCCCACCCTATTTCCCTATAAACTCATAACCCGCTACAGAACATATTCATCAATTAATCAATTAATTAAAATAATTTCCAATTAATTAAAAATTATTACCAATTAATTACAATGTATTAATAAATCCTACTAATTAATAATCAATTTAACATAATTAAATTACTTCCCACCCTATTCCCCTATAAACCCACAACCCGCTCCGGTACTAAAACATATAATTTGCTTATAAATAAATGTATTAATATATAAAATTAATACACATATAATAATAATTATTTTAAATACTTAAGTAAAACATATAACACATACATAATAAAAAACAAAACAATAATACAAATATCGATATTAGTGTCATCGAAATTAGTAACATCGATATATATGCTATCGATATCACTAACTTCGATATTACTTACATCGATATAAAGAATTTCGATATTACTTACCTTAGGGTCGATATTCTGTCCAACTATATTCTTGACATCGATATTCTGCACCTTCGAAATTTCAAACACAATATTTTGGTAGGTCCATATTTAATACTCGATATTTTGACTGTGTACGGTACAAATAGCTGGAAGCTCTGCAGCAGTATCACAAGTATTGACAGTGAGGCCGGTGCAAATAATCATTGCTGTGCAAGGAATCACAGGACCACAATTAAGGGAAGGATGCACAGGAACTTGGAAAGGGCATGAAGATGAAAGCCAGCAGGCACTAGTAGGGGAATAGACATAGTTTGGACCTGAGACAGAGAAGTCCAGAACAGATGAACATATAGTCAGAATATCCATAGTTTTAAGGAACAGTGATGCTGAACATAGCATCATCATGACATGATGTATGCAAGCTTAGGCAACAGAAGATGCAACATGTGCTTGCCGTCTCAGGATGGTAGTGTAAAAATTACTATTCCCACTTCAGAGAGTGCAACAGTAGGGAAAGCGTTGGATGGCGTAGGAGTAACAATTACTATTCCCACTCCAGAAAGTGCAACGGTAGGGAAAGCGTTGGATAGCGTTGGGGTAAAAATTACTATTCCCACTCCAGAGAGTACAACAGTAGGGAAAGCGTTGGATAGCGTAGGGGTAAAAATTACTATTCCCACTTCAGAGAGTGCAACAGTAGGGAAAGCGTTGGATAGCGTAGGGGTAAAAATTACTATTCCCACTCCAGAGAGTGTAACAGTAGGGAAAGCTTTGGATAGCGTAGGGTAAAAATTACTATTCCCACTCCAGAGAGTGCAACAGTAGGGAAAGCGTTGGATAGCGTAGGAGTATAAATTACTATTCCCACTCCAGAGAGTGCAACAGTAGGGAAAGCGTTGGATAGCGTAGGGGTAAAAATTACTATTCCCACTCCAGAGAGTGCAACAGTAGGGAAAGCGTTGTATAGCGTAGGAGTAAAAATTACTATTCCCACTCCAAAGAGTGCAACAGTAGGGAAAGCGTTGGATAGCGTAGGGGTAAAAATTACTATTCCCACTCCAGAGAGTGCAACAGTAGGGAAAGCGTTGGATAGGGTAGGGGTAAAAATTACTATTCCCACTCCGGAGAGTGCTACAGTAGGGAAAGCGTTGGATAGTGTAGGGGTAACAATTACTATTCCCACTCCAGAGAGTGCAACAGTAGGGAAAGCGTTGGATAGCGTAGGAGTAAAAATTACTATTCCCACTCCAGATAGTGCAACAGTAGGGAAAGCATTGGATAGCGTAGGAGTAAAAAGTACTATTCCCACTCCGGAGAGCGCTACAGTAGGGAAAGCGTTGGATAGCGTAGGGGTAACAATTACTATTCCCACTCCAGAGAGTGCAACAGTAGGCGAAGCGTTGGATAGCATAGGAGTAAAAATTACTATTCCCACTCCAGAGAGTGCAACAGTAGGGAAAGCGCTGGATAGCGTAGGGGTAACAATTACTATTCCCACTCCAGAGAATGCAACAGTAGGCAAAGTGTTGGATAGCGTAGGAGTAAAAATTACTATTCCCACTCCAAAGAGTGCAACAGTAGGGAAAGCGTTGGATAGCGTAGGAGTAAAAATTACTATCCCCACTCCAGAGAGTGCAACAGTAGGGAAAGCGTTGGATAGCGTAGGGGTAAAAATTACTATCCCCACTCCAGAGAGTGCAACAGTAGGGAAAGCTCTGGATAGCATAGGGGTAAAAATTACTATTCCCACTCCAGAGAGTGCAACAGTAGGGAAAGCGTTGGATAGCGTAGGGGTAAAAATTACTATTCCCACTTCAGAGAGTGCAACAGTAGGGAAAGCGTTGGATAGCGTAGGGGTAAAAATTACTATTCCCACTCCAGAGAGTGTAACAGTAGGGAAAGCTTTGGATAGCGTAGGGTAAAAATTACTATTCCCACTCCAGAGAGTGCAACAGTAGGGAAAGCGTTGGATAGCGTAGGAGTATAAATTACTATTCCCACTCCAGAGAGTGCAACAGTAGGGAAAGCGTTGGATAGCGTAGGGGTAAAAATTACTATTCCCACTCCAGAGAGTGCAACAGTAGGGAAAGCGTTGTATAGCGTAGGAGTAAAAATTACTATTCCCACTCCAAAGAGTGCAACAGTAGGGAAAGCGTTGGATAGCGTAGGGGTAAAAATTACTATTCCCACTCCAGAGAGTGCAACAGTAGGGAAAGCGTTGGATAGGGTAGGGGTAAAAATTACTATTCCCACTCCGGAGAGTGCTACAGTAGGGAAAGCGTTGGATAGTGTAGGGGTAACAATTACTATTCCCACTCCAGAGAGTGCAACAGTAGGGAAAGCGTTGGATAGCGTAGGAGTAAAAATTACTATTCCCACTCCAGATAGTGCAACAGTAGGGAAAGCATTGGATAGCGTAGGAGTAAAAAGTACTATTCCCACTCCGGAGAGCGCTACAGTAGGGAAAGCGTTGGATAGCGTAGGGGTAACAATTACTATTCCCACTCCAGAGAGTGCAACAGTAGGCGAAGCGTTGGATAGCATAGGAGTAAAAATTACTATTCCCACTCCAGAGAGTGCAACAGTAGGGAAAGCGCTGGATAGCGTAGGGGTAACAATTACTATTCCCACTCCAGAGAATGCAACAGTAGGCAAAGTGTTGGATAGCGTAGGAGTAAAAATTACTATTCCCACTCCAAAGAGTGCAACAGTAGGGAAAGCGTTGGATAGCGTAGGAGTAAAAATTACTATCCCCACTCCAGAGAGTGCAACAGTAGGGAAAGCGTTGGATAGCGTAGGGGTAAAAATTACTATCCCCACTCCAGAGAGTGCAACAGTAGGGAAAGCTCTGGATAGCATAGGGGTAAAAATTACTATTCCCACTCCAGAGAGTGCAACAGTAGGGAAAGCGTTGGATAGCGTAGGGGTAACAATTACTATTCCCACTCCATAGAGTGCAACAGTAGGGAAAGTGTTGGATAGCGTAGGGATTAAAATAACATACTTATAAATAAAAGCTTTTTTAATAAAAAATATAAACTATTAAATAAATATAAACCCTATACAATACCTATACATAATTTTAAAAAACATGATTAGCTAAATATATTTAACCAAAAATAAATATTAAAAAACACCATTTTATAATATTTAATAACCAATTAATAAATGATTAAAAATTATATTATTAACAAAACAAGTTAAAAACATTATTACTTAATTACATTTAAATAACTTCCCACCATATTCCCCTATAAACCCACTACCCGCAACAGAACACATTTATCTATTTATGAATTAAATACAATTATTTACCAATCAATTAAAATTAATTACCAATTAATTAAAATTAATTACCAATTAATTAAAATTAATTTATAATTCCTACTAATTAATAATTAATTAAACATAATTCAATAACTTCCCACCCTATTCCCCTATAAACCCACAACCCACTACAGAACATATATATCAATTAATCAATTAATTAAAATGATTTACCAACTAATTAAATGTAATTACCAATTATTTAAAATTAATTAATAATAACTACCAATTATTAATTAATTTAACCTAATTATATTACTTCCCACCCTATTTCCCTATAAACCCATAACCCGCTACAGAACATATTTATCAATTAATCAATTAATTAAAATTAATTTCCAGTTAATTAAAAATTATTACCAATTAATTACAATTGATTAATAAATCCTACTAATTAATAATCAATTTAACATAATTAAATTACTTCCCACCCTATTCCCCTATAAACCCACAACCCGCTCCGGTACTAAAACATATAATTTGCTTATAAATAAATGTATTAATATACAAAATTAATACATATATAATATGAATTATTTTAAATACTTAATTAAAACATATAACACATACATAATAAAAAACAAAAAAATAATACAAATTTCGATATTAGTGTCATCGAAATTAGTAACATCGATATATATGCTATCGATATCACTAACTTCGATATTACTTACATCGATATAAAGAATTTCGATATTACTTACCTTAGGGTCGATATTCTGTCCAACTATATTCTTGACATCGATATTCTGCACCTTCGAAATTTCAAACACAATATTTTGGTAGGTCGATATTTAATACTCGATATTTTGACTGTGTACCATACAAATAGCTGGAAGCTCTGCAGCAGTATCACAAGTATTGACAGTGAGGCCGGTGCAAATAATCATTGCTGTGCAAGGAATCACAGGACCACAATGAAGGGAAGGATGCACAGGAACTTGGAAAGGGCATGAAGATGAAAGCCAGCAGGCACTATTAGGGGAATAGACATAGTTTGGACCTGAGACAGAGAAGTCCAGAACAGATGAACATATAGTCAGAATATCCATAGTTTTAAGGAACAGTGATGCTGAACATAGCATCATCATGACATGATGTACGCAAGCTTAGGCAACAGAAGATGCAACATGTGCTTGCCGCCTCAGGATGGTAGTGTAGTGCAATGTAGAACAAGGTGCGCAATGGGCTGGAGAGTGTTTTGTCATAAAAAGTCTAAAGGTAAGCTATCACAGGGCCCTCTTGAGCACCTCCATATGACTGGAAAGTAGCATCACCACAATTCCAATACCTCATCTTTTGTCAATACAAACAAATCTAGTGACAAATACAAATGCTTGAAAAAGATAAACTGGCATTTTAACACAGCCTTTCCCACACTACACTTTTTGATATATTTATATATATTTATATTATTTGGTCCTTTACTCAAATGTCAAAAACACCTGGGCATGGTCTCTCTCGTGTATTCCCAGGAGACATGATTCCTAGCAAATAACCTCAATCAATTGTGTTTTTTAAGATCCATGAATAATTTCCAAAGGCAGGATTCGAGGAGTCAACAATGTTTGTTGATGAATACAGTTAATATTTAAAGATAACTGAATAAAGTGTTACATCAGGAATTTAGACTGTGTAAATGTTTGAAAAGTGGAAGAACATTTGTCATCAAAACAGTTCAGAGGGAATTTCTGCTCTACTCTTGGTAGATATGACACAAGGAGTAGACACTCCTATAATGGCATGGTAAATTCGAGCAACAGCCCTGCCAAGTATCACGCATCAGGCGTTAGACTAACGCATTTCAGTGGGGTGATTCGCATCACCACACTGAAATGCAAAATCCTGCATAAGTGGCATAACCTGCCTCGGCTGTCATGAAGATGTAGCTCTGCTAAATAATTCAGTAATGCTGTGTGATTGAAACAAAAAACTAGCATGACAGCTGCCATCTGGCAGGCACACTGCTCCCAGCATGCTTGGGGGGGGGGGGTTGGCTTTACTGAGCTGCAGTGCTACAAAGAAACTATAGGCTATTTCTGACATGATGGCACAGCATTCCCTCAATGCGACTGACGTCACGATAGACAGCGCCCAATGACGACAACAACATAAACACTTTAATGCGTCACTAAACAATGACGCAGACTTAGAAATGACACAAGTGATATGGGTGGCTCAGGCTGCAGTTCCTCATTATACTGTTCTGGAAGCTGCCGTAACATGTTAAGATCAATGATGATCCTCAGTGCTGCCGCGACTAAACCCAACTCCACGGACCGTGGTGCCCGCTAGAACCCAGAGCACACCACAGAGTTGCTCTGGTGAGCCGAGTCTGAATGTCCAGGTGGTAGGGCCATTTGCCCCGGGCGTCAGCCCAAAAGGCAGCCTCTTAAACCTAATTCTATATGACTCAATCTTCGCGAGACAACGTAAATAGCACCTTTGCACACTCTCAGGCTGCCACCCAGCTAATTGTGCTCCAGCCTGAGGCTTGCCCCCTCAATCAATGTCCCGTGCTGACACGGCAGCTGACCTAGAGTTGCCTGTGTCATGTGCTGACTTAGGCATCCTCTGTGCTGCCAACCGGGCTGGACCGCTTGGCTTTGGGTAATTTTTTTACAGGTGGGTGGCACTTCTGCACTTCTGGCCGCCACAGCCCTAGATTACACTGCATAATTTTGGGGCAGGTGATAAGTTGACACCACCTCTGCCCTCCTGGTAAATCGGGACATCTATGATAGTGGCACCACTGGATTGGGACTGTAATACCAGCCCCTTCCCCTTGCCGGTCGAGAGCTGCATGTTCATTTTCCTCGTGTCACCAAGTATTCAAGACTTCCCAATACTTTTACTCCATGGCACCACAAGACCTAGTTGGTTGCAAGGGCAGGATTGGTGGCTTTGAGCTAAGCAGGGAAATCAGGCCCCTCTACCTGGGCAGGCTGAGCATTTATACTACTGAACTCATATAGTGGGGGTCCGCTGTGAAAGTGGTCGTTACCATTGACCATTGTGAGAAAATGACACTCATAGTTGTTGAAATGTCACTCATAATTATATTTAATTTATGAAGATGTCACAAATAGCAATCTGCAACCTTGACAGCTATGGAGCAGTACCCAAAATTTCAAAGTAAAGAGCAGTACACAATAAATTGACCAAACCAATTTAGAAAACTAGACAAAAAAAGTACTTAGGAAAAAGATACAGACTGATTAAAGTAGGTTACAAGGAACAAGAGATATGCTTTTTCTTTTTAGGCTAAAAGGCATTATTGGCAGTTCAGGCAGGACTGTTCCTGTGGGAGCAGGACAAAGACTGATTTGTACATGGCTGGTCCCTGTCTGAGTATCATGATTATTTTAAGCATTACAACCATCATGTTTTCGTAAGAAACATGAAAGCTGCAATCAATAATCACTGTTCATGGTTTTCACAACAAACATGATGAAGCAGAAATCGAATACAGCATTCCGGTCAAAGTTTATATCCTTATACTTGCCTTGGAAACACAAGGCAAACTCTTCCCACAGAGAAATGTACATAGCTGATGCAAGCAAGGGTTCCTTGAAGTCAGACATATCATGGCCAACCGAATCCTGAGCCATTGGTTTTGACACCAAAAGATCAGAGTTGCAGAAACCTTTTAAGTGACCTTGAGGACCCTGGTGATTTGAAACTTGAGGGGCCCCTCTGCAAAGTACGTGGAGGGGCCCCCTCCAAACTCAATCAGGAGCTCTCTGTCCAGAGTACTGTGCTGAAGGGGCCCCCTGGAGCTTGGGGCACTGCTCAAGGTTCAGATGGATTTGCTGACTCACGCTGGTCCAATGCTTTCCTTTGGCTTATTTACCTTTTGGAAGCTACAATCTACCAGCAGATCAAGGCTAAAAGCTGGACCTGGTCAGGGCTCCAAAAAGCTAAACATCTTTGGTGCAAGGTCCTGCTCAAATGTTTTTAAACACAGCTAAAAGCTCCAAGCAAAACACACCTGGTTTTCCTGTCTGCCTAAGGTGCAACATTCCTGGGCTAGCACAAGTACCTTGCCCCAGTTCTTGAGAGATGGTACAAGTGACATAGTCCAACTTTTTTTCCATCTACTGCATAATCTCCTTTTAGTCAGTCTTGCAGTCCATAAGGGCAGGCTACTATTTGTGGCCTTTTTCATCCAGGGTTCATGCAGGGTTCTTTCCTTTTTGGCCAGCTGGGACCTCTTAATGAGTGCTTCTGACTTTTGTGCCCCTGCTAGAGTAAAGCAAGAAATTAGGAACTTGGCCAATGGAGAGCAATTCCAGTGCCCGATGCCAGCAAGATTTAGGTATCCTTGAGTGAGTCATTCTCTTACAGCAGGAGTCAGGTGTTTTCTTCAAGCAGGGCCCTTTTTATGGGTGGAGTTTTCCTATGTTCAGTAATGTTGAAAGGGGATGGTTGAGGTGCCAGATTCCCCCTGTGCACTAGGCAATGATTTGAGAAATGTTACCACCCTATTGCAACTGTATTCTCAGAGTCCCCCCACCTTCTTTTGCAGTACTTTATCTTTGCCTTACTGAAAATTACCCAGGAGCATCTGTTTCAAGATGGCCAAAATATCTGTCACTGGGCAGGCCTGTCTTTAACTCATAGCCATGCCCCTAATTAAATGAGATATCCTCCCAGCTGAAATATTTAAAGTGATTCTATTGTCTACTCTCATATGAGCATGAATGTCTGGAAACATTCTGTGAATGAATAGAAGAAACACTCCCTGACATCTCCAAGTCAAAAGAGTTAGTGCTAATGATGCCCTTTGTTCTGTCAATTGTTTCTGTCCACTTCCAAATCTCAAATCCCTGTTAACTGATCAACAGTTAATACCCATTTGAAAGGTGCCACTCCAAAATGCCCTAAATGTTCCCAAGAAAAGGTAGATGATGTGCATATGTTCCTGCTTTGTCCAATATTGCAACATTTCTGGGCAGATGTAAGTAATAGTGTCTCAACAATACTAGGCGTAGAATTTCAGGTAAGCCCAAATGTGTTTTTTTGGGGGGGTTTTGGTAAAGCATGAATCTTTATCCATTGAAAAAAACAAGTTAAAGTTTTATTTAATTTTTCTTGCCCGGATGAAATCTGTAGGAACTGGATAAAGAATGTCCCCTCGACCAATAGAGATTGGATTAACTCTATGAAGTATATAATAAGTTAGAAAGGTCATCACCAAAAAAAGAAGGAAGATTTTAGGTTACCATGCATAAACTGGCTAGAAACTGAGATCAACACAGTCCAATGATTATGCCTCTACACCGAGATACTTCACCACTCCGGTTGTCCCGTGGGTGGCTCGGAGAAAGGACCAGAACTAATCAACTATGAATGAAAATGAATGAAAATAGTTTTTATATAGCGCAACTTTCACTCCAGGGAGCATCTTGGTGCTTTTGGACCTTGGCTGGACGGGGAGCATGGCGGGGAGATCTATGGTGCAGTGCCAGAAAAAGGAGGGATAACAGGGAGTGCTCATATTAATGCTAAAATCTTCTGGTCTGAAGTGCTGAATATCCATGTTTTGAGTAGCTTTCTGAAAGCTGGTTCATTGTCGGTGTGTCTTAGTTGTGTTGGCAAGCAGTTCCAGGCCCTAGTTCCGAGTGCTGCCAGGGTTTTACCTCCTCGGTTTTCATTTTAAAATTGGGGATGGTGAGCAGATTTTCGGCTGAGTTTGTTTGGTTATATATGGTGTGATTTTCTTTCATAGATATTGTGGACCAGTTTCTGTGGTAACTTTATAGATGATGGTCAGGACCTTGAAAAGCATCCTTTTGTGTATTGGGAGCCAGTGGAGGGTTTTCAGGGCTTCGGCCGAAGATGACCGTTTAGGGTGCCCCAGCACCAGCCTTGCGGCGGCATTCTGGACTACTTGGAGTCTTTTGACTACCATCTTTTTTTTCCCTGCATAAAAGCTGTTCCCATAACCGGCGAAGGGGAAAAGGACAGAAATGCGCCGTATCTAATAGATATGGCGCATTTCTGCCCTTTTCTTTTGCCATAGGGAAGCGCAGCAGGAAGGCCTGCTGCGCTTCCCTACGGCAAAAAGTCATAAATGAGGCCCATAGCACTTAACTAATAGCAAATTTGCAAGTACCAAAATGCTATGGCAAATTGTGGTTTTCAAAACTTTTCAAATTCCGTAAATGCAAAATGTTTCATACATCCTAAGCCATGGAAGTAGTCAGTTAGAAATGCTCCAACGGCAAAATCCTGCAATTGTCAGACTTAGCAATTCACAAAAGGCATGATACACATGGCCTCTACTGACGTAGTGGTAACGCACAAGCAAGATTGATCTTCACCATGCTGGACTATGCCGCTCATTGAGGCATAATCATGTATGATAAAGGTCAGCACTTTCAATGCATTGTTATGTGTCAAAAGGGCGTGCAATGGGTGTTCTTTGCCATCTTCACACCAACATCCATGGACCTTAGTCAATGCACCAGGGGCCTCTGTAATGAAGGCCTTCTGGCGCCGCAGCAACACTCATTAACATGTGTCAAAGTTATGCTCTGGCGGCGCAAGCCCTATGAAGATAAGGCCAGAGATGTACGAGTGTGAGGCAGCGCAAAAAGCACATGCCTGCCCTGGGGAGGTGTAAGTGAGGCGCCACAGGGAGTGAAGTTTAAATGTATCCATGTATGTCATATTTCCCTGTGTGCAGCTGCATTGTGCAGCACACAACAAGACATAAGTGTAAGTATAAGTATAAGTATAAACCATTTTATAACGCGCTCCGTTACTGGAGAGTATCCTGGCGCGGGGGAAAAATAAAAGCAAATAGCAGAGCATGGGAAGAAATCCTAGATTACACTATTAAACAGATGTGTTTTCAAATGTTTTTTAAAGGCATCTACTGTCGGTGTGGAGCGCAGATGAAAGGGAAGTGCATTCCAAGCGCGAGCCACCACCACCGAGATCGACTGGCCGCCAAGTCTGGCACGTTTAAAGCGGGGCAGGGACAGTTTAAACAAAGTAGAGGATCTCAGGGTGCGTGCCGGGACATAAGTAGTGAATCTTCTTCTCAGATACTGGGGGCCAAGATTATGGGTAGCACGAAACGCCAGAACCAAGGATTTAAACCGGATGCGTTGTGCAACAGGGAGCCAGTGGAGTGTGCGCATCTCAGCTCGAACGCTCTTCCATCTAGGGATGTTAAATAATAGACGGACAGCCGCGTTCTGGATAATTTGCAGGCGTTTTACTAGGTAAGCAGGGATGCCACTGAATAATGCATTAGCATAGTCTAACCTGGCCAGTATAAGCGCTCGGGCAACAGACTCCCTGGCCTCTTTTGGGAGCAGGGGAAAAAATTTGCGAAGCATTTTTAAAGTGGAAAAACAGGTGCCGGTGAGTTTTTTAATGTGATGTTCAAATTTTAAATCCTCTGTAAACCAGATGCCCAAATTTTTAGCAGGTCTCCCCATCTCCTTCGGACTAGGAATGTCAGGGGGCCATAAGGAACTCTTGAACGAGGGGGGAAAGGACCCATAAAAAAGCACTTCTGATTTGTCCTCATTGCACTTCAACTGTGCCTTAGCCAGCCAGCGAAATACAGAGGACAAACACAAATGAACCGCAGATGTATCAAGGGTATCATCTGGCCAGGTAAACAGCAGTTGGGTATCATCTGCATACCCTATGATCTTAGCCCCGAACTGTTCCGCTAGATAGACCAGGGGGGTGATGTAGACATTGAACAGTAAGGGGCTAAGAGTTGACCCCTGCGGGACACCTGTAAGCAGCGGTTTGGGCTCAGAAGCATGGGGAGGCAGCCAGACCTGCTGAGTCCTATCAGAGAGGAAGGAGGACAACCAGTCTAACACAATCCCCCCAATGCCTATGTCAGCCAGCCGGCCAAGAAGAAGCTCATGCGGGACGGTATCGAACGCGGCAGAGAGGTCCAATAAAGTTAGGACCGCTCTGCCACCTCCGTCTAAGCAGTCCCGGATGGCCTCGCTCATCTCCAGCAGGGCCGTCTCGGTACTGTAAGTGGCCCTAAAGCCCGATTGGGCAGGGTGGAGGGCATTGGAAGTTTCGACAAAGCTCTCTAATTGTCGGAATACTACCTTTTCACAGATTTTCGTCAGTGCCGGCAAAAGGGAAATGGGTCGATAATTCCCAGGGGCCGTCCAGTCCAGTCCGGGTTTCTTCAGAAGCGGCAGAAGCTTAGCCTGCTTCCATGCAGAAGGAACCTCGCCCGTAACCAGAGAGAGGTTCACTATCTGTGTAATTTCAGTGCAGACTATTTCTGCTACCTCCGAAAGCACCCGGGCCGGGCATGGATCGGCTGGAGAGCCAGATTTCAGGGACTGGAGTAGAGGAAGAGTAACTTCCTCCGTAATATGCTCAAAATTCATGAGCTGCTGTTCAGGACTAGGGCATGGGGAGGGACATGAATCAGCTATTAGGCAATCGGCGGGAATAGCAGCTAAGAGGTCTTGTTGGATCCTTGTTATTTTGGTGACAAAAAAGGAAGACAGCTCCTCGCACCATTGCATCGAGGATGGATGAGAGACTGCCTCAGCGACAGGTGCCACAAAGCTTTTAACAATGGCAAAGATCTCACTGCTGTTATTATCTGCCTTGGCGATATGCCCAGCATAGTAGATCCCTTTAGCAGTCTTGATAGCTGAGTAGTAATTTTTTTGGGCAAGCCGTAGCATAGATTTGGCCTCAGGGCTGTAGCTGCGTCTCCACTCACGTTCATGCTTTTTACACCCCAGTTTTAATTCCCTTAGTTCAGGGGAAAACCAAGGTTGGGAAGGAAAGCGTCTGGATCTGGTCAGCGTGGTCTGCTTAGTAGAGGCAGTAGCCGCCTGCTGTACCCACTCATTAAATTGGCACACCGCGTCGGCCAGAGGCAGCTTAGAATTTGGACGAGTTTTTGCCAGAGCCTGTCTAAACGCTGGCAGATTAATCTTTTGGGATTGGCATATAAATAACGGTGGACAGAACTCCACAATCTCCCACTTAAATCTGACCAAATCGTGGTCAGACCAGGTCGTTTTTTCAATAGCCACAGACTGGATGGGAAAATTGGAGCATACCAGATCAAGTAGATGTCCCCCCGTATGCGTCGGGGCAGTTACCCATTGCCTGAGCTGAGCAAGCTCCAGAATTTCACCAAGCCTGTAGGCTTCAGGGGAATCAGGAGCATCCATGTGAATATTTAGGTCCCCGACCAATAAAAACCTAGGAAAACCTAGGGCCTTCGGGACCAAATATTCTTCTAAGGAGTCCAGAAAGTGGGTAGCCAGGCCCGGGGGTCTGTAAATCAGAGAGCCTCCTAAAGTAAAATGAGGAGAAGTTTTAATCGTAAAGTGGAGAACTTCACCCCCTACATCCGCAATCGGGGGCTCAGAAGCAAAACTCCACTCTTCCTTAAAAACAATTGCTAGTCCACCCCCTCTACCCAGGGGTCGGTCCACTCTAACGATCTTAAATCCCCTGGGGACAGCAAGTTCTACACTAGGTGCGGAGGTGCTGGTCATCCATGTCTCCGTGAGGAACAGCACCTCCAACTGGCCGTCCACCAGTAGTTCAAAGATCTCGGCGGTGTGCTTAACCGCAGATCTAGCGTTAATCAGTCCCGCCCGGATGTTAGCAACCGAAACGTTGCTAACAGAACGGGGGAGGTGAAGTGGTTGGGGCAAAAAATCACAGGTGGGGCATTTGGGCAAATCATAGTTCAAGTCCGCACGAGTGCACGGCACGCTATTGTCTGAGGGAGCAAGTCTCAAGAGGTCATAGCGTGAGTACCTGCGTATCTCTGAAGTGGCTGTCCCCAAGGATCGCTGAGCAGAGAGGCCAGCCCTGGGCCCGTCCGAGGCACGGACGGGCACAGACGGGCCCTCCTTTGGCGCTCCTTCGGCGCGCAGACGGCGCGCCCGCTGCGCGCGACCGCTGCGCGTCCTAGGAGGCATCCCCATTTAATGCGCAAGCCCCTCCCCGAGCTGGAGCGCTAACTCCGTTCCAGTAGGGGTCCGGGACACCCAAGATGGCGCCCGACCTGTCCCTCCACACAATCGGCACTGGCAAGCCGCGGTGGACCGGGGAGCAGGGGGACCAGCAAGCAACAGTTAGGTAGGTTTTAAAAAAGCACACAAGTTACAGCACACTACACAATTATCAGGTCAATTGAGTGAGTGAAAACGAACTCGTTTTTAAAAGAGGGTAAAAAATAGTTAAGAGCGCCTGCTGCGCTAGTACTGTGCAGACAAGGAGGGCAGAAGAGGTTCACTCGCAGTCTGCTCGCCTTAATTTTTCCAAGCGCTATCGCAAGGCGCTGCCACCACCTCGCTCAAACACCCAGAACTGCCCGCACTGATCCTGTTTAATGCGCAAGCCCCTCCCCGAGCTGGAGCGCTAACTCCGTTCCAGTAGGGGTCCGGGACACCCAAGATGGCGCCCGACCTGTCCCTCCACACAATCGGCACTGGCAAGCCGCGGTGGACCGGGGAGCAGGGGGACCAGCAAGCAACAGTTAGGTAGGTTTTTTTTTTTTAAAAAAGCACACAAGTTACAGCACACTACACAATTATCAGGTCAATTGAGTGAGTGAAAACGAACTCGTTTTTAAAAGAGGGTAAAAAATAGTTAAGAGCGCCTGCTGCGCTAGTACTGTGCAGACAAGGAGGGCAGAAGAGGTTCACTCGCAGTCTGCTCGCCTTAATTTTTCCAAGCGCTATCGCAAGGCGCTGCCACCACCTCGCTCAAACACATGTGTATGCAGTTTGACCATTGACGTACAGGAAGGTATCCCATACGGTTTAAATACATTCTTCAAAGCACAATCACATACATCTACTTGACAATAACATATTTTCTTAATGGACCAAGTGTGCAGATTTTTAGCAAATGCCATCTCAATGTGACACCACAAACAAGGGATCACATGTGTGTAATACATGCAGTGCAAGAGTGTGCTTCACATGTGAAGCAGTTAGCCATAGACTGTTGTCTGATTTACGTTGACTCATGGGACGCACGTAAGCCAATCTTGAGGATTCAACTGACTCTCATGTAATGTCTGTACTGTGTGGAAATATGCTGCATACGCTGACATTCTGGTATATTGTCTTTCACTTGTAGGTGGGCCACCACCATACACAAGGGAAGAGGTGGAGTCCTTCAAGGATCCTAAGGCCACTGGTGAGTGTGAAATCATTACTATCTTTGTCTGTATGCTTACAATGTCTCCTCATGCATGACATGTATGCAGACAGTCGAAATGCATCATTCTTGCATGCATCCTGTTTACACATCACATGTGCATGGAAGTGTCAAGGACTCAATGGCACCATGTGGAAATGCATGAACACAAATATAAGGGTCACATGTATGAGGTGTTACAGTGTGCATGGAACACAGTAACACTTATTGTGCTGCTGTAAGTATACATCACACAAAAATAGACCACAATCAAACAATACATCTAGCCCTCCATAGAGCACCATACTCAGGTGTGAGGGTCTCAAGTCACTGAAGGGAGGGGGTGTGCTGCTACTCATGAAATAGTTAGGTCTTCAGTTATTAAATGAAGGTGAGATGGTCCTGGTCTGTCGTAGTTGTGCCCCAAGGGTGTTTCATGTCTTGGTGGCCAGGTAGGAGGGTGATCTACCTCCAGTGGTGGAGCAGTCAATCCTTGGTATGGTGGCTAGTGGGAGGCTGGTGGAGCAGAGGTGGCCGGTAGGATCAGAGAACAAGAGCCCCTTGAGGAGTCATTCTGGGCCCATGTCATGTATGTGTGTGTGTGTGTGTGTGTGTGAGGAGCCTCAACGTGATCCTTGTGTTGACGGTGATCCAGTGTTGGTCATTATGGCCTGTAGAAATGCTGCAGTGGTGACGGATGTCGTAGAAGAGTTGTGCCGATGCTTTCACTATGGGTAGTAGTTCTAAGTGAAGTCTGGCATTGATTCCTGTGTATGGGGCATTCCCCTTGTACAGTTGGGTGTTGATGAGGGCCTGGGTGACCGTCTCACACGTTCCCATGGTGATCCACCTGAATATGTATTGGAGCATGCGCAGGGTGAAAAATAAGAAGGATGACATGATGTCCACTTGTTTGTTAGTTGTGAGTGAGTAGACCTGGAAGAATCCCAAGTGGGGTGTATGGTCCGTGGGTGTTGTTGCAGTGACCATTGTTGTTGACCAATAGGCGGCGTCCCTGCCACTAGTTGATTAGCCAAGGCTGATAACCTCTGTATTGTGTGTCTACAGTATCTGCTGACTGACCTTCTTCCATTCTGCAGTGGCTATCTTTCCTTCATGGTGGTTGTGTTTGGTTGTGGCTGGGTCTTGGGTGAGGCACAGTACCAGATGGGTGTCATTGGCATTGGATATTATGTTGTGGTGGTGTGTGCATGCAATGGTGGCAAGTGTGCTCATGGAGATGTCGAATACTGTTGTGCTGAGCAAGGACCCTTGGGGTACGTGACACTCAGTGTATTCATACCATGGCTACATGAGACATGCTCATTGTAGTACTACATAGATATTCCTCCTACAAGTTCGATTTCCTTGTGCCCCACGTGTGTCAGTACTTGCCATTGTTAGAGGGATGGAACAGTGCTGCAAGTCCATCATTAATTAGCACAACAATCATGCACTTACCTATGCTACTAAAAGGGTCACCGGCACAATTCCCTATTGACATCAGTAGTTGATATGGTATGATGTACATGTGCTTAAATGTCCATTGCATCAATGATCATGCATAGTCAATCCACATACCAGCCCTTAATGCTGTCTATATGTTGTCCCCTGTAAAGAAGCGTCTACCATGGAAGTGTTGTGCAGTGTGTGTTGCCTTGTGTGAAAACACACCACATGTTTACTCCCAAGCAGCACCCCATGTACAAGAGTCACATGATAGGAGTCAGTCCCCAAATCTATTGCAGTGCACACCTGTGTTTCTCCTTCCAATACAATGCTAATGTGCCCATGTTTTGTTTACATGGTGCTTTTCACATGTGTGTTGCCTTGTGCAGCATACAGGGCTGATGGTCCATATACCTTGCTTTATATCTGCGTATGAAGTGTCAAATTACAATGCCTAGAGAAAACTTGCCTGCACACAGATGCTCTTGCATCATGTTGAGAAGGAGCTTGCATATGTGAATGGGGGGCATTGGGTGTACCATCTCATATGTATTGATGCCTTACATGTCATCTACAGTGATTATCGTCTTAGGTATTACGCAACATCACTTAGCATCCCTGTGTATGATAATCGATGATGATGACCCCATGCTTTGACATAGATGCCCTGTTAACGATAGGCCCTTGCCAAAATGTTCTGAAGATCGCATAATGTGCATGTGTACAAGTGTCAATGTGTAAGTGCAGACTGATGTGGATGTCATTGCTCCATTACAGACAACATGTCACAAGATGAGGAGAGGCATTATCGCATCCGTCTAGAAAGATACAGACACATACGCAATGTTGGTCGTGCATTCAGACAGATGGGACGCCGACATGATGCATTACGTGCTGAAGGAGCCTGGAGATCACCAACTCCCACTTCCCCATGCAACATGCGGAGCAGGAAGCAAAAGGGGAAAAGGTCACACATTGACTCAGGACCAGCAACTGGCTCACATGTAGATGTAGACCCCCAAATGGACAGTCAATCTGCAGGATCAGCAGGTTGTTCAACATCTGGACATGCCTCTAATCTGAGCCCAGTGACAAGCACTCATCCAAAATCAGGAACCAACATTGCACAGGCCCTTGGGACAATGACAGGTGGAGCTGCAGTAGCCCCACCTAAACATGCTTGTGCGCAGGCAGATATAGACGGTGTGCTCCTGATGGCCAAGATTGACAAAATAGAGGCCAAAATGGAAACATTTGAAAAGGGCCAAAAGGAGTTGACTTTAAAGGTTGCGGGCATGCAGCTGCAGCTGGCCACCCTGCTGTCCATGGTTGCCGACCTGAAGGCCACCATTGCTCAAATGGACGAGCAGGAATAAAGACATTGAAGAACTGTGGTTGTTGTTGATGACATGGTGTTGCACCTGTCAAGTTACGGACCTTGTTCTTGTTTAAATGTTTAAGTAGTCAGATAGTTTTTAGGATAGATTTAGTACTTAGGAATAGTGTTAGGATAAGTGTTAAGTTATTAGGAGTGGGTGGGGGGTTGATGTATAGTGTATGTTAAATGTTTATAAAAATTTAAAAAAAATATATATATATCCTTGTTTAGTTAGATAGGTTAATTAGTATGTGTTTAGATTAAGTGTATGTGTGCCTGATGTGTGATTGTTGAATAGGGGGTGGGGGGTCATCCGTGTGTTGTGTAGTATGTGTGAGGTAGGTATAGGATAAGTTAGACAAGATAAGTGTAGATGTTAGCGCCTTAGATTAGCTTAGTGTAGGATTTGATTTATAGTTTTGATAAGTGTAGTGTAGTTTAGCATAGATTTTATTTAGTGTGAACTTTTTTTGCAAATAAATCATATTTTTCTTACACAATGACTCTGACTTGTAGGCATATGAAGTTGTGAAATAAGCTCTGGGTGAGCGTTATCCTTGCTGGACAAGGAATGTCAACAATGATCTCATATCTGAGATTACCATTACGTGTTGGCTATTCTAAGCCAGTTGTTCTTACACTATCACTAATTCATACAGGCCAATACTCACCCTTGAGGGACTTTAGCTAATGCGTCTCAGGTGAGCCCATGTGAACAACAATCATGTGTAAAGATTGTGGGACCTCTTTCATTAAGTTTCGCCATAGTGGAGCACAGCAGCCCTTCCAGTTGCGCTACCCTTTTGCAGGAGGGAGGGCAGGACCGTGCCATGTCTGCAAGATACAGCGCAGTCCTGTTGTTCTCACCATCACTGTTGTACAATGTCCTGTTCTTCGCTAACGCAGTCACCTTTGCACAATGGGGCAAGTGTGTCTGCCTTGCGGGGACCATCAGACTTGTACAGGAACGGACACCTCTCAGTTAATCAATCATCACAACGGGCTCTTCCTCTTACAATATGTACTGCATTGTGTGAAAAAGGTGAGACAAGTAGACTTCTTCATAATTCTCAACATTGAGCCTTCGTCAAGCCTGCCTTGGGTCAGTGTATTTCTGGACAGAGCTTACCATTTCATGTTCCTATTGCATCTGGGCCAGTGTGAAAAGCAAATGGATGTTGTTGGCAAGGCACCCAGCAACACCCATTGCACCTGCCTGTAACGCAGAACAAGGCGTGTAAGGGTCAGATTTGATGCATGCTGCATTATCGCATGACCATGTGCCTTGGTGATGGATGATGACTATTAGGCAGGGTTAGGCGTCACACAACGTCACAACAAGTGAGGGTCAGATGGCACAATGGCCGTCATCAATTGGGCCACCTGGTATTGAGACTGTAGCTCAATGTTTGCAGTGTTTCACAATGCTCAGGGCCACTATGACCCACGTCTTTCCTGAAAGTGGAAAAGAAAGCTGGTTCACAAGCTGGCTATGTAGATGCAGAGAAATGTGACCATGGCTAGGTCTGTATTCCAGACGTATGTCTTGTGGGACTCGAAGCAGATTCATTGGTAGAGGTTTGGTTGCCCAGGGTTGTGGCTGACTGTGTGTGTGTGTGAACTCCTTGAGTGTCAGTATATCTGTATGGGTGTGGATGCAGTTGTTATCCTGTATGTGCTGGCGGTAGTGGTATAATCATGGGAGCCACTGGGAACGTCTACCTACGGTTGTCTGGACGTTAATCATTTTTGTCCGGAGGGTATTTTTGATACTGATATTGAGGGCATTAACATTGAACCGGATGATGATGATGGATGTGTGGCAGGTCTAATCAATACATCAGTTGACAATAATTTTGATGCTCTTGCACAGTTTGCAGAGGGTGAAGAACTATGGTGAGGATACTACTATTATCCGTACTGACAGGGTGAGGGATGTGTTCTGTACAATGTATAGTTTGTGTTAGACATATGAGTGGTGAACTGTTTATCCAGCCCAGGGTACCCCCAGGTATAGTCCCATGTGGTAGTGGTTGTTGTGAGGGTGATGACCTCTTTTGACAACAAATGGAGATTTGTCCAGCTGAGGCACATACTTGTTGGCACATCTTGCATCCATTGTGGTTAGTTGTGTCCTGTGATGTTGTGTACCTTGGTGAGGGAGAGGCAGAGCTGGGTGTATTAGGCGTAGGGTACTATGCAGAGTCCATGTCTACTGATGTTCTCAGCAAGTGGGGCCATGTACACATAGTAGACAAAGGTACTGATGGACAGTCACTGAGGGACTCAGCATCAGTACTCTGTGTGTTGTACTGTGAAATGTGTTATGCAGAATCATCTGCTCTGGTCTGCAAGGGAGGAGACAATCCAGTGTGGTGTATTACCTTGCCGCATGCCATAGTGGAGTGTGGCAGCTAGTGTGTTGTGGAACATTGTTTCTGGAAATGAAGCAATGTATATTGTCTATGGATTGGCAGTGTGACCGACTTTGAGGATTGTGTGGATTTTGCTGTGGCGTGTAGGAGGGACCTCTTGATGCTGTTTGTCATGGAGCAGGAGAGAGGACCAAGACAAGGAAACACAAGGAACAAGCACTCCCAAGGATGAACCTCCTACTCCACCTCCGGGTCAGGTACAAAAATAATCCTACGTCTTTCTCCGAAGGTTCCACCCTTATATACTCCACCCAGATCACAGGGTTTGTGGAACATGTAGTTTGTGATGACAACAATTGCTCGTGAAGGAAAATCCGACTCCTGACTGCAATGACTTGAAGTACAGTGGATTGTAGAAGAAAATGTAGTTTATTCAAAGTAACAACCCCAGGGAGATCCAAGGACCAACTCTCACAGTAACTGTTCATCTGTGTACTGCCCCCTGGATTCCACACTCTGGAATCCTGTGAGCACAGAGACCATAGAACATTACATCATTACAAAGATATAACACTGACAATATGTGCTTCTAACGCATTGTTCTGCGGAGGACTGGGAATTCTTCAGATTCATCTTCATCTGATGTGTTTGTCCCAGCTGATGGTGTGACCAGTGGGGCAGTCGACACAGTAGGCATAGCCACTTCATGAACTGCAGATGTTGATGGTGTTGGACCTGCAACATGTTCGATGCCCATCAGGTACCGCATAAATGCATTCAGCATTATTTGCTGGTTCTCAAGCACATCTTTCACATCTCGTTGATAGTCAGCCAATTTTGTGAGGTATTCATCCTGTTTTGCTGTCATTTGTTTGAGGGTGTCCTGCATTTCCTTCAGAGTGTTGGCCACTTCAAAGCTGGCACTTGTGGTGGGCATTTGTCTGTGCCTCTGCTGCATGACTTCGGAAATTTCAGTCATGGCGTCAAACAAAGTGCGTGGTGGTGCTTCAGTGGTGCTACCAGTTTCCGCACTGGCAGTATTTGAGGTTAGGCACCGGAGCACTCCCTCTAGGGTCCCTGCCATGCTCTCAATGCCCTTACGCACCTCCTGTGCCAACTGACTCTGCACATCCACTACACGCTGTTCAAATGTATTTAGTGTGTTTGGCGACTGGTGAGGCACAGATGTTGTGGGAGGTGGCATAGGAGTGCTTCCCTGTTGGCCAACCGGAGATCCCACTGGGCTGCTTTGCCTTCTTGTGGGTGGAGAGGGAGTTTGTAGTGATTCTATTATGTCCTGGATGATTTCTGGGCCCATACTTGTTACACTTTCACCACCCTCATTGTCCGTTTCAAACATGGCTTCCAGCTCCAGAGTAGGTGTACCATGGCCTGAAATCAAAAATAGATGTATGTTTATGATCATGTCTGACATGTGGTGTACAAATGCACAATTTAGAGTCATCTACCCTTTTTGACTTTGCTGTGTTTCAACATGTCAAAGTTCAAGCGACACATCATCACTCATGTGTACAAAAAGTGACATGGCATTAATCATTTGATGGATGCGAACTTTACAAATAAACATGGCACATGGGCAGACAGTGCTTGCACACTTGCAACATTCTACTTGAGTGCATGTCCTGATGTCTGTTTAGTTGGTGTGTATTGGGGACACATTCCAGCACAGTAGGAAGTGCATGTGGCATTTTGCACTCCATCACCAGGGACCCACACACACCATGAACAAACCTCCACGTGGAAATGAAGTCCCTCACCAACTGGATGAGGAGCAGCAGTGTGAAACTATACTTGGAGATGACACAGGTCATCATCCTCGGACCCACACCCTGAGCCTGGGACAACTCCTGTCGGGCAACCACACTGGGAACAGCAACTACACTCACTGACCATACACGCAACTTACAATACTTCCAGTACTCCTCCCTCTCCATGTCTGAGCAGGTCAACGCCATCTTCCCCTCATGCTACAACTGCCTCCACATGCTATGCAGGATCCACAAGTGGATCCCCACCCCAGACAAAAATGACTGTGACACAGGCCCTGAGCACCAGCAGACTGGACTACTGCAACGCACTGTAGGCAGGATTCCCTGAAGAAGACCTACTACTACTGCAACACATCCAATGCACTTACGGCTCATTGATTGTCAACGTCCCCCACCGCAGCAACATCATCCCCCAAATGTGAGACCTACACTGGTTCCCCATCAGCAAGTGGATCAGCTTGAAGCTCCACAACCAGACACACAATGCACTCCATTAGGCCGGACCACCCTACATGTGCAGCAGACTCAGCTTCTACACCCCCACACGCCACGTCCACTCCACCAGCCTCCCCCTCACCGCTGTCCACCGCATCGTATGACCAACTTCCAGCAGCAGTTCCCTGTCCTACCTCACCGCCAAGACCTTGCACTCCCAGGCCATCTACGGCACACCCAGAACCTACTCCCATTCAGAGGACTCATCAAGACGTTTCTCTTCGAGCATTAGTGGCAGCCCCTTCCCATCAGAGTGGTAGATGCAACATGTGTTTTCACATGCTGAAGGAGTTGTTCCAAGGACACAGAATTCTGTATTCTCTGATTTTGATTACATGCAGCTGTGGTTGATGCAGACTGGGACGTACTGCATTCCTCACTGTTTTTCATGTGTTTAGTTGGTGTAGTCTTAGGTGTGAGAGAGTATGAGTAGTCTGTCATCAGCAATGGATACAATGTTGAGGCTGTATTTGGTTAGTTATGGTGCTGAGGCAGCCCTGTTGATGTTGACAGGGGTCAGACACATAGATGGTCCCTCTTGCATTCAGCATTGGAATAACGTGCATTTGAAGGCGAAGGTTGTCAGTCTGATCCTTGAACCTCTTGCTGGGGTGAGTGACCCAGTTAAGCAATGTTCCTTAGAATCCTGCATCATGTAGTGTGGCAAATCTGTGTGCTGTTAGTCTGTGTTGGAGCACACTCACAGCTCCTGGTCCCGGAGGGTGGAGATGTCACCTGTGGCTGTGAATATGGTGATCTTGGTGCTGTTGTTGATATAATGAGGACAGGGCTGTAGTGATCCCACAGGTGGTTGTATCTCATGTTTGAGGGTGTGCATTGAGCTGTGACTGGTGTCCCGGTGGGTTTGTTAGTATGGCTGTTGTGTTGTGAGAGGTGTGGGTGGTGCTGCCTGTGGCATCTCATGTGTACGGGAAAGTTATTGTATTGAAATGGTTGTTGTTTATGGTGAACTTTGTTGGACACTTATCACAGGTCTGTAGTGCCAGGGTGATGTCTGTGGCTTTGCAGCATAGGTTGTTGTATAAATGCTCGACCTTGACTAGTTGGCAGGACTTTCCATTATGTAGGATTGTTTATTTGTGGTTCTCCTTCATTGGGGCCATGTATGTGTTTTACATTTCAGGGGTCTTGGTGTTCATGACATTGCATGATTTCTCTTTCCACAACACGTCAGTAATTGAACCAGCCACCTTACTTTATGCACAGCACAACATTACCTTATTTGCACATTTCCCCTTGTAGGGACTTACCCTGTGTGTCTTCCTGTGTCTCTTCCAGTTCCTCATGCAGTGCACTGTCCTGCCCTGGGATTCCAACAACCAACTCCTCTGGGATGACCGCTGCAACCCGCTCCTCAAGGTCATCCAGCTCTTCTTGTTGTGATGGGCTGCCTCCTCCTGTAAGCCCAGAGTCTTTCCGGTTTTTGGCCATTTTTTCTTTAGTGCGGCGCTTGATATCATTCCACCGGTTTTTTAGGTCAATGACTGTCCGCCTAGATTGGCCCACACTGTTCACCTTGGTCAATATGTCCTGCCAAATGGCCTCTTTTTTGGATAGTGGCAATTTGGAACTAGCAAACAGCTGGTGCTGGTGGTCTGTTACCTCACTTATCAGTGTATCGTTCTCCTCAGCACTGAAATTTGTTTTGCGCTTCCTCTTTCCAAGAGTTTCTCCCTGTGTTGCAGGGTGGGCATCCTGGCTGCCATGTGGAAGGTTTCCTTGGCTGCTGCTCTGTCCTTCAGGCTCCATGGTGGCAATTTTTTCCATTTGCGGGAGAATTAGGTGATAGATGCGCGTGTTTTTGGCGTTTTACGGATTCTGACGCAACGTAATAGTGACGCAGCGATGCGTACACTTGCGTCGTTCCGCAAATGCGACTTACGGCATTTTTCCCGCACTTGCGTGTCTTTTCGCTACGTCAGGACGGCCGCGTCTGCGTCACTTTTCCCCGCCTTGCGCCTCCGCTTGCGGCATGGTGCGTCATTCCGTAGATATGACGCATCCGCGCCGCAAGTTTCTGACGCAGCGTGTCGTACGGAAAAGTGACGCATCCTTGCGTTAGCGCAAGGATGCGTCACTTTTCATAAATGAGGCCCCTGGTTCCTGTTTCTGAGAAATGCTGTAAGCCATTTATGGGCTTTGTCATTTACTCCACTTTGTTTTAGTCTGTCCAGTAGGATGTTATGGGAGACAGTGTCAAAGGCTGCGGAGAGATCCAACAGAATCAGCACCGCCTCTTTGCCCTGATCTAGGGCCCATTTCAGAGTATCTGTGGTGTGGAGTAGTGCTGATTCTGTTGAATGTCCCGCTCTGAAGCCTGCTTGTTTGGGATGTAGGCTGTTTGAGTTTTCCAGGAATTCGGTCAGCTGTGTATTTACCAGTTTTTCTGTGATCTTACTTAGGCAGGGAAGTAGGGAGATGGGCCTTAGATTGGAAAGGGTTGTGGGGCCTAGTAATTTCTTCTTTTGCAGGGTTTTAACCGTGGCCGTTTTCCAGATGTTGGGTATTCTTGCTGTTTGAAATGAAGAGTTTATAATTTGGTTTATGACAGGGTTGACTATGTCTATTAGTGCATGGAGAACTTTCGGTGGGCAGGGATTGAACGGGGATCCTGACTTGCATAATAAGATAGCCTTCTTAGATTCCTCTAGACTAACTTCTCTAAAGCATTTGAGTTCTGCTTCAGGTTCTAGGTTTTGGGCAGAGGGGTCATGGACTAGGCTGTCGGAGAAATTCTTTTTTAGGTCACTGATTTTGTTTTCAAAGTATACTTCAATGTTATTGCATAGTTCTTGTGATGGGGGTATATCACATTCTATGCTAGTTGGGTGCGTGAAGGATTTTCCTATCTGAAAAATGGTCTTTTGGTTGTCGTCTGCTCTCTCAATCAGATTAGTGTAGTGCCTCTTCTTCGCCAGTCTAATTTGTTGGTGGTATGCATTTAGTCCTGTTCTGAAGGACTTCAGGTCTTCCGTTTTATAATGTTTTCTCCATGTTTTTTCTAAATGTCTGCAGTGATCTTTCATGCTTTTTAATTGAGGTGTGAACCAAGGGGCTGACATGCGTTTTGCATTCTTTCCTTTCTTCCAAGGGGCAAGCGTGTTTGCTATTGAGAGCATCCACTTGTTGAACCGGTCATTGTCATTATCTGGTTCATAACTGAGGGTGGGTTTTAGGGATTCGGCTAGGGTCTGCAGGTTCGGGCTGGCTAGCAGATTCTTCCAGTTGCGTGCTGGCGGGCTGATGGTGGTTTTTTCTTTGTTGGATCCATTATCATAGCCGATCTTAAAGGGCACCAATTTATGATCAGTCCAGATGAGTGTAGATGGTGGGGTTTTAAGTCACAATGTCACAATTTAAAATACAATATTTTACCCCAATGATATTTTTGCAAAAAACAAAGATGTAATCAGAGCGCTAGCGCCAAGGACCCTGAGCCCTCCAGTGCTTCAGGCCAACTGTCCTTAATGCACGTCGGCGTCTTCCTTCCTCATGAGGTGTACTATCCTGTAACCACTAGAGCGCCAACACTGCCTAAAATGGCCGCTCTAGTGTGTCAGCGCAGGAAGTGAGGGTGCTGTGGCCTTGAGCAAACTCCCTCCACACAAACAGCATAAGTGGCTGCGGTGGAACGGGGAGAAACGAGTGCACAGGTGAGTGGGGGGGGCGAGTGTATTTTAAAAACGAGCGCGGGCTCTTACAGAGTCTGAATCACAATGTTTAAAAAGAGCGCGGGCTCAACAAGGTTTTAAGTCACAATGTCACAATTTAAAATATAATATTTTACCCCAATGGTATTTTAGCAAAAAACAGAGAAAGGAGAGGTTCTGTGTAAAGTGCATCCTTTGGAAACAGAGTTCTCAGAGAAATCTCGAATAACTCTGTTTGTACCTAAGGTGAATGACAACTAAAAAAAAAAAAAAAAACAGTTAATGCCCATTTGCTTCTTCCTGGCTCGGAGGCAATTTGTTGTCATCTGAGCCAGAACTGTTAACTTTCCCAGCCAATGGTATGGTTTTACAGGAGCTGATTGGCGAAATTATTTTTTGGGGCAAGATTTAGATTTTTACAGTTATTTTTCAACTTATGTTATCAAAAATCTGATTCCACCATTAAATCAGTTCAGGAATATTAAACTGAAAATAACTTCGAAGCATTTTTTTTTAGCATTTTCTCAAATGTAGATCAGAAATAAACATTGTAATCCTATTTAGGCCTCTTCAGGGCAAAGCTTACCAAGAGAAATAGCTTTTGGCTTTTAATTCACCATGAAAGCAAACTAACTCCAAAATGCAGTGTGCTCCCTTTTTACACCTTATCACCCTGCATGTAGGCTTGCAAGTTAGATTTTATGTATGATTTACAAATATATGTTTAAAAGCCAGCGACGGCTCGTGGAGGGAGTTACGGTGGGGCGGGAGGGCGGGGAGGGGGAGGGGCAGGGTGGAGGTTGCTAAAAACCGGCATATGGATAATTGCAGGTAAGTAAACAATGTATTTAATAAAACGAATTTCGTAGCTCGCACTGCATTGCATTTTGCGATGCAAGGCGCTCTACGAAATTCGTTTTATTCATTAAATTGTTTACTTACCTGCAATTATCCATATGCCGGTTTTTAGCAACCTCCACCCTGCCCCTCCCCCTCCCCACCCTCCCGCCCCACCGTAACTCCCTCCACGAGCCGTCGCTGTTAAAAGCTTTTCCTGCATGACAAAGGTATTTTTCTTGCCATGTATTATTACAGGGAATTTAAACAACAGCCCACGCAGAGACATTTACTTCTGTGATACATATTGGCAGGTAAATTCATACTGCAGCCCACACACATTTAACCTTCCATGTCATAGTTACGTTTCCAGCATATTGACATTGGACATATCTGCAAGTTAAATACGTGAAACAGGGAGTTTCAGTGTATAACAATTTTTTAAATGTGCAACTATTGGGCGGTGTCAAAGCACAGAGAGATCTAATGGTATAAAATCAGACAGGAAATAATTAGTCTACCATGACAAAATGGGGTAACAACAATTGCCAGGTGAAATTAGCCTTTGCTAATTGGCCTCGGTCCTGGGAAGACCAAGATGTATTATAGGTCATTTTAACTCCTATACATGTATAACTCTCAACTTCTTCTAGACATTTATTGTTTATTATTCACTTGTGAGGGAAAATACAAACCAATAACCCCACAGATCATCATTACTTTAGTTATACTCTCATCACTTTTAGATTATGACGTGAGGCATATTTAGTTAATGCGTTAATGTAATTGGATCCCAGTGGGTGTAAGGTGTTATAAAACGAGATCTCCTGCATACATTAAAGTTGAAAAGTGAACGCCATCTAGTTTTTGGTGGACTAGGTTTTATCCTAACCCATTTACCAGCATATAACCTTCACAATGGAACTAGGGCAAATCGTTTTCTGCAACTTGTTCCACAACCTAGCAAGGTTAATGCTATCAAAAGCATAGGAAAAAAACACAAAGGTAGCATATCATTTCTGTTTCCCAGTTACATATTTTTTACTAAATAATTGCAAACATGAACTATTAGTGACTGTCGTGCAAGAGGGATGAAATGTAAGTTGCTCCTTGGTACCAGATTATTATTATTAACCCAGGTTTTCAAATACGCAATAAAATTCGTGCTTACATTTTTCTAGCTGAATCCATTTCAACAATGGAATGATAAGTAGAGGTACGTGAGCTATCTTTCCATTTATGAACAAAACAATATATTCTTTTGCAAGTATTCAGGATTTGATCACTGATAATACAGGGGTTAAATAAACAAAGAAAAAGAGCTACCAATAGAAGAAGATTTTGCTCATGATCTGATTTTGAGACTCCATAGGGACGGAGCTCCCCCTCGCAATCAGTCACTGAATCGGCTGACCTAATAGATATAGGTGAACATGTTGCCTGTACTTTCCTAACTTTTCCATATGACTTGTATAATTCACCAACCTTTGTAAAATTATTCTGTTTATTGTGTAATGCAACAAAGTGAAAATCACCAATTAGGGCATGTTTTTTTAGACACCTTGGGGCCCATGAGGATGGGTGGTGGATTGACCCCGCCAGGCTGGCGGTAGCCCCCGCCAGCCTGGTGGGGGAAATCCACCCGCCATCCTAATACGCCCGCCTTCCATACATTAATTCCCCCCCGCCATATTAGGATGGCGGGTGGGACCGCGGCGGACGGAAAGACCGTCTGCCGCATTTCCGCCCCGGTCGCCCTATCATGATGGGCTTTAAACAAATCCTTTCCGTAGCGGCATAAAAGGCATGCGGTCTTCGCTCTGGGGGCCCCCTGCGGGCCCCCAGAGTGAAGGAGAGGTGACGGGTGCACACGAGCGGTACCTGTGGTACCCCCCAGTATTTGCATACAAGAAGCAGCAGGCACCGCGTGGTGCCTGCCACTTCGTGTATGCAAATAAAAACATGCATTTTTAACATTGTGGCGGGTGGTGCAGAGAGCACCGCTTGCCACAATGTTAAAAATGAGGGACAAAATCCGCCCGTCATCCTAATGGGGGCCCTTGTTTCCATTTATTTTTGCCACAAGAGAGTAGCAGTCCCTTAATTTTTTTTCTTAAGTGATTGTTCTAGTGTTGAATTACCTTATTTAATTCTTCTATATCTGGAAATTACAGATGCATTACTAACAGATTAAAATAGTCTGAATGCAATTTGGTAGATGACCAGTTTTTATCGGATTTAAAAGGGTGGAAACTCCATTTGTTTTGCCCTTAATTACTGTGGTAGCCAGACTAAATCTAAATAGTTGCTCAAATCAAAACCAGAAATTATTCAAGAATCTGGTAGGCAAACCATTGCAGTAATATTGAATAACTTAGAATCAAGCAATCAAAAAGCACCCATAAGAAATTGGGTTACTACTTGAGGAGGGTGGAAATCCCCCTAGGGCAACAGCCACAATACTTGTCAGGGTGAAAAACAAAAGTCACTAAATTAACCTGTGCCTAACCCTATGGTAGCGTGGCACAAAGCAATACTTGTCAGGGTGAACCACAAAAGTCACTAAATTAACCTGTGCCTAACCCTATGGTGGCTTGGCACAAAGCAGTCAGTCTTAACTTAAAAACAAAATCAGTATTTATGAGCAAATAAACTCTAATAAAGTGAAAAGAAAAATCCCACACCAATTTAGAAAAATAGAGTACATTTTAATAAAAAGAATAATACCAGCATTTCAAACATCCACTTAGAACCAGACATATAGAGTTTCCATAGGCCTGCTTGTGTTGTTGTTCTATCTTTATGTTGTGGCCACGCCTCCTTCCTAGCTGTTTCACCATGGGGTCGGTGGGCATTTTGTGTAGGCATTCTGTGTCATTTTTCGTTAGGCCTGCTTGTCTTCTTTTTGTTCCCAATGCCTTCTTGCTCAGTGTTGTTGTTATTGATGACTACGTGGCACTGGCTGGCAGCTATGTTGTGCATCCACCCAGTGTTGCACTTTGCCATAGGCTTGCATGGATGGTTGAGAAATGTGATAGCAGTTTCATAAATTAGATACTTGAGGATAATTTCACATATTTTAAAAAAAGTATTTTTAATTTTATAATTACATTTTTTTCTTTCCTTTTTTAATTTACATTTTGATTTTGTTATTATTATTTTTTTATTGTAATTTGTAATGTTTTTATATTTAAATTTTTTCAAATTAATTTTATTGTAATATTTTGCAAAGTTATTTTTTCATGTTTTTATTTTAATTTTTTATTCCCTCCCCATTTTCATAACATCTGGCATCGATCTGCTGTAGGTGCACAACTACATTCATTGTCTAAGGATTATTTCATTGCCATTTGTCAGCTGCACCTCCCTGAGTGCCACATCCCATGTGATGTACTTAAAGCAAACAGTTACATTTGTATGTTGTTGGTCTTTCTTATCCTACCTGAGAGGACATCATGAAAGTTTGTATTCTTAATTATTTACAATAACTTAAGTAACCAGTGATCACACTAAATATTGTTTGTTTATACTACTAGTTGAACTGCCAAAATCTCACATTTCACTGGCGTTCTTCTTGCTTGTTTGCTTTTAGGTGCACAACAGACAACATTACATACAGTCCTGCAGACAGAAGGCCTCTGCATGATGTGACGCATGTCCACACATCACAGACATCTGTTCAGCTTGTGAAGCCAAGTGGCACTGCAAGTTGACAGCTTCAAGATGGCCCCAAAGAAAGGTGCTAGCATGAAAGTGGCTAGTGATAAGAAGGAGCTTACTATCGCTGGTATGTCGACCCAGGCTTTTTGGGGTAAAAAAATTGTGCCTGCTGCACCGGCCTCCACCAAGGAAAAAGCCAGGAGCTCCACCATTGCATCAGCGGGACCACCCCAACTTAGACCCAAACCTATTTCTGTCACAGAAGCAGCCAGTCTGATCACGGAAACACCAACGAGAAGTGGCATTGAAATAGACTCATCTCTTTTGCAAAGTAGTACCCAATTTGTGCAGGAAACACAGATAAGTGGACAACTGCTGCAGCCAGCAATAGTAGTTTCTTGCAAAGTAGGAGAAGACATTCTTTCAGAAGATCCATTGACTTCCAGATCTCCAGCAAGAAAAAGGAGGGTTAGTCCACCATCTTCTTCTCCAAGCTCCCCTTCTTATGATCAAAATGCCACTTGGATCCCACCTCAATCTAAGAGTTAGATGCGCTACAGGAGGCTAGGGAAAAGGAATGTTCCTGAAAGCCTTAGGCTCATGGATGTAGAAAAGGAGGATGCCGATGAGCCAGGCATCATGGATGTTAGCCCAGCCACAGTGGAGAGCAACCTTGCCCCATCTCAACCTGCTCTAAGGGATGTGGCACCGCAGATACCACCACCAGCTGCCATATTTGCAAAGCCCCAGCTGCAATCTACATCTACAACCTCCACAGTAGAAGTGGAAACTGCAGAGATCTAAATGTCAAAACAACCATCTACCGCTAGTTCATGCAATATTGGCAGTGGCACCAACATCAGAAGGTGGACCTTCCCGGTTTGGGACTACTTTACGGTTAGCAAGAAGGAGCTAAAAATTTCCATATGGTCCATTTGTGGAAGATGTATAAGTCGGGGGAAGCTTGGAACAAATTATGGTACCGGAGGCCAAACAAACCATTTGGGAAAACACCACGTAATCCAGTGGGAAGAGCACCTTTGCAGCCAAAAAACTGCAAGTGGTATGCGTGAAGGGAGTGAAAGTCTGATCTGGGAATCCAATCCAACCATGGTGGAAGTTGAAGAAGAGGAAGATATTTTGGTTACGCAAATCGGACCTGTCATCAGCAGTGGAGCAGTATCGCCCACATCAGCAATATAGTAATGTCACAAAACACAGGTCGAGACACCAAGAGCTTACAGTGACTGCCCTGCAGAGAGGCACATTGAGCCTACCACCATCTGCTCTCAATAAATCAACCTGCATCAGTGGCGCTGCTAAAGAAAAAAATCAAAGCTACTATTCTTGACATACTTGGGCAGGATGGAGAAGTGCGAATGCATTCGCCCAAAGGCACATTTGTACAATGCAAAGCTGGTAAAATGTTCGTGCTGGATCTCAACCCTTTTTCTATTGTGGAAGGATGGGTTTTTTCAAATTTGTGGCTTCCATCTGCTGGAAATGGAAGGTTCCCAGATTGTCCTATTTTGTCAGAGTTGCTGTTCCAGCGCTACATCACGATGTGCTGGAATTGCTTGGACAAGCTTTGCAGTAGAGTTATGTTCACTCTATCCAACTGACAACAGACATGTTGACCAGTTGCCAAGCAACTGATTACATGTGCATCACGGCACACTGGATCTCTTTTGTGGGGGTTAGAGAAATGATATCTGACGGTTTTGATACTGCTGAGATTTTTCAATGGTGCTTGGAAGCAAGCAACATTGGCCATGTTCGCCATGGAGAAATCCCATACTACTGCAACAAGATCTTCTAATGACTGTGACCCAGAGGGCTTATCATTGGATTTGTTGCCAAGCACAATGGCAGTAATATAGTTAAGGCCATCGCAGATGGTGGCTATTTCAAGATATTGTGTTTGGGGGACTGCATAAACATCAATGTACAGGACTTCCACAAAAAAGAAGAGAGAGTCCGCAACTTACTGTCCACCTGCAGAAGAATCTGCACTCATTTCATCCATTCTTTTAAAGCCCAGAATCAGCTGAGAGTCATTCAACATGGTATTAGAATGCCAGTTAAATCTCTCATACCAACACATTGGAACTCAACGTATTACATGTATTACACTTTGCAACACCTGTTTGAGCAGTACAGACTGATCAATGACTATGTCATGCAAAGAGGGGGTGTAACAAGGGGGAGTAACTGTGAAAGGCATAATCATTGAGATGGACCAATGAGGCTTAGTCAAATGCCTAACAGAGATGCTGCTTTTTGAAGTTTTCACATGGGAAGTCAGAAAGAAGGACAGACCATGGGCCAAGTTATCCCGTTGTTGCATATGTTAAAGGAACAGCTAAAGGGGGTTTGGATGAAAAAAGTATGCACATGAGTTGGTTGGAAGTGTAATCCTTTGGTTATCTGCTAATACAAGGGTGCAAAGTGACATTGTTGATATGTAGAAAGGTGTAAGTACACAACAACAAAAACTTCAAAAACCTCTAAGCTGACCTATATCACTTATATGGCTGGCCACTAAGGCTCATGCATAGACCATGTACCCAAAGTATTAACTTAACCAGAATGTTTTCATAAAACAATATTTATTATTTATGGGGGGGGCGTGGCTAGCAGCCAAGCATGGCGGCCGCATAGAAGGAGAGCTCCGAGAGTGAGGCGGCTCCTAATCGACTATCCGCACACTAATCCGCAAGCTTAATACCTCAAAAGGCGGCCCCCAAGGTCTGGGACCGAACGGCACTGATCGGCCCAATCCCGGTAAAAATTGGAACCCGGGAAGCACAGATCCAAACTCATTTCCGGCACGGGCTTAAACAACGATGCTGAACCCCGACCTGGAGTGACAACCCGGCGCGGACCGGAAGTGCGGGCAGGCCGGCGGCAAGAAACCAGAAGTCGGCCGCGTAACTGGCGGCGGAGCTAGAACGGCGGCGGCACTGTTGCGAAAAGCTAGCAACACAGAGGCGGCGCTTGGGACACATAGCACTGAGGAAACACCCGGCGAGCAGTCAACCCAAGCGGTACAATCCCAGCGTAAGATACGACTACCGGAGCGTGTCCTAACACGACTGTGAGTGTCCGGATCCCTGGCAGACCCATCCAGCCAAACCGGAACAGCGACCAGCGCCCAGGAGCCTCACACATTACATGTCCCCCTTGCAGCGAGGGCCCAAATCGGCGCACGGGAGGGGAGCGAATGGTGAGACCGAGGAGGGGATAAGACGGAACGTCCCTAACCTCCACACCTGGACTGAGTAGGGGTGCTTAAACGGGCTGCGGGTGGACATTGTAAACACCAGACAGGCCCAAAGTAGGAAGGGGGTAACAAGAAGACCGCAGCCTACCTTTGAAGTGCCACATCACGCATTCAGGCATCAATATAGGCAAACCAGTGCTGGAGAGCCTGACACGGAGTCGCTGCGATTCCCTGGTGCGGGTCACCGCTAAGCTGCTCCCCGTGAGCCTAAACGCTGAGAAATACGAGTCTGCCCAACGGTAAAAGACCGCGAATCAGCACAATGACGGGCAAGGGCTCGAGGAGCAAGGCGGCACAGGGGAAATTAGACAAATTTGCCTATGACAAACGCAACCCCCCTCAAACAGATCCGCGAACGCCCACAGGAAAATCGCCAGATGGAGACGGAACTAAAAAGATCACGTTGGAGGATATCATGAAAGCGCTATCCCAGGTACAAGTCGCAGTAGGTTCAATCTCCACAGACATGGCCCTACTACGTGCAGACCTCCATAAAATGACTGACCGAGTGAAAGAGATTGTCACGAAATCTCTTGTCACGGATGTGTCTGAACTGTAATCCACAATGGAACGCATAGAGGCTGATAACAAACTCCTTAAAGAGAAACTGGACGACCAGGAAGGGCGCTCCAGAAGAAATAACGTTAGAAATTCTTAGAGTTCCGGAATCAGAGGGCATCAGAGCAATGGACCTCTACGTGGAGGAGCTAAATAATACTAGACTACAGCCCAAAGGATTATCGAACTTCTTCTCGGTGGAAAGGGCGCAGAGGGTTCCCGGCGGAAAACCTAAACCGGGCTTGCCCCCCAGACGGATTCTGATCAGACTGTTTAACTTTAGAGACCGGGACGCCATTCTACAGGCAGCGAGGGTCTCACCACCGATCAAAATCCAGAACTCCACAATCTCCTTCGTCCCAGGCTACACAGCTGAAGTTTCCCGTCGTAGGAGAACATTCTTAGAAGTTAGGAAAATACTGAGGTCAAAAGCTATGCCGTACTCGATGCTATTCCCGGCCAGGCTGCGGGTAGTGGCGGACAATAAAACCTGGTTCTTTGATACGCCAGAGGCGGCGCAGGACTGGCTGGACGGCTGGCAACAAGTTGGACTACCCCGCCGCACAAACCAGAATCACCGAAACAGTCAAGAGGTAGGACACGACGGAACCCCAGCCGCAGGGGGAGAATCTCACGAACATTTATCAGAGCCTGAGACACGAGAGGATGGCCACGAATCAGATTCATGAATACCAAGTACTGCACGATCACATTTTTTCGGCACCACAGATCTAGCACCCAACGGAACTGAACTGGAGGAGGCCGAAGAGGGTCAATGGAGCCGCTTCCTCCACGGGAACTTTCACCCCAACAAGCAAGTACACTGTTTTGGGAATGGGTAAGTACTCTACTAAGTTGTGGAGGTGAGCGGTTCAAGGTCCGTTAAGCAGGGAGGCAGGGAGGGGGGCAGGGAGGAGTTAGTTTTTGTTCTTCAAGTTAAAAACGTATTAATGGCACTCGACGGTGACCACACCGGAAATACACAACTACGAGGCAGACCCAGGGTACTGGGAGGAAAGTCACCCTTCTACCACCTTAGACATCTATACAATGGCCCACAGCTCACACTTTACCGACAATGATAGTATAGTGCAGAATATACCAGTAGGCCCCGTGGGCTTGATGTCCTTGAATGTGAGAGGTCTGGGAGATAAAATCAAGAGAGGATTAGTATTACAAACGATAAAGCGTCAGAGACCGGACATGGTCTTTTTGCAGGAAACCCACCTTACCGGGAAGGCGTGCCTGGCACTAGATAGAAGAGGATACCGAATGGCAGCCCACTCCGAATTCACGTCAGGCTCTAGAGGAACAGGCATTTTAGTTAAAAAGTCCTCCCCGTTCATTATCAAGCGCACGAAGGTGGATGAGCAGGGCTGCTTTGCAGCGATTCAGGGACAATGGGAGGGTAGACTGCTGAATGTGGTCCCTGTCTATATACCTCCGACACTTCACTCTGTTACACTGCCAGCGCTGGGGGAATTCCTCCTGGAATTGCCTGAAGGAGACATTATTATAGGAGGAGACTTTAATACGATTGTAGACGCAACAGTTGACCGTTTCCCGGCCCGACCCCATACGCCCGGACCCTCCAGTTTCCGGGGCTTCCTTGAGGGATTGGGACTGACAGATGTCTGGAGACATATGCATCCCACTACACAGCAATACACATATTACTCCACGGTGCACAACAGCCTATCACGCATAGACTATTTCCTATTGTTGGGTAACGGACTTCAGCACATTGACAAAATAGACATACAACCCAGGGGGATATCTGATCACTCCCTTTAACTCTGTCCACCCAAGAGAAAGCGCTTCAAAGAATATTTCCCATTTATGCAAACTATCTCAAGAACCCGAAGATCGCAAAAGACCTCAAAAACACGACCAAACACTGTTTTGCCGAAAACGCGACATCAGTCGCCTCCCCATCCATATTGTGGGAAGCATACAAAACAGTACTTAGAGGTCAGGCGATAGTCTCAGTCACTGGCTATTAACGTACACGACAGCAGGAGTTGTCAGAGCTAGGAATAGCGCTCCACACAGCGAATACAGCGCATGAGGCGGATCCCACTCCCGACACCGCGCACACCCTGCAAATACATCAACAGCGATACCGAGATCATCTGACACAACAGACGAGGGAGCACATTGAAACCACCAAACATAGAATTTACGATATGGGGGACAAAGCAGGTAAAATGCTGGCCTGGCTGGACAAAAAAGGGGGAAGTACGCGTGGAATACAGCAAATGTATAATAAGGATGGCATTGCACAGATACGTCCTGAGGAGATAGCCTGCATACTGGCAGACCACTTCCAAATGGTTTACACCCCAGATAGAATTGTAACAGAGGAGGAAGCACACAACTCCCTCAGACATTCTGAGATCCTTACATTGTCACCGGAAGTAGTTGATGAACTAGAGGCCGACATCTCTAGCGATGAAATACACCGGGCCATACACGTGGTGCAATCTGGGAAGGCTCTGGGACCCAACGGGATCCCTATAGAGTGGTATAAAATTATGTCTGACGCAATTAGTGGGCCCCTATTAGCGATGTACCTCGAGTTTCTCTCAATAGCCACACTCCCGCCAGATCAGCGGAATGCAATGATAATAGCAATCCCGAAACCCGGTAAGCCACCGACCGAATGCACCTCCTACTGCCCAATATCCCTCCTAAACGCAGAAACAAAAATCTTAGCAAAACTCTTAGCAAACAGACTGATATCCCACCTCCCGAATCTGATCCACCCCGATCAATCCGGCTTCATGCCTCACAGAAACCCTGCACTTAATCTCAGCGGCTCCAGGGAGTGTTGGCACGGGCAAAGCTAATGTCGTCGCCAGCGGTGGTACTTTCGCTGGACGCAAAGATGGCGTTCGACATGGTGGAATGGCAATACTTATTTGCAGTACTGACGCAAATGGGATTTGTTAGGCAAGCCGGGATACTAAAAGTGTGCTGGAAATTAAGGGCAGCAAATGAGAACACGCTGATGGGCCATTGCTGGCGCGAAATTAATAACAGAACAAATGCAAAAAAGGTATAGAGAACATCCTTGGAAGACGCACTAACACAACTCAATATGCAAGAGGCATGGAATACAAACCTCCCCTTCACGGCCTTCAAAAAAAAGTCAACAGTATAGCAAAACAAAAATCCAGGACTGTCGACAAAGCTGCCCTCGCAAAGAAAAAACATGGCTGGACGGTGCTAGCCACGTATGAGAGAAGTGCCCCACAACCATACCTAGTCAATTATATAACACCGTCCACACAACAAATGCTTCTACGCATACGTCTGGGCACTTACATCACAAAGGATCAGACCCCAGCATGGAAGCAAACATGGCCAAAATCGCTATGCAGACTATGTGGCCGTTCTGAAGAAACACTGATTCACATCCTGTGCATTTGTCCATCATTGGCTAGTCTGAGACGTTACTATCTATTACAGATATTCAGTTCCATCAAATCAGAACATGCAGGCCTGCCGTTATGTTAGCACTAAACAGTTTCCAGTTGCAAACGGTCTGTAGGGCCTCCAAATTCTTACAGAAGGCGAGTATCCTAATCCAGAAAACTGAGCAAATGGTGCAGACTTAGCCCGAAGGACTGGCATGTCAGGAGAGGCTTAGGCCGCAGATGACGTAACACTGTTTAAAAAAAAAAAAAATGAACTTGTTTTTTAAAGAGCGCAAATGCATTTTAACCAAGGCTAGTTCGTATACTATTCTGTATTCAATTTTGTAAAGGTTTTAATTAACCATATGCAATAAATATTACTTACTTACTGGTTTACACCCTAGATAGAATTGTAACAGAGGAGGAAGCACACAACTCCCTCAGACATTCTGAGATCCTTACATTGTCACCGGAAGCAGTTGATGAACTAGAGGCCGACATCTCTAGCGATGAAATACACCGGGCCATACACGTGGTGCAATCTGGGAAGGCTCTGGGCCCCAACGGGATCCCTATAGAGTGGTATAAAATTATGTCTGACGCAATTAGTGGGCCCCTATTAGCGATGTACCTCGAGTGTCTCTCAACAGCCACACTCCCGCCGGATCAGCGGGATGCAATGATAATAGCAATCCCGAAACCCGGTAAGCCACCGACCGAATGCACCTCCTACCGCCCAATATCCCTCCTAAACGCAGAAACAAAAATCTTAGCAAAACTTCTAGCAAACAGACTGATATCCCACCTCCCGAATCTGATCCACCCCGATCAATCCGGCTTCATGCCTCACAGAAACACTGCACTTAATCTCAGGCGGCTCCAGGGAGTGTTGGCACGGGCCAAGCTAATGTCGTCGCCAGCGGTGGTACTTTCGCTGGACGCAAAGATTTTGCAGTACTGACGCAAATGGGATTTGGTCCAAAATTCTTGGCATGGATACGACTCCTGTACACTAACCCAATGGTCCAAATTACCGCTAACGGACACATCTCCCACACTATACCACTGGCAAGAGGAACACAACAGGGTTGTCCATTGTCGCCCTTGTTGTTCGCGATTGCACTGGTACCCTTGGCTACACTGATCAGAACGACGCCGTTGCTGAAAGGCATCAGTTGGCGGGAGGGATGGGAGGACCGTCTCTCGCTAAACGTGGACGATATGCTAATATAGCTAACAGAACCGGAACACTGTATACCGACATTGCTGACACTATGTGACATGCATGGGAAGATCTTGGGATACACAATAAACTGGGCGAAATCGGTATTATTTGTCATACAAGGCCCTGCTAACTCGCTTCCCGAAGATTGTCCCCTTCGAATCGCAGATGATTCCTTCAAATATCTGGGTATCCACATTACGAGAAACCCCTCCGACTTCTTTGACAAAAACCTAAAGCCACCACTAGAACGTCTACAACACGATGTAAAACACTGGGCGACACTGCCTCTGACTCTCCTAGGCAGGGCGGCCCTATATAAAATGATGGCCTTGTCGATATTTCTATATGCCTTAGACAGCACCCCATTTCCGGTGCCACCGAGATACTTCCGGCAGGTAACAGCACTGGTGTCCACCTTGCTATGGAACAATCATCCGGCACGAATATCACCCGTCAAATTAAACAGAAGCTGGTATGACGGGGGATTGCACTCCCAAATCTACAGGCATATTACTGGGCAACTCACCTTAAAACCATTAATTACTGGCTACTCACACCCCAAGACGACTCAGCATATAAGTCAGACAGGGAACAAATGAACGCGGACAATATGTTAACGAGGCTCTACGACAGAAGACTGGCAGTGAAACTAGTGGGACCCACAAAACACACGACCACACTATGGTACACAGCTCAAACGAAATTGGGATGGAAAGACAAAATCATAAAATTAACCCCATTATGGGACACCAGGGTGTTCGGACATCTGAGACGCTGTAAGGGCAAGGGCTTTACACAGTGGGACATCGGTATCTCAACAGTGGGTGACTTATGGGATAAGGGAACAGTGATTCCATTCACTCAACTCCAGCAACAGTATGAGTTAGGACCGAATGAGACCTATAGATACATACAAATTCGTCATGCATTATTGACGGCAATACTAACAGACACAGAAGTCCCGGAGGCCTCCCCACTAGAGGACCGACTGCTTACAGCCTACATGCAATGCAGCGCCACCTCACTAACATATCGAAAGCTGATAAACAACTTACCAGACCCCACACTAAGACTAAGAGAAACAGGGGTGGAAGAATTGGGCGACATGGACGACTCAGAATGGAACGAAGCATTGGCATCCCCAAAAGAAGTGGGTATCTGGGCCAGATTTCGCCTAGTGCAACTTAAAATACTGCACAGGGTATACTATACCAGAACCACACTTCATAAAATACATCGAGCACAGTCCCCCTACGGCCTCCGCCGCTGTGGGGAGGAGGGTACATTTCTACATACTATATGGGACTGCCCACTTATAGCTGACTACTGGAAACAAATGATGCGTACCATATCACAGACATTGGAAACATCTCTAGTACCCGAATATATGGGACCCCAATGACTTGTCCAGGCATGGGTTGAAATGGGCCACAGTGGGTATGGTAATCGCAAAGAGAGATATCGCACAGAAATGGGGGGAAGCTGAAACCCCCACCCTCACACAATGGAGTAGAAATATGGACATGGTAATGTTTACTGAACGCGCAGTGTACACAACTAGGGACAGTCCGCGTAGGTGAAATAAGATATGGACTCCATGGAATGTGTACAGGGGGGAGATCTGTGACCCCCTGCCAGAAGACGAGATATCTACGGGAGGAATAGGAGATCACTTTGATCGCTGCGCATACATGGAAAACTACCTATAGAAATACCTGGGGATACTGGTTCTGCGCTACCTACACAAATGAGTTTTTGCTTTGTTCATGCTGATGTGGTTGCCTATAGACGTGCCCTCCATATGTGTATTTTAACTACTATAGTTGTTGCATTCAGTTTAAAAGTTCTAGGACTAAAGCAACTTTAGACCTGAGATTTATCCGAGACACACCCTGATTGAAGGATAAGCATTTTACCAAACCACGCTGCCGGACCCCTGGGTTGTCGGCTGAATGGCTGTGTTAAATTGATCGCTACCTGACAAACTTTCTCGATGACGTGGCCGGCCCATGGGGTTGTAGGCTAAACGTGGTGTAATGAGAAACTTGTGCAATAAAGGTCTTTTAAAAAAAAAAAAATATATATATATATATATATATATATATATATATATATATATATATATTTATTATTTACAAAAAAGTTTTTTTGATTTTTCTCTTTTTAAAAAAATCATTATTATAAATTAGCACAGAACATGAAAACAAACATGCAGAATAATCCAATAATGTCAATAATTCAATACATTTCATGTACTTAGTTTCATGAATGGCTTGGTATCTCAAATACTTTCGCATGGCTGAATAGGACAAACAACACAATTTCAACATAGACAAATATACAATACACATGGACAAGAAACAATTACAACATGACAGCCTGATAATAACTCTTGGTTTCATTTTACTGTTTAAACATGAGCAAGAAAAAGAAAGCCTTCTCAACAAACATGCGTAGAATACCTTAACTGGGCATGCAATCCTCATAGGAGAGTACCTGACATATAAAGGGTTCTCTGAGTCTTACTGAACCATCAGTCTATAAGGGGAGTGGGAAAGCTTACTGACAAAGCAGCAGAAAAAGGAAATGACAGACTAGTACAGATAGTTTTGAAGTCAAGTAGAGTAACACTTGAAATAAAGATAAAGTAAGTAATACATGGAGGGATAAAAAGATTTATGAAACAGATCAAAGTGGAGTTGGGAAAAAATTAGGAGACCGGCACAGTAAAAAGGAAGAAAAATAAAATAGGGAAATAATAATATTATTAACAGGAGAACTAACTGGGCCCAGCACAGCCTTCGGCACTAGTGGAGGCACCTCCTGTCCCCATACACACCAGCACCTCAGTGGTGGTATTAGCCAGATCCCTCCTGCCTCTGAATGCTGATGCAAGAAATAAACAAAATACAATTGAAAAAAAGATTAGTGGTACAGCTAAGTTCACCAAAAATATTTTGACAGGGAGAGGCACACACAGTAACTTTTGATGTAATGTTTATAAATCATATCTCCTCTCCTATTGATGGTTCAACTCAGTCTGAATTTTTTTTTCAAATCATACATGCTGATGCATCCATAGTTATCCATCCATAGTTACTAGTTACTTACTACACATCACTGGGAAATTGTGGTTGGGAGTGTACAAGCTACAAAAAATAAAGGCATAGACAAGTGAGAGAGCATGCTGCCTCACTAATACCAATACCTACCACTATCTCAGTGACAGGTTAGAGAAGTATCTGCATAACTTCTTAAATAAACAGTCCAAGCGAGCAAAAACAAGTAGGATTAGGTAGCGCCTCTGATCACCTGTCTACTCCAGGATGATCACATATTATTTGGAAAATAGCTTAAGTTCCCTGAGTGTGAGCCTCCTGCTTGCTGTTTTGAAAAAAGATTAGCATGGATAGAACTCAACAAATAAATAATCATTACTCACCAAGCCCCCTACCTCCATGCCCAGCTGGTCGAGCAGGGCTTGGTCCCTATCCAGGATGTAGGCCCCTCAGTGCGTAAACCATTAACGGGTGCACCAGATCTCAGAGCAAAAGACACACAGTTCATGGATGGAATGCAGAAAAAATCAAAACATTCACCCCCAGTCTAGAGATCTGGGTTAAATCCATCCTTCTTTTGCTCACCATAACACCCCAATTTAGACCGGGCCATATGCAAATCAGTCTTGACCTTGTGCTTGATGGGAACAGTCCAGCCCGAACTGCCATGCCAGGTCCTCCCTGGACTGGAAACAAGCATCCTAGGACTGGTTTTGGGGTTTCACCCCTCATCAGCCAGGATAGCTTGAATCCAGTGGCATAGTGAGCCCGGGACCCACATCTGGGCATACCTGGCGCATTTAGGGCGAGAAAGCAAAAGACACACAGTTGAAGGACGGAATGCAGAACAAATCAAAACATTCACCCCAGTCAAGAGATCTGGGTTAAATCCATCCTTCTTTTGCTCACCATAACACCCCAAATTAGACCTGGCCATATGCAAATCAGTCTTGACCCTATGCCTAATGGGAACAGTCCAGCCAGAACTGAAAAGCCAGGTCCTCCCTGGACTCGAAACAAGCATCCTAGGATTACCCCTCAGCAGCCAGTGTAGCTTGAATACAGTGGCACAGTGAGTTTGGTTCCCACATCTGGGCATATCCCGGTGTGCTTAGCATGAGAAAGCAAAAGACACACAGTTGATGGACGGAATGCAGAACAAATCAAAACATTCACCCTAGTCAAGACATCTGGGTTAAATCCATCATTCTTTTCCTCACCATGGTATACCATTTTAGACCTGGCCATATGCAAATCAGTCTTGACCCTGTGCCTCAGGGGAACAGTCCAGCCTGAACTGCTAAGCCAGGTCCTCCCTGTACCAGAAACAAGCATCCTAGGACTGGTTTTGAGGTTTCACCCCTCATCAGCCAGGATAGCTTGAATCCAGTGGCACAGTGAGCCCGGGACGGCATACCTGGCACATTTAGAGTGAGAAAGCAAAAGACACACAGTTGAAGGACGGAATGCAGAACAAATCAAAACATTCACCCCAGTCAAGAGATCTGGGTTAAATCCATCATTCTGTTGCCCACCATGCCACCCCAGTTTAGAGCTGGCCATATGGAAATCAGTCTTGACCCTGTGCCTCATGGGAACAGTCCAGCCCGAACTGAAAAGCCAGGTTCTCCCTGGACTGGAAACAAGCATCCTAGGACCGGTTCTGGGGTTTCACCCCTCATCAGCCTGGATAGCTTGAATACAGTGGCACAGTGAGCTAGGGACTCATGTCTGGGCACACCTGGCACACTTAGTGTGAAAAGTGCTACGTAAACCAATGATGGACGGAATGCTGAATAAATCATACATTCACCCCAGTCAAAAGATCTGGGTTAAATCCCTTGTTCTTTTGCTCACCATGCCACCCCAGTTTAGGCCCAGCCATATGCAAATCAGTCTTGACCATTTACCTCATGGGAACAGTCCAGCACGAACTGAAAAGCCAGGTTCTCCCTGGACTGGAAACAAGCATCCTAGGACCGGTTTTGGGGTTTCACCCCTCATCAGCCTGGATAGCTTGAATGCAGTGGCACAGTGAGCTCGGGACTCATGTCTGGGCACACCTGGCACACTTAGTGTGAAAAGTGCTACGTAAACCAATGATGGACGGAATGCTGAATAAATCATACATTCACCCCAGTCAAAAGATCTGGGTTAAATCCCTTGTTCTTTTGCTCACCATGCCACCCCAGTTTAGGCCCAGCCATATGCAAATCAGTCTTGACCATTTACCTCATGGGAACAGTCCAGACCGAACTGCCAAGCCTGGTCCTCCCTGGAGCAGAAACAAGCATCCTGGGACTGGTTTCTGTGTATTAGCCTTCATCAGCCATGCTAACTTGAATCCAGTGGCACAGTGAACAAGACACCCACGTCTGGACATACCCATTCCACTTAGGGTGAAAAGTGCTACGCAAACAAATGATGGGCGGAATGCTGAATAAATCATACATTCACCACACACCAACACCCTAAAATCTTTTTGATTGGAGACCTAAACTATTGGTACAAAGACCCCCTAGAGGGCCCCCACTCAGCCGAACTGTCGGACCTCCTATCCAACTTAAATCTTACCCAACTAGTCTCCTCTGCCACTCACTGTAAGGGCCACATCCTCGACCAGTTGTGGTCTAACACCACTTGTACCACTGCCCCAACCATATCACCATGCATCTGGTCTGATCATGCCCTCTTGCAATTTAACCTTTGCATCTCCCCTGTGACCACTGCCACACCTGTCGGTGGTGGGTCAGCCAGGAATTGGAACTCAATCAACAAACCAGCTTTTTTAGAGTCACTAGCCAACACCATCCCATCTACTCATGACGAGATCAATTCCTCGGTCTCCTCGCTCACCAGCTGGCTCAATACGGCCAGGGACTCTCATGCCCCTCTTAAAAACATCAAACGGGCAAGACGCGCTGATGCCAACCGGTGGTTCTCCACCGACTTAAAAGCAAGGAAATTGACCTTACGACAATTAGAACGCCAATGGCGTAGGAAATACGACCCTGACTTAAAAAAAACCTTTATGGAAGCTAGGAAAGAATACATGACAGCCATCCGGACGGCCAAAGCATCCTACTTTTCCTCTAAAATTTTGGAATCCACAAATAAGTCTAAAGACATCTTTTCCATCCTCAACGAACTTACAAACCTTGATACAGTCCGACCCAAGATCATCCCTACCCAGTCGTTATGTGATTCACTTAACGTATACTTCATCGACAAAATACTGGACATCAAAGCCAGCATTCCTCGACCAGTGTCCCCCCTCACTTCTGGCATGTCAATCAAGCCGAACCATTACACCTTGAGCAGGTTCCCACCCATCACCCAGGACCATTTTTGGGAATTACTATCTAGAGTAAAATCTGGAGCTCCTTCAGATAGCTGCCCGCCCCACATCCTAAAAGAGTGCTTCCTGACCCACCCTGCCCCTGCCCTTACTATTTTGAACAAATCCTTGACTCTTGGCCTAGTCCCCACAGCTTTTAAAGAAGCCATAGTCATCCCGCTCCTAAAAAAACCGGGGGCAGACCCAGCCTGCAAGGCCAACTTTCGGCCGATCTCACTGCTGCCCTATTTGGCAAAAGTTCTTGAGGCACATGTGGCCAAATGTTTATCTAATTTCCTTGAGGAATCCTCCTGCTTCGACCCTCATCAGGCAGGCTTTCGGCCTGCTCATTCTACCGAAGCAGTAGTCACGACAGTTCTGGACACCTTGCGAGACTGTGCTGACAGACACTCTCCGCAAGCCCTGGTGCTCTTGGACCTCTCGGCCGCCTTTGACACGGTCGACCACAACATCTTGGTCGACCGTGTCGAACAAGCCGGCGTCAGGGAACTAGCAGCCGGCTGGCTGAGATCCTTCCTGACTGACCGTAACCAAACTCTGCGTCTAGGTGACTTAATGGGCACCACACAGGCCATCACCTGCGGAATGTGCCACAGGGCTCCTCCCTGTCTCCTCACCTATTTAATCTGTACATTCTCCCTCTGATCCAGACCTTAAGAGATAACCAGGTGAGAGTCTTCAACTACGCAGACGACTTACAGCTGCTATTCACCATCGATAACACCGAAGACTCCATACGGCACTTCCAGTCCACCATGAGTTTCATCAAAACTTGGATGGACCAGAATCAGCTCAAATTAAATCCGGGCAAAACGGAACTAGTCCTGACTGGCGATAGCAGCAAGTACTGGGGCCCGCACTACTGGCCTTCTGAACTAGGCCAAGCCCCAACACCCTCCCTGTCAGCTAAAACACTAGGAGTCACTGTGGACCGGGACTTATCTCTTAAAACTCAAGTTGGTCAAGTGGTCTCCAAGTGTTTCTTCCAACTGAAGAAAATTCGGAAGGTACGCCGACTGCTCACACCCGAGGCACTCACCCAGGTGGTGATGGCTACTGTATTATCCCATCTGGATTACGCAAACTCCATCTACCTAGGTCTTCCCAACTACCTAGTTAAGCGACTCCAGATGGCACAGAACCATGCCGCAAGGTTAATTCTGAACCAACCTAGGCGCCAGGCAGCCACCCCCCTCCTTAGGAAACTACACTGGCTCCCGGTGGCCCAGCGATGTGCCTTCAAAACTGGCTGCATAATTTTCAAGTCCTTATACTGTAAAAGCCCACTATTCATCAACAATCTGATTTCCAAATACACCCCGTCCCGCAACCTACGCTCACGCCATCAGAACCTCCTGCAGTCACCTACCTTCAACTTAAAGCGTGCAGGAGGTCGTAGGTTTGCCACCCTCGCTCCCTGCTTGTGGAACTCTCTCCCGATGGAGTCCCGGAATTGTCAAGACCTCCTCTCTTTCCGGAAAGCCTTGAAGACCTGGCTTTTCAGACAAGCATTTTCATAACTCCCTTCCCTCTATGTTCATGTTATCGCTGATCAAAGCGCCAAGCAACCAATCGGTGATAGTGCGCTCTAAAAGTACTTTAATAACATAACATAACACAGTCAAGAGATTTGGATTAAATCCATTGTTCCAACTGGGGTGGCGTAGGGGACAAAAGAACAATGGATTTAACCCAGATCTTTTGAATGGGGGAAGATGTTTGGATTGTCAGCATTCTGTCCATCATTTGTTTGCTGTAACACTTTTCACCCTAAATGGGATGGGTATGCCTCCACCCCCAGACAGATGGTCAAACTGAGAGAGTAAATCTATGATTTTAACAGTATATCAGGTGCCAAGTATTACACTCTCTTTCTGATTGGGATGAGATGGCGTGGATACAACAGTTATCACTCTTCCGCTGATTACTCCCCTTTTTACTATACTTACGGTTTTCATCCAGAAACCATGCTATCCTCGCTTCTTTCTCCTTGTTCTACCCCTGCAGCTATAGACTTAGTAAAAGAGATACAGGATATACATAGGAAAGCACGGGTGAATTTGGACAGAGCTAAGTCAAGATATGAAGAGGGAGCAGATCTTCACAGACGCACAGAGCCTGGATGTAACCAAGGGAACGAGGTGTGGCTCTCAACATAGTACCTTACATTGAGAGGGTTTTGCAAATTCAAACCCCGGTATATCGGTCTATACAGGATATGTAAAGTGGTGAAACCTGTTACTATGATACTAGATCTTCCGGCTTCACTTAAGGTACACCCGGTATTTCACGTTTCTCTTCTCAAACCGGTAGCACCAGGTATGCATCTCTCTACTATCCCAGCTCCTGTGATGATGTATAACGAACCAAAATATCAGGGCTAACATCGATTCTCGTAGAGTGAGACACAGGCTTCAGAATTTGATACTTTGTAAGGGTTATGGTGTTGAGGAACGTACCTGGGAGCCAGCTAGTCTGGTGCACGCTCCTTGGTTTTTGAGTTTGTTTCACAGACGTCATCCCGACAAACCCAAACCGTAGGGGAGTCCCTGGGAAGGTGTACTGTTGTGGTTACCGCACTGGGGGAGGTCAGAACTACTAAAATGGCCGACGCTCGGGGGGACGCATGTGCGATGACAGGTCAGAGACTTCATAGCCCAGCCACCCCCAAGCAGTAACTCTTCACATTCCGGTTTCCGGAGTTAGGCTCTCACCTTCCATGTCTCCTAGCACTTTTGTGTCTTCAGGAATCACTACATCCTGTTTCATCGGGGGGTGATTCTTCGCCTTGGATTTCTGCACTTTGTGTCTCCGCTTTAGTTTTCTGCCTCCGCCTGCTGACATTCATCCTCGGGAGTCTGCATTGCATCCTGCATCGTTGGGGGTGGTTCTTCTCCCTGGATTCTGCTCTCGGTGTCCCTGCTTGGTTCTCCGCCTCTCCCTGCTGATTTTCCGTCCTCTCCGATTCCTCCGTTTTTTTCTATCCTGAAAAACAAGAATATAATACAGAAAGCTGCATTACTGAAGAAAGACGGTAACAGCAGGGGCGTAACAAAGGCCCCCGCAGCCCACGCGTTGCGGGGGGGCCCCTGAGCTCTGGGGGGCCCCGGGGAGCCCCTGAGCTCTGTGGGCCCCGTCAGCACACAGAGTAGTGATTGAATTGATTTGTACTCTAACATAGAAATACTTAAATAAAACAAACAACTTTTTTTTTTTTAACTGCAACTCGAAATCATGCAGTCGACATTGAGAGCAGGGTCTGCGGTGCGCACAGTGCTGGGACATCACGTAGACGTAGTTTAAATGTTACGCCACGCACGCTTCAGTCCAATCAAATGAATGAAATGCTGCGCAGAGAGCAGCTTCTTAGTCTTCAGCTTCAGGGTGAGGCAGAGCTGATCTAGAAAGTTCATGCGCAGCCGGTGGCACTGAGACGGTGAGTGAGGCCATAGTTAAAATTGCATTCCTGGTAGTTACTAGGGTCTTCCAGTTCCAGGCTATGATTGCAAAATAATCCTCACTAAATCATGTCCGTGTGTGTCCTGTGTCCTTGCTGCTTCTCTGGCGACTTTGCTGCGGGCTGAGCGAGCCAGCTTCCCTGAGACACTGCGTGATTAATGGTTGCCAAATTTCACACGGTGCAGAAACTCTCACTGCCACATACAAGTTTACAGTGGGCTTTGCAGTCTCTTTTTCAGGGAATACGACTTTGAACGAACACTCACAAACCCCGGGGTCTGACTCTTGAGACCTTGGCCTAGTGCAATGTACGTGCTCTACTTAACTGTCCACGTTATACTGCATGCTTTCTGTGCACTTCTTGCTGCGCACTCTGCACCACCAACTTGCACAATCTACCCTACTTGTTTGCAATTGCATAAACGAACTCTGAACCGACAAAGATGCTATAGTTCTTAGTGCGTAGGCGCTCAAAATAATGTTTCATCTCTGATACCTAAGATTGGGCTTAATTTGTATAAAAATAATAAAGAACAGATGCAAATAATTGACTAAAGAAGCTAGCGACGGGGCCAGAGTGGTTTTTAAGAGCCCACCACCAGCATAGCTCTCAAATGTGAAGTTACAGAAAACCAAGCGCTGCCTTTTTCATCACCCAACTTATGTCTCGTGATTTCACTCGTGCAGTTTCCTTTTCTCTTTCACCATTTGTCACTGTTATCCCATCTTTTCTTTCTTCTTTTTGATTTGATGCCTTTCTCTTGTTGACTTTGGATCTAAGTCTGGTGATTAGAAAGTAATTCCCATGTCCCAAAATTGAGTTCAGGAGCCCACCTCATTCTACTTCTGAAACAAACTAAGCACTGGTTTTTGAGCTCCTATAGGCTGGCGTTAATGGCATACATCTTACTGCAGCCGCATCTGAGTACTTTACAGGTCTTTAAAAGACCAGATCTCCACTCTGCCTGTTGATGGAAGAATTAGCACCCTCCCTCTAAAATATTATTAGCCCCCTTGTTATACCCTACTGTTAGTATTAAAAGCAAGCAAGCATTGGCAAAGCTAATAGATATCAGCTACGTGAGCTGTTAGCTTTGTCAATCTTTTAGTGATATTGCGACGCTGCGCTGTGTTGCATGCCTAACTTTGAAAAAAAGAAAAGCTCCATGAAGAAGCTATTAGTGTCCTCGTCATAGGACATTTTTGTATAATAGCAAGGTGGGGTCAAGCTCAAGCAGTAACCACAGGGATGGGGGAAAGAAATAACAACAAGAGGGGTGGAGGAAGGGATTGATCTATCTCCCTATATATATATATATATATATATATATATATATATATATATATATATATATATATATATATATATATATATATATATATATATATATATATATATATATAAAAGCTCTGATGCAGGTAGCACTGGCCACGTCCTTGCATTTTTTGTTATGCCATGTGAGTGAAGAGGGAATATGGACAATGGCACGCGGCCTGGAAAAACAGCTCGGAGGGGGTGGTGGGGTGAGGGGGGGGGGTGGGTAGGGCAAGAAACTATCCGGAGCAAGATGGGGGCAAGCAACTGCACAGATAACAACTGAAGGCAAACAGCAGTATGTGGTGTGTGGTAAATTTTAATTACCTATGCGGAATTTATGCGGTAAAGTTCAATAAGAATAACTCAGTCAAAAATAAGAGACAGAATCCGTGGTAGTTGAGGTTTTAAAAAGGAATTGGTTATTGGTTCGAACCAGGTAGCATGTGCAAGGGGACGGATAGGACATGTACCATGATTTATTAACAGAGTATCATTTATATAGTCAATGCATTTACAATGGAGATTGATGCAGGAGGCGTAACAGCTGAGAGAAACGAGATAAGAACATGTGTTCGTAACAGAAGGCGTGCACAAGGGCGTACACAAAGGTGTGTGCTAGAAACGTCACATAGAGGTGTCACATATGGGTGGATCCCTAGTAGAATCCGGCAGTGTCAGCAGAAACATGTGGCAGAGATGCGCGCGCAGCAGCATGACGTGTGACTGACGTGAAACTGAAGGGTGAAGGGGACTTGACATTTAGCCCTACAGTGGAGACAGAAGTCTGGGGTGTCAGAACAACCTAAACCCAAATCATATCTATATCTGGTGTATATCTTGTGTTTAAGGAACTGTATTATCTAGAAGGAAAGGTCTCTCGGGCAGAGGCTATTCTATACTGACTGCTAGTGCGTGCGTGCATATGCGACTACGTGTCTACATGAGATGTGAGGGGCCATGGGCCTACCATGGTAACGGAAGCTATGAATTACTTGCATGGAGACAGTGAGGCCGGGCCCTTTGCTCTGCAGCTGGGAAGGATGTTTTCGTAAACTACTAGACAGGAATGTGTTTTCGAGGAGCAGAGCAGATAACTTGAAGGTTGAATACAGTCTTTGGCAGGCAAGGCAGGCCGAGCTAGGCACCGCTCGCCGCGCAGGGAGTGAGTCAAGGGTCAGGAAGCAGCGGACTGTAGCCTTCAGAAACAGAAGACAGAAAGGGCTCGATGGCAGGAATCAGGGCCTAACTTGCCAGAGCTAGAAATCATGAAAGTGCACCACATAAAGACGTTGGCAAGGCACACTTAGGAACGGAATATCTGACCCATTCATGGTGGATCTGAAAGAGGACATGTTAACGTTGGACGCAAATGTATTTGCGTCTTCATAGCTGGAAGTGGAGGGAACATACATGTACTTGAAGCACGTACATGGAGCCGTTGGGGTCTACGATAGGGGACACAATGGACCATAAAATTCATATTACCTCATTCCCTCCTTGTCCCCTACGGACCCTTCATGTAATATCAATCCTCATTAATCTATCAATTTGTTCATGTAACATCATTTGCTCTTCTTTCTTCTTATGGCGTTTTGGATGGGGACTTGAATGAGGAATACATGATGTGGCGCACAGGCCGCAAATCGCTGGCCCACATTGTAGACATAGGCAGCAACTGAATACTATGAGAAGGCCAATACCTAGGAAGGATAGGATTTTCCATCCCCAGGCTGACAACGTGGACCAGAACCAACCGGACCAAGTCCAGGTGCCTGGATCCTGGTGTATCAAACTTGCAATCTTGTGAAGACGGGTAATGGCTCTATATACTGATGGCGCGTTTTCTGGAATGAAAACACAGCAGCTCGACCCGATGACCTTACAGGCTCCGCCCCTATCGGCCAGAATGACGTCAAGGACGAGACGATTTTGAAGAACAACAATCCGTATAGCAGACTGCTCCTCTGTTAAGTTACTTAGGGCGGAAGTAGCTTCATTCACTACTGCTTCGAGGGTTCTGGTTAATTTTCGTATCAGTTTACTATTGGAGACAGTACCTAAGTAGGGAAAGAAACCTTTATTGAAGTCTGTGTATTGCTCCCATGCCGTTTCAGTATAGTCGACAATCGGGAGATCTCTCTGTGGTCTATTGTGTACTAGATGGGTGTCCCTATGATAATCAGGAGGGGCTAGGAAAACAGGTGGCAGAAGGAATGCAATGTAACAGGTGCCATCCCAATCTAGAGGTAAACGTATATATGCGGTATGACCACAAACGAAGTAGGAATGACGTGAAGCTTTGAATGTAGACTTGCCCTTGTCACTGAATTCGATCACAGTAGTACATTTACTATGACCCAGGTGTACTGAACCATTCTCTCTGACACATAATTCACCTTTGACTGGTAGTACGGACATAGCGGGCAAGACGGGTTTGGTTTCGGACTCGACATTCAGAATCATGAGGTTAAGTGTAAAATTACCTAATCCATATACTTCATTTTCTAGATCGGTCCCTGTCCTTTTAGGAAGACCCTCCTTGTCAGGGAAACATACTTTATGCAGAACTGTGTTCAGATTTCCCCACACCCAGTTGCCCTGGTAAACTACAGAATCAGAATCTAGGGAGTTAATTAAACTAAACCATGCCCCACAGGAACCATTATGTGTGAACGGGTACGGAAAAAGAGGTAGGACTCCCTTGTATTTCTGATAGGGAGGGAGTCGGCCACATATCCAACAATTGGTAGCATTGCTGGTTTGATGGGAATGATGTAACATACTAATGAATGTGTTGTTGCGCAGCGCAAGTCGGTAGGATAACTCGTGCGGGGGCAGTTCACTAAAAGAGTGCTCGGCAGTGACATTGAAGGGAGACTGTGCATGCTTGAAAATAGGGTAGTACATATGTAAAAGCACACTTGCAGCAATAATCATAAGACTCAGGAAAAACATAATCAATAGTGTCACAATGCAGTGGCTGCGAAGAGATTTACAATATTCACGTTTCTTGAGCTGTTTCTGTCTATCTCTCTCTCTGTTGGGGTCTAGGGGATACATGTCAGAAAACACATCTAACCGATTCACCTAGGGGAGGACTTAAACAATTAAACTGTCTGACTTGCTAGACCTTAGTTTGGATTTATACTCCTCGGACGGAGTTTTCTCTATCAGGGGAAGTTTAGAGTCACTGAAATCTGGGCAGTCCTTAGAGGGGGAGGGCTGAGAGTCTGTAACTGGAAGCAGTCCATGAAATATCTTGACGTGGCTGGAGTGGAGCCACCCTTTGCGGCCCTCGACCTTGATTGCAGTCCTCGTGGTCAGCAGGACAAGTTTCGGCCCCTGCCAACGGGGCTCCAGCGGACTCCTCCGATCGAAGTTCCTGACGAGAATAAGGTCCCCCGGAATGATCCCATGTGGCTTTACATTGGTGTTGTCGGGAAAGGCTGCAGCAACCTGTGAACGACATGATTGGAGTGCAGACATCAAGGAGGCAAGGTAATCTGTCAGCATATTACAATCGACATCGGTAATTTTTCTCGGCAAAGGCGTCCCCCACATATTCGGTGGCCTACCAAAGACCACCTCGTACGGGGATAGCCCTGTTCTGGAATGTGCGACCATTCTCATATAGAAGAGTGCGACTGGCAAAGCTACTATCCAGTCGACTCCTTTCTCCCTACAGATTTTGGCAAGACGAATTTTCAGAGTCTGATTATGGCGTTCCACGAGGCCTGCTGCCTCGGGATGTCGGACACAATGGAACTTCCATTGGTAGCCGAGCAGGAGAGATACTTGCTTCATTAACTCGGACGAGAATGGCTGACCGTTATCGGAGTATACGACGCAGGGCAAACCATATCTGGGGAAGAATTCACGAACCAACTGTTTGGCAGTGGTCGGAGCAGTGTAATCTGGGACTGGATATGCTTCTGTCCAACGGGAAAGTGCACATACAACTACGAGGACATATTTGGATCCTCGACAACGTTCCATCTGGATATAATCCATCTGGAGGACTTCAAAAGGGTGATCGGGAGGATGAAATCCACCTTGCTCTACGGGAATGCTTTTACCTGGGTTGAACTGACAACAAATCATGCAAGTACGCACTTTCTGTTTGGCTGCTGCTCGTAAATGTTTATTGAACCAGATATTTTGAATACTGTCTAACATGGCTTTTTCTCCTAAATGTGCAGGACTATGTACTGAGTTAATGATTACTTGGACCATAGAGTCGGGGAGAAACCATGTAGATTTTCCCTTCGTCATCCATCCTTGATCTGTCTGGACCCCTCCTAGTTCAGTCCATTTCTTGATTTCGTCTGGTGTAGCATGTGTCTGTATATCAATTACATCTAGGGCGGGATCCTTAACTGTCATGCAATGTGTCGGTGTCGCGACTATGGTCTTTGTCAGATCAGTAGTGTGAGTCTGATTCTGAGCTGTATGCTTTGCGGTTCGGTCTGCCAGGTCGTTACCCTGAGAAATTGTATCTGTAACCTTTGTGTGTGCCTTGCACTTCATAATGGATATAGCTGTAGGCAGATGTATTGCATCTAACAGAGTTTGAATGAGGGAACCGTGCTGAATTTTGGCACCGTGAGAAGTCAAAAAACCTCTCTCTCGCCAGAGGACACCGAAGTCGTGTACGACTCCGAATGCATAACGTGAATCTGTGTATATGTTAACTCTCTTGTTCTTTGCTTGGATACAGGCTTGGGTCAGAGCAATGAGCTCTGCTGCTTGAGCTGACAAGGTGTCTATACAATTTGTTTCTATGACTTCAGTTTCTGTCGTGACTGCATAAGCTGCCACTAAGTCTCCTGTGTTTGTTCTCATGCATGAACCATCCACATAGAGTGTCAGGTCTGGATCTGGTAATGCGGTGTCTGTCAAGTCTTGTCTGGGTTTCGTCGTAATGGTAATAACTTCAATACAATCATGTGCCAATGGGTCTGTCTCATTTAATGGCAAAAGTGTAGCAGGGTTCAATGTGTTGCAGCGTCTGATTTCTATGTGTGGCTGAAATAATGTCAATTCATAACCTGTCAGTCATGCTATAGTCAAGTGTTGAGTCTGTGTTCGGTTTAAAAGAACTTCCACAGAGTGTGGAACATGTACTGTCAATTGGTGTCCTAACACTATGGAATCACTTTGTCTGATTGCTAGAGCCGTCGCTGCTACTGATTTCAAGCATGCAGGCAGAGCCTGGGCTACTGGATCCAATGTACTAGAAAAATAAGCACACGGTTTGTGTGAACCTGCTTGATCCTGAGTGAGTACTGACAATGCAGTACCTTCACGTTCTGTGACAAAAAGTGTAAAAGGCTTGCTGTAACATGGTGTTGCTAGAACCGGTGCTTGGCATAAGGCTTTCTTTAAGTCGTCAAAAGCTTGTGTATGTTCCTGAGTCCAAGGAAGGACAGTCGAAGACGTTGCCTCCTGTGTTGTCAACTGTATGAGTGGCTTTGCTAGAAATGCATACTGAGGGATCCATTGTCTGCAGTAAGAAGTGAGGCCTATAAAAGCTCGTACCTCCTTTTGTGTCTTGGGTGGTAACATGTTTGCAATTAACTGGATGCGGTCAGGTGTTAGCTGTCTCCCCCATTTGGACAGCAAGTGCCCAAGGTACACCACTTGCTGAACACAGAATTGCAGCTTCGAAGGGGACACCTTGTGCCCCTTGTCAGCCAGGAAATGCAAAACCGTCAGTGATGCTAGTTCACATTCAGGTTCACTTCGGGCGGTGATCAACAGATCATCGACGTACTGTAACAGGGCAGTTTTGTCAGGCATGTGTATACTGTCTAGTTGTCTCTTCAGTGCTTGGCTGTAGATGCTGGGGCTTTCTGTGAATCCTTGAGGTGCGCGTGCAAATTTGAAGCTTCGTCCATTTAAACAGAATCCGAAAAGGTATTGGCTTTCCGGGTCAATGGGGACACTAAAGAAGGCGTTCTTCAGGTCAATTACAGTAAAGAACGCTGCCTCGGAATCAATGGCAGTCAATAGAGACGAGATATCTGGAACCACGGGATATTGTGGCACAATGCATTTATTCAATTCGCGCAAATCGATAACTAATCGGTAAACAGGAGGTGCATTTGGATCAGTACGTTTAAGAATTGGAATGATGGGGGAATTACATACATTGGAGTCAGTTTCTACAACCACTCCTTGTGCAATGAGCTCGTCAATGATTTTCAGTAAAGCCGCTACAGCATCTGGGGGTAACTTGTATTGTCGGATTCGAGGTAAAACTACTCCTGGTCTGAGTGTGACTTGATATGGTGTAATGTGCATACATCCTACATCAGTGGGGCCTTGTGCCCATAAATGTGCAGGAACATTTTGTAATCTGGGATCTATATCTCTCAACACATAGTGACCTTTAAAGTCACGGAGAAACAGTCTTACTCCTTCCGGAGAACAGCAAATAACAGCTCCTAGAGCTTTCAATGTCTTGATGCCTAACAAGTTTTCTGGACATGACTTCGTGAGTAATAGATCTGTAGTACGTGTCAATGGACCAACTGCAAGGGGAAGCGGTTGTGATACTTCATTAATAATAGGCTTTCCTGAAAATCCAAGGGAAACATTCTGTGAGCCTGAGAGGGGTGCCCCTGGAACCTCGTCGTGACTTATAGTTGTCCTGCTTGCCCCTGTATCAATCAGAAACTTTCGGTCTTTCCCTAATACCTGACTGTGTACATAAGGACCCTCTTGATCTACAGGAAACTCAATAAGAGGCAAGCCAACTTCCCTCTCTAGGCTGTTTCATGTGTATCGCTGATAATCGGGGTAATCCGTCTGTGCATACTGGTACATCTGCTGGGTGGCATGTTGTGTTGCGGCAATGGGCTGTGGCTGTGGTACCGCTACTGTCTGTTGTGAGGCTTGCATGGGCTGGATATTCTGTGGTACTTGTTGTTGGGCCTGGTCCTGTCTAGGAGGACGCGGTCTCTCTTTAGTTTTACCAGTAAGTATATTATGTTTCAAAACTGCACAATCCTTTATATAGTGACCTGGCTGTTTACAATAATTGCATGTCCCTTTAACAGGAGCTGCTGGATTATTGGACTGTGTCATACCCTTTTTCTGACCGTCAGCTGGAACTGACTGAGCAACTAACATTTTCATTTTCGTGTCTTTCATACGTCTTTGTTCGTGATCATGTTCTTCTCTAATTCTGTTCTGGTGGTACTGTAACATTTGTAACATTTGTGAAGGCGTATTTGCTTGCCATGTGCTCTCGACTTTCAGAACACGATTCTTAACCTGGGGCAGAGAATTTTCGACCAATTTAGATACAAAAAGATGTGGATATGATTCGCTACTTGGTTTCAGGCCACTATTAATAACAAAACATTTCTCAAATCGGGAATAAAAATCACTAGTGTCTTCATCGGGTTTCTGTTTGCAGGCTGAGATTGCATCCCAGTCTTCCTTTTTCGTTGCTAACAGACGTGGCAATACTTGTACTAACAATCCTGGTAATGCTTTAGTTTTCTCCCCAAGCCCTAAACCTGGGGTTCTGGTATTTTCTTCGTTCTCTAATACAGCCCAATCAATCTTGGCCTCTCCCACCTCCCATTCTTTTTCCTTGAGTTTCTCGTAAATACCGGCAGGCAATAATACTTTCAATATTTTCATGATGTCGGGATAGGTATAATCACCCATGAGCAGCATGTCTTTTATTTCACGGTGGAAACCTGCTGGATCTTTGTCATGGCTGGGCACTAATTTCTTCATTTCTAACAGTTCCATTTTAGTTATAGGTGTGTACACAAACACACGTCTAAAGGTATTATCATCATTCTTGACTGGATGTACTTCTCGCAAGGGATTCTGTCTGTCTATGTAATACATTTTTCTTTCTGGAGGTGGAGCTGGACCAAACTGTGTATTCAGGAAAGTAGTGTATCTGTGGCGATGTTCTAAAATTATTTTAATCAAGTCGGTACCTAGACCTCTCCATCTATTCTTGAGTAGCTCTATTAAAATATCAGGTAGGGGACCTGGATCAGAATGTTGCTTTTTATACAATATAAGGAGATGCTGAATCATGTATATTCCGGCTAATTTCTGTTCGTCAGGGGAGAGATTTAAAAAGGTCTGTGCTAATGCGTCATCATTATATTTATCAGAACTGTCAGCCCATTGGACTGCTGATCTGGCTAGTTCTTGTTCATCCATAGAATTGAGTACATGGTACCCCATTCGTTCTTGAAGTATTTTATCGGTAGCCTGAAATAGGTGTTCAGGAGTCTTTCGATTTGACATGGCAGTTTGAAAAAGTCTCTTACTTTCTGGGCGTACCGGACGCATTGAATTATTAAAGGGTCTTCCCTTACCTACATATGCTATCATTTCTCTAGCTGGTAATTGTGATTGTCCTGTAGTCACTTCTAGTTGTTCCTCCTCCTCCTCCGAGCATTCACTCTTGTCTGCATCTCTTTCTCTTTCAGGCTGTCTCCTTTCATGTATTAGTTCTACTGCTTTTCGTATCCTGCGGTACATATTTTCTATACTACTCTGTTTATCGTGTTTTCCGTCTGCTATATTCTGACCCCATTTAGTCAGTGCCTTCATGTCTTCCTGGTCTACACCAGGCCTATCTTGTTCTCTTATCAAGCAGTTTATAAAGAAACGTAATATCATTTTCTGGGTGTCAACTTTCTGGTATGCCATGGCCTCGCCAATACTTTCAGGACCTTCCCCCGTTTGGACAAAATGGTATATTCTGTCTAGGTGATCAATCATTCCAGGTAGTATCATTAAATAATTTGTAACTCGTCGTAGACGGACTGATGATAGCATCATTCTGTCGTCTTTACCGGGTACTGGATCATATCTACAATCTGTAAGAGGCTCTTTAAGTATGTCGTAATTCGCTGATTGAGGTGTACGTTGCTGTGCTAAATCCCTATAAGTCAATCGATGTGCTTGTGGCGGGGTCTGAAAACCTCCTGTGGCACCTCCTGAGGTGCCAGGTCCAAAAGGATTTGTTGGGTGCATAGTAGGGAGAATGGGTGCGGGAAGGGGTGGAGGAATCGGCGGAGGATGTGGAACGGGAGGAGGAGTTTGGTGTTGCGGAGGTGGCGGTAGATTATCTCGAGGTGTAGTGCCGTCAGCCGGTGGTGTGCGTGGCAGCGGAGTATTAACATATTCGGGAGCTACATCGTCTAAATAGGAGGAAAGGAAAACGTCCTTTGTGGTCTTGTGGCGTACTTTAATCGGGACCAATGGAGGGGGCAGATCTTTTGGCATTTCCGGAGTGGCCTTAGGTAAACCCTCGGCCAGAAGAGGATACATACCATTCATAAGAGTGTTTCGTTGTCTGTCTACTTGTTCTGCTTTTACTCGTATCCCCTCCTCAACTAATACATTTTCACGGGCTTTGTCTGAATCCTCTCTACTTTTCTCTGCTTTTCTGAGTGCTTTTTCTGTGCGTCTATGCGATTCTTTCCGCCATAGTTCAATGGCATCTTTCTGTGACTGCCTGGCTTTCTTTTTCCATAATGCTTCTTCTACTCTCATGATGCAATCGGCATCCCATGTCCCTGCAGCGGGCCATCTCTGATTCTCTGCTAAATCTTTGGTGTAATCGACCCATAAATCGAGATATAATACGGCATCTAGGCCATGTTTGTGGTACATAAAGTACCCTGGAGTGTCCCTGGGTGGAATGGGAACAGCTTCCTCTAGAATCCCTTTTCTAGTTCCTATCTGTCTTAGTTTAGAGAATAGCGGCATGTTTCAGCCGTACTACTTGGTACTTGATACTTACTTGGATTTGAACACAATTAATACAATAAACACAGTAATGAGATCGAACAATCATTCATACCACGACATTTAAAACACATTCAAAACATATTTAAAACGAACAATAATAACTAGGATAAAACTAACTACCTGCATACTCGATATACTGCTAAACAGTACAGATACACTGCTAAACAGTGCAGACCGTGGCTGTGTACCCAACCCCGTCTTGACCGGGCACAAATTAATGCACTCGTCTAGATGCGTCCCCAGCAACGGTACTCACCGGGAAGCATGGAACAGAAGGCCTCGGAAACTTGATACTGGACTGGACCCTGGACTGGACTCGACTGGACTGGACTCGCGACGTAGGTACATCGGAACTTCGGAACTGGTGGGCCTCTGAATACCTCGGACTCTGCTCTCTCAGCTAGGCTCTGGTCGGGATCCTCCGCACTCCTCACCGCCTCGTCTGGGTGTCGATCGCAGCCTCAGTCACCTCCGTTGGCCTGAGGGAGATACAGGAAATCCTGCGGGTACGCGTAGTTGTCCGTCAGCGCTGTGGCAGGGGACCGGGCCTGCAACGCACCTCCGGCGCGTGGGGTGGGGGAGGGGTCCCTGTTCGGGCGCCAATTATGTGGTAAATTTTAATTACCTATGCGGAATTTATGCGGTAAAGTTCAATAAGAATAACTCAGTCAAAAATAAGAGACAGAATCCGTGGTAGTTGAGGTTTTAAAAAGGGGTTTATTCCTTAAAAAGGAATTGGTTATTGGTTCGAACCAGGTAGCATGTGCAAGGGGACGGATAGGACATGTACCATGATTTATTAACAGAGTATCATTTATATAGTCAATGCATTTACAATGGAGATTGATGCAGGAGGCGTAACAGCTGAGAGAAACGAGATAAGAACATGTGTTCGTAACAGAAGGCGTGCACAAGGGCGTACACGAAGGTGTGTGCTAGAAACGTCACATAGAGGTGTCACATGTGGGTGGATCCCTAGTAGAATCCGGCAGTGTCAGCAGAAACATGTGGCAGAGATGCGCGCGCAGCAGCATGACGTGTGACTGACGTGAAACTGGAGGGTGAAGGGGACTTGACATTTAGCCCTACAGTGGAGACAGAAGTCTGGGGTGTCAGAACAACCTAAACCCAAATCATATCTATATCTGGTGTATATCTTGTGTTTAAGGAACTGTATTATCTAGAAGGAAAGGTCTCTCGGGCAGAGGCTATTCTATACTGACTGCTAGTGCGTGCGTGCATATGCGACTACGTGTCTACATGAGATGTGAGGGGCCATGGGCCTACCATGGTAACGGAAGCTATGAATTACTTGCATGGAGACAGTGAGGCCGGGCCCTTTGCTCTGCAGCTGGGAAGGATGTTTTCGTAAACTACTAGACAGGAATGTGTTTTCGAGGAGCGGAGCAGATAACTTGAAGGTTGAATACAGTCTTTGGCAGGCAAGGCAGGCCGAGCTAGGCACCGCTCGCCGCGCAGGGAGTGAGTCAAGGGTCAGGAAGCAGCGGACTGTAGCCTTCAGAAACAGAAGACAGAAAGGGCTCGATGGCAGGAATCAGGGCCTAACTTGCCAGAGCTAGAAATCATGAAAGTGCACCACATAAAGACGTTGGCAAGGCACACTTAGGAACGGAATATCTGACCCATTCATGGTGGATCTGAAAGAGGACATGTTAACGTTGGACGCAAATGTATTTGCGTCTTCATAGCTGGAAGTGGAGGGAACATACATGTACTTGAAGCACGTACATGGAGCCGTTGGGGTCTACGATAGGGGACACAATGGACCATAAAATTCATATTACCTCAGGTGGAAGGGGGCAAGCAACAGCATGTGCAGTTGGTGGTAGCAAGCAATAACACAGACAGTAAGTGGGTGCAAGCAACAGCAGCAAGGGGGTCAAAGGTACATGGGTAAGGAAGGGAGGAGAGTAGCACAGGAGGGAGACAGCCTTCAAAAACATGCACTCTTATGGAGTACTTCAACAAAATAAAAAAAGGAGGTCCAAATGAACAATCAGTAGACGGACGCAAGTACTTAGTCATGCTTCAGGAGAGGGACAAATAAACAAAGAGTAAGGGAAGTCTGCATGTGCTGACCAAAGAGAAGCAAGCAAATCAGAATGACAATGAAGTCAACCAAAGGTAAGCGATGGGCCGGCTCTAAGCACACTGTAGGTTAACAAATTGCCTTGCAAGCGACAGCGCATGCACTGTATCAGGTGATGCCTAAAGAAGGGGGCTGAAACAAGGGAGAGCTGCCACTTATTCTCCGAAACCCCTCTATTAAATCATCAGGAAGAGGTTTTCAGAGTCCCTTCTTTTTGTCAATGTAGATTCTTTTCCCAAAGATCCTGACCTAGCCCCATTCACCCATGGCTTGGTTTTCAATTTGTGATTTATATGGTAATTTTGGTCAAAGGCACAGTTGATTGGGAATGGTTGTCACACTACATTGCACACAGTGCTGAGACTGCAATGAGTATTCAGTTTTAACATCTGCAGCATTTCCCGTCCTGACCCTACATGCTTTACAATGCTTAATTTATCCCCACATTTCTCCAAAAATGAGATGCCTGATACTAACCAAGCAATGTTTTGTGAAAAGCTGCACTCCACAAATGTGGGCCCCTTTTTATGGGTTGCCCAGGCCAATTTTTGGTCCCAATCCGACCATGCTCATATAATGAGCATTCACACAGCCTCCCACATCACCTCATCACTAAAATAATAGCAGTACATATTTGTCTTTTTGGGATTAACTGCTTGTGAGCTCTGTGTCCAGAGTAATCTTCAAGCGCCTTTGGAGTCCAAAAATTAGTTATTTGTAACTGAAGCAAACACGGCCAGGTGACATCAAGTCAAATGCTCCTCAGCTTGCCTCTCTTCTTTCTGATCTGTTTCTTTCTGAACTTGGGCCTGCTCCCTTTATTCTTTACTTTCACTTTTTTCTCTTTATAAATTCGTTTTCCCCATCCCTGGGTTTTTAAAAAAAAACATTTTTTTTTGTCTTTTCTACATTATTTATCTTTCCTCCTTGTGTTTTTTCTCACTGGCTCCATTCTTTGCAGTGCTCTTTTCTTCAGATTTCACATTACATAATTATTTCCAAAGGCTTGCTGCATGTGTTTTTCTTTAGATTCAGGTTCATTTACACCCACTGATGCCTCTTTTCACTTGCCAAGGAGGTGTGGTTATGCTTTGTGTGTGCTGGACACTGCAGTCTGCTGCATGCTGGGAGCCTTTATTATTTGTCACATTTGCCCATATAAATGATTTGCTTGTCTAGCATGCCTATATTGATGGGATGTTTGGGGTGTACTTGTGGCTTACCTAAATCTAGAGTTCTTGTTGCTCGTTGTAGTATTGTGTATGCCTCAATTAGCTTTGCACATAGTGAACGAAATTATTTCCTTGGAGAACTGAAAAATCCCTGAAAAGGATAGCCTGCAAAAGGTGTAATCAGCATGGACTGCTGTGCATTATGTCACAATTGAGGTATAGTTTTAATGACAATACCCATAGTTTACTATCTAAATGTTTAATATCTAGTAAATAAAAATTCGAATTGAGGAGTAAAACATAAAGTGATCGTAACTCATCAAATGTAATTCCCATAGCCAATGCTGCATCCTGCACAGACAACCCAACCTACTTTGTTTACCTGGTGGAGCAGGAATGCACACTAGGAATGATCACTAACAATGCCAATAGATCTAGCTTTACATGCCAGCACATGCAAACACACGCCTACATAATTGCACACTTGTGTAAGCTTGTGTTTGCATGTTTTATCACTTTAAAGACAGAGCCATTAGCATTGCAAATGCTTGTTTTAATAGTATACTATGCCCTCACCAAACTCCCACTGTCCTCCCTCCATTTTCTATCCCCTTTCCTTTGAGCTCTGAAGTTCTTTTTTTAATTTGCAAAGGGCCCTAGGACTGAATGCAAATAAACCCTGATGATCCTCAGACAAAGTTAAAGTCCTCCAACCTGCATAAGAAACCAGCCGCCTCGAATATGCACGTGTCATCCTTGGGGTTTACTGGTGGTAAAACCTAACATTTAAATACACAAAAGCCTAAAATGAGAACGTTCCCCCAATGAGCTTTGCAAATCGTAAATGACAAGGTGAAATGGGGATGGGACTGACCTCACTATGGTCACTGGTTACCCTCAGAACAGCCAGGAATCTCTATCCCCGAAGTTTTAGCTTCTTGTTCATGTCCTGAAACCCACAAAGAAGCCAAGGGCCTAGAATACAGCACCCCAGAAGACAATGCCATGGTATTTGGCATGCAGATTGCTGTCTAAAGGTCACCACTGATTACTTCCCCTATCTTTGGTGTGTGAGGGCTCAGGTGACCACATTGGCCTGAGATCTGCATCACATGACATTACGTAGCTCAGGCTGTCAATAACAGCAGAGACTGATCTTCCATCTGATGATGAGGTCTGGTGAAGAGGACCATATAATACAATGTGAGCAGCATCCCTGCTTCTGTAATCAAACCAATCAGCTGAGGAACAATCTGGAGTGGCACCCTGTACAATGCAACTTTGCGAGTTCCCTCTATACTTAGAATGATTGTGTTACTGGCCCACATTCATATTTGGCTGCCAGCAGCGGGTTGCACTCCATGCTGCCCAATAATCACATGAGGTACACGTGCAAGCACACTGCATGTATCTCCAAATATTTCAACCAAACGCTGTGGGTAAATAGTAGCCTCAGAGCAGTGCTTAATTTGTAAACAAAAATAAGTGCTAGGCCCCTGGTCAGGAGGTAACTGCAGCTTGCAACACCTATTTCCCTGTCTAGTGCTGCAAATGCCAGTACCAATATACCTACTAACCATCACACTCCTACAAGTGTGAAATTTCAGAATATTCCATGCTCCAGTGCTATAAGAATGGCTTGGGTGGCAAGGATGAGTCATTTTTACTGCTATTGAATGAATAGACAACTGTTGTTGTCCGCATCTCTAAATTCGATATACAGCTGGGCTGTGAGGCAAAGTGGTTGGTGGTGGGCCGAGCTGCTGGAGGGGGCCCCCCTCTATATACTTTGCAGGGGGGCCCCCTCAAGTTTCGTTACGCCACTGGGTAACAGCGCTTTGCGCCGACATTTATTTCATGTTACATTGCCCATGCTATACTTATCTGATCCTGTGTTTCTGTCGCTGTGGATATTCGTTCCATCTCTCGTGGATTTATTAACGTGTTCAAAGAAGAAATACGAACGTTAAATTAACACCTGAAATTAAAGTTATCTTTATTTTGGTCATTAGAAAACATTTGTTTTGTAAAGCAGTAAATCTTATAGAAGTCTTGCAACAAAGATGGGTTCTAGACTGATTTTTTTTTATTTATTTAATTCCTTTTTTGTAAATCCCCCCCTAACCAGTAATTCTCTAATTTTTTTTTCCCTCCAGAACCAGACACATGCCAGACAATCATAGCTAATTGAATTGATAGGAAGAAGGGAACTCTTCAGGTATAGAATAATCCACCAGAGAGACCTAGAGACAGAAATACCCTACTACATACTTACCAGTTTTCTGTTGTTTTCTCTTGTCTACAGTTTGTTGTACCTTGTCCGTGCCTCGTCTTGTTGCAGCCCAGGGTTCGACGTGAGACCCTTATCTCTCCTTGTTTTGTTTCCCTTCTTCCCCGGGTTGCCATTGTCACTTTGACCTTTGTTTGGTGCGTTAGGTGATTTGGGGAAGTAGCGGATCCCCCTTCATGTTTGTGACTTTCCTGCGGAAACATAGGTGAGTTCTGACAATATGTATGTTTATGAATGGGTTCTGCTTTAGATTCATCCAAGGTGTACTTTTAAAAAGGTATTTTAAATATGGATTATTGCTCACATTTCAGTCTATATCATGTCAAATCTGCACAATGCAGTTTCATATCTACCTAAGTATCTGACATTATTTGCTATTTTCTCTCAATCATCTTAACTGTGGCACACATTCAATACGATAGGTAAGTTATCAATGGGTTTCATTGTAGACACCACCAAAATGGATATTTTTTTAAAGAAATTCTAAACACAGATATGTAATTGTCTTTAGGTCTTTATTGTGTGATGCCTGCATTGGTGTGATTTAGTTTTATTTATTGGAGATATCATGATATTTCTAAATGTTATTTATCAATGAACTGGATAACGATGTTTTATTTCTCTAAGAATGTAGGGGCATATTACCAAGCAATAGCGATAATTATCGCTATTGCTTGGTTAGAGACAAGAATTTACCGCTGTGCTGCGGCGATTTTTACCGCAAATAAACCTTGGTATTACCAAGGTTTACCGCAAATGCGATAAAAATCGCCGCAATGCATGAATATCGCTGAAAAGTCAGCGATATTCATGCATTACCGAGCTAATGCTCTTAGCCATGTTATCCACCTCCCATTGGATAACATGGCTAAGAACTGCTCAGGGCAGGTGTTAGCTTTTGGAGATATTCGCACGCGAATATCTCCAAAAGTTGGTAATAGGAGATAGCGATGTTAGCGACTGTTTTCAGTCGCTAACATCTTGGCACGCCCACTTTGCATGTCATTAGTGATAAATATCACTGACATGAAAAGCGGGGCCCAAGATGGTCGCTATCTCCTACTAGCTGTCGCTAACTGGTGTTAGCGACAGCTAGGTAATAGGGAGATAATTTTATCTCCGCTTTCTTGGCTTTTAAAGCCAAAAAAGCGGAGATAAATCCCCTTGATAATATGCCCCGTAATTCCTAGAAACAACGATTTTGACTGACTGACTGGTTGGGCTTTAGCTAGTCTGCTACCAGAGGAACTTTTTTTAAACTGACTCCCAGGTTACGGGTATCCGCCTTTACATCCCTGTCCCACTCCCCACCACCTTTTTGAAATGTGCAACATCTAATTTCCCATTATCTGTAGGTTTGGAAAGTTTGGGGCACATTAGCCAAAGGGGGAACGTTTTTCTAAATACAAAAGTCGGATTTTCATTGAGAAAGAGACATCAAAGAGACGAGAAAAAAATACAGAGACAGAAGAGATAGAGAGTATCATGATATTAAAAAAAACAAAAAGCATGTTTTTCCTACTGTAGTAACTTTTTAACTGTAAAACTGTCACAAAACCTGCTGACCGCTTTCTTCCATCCTGTGTGTATGTTAATAATGATTGACAAAAGTGTCAATATGAATATGAACAGTAGAAAAGTTACGAAAAGAACAATTTTTATTTGGAAGGTGAAAAACGCATTAAGCAAAACGTATTATGAAAGATTCGCAAAGAATCGTTATCTTATTACAATGATAACTTTTTGAATCAGGACTACTCTGATGTTAGCGGCTTTTTCATTGTTCATAGCACGAAATGCCCGATTCAGAATGTTTTAGTTGTTATAACATGAGGTGAAAAAAGTATTTTGAGAATTCCATTCAAAAATACCTTAGACGATATCTCATAAAAATGTTAATCAGCTGCTTATATATTGGATTTTTGCACCATTTGTTATGGAGCATAATGCCCAGCTTTGCGAGATGGTCAAGTACAACTGCTTTGAAATGTTGATCCATGAAGAATAAACTGAGATATGGCCATTGTGAAACGGGAACAGGTGGAAAGAAAGATAATAACGAGACCCATTTCTATTCAGGTCATTGCAGTTCAGGGTACTGAAACCAGCTGATGCTTTTGCGTGCGTATTTTGAGAAGAGATATGGCCATAGAAAAATAATACAGGGATTGTTTATTGTTCTGCATATGAGCATCAGGCATTCAATTCACCCCTATCTCTGTAACTTTTTTTTCTCATTACGAATTGTATTTGGGTCTCGTAAATACATATTACCCAAGGCCCAGAAAGGAGAGTTCGGATAATGAAGCAACAAACCAAATGTCAAAAACAAACAACGTGCACAGGCTGTCGCACCCAAGCCCATGCCACAGTCAGTAGGGCAGATCGCTGCTACTACAGTAGCTCTATAATCTGTCCACCTTTGCCAGATTCTGAAGTGTTTTTGAGCGTAACCTCTTGCCTGATACACTGCAACTGCCAACCCCATACAATGATCCATACCCCTCTTCCACCCCACTAACGGAGGTGGGGACTCCACCTTCCACATCCTGGCGATATCACGTTTGGCAACGGCAAAGAACAAATATAGAAGTTAAGTTTTATATCTATTGCCCTCAATACCATCTGTGCTATGAATAAGAATTAATTTGGGGACACTTGGGACAATCCATTAGAGGACCGCATCCAGGCAAAAGATCACATTTCACCAGAACCTGTCCAGTGCCATGCAGCTCCACAGAAAGTGAAATAAGTTACCCTGTGCCGCTCCACAGTGGAGGCATACAGGGGAGGCAATGAGGCCCATGCATCAAAGGCTGTGCCTCACATAGCAGGCCCTGTGTAGGTATTTCAATTGTATCGCACAGAGGCAGCCAACATTGGTGCATCCCTGGGTGCCCAAAGTGCATTGTTCCAGTCCACATTGTCTAATTCTCCCAGACCAGCCTCCCATGCTGCCTAAAGTTGGCGTCTTTAATGATCAGTGTTCGATATACTTTGGTTATTTTATGGGAATCTAGGGGCATATTATCAAGGGGGTTTATCTCCGCTTTTTTGGCTTTAAAAGCCAAGAAAGCGGAGATAAAATTATCTCCCTATTACCTAGCTGTCGTTAACACCAGTTAGCGACAGCTAGTAGGAGATAGCGACCATCTTGGGCCCCGCTTTGCATGTCAGTGATATTTATCACTAATGACATGCAAAGTGGGCGTGCCAAGATGTTAGCGACTGAAAACAGTCGCTAACATCGCTATCTCCTATTACCAACTTTTGGAGATATTCGCGAATATCTCCAAAAGCTAACACCTGCCCTGAGCAGTTCTTAGCCATGTTATTCAATGGGAGGTGGATAACATGGCTAAGAGCATTAGCTCGGTAATGCATGAATATCGCTGACTTTTCAGCGATATTCATGCATTGCGGCGATTTTTATCGCATTTGCGATAAACCTTGGTAATATCAAGGTTTATTTGCGGTAAAAATCGCCGCAGCTCAGCGGTAAATTTTTCACGCTAACCAAGCAATAACGATAATTATCGCTATTGCTTGGTAATATGCCCCGTAGTACATGTAGTGGCGATTCCTTTGCACCAAGATTTTTCAATACTGAATGTGGTATTGCAAATTACAATCTCTCGGGATCCTAATAGATTTCCCCACTCATGCTCATATTGAAAAATATTGAATTTAGCGCCTCAACCAAAACTTGGTGTCACTGTGATGCACCCCTGTTACACCATATTTGAAATCGTCCTACCACACTTTTGGGGGTTATTAACAACAAAAACCAACACATGAGTAAATCTACATATGTAAATGTATTCCTGTACTTTGTTGCAAATTCACTGCTTTTGGCTATTCATCATTTATGAGTGTACATTTTTTTCAAAGTGTAGAATTACATATTTCTATCCTCTTAACAAATAGAGTGGTGCCATATTTATGAGTGTAATGTTACTGTTCACATGCAAGTGGAGATCTTCACGATCAGGGTGGAGATATCTCTATAGTAAAACCTAGAGAAAAGATAGAACGTTTACTAAAGTTTAAAATAATAGAAACATTAATATTATGTTAGATATGAATTCATAATATTTGTATGTGCATTGTAAATGTAGAACATAATGTAAAAAAGTCCAGCACTATTAACTTAATTTCGAAATAAATATGAACTAATTTTAATATAATTAATTGTTGTGTAATAACAAACACCACATAAAGCAAAATGTTTATTTTTGCTAATTATGTAATACAAATGCCAAAAAGTAAGTACAGAATTAATTTAAATTAAATTAATCATTTTATTACCATGTAAATGAAATAATGTATATGTTTTGACATTGTGGATTTCCATTTTAAGTCCATACCTCCATTAATCTTTATGAGAGGATGTTGCAGTACCAGTGGTTAGCCTGGTGTGGTGCTAGACTTAATCCAAGTCTTAGATGGAACACATCTACGCCTGTTTGGGGTCCCATTTGGTTATAATAATTACTGAGGTGAAGTTTGTGAATAGAGAGCAGCTTCCTCTTTTGTGCGTGGGCACAAATCCCTTCCGAAACCCCTCCTTACTTCTACCTCCATCCTTCCTATTTAGCCTTAAATAGTTCTCGTTTTACCGCCACCCCCACATCCCTTTCATGTTTACCACAAAAGTGTGTGCATATCTGTCTGGGGATTTTGACAGTAATGGAGGAGTTCTTCTCAAGTAAATATAGGGAGGCGGGGTTGTGGCCACGTAAGATGGCGGAGTAGACGTGCTTTCCTGGAGCTCCCACCAGCTCATTATCCAGAATCATCCTGGGTGTGGAAAATAGCAACACACGGCATAACAAAGATGTAGGATTTCCTCACCTCCCTTGGCGCCATCCAGTAACCCTGCACCGCCCATTGTGAAACACTTCCCATGAGGGAAAATGTGAGGCAGCCGACAAGGACAGACAGCCATTGTGTCATTGCCAAGTGAGACGTCAAGTCAAGTCAAGTTAAAATTTGTATAGCGCGCTACTCACCCAGAGGGTCTCAAGGCGCTTGAGGGAGGGGGTTCGCTATTTATCAAACAGCAATGTTTTGAGTTGTTTTCTGAAGGAGAGGTGGTTCTGTGTAAGGCGGAGGTGGGTGGGAAGAGAATTCCAGGTTTTGGCTGCTAAGTAGGAGAATGATCTTCCTTCCATGGTGGCTCTTCGGATGCGTGGGACCGCTGCGAGGGCTAGATTGGACGATCGTAGATGGCGGGTGGGGGTGTAGAAGGTCAGGCGCATGTTGAGGTAGCTGGGTCCTAGGTCGTAGAGGGCCTTGTGTGCGTGGGTGAGGAGACGGAACTTGATTCTCTTGTAGACGGGGAGCCAGTGAAGGTCTCTCAGGTGACCGGAAATGTGGTTGTGGCGTGGTATGTCTAGGATGAGTCGGGCGGAGGCGTTCTGAATGCGTTGGAGTTTTTTCTGTAATTTGGCTGTGGTTCCGGCGTAGAGGGTGTTTCCATAGTCCAGTCGGCTTGTGACAAGTGCTTGGGTGACCGTCTTTCTTGTTTCAGTGGGGATCCATCGGAAGATCTTTCGGAGCATGCGTAAGATGTTAAAGCAAGATGACGAGGCGGCGTTGACTTGTCTGGTCATTGAGAGGGATGAGTCTAGTATGAATCCTAGGTTGCGAGCATGGCCCGTAGGTTTGGGCGCACTGCCTATATATTAAATATTTAAACAATACTCGCTAACAATAAGCCAGTTAACCAATCTATATTTTTTTTATAAAACATCCATTGACACCCTTATTTAAACATTTATTCTTCCATCGTCCTTTTTCATATACATAGTAAAACATATTTATTTTTCAGAAAGACACACATTCACTGGATGGTGTCATCAGTGACGTCATGAGTGATGTCACTGACCATGTCATGAGTGATGTATTATGTGACGTCATCAGAAGTGCATTGCAGGCGCGCAAGTTATAGTGAGTCCAACTAACTATAACGTGGGAATTTCAATGGTTTTATGTCAGTAAAATTTCCAGCTAACTATAACTGGTGTGAAACCTATGGTTTTTTCAGTGAATTTAATAGGTTTTTTAAATGCTAATTCCTAACTATAACGGATGTGAAACCTATGTTTTTTTCAGTGAATTTCATAGGTTTTTTAAATGCTAATTCCTAACTATAACTGGTGTGCAAACTATGTTTTTTTCAGTGAATTTCATAGGTTTTTTAAATGCTAATTCCTAACTATATATAAGGCCCCAAACCTATGTTTTTTTCTTTGAATTTCAAAATTTTGTTAATAGCAAATGTCTATAGCTATGAAATGTAATATTTTTGAAAATGAATGAATCCTATATTTTATTTTACACAAGTTCAAGTTTTTATTTATTTATGTTTCTGAACTCTAGACGGAGGTCCACATAAAATCTTCCAACTTCAACATTTGACTCATTATAAACAAGTTTACAAACAAATAAATCTAGTATAAATTCAAGAAACTTTTTTAAAAATTAAAAATTATGCAACAAAGTCTCTCATTTGGTGGATTGTACATAGCAGCGAGGAAATCGGAGGAAGAGACAATATTTAGTTTCAAACAAATAGGTCTCAACCATTTTAAACAATACTTTTTTAAAGCCGGGCAGACAAATAACACATGTTTAACATCTTGATTGTATTTGTAGCAAAAGTTACACTTTTCAGAAGAGCCATACCATTTTGATAGCAGCATATTTAGAGGAAGAAGATCCTGTCTTAAAAGAAACATAAAACGACGTACACCGTGGGGGATATTCCATAAAACAAAAGGTTGGGGGATTCTAATTTGGTACTGAACAATAAGAGGAGACGGGCCCTTTTTGGCAATAAGGGCCTCTTTATCCAAGTCAAAGCTTAGATTCCAGGAGGCCAATTTTAAGGTCAATTTTAGCTGATAAGAAGATAAAGAAAAGAGGGTCAATTCATCAAGTTTCAGGAGTTTAACTGCTGATCTAAAATTCTTTACAAGAGTAGAGTGTTCATTCAGAGGACCAAGAAGTTCTTTTCGGATCAGGTATCTTAATGTATCCGATTCACTCTTGGCTAAACTAAAAACCCAGCGTACTACTCCAGCAAGACCCTGAGCCCATGCACTGCGCAAGCCAAATTCTAGTCTAAAAGCGGCAATAGTGCACTTAGTATTGACCATACACAGTTTCCGTAGAATTTTTCCCTCTGTAGTGTTTAAAAAGCCCCAACTCCCCATTTCTAGAAGTTCTATCCCATATAGTAAGGTAGCTGGAATTTTTGCTCTAAAAACCTCCAATAGATAGGCAAAATGCCTCTGGCCGGTAGATCTATAGAGGGTATTAAGACCCCTCTCGTGGGACATGGTCTTCCGAATGGTATTGGTTATATGGGCTTTCTCACTTAATGAATTGGAAACTATTTTTCCCAAAAAAGTATAGGATTGACAAACTTACAATCAAAGGCCCCCTATATTCCAAAAGAAGTTCCCAAATTTTTTCTTTTTTCTTCCAGCCAAGCACATGACTTTACTCTTAGTTATGTTTATCCTTAAGTGATATGATTTTGCATATATATGGAGCGCTTGTAACCAATTATTCAGTCCTCTGGGGGTCAAGTCCAGGATTAGTATGTCGTCTGCATATAGCAGACATACTATCGGTTTGCCCCCCAGGGACGGAGCAATACTATCAATCAAGGAAAGAGATTGGGGAAGGTCGGATAGGTAAAGTGAGAACAATAGGGGGGCCAACAGGCACCCTTGTTTTAACCCATTGGCAGTAGGAATAGCATGAGAAAGACCCCTTTCTCCTCCCATAATTATTTTACACCATGTGTCGGAGTGAAGCTCCCGAACCAGATTTAAAAGCTCGGGAGGCATACCCAGGGACAATAGCTTTCTCCACAGCAAAAGGCGATCCACCTTATCAAAAGCCGTGGAGAAATCTATGAACGCTGCGTATAGTCTACCTCCTCTGAGCTTGATGTATTTCTCCGAAAGATATGTAGTGCAGTCAGGTTATCTAAGGTGCCATGCTTTTTTCGGAACCCTGTCTGCTCGATGGGCAAAATATTATTCTCATCGACCCACTTATTGATTAATTGCAGGAGGCATTTGGAAAAAACTTTACCAACCGCATCTAGTAGGGCTATCTGTCGATAGTTTTGGGGTAGGCTTCTATCGCCCTTCTTATACAGGGGTATCAATATACTACCCTTCCAAGAGGGGAGAATTACAGAGTGTAGAAAACAGAAACTAAAGACTGGAAAAAGGATCTTACTCCAGATGTCACTATTCTGTTTTAGTACAGAAATAGGGAGCTCATCCGGGCCCATTGCACCCGATGAGCGCATACCTTTAATAGCCAATTCGATACTTTTTTCCGAAGGAGGAGTAAGGCTAGAGTTGTTCTCTTTTTCCCTATTGGGGGCTATTGACTTATAATTTTCAGCATACAATATCAAAATGTATTCTTCCCATTTCTGTTCTCCAATCGGGACAGGCAAGGGTCTACGTCTGTGACCACAACCTTCCACGATCAGAGACCAGAATATCCTGGGATTGCCATTAACTACCGCCTCCCGCAGTTTGATCCATATCGAACCCTCATTTTCATTTTTTTGCTTGATTTTTAATCTTTTCCTCCTTCTTTTTAGTAATACGAGTCTCTGATAACTTAAAGGGCTGTGCTTCAAAAATTGTTGTCTTGTAAGTTTGTTTATTTCTATATTTAGTAGCTTCTGCAAAATAGGAAGATTTTTAATCTTGGATTTCTTTGCTGGTTTTTTAGCAACCAAAGTTATCCTATTCATGAAGTCAGAGAAACAAATTAGTTCAGAGCCCTTCCAGTTAGGTACATCATCAACTGCAGTGTCTAAATGATGCTTAATACCCTTAATAGCTTTAGAATTCCAAAAGCATCTGTCATTATGGGCTCCAAAATTAACTAAATTACCATCCAGGGACCATTGATCTGAGAGAGGAGGATTTAAATCTAAAGAGATACTAATTATCTTATGGTCACTGAAAGGAGTATAGGTAACCGTAAGGTTCTTAAGAAGGGTAAAAGTTGACATGTCCACCACTACATAATCTATGATAGATTCCCCAATGGTGGACTTGTGCGTATAATTTGCTGGGATATCGGACGGAAGCCTACCATTCACAATGACTCCATCTATTTCATATAGTTCTTTAAGAAATAATTTCCCTCTCTTAGTTGTTTTTATATTTCCGGGAAAGAGAGCTTGAGGTATCTGTAGGGAATTTTCTTTAAGATAATTGCGAAAAATTTCCAAACTAGAATTGGATACTTTACAATTAAAATCACCTACTATTATTATATGAGGTAGAACATCCTTTATCAAAAATGATTTAATGTAGGTGAAGACCCTAACTAATATTACGTTATAACAGACTTCAGGAGGAATATATACGTTTATTAGTATAATTGGATTGATTTTTAAATTAGCCGAGTCAAATAACGAGACTGCTTGGAATAAATTACTCTAATCTATAAAGTGGGAGAAATTCCAATGAATCTTAGATGACAGAAGACATGCTATGCCCCCTTTAGCATGACCTCTCCTAGAAGGACTTGCTTTGCCCTCCAAAACAAAATAATCCTTCCCTATTGGAAAATTCTCTATACACCATGTTTCTTGAAGGCATATAATGCTAAAGTCTAAAGCGAGTAAAAATGATAATTTTTCGGGGCAATTTCGTATTCCTGCAGCATTCCAAGATGTTATCCTGAAATGATTGTTAAAGATATGGTTGCGATATTTATTTTTGAGAGGATTTACTAGCTAAAATCCCTGGCAGCCAACTCCATTGATGAACTGCCTCTACTTTAGCGCTTTGAGAGTGGGCGAGAGGGGGATTAAGGTATTCAACCTGGCGCCCATTTTTTGCAATGCTAATTTTTAGCTCATCAAAGTCAGGAGGTATCATCCTTTTTCCACTTCTGACAAAGGAAAACTGAGAATTACTTCTTAATCTATTACTCAGGGGTTGTACCAAAAAAGGTATAACGTCTATCCCTTTACATTGGAAACTTTCTGGTTTTTGGAAAATGAGATTAGCCACAAACTTAGAATAAAATCTCACCCTTGTTGAGGACCCAGCTTCTGTGTTCATCATTTTTACTAGATCTATATCATTGGTCTGCAACAATTTCAAACCATCTATCTCGTGGAAACATTGGAGGAGTGTAGATCTATTAAGGGTAAAATCCGAATCAAATAACGGTAAGAAATCCAAGAAAAAGGTATCAATATTAACCAGATCAATTTTCTTAGTAGACCTGCTTGTTTCTATATCCCCTCCTACAAGATTAAGAGAAGGCCTCTCAAATAAATTAGGATTAGCTGGCTCTTGGCGGGATGATTTATGAATGTAACTAAAGGAATTATGTTAGCAGAGCCCACGGGAGGCGGAACGGACAAGCTTAGTTTGGGCTGTGTACAAAGGGGGGAGGGCGGGATTTGAACAGATTTAAGAGGAGAAGACGGAGCAGCATCCATAACTGGAAGAGCCGATGTCTCATACAACAAGTTTTCTACCCGCAGTTCCTCCATTGGATCATTAAATGAACTATTAGGGTTATTTTCAAAATTAATTTTCCTCCTCCTTTTCTTTGCAAATCTACGTAGCTGTTTCCTCCTTTTTCCGCCTTTCTTTTTAAAATTTGTTACTTTTCCCTTGGTAGATAACGGTAGTGCCTCATTTATTCCATCTTTAATGGAGGGACAGAAAATAGGGTAGAGCTCTTGGGATATTCCTTTCTCTGGGGCAGAAATGAGTTCAATATCGTAAACATTTTCCACCACACAATTATTCTCAATAACATCTACCCTCTTTACCTTTTCTATGTCTAGGGTAGGTGGATTCTTCCATGCATCTGTTTGGACCGATACATTGGTTACAATTTTTCCAATGAGGGGTGAGAAGTCTCAATTGGGTTAGTGTCCTTCCCTCCCTTTCTCTCCAGTAGTACCTTCAATATTTGGGAAACAGTATCCAGAACACAGTCAGAACCCCCAACAAACTTTTCCAACAAGGATAGAATAGAGGCTAACAGATGTTCAAGACTAATTAATGCTTCTGAGACTGGATTTTCCTGACTACTGGGCACATTTGCATCACTATTTAGTGTATTAAATTGGGGGCTAAGAGAAATATTTGATTGAGGCATAGAAAGGAGAGAGTTATTTGAAGGAGTACCATTAAAGAGTTGAAACTCAGAAGATGTGGGTATTACCGGGGACTTCCTTGAAACTAACGACTTATCGATTACATCCTCTATATATCTGTTACTTAAGTCCATATCTATAACGGGGTCAGAGGCATCAATATTTTGTACCAACCCAGGCGAATTCTCCAAGGGAGTCAGGGATTCACCTGGGATTGGTATTTTATTTTGCACCAGGACAACAGTCAAGTTAATTCTTGGAGCTAAAGGGCTATGGGCAAAGGAAGAGCCAGTTTTGTTTAGGGGATCCACAAATTGCTGGCCTATCTTTGGAGTTGTAAATAACAATGATAAGTTCCCCAACTTCTCATATTGGGTCTCTATACAATCCACCCTCTTAGATAATAAAGTAGAGGGAGATAGAGCGAAATCCCTATTTTCTACATATTGTGTCACCACATCATTGTCCTGAGAACTATCCTTTAAAGGGGGTATCGCACTAAGATTTTTGTCTCTGCCTCTATCCCATAGACTAAAAAGTTGGGATTTACCTTTTACTAGAGACGCCTGGGTGTCCTTATTTCGCAGGGGGTTAGATTTAGTTTTTGAGCAAGACCTACCTACCATGAGTATCCCAGACCTCAATTTCTTAGCAGTCATACCTTAAAGTGTTCAGGGAGCTTAAGACACAATACTGCGCACACAAAAGGGTAAATAAATAAATCCAATACAGGTGGAACAGGGATCCGCACCGCCAAAGCCTTTCCAGCCTCTGAGGGCCCGCCCTTTGCCCGGGCGTAGCCCGGTGCACGCCCGCGCGCATCCCGCGTACGCGGGAATGGGCTTACCTATATACTAAAAGGGGGAGGGGGCGGGAAGAGTCGCAGGTGCGCCTGATGGCTACGGCGCTTCGCCTGCTAGGACTCGCAGTCCCGCACCCGTTGATGAGTCCAATTGCAATGTCCGTAAATCCCTGAGGGCAACAGGAGACTTCTGTCAATCTCCTTAGGGCTTCTCCTCCTCAGATACGCTAAATGTCAATCAAGAGAACAACTGATCTCCACACACGTGGCTACGAGCGGCCCCCGCCAAACGGGGGCCGCGAGCCGTTTTCAGGTGTCGATGGGGGAGGGGCGGGAAGAGTCGCAGGTGCGCCTGATGGCTACGGCGCTTCGCCTGCTGGGACTCGCAGTCCCGCACCCACTGGTGAGTCCAATTGCAATGTCCGCAAATCCCTGAGGGCAACAGGAGACTTCTGTCAATCTCCTTAGGGCTTCTCCTCCTCAGATACGCCAAATGTCAATCAAGAGAACAACTGATCTCCACACACACGGCTACGAGCGGCACAAGCGTTATATCTGCCACAGAGTGTTCCTGTGATAGCCCCCAGATAATTCCGCAGAGCCCCACGGGTTTTCACGTGACACCTTACCCGAGGCCTGGGCGATTCAGCGGTAGCCCAATCAGAGCCTACACGCCGACCCCCGTCTGGAAACTGAGGCTATGGTGACAGTGGTTGACTACACAGGACGGAGGAAGCACCTGGAGATGTGAATATAACCAGCGTACACCAGTGCACAACCCCCTAAATACTGTACAAGGCTTATATCTGGACTTTAGCTGCAATTAATCAACAACTACTCCCAGAGTCCAGAATCCAGAGTCCATCTCGTATATAACCCTGAGTCACCTAGGCCCAAAGTGCAGGGTCCCCAAGGCCACAGTCCATGGACCACAGAGCAACAGTCGAAATTAGATATATAACTTGTTTTTCTCGCACTCGCAGACTCTTAGTCTCTCTTAGTCTCTCTCACGCTACAGCGCCTTCACACCGCTTCTTACTCCACTTTTACTGTACTCTCAGAACGGCAAGTTTCACAAGGGCCATCAAAATGGGGTCATTGAGGGGCCCACCCCCGCCACCTGCTCCTTGTCACCTCACCCCGGGCTTTATTGCCGACGTTCCAGCTTCCGACCGCCGGCCGCAGTCCACAGTCCGCAGGCCTGTCTCGGGTCTCGCCTTTCCCAATGCAGTCCACTGGTCTGCCCCCTGCTATCGCTGCTGCTGGGGGGGCTGTCGAAATTGCAGATACACCGCTGCCACTGCTGTGCTAACAAGGCTCACAAGCGCTAAGGCGATTAGGCAAAGGCGTTAAGCTCACAAAGGCCATTCAAAGAAGACAGGTAGACCTGCTCTACCTGCTTCGCCGCCCCACCTCCACCTGGCCTCACCTGCCTTGCTGACCTGCAGGGCTCACGGGCTTACGGGCTCACAGGCTAACGGGCCCACAGGCTCACGGGCTATTGCTGCCTCTATCGACTTCCTGCTTTCCTGCTGCTTTCCTGCTGCGCTTCTCTCGAGGACTTCTCCCGGTTCCGTCCGTCGTCCGCCTTTCGCCGCCCGCTGCCCAGGCTCAGGCTCCCGCTACGGGGAGAGGGGTGGACCGGAATTGCAAACTACGGTCTGTATTTAAAACAATTTTTCTATGTATATATTTTTTTTTTTACCCTGGAGCACTCCCGGGGCGCGCCCTGGTGAGCGCCCCGGAAAGCGTAGTCTTTTGAAGCGCCCCAGGGCGCGCTCCGGAGAGCGTCCCGTTAGCGCTGTTGCCGCGAACGAAAACATCATCGTGACGTATCGCGTAGCCGCGTCCACGTGATACGCACGGCGTAAGTGCACCCGGAAGCACTCGAGCGATTACAATCGCGCAACGTAAATATTCAACGCGCTTACGCGACGCGACCCAGGGCGCGCCCTGGGGCGCGCCGCGTAAGCGCATCAGTCATGTGACCTGAAAATAACACTTTTTATTGATGCGGAAAAGTTTTGGTTTCATAATGATGAAATCCCTGGTCTTGTGACCTGAAAATAACACTTCTCATTGGTTCAGGCCTTTTTTTCTTTCCAAATGATGAAAGACCCCACCTTTTTTCCTTATTCTGACTTTATCCTTTGACTTAGGAAGACCTGTTTTGCAATCTTTGAGGTATATTTTGTACTTTTAAATGGCTACAGTAGCAGCAGCAGCTGGAGCATCTGCACCACCACCACCACCACAACCACCAAGAGGACCACCACAAGATTACATTGGTGGTCAACAAGAGGAGGAAGAGGAGGAGGAGGAGGAGGAGGGGAGGAGAAGATGGCTGGAAGAACACAATACCCCATACCAGCCAAGACCACACATTGTATGGGAGTTTTTTTCGATTCCAGAGGGCAAGAAAAAAGTCAATGCGGCCAAGGTGACTTGCCTAATCTGTGGCATGGAACTTTCAAGGGGGAACCCTAATAAAAAATATTCTTTCGGAAACAACACAATGATTAGACACATGCAGCGCAGGCATCCGATCAACTATTCTGCTGCAGAGATGAGGGAACTGGCCAGTAACCCTCCCCAATCTACAAGCACCACCTCCAAAAGAAAGCAACCCACTCCGTCGGGACCAGAGGCAAGGGAGACGATCCCTTGCATTCAACCACGGTTTGCGGATTTCCGAATAACATGTATTCATTGTGGTAAGACCATCTCCTATGGTGAACTGAGCATAAAGCTCATCGTCCTTGCTGGGGAAACCACAAATGCCCCCAAAAAAAACTATTTTTTCTTTTTTTTTTTTCTCCAGTTGAACAATTTTCAATTCCCTGTTTTTACGTTTCTCCCCATGAAAAATACAAACAAAATATAAAACTGTTCAGAAAACCTCAAAAAAGTAAAAAAAGTTCAAAAAAACAATAAAAAAATATAAAACAACAAAAAGAAGAAAAAAAACAGTTCTTTTTAGAACTACCTCCAATTTATAAAAAAAAGGCTAAATTTTTTAAAAACTCTGTCATTCTTTTTTCCTTTTGGGCCGCTCCCCGGTCCGCTCCCCGGTGCGCGTACCGGGCGCTCCCCCCACGCAAATCAAAAAAAAATATATATATATTTTGCACCGCGGGGCCCGTTTATAGCCCCCACATCAAACCTAGGGGGTCAGGGGGGCTCTACCCTGCCCCCTTATGGTCATGTCCCCCTTTTTTTTACCACCTCTTGTGTCTCTATCCTACTGAGACACAAGATGGCAGCCGGTCCGGACTGTTTCGAATGTTTACAGACACCCGAGAGCCAATCAGCTTTCCGTGCGCACCTTGCGTGTCGCGCACGCTGCGCTCCCCGGTGCGCGTACCGGGGCGCTGCCATAGGTATATATTTTTTTTTTAACCTAAATTACTCAAAATCCACTGGAGCACATATCTTGAGACATAGCAAAGGCACATCGGGCTACCAGTCCCTACAATTTTGCCAAGTTTGGTGGAAATCCATTCAGCCGTTCGGGCTAAAAGTGAGTTCGACCTCCCTATGGAAATTAACATGGAGAAAACATGTTTTGGGACCCCCCTTTTATTTCGGCCCCCGCTTGACGAATCCCCCCCAAACTTTTAAAGAAGGACCGGAGCTCCGCGAGGCAAATTTGAGGAAATTTTCAGGCAGATTCGTCAACCGGCGCCAAAGTTATTCACAATAGAATTTTGAGATTTTGCATTGAAAAAAATCCTAACTATAACTACATACTGGCGACCGCCAGTAGGTAATATATCTATACAGGAGCCGCCTTCCACCTAAACTTGGGAACTACCCAGAGTTCTCTCCTTCTGTTTTGCATAATTTATGCGTCACTCTATGCCTGCAAGGGAATTGTTTTGGCTTATACTGGGTGCTCTCTTGTGTCTGGACAAAGCTAAACCTCTCTGAAGAGCTGTAATGACAGCGAAACATGATCTAGGGGTGGCTTTTTTTCATTTCAGGTTGGCTTGGATGGTATTTTACCAATCCAAAGCTGTAATATTTTGTCTGGAGTGGTAAATGGCATTTGTCATTTTACAGCTCGGCGTGGATAGCACTGTGCTAATCCTATGCTTAAAGACTTTGCTGTACCAATGGCAAAACACTTTGACCTTTGGGGTCTTTTAGTCTGATAATGGAACCCACACAATAAACTTCACTGACTTTCGGTATCCCTTAGTCAGTTTTATCTTTCACTCACCCGCTCACCACTCACAGATGATCCTCCTATCTCAAACCTGCACTCATCTGACGGCAGTCTAAACAAAAGATCTCTGCTAAAGGGACCCTTCCGGGGACCCATAGGGCATTGCAGCGCCGGCCCGACGAGGAGCAACCACCCAATGATGAAACATGACATCCTTCTGGGTGTGTGAAGGCACCATGACACAAGACTAGCACTTGCCTCTAGTCAGTGAGTCCTAGACCTTCCCCTCCCCCCTAGTTTTTTTGTGACTTTCAGCACCCAGCCCTTGGAACAGCTACCCCCTTTTTTGATTTGAGGCCTTTGACATAACCAAGAGCGCCTTCAGAATTATTAGTCCACCCTTGACATGATGGGAATCAACTAGATGACTGGAGAATGTGGAATACTCTCGTGTATTCCTCATGTATTCCTCAGGGTTCTCATAATTGATAATTCATCAGTCTGAAGATATTGTACACTCCTGTGAGCATGAGCCTCTGAAATCTAGCAAAAGAGTTCCTGCCTTAGGCAAGGGCTCCCTACTGGTCTCGACTACAGTATAAAACAGCTATATTGCATTGCAATAAAGACCAAATGTGCTAAAGTCTTTTGCAGTTGCAAAACCTTTAATATCGCAAACTCACAGGCATTGTGACTGCAACACTTCTAGTCACAATGAAAAAATAGGTTTTTGATAATTGAGTGCTATATTTCCAACTCACTGAGTGCACTTTGCTGGTCATTGCAAATCAGAAGGTGGACAGGCTATGAAAAGGGTCCCCCAGGTATCTTTCCAATTTACTATGCAAAGTGTCCATGCTTTGCAGCTGAATCTGTTGTTGCGAGTCATTGAGACTTTTTCCCGCTAAAGCGGCGATAATTTCATCGCCCTATTAGCAAGCTGTCGCTAACAGCAGTTAGCAACAGTTTATAGGCGATAGCGAGCCGTTTGGAGCCCGCTTTGCATGTCAGCGATATTTATCGCTAATTACATGCAAAGTGGGCGTACCCAATCTGTTAGCGACTGAAAGCAGTCGCTAACATCGCTATTGCCTATTATCAACGCAGGCAGAGCGATAAAAAAATGAACTTTTCTTTAAATGGGGCCTGAAATTACTGCCTTCCAATACTGTGTATGTTGAGGTTTTTTTCTACGTAATTCAAGCAATACCGAATAAAATCACTATTAGGCACATGAGATGAAAACAGCACCTAGTTTCACTCTTTGTAGCAAATATGACTTAATACTATCTCAGAACTACGGGCCGAAACTCCATAATTACCACAGAGATCTGTCAATGTCTCCGTAATTTACAGTGGCGTTGGTTTGCACCCACTCACTTCACCACCCTGTTACATTCAAGGACAACCTGGAGACCTCTTCTGCAGCTCAATGGGCGGGTTTTAGAGGGAAGAAAGCTTACAGCATCTTCGACTATGTACAAAGGTAAACGATTGAATTAAACAACTGATAGAAATGGCGACGGCAACAATAGAACAACAATTCGTATACTAAGGAAACGGACACACATCTTAGTGAAGTAACTAATATTTAACTCACTCAAATATTTCCCCATTTAAAAACAGCTTCAATCAGGTTCGGGTGTGGATTTCAATGATTAAATATCAACAGCTCCCTTATGAGCTAAGCTCTTGAAAGTGTTAGACATGTTTCTCGTCTTTGTTTAAAAGGTGTTTTACCGGGGCGTCCTGCTCTATAGGTTGCGCCCTGAAAAAAGGAAACATGACTTGTTCCTGATAATGTGACAGGTTTAGCAAAGCACCTAATAAACTCTCAGCTGTGAAAGACATCATTAGAGGAAGCGCTTGCTTATTTAAAGTGT